>NC_061785.1:6580211-7820836 GCF_022458985.1 Mugil cephalus | reverse complement strand
ACTTTAAAATTAGTTTTTGATGAATGCATGTAAATCCATTTTTGATAGATGGGGTAGCCCATTCTTCACTCTGAGAAAGCAACATTTTTAGATATTACGATGTTATTGCCTTCTGCTCCCGTGAGATTCATTTGAGCATGCCAAATGATGCATCTCACCAACAAGATAGGATGGCTTTCAGCGCCTTCCTTCCTTTCTTCCTTCCTTCCTTCCTTCCTTCCTTGGACTCTGACTATGGATCCTTCTCCGCGGCTTCATCTTCCCATTACATTACATCTTCATCCCTCGTCTATTTCACTCACATTCAATTCTGCTTCATCCAAGCACAGTAACAACTCTTCATCCGTCCGCTCCCTCCGCTTGCACCTGTTTATTCTAGCTTATTCCTCTTCTCTTCCATCCCGGTGTGTGCATGTCTCGGTCTTTTCTCTCTTTCTCTGCTAGGGATGACTATGAGGAATGTCAAAGCAGCAGGGGAGTTCTCTAGTTACCCATCAGCTTTGAAACCTCGGCGTGTCTAGAAGGCAAAGAGAAAGGCAGAAAGACACACAGAGAAAGCAACAAAGGGGAAAGACAATGAGGAGATGAGAGAGAGAAAAATAAGAAGAGGGCTGAAGAGAAAGGAGAGATCTAATGTTCTGCAGAAACACACACACAAAAAAAAAAAGGAGAGAGGCAATCTGATGCATTCTGATTAGCAGCCTCCCTGCAGCATGCATCCTTTACTTCGGTCTAATCTCCATCTACAGTAGCCTGTAAGCTCAGGGACATGTAGACAGCCTTCCTGAGAATTCACTGAGCTTCTGAAACACCACTCGGGCACAAGTGTGTTAAAAGAAGTTATCGGAGTATGGTGAGAAAGGAAGTAGATATGAAAACACGTGCAATTCAGCAGGGACTGAGTTAGTAAAAAAAAAAATAATAATCAGGCAACAATATCCGTAGGGTACAGTCCAAGGATAAGAAGTGTCCCGTAAATCCAGCAGCACACTTGCTTTTACTGATAGTCATTTCTGGTGCCATACACAGTAGGAGGAAAATACGTGTACCTGGTAGACGGAGGCTGCTAGCAGCACAGCCTCATGCGGTGACTCGCACAGACAAAAAATTTATCTTGGAATGAAAAACTGGAAGGAGTATAAATATAAATCGACGCCAAAGACAAATGTGACGCACCGGCGGATTATCAAGGAAGGGCGCGCATATGGCAGACGTTTAACAGGATATTCAGATCGCTGGGGATTAACTGCAAATCTGAATTCATTCCGTCACACCGCCGGGACTCTGACATCAAAACAAACACCGCCACGTAAACGTCTTCGTACTATGTTCCAACTTTAACAGTAGCCTCGACTACTTAGTTTGTGTTTTTCATTTTAAAAACTAATTATGATGCTATGCCAGCCAATAAAAAAATATGTATTAAGTCTATGAAATGTCTGCACATAACCTAAGATCATGTGTTTTGTATCAGTCCTTTAAATTACCATGGTGATACCGTGGCATTTATTGCACCAAAGTATGCAAGGTTAAATAAAGTATATTATAAAGCGATTTCTCAGAGCACATCCTAAAAAAGTCAGGCTTTTTGGTTACAACATGATTATTCAGAGAACAATCTTTAAAGTTGGAACAGAGCACAATTACCTAACAGACAACAAATACGCTGCAAATTCCAGTGCTACGCCATGTTGCACAAAGCTGCCATTAACCTGCAATTACTGCACTGTACTGACGGTCTACCTCAATGCTGGCTTGTTGAGCTGCATGTATACGCCCTCATACTGCACACTGAGAGCACAGACAGGAAGTAAAACTCCAACAATACAGCCACACTTTCAAATGACCCCCCACCGACAGAATATTTCTACCACATAATCAGTGTGCTTTAAGAGACCGATCAAAGACTTTTTGAAAACATTACTGATCCTAATGTAATAAAAGAAGAGGAGGGAAAACAAAACAAGTCCAGATAAAGATGGATTATAGTTGAGTTTGAAACTTTGGCGTCTGTGATGATAATGCCACTCGTTTTTTGAAAGAGCTCTTGAGATCACGCTGAGCCGGAATGATGTAAAACCGCAGTGTTTCTATTGATGATGTAGCACGAGGGCAGACTTCAAGCTCTTCTCGAGAGTCTGCAGCACGAAAACGCAATGCTCTGTGCAAACCGCTGCTTCTTTTCATGTGAGTGTGATTTAGGGAGATGTGTGAGCAGGAATGAAAAGCAGGAGTTATTTTAGTCACTGTATAGTCAGATATAACTACGAACTGTAGTGCTAACGCTAGCTTAGAATGAGCCCTTCATATTAACATATGGCCTTTCAGCATGATGCCATTTTTCTACAGTAGCTCAAAATGGACAAACCAAACACTGAGTCTAGAGCGGGGCATTTCAGCTTTAGAATATCCTTTTTGACTCTATATAAAGATTAATAAATAATCTGTAAATCACCCATATTATTCCGGAAGCGAGGTTTTGAGGCTCAAGCATTGTGGTTGTGCCCGTTGCCATCTTGGAAGTTCCTGACTCTGCCTGACTCTGCTTAACACAAGCAACCTCTTGGATCTTAAAAAAATAAAACAGAAATGGCATATGCACTGATCAGGCATAACATTATGACCACTTTTCTAATGTTGTGTGTAGTTCTCCTTGTGCCTCCAGAGGAGATGTTATCAGAGAATGGACATGGACCTTCTGAGGGTGTCCTGTGGTGTCCGGTAACACGTTGTTAGTGGGGAAGCTTTGGGTCCTATGGGTTAAGGGGAAGGGGCTTTTTGGATCATCCTACAGATAACTGATCATCATCTTGTGAATATGGAGGGCCAAGTGAACATCTTGTCCTATTTTTCATGTTTCTTTTTAGTTGTTCCTAAACCGTTTTTGTGACTGAATCCTGCTGTGGATGGCCGCTACCATCAAAAAGTGCCATTGCTATGGGGTGGGGGTATCTGGTCTGGTCTAGGTGGGTGCTACATGTCTAAGTAACATCCACATGAACGCCAGGTCCAGACGTTTCCCAGCAAAACATTATATTCTTCAAGATGGTAAATGTCTCACTTTTCCCGTTTAATCTTGTGGCTAATCGATGGAAATTACACTAAAATGATTCCAAAACCAGGGAGCTTTATTATGACTAAATGCTACATAAACATCCACATTTCTGGGGAACCGAAACGTGGGGAACTGGCAGCAGCAATATCCTCCCATTCAGCCACATGAGCATCAGTGATGCTGGGTGATGAGGCCCGGCTCACAGATGGATTTCCAGATCATCCCAAAGGTGTTGAATGGGTGTGAGGTCTAAGCTGTGTGCAGGCAAGTTCACACAAAAAAATGAGCAGGCCCTACCCGAACCTCTGCTACACAGACGAAATTACATTTTAGTCTAAAATATCCCCGTGTCATGTAGCGTAAACATTTCTCTAAACTGGAAGCAAGAGGCGCATATCCTAAAAACCCCAGATTAAATGTATGGAGCCATACAGAAAATGAATCAATAGTTTAGATCTACTTGCTCTAAGCTGCTTTTCTGACACGTTTAGCTGTTTGTGGAATATAAATGGGAAATAGAAAAATGTTTTAATTGGGGATTTAATTGGTTTCCAAGCAATTGTCTTGTTTTCAAATGCATGCGTTTTAATGAATTTCCCCTTTGGTGCAGCGGAAGCGATTACACACAATTAGTCAAGCTATAAAATTCACGGTAAACATTAACACTGAAATTTCCACCTTTTACGACTTTCCTCTTGCGACCAAAGTTTAGCATTTGCTTGAATGCAAGTAGTGGGGAATTATTTTTAAAATTCAAAGCTTCAAATAACGGCTAACGCAACAAAATCTTCCTAGCAACATCTAGCAGTGCTCAATATGCTGATATGTCCTTGACATAACCCAGATAGCGACCCATAAGGCCAACAAGACAGCCATGTCTTGTTTCTAAAACAAGGTCAGATCTGAATGTGTCAATGTGTTTTGCCAAGCGTGTATGACCCCGTGAGGTTTGGTTTTTGGTCTGGGTAGAAAATAGTGGGTCAGGTCACTAACGTGCCCCTAGATTGGGAAAAAAAAAAAAAAAAAAAGATTGGGGCAGCCATTTAAAAAGGGCACTGGTCACAGTCCTGTGTGCTGAATCATGCTGCTTATGCAAGAGGCTGGGGGTTGCTGTTCCAGCTGGAGGGAAAATATGAGAGCTGCTACAGTTGCCGGGATCTGAACCCAGTGGGTGACAATCAAATATGTGGACCCAGAGATGCATGATTTGGTCCACGGTGCTGACGTGCCAGAGAGGATGAAATTTAAATGAGGATATGATATAAAAGTATGAATGTATGAAGCCACTGAGTATAAAAAGTATAAAAAATAAAAGGTAACGAATAGCCATGTTGAATGGTTTAGAACGGGTAAGCATTTTGAAATATAATTACAGTCAAAGTTCTTTTTGCAATGGGATGGGTGTTTTTGGTTGTGCCATACGCAGCCCTGATTCTTAAGGGCGTCAGTAGACGTTAGTTATTATGTGACAATATACAGTATTAGCAACACAAAGCAGTAAGACAGTGCAGTCCGATCTTCTTACTGTTCCTTCTAGAGTTTTAAGCTAAGTAAGCATATCACTGGATGTAAAATACGCCCCAAAGTGCAGGATGACTCATCAGCTTTTTTTTTTTTTTTTTTTTTTAAATAATTTTTCAAGAAAGAAAACTTGGTGGCAAATTATTATTATTTTTGCAACAGTTGGCCCAGGAGCTGCTGTATAAGTGGCATATAAATAAAGTGTAGCATAGAATAGAATATTAAAGAGTACACAGAACCTGATATTTGAGGGGGGTGGGTTAAAACTTCTCATCACATTTCTATATATGTATTTTATCCGCTCGACTGATAATGCATGATTATACCTGCATTACAGTAAGACAAAATAAATCAATATTGAGTTTTCCCTTTTTGCAATAAGCTATTAATACATGTGTTAATAATGTGTATTTTCCTGTTTTCAACTGAAAGTGCAGCTGCAGCAAATCATCTTAACAGCACAGCATCTCCGGTTTCCTAATGTGCTCCTGCATCGGGCGTGAAAACATTCCCCACAAAAATTGCATTAAACTGTACTCCCTGGTCATTTGTTCACATCAGTAATTACCTGTCTGTTGAGAGTCAAACTAACATCTGCCTGCACAGCAGAAAGCTGCCATCGCTAACCTGTCTATATGTGCACGCTGTGCAGATCTCCGTTTCCAAAGACACGACTAGGCAACGTGAGCCCAGTTTCAGAGGAACACTGTCAGTCTGTAACAATGCTGTGTTCGTCTCTTCTTTATGTTTTTTTTCCAAACAGTTTCTTTTATAAAAAAGAAAAAAGAAAATGTCCATGCTGACTCAGTTCAAACAAATGTTTACAGATAATCCCAATGTTCAGATATCTGGCATTTTGCAAACAAAACACAAAAGTCTGAGAGTTTTAGGTATTATGTATCAAGCAAAGACATGATTCCCAGATATGCTGTCCTGATTCCTCAGCTGCAGAAGGAGCAGTTCTCCTATTTTGGAGGAGGTAGATGTTCATGAAAAATGACAGAACAACTATGCAAATACCTTCGATTGCTATATTTACAGATGGTATTCTTAATATCTGTAGACAAGACTGTTAGATGTGATACGACAAAGTCAAATATAGGAGGTTGTCATCTCCTTAAAGATCCAGAGACCAAGCATTTTATAATTTAATACCAAAGTGCTATGGTGATAATGTGATGGAAAAGACAGTGTGAAAAATGTCCCTTCTGTCGCTCCCAGGTAAGTAAACAGAAAGGTTTGAAATGGGAAGTCGCTCACTGTTGACAGAGAGCAGTCACGGCAGATAAGCCGAGGAGGATAATTGTTCTATCTGATTCAGAATCTATATGAGCGCGTGGATTGTTTGCTTATTGTAAATCAGCAAGCAGAAGGAGAATTATATTTCTGTCAGAGCCTCAGAGGCACGCGGCGCTGTCAAGACGCCAACACCTTAATCGTGGCACCGAGGAAAGATAATTCATTATCTCTGCCTGATTCTCCTTAGAGGGTTATTTTACAGTTCTCCGACAAAACTTTGTCTCTTTGCAGGTATTAAATTGTTTATTTATTTTATTCCACATTCTGTTGGAAAAGTGCAAACACGCACACCACCCCAAATTATTAACTCGGAGGCCGGACAACAAAGAATCACGACAAACCTAATGAAGCGCCGAAACAAAATGCAGACCTCATACGTCTTCAGCGTGCCATTACCGTTGTTAACTAGGTGTGTTTCAATGTATTTGTAAGTGCAGTGACTGATGACCGCCGTAAAAGACAGTAAGCCTCATCAGCTCAGAAAGTGGAAGAGGAGAAGGTGGAGTTGGTAATGAAAGAGGCTACGAATGGTAAAAGAATGATAAACTGGAGATATCGGTTTCACAGAGAGAATTAAACGCATGGCGGAAATCTGCCGAGATTATAATGAGGGCAATGTTAACCTGGCAGTGTTTTGGTAAATGTGTGCATTTTGCATAAAAGACACCAAAGATCTGGCGCCAAAAAAGACAAGCAAGGGATTTCTATGTAGGATGAATATACTGTGCATGCATATTGACAGAGATAACTATGTGTAATGTACATCCACCTCAGCATCTCCAGACTGACTGGCATGCATATGTGATAAAAGCACTTTTAATCATATTTCTTCAGTAATTAGAGTTTCCTCCTTTCTCCCTAATCTTACGAGAGCATATGTGTTTCCGTTGAGTGGGATGTAATAGCCAGGAAAGGCTCCTCGTCTGAGCCACTCATTACCGATGATTAACACAGCGTCTTTCTCCGTGTCTCTCAGGAAACATGGTGAGCAAGGAGGGCGGCAAATGCATGCTCACCAACTCAGAGTCTGACTCGGAGGCAGCACCCTTGCCCTCCACCTCGCTGGCACTGGAGGTGAAGTATTCCCTTGAAGCCAGCCGACAGGTGAGGAAGAGAAACAAAGCCTTGCAAGTGCGCTTCAAGGACATCTGCGAGGCGCAGAACGAGCAGAGGGAGGCGGAGCTGCAGGCAGCGGGGAAAGGAGGCAAGCCGATGTCGTACAAAGTGGCGTACCGCAAGTACATGACCGTCCCGGCGCGCCGATCCATTCCGAACGTCACGAGGAGCACGGGCGTCCAGACGTCCCCTGACCTGAAGAAGCGGTACCAGACCTTTCCCTTTGAGCGCAAGAAAGGGCACACCTTCAAGCACGTGGCGGCTGTGGAAACTTACAAAGGTCAGAATAACGGTTTTGTCATGGAGGTGAAGCCGTCCAAGGCGGCGGAGCAGCAGGGTTTGGTAGACGAGGAGGAGGAGGGAGCCTGCGGGGGGAGCGGAGTCCTGAGGACCAGGGCTCTGCTCCATACTAATGAGTGCATTGCCACAGTGGAGCAGCACACTGCACCTGATGGCCTGTGCTCTGACGCTCTGCTGCTCAGTTGCACTGCAGACACAGACTGCCTTGCAGACACACCGAGAGCAAGCGGAGCTGGAGCACAGGCGGAGTACCAGCTCTGCAGCATTCCGTCCAACGTCAGAACCGGATTACAACACAGGGAGGCCGAAACAGACCGCTCGGCCAAGAGGCAGCTGCTCAATTTGGAGGAGGGGTCGTCCCGAACCCTGCCGGACAGGGCCTCTAAGGTTACGGGCCCCATTGCCTGGAACTCCCTCACACAGGTGGAGTGCCTGGACAGTCCGTCTGTGCGAAGCAAGAGGAAGAAGGGCCTGCAGCTCAACGGGCTGTCGAGTGAGACGCTACCGCGGTCCAGCGGAGGCTGTACAACGCAGGCACAGTGCCACACTGGACAGTTGTCTGCCCGGCCTATACGGGCCATGGAGGAGCCTCTGTCACCCTGTATAGGTGGTGAGGCTGATGGGGCACCACCTGACCACACACAGGAAGGCTGTAAGCAAATAGTGCCTATGAATCAGGATGGAGATGTTAAAGCACAGCTCCAGGCCATGGAAAATCTCATCAGCTCCAGTCAAGAGACCATCAAGGTGCTGCTGGGGGTCATCCAGGAACTGGAAAAGGGAGAGGCCCACAGAGAAGGGTAAGACATCTCACTTGATGCCTTGTATCTTGTACTAGGGATGAGCTCATCTGACATTTTCTCCCCTGGCACTGGCACGAATATTTAAACTCATACTTGCTGTGCTCTTTACAAATCTTAAGTGTAATTGACAGAGACTGGAAATCACTCGTAGTCAGACAAAGAAAAATGCTTGGTGTCGCGCCAACGTTGGATCAAAAAGACATTTAACAAATCTATAAATCATAACTGAGAAACTGGCCGGGAGTTCCCAGGGTTAAGCCAGCAGCAGAGATGCAGAACAGTCCTGATTTAGCATGAACCAAAAGATTACCCTCTTGATGTGTCACATTAATTCTAAATTCTAGGGATAATCGGGCATGTGTGACTGCCGCTCAATAGAACCTTGACTGAACCAACCAAAGAGTGTCAAAACACAACGTGATCACAGCGCATTGTAGCTGGGATCAATGGGCTTTCACCTGGATGTGCCCTGCAGTGCTACTACACCATCAACGCCCTTTTGTGATCATTTCCCTTCAGATATGATGGAGCTGCTCAAGACAAACATACCATCTCTGTCTCTACCCATTTACCCCACATGGTTTGAGGACCTGTGGCTGAAAACTGAGGCCTTTGATTACAAACTCAAGGCTAGGGAACAGCTGAATGCTCGCACTATTTTTCATTGGGACTAGTTTAGCCGGTGAATACAAAGGCATATATGTCACATCAATAGCAGTGGTAATGCAGTTTGTATCAGCCAGGTTTCCTTTGAAATCAATAAGAATGCTAATCAAAAGTGAATATGTCGCACTGATTTTTTATTATTAAGACATTAATATTTCTGTGAGGACAATATCATTTCATGGAATGGCACTTTTAAGTTCCTACCAAGCCTAAGGAAAAAACTCAACTTTTAACAATTGGCATTATCTGGCTGCACAATATAATGTTTATCTAGTAAGTCCAAGGCCTTTGAAAAACCCATGGCCTGTGAAAAAGCCATTTACTGTCCAATGGATACAGAGTTTATACAAAGGGGCTTCAGATAGTATCAAGCCTGCTGAAATGGAGGATTGTCTATCCAAAAGGATGAGGCAAACAAAATGGTCAATTTGTTGAGTGAATTGCGGGGGCCGGGTGCTCAGATCCCTATCTGCTCTGACCAGCGCTTTGTTGAGGTTTGAAACTCGGTGTAATAAACATATCCAAAAACCCATGGGAATAACATGCCCCTGACAAGGGTCTAACCAAGGAGCACTACGAATTCTTTAAAGTTTGTGAAAGAGATTCACGGTATCGGTGTAACTGAACGGGAGGGTTAAACTCCTACACAACAGGGGTTGGGCAACAAATAGATCTTCCACCAGTCTAGGTTTACTCCATCGAAAAAGGCAATTATCCTCCTTGAATCGTGCACAAGGAAACACTAATCTCCTTATCGCCAAACTCATAAAAGTGTGTTGTGGGCAAAAAAAAAAAAAAGTAAGCAAAAAAAAAAGTAAGCAGACATGTGGTGCAGCAAAGGGGAGCCATCTTCAATGTGTTGCCAAGCACATCTGGCTTATCAGATGTGTCTAAAGTGGCAGGTGGGAATGGAGGTGGGGGGAGGAAAGGCGGGAAGGAGAGAGGATAGGAGAGGAGAGCTTTTATAAATGGCAATCTGCAAACTACTGTTTAATGGCTCCATCTGTTCACATACTAAAGAAACAAACACTTTGTGTTTCTGTTCACTAATGAGAAATACAGTAGCTATATTTAATTAAAGTCAGTGAGCAGTATAAGACCCTTGTAATCTGTCCAAGGCCAAGTGAGCCACTGTTTGTCTATGCAGGCAGTCCTCTTCCTGTACAAGTTTCCAGTTTGCAAAGATGGGATTACAGAAAGCTAAGGAAATATTCTAAAGTCACATTATTTACACTACGTTAACTCCATATTTCCCTCGCATAAAGGGCGGTGGCTACATTTACATGGCTGATAAATGTAAATATGAGATAGCAAACACTTAATCACAATTCAATTAATTTAAATTGACTCATTCCGAAAAGGGCCTTACAGTATGGCGGTGCCGGGACTCTTTTATCCCTCCACCATTCCCCTCATTTGTGTGAATAGAAAGACGATGAGTGTGTGGAACAGCGAGCAGAGGGACACTGATCCCTTAAGTAACCGTTCCCATTTCAGTACTTTTTAACAGTTAAAGCATAACAAAGCTAACAAAGTGTGAATCCCTGTCAGCTGCTCTCCAGTTCTTACCGAGCTTACTGAGGAAAAAAGGATATTAGAGTACAATGACCTACCCTGTGTCCTTGCACAGCATGCATGCAATTATGTACACACCGGCTTGCCCAGAGCATACAGTACGAAAGCGTGAAGGGTGTGCTGCAGTTCCAGAGTACATCGTCGGTTGCATCCAGCCGCACAAAGCTTAGGAATAACGCTGTGTCATCAGATAGCGTTGGCAGGCCAGACCCGATTAATCACCCTCATGAGGACTTGTTGGTAGTTTGTCTATTAGCACCGTGTATGTGTGCATGTTTTTATGCCTCTGGACTCCTACCCACTCAGTGACCTTTGGGAGAAGCTCACCTAGTAGCAAAAAAAGGAGGGGAGGAGGGTGTATAAATATATTGTTAATGGCACTTTTGGCTTCTCTCTCCCCGGGGGAGGCCTGCCGAAATGAGCTCTGCCGCTCTCTTATTTTCTCTTATCAGCTCGAGAGGGGTGGGGTGGGGTGGGATGAGAGATTGGAAGAGAAAGAGACCCAGACAGCACGAGGGCAAGAGAAGGAGGGCATTCGAGAGTGTCGTTCAAAAGACACAACCCAGTTACATTTGCTTATTGATTGGTGGGAAGTGAACGTAGCTTTTCCCGCTGCGCCGGTCCGTCAATCCAGCCCGACTGGCACGTTTGTTAATTACAGCCAATTTAAGGTGCAAGCATCAAACAAACCTCTTGTATCCATGCACTTATCCTCCTCTTGATCTCCATTACCTTATTCAGCTACAGCGTTAAATAACAACATTGATATCAACACCTGTAATATACCTGTCAGAGCACACAGAGCAGAAAGCAGCGCGGCAGATAAGGGGAGGGAATTTATCGTAGGGGTTTAATTGTTTTATTGGTATGGCGTCGTATGGGCAGCGTGACAAGACAGGACCAAAATACATCAGTGATACTGAGAAGATGAATGACAAGAGCACACGAACCTCAATGAGAAGTAGAATCCAGCGGCTACTTGGCGAGAATGTCCTACAAGCAAATTCTAACTACTGTGATATCTGCCACAACTCCACCACAATAGAACTGAAACGTACAATTTAACAAGAACATCTCCCTTCAGATACAGTGATCCGGTTACTGTGGAGACACATCACAGTGAAAAAGGTTTCACACAGTTTGCAGATTATCCCGAGTGACGCTCCACAGACTGAATATTGTACCACGATAAAGTGACGTCCACATGTTCAAAGCCTGTCCACCAAGGTGATTATGGCTGAGACAGGGGTGACTAATAAGTACAATGTTTGCCAGCCGTACAAATACTGGTATCAAATTAAGGAGCAAGACTGGCATTGGTAGCTTTTGTGCGTGACTGTGAACACAAACAAACACCTGGTTGTGGTGGATGAAGGACAACACCTTGGCAGAAAAACAGCAAAATATATCTGCAGAAGGTTTAAAAATGTTCAGTCTTCTTTTGACGTGCAGGAAAATTATCTCCAAAGAAAAAACAACAACAAAAGATAGCCATATAGTTCATGTCAACAGTAAATTGAGTCAATTGGAATATGCTGCAAATAACAAAAGAAGGTCAGTCAATCGATACAACATGCACATTTCCGCATGTTAATCCAATAAGAAAACCGTTGCGTCTTTGATGAGTATGGCTTTTCATTTCATTTAGGGCTCTCTCTCTCAGTTGCTCTTAGGATAACCGACATGTTAGACTGGGAATCTGGTGATCAATACCACAAAATCGAGGTAGATGGCATAAAGCTCTTGCGGGTTGTGTCATCATCATGTGTACGTAGTTACATTTCTGGGGAGGTGCACGTCAACCGAGACGTTAGGGTCCAATTAGTCGGAATTATTCTTTTAGATTTGATGCACTGATAGGAGACCACTTTTAATTTCGTTGTACTTGTGTGACAATGACAATAGTAAGATATGTTTTAAGTTTTCAGGTCATATCTTAGACTGTATCCTTTATGACACTATCCAGAACAGAATGGTTAAATCAACAGAGGGACTTCTCTGGTGTTAGCAAAAAAGGCTCGATGATGCAAAAGGGATTGAGGGCGCCATTAGTTATTTGCAACCGACGGTCAAAAACCTGCGATTAGTCCTCAAACGTGTGGTCAATTAACTGATTAGCTGGGCCAGTTAATTCAAGACGATGTCAGTAGTAAATTAATCATTGGGTAAATTCACACTTAAGTAAGTCAACTACTTCTTGTTCCAAGATTTGCAACTTTTACCAGTTTTATATCACTCTCCATTAGTTGAGTTCCTTTGGGTTTTAAAATATGCAATTTCTATGCCCATGGGTTTTTCCTTCCCCAAATGAAGTGATTAAGTCGTAAATAAATTAATCATTTTGTAATTAATTGCACCCCTTTTCTTTTTTCTTTTTTTTTTTTTTGTATTTCATGAAAAACTTAATGGTAATGTCACAATCCAGGCTCAATTCTTCGACCACAACTCGCTTTCACTACAGCCCAGGAACTCATCGTGTGCACCAGTTTGCCTTGTCTGACCTCCGATCGCTCAGCCACAGCTAATGGCCGACTTTCTGCTCTTTCTGCCCCGGCTGCCGGGCACAGGCCACTCAGGGCAGCGTGACTCCTCATCGCCCTCATTTACTTCAGCCGCGCTAACGAGGGATGACAAATAAGATGAGAAAGGAAGGTGTGAGGGAGCGGCGTAACAAGTCCCGTAATTACTCATTCACGACTCTTATCTTCCCCACAGACTCTCCTATCGAACCGGACAGGACACGGCCAACTGTGACACATGCCGGAACAGCGCATGCATTATTTACAGGTTAGTGGTCGTTCCTCTTCAAAGACATGATGATCTAAATGTGTCCTGTCCTTTCTCCTTGAGGGAAAGAGAATAGGTGGAAAAGGGACAGCGGAGGGGAGGGGAAGAAGCAGGGGATGCAAGACTAATGGGAAAGCTGTTAATGAACATGGGGACATGTGGCATTTACACACCATGCTGTCGCTCTAAAGCGATGCGTCTTTGTCTGGTTCAACTATTGTACCTTCTACACGAGTTAGCTGCTTTTAGAGCCAAAAGGGCGCTTGTTTGAAAAGCTGAGAGAGTATACACTGCTGGAAACAGTGTGCACAGGGCCATGAAAGGTGAAATTAATTACCGTCCAGACGTCGTGAAATATCCTCACCGTGTGCTGTTGCCAAGCCAACTAAAACTTTCCATACTTTCAACTTCAGTTCAATTTATTTGATAACCAGTACAGATACAAGTCAAAAGTCATCAGTCAACCAGGGCAGCGTGTGAGCACGAGTCAATCATTTTCTGCTTATCTTTAGTGAGTCACTGTACGTACAACATGCGACGATGCTGAGACAAGTGGTTAGTTAATTGATTCAATTCGGTATCAGTTTTGAAAATTAATTGCTTGAAAAGCTTATCAAGCAAAACGTATAAAAATGTCTGGTTTCCGGCTTATCGGACCTGAGGACACGCTGTGCATTGATTCTTTTTGAGCTTTTGACCACTGCTGCTTTTGGATTGCCAGAACTCGATGGGTATTCTTCACAACGTTCACTATATTCTTTTTAAATTCGTTTCCCATCCTATACTGCCAGTATCTGGGTCCAACGTTGGCCACAAAGTCATTTTTGTCAGTATTCTAGGTGGCATTTTAGAGATTTTTCCTGGGGGGAAAAAACAATTGACAAATGTTGATGACTCGTCCTGCACTAAGGGGCTAAAAAAATGACATAACACTAATAACGCAACATAACAATAACACTGTCTCAAACATATAGAATATGGATGGTGTCTGCTTAATCCACTGGACCTCAAACAATCAAACATCTCTATGCTGGCCATCTCAAAACAAGCTAAGAACTGACAGCCCCGCTAACGGCTCAGTGAGGTTGTACTTGTGTTGTAAAGCCAACATCAGCTGATTGGCCAGTCTAATCTTTAACTGGGTTCCCATCTTAACACTAAGTTTTATCTCTGTGTACCATTGGATCCAGGGTGCATCTTCTGGGGAACACGAAGACAAAACTGTGTAGCTATCTGCCAATATTCATCAAGATATTTTGAGAGCATGCCAAAGCCTTGCAGGTTCTCACACCTACGTCTAGCTTGAGCATTTCTCTTTGATATACAGTCAGCATGACTGTCTGCGGGCCCCGTGAGGCCTCTTTACTCTTTAGTCAGAAATGCTTGACACAGTATGTTTGTGCATATGTGAACGCAATCTGCCTGTTTCTCTGGTGCTCCGAGAAAATATGCAGCCAGAAGGAACAGCATGAGGAAAAAGATGATGGAGGGGAAAGAAAAGGTGATTTAAACATGAGTGTGATAGGAAATCAATAAACCAGTTTTAGTGGTCACTGCTCTTCCACTCAGCCTGGATTTCTCCTCTGAAGAGCCATTTTAATCATTTTCTATCCACTGCTCTCAATAACTGATAAACCTCTGGCTGAACTTCAATGGGCTCCTGAAAAATCAAGGAGCAGGGCTTAACTCCGTTCTCTGTGATGTTCGAGCTGCATTGCATCGTAAAGTGTTTCTTAAATCACAGCAGGTCCCCTGTATAGCTGCAGGGTGGACAGCAAGGATGGCGCTTTAACAAGTCAAAGACGGAAAGATGAGGTGAGCTCGGCTGAATTATGGCAAATGTTGTGACGGACATAGGAAGCCAATGCGGTTTGGGTACAGGATTAAAGAATGGATCTCCCCTGGTGTTTTATAAATAGCAAACAGTGCTAGAGTTATCATGTTTAGTGCTAACTGTGATTTAGCCTTGTGGAAGAGACGGCCCTTTATCTTTTAGTTTACCTCCGCTTGCCTGAATAAAGACCAGCTGTGCTTGCACAAATGTGTTCTGCAGACCCTGGAGACATTCACTAACTATCACTCTAAATCTGTGAGCACAAATTGCAGTGTGAAAACAGGTCTAATTTTAAAAATAATAACAGTAATTCCATCGGAAGTTTCTTTTGTTCTCGCCAAGATATTCATGTCAGCGTGAATGCTTGCTAAACAGGTGTTTTGGGACAGGTGTTTCATTTCTATATCAATATGATCTCAAAATAGGGATTTAAAATAGGCAAAATACAGGTTGCGTTAAAAGTTATGATTAAGTACGCCCATCTAAATATGAGCCAATTACAGGTATGTCAGTCCCACATATGTATCTTTACTTAGATTTTTCTTCACTGGAAAGCCCCAAAGAGAACCTGAGCGTCAGGTCACAGTAGACCCCTTGACTCAGCAGCACAGATGTCCTCAAACAGGCACTATATTAACATCAAACATCCAAATTTGGCTTCCTAAGTCTGCCACAATCGATAGAAACGCTTCATCTGAGGAAGAAGTGTGAGTAAACAAGTGCAAATACTGTCAGCACCTGGCAGGGTTTCAACTCAATAAAGGGCAGAAATTTCGAATTGAGATGTTTAAAATTAGTTAAATTGACCCGACTTTTTCTTTAAGAGCTTTGCCTGGCATGGTAAATTGTGTTGATTGGACACAGACTCAAATATAGCAGTTGTATTCAAATAGGCAGAGGGATTAAACGGCAATCTAATTACTTAGATCTCCATGAAAACAACCTCTCCGGAGGTGGAAGAACACAAGATAGGAAGCAGAGCTCTGAAGGAACATGCGGCGTATGCGGGAAGAATAGCTTGTGTATGATATCGATTGGGATCGTGTGTACGTTTGTGTATGGGTGCGCAGGGCCGAACCCTCCCTTAAATATGTGTTTTTCAGGGAGTGTGTGATTGGAGTGGACTTTAAGCATCCACAAATCATTTTAACACTGCTCAGTGTGGAGCGCAATCAGTTCCACAAGTTTATGCCATCATCTAGCCCATCTTTAGCATAACAACAGCATCAGATCAATACGGTGCTGCAGTGGGCATAGACATCTTAAGCTTGTTACTGGCTAGAAACTCAAGTGCCGATCTCCGGGGGAAGTCCTCACAGGATGTTGGAGATGGACGACGAGAGGCACTTTTATTATTTTCGGATGACGGCGTGTCATTTTGATGCCTTTCATTCAGCATGCACCCACACACGGTATACCGATCTCTACACAGGAAAGACTGCCGGCCACAAAGCTCACAAAGTGGCCACTAGCATTTACCCTTCTCGCATTAGACTCATAGAATAGTTGTTGGACACCACATAAGAAAAACATAATCTGCCCGGTTGATGTGTCGACAATAAGCTGCAAGGACTCCCGAACAAAACCCTAGCCCTTTATTAACTTAGTCATTTGTCCATGTCTGGCTGGGCTTTCTCAAATTTTCACCATCATGAACTCAGCCAATATTTCTTTCATCCTTCCTTAGTCACTTTGGCAATCTCAATTTTTTCAGAATATCTCCTCCTAGCAGCTAACACTGTGGATTCAAATGAACTCGGGGATTCAGTGCTTAATGCAATGTGCATGACACCGAAATGGAAAAGGATGAAAAGACTATTAGAGTTCATTCCATCTTGCCAGGTGATGTAATTTCTGATACTTAGAAAGGTGATGTGAGAGAGGGAGGAGGAGTTTAGGCATGAGAGACAAACACAGAAATGGGCTGGTTGAGAAGAAAATTACAGAAATAGGAGAGTGTTTAAAAGCTTGAAAGACTTGAAATGCATTCCACTGATGTGTCTTGACACACGCACACAAAAAAAAAACTTGTAATCTCATTTTCCTCGCATTGGGTTAATGTGCTGATCAAAAGCGGAGATAAATATAAGTGGTTGTGATTAGAGGAGTCGATTGGGGAGGTCCAGACCAGTGGGGACCATTGTTCACAATAACTACGGTTATTTCCCATTAGTGCAATTCTGTCTTTAGCCAGCGAGTCTTGTGATTAATTCAGAGACGGGGCGCTACCGCTGATCATTAAGCTAACTATCTGATGGTAAACCGTTCTTTGAATAACACTGCGCAGCGCAAATAGAAAAATCAACAAAGGAATGAGCTTTTAAGAGGAGGAAAAATCTCCAATCTATCGCGCGAGGCTATGAAAATCAATTAGGCGTTGCTAAAGGCTGAGGAGCTGATTACATTATAACATATGGAAATTACTGAGTAGCGAGGCCGTCCTGCGGCATGACTCTGCTGGGGGAAGATATCATTTTTTTTAATTTTTTTTTCATTATTTTATTTTTGTGCAAGTATAACGATGTTTTCCAACATGGTGGCAAGCCGGTTACCATAGCTACAAGAGTGATCCTCGGTGATCCTCGGTAGGACAGATAGCGTGAAGGGACAGCGAGGACAGTCAAGAAGAGCCCATTCACACCTGAGAGAAGATAAGGGAACAAAAGAAGGAAGGCAGGGCAAGAATGTGCAACAGTGCGAGGATGAAAGGGACGACAAGAGATAAAGACTCACAGATGTTTAAAGTGAATGAGGTGATGAGAGGTGTGTGGGGCAATGAAAGGATGGAAATGAGAAGTTATGCGTCGTAGGGGAAGAGGGTTTCTAAGAGGGATGTGACAAGAAAAAGCACGAGATTGAAACAAAGCAGAAGTCAGAACAAGCGAGAGTGAGAGGTTAAAGACTGAAAAGGTCCAAAGTGCTTTCTCTAATTTGTTCTGATCCACCAGCCAGCTCAGGTGAGTGGCAGCTGGAGGACAAGAGAATGCCAACAATGCGTCACTTTTCACTTCAAGCAAAGAAAAAAAAAAATGTGAATGTGGAGTGACACAGCGGGGGCCAATGGTACTTTTAACAAGGAGATGCTGATAACAGGGCTGGGTAGAGGCTAATAAATCTTTCATTACAAGCCTTTTTGAGTGTGTTTCAAAGATGAGATGATTATCTTTTCTCTCTATTTTTCTCAAATTAAGTTATGCAGACCGCCCCCTCCCCCTTTCAGTGACATTTAATCTTCCTTGCTTCCATGGAGATACTTTGACAAGCCTTAAAACAGGTACCATGTGAAGCTAAAGGGCACTCAAATGACTGGAGATGAATGATTTGTAGATGTCACGCATGCTGTAATGTGAAGCTGTGAAGTTGTGCAAACACGATTAATAAAAGCTGTACTTTGCACAAAAACTGATTTCTGCATAGGAGCTCAAGTGTCATTGGCAAGATTTTCTAAAATTACTGTGAAGTGGTGCTTTGACCTTTTGCATATTGTGACTTTAACCTACTTAGACATGTGTGTGAGATTTGAGTAATAGCCAAAATGAATTTTGCGAGGTCACAGTTACCCCGACCACCAAATTCTAA
Source organism: Mugil cephalus (assembly GCF_022458985.1). NCBI lineage: Eukaryota > Metazoa > Chordata > Actinopteri > Mugiliformes > Mugilidae > Mugil > Mugil cephalus. The sequence continues at coordinate 7,802,301 of NC_061785.1, read as the reverse complement.
TGACTTCATCCTTAAGTCCAAGTGAACGTTTGTGCTAAATTTGAAGAAATTCCCTCAAGGGCATGCGTTCACAAGAATAGGACGCACATAAACCCAAAAAAACATAACACCCTGGGCACACGGTGCTCAGCAAATGTGAAGATTTTAAAAAGACAAACAAACAAAAAAAAAAAACTTCTGCACTAGATCTCAAATCTGATAGATAACCTCAATCGAAGTCACCTAAGGATAAAGACTGGACATTTTAAAATGAATAAAAAATATATCAGATTTAGCATAGCACGTTTGACCATTGTTACACACTGCAGTACTAAATCTGGACTATTTTACTGCTACCACTACTATAACAATCAAAGTTAATGTTAAATATCAATAGCTACTGCAAGTTGGATAACTAATGAGCAACAGCTGAACGAAGTAAAGGCTGCTCCAAACATTTTGAACCAAAACACATTGCTAATACATCTTCCAAATATTGCACTAATAACATAATAGGCACTTAAGTTTAAATGGTTATGTCTCTACGTGCAGGGCCATAAACTGTAGCTAGGGATGTTCTGCACCAACAGCCTCAGCTGCATTGGAAGCTTCCACTGAAGTGCACCTTTAATGTCCTCACAAAGATAACAAAATAGGTTTGTGTGTATGTGTCTGTTCTTGTTTATAGTAAGTTGTGGGGACCAAACCCTTGCGGGACACTTGCTTTATGGGGTCACGCTGGTAAAGGCGGACAAATCCCACACACAATGACAGATCCTTAAGCTACCTAAACTATGAAGACGCAGGGAAAAAAGGCAGAGATTTGCCTTTTCTGTGTGTTTACGTAATATAAAGTTATTTTAAGAGCTGAAAAAAAAAAAAAGAAATACTCATGCTCCATCAATGAATTATTTGCCACTGTCTTACTGCAGCTATTTGAGCAGCAACAACCTGATAATTTTGAGGGCCACATTAACATCAATTTGAGATCAGAAGTGATCCTGTTGACATAATATGTCAATAGCCTGAGGACTATATTGACCCACAAAGTCCACTCTGGCCTGAAAAAGGCAACATCTAAACTGGCACCTTTATAACAGTCTTTTATAGAAAATATTGTAAGACTAATTAGCAACATGAGAGCATCAATAAAAATAACCATTAGAAGTGAGGGGCTGAAAACATAATAAAACCAGAAATACCCCGGAGAAACGAAATAATTTCACCTGAAAGTCGGCTCTAAGAACGAGATATAAAATTATTAAGAATTCAAAATCATCTACATTTTGTTAGGGTCAAGTATGACAACTTAAGTTCAACCGGCCTTTGAAATGAGATAGGTCTCGTAAAATAGAAGAAACTTGTTGGCAGACTCAAGGACACTGTACACCAGTAAGACCTTGAAATGTCATATGTAGTCTGGAGCATTTTAATGTAGTCTCCATTAAAACCCTGGCTGCTCAATCTTTGACCAACTCTATGTCAGAACAGTCTCAGATAGTTTGAGTAAAGTGAGCTGATGTAGCATAGATTAAATTAATTGGGGCATGAATTACTAGATCTTTTTTAAAAAAGAAACGGGTGACGCTAGGCACACTGTCTCACTGTTGCAACTGTCCATTACCACTTGGTGACAAATGTGTGGAATAACTGGAAATTTAGTGCGAGAATTGTGATTCTTTAGCTTTGCTGCAGAAAAAAAATTAGACAAAGAACTTCTTTGTTGTGGACTGAGAATTCAGAACTGTTCATAGCGTCATCACCCAAGGGACGAGTTATTGGTTTGTGTCCACAGCGTGTGATATGTTCTAATAATCCTTCACTCATACACTAACACAACACCATAAATCAGCCTTTGTTCATTGGACAGTTTCTATGATCCATCATGTTACAGTGTATCTGTTGGGCTGGTTCAGCGATAGCATTGTCATCTGTCTTTTATGAACCACCACAACAGTGTTTGCTTTCGCCGCATTAAAACAGGCTGAGAGTGCTTGTATGGACTGACTAGGGCTGCACGATAAATCTCCCCCCTCGATTCATGGTAAAGTGTCTTTACAACATGTGATTCCGTCAATGGAGGTTGCCCGCCTGCAATTGAGTGTGTGGAAATAGTGAGGCTAGAGAAGTCAGCGCTAAAGAGAGTCAAATGGATGGCTAACGAGCCTATTGTTCAAACGTATGCTCTACATTCTAAGGAAATCTCAATGTTTGATGCTCTACTTGAATGACCTTTTGAATGTTTTTCTTAAAAAAAGAATCGTGCCAAAGACTCGTGATCTCAATTTTAAACAAAAAAAAAAATCATGATTCACATTTTTTCCAGAATTGTGCAACCCTAGCACTGACACTCTCAACTGTTTCAAAACGCAGTCAAACATGCATACCCAACAACAAACTGACATGTTCTAAATGAACTTTAACAAAAGTAAAACAAAAAACGTCTTGGCCGACGTTTGGAGGCCTGAGTCAAACAAATGCAAAACGCTGAGTGTCTGGTTCCGCGCCCAATATTTACTCGAGTCCAACACCCGCAATTACGTCTGTTCTGTTCCCATCAATACCAAATGTGTCAATGTTAATAAAAGTTGTTTAATTTCGCTCTGCCTGGAGGTTCTGGAAGTAATTACTTGGTTGAGATACAACTGAGAGAGTAATGTGCCCCAACAATTCACTTGGAATACCAATCATTATCAAAATCAATATTCTGTGATGGACGTCAGGTCAATGCAGATTTTAAAAACCAGTTCTCTCTTTAAAAAAAAAATGTCCATAAACAATTACACTGTGTTTAAATCACAGCAGGCAGCCTGCTGCCATTACATAAGCCTGTCTGTCAGATTCCCCAGCAGCCTGACTCACATAGTGGCTGGAGGAAGCTTTAGCAGATTAAAGTCCCTTTACACTTACCACAGCTGAGGCTGTAATCTGAGTTTCACTTAGCAGAACCTAGCAGTCAGATGTGTGTGGGTGTGGGATTACAATGACGGCTGGTCCACATAAATCCCCTGGCGCTCTGGGGAAAATGCAGCATGCACTGAAAAATTCTCTGTTTGTGTGTGCGCAAAAATCCTTCAAATTAAATCATTCTGCATCCCCATTATCTTTTACAGATGCTGGAATATTGCAGAGATCAAAGCAACATGATGTTAACTAAAATCCTGAAGGGCTCACATCAATAACCGGGCTCTGATCTCAGATTTTAGCAAGGCAAATGATCTTCAGTGCAGCACCCCCTCCAGTGACCGAGCACTCCTCCCTGGAAAAAATACTAATGGACTTCCCTCTTGCTCTATGAATCACAATAAGAACGCAAATAACAGAAATGGCAGGAGCCAAAATGAACAGCCAGATGAAATTGAAAACATTCTGAATTAGCTTTTTTTTCCCCCCGTCCTATTGGGAAATGGAGATGAAGAGAGAAATGTAGGTTGTCTTGCCAGGCAGAGCAGTGCTGTGACAAACTCCTGTGCAGAGGTCAAGTGAGACAATGCCATAACGTAGACGGTTATGGGGCAAGTGTGACAGTCAAAATATGTCGAGATTAAAAGATTCATGAATGGGGAAAGAAATTTGCTTTCATTGCCTATGGCGAGAATGTAACAAATGGAAGGGCAGCGCTAACTTAATGGGGTGATTTGCGGCCCATTCAAACAAGCAAAGGTTGACTCAAAAAAAAAAACCCATGCCCACTTCCTTGCATTGGCCAAACTGACAATAGTTTCCTGGGGATATGGGTGGTGCCATCCTATCACTTCCACCATATTCACTTGCTTTTTCGTTTAATTAATACTGCACTCTTCTCTTCCTCCACAAAGAAATATTGGATTACCACCGTTCATCCTCACAGTCGTATGGGACACGCTTCATAAAGTGGTTGTCATGGAAACTTGTATTGATCACGATTTCCCATCCTGTTTCTATAGCATCAAACTATTAACGAAACTTATCAGAAAAATGGACACTTGAACATGCACCAGTATTATATTAATGGCCAACAATGACTGTAACCGTCCTTGAAAAAATAAAATATGTGACGTGTGCATTCGTGTTTTAATTTGGCCTGTTCACTAACATGTGAACAGGCGGAGTTTATATGCCCTATACTGCAGACAGCTCTACTTGCTTTGGCTTAACTTTTGAGGAGAAGTTCCGCCATCCATCTTTATAAAGTTTATAGCTGCAGCAGTGTTTGAGCTGATGGCCTGTCTCTGTGTTCTTTTTTTTCATGTTGCAGTGTGGAACTGGACTTCAAGCAGCAGGAAGACAAGCTACAACCACTGATGAAGAGGCTCTGCCCCACGGAGGACGGCCACTTCCTTCCCCTGCCTTACCCCCAGGAGGCCTTCACCTCTACCCCGAAACGCAAGTCCAAAGCTGACTCCAAGAAGCATGCTCGCTGGAAACTTTGGTTCTTGTGAAAACACAGGACCACCTCCTCTCCTGCAACCAATGCACAGGATTTAAACATCCCGTCCTGTCGTACATATTTATTTGGTATATCCATCGTCTTCTGTTTTATCTCCTTGGATTTTATAGACCTGGTAACCACTATAAATGGAGAGCTCCACAACTGGATACTGAACTGACTGGATGAGCAATGGGACACGAGTATGGATTCCATGGAACATTCAAAATGTCATGCCAACCAAAAACGGATTCAGAGTTATTTTTGAACTAATTTCTTCAAACAGGGTGTGAAATTACACCAGGGAAACATATTTGGAGTTCGGCAAGGTGAGAAGACAAATTTGATTTCCCGCTGTCTGTTTGCATATATTTTTCTAACTGACATCAACAGGCTCCTGTTCCTTGATAACGGCTCAGTGTCCGTCACATGTGAGTCCACCCGTTGGGACTGTCTTTCTTCCCAGCCTCCAGGAGAGGCTGGAGGTTCAACCATAAAGCTTTGAGGCCTCCATAAACAGCATATCACTGTACTGCAAAGCACAATTAACCCTGTTCAGGACACATTTTTCTCCAGAATAATAATCCAAAAGAACTATTTTGAGTATTAACTCACACATGTACTAACAGTGACAGATTGAAGACTTTCATATATAAAGAAGAGACCTAACGGACAAAATGTTTAACGGAGCTCTACGGTCAACTTTCTATCTATCACTAAAATGTCTCATTGAATCGACTGACTTTGAAGCAAAGAATGAATAAATAACACTTATTTTCTTAATAACATTTGCAAAGTAAGACGTCAATGTACATTTTTCTATATAAATATATATCTATATACATTCACTTTAAGGTTTAGTGGAATATATTGATTGGAGCTGCCGCGAAGGAAGTCGTTCAAAAACTACCGGGCACGGGAGGTAAATCATTTCTGATCCTTGATTCCGTTTCACGCATCGCATATATTTCTCACTTCATAACAACATGGCAAGTGAATAAGGTGGATGAAACGCAAGAATCCATGCAGGCAAACTTCACCAGTATAAGACTACGGGCAGGCTACAGAGTCTCGGTTTTTAGCACACGTGAAGAGGAAGAGAAGGCGTGATTGTAATAATGCGGTGCACTGCATCAGCTACTTTAATAGATACTGAAACCAAGCAGGAAGATAGAATGTGCCACTTCTGATCACAACCAGGGCATTTACAGTGCAGGGTGGCAGGCGTGTAGCCTTGCATGCTTTTTACGGGCTTTGGATTCCGCAGTATATTTTCTAGCTTTTCAAGATTTTATTTATTTATTTATCTTTAAGACAGAAGTCTTTTCCCCCATCTTTTAATATTAGCTCCTGCACATTGCTTCACAGCTATACAACTGTAAAGTAAAAACTCATGTCCACACAGGGTTCGGAGACTATGTACAGCCAAAACAGTATATGAATTTACTATATTTAAGTATATGTCGTATAGCAGCGAATAGGGCTAATACACTTTTACGTGTGGGAAAGCAGCCAATATCTAAATAAAACAACAATGAAATAAAACAAACAAAGTTAGGAACCTCAACAGGAGCATAAAGCTGAAGTCACTCTAAAAGCCAAGAGCACTGCCCCAACTAACAGGAAATGTGCCAAAGTGGTTTCAAGGGCATAAATTTAACAACAAGAAAAAAAAAAAAAAAGCTAGCAAAATACTAGACATCACTGGCTCGAGCTTCACAAGTTCCAACATGCTGCATCCTGCTGGTTACATGTAATTCACACCTTTACTCTTGTACATGACAGGTTGGTTTCTTTCAGTAGATATACTGTAGCACCGAGAGAGAACTAGATGTTTATCTGTACCTTAAAGAAGTGCAATTGATTTATTATGTGCAATACTGTGTCTTTTATACTGTTTTTAAAAAAAGAAAAAGGAATAAAGTTTAATATGCAAAAAATATGAAAAATAAAAACAGACATCTTCAGAGCTCTCCAGATTTGACGTAGAGTTTTGTTTGCGGAGCCACGAGGAGCCTGGCAGTGAAAGGACTGGCTCGCCCATTTTGTTCTCACTTACCTTTAGGAGCACGCGGCTCTTAGCAAGCGATTTATTTCCTATTTGCCCACGCCTGTCGGGTATGTGATTCTGAATATTCTAAATGGCTGTTTTTTGTTTTTTCATTTGCCATGAGCATTGGAGAAAACGATTCACCTCTACTATTCTGGCAAATGAAATCTCAGAGATGGAGCTCACATCAATGGCAAACTCATGGCTAAATATGACAAGGGTGAGAGAGGAAATATGCCATGTGATATAGTTTTGCGTGGCAATCAACACTTATGTGGTGAAAAGCAAGGCAGCAGGTCTGAAATCACACAAAAAAACAGGTTGCATCTCTACGATGTAGCAGGGCGGCGAAACAGGAGAGCAGAACACAACCACACAAAATCAACATTTTGGATTCAAAGCCCTCGCTCACACTAGCTGTGTCCTTGGCCTCACTTCCTCCCTTCAGCACAATATCCTAACTTCCCGAGCCCACGTGTGCACCTGCCTGATGTTGGTGGTATGAGGTAAACTAGGGACAGAGCTCTGATCAAATGCCCCAGAGAGGCAGAGTCACCCTCGCACAGACGCATGGAGCAAAGCAACTAGAGGGCAACGCTACCCTTCTTACTTCAATCATAGCAGGGTCATCTCTACTTTACGTCTCTGGAGTGGATGTTTACTGCACAGCACAAGTAGGGTACAAACGAGACATGCGGCGCAGCTTTAACATCCTGTGTTCTACCCCACTTTAAATGTAATCCTCTGTGGTTTGAAGGCATCGGCGTGTCCCGGAGGCTTCCGCACAGCGCTGACAGTGGCCACGCGTCAGACGTGCGAGCCGGTAAAACCCGAAGGGATGCGCAGTTTTCAGAGTTTCAGCCCAGGTGAAGAGAGGCGAGGGCACAGCGAGTGACGAGAGCATGTTTGAGGCATTATGATGCAGTGCCATATCTCACTATGCTTCTTTTCTGTAAGAGCTCTGCAGCAGTCTGGCCAGCAAGACAGAGATGGAAAGCGAGGGGGGGGGGAGAAGACGGAAAGAAAGACGCTGAGAGAAATGCTTAAATTGAAGCGGCCATACGCGCAGACGGAGGTAAAGAGAATGAGTGATTCTGAGCTACCCTTGCGACGTATTGTATGCGGTCAGCGAGTGCATGCAGCAAAAGAAAAGCTCCGGCCCCTATAGTTGGTCAGCCCCATACTGTCAATCAATAACGCAGAGTCCTTCCCCTGCAGCTCTTCACTACATTCCCTCTGCACACTGCAGGAAAATCATTAGTATAACTGTGGAGCGCTGCAGCCAAATAACACCACAACCTGCGTTCGGTTAGTCCTCTAAAGTTGGACTTCTAGAGTTCAAAACAAGTTCAGCGGGTTAGTTTTCATTAACGTTACACACTCCTAGCAGTGTTTCGCATTACTGGTCTTTCAGGGACGCGATGAAATAAATTTCGACGTTTAGGTGTTTGTCCGCACTGGCTCATATAACAAAAAGGTTGTAGACACAGGTTTTCTTGGACCATTTTTTCCCTATTTGCCGCCATCCACGTGGATCTGCTCCGCCGCAAGCTCAAACCAGAGGAAATGTAATTCAAGGGCACAAAGGCAGAACTTTTTAAATTCAGCAGCCAACAGTCCCAACGTTACCGCCGAAGTGAATGAATTCAAAAAGGGCTCATTTCAACCTGCGCCGGGGCGGAGCACGAAGACGTGACGTGCCGGGCGCCGCCCACTGATGCAAACGTGTGACGGCGCTGTGTCTGAGCCCCTAACGGGGCGTAGCACTGCAACAAAACCGAAGTCGTCACTGTGGTCACTCTCATCAACATTCTGCGTCCACCACCACCACCACAGTCGGGAGAGAGGAGAAAGGAGAGGGAGAGGGAGCAGGGCCGTTAATGCATAAATCTAAATGTAAGAGGCTGCCACTCACGAGAACAAGGTCGGTGGTTGGCTGCGCCGTGTGCCTGCAGAGAAGGCGCAGCAGCGCCCGGAGGCAGCAACAGCAGCCCCCCCTGATTAGAAACCTACCACACTTCCAGCACCGCTAACCGGATCTCACAGCTGTTAAGATTTCAAACCGACCTTATTGATGACTAAATAATGATCTGAGGATCCACTTCAAACGCAGCCTCTCCCCCGAATAGTATATAATGCAAAGTGTTTGAGTAAAAGAGCCGTAGCCTTTGAAGCGACCTCCAACTCCCGCCGCGTAACAGAAGACGCCGCCACCGCACGCGGACGCAAAATAATATTCGGCTGCTTAGAAATGTCACGGTAGTCAAGTAGAGCGGCCGGCTAGCTGCACGGGGAGCGGCCGAGGAAAGGGGAAGGAGTCAACGGCGAGCCGTGCACCGGAGAGCGGAGTGAGGCGGAGGGCGAGCGCGACGCATGTATACAAAGTAGGATGCTCCGGTGAAGGCTTCAGGAGGTCACCGGCTGAGTAGGTTCATTAACTAGAGAGGAGGCGAGTCTTCTTCTGCAGCCACAGCTGGAAGCGGAAGACCATTTCAAGTACGCCACAGGAGGACGCCCAAATGGCTGCACTTAGGATAATATACAGAGGTGACCTGAGTCTGCTGCCTTATCTTGATGGCCTTTTAGCTGAAGTGGTAGGCGAGGTCCATTTTTGTTAGCCTAATAGCATAATCACCATTTTTTTTTTTTTTTTGACTTTCTGTTACAATATCAATAAAAAATACCAATGTGCTTGATAAAAAATATGTTTTTTCTTGTTTTTTTTGTTTTTTTCAAAAACCATTCAAATATGACTTAGGCTATTATGCTATTAGGCTAACGACATCCGAAATACGTGATCAAAAGAAGCCTGCTGCGCGGAAAATTGGCAGGAGCAGAGTGTAAGCTGTAAGGGCAGCGCAACCAGCCACTAACAACACAGCCATTGTGGTACGATCTCTTCTCCAAATCCACTTTCCGAGGTTTTTGACCGTGAGCCAGGCGGCGCGACGCGGAGTCTGTATCTCTGGCATAACAATGAGTGGACTGGAGGGCTTCAGAGGGAGAGCAAGTGGGAGTCCCGGACCCCCTACAGGCGGCTGGCTGGGGGAGCGCGGGCGGCAGGGCGGCCTCGGTTCAACTCAAAGCTTCATTACGTTCACATTATTCAGTCTGATGCCCGCTTGTTGTTGTGACAACATCTAAGAGATTAGTTTGGTACATCGCTGGAATATCTTTAAGCCGACAGAGGAGGTAAAGACAGGAAAAGGCTGCAGAATGTCTTCGCTGCAACTTATAAAGGGAAGAAGAAGTGCAAAAGAAAGAGGAGGCCGCAGCAGTGAAGTGGATTTATTACAGCGCTATGACATAACACAGACTTTTTTTTTTCTTTTTTCTTTTTTTATTAAATCACTCTTTGCTGGTGTGGCTCAGTTACTGCTAATAAAAGCTTCCATTTAAACAGGTGACACCGTTTCCTGCTGCTCCCCAGACGGAGAGGCTGCCGTGATTGCGCGCACGCATCTCAAATAAGTCGAGACAGGGGGAGAGGGGATGTAACGCCAGCCATTACCAGAATCGGTATCAGCAAGCACCATATGTCCCCGCATTTCCCCGCGCACGTTTCAGACGTCTCGCCACTTTGGTAAATTTAAACGAGCTATAAAAGCACCTCTGAGAGCGCTCGGAGGAACCCGCTACATGTGTAACAAAAAAAAAAAAAAATGACACGTGTTTACTACCCGAGGTCTCGCTTTCAAAGTCGGCAGCGCAAAAGCGGGCGCCGGCGAAGACGAGCATCAACGGGAAGCGCGGCGAAGACGAGTCAGAGGACACAGGGGTTGATTCACGGCTCGAAAAAGTAAAGGTGACATCCGCTTTACTTTTGGGACTCATGAAAATGGATGAAGGCTTTGCCATGCACGTCAGGCATGTGTGTAAGATGACTGATAAGTGCATTAATTGCTACCGAGCTCTAGCTGAGAGAGCGTAGTGAGAAGGGTGCCAATGGCAATGGCAATGGCGGGGGGGGTAATACGGCGATTATAGAACAGCACAGCGCATCAGAAATGTGCAAACATCGCACACACACAAAAAAAAATAAGGGAATCATGAAACAACATATGCGACACACACACACACGTACGCTAACGACTGGCTGGAGAGAGATATGAGCACATCAAAGCCTCTTTTAGACTGACTGTTGCGTGAAAGCGTTCTGCCAAGGTAGACTGTACCTTTAACGACAGTGTGGGATTGGAACTGCAGCAGGTCTGTGGGAGGAAATCAGGTACACAGATGTCTATATTTGAGTGTTTATGTGCGCATACAAGTATTTATTTGCATAGAAATATGAAAACAAATACACAGATATAGAGCTGTGGCTACACTAAGAAATGCAGCTAATCGGCGGTGGAAGACGCATCCAGATGCTTCAAAGTAAAATTGGCAAAACAGCAACGTAGAAATGTGCAAAATGTTGTTAAATTATTAGGTACTGGTTTAGTCTCTATATTGTTAATACTGAAGCGTCATGGATCAAATACCGGGACAGCAGCTAAATCTCTGAAGGTGTCACATGATTGATGGGACAAGAAAGATGTTCTTCTGAAAAATGATTCAGAGTGAGGGGGGATCACTATTTGTAATGTTACCCTGAGACATTGGGAACCATTGCTTTTAAGTGTGTTATATATTTGAAATATTACACCTGCGAAATCGTTAAAGCAAATGTAGTGGAATAGAAAGTACGCGGCTTCCCTCCGAAATGGAGTGGAGCGGAAGCACGAATTCTAATGAAATCGAAAATGCTCAAAGTTAAGCACCTCAAAAAGGGTACGAGGGGAAATGGCTGCAAATGGTTGCGGCGAATCAGGCGAACTTACGATGTGAGGGGAATCGCGGCCCATGGAAATGACCGTCCGGTTGACGGTCCTCAGCAGCTTCTCCATGATGATCTGAACATGCCACTGGGTGGGACCCTGCAAAAAAGTGTACAGATTCAGACATCAGCACCCAGACAGGAAAAGAAAATCGTGACATGATAGTTCTTCAAAAGGAGCTAAAAACTCCGCTTTACGGTATTTGCAGACTTGTGATGACTTTCTGCTTTTCAGTACAAATATACACATTTGGCAGAGGAAACGTTATTTCCATCAGTCATGTAGCACATAAGGTTGCATTTAAAGCCTTTAAAGACAGAGGGAGGCAACGAATGAGACCACTTTTCATTCAAAAACGTGCTCCATCTACAGCTTATATTCACTGTGGGTGAATCAGGTGTTGGTGAAAGAGAAATGAGAAATCACTAAAGGACAAGACCCAAAAATAGATTCAAACCATGACACTGCTTAAACCGCTTAGAGGTTATTTCTTCCTTTCTTTCAAACCACACGCAGCGATTGATCGGAAATCAACCGCTTCCTACTTGACTTTGACCAAATTTCCCCCCCAAACACGTTGCGAGGAACGTTCGCTGGCCCTGAGCGCCAGCGGGGCGTTCGTCACAAATGAGGCGGTTTCCTCGGCGTTCCATTAGTAGTCTGTGCGAGCGCGGGGGCTGTTTCTTACGGTGCGTCGGACCCGTCTGTGGGGGAATTTTCCATGCAGACTGAGTTCTGCAGTGTCAAACTAAACTTTCAATAATTTACACGGCCCCTCTCGTGGTGAGATCATCAGGAGGAGTGCGCCCAACAACACGACATCATCAGGTATCCACACACACACACACACACACACACACACACACACACACACACACACACACACACACACACACACACACACACAATCACCGAGGAGCACAGGGGAGAATAAATTATCCGAGTAGGAAGTTTCAGATATTGCCTTCCTAAGCAGCGAGTGTGACGCACAACCTAAAATCGACATGATTTACGAGACTGTTTTAAAGACAAAAGTACAGGCCTGTGTTAACAGCCTATTCAAATGCACGCCATGAAGAGCGGTGATTTCTTATGAGTGACATGTAAAATTAAATCTTTATTTCCAGCGAGATGAGGTGGAATTCAGATAGACAGAAATGAACTCGGGGGTTGTCTTTCCGGATACGGTTCCCTGCTTATGTGTGAAGGCTCATTTAAAGTACTGCCGGCGTATCTTGCGTACGTAGCCATTCGTACTTGTACGCTCATCAGACACTAGTGGGCGCTGTGTCTTTTCGCCCGTCGGGTTAAGTTTTGTTTCTACTTCCTGCTTCACTTTTAATAATGAAAACTAAAACGTTTTACGAAATTTCGCTGAAGACGGGTCCTGCAAATGTTTGTATCTCCGAATCTTTTCAGTCAGCTTTACCTCGATGTGTTGCATCTTTATTGATCCAAAACAATCACTGTGAAAATTGCGGAGATAGAGAAGCAGCCTGAAATAGTAAAGTTTAAATACGCTACTACCAAGCGAACCAATCACAGCTCTTCTGGTCTACGTTGGTGAGGCGAGTAGTTATATTTCTGGGGAGCTACGGCGTTAGAGGGTCTGCATATCTGTATCTCCGAACCTTCAGTTGCCATTGTTGAAAGTGAAGCAGGAAGTAGAAACAAAAATTAACCCGACTGCCAAAATTGGCTCACACTGGCGTGGCCTATGTGCAGAGGTCCCACAGTACCGTAAGTCTGTGGAAGCTTTGGTTGTGTCGATGTTCGGGACAGATGTGAAAGAGGGAGCAAGACCCAGAGAGGCCGCTACAGTTTGAGAGACAGTGAGTGTAAAATCAAGAGCAAGCCGGAGAGGTGGATAATCCCTAGCAGAGTGGAGTGTGGGAGGTCGGGCAGTGGTGATCAATGACGAGAGTCTGAGAGGGCCTGAGGGAGGACATCAGGAGTCTGGGCATGGAAGAGGATGAAACACACTCGTAAAGCAGCTGAGTGTTTGGAAGTGTGTTCAGGAGTGTGTGATAGCATTTGTGTATGTGAGGCCTGAGGCTGATGTACATAGGATGGAGACTCGGAAAAATTCACATTTTTTTCTTTTTTTAATTATGGAAAAAATCGGCAGAGGACTGACGACTATTTTAAGAGTCAAATTAAACGCTTTAGTCTGAAAATATGGAGCTTTTCCTTTCTTGATATACGTGCAAACTGAATATTTTATTGGACTATTGATGACAAAAGTAGTATGATTTCAAGAATGTGAGCTACGAATATTTGATGGCTGTTTTTGTACAACTTCATCAACTAAATACGTACCCAAGATAATAAAAACGGAATAATTCAAAAGTTGGTGAAGGTTCTAGGTCATGGAGGTCATGGTATATCCAAAAATGGTATATCCAAGTGAACTTGGAGAGTTTCTTGAAGACGTTCATAACTTCTTCAGTTCCAAAGTGTCCGGTGTGACTAGTGTCCATTACCAACCAGATAAGTTTTTGGGCAACACAGATGTCTATTTTTAAACCTCTATTCCCCCTTTCTTGAAGAGACTTGCCCTTATTTAATGTTCTTGGATAATACAAAAGTTAATCAGTTTTGACTGGCTACCATTAGCCATTATTTGGACCACATGGCTATAAAGTACACTTCCACGCTGGTGAAGATAGCTTTTAGCAACCGTGAGCAATAAATAACTGAGCACAGCCAACTTTATAAGTTAGTAAATTAACACTGCTCTAAAAAGGGACCCTTTAAGGCATTATAGGGCAGTAAAACAAATTGAGAACGGCACACTGACGATTGATAGCTATTCGGCGAAGTAACAACAGTGGCGACGTGCTTCCTCTTTATGGAGGTACGCCTGGATTCCCTTCTGAAGCCATGGTTTATCCCAGAAGGAAATTAACGCACATAAAGCTGGAGTTGTGTCACTCACCACATCCTTCCGGTAGAGCACCTCCAGGATGTCGCTAAGCAGCTGGCAGCAAGCCTTCGGCTCCTCCCGCTTCTCCAGGTGGAACTTCAGCTGGTCCGTCATCAGCGGCAGGAGGATCTCACGGCAGTCTGCAGGGACGCCGACAAACACACACACGTTCACAACGGCGCTCCACACGGGAAGCAGATGATGGATCGCACAAAGCGGCGCAGCATATGGCTTCCACGCAGATTGCACGCCACTTATTAATGACTTTCTCGGAAGGTTAAATTAGAACAATGTACACTGTGAATTTGTTTATTATTAATTTAAACAGTGCAACAGCCACGGCTGTCGAGAAACAAAAGCCAATAAGAGAGAGAGAGTCGCAAAGCTCTCCTGAAATATCAGGGAAGGAAAAAATAATAAAACGGAACCACCCACTGGCCTGAAACCTCTGATAATACATCCCCTCAGCTATTAGCCTCAGCATGACAGATCTGACGACACTGGCCAAACCGATCCCTCTCCAATCAAGTCTAATGCCGCCCTTAATCAAGGCACACAATCTCCTACTGTTGGGGAAGAAAACAGCTTTGCCTGTATCCTCTGCATCATTTTTAAAGATAAAGTTTATCATAACAAAGGCTTAGTGAATGGATATTACAAATCGCGTACCTCCTGCCCACACGCAGTACAGAGTAATAATTGTAGTAATTTTAATTCTACAACAACATTCAATCAGCCGGTTCGCAGATGCTAGAGAATTTGGTTGGACACAGAGGACAGCAATGATAAGCCGTTTTGTTTTCCTCCATAAAGGGGGTTATATGTAAAGACCAGGGACAATACTAGAGTCATTTTGGTTAGAAGGTGACGTATGAACAAGGTTAAGTGGCAATTTAGGAAATTAGTGGAGTGAAAAGTAAGCAACAAGTGTAAGGCTGCGAGAGTTCAACTAAAATTATTCGAATTAGAGTTTTCAAGAGAACTGTTTACATGGACAAATAAAGAGTAGAACAGAACTTGTGTTTACGGCCCAGATTATCAATCACAGCATGTGCAAAGTGGTTCACCTCTCTGTGGAGCTTCGAATCTTCAGGGAATATAACACCTTTGATGTGACCCATGTTTTCAGAGGGACTGCTCACATCAATTCTGGCTTTGTTCATCTTTTCAGACACTTGTGATTAACAAGTTTTTTTTTTTATTAGATTAGATTATTACTACACCGGAACCTGAGTGGACAGTGACGAATCAATCACATGGCTTGAAGTAAATAACACTGACCACCTTGTGACAATTCAATGTTCTACTGGGAAACTTCTGGACCTGGTATTCATTCATGTGGGTCTTACTTGGACATGTACCACCCACCTAGACCAGACCAGGCATCCTCAACCCAAAGCAATGACACTCCTTGATGGCAGTAGCCATCCTCAGCAGGATGCAGCCACAAAAAAAATGGTTTTGAAACAGCTACAAAAAAACATGAAAACAGCACAAGGTGTTGACCTGGCCTCCAAATTCACTAGATCCCAAACTGATCAAGTATCTGTGGGATGATCTACAGAGGCCCCTCTCCTCAACCCACAGGAGAGGCCAAATACTGATAATAATGTCCTCTTAAGAGATAAGAACAAGAACAATGGAGCAGTAGAACAAAGTACCATAAGGGAAATCCTCACCACAATTGAGGCGCAGTATGAACAAAAGCACTACAGCAAGCTTTACAATGACAAGGTGGAGAGGCTGCTGCTCTACAAATCGACAGGTTTTAATTCAAAATCAATACAAGCTTTTTACTTCGCAGATAATGTTGCGGCTTTAAAACGGCATTGATCTCAGCCGAATAAAATTCTTACCAATTCCACACCGTGCTCAAGGCCACGTGATAAACAGCACGAAAGCAGCGCAACAAATGGCATGAACCACGGTGACCTCCTAATAAACAATACCCTGAGGTATTAAACGTGAACCCAATCATTGTTTTACATTCTCTGACCCCTCGCTAAAGGAAATGCATGCCGAATAGAGCAGTATAGAGCGATTCTTTGGGAATGGACTATGAAAAAGGAGGTCATACTTTCACCCCAAAACACAGAATGAAAAACACAGAACCACAGCTCTGACTGAAGCGACTACGTCCTTGAGTGCAGAAGCTGTTCCAATTTCAGTGTCGCACAGAGACAATGACAAGGCTCTTTAGTAAAAGGGTAATGAATGCATTTTGCTGTAATTGTAAATGTAACAAATAAAGACTCCTGGAGATGTCCCAGGTGCTGATTAGTGCATTAGTTACATCATTAGCATGAGAAGTACCCAGGACATCCAACAAAGGTGCTGGATGTGGTATACGCAGTATAATTACGGGGGAGTTATAAGAGGCATCAAGAACATGCAGCAGATGTTTGTAAAGAGTTCGGAAGACAAGAGCTAAACTTGGAGACTAGTTAAATATCACATCGCCGGTGCAAGCCATTTACACTTGTGTGCTCGTCAGTCTTTTTTTGCCAGTTGGTAGGGATGAATATTGTTAAGGTTTTATCCAATACCGGTGCCAAAAAGGTACTTTTCAGACAGTGTCGGTGCTTGAAACGTGCATAAACTGATGTTTAAAGAAGACCAAGAAGGTTCATCCCCCTAAGGACTACGATGGTCCACAGCAGATAATATGTCCAGCTTCAGCAATCACATCCTTTCAGGTATGCTGAATGAAAAGGTGCTGGAAAGCTTTAAAAGCTCAACAACAGTACTGGAATGTATCCCTGCCCATTAAATGTTGGTATTTCTAAGTCTGACTACTGACCATGACACTCCACACAATGCTGCCTCTACACAGACATTCAATTTTTAAATGTGCCGAGTCTTTGTCATTTTGCCGAGGCAGCACTTTGACTTCGGATCATGCACAAAACAGAAAAAGCTAATTATTCACATAAAGCTTTCAGTTGTACATACCTGAAAAGAAATCCTATAGTTGCTAAGAGTTTGTCACACGTTGGCTAGCCCTAACACACAGTGACAACCATGTCTGCAATGAAATATCTTTTGGTGTTGTGGATCAGCGCAGCGAGCTATCTTCCTGACACAGCTTAAAGGGGAATTGTGCTTTCATTTATCTGTGTGTGTGTGTGTGTGTGTGTGTGTGTGTGTGCTTCCTAATCTTCCAACGGTTTTACACAAAAGCAAATCTCCTATCTGAGGGCGTCGAACATTGTGTGGAGTATTTAATACCTTGTTTTTACAGGGCTACAATCCCCTTTCTCTTTGCGCCTCCTCACCAAATTTAAAATGAACGCAGGCGGCGAAGACAGACAGGCAGCTAAACGGACGCGTGAGCAGATGTATGCGCACTGCTGCATTCGTAGCAGGGCGGGAGCATGGCAAGCAGACTGGAACTATCAAGCAAGGCCATGAGCGCTCGCCTCAAACTTCCTGGGCAAACAGTTTGCGGATGCTACAGCTGCTTTTCCCACTTTAACACAGACCAAGAGAACAGGTGACTATTTGTTGTCCAATGAGCCCATTTGCGAGTGATTTAGGGACCCGTCTTGCAGCCTCCTTTTACCTCAACAACACTGATGGTAGCAAATGTTCCTCCAAAACATTACATTTTAAAAAATATATATATATATTTGATTTGAATTTTAAACATGTACAATAAAACCACAGAGAAAGGAGATGCCGGTGTATTCGCTTAAGCTGTAATTTTGAGCAGAATTAAGCACGCTGGGGACTGAGATATACTAATTTAATTGCTGTGCAGCCTACAAGAAAGAGACCATTTACAACAGTGAGCACATTCAGAGCATATTTATGAGTATGTAGAAACTGTAGAAAGTTTGAGTACAAACATAGTTCCCTGTTGCAGCGCTTCCGTTTAGTGCAAGCATTCCTGTACGTTTCAGCTTGGCATTGACTTGCAGAAGAACCTTTCAGGGACCACCTCCAGATCAGGACAACAATGTGCCCAGTGAGTATAAGTATTTACTACAGCTGATTAGACCACCTTAAAAGCTCTCTAGCTAACTCACTTGCCCGTGGCAGCGGTTATCATCTTTAATTAAGCATTTCTAAGGTGCTTGGAACTGGTGGAAAAGACTAAATTTACTTGGCAATTAAGGCTTCCACAGTTTGAAAGCACGTGTGCACCTGAGAGACTACAGGAGAAACTCAAAGCATGTGTGCGTGGAGCCGCTGTGAGAATGGAGCAGTAGAATAATCCATGGCTACATAACAGAAATAACTCCTCCCGCTGACCAGCAGGCCATTCACAAGCATCGGGGAGGCTTCCCCATCCACAATTACACCAACAGATCAATAGTAATGACTAGAGGAGCACTGCCCTTCGATAGTTACTCACTAAACTGGCTAAACAACCAATCAGACAATTTTATATTTCTAAGATATGAAAATGAGTAGATGTGCAATATCAAGCGTTATTGAATGGGACAAATTCCTATATTACATTTGTATCCTGTGTATTCACACTGAACTGAACATCTGCGGATGATCCGGAGGCAGAGACCAGCGCTGAAAGTGGTCGCCCATTGTTGTCCACTTCCTTTACGTTATTCAGTTGCCCGAAGGCACAGCCCTGCCAGCAAAATGAAGACACTGTTCCTATTTGACTGGGATGGGAAATGCGCATCTCATTTATCCCCACAAGACATTATGAGAGTGTGTTTGTCTCTAAATCGGGACCTAACCTAGCATGGCCTCAAAGGGCCGGCGCCTCTGGCAAATATGCTCGGCCCTGGAACATGACTACGGCTCGGTCGTGTCTGCAAGATGCCACAGGCTAGACTGGCCGCAGAGGCTGGAGGTACATTTTAAGTTAACTACCTCTATGCCGTGCCTTTCCAATTTCATATTACTACAACATGGCAAAAATATACGCTATAGTACGGTGCCCAGGTACTGAATGTGCCATCTAGTGTCGAATGAATGTCGGATGTTTGTGCATTTTGTCAAAACAGTTCTTGTAACTCGCTGAGCAACTACAAACTGAAGCACTCGAGTTTTATTTTACATACGATAAAAACAATGTCACACAGGCACAACATTAAAACCAACTTCCTATTATTGTGTGGGTCTCCCTTGTGCCTCCAAAACAGTTGTGACTCATTGGACAATGGACATGGGCCTTCTGAGGGTGTCCTATGGTGTCTGGCAACAGAATGTAGTTAGTGTTGGTCTTCAGGTCCGATGGGTTGAGGGGAGGGGCCTCTGTGGGTCAGGCTTGTTCCAGTTCCTCCCACAGATACTTGATCAGTTTGGGATCTAGCGAATTTGGAGGCCAGGTCAACACCTTGTGCTGTTCTTCACATTTTTCTTTGTTTTGTTTTTTAGGTGTTCCTAAAGCATTTTTGTGTGTGCCCCTGTGCCATGAGGTGGAGTTTATATGGTCTGGTCTAGATGAGTGGTACATGTCTACGTAACATTCACACAAATACCAGGTCCAAAAGGAAAATTGGAACGCGACTCTTGGATACTCGATTCTGATTGGAGATTCGAGTTTATTCAACGATAATTATTTATCGACAGACCCCCGCTGCCCCTGGCAGAGAGATAGACACCGTTGCCACTGGCAACCAACAACACCCAAATTTAACTCACTTAATAACTAGGAAAATGGATTATTTTCAGAATGTAACATTTCATTTATTTTGAGAGGACAACACTGGATACATGGCTGAATAATAACACGTCCCCGGCAAAGAAGAAGAAAAGAAAACAAAAGAGCGCAGAAAAGGTAAGAGAGACGAAAATAAGGAGGAGGAGGAAGCTAATTTTACACCAATAAAATCTCCTCCTAAAATCATTATTTTGAGTCACATTATTGAATAATTTAGTTGTAAGCCGTGTTGATGAGAAACCACACTTTTTAATACAATAGTCTGCATATTTTCATGTAAACCTGCAGCGTTAAACATTTCTTGAGATGTGTGTACAAAAGTCATACATATTTTGGGGACTTTTGCACCTGTATTAGATAGGGACAACTGAAAAATGGCAGGAGTTAAACTCCTGCAATGAGGACCGTAATTTAACCACAAAAAAATCTGCGGCTTGTGAAAATGCTGACCGACTAGTAATTTAACCAGTCACAGTGGTTGGTGAACAAAAAAGTTAATGTCAAGCCCTGCTGATCAGCCTGCAGAGGATCAATAATGTCACGGCTTTGATGATCATCCACAAAAAAAAAGAGAAAAAAAAAAACACCAAAGTTTAGACAGCCAGCCTATGTAGTACCTTCCTACCTTCACTATGGTGGTGGAGCTCAAAGCATGTTTCTCACCCTAGCAGGTTTTCTCACCTACCATCAAAAGAAACTTTGGATTCGGTGCCTGTCCAAAGACCCCTTAGATCAAGCCATCTGCCATCGATTTGCGGCTAGCTCCCACCTGAGCCCCAACTACTCACTGAAGTTCTTTCGAGTGTCGGCAAAGTATAGACCCTAAGGTAGGGAGGTCTAAGATACGCAACAGATACATGATACATGACTAATGTAGTTTTTTTTATGGTTGTTCCAAATGTTGAAGGAACAATTCATAAGGTCTGAAAGTGCCTTACAACAGTGTTGTCAAGACCAAAGCAGGAAAATTAGAATATACATGATTTCATAAAGACAATTAGGGAATAAGAATAAGAAAACCTAATGGAAAGAAAAGGAGTCGCTGAGATGTAAAGAGCATGAAGACAGAAAGCCTCCAGTTCAGGTGATTTTAGACAAAATAAAAAGAAGGATTTTCAACTCACCAATTGCCTTTTTCATGGGCACACACGGGGCTGCACAGGGGCGGCAGGTGGTGTGTGTGATTGCTTGTATTACTGAACCATGAGTGAAGGTGCATGAACTGAAGATCTGTGAGTACAGTTTGTGCGTGTTTTTTTTTAGTGTGTGCTCTCACCGTGATGAGTGAAGAGATCGCTGTGGACTATGTCAATCAGACAGTCTAGCTTGTGTTTTACCAGACGACCCAGAGGGACCTTTAGGATGAACTCCGTGAACAGCTTGCTGTGGAGACAGGAGGAGGGACAATCAGGAAAAAAAAAAAAAAACGACAAAAGGTCAAACTGATCAGGTATTCTGGGCTGGTTGGCTGCTTCCAACCGTGAGGTATCAACCAAAACGCAATTGAAGACCTTGCACACAGGTACTTTTCAGGTCTTCTGGTGTAAAAGGTAGAGGATGTGACAATATATAGCCTGATGTAATGAAGAGTTGTCATCTGACCCGGAAGACTGACCTAGGACGGACTGCATCAGTGACAAAGATGGTTTAATAATTTACAGGGATAGGTTTAGTTTGGCGTTTCTGTGATAAAATACACTGTATCTTTTTGTATTTTTTGGCATTTTGAGGGTACTTGCACAAAAATATTTTAACTGCAGAGCTACTGACCCTGCAAAGTCATTTGCTAAAGAAATCTCAGCAGAGTCTCACTTCTTTGCTTTCATCGTAACACGAGGCTTCAGCAATCAGTATAATACCAATTAATCACACCCAAACAGGTCCCGAGAAGAGAATGCATCAATCTAAATGAGGGGAAACACCTGTGTGGGTGTGAACAACCTTCCCCTCTCGAGGCTTGTTCAGACCTTGCATTAAGATGCGACCTGAGAGATCCGATCACGTTAAAGAGAGGGCGGATTTAAATCCCATTTTAGAGATGTGTGTATGTAGTGTGAACGCAATGTGCCTATACTCTACAGGGGTGCTCCTGTATTTGAGGAGTATTGTCTTGCTTCTATTAAATGATCACCTGAAAAGGACAAAGCATAATAAATGATGTCTATTCATTAGTAAGAAGCGACTTTTAAAATATTCTGTCCTTGTAGCCGTTAACTGACTAATAAATAAATTATGAATAAATAAATTAATTGTTAAGTAAGAATTTACCAACAAAACTATTTAATATCAGTACACGAGAGGGATGCTGTGTTAATTATTGATGCGGCCATGTGGTCAGTGTGTGTGTCATTAAGCATTTCCTCATTCACGGATATCTATTTACCTTTATTACCAGAGATTAGGGTGCAAATGGAAACTTCCAGGGTTGGAGTTACAATTTGAATTTTCTGCACTTCTAATTAATGTCAGGGCAGACATCAATAAATAATGAAGTAACTTTGAAGCCGAAGTAATGACGCACACACATAAAACAGCACTGCCCCTCGGTTCTGGAGCAGCGGTAGAGATCCATTAGAGACATCAGCTGCTAGAATATTCTACTTCGCCCCTGATGATGTCGGGGTTTATTTGCATACAGAGTGTGAAGCTGAGATTGGATCTGTAGACGCATGTTAATGCCTGGTGTGAAGACACGTACCTAAAGTTGGTCAGTTGATCTTAAAGGGATATGCAACGGCATGTGAAATTTAGTCCATGCATTGTCCTAATGCGGCAGAGCAGCTGTTAGTTTTAGCTTAGCATAGGCGCTGTAATGTAGTGTCGCCAATTAGCCAGTCGTTCGTAAAAGTGATAAATAAACTCATGGGTTTTCCTTATTACTGCTTGTGACCTGTACATTCACATCAATTACAAAGAGATTGCAGCAAAGACACAAGGCAGCACCTGAAAACCAATAACATTGGCGTGACTGGTTTTCAGGTGCTGCGTTGTGTGTCTTTGCTCCTGGCAGCGGTGCTTTGCCGGTGATTTACCGGAATACAGTCCCAACTCTATATCTGCCCTAGGCTATCCCTTCGTGTTAATTGCACTGACATCTGTAGTCAATGTGAATGTAAAAGTCACAAGAAGCAATTAGGAAAATTCTCGAGTTTAATTATCACTTTTTCCGAACCAATTTAAAAACACTTTTTCTCACTTATCCAACTCTGGGCAATATGGTGAGTGACTAATTTTCACATAGTGGTGGCGTATCCCTGCAATGCAAGGTCTGAATAGGCCCTTGGTTTGTGGCTGCTAAGCACAGCCGTTGCTCTGAATGATTTTAAGTTCACATTCAAACATTTAAACATTTTTTACATTGGTAAATGATGGTTCTCTGTAAGCGAAGCAACACATACTTTTAAAAAGATTTCCACATTCAACAGTTCCCGACCTAAAAGGTAAATCCCCATTTATGCGCGCACATAAAAGCTGACAGTTTCCTCCACAATGAAGAGGCTGCATGCTCATTATGCTGGCAAGCTGAGGCTCAAGAAAGCAGAGAAAGGATTGTGGCAGGGGATGAAACAGCCCTACCGCCCATGAGGCTTCAATTTAGTCTCCTCCAGCATGGCCGGGTTTGAGCGAACAACAGGAACAGCTGATGCCACCTTTGCTCAGGCGGGATAAAGAACCGTTCCTGTGATTTATGGTTAGCTGAATGGTTCATAAGGAGCACTGCTTTTTCAAGAGCTTTCTTTTTTTTCCCCTTTATAACCACAGAAAGGATGTGCAATTTATAATCTCATTGTTGGTAGATGGAAATTTGGTCTTGGAGCTTAATGGTAAATTAATCAAACCTCACAATTGTGATAGTTTCTGGATAATACTGTAGTCCAACATACAGCTGGATAGCAGAGGATTCCTTTGTCCATATACAACCAGGACACGGTATAGGGAGGTTATTGGTCAAAATTTCGTGTGTGCATCTCATCAAAATTAAGAATACACCAACATTTTCAATTTGACTGAAACCAAAGAAGCATTGTCACATAGCGAGAAGGACATATGCTCTAAATGGTGAATTAAATTGAGAAGGAAGGCAAAAAATAAATAAATAAATAAGTGCAGGAAGCTGTGAATAAGGCACATGGCAAGAAGAACGGAAATGACTGACTGAAGACTCCACTTCACTGTGGCTGGAATAATGGTGGAGCAGTAAAAGTGGGGGCCAGGAACCCTCAAATTCCTGCATGGCCTGGAGTCTGTTGTGGAAATGGCAGGTGCTGGGCAAATGGAAGGGGGCTTAAGAACGCTTTATTTGACCTAACTCCCAGCTTTTGACAGAAGCAAGTTAGAGGGAGAGTGGTTTAGTTCTTTTTATTGGAAGTTATAAGATCCAGCCTGGTCAGAGGCAACACATCGATTTTCTCAATCTGTTGCTATTGACATAAATGTGTCGCCTTCCAAGCAAACGCAGGAAAGAGGTTTTTGGTACCATGATTTATTTTCTGAGAAAATTGTCATAAATAAACCTTTAATTGGCACGTGACACTTTAATCATTCATCCTTAAAAGTGAGGCTATACCAGTTTACAGTCTTGAGTTTACAGCATTGAGTGAAATAGATGCATGAGTTGAGCTTTCCAAGGCAACTTTCTGAGTTTCCAAGGCAACCTGAAGATGTTTAAGCATGTAAAGATAGCAAATGTTGAATGAATTGCTGAATGAAAGACGCCCAAGGTGAGGACCGGCAGACAAAAAAATCCCCCCCCCAACAAGTAGCTTGTCTTAACACACTCTTGAAATTTGAATTCAAGCAGAAGCTTCAAAAAATAAAAACAGCTCAGATATATCCCTCACTAAATAACCTTTCCTTTAAATGTGAATATTTCACTTATTTGCATTAACATTGCTCATGACACACAATGACTTTACAGAGAGCCACATGATCTGTTATTGTGATAAGTCCAAGTCCATGACTGTATACTGCTCTCAGATTATAATTCACTGGTAATAGAATCTCTTTTATGACCATACAAACGAATAGAAACGTGTGAATTTACCTCAGTTCCTTGGGATCAAAGACCAGCTTGACATCGTTGACAATGGTGGGAACGTGCTTCAGTGCAGCCCCCTTTACCAGACGAACAAAAAAAGAAGTTAATGGGTAGTAAGTCATGTATTGACATTTACAAGTTACTCCGACCCACATTATGTATTTCAACAGTATTTTCCACAGGCAAGAAATGCGGGGCACAGATTATGACAAATGAAGACTTGATGACGACCAAATGGGTGATTAAGTTTACATGTACAGACTGAAATACTAAACCGTATGCAGCGACGGCAACTTAGTGAGGGGTTTTTGATGAACATTAAGATGTCTCTTTCATATTTTGGTTATAAAATATCATCACTTGATCACATTTGGTTGAAATTCTGTCAATTTTCTGGACTTCAATTTGAAGAAATTCCTTCTGAGATATTGTGTTGATGAGCTGAGTTATAGCCAAAAAGAGGAAATTCCCTGAAGGGGTTTCGTGCTCACAATAATGGGACAGACGTCACAGTGACTTTGACCCTTGAACACCTAATGACCCTTGATCCTAGATGGACGCTGTAGTCAGATGTATGTATATATGTATTTATGACAAATATATGTTTCTCTCCTACTGCTGTGTTGTTTTTCTTTCTCTACCGAGCTGACCTCAAACAGCTGGATCATTCCTAACCCTTACCCCTCTACCTGTTGAAAGGGAGTTTTAACCTTGTCACTGAAACTTTCGCCAAAATTTCACCCACGACAAGTCATACAAATCTTTTTTTTATCTCCAAACCTCTTTAGTTAACCATTCCTGATGCGTTTCATCTTTATTGATCCAAAACAATCAATTCAAAAATTGCAGAGAGAAGTCGCTGGAAACACTAAAGAGGAAACATGCTGCTATCAAGCGGACCGATCCCAGCTCTTGTGGTCCGCGTTGCCGCGATGTGTAGTTCAAAATGGTTTGCTATTTGTTCTTCTTAATGTGTTATTTTTAACCACAAATATAGTGTTTCTGTTGAGGTAATTACTAGACCCTTCTGATGATTTACTTCATGACCACTCATGCTGATGTACACTTGAGATCCACCCACCACTCGTGTGGTGAATTGCAGTGGTCTCCTATTGTAATTATAATATAACTATATAAGACCCTATACAAATAAAATTTACGTGACTGTTGAACCTGTTCCCAGTTGAGCTCATATAATATCCGAGTCAAATGCGATTACAGTGACCTTGACATTTACCAATACCTAGCCTCTTCATCCTCCAGCAGCATGAAAACTAAATCTTGACTTTCATCCCAGCCACTGATTCTCACACTTAACATTATGTAGGTCTACAAACCCCATGGACTGAAGCTCCTAAGTCTACTTCCCTCTGCAGATCTCACTCTGTGGTAAATAAACTGCGATCAATAAATGATGCGTCTATATCGACGGCTTGATAGGAACAGCCGGATAGGATTTACAGAACATTTGCCCATCAACACCATAATAAAGTCATCAACTCGTGCATGCAGTGACTGATTACAGAGCCATCCATTAATAACGGGAACGATTATCCAAGCTGATGCTTCCCTCTCCACCCAGCCAAGGTGTGTTGAGGTGTTTATACAGCATCTGTGCAAATTAGCCACAGTGCCAGTCCGTCTCTTGGAGGTTGATTGGCCATACAGATGCAGCCCGTTGGACTTCACCTGGAACGATCCGCTAATTATCATTGTGAAAGAGTTTATTTCTCGAAAAACTTTGACAGATAATGAGCACTTTTCAAATCAGGGCAGTAAAAGAAAAGATATCGACTTTAATAAACGCTATGATGTTAAATTTCTCCCGGGCTGATTTTTGATTAATTCTTCACACACAGGACGGAGGGGAACTTCAGAGTAAAACTGAAGTTGGATCCAAATAAAATCTGGCTTTAATCTACTCTCATCTTATTACATTTTTAGTGCTTTAATATGGACAATCTAACACTTTAACCTCTCGCTGCGGGAAGATGGAGTTATGAAGTGAGAACAAATACACTTTTTGACTTGGTCAGTTAGCAACCAAGGCTCTTTTTTGAATTTAAAAAAAAAAAAAAAAAAAAGCGATTTTAACAGAATATCTTTTTTTCACTGTGTTCTTGACAACAGCCAAACTTCCACCTGTTGTGCAGGGATGTTTTGCTTCGAGTGTCGGGAGAAATGTGCCTCAGAGTCAAGGGAGACCTGTGCTAGTGTGTGTTTATGAAGGTTTAACAGTGCGTGTGTGTTTATCAGAGTTTTGGAATGCTGGTGTGCAGCTCTGCCCAGATGTTCATCAGGATTCAGGGTTTTTTTTTTTTTTTTTTTCAGAGCCGTATAATGCGAGTGCTCATTAGCTCCCACCTGTCACAGTGCTTTCACAAGGGTAGATTTGGGAAGAAAACCAGGATTCCTCGGTTTCATGCCCGTTCCTCAAGATCAGTTTTTAATTTACTGACAGTAAAGCTAATATCTCACCCAATTACACAGCAGCTGACTCCTAATTGACTCCTGAGCCTCTCGTACGGTTGAATGTGCACACGGATCTACTGTAGGTGTGCCAAGGTGCATGTATCTCGTGATTATGTTATCTCTAAAAGCATAAGTGCATGCGAATGTGTGTGTGTGTGTGTGTGTGGCTCTGAGTGTGATTTCACAAACGAAAAACATATTCTCGTGGTTTGTTTCCAGTCTCGGGTCACTGAGTTTAGGGTCAAAGTCGATAAAATGGAGGAAAATGGAGGGAAAAAAACAAAAAAAAACAGAGAGCTTAAAGGTAGAATGAGCAAGGCGGGAAAAAAAATAAATACCTTAAGGAGCAGCTAAAGAGGAGAAGACCAGAGGAGACCCAAACATCAGGAGAGTCAAGGTGAAACGTAGGGAGGAAAAACACGAATACACACATAGAGGTACAGACAAACAACACAAGTCAACACAGAACAAACATGCATAATGTGCAGAGGCAAGGTCACTCCTGAAAGGCTAGAGCTGCACAAAAAAACCTAACCAACTGTCAAATAGCAGCGCCGAGATTGATCCGAGAGTCGAGACGAACATTTATTATTTTCTTTATAGCTGTAGCAAACAGTAACAGCCGCAAAAACAATGTTTTTTTTCCTTCTTATTTTTCGAACATGATTATTTATTTTAGATCGATTTAAAGTTATACTGCAGGACTTTTAAATATTAATGAATATCATATCAAGCTCTTGCCTTAGATTAGTAGTTCGCACAACGCTGATTAAGCTGATCCATGACAGGTGGGCTTCTCTCTCTCATCATACTGATGTTTTAAACCTCCTGCCGTGCACTGGTTCACACTTAAACTGAAGACACACTCCAAGGTTTTTGGGGTATTTTTTGCCAGATTTTACTCACGATTCCCAGTTGTACGAAGTCTGCACCAGTCTGCAGTCAGTGTGGTTTGTTGACACAAAACTCAGTGTGTGAGGGGATCAGACCCGACCTCAGCTGCAGTCAATCACATGAATTTTTTTGAGCAGAATCTGGACGCAATCGGGTGGCGAGACACGATTACCGCCTCAACTGCAAACACGTGTTGCTAACAGCCAGGAGATGATGTGTCACAAGATGACGGAAAGCAGCGAGAATATCAAAGCAACGATGGTGAACAGAAATGGAGGCGAGATTAATTGAGTTGTAGCAGAAGCACGAGAAAGTGCCTGCATAGTGTTGACTGTAATGTAAAAATAATATATATATTTATAAACAGTAATAGGCCGAGTTTAATATAGAACATACATAGTGAGTCGTTTTAACATCTGTAAAGACTGTGAAAGTTGTGTCTTGTGTCCCCAGCTTTAGTAACACATTTTACGGCAACTAGTATTTAAAAGAGGGACGAAAAGTTACCAATGTAACTTCGGTTCTATGAAGTCATCGTCAAAAGTTCTTCGCTTGAATTTTAACGAATCCAAGTTAACTAAATCCATACCAGCTTTTCTGAAACTGGCTAATTAAAGAAACAAAATGCTCTTCATATGTTTTTGCAAAGTTAGATCTGAAGATGGGTGCCACTCACTTCTGCTGTAGAAGAGATAATGCATCTCGTCAGCATATGGTAAAGTTAATCTAGCTAAAAGTATGATGGTTGGCAGAAAGCCTGGCTTCGTCCACATGCACCAAAACCCGCTGTGAGTTCCTCTAAATCTCACTTATTCTTATCTTGTTTGTTTAATCTGCTCAAAATGTTAGGCATAAAAACGTCAATTTATGAATTGAAAGTGGATTACGGGATGAATTATATGTTGGCCCGGAGCATAACTCGGCCAGGCCTTAACCCCACTTAAGGCCGCAACTGCTTTTTGTGCAGATTTCATAAAAAATAAAAAATACTATGTCTTAGTTAGCAAGCTTTAGAAACCCTGGTAAGTAGATTTTGTTAGCTTTGGAAAGAGCCTAATAGCATCCCCTCATTTCTAGCATTTATACTAAGCTAACAGACTTTCTGGTTTATTACACAGATATCAGAGAAGTATGACATTTCTGAAAATGATTCATTTATTATTCATTATTTTGACTATTTTAAGTACTTATTTACAATTCTATTTTAGGTGCAGCTCTAGCAAGCTAACACAGAGAGAAATAGAGAGTATAGATTTGGAAAAATCTGCACAAAGAGACACAGAAAGAGAGAACAAAGAGTACACAGGACATAGAGAATCCCTAACATTAATGTATAATCACCTGCTGCATTAGTGCATATTAAAGACACACTCATCTCTGATTAGAGTAATGTCACCCAAAGCTAATCACTCCACATTTATTTACTATCCGCACAGCAGTAGATATTTTTCGGCACTGGGGCCGGACGTGCGGGATAATAAGCCTACCTTCACCATGGCAGTGTTCTCTGAATTACTGTTCATCATGTCATTAAAGGATGTGAATAGGTTCCTCAAGGACTCCATGAAGTCGGCCTCTCCTTTGTTCTCGTAGAGCCTGGGAGGAGACGAAGTAGAGAATTACACTGGCAGCTCATCACAAGGCTGTCGTTTGTTTCATCCCCGTGTAAACAGCCGTACGCGCGAATGACAAGAGTTTGATGCTTCCCTGTTAAATCATTAAAAGCAGCCAGCAGAAAGGCCCGCGCGTGTTATCAATGCAAATATTCTTGGATCGGAACCGCAGACATCAGTCTTGCTGCCATCCAGATTAGCATTTAAAACAACATGACAAGACCCTGAAGCACCTGCCTGCTGTCATGTGGAAACAAAAATCAGAAAAATTAATGATCTATGCTAATGACTCTCCGGGAATACTATGCACGGAATCCAAAGCAAATGTCACGTCAGGGTTCACAGGCTTTACTTTCTAATCCGTTTTGGGTGTAGAATTGCTAATGCCTTTTCTGTTAGCTTGGTTATGTGGAGCAAATGCTGCCCAGAGACTGTAGCAACCAAAAGCCAATGATCGCACAACAACTGCGGCAAACACTTCCCCAATTATTTAAGTGTATGAGGAACGCGGAGCGCGGCTTCCTGCGTAATCCTCCGAAAATGCAAATGCCTTTTATCCCACTTGCAGAGCTCATGAATCTCCACAAACTGGTTATTAATTGGAAATGAGACGCGCTGTACTCGCCGCGACGTAATTAAGTGCGTCAACCACTCAGATTTAAAGGTCTGAAAATCTGAAATTACAAACGAAAGCGGAGGGAGGGAGGTCGGTCAAAGAGAGGTGATGGGTTTCGATTTCCCCCCACTGCATCAGATTTCACTGGTCTTCTTCCAGAGGAGGGTTTTTGTGTTGCCACAATATCTCACGGGGCTGCGGGTATTACATGGTACAGGATAGTCACTGTTGAAGGCTTACAGAAATCACAGGATTAGAGGCATCCGTCTCAGAGCTCCCGCAACAACAATTACTTCAAGCTGCTCGCTCACCTGCAGCACCAAGGGGCTCAGGGAGCACTGGACAGCCACACCAGTCTCATGTCACAGGAGGGAAGCTCTTTGATTACGGTGCTGCTCTCCAATTTCATAGAAATGTTCCGCTGGGTCGGATTGAAAAGCCAGGCCCTGCTGATGTAGCCTTTGCACCTTCTTCTCAGACCCACATGAAAGGCTCCCACAACTTTACACTCGGGAAGAATTTAAAAACTCTGACTCTGACTCAGCAGCAACGGCCCCGAAAGAAGCGATACTGGAAACCGACCACAGGTAGTGCTTCAGCACTGACCAAACACAAAGCAGGTTAATTGTTAATCGCCAGCAAAAGAAGCCACTTAGCACACGCTGAACGTGTGCAGCTCTAAAAAGAAAAAAAAAAAAAACATGGAGTGGTATTTCCGTGGCCTGACGTGTGAGGTAGAGGGCAGAGCGTCCTCTAGACATTGGACAGAAAACCAATCAAACTCTACACACTCAATTAGTCCAGGATCATACATCAGCCCATCAGCCACCAGCAGCTTCATTCCATGGCTCCACGACGTTATCATCCATTTAACATCCCCCACAACCAATTATAAATACAGCCACAGGAATTACCGCACGCCAACATTATTCACTTTTAGCCCCTTTCAACTTTATTCCACAGCTGTGAAGAACACAATCAATGTTGTGTACAACACTGATCTTATTATGAAATTGTTTAAGTCACTGCAGCAACAAAAAAAATAAATAAAAAAAAATGGAAAGTGGGCATTTATACATTACAAGACAATCTAAAAAGTCTCATGTACTCCAATCAGGCATAACGTTACAACCACTCTAAAGGGAATTGTGAGTTCATTTGTGTGGATGTTTCTTAGAACAGCACCAGTTGGACTGGGTTTTCTAAATGTGTTTTGCCTCATGCTTTGCAGTGGGAGAAGTGTTGGTTGGCATGTACTCGTATGTCCCATCACTTCTTACCTACCGCCGTTGGCTAGGCTAGTTAGTTGGTGTCTTCCTGTTGTTTGCTAGCTAGTAGCTGACTGCTAACGTGTTGATCCGTTTGTCAGTTGGACCGGGCTTCTAAATGTGTTTTGCCTCGGATCTTGGCACAAGGGACTGTAACATCTCATCCTGTGTAATAATAAATGTTGACCTGACCTCCAAATATACTGGATCTGATCAAGTATCTGTGGGATGACCCATAGAGGCCCCTCCCCTCAACCCATAGGACCCAGATTCCCTCACTAACAGAATCTAGATCCCAGACACCCAGTCACATCTGTTTTGGAGGCACTCGGGAGACCTACACAATATTAGCAATGGTCATAATGTTATGCCTGATCGGGCTAGGGTTTGGGCTGAATATATAGATTATTGTTTTGGGTCAAGTGAACATATATATCTTATCAGAACCTTTTATTCAACATCTAGGTGAAGAGTTAATTTAAAATGTCTTAGAATTACGTCAACCTGGTTAGAGACATATTGTCCATGGAAACATGGCTGTTGACTGCGTTGCTAAGATTTTTTTTGGAGCTTTATGCGTGACTAAAGTATTTAAACCGCACCTAGGCTGAAAATCCTACTCTTTGCAGAGAATAATGTAACCAAGCGGGTTGGGTGTGGTTAGAAGTACAAAGGACCATAGTTGGTCATGCTTTGTTATGATGGTGCTTATTACGTGTGCGCTGGTACGTACTGGTTGAAGAGGACTCTGGAGCGGACGATGAACTTGAAGATGTACTCCAGAGCCTTCATGGCCTTCAGCAGCTGCTCCGTCAGCTTCTCCGCGTTGTCCACGTAATTCTTCAGGACTTTGGTCAGCTTCCTGCGAACGCAGCCCCACCAAGAGTCTGACTAATGCACTGCTCATGAAACCGGTCAAACTGAACGGCGTTAACTCACGTGTACGCGAGCGTCGCGCTGAAATGCTTTCGAATGTAGGTCTCCAGGACGGGGTTAAAGTGCTGGAACTTTCTGTCCGCTATGAGTCCAATTATGAACACCTGTCAGAGGACAAAGACATGTTCATTAAGATGTGAAGCACACGCCTCGCGTTGGAGAGCTAAGAAACTGACGGCGCTACTCAATATGCTGAAATAGATTGGGAAATTAGACAAGATTGCGTTTGAGCAGAAATCCATTTTCTCTCAATTCTCCGGCCTGAAGACAATCTGGGACGCCCCGCAACACAATTTCTACCTCCTCTGTGTGAAAGAGAAAACTGCTCCTTTGAGATGTACTCCATGTTAGGCGATGGCATGTTAGATAGGATTGAGACGGATACTCTGTATCATGTAATTCATGTGGTATTTGCAGCCAAAGAGTTGACAAAGTTCCTTAATGGACATCCCAGCTGGATAACTTATTTTTGCCTTGTGTGAAAATAACACCCTGGTGTTACAAATATTATGTAGATCAATGCAGGAGTGATTGAGCATGAGATGCAGTGTGATTCCATGTCCCTCTAAAAACTATGAGGTCAGTTCATAATCAGCGTGAATAATACGCAAGAGCGTTAGCCGGACTCCGTGAACACATTTAGCATAAATATGGGAAGCTAAGGTGTTTATTTTTCATTTTATTCACACCGACAAAACAAGTCAGTCCAACCCAAATGAGGTCTTTGGTCTCTAATAAACAAGTAATACATTAACCGTCATGCCCCTTAAGGACGAAGCGTCCTTTCAAGTTGAATTTATATAAATAACTTAGTCGTGTTTATGCTTTTTGCTATGATATTTGGCAAAGGTGTGTATTTCTTTAACTAATCTGGATATTTCAAACACAAATCCCATATTACTCTATTTTTACACTGTGTTACCTTAACATTAACGGTGTAATTTACGCACGTAGCCTACGCTAGTGCAACATCTTTATACTAGGGGCCCTTGTCAGTCTGTTTTGCTTTGTAAAAAAGCCACCCAAATGTTAGTTGACGCTGAGTCTTTTTTACCAGTTGGGTTAATTTTTGTTCCGTGCGGTTACATTTCCAGCGAGGAGCTTCTCAAGCTATGGCGTTGGGACGTGCGTAGGATCTAGGTTGTCGCTGTAGCTACGGCGTCAAATTGACGCAAAATTATAAACCAAGCATAAGGGACAAAAGTGTCCTCTTCAAAAAAAAAAAAAAAAAAAAAAACAGAAAAATTGTATATTTTTTCTACATAAATATTTAAATCAACTTCGGTCCTTATCATAAATATTTAATTAAATTCAAAATTGTAAACCTGTGTTTGTGATGTTTTTTTCCGATACTCTAAATGCGAAGTGGATCTTTCTTTGAGACTTTAACAGTTTTGATGGATTTTAATTTTTTGTTGTTGTTGTGTCTTAATTTTATTTTTTATTTTCTGAATAGCTACCTTGTTATCATTAGGGGAAGCCATCACAAACTATGTCATATAAAGGGTTGAAATACTGAAACTGAAAATACTGAAATTAATTATTTGGTGATTAGCGACTAGGACTGAAGTTGGTTAAAAGATTCATGTGGAAAAAAAAAAAGTAGAAAAAAGAACACTTTTGTCCCTTACAGTTTTAAAACAGGGCATGAGGAGTAAAAAAAAAGTCCATCAAATTAATTTTATGTTGCTCTGAGGCTGCTTCTGACTTCTCCTCAGAAACAAATGATTTGTTTACCCTTTTAGTTTCGAGCAGCTGAAAACCGAAAACGGGTAGCTGTTATGAATTCAAATTGGACAACAAATAGAGCATGCCCATCGGAAAGTGGCTGAGAACATTAAACGTTTGACAACGTTCACATATTTGCATCCGAGCTGAAAATGCGCTCAAGTGTTTACTTCCTCTGACAGGAGTGTCAGTTATGAATAATGTGCTGCTGTTACAGTCGGCGTCTCTGCTTACCAAGGCATCAAACACCAGAGTATCAAAGGTGTCACTGTCAGAGTTTTCCATCATGATGTTGAAGAGAGCATCCAGAGTGTCTTGCAGAAACTGGAACGACAGACGCACAGCACAAGTTATGGATGAAACAAAAAAACACTCAACATGAAACACACGGAGAAGGAAAGTCTCGCCGTAACATGACCAACTTTTTCTTTATTATTTAGATTCATTTTTATTTTAAGAATCCCAATTTCCTTCTTTATTTTTTTTTCTTTTGGGAAGGACATTGCACATCCAGCTTGTGACCAAAGAGGATGAATGACTTAAGGGCAAATTAATTAATATGATAAGCCGAGTGGAACAAAAAAATGAAAATCCCAAGCACAAAACAAACATAGTGACTCATACCCAAAAAAAAAAATAGGCCAAAAACAACAGCTCCTTAAAAGCAAGTCAATCCCAAAAGACCTGCATATTTAAATGACCAACTTTATTTTGGCAAAAACATATTTACAGCCTGGTACAAAAGACACTTCAGGCCTCTTTAGCTAATTTCTCCATTTATGACAACTATATCTCATTAATTTAGATGTTATTAAAGTCTAAATATGTGCATATTAACAGTGTGGATGCTTGGAGCGACAGGTGGTCGCCTTGAAAGGTCACCAGATGTTTGCCTGGGTATAATCAGCCTGCCTCAGTTTCCTTTGACCATTTATTTATTTATTTTAATTAGCCAGGAGTTAGGCAGTACCAAGATGGTAATGGCCACAGATGCCACAGTGAAATGTAAAGATGCTCTATTGGGTGATGGAGAGCTTTGTCCATCAAGTATGATTTTCACCAAAGACTTGCTCAGTTCCAGGGTCTTTTCTCAGTATTCATACATTTCCAATGTTTTAATTTGTCACTCATGTAAAACAATATATATTAATGTAGGTTTAATGTAGGTCAATCAAGATATGGACTCACTTAAAGCATAGGTCTTCAACAGTCAGTGACCCCTAGGGGGTCCGCAGAGGTATATATATATATATACATATATATATATATATATATATATATATATATATATATATTTTATAATATATATATAATATATATATATATATATATATATACACATATAATATACATATATTACATTATACAAATAATAAATAATAAAAATATATATACTATACTATACATATATAATACATATATATATGAATAAAAATTACAATATACATATATATTTATATGGTATATATTCACGATAAAGGATAAAAAAAATAGGCTGAACTGGCAATGTTGAGTTGCTTAATATTGAATGCAAATATAATACCATGGTAGGGTATAATAACCACTATAGGCCACATATCTCTTCATCAGTTTGGGGGTCTGTGGCCTGCAAAAACTTGAAGACCTCTGACTTAAAGCTGGTATGCAATAATCACCAGATAATTTGTACGGTGCAACTAAATGGCAAGTGAACTCTGCTCTGTTAACATGAGCTAATATACTGTAGTTCTGTGAAGACAGTAATAATTTCCCTGTCAGCAGTAGCGGGAGAAACACTAACTATATATACCAACAGCCCCCCTCCCCCTACCCCTCCTCCCCCTCCTACTCCTCCTCCTCCTCCTCTCTGGGGAAACATGCTCCATTTACTCAGCCAATTCTGAGGCAATGTGAAAACAGATGTAAAAGAGCCGGAAACAGAGCCATCACTCCATGCTGTGCTTGGTCTGTCAGCGCGGGATGGATGAGATTCATCATGCTCTCAATGAGAAACAAACATGTTGTGCGCCGAGTGGTGTTTAGGAGGCGTGATCCAATCTCACCGAGGCAGCGCGGGTGTTGGACTAAAAAGACCGCGGAGTGACCCGTTGACTCAGAGACAGCGTCTCATTAGGGAAATGAAAACGACAGAAACCCAGCTAGAAACCCTTGATGAAGAGGTTAATTGACTATCATCTAGTATTTGTTCAAAGTACATTTTCAATGTAGCACTTCTACATACATGGTATGTGAGGTGTGGTGAAGATGGAATGGTCTGAAAAATTAAGCGGCAAAACAAGAAAACTTGTGCCAAAAAAAGGTGCTGTGTCAGTTGTTTGGGTTTTTTAAGGGTGATCAAATGTCCCCGATTTCTGGGAACAGTCCTCCAACTAAAGCTGTCCCTGAAAGTGTCCCCAATTTTAGGTTTTTATGAACGAGAAAAAAAACTGTTGCGCGGCGACTACAGTTATTACGGTAGCCAGTCGCACTGCTATTGACGTTACAGAAATAGCAGTTTAAATATGTTCAAATATGAATAAATAAAACAAAATAAATGAAACTATAAGCATAAGTCCTTGTTTTTTCATTTAATCTTTTCTCCGAGCTGTAAATGTCCACACATTTCCACATCAGTAGTCAGTTCTAACACGGGGCCACGCAAACCGGTTTGGTCATACCGCCCAGCCCTAACCACGATATTAAATGCCAAAAAGAGAATTTTACATCATTGTAAACCAACAGCCTGGAAGTATGTGAAGGGCCTGAGCGTCAATGTAGTGGTAATAACAATAATCACACACCTGAGGTTTAATAAAATAGTCTAGCTGCGGTTGACACGTGTATCTGGTCCGGCTGCTACAGATAAGCTGCGATCTGACAGCCGCCTGCCTCCCTCAAACCTGCGCGTGCAAAACTTTCTCCGGAGAGTGATTCATTCGTCTGCCCCACGCCGAGCACTTAAAAGGACCCGACAAAGCCTCCTGACAGCAGGTCATCTCCTCCCCTTCTGGAGCGGGCACAGCGCGGCGCTACGTGCCAGAGAAAACCTGTTGTCTTTCACAGGTAGTGTGAAATCATTTGTGAAATCGCTGCCAGAGAGCCGGAGCTTTCAGGAAATCTTTTTTTTTTTTTTTTTTGTGATTGCTTTTGTTTCACCAGCTATTGAGATGTTTTTGAAGTTGTTTGTGTTGATCTGTGCTCAAGCAAAAAGGAATGAGGGACATTTTCGGGGATTTAAAAGAGACGAAAAGGAAGTGAGTTATGATCGTTAGGACTTACTCTGGCTTTGACGAGAGGCAGTCTCATTTAAACAAAAATATTATCGCAGCTCTGATGTATTTACGTTATTATGAACTGGGCCGACGTGCTGGAGCCACTTCTAATGTAATCTCTATAAACATTATCTGGAGGTGAATGCAGGAATGTGCAGAACTGGCATCAGAAATATACCGCCGTCAATAACATTTCCTTCTGCTGCAGCTTCATATTATTTAACTGGTAAAAACCCGTGTTGACTACTAATATTGAGCAGTCAGAGGAACTGCAGTGTGTTTATTTAACGAGCTGAGCACAACACGATGTTGGTTTTTGGCTGCTTTTTTTTTTTTGGCAGCAGAAAATGAAACCTTGCAGGGAGTAATGGAACAAGATGGAGCAGCCACAGTGAGCTGTTGGATGAAGAGCTGCAGCTGACAAGTTTTAGATGTTCAACTTCTCAGTGTGGCAGCCAACACATTTTTGCTCATGCCATGTGCAGCATGGTGGCTCACAGAAGGATGGAAGGAGACCAATTCATGCCTGAACCTGTAACCACCCTGAACCCAGAACCCAGTCCAACTTAAAAGTATTTGCCGCCCTCATAATTCTCTACATTTCTGAATTAAATTCATCTCAGAACATCTCAACACACAAAAAGGATTAGGAAGTGCGGTCGGAAAAGCAAAGACGTTTCATCCTCTGACCTTCACGACCTCGCCGCCCTCCACCTTCATCAGCTGTCGGAGGTTCTGCTGCAGGAGGCTGGTGTTGGAGCGCCACTTCAGGAGGCCGAGCAGGTCCACTGGAAAGAGAAGGGCGGCCATTACAATGCTTCATCCTGCCAATGCTAACATGGCACGAAGAGACAAACTGACATTTCAACAAACTGTAACGAGATTTGGGATCCCCGACCCGACTACGTTCAAGTCCACTTGTAAACTACCCAAATACAGTGTCATCTGATTAGGTCTCTACTTTAATCATGAAGATGAATTTAAGTACAAGAGGATGATCCATGATGTGATTAATCTTGCCAAGGGAGGCCTCCCTCAGACCACCGTTGGATAAATGATCAAATTAGGAGCTTTAAAAAAAAAAACAACAACAACAAGTGTTGTGTTGTAAGTGAACAGTTTATGCCAGCCTTGTGGACATCAATAACCCATTTAACTAGAAATTTGATACAATTTAACTTAATACGACTAAAAATACACCGATCGGCCGCAACATTAAAACCACATAAATAAAATTGACCATCTTGTGACAATTCAGTGTTCTGCTGGGAAACTTTTGGACCTGACATTCATTCGTGTAGATGTTACTTAGACATGTACCACCCACCTAGACCAGACCAAACACCCCCACCCCATAGCAATGACGCTCCTTGATGGCAGCAGCCATCCACAACAGGATGCAGCCTGACACAGGAACAGGAAGATGTAAAACAGCACAAGGTGTTGACCTGGCCTCCAAATTCACTAGATCCCAAACTGATCAAGTATCTGTGGGATGCACTGGAACAAGGATGCACTGATCCACAGAGGCCCCTCCCCTCAATGCACAGGACCCAAAGGCCTCCACGAACAATAATCTACTTTGAGCTCACTGAACCGATATGAAGTTTATTTTTTATCGTCACTTTATCCACAACTTTGTCACTTTGTCTTTGTATAGCAGTTATTTTGTTGTCTGTTGTCCTGTCCTATATAAAGTTTGTTTTTTTTTGCTGCCTGCGCTACCTATCCTGTTTAATTTCTCTTTGGTCACTAGTTTTCTTGAGCTGCTGTTGCATTTGAATGTCACCAATGGGGCGGTCATTAAAGTATCATGTTATTATTATCTTATAGGGTATATTAGGAAGGTGGTCATAATGTTATGCCTGGTCGGTGTATTATCCGTTCAGGTCACCTGTGTGTTGAGATTTGGTAAAGAACCGTTGGTCCTGTGTACAGGAATTCAACACTTGATCCATTGTGGTGACTGAAGGTCAATCTTAATCATTATTTTGGAAATCCACTTCTCCCCAACATTATGGAAGTACAACAGCAAATCACTGAAATACTCTGAACACATCAGTCTAGCACTACAACCAGTAATTTTAGTGCCACTTCATCTGCTGGCGTAGCAGAATCTCGGGACATAATTCAACATAATCGGTGGTTTGGTGCTTTCTGTTTTAGTCGGCGTACAGTGCCTTCAGTGTTTTCAGGAAGTAAGGCTGGTAGTTTAGATTGTAGCAGGGCAGTTAAAAAGAAAGAAAGAAAAAAGAACATCTCTTCAAAGGTTTGATTTTGTCTGTCCAATTAAGTTTCATTAGCAGTAAAAAGCACCGGGGAGCTAGCAGTAAGCGGCGTTTGGCATTTTGCTTACCTTACTTTTATCTTCTTCATTATCTAAAAGGTTGCCAATTAATTCCTCTCTCCGCTTTTACTCATTTCATCAAATAATTTGATTCTGCTATATAATCCTGTCCAGATGCAAGGGATCAGGAGAAACCGTTACCTCACTCGGTGAACTACCAGCACTTATTTTCTCCCCGTCGTCTCTGGCAGCTCAGCGTTTTTTATCCACCATTCCTGATTGGCTATGGTAGAGTCAATCAAGCATGGCGGCGCAGTGATGGACACCTATTATCTGTAACCCTAACAACCTATCCCATCAGGGTCCAACCCCCGAAGACCCTGTCTCGACTACCAGCGACGTCCCCCATCCCTGAAGAGATATAGATTTG
Organism: Mugil cephalus; assembly: GCF_022458985.1. Classification (NCBI taxonomy): domain Eukaryota; kingdom Metazoa; phylum Chordata; class Actinopteri; order Mugiliformes; family Mugilidae; genus Mugil; species Mugil cephalus. The sequence goes on along the minus strand of NC_061785.1, from coordinate 7,761,953 downwards.
GAAATTGGCAGTTTAGTACCTCAGAGACAAATGGAAACAAAATAAAAAATAAGAATAAAACATGAGGGAGAATGGTCCCAGTGGGGCAGGGCTGTTAAGTGGCCAAACTGTCTGAAGAAGAGATGGACGAGGGGGGGCACTCTTCAACAAATAATACATCTGCTTAAGAATGGATGTCTCTGCAGGAGGCCGAAGCTGAAAGATTGAACAAAAGTGGCAGATGGATGGTGGTGGAATAATTCATTCTGAGAAAACAGGTTACGCTGTCAGTGCACAAATGCAAACAGCCTTATCGTTTAAATGCTTGTTGTTTTCGTTGCGTTATCATTTGAATTTATTTGTGTTCACACAGTCAACAAGTCGACTTAACAGCTTGTTCTTTTTTTTTGTTCTTAACGGCAGCAGCCTTGTATGAGGTTTTAAAAGGCTTTTCCAACACGGTGACACGGTGAGGGAATTACTGCCTTTGTTCCTAAAATACGTTCTCCTTCCAGTCGAAGTAGGAACGGTTTGTTAATATCTTTCCCTGGGTCAGGCACTCCCCTAGCTCCGCTGTCATTAGATCTGTCTGCGCGTCTCCTCCAGCCCCCGTTTAGTGAAGCACACTGCAAATACCCAGGGAAGAGCCAGCAGCCACTTCACAGGGCTTCCAGCGCTTAGAGACCGCCCGCATAAATCGGGCTTAATTAAAAAGAGTGTTTCATCCTCAGATGGTGCGGATCAACGGCGCGGTGTCATGTGTGTGCACCAAAGCTGCAAGGGGCATTCGAGAGGCCTTTTTCTTTTCTTTTTTTTTCTCCCCTTTGCATGAGTGATTCTCCAACCGCGATAAACAACGCGCGATCGTCAGCTAGCCTGAGGTGGACCTGATGATGGAGAAGTTTAGACGCACTTAAGGCTGCAATTAGTTTTGTTTTTGTGTGTTGCAATTAGGAGAGTAAAGCCTGCTACGCGCTGGAAAACAGTGTGAAAAAGACTGTACAAGGTGTGCTTGTTTTGTCTAACCAACAGTCTGATTTTAAATGAAATGAAAAGAAGAGAAACCCCCAGCTCTGACAAGCTGGAATCAAGTAACCCATTTCAGCTCTACACACGACATCAAAGACTCAAAGTCTATATCTGAGTATAATAAACTGGACTGACAGATCTACAATTCTAAAGGGCCGGAATTTGAAAGTGCTTTCAACTATTAATCAAGCAGCCAGTCAGAAATACCACAGGCTTTGTGTTTCTTTATTTAAAGACCTCAGACCTTCTTTGGTTGGGCTGACGTACGCCGTGACGCACTCTCTTCTCTCTTTAATCAAGTCCAACGTGCAGTGACAAGGTTGTCTGATCTCGCAATAAATAGCCAGGTGATTACTAGAAACAGAGCTGCTCTACAGGTTTGAATTTACTTGCGGATGAATGGTGCTCACTGACAGTGCACACCGCTCAGCCACGACATTAAAACCACTGACAGTAGAAGTGAATAACGTTGACCATCTCGTGACAACTCAGTGTTCTGCTGGGAAACTTCTGGACCTGACATTCATTTGTGTGGATGTTGCTTAGACATGTTGCTTAGACCAGACCAGGCACCCCCACCCCAAAGCAATGATAGATACACACGAAAACAGTTAAAGAACAACTTAATAAAACAGCACAAGGTATTGACCGAAAGACCCCCATTAACATCCAGACATGCCAGATATCACAGGACACCCTCAGAAGGTCCATGTCCACTCTCTGGTGAGACACCTTGGAGTTACAAAGGAGACCTACCGAGAAATTTAGTCGTAATGTTATGCCTGATCGCTATATGCAGCCTGTTACTTATCTATTTATCTAGCCGAGACGCCAGCTCGAGCTACTAAGCTTTCTTCTCCGTCTGGTGTAATCAGTGTGGTCAGTCTCGTACATTGACAAATCCGCCCCCTGAGCAGAGTAGGAGGGCACACACAACCGTATTAAAATGACAACTCATACCACAGACTAAACTTAATAACCCTCAAAGGGAACATTACTGTAACAACAGCAGCAACGCCCCCCCCCCTTCATGAATTATACGCAGAAGCACTTCGACAACCAAATTCTCCCCTCGTCCCGAAGATCAAACCGAGGCTCGCTCCGAGGTCCGCGGTGACCTCATTACAGGGGCTTTATGAAGGTACGCCGCGCATGTCGCTGCAGCCGCATCCAGGAGGGCAACAACAAAGAAATTTGCTTTTCTCCCACTTTATGAAGCTGCGAGGATTTAGCACTTGGTACGGCTGCTGGTTGTTAGAACATTATTACTGAAGACCGATGAAGAGAAAAGAGAAAATCCTGCATTTTTTAAAAATGTCAGAGCAGCAAGATCAAGATGCCGCGACGCCTCTTTAACTGCAGAATGAATAATGTCTAGCTTCTTCAGTCGAGTGGTGTCTGCAGAGTTTCTGTGAAATAGTGAAATAATTTACACTAACTGAAAGTGCAGGCAGTCACAGTGATAAAATGATGTGGCAGGCTGCTCCATTTTGCTGAAATTTCATTGCAGTAACTCAAATTTTACTCAGTTAGTTTGTTTGCATGCCTGTATGCCTCCCCTAATGAGAGGACGGATGGTGTCCTAAGGCATGTCCTCCCAGACTGGGACCAGCGCTTCACTCAGCTCCTGGACAAACTAATGCACTGTTTATACCTCAGCTACGGCACCAGCCCAAGGCCCTACGTAGACCCTAACGACATAGACCACAGGGGCTGTGATTGGTCTATTTCTGGTTGCTTCTCCATCTCCACAATTTTCAAACTGATTGTTGTGGATCAGATAAGATGGAACACATCGAGGAAAGGTTAACTGAGGAGGTTTGGAGACACAAACATTTTTAAGACTTGTCTTTGGCGAAATTTCGGCCAAAGTTTCAGTTGCCATTGTCGAAGGTGAAGCGGGACGTAGAAACAAAAATGAACCCGACTGGCAACAAAGACACAGCACCAACTAGTGTTTGGGCTTTTTTTTTACAGAGCGCACCAGACTGACTGGCACAGAAGTATAAATGGCTCGTACTGGCGTAGGTTACGCCATTTATGTACCGTGCTTGAGGTGCAACCTGGGGGCACCTGATGGGTCAAATCATAACTTCCCAGAGGAGTCCTATTGGATTAGGCGATTGTGGAAGTACCACTTCCTTCATCCTCCAGAAACTCCTGGCATATGCTCGCCACATGAAGCTGAGCATTGTTGCATTGTGCACCAGAGGGAACCAACGACTCACTGCACCAGAGTAGGATCTGACAATGGTTCCAAGGATTTTTATCACCATACCTTTATTTTTACCTACTGTGGTATAACTACAGTGTGTAACTACAGTTACCATTGAGAGTTGATGATGAGAAATTGTAATCTATTTAAGAATGTGATCAAAAACATTAACACATTTAATAGACTTCAAGTTGCTGATCTTCTCTAATGAAATACGAGGTCACATATGCATGAAAGGAGGACTTAAACCGCATCTTCACATGGATTATACAATATTTAACACCTGAAGAAGACATAAAACCGTTTCTAGTGATTCTTTATACGAGGATTATTCAGTGGATTATGAAGCACCACACACTTTTCTTTAACAATTTACTCAAGTGTTCCTGTGGACTCTGGCCCTTCTTAACTATTTAAAATTATCTTAGCGTTACCGTGAATGAAAGCACGAGGGCATGAAGAACCCCTTATTCAAATAGGGCATAACTCTGGGCGAGGGGAAAGAGTTCATTTCAATTCCGGTAAAAGTTAGCCTGCAGTGAAACTTCCTCATTCTCTTTTCAAACTGTGGCCAACAACACAGAGAGGAACGAGGAAGCTTCCGCTTAGGTTCCAATTAAAACGGTGAGTCAGACCTGCATACCAATATAAACAAGACAGCCCAACGCATCAGGCCGACAATAAAGCAGAGCAGACATGCAGGGTGGGTCTGTTTGGAGGGAGCATGAAATCAGAGGTAGAAGACTTTGACCATGCAGGAGAGCAGCTTTTCTTCAGCTGCGTGGGAAAAACCGACACGTCCAAGAAGCTTTACATTGATGTCTGCAGAGATTCCCAAACATGTTTACAGGCTGGTAGTGTAACGCAGGGCATCAAACTCCTTAACCCAAGATTCTCTGGGTAGAGAGGGGTTTCTTTAACTTAATAAATGTAGTGTAGGTTTTGGGAGACAAAAAAATAAATAACAAAAAAATACCTGGGGGAAATATATATATATATACTGCAAAACTGACAGCGCTTAAAAGAGCAGAGCTGTCATTCGCTCAGCAGAGATAGACCGAGGTCTACTAACTGAGTCTGACAGACATAAGGAGATCTGAGGAAAAGGAAGTATGTTAGAGGGAGGTATCTTCCAAGAGTCCAAGATGTATGTGCACACATGTAAAGGCGTTGTCGTTACTGTGAAAAGATATCAAAATCCAAAACTAACATCCACCAGACTAAAACAAAGCGAAGAATCTTTTTTTTTTTCGTTTGGAAACGAGACTGACTGACTGCTTCATCGCGCTGGAATTAGGCTTCTCTGAGCAGCACGAACGCAAATATATATACACCGATCAGGCATAACACTGTGTGTGGGTGGCTGCTGCCATCAAGGAGTGTCATTGCTATGGGGGTGGGGTGGGGTGGGGTGGGGTGGGGGTGCCTGGTCTGGTCTAGGTGGGTGGAACAAAAGTTTTCCCAGCAGAACATTGAATTGTCACAAGATGCTCAATGTTTTTTACGTCTCCGGTCATAATGTTGCGGGTGATCGGCACTGAGGGTACGCACACATGTGCATTTCTTTTACGTGTCCAGGGTGGGGAGATAATAGAGGTCTACTGGGAAGCAGCAGATAAAGAAAACAGACAGAACCCAATTTCACTCTGGTATAAACAAACATCCAGTAATAAATGTGGGAAAAATGCAATCTATAAATATAAATTAGAAAATTAGATTTCCTGGTATTACTGGCCATTCCCGGATGAAAAAACAGAGTCGTATTAATCTGCTTAATTGACACACGAGTCATTTAGATTTGGGTTTGCGCATCTGTTGTGTCCCTTCAACCTACAAATGAACATTCTCTCCACAGATGTTTGGCTCTTTAGCCATAGAGGTTAAATGAGGAAGCGGACAAAATGTTCCGTTACCGTTCTGCGTGAGCTTGGTGGAGCAGACCAGGGTGGCGATCTGGAAGGAATCCTTGCTGATGGTACAGGTGCCCATGGTGTGGATGCTTTTCCCAGTGGTTGAGTAGCCCTTCTCCTCCAGCTCCACCTTGGTGGAAGGTAGGTTCAGGTACAGAGACGAGTCCTCCAGCTTCTTGACTTCTGCCTGGTTTTCAGAGGGAAGGCTCAGGTCATTTATGACAAAAATGCCAAAAAAAATAAGACAAAAGAATATCTAATGGGTGACTCTTTCCCTCATTTCACTTTCTTATAACACCGAGGTAGCATTATGTAAGGGATTTAAATTGGCATTTAATTTAATTTCACTGTGGGCTTGATGTACACCAACTACACAATTTTCTACAGAAGGCAGAGAAGGCAGGCCGCTATAATGTCAGCTGCTAATACGATGGGCCAGTTACCGACAGCAAATTTCATTATCGTGTCAAGAGGAGTGTGGGCGGGCCAGACAGGTAGGCAAGCCACTGACAAATAACCAGAGCAGAGCAGCGTTTTTATTTTACCTTGTACACGATGAGATCGTGCTCGCCGTCCCTCAGAGTCGTCCCATCGTACCTCATTAGTTTCACAAAGGACAAGGCGAATATCTTCTCAGATTTATCTTTGGCTGCGGGAGGAAAAAAAAAAAAACAAACACGTGAGGAAGACAGAAACCCGCTCGGCCTTGCTCAGCAATGTATATTTGGTTTCGTTCTCAATCTCGCATGGATTTATGCGCAATACAGTACGAACAGCGTGCATCTCAAGGAGACTGCAGAACGCCATGAAGCAGTGCTGACTTTACAACAAGTCATCAACCATTTATGTGACTGATAGATAATCCCAAATGCTAATCTCAGCACTACGGGCCCTGAGTCAGCTCCTGAGTTGGCACGCAACACTACCGTTCTCTTCTGATGTCTTTATTAATGCTGTGGCGGAAGTTCTGTGCGAATTAATTCGGGTTTCCTTGAGTGGAAATGAGACAGACGTGCTCAAGACTGTTCAGAGTTATTGGGTATGATGCAGGGGAACTCAAGTGAGACGCAGCGGCAAATAGCTCAGATATAACATCTCCACATGTGCTCAACTTAAAGAAGGAAAGAAGGTTTGGGTTTCAGAAGATGAACTGAGCCTAGCGCTTGATCGCAGAGCTGGGTTGGATAATTGTGTGTACATGCTTGTGACAGCGAGCGCTGCACAAACAAGTTAGAGAGTTATGACTTTGTCCTGTAACCAAGCATTCGGATAGAGCCACATATATCATCATCATGGATCAACAAGCTCAGATATAGGTGCAGGGAGGTGTGATTCATTGATGTATATCTTGCATTCTATCTGCATAAATCCCCTCATTGGTTTAATGCCTGCAACCGTGCTGGTGAATAATTGCCAGGCTAAGAGGACCCAGTGGGGGGGAAATATACTATCCGTGTACCACCCAGAATTACCTGATGTATTAGCGGCTTCCTAAGAATGGCAGAGTGTTCAAAACTTTCAAAATCTGCGGAGAAAGGTCACTTTCAAGACAGAGCTCAAAGTTTGATGCAGATTTCTAAGGTGAGCTGTCACTTGAATTTTTTTGCTGTGTGTACTGAGCCGCATTTTCAAGTCTCCACTCCACACTTCTCGCCAGGTTGCGCCATAATGACAGATGATACCGGGCCAAAAAGATCTTTCACAGCCGAGGCAGCATCTGAGATAGCAGCCATCAGTCGGATGAGGCCTGACAATGTTCGAGTGGTAGTCTAATGCACCGTGTTAGGGCTGACCTAATTCTGAACCAGGGGGCTGAGATAGTGAGCACATGAGCTCCACTAGTGGCCCCGATGAGCAGCTCTGTCACTCTGCGTTTCCGCTCAAAGTTCAGCACTAGCTAGGAGGGCGGCGGAGGAAGTGGGAAAGACACGGGCAGACGACAGCAGAGCAAGACGAAAGAGAGGCCTGGCAGGACGGCTGCTTCTCAACACAAACTCATCACATGAAAGGAGAATTTTCTTTATTTTCCTGGTAAGGTGATTCATCAATGGATGTGGGTCTTCTGGGGGTGTCCCGTGGTGGTTTGATAGTGAGGGCCTTTGAGTCCTATGGGTTGAGTGGATGGGGCTCTGTGGATCATCCCCAGACACTTGATCAGTTTGGGACCTAGGGACTTTGGAGACCAGGTCAACACCTTGTGTCGTTCTTCACGTTTTCTTCACGAGTTGTTTTGAAACCGTTTTAGTGTCCATGCCTGTGTCAAGCTGCACCCTGCTGGGGATGGTTGCTGTCATCATCAAAGAGCGTCATTGCTATGGGGTGGTGGTATAATGGTGGTATAATACGATCTTTGGGTGAAACTTTCACCTTCAGGCCGGCCGTCATCATCGCCCCACCCCATGACCCTCTAGCCTCCAACGCCTCATAACAACATCAATAGCAGACTACAGGCTTGTGACGGTGCTGCATCAGATATTTACCCTTGTTGGGTGGCTAGGGCAATATACACTCTCACTGTATGTATCTATATACTGTATGTTTGTATATGGCACTCAGGGTTGATGTGCATGTACCACATCTTCTTTTTTTTTTGGCTGAGTTCTGAGTTGAGCAACGGACCTGCCCTAGGATATGTACTACAGTGTTTCGGCAACTAGATGTGGTTATGCCAAGGAAAGCCAGAGAAAAAAAAAAGATTATTTTGCTAGATGTGGCTGTGGTCTGGGTGGTGGGTGGTACATGTCTTGAAGTGTCAAAAGATGGTGAATGTTGTTTACTTCACTTGTTAGTGGTCATAACGTCATGTCTATTTTGTGTAAGTTGGCGCTATTGTTTCTCGTGACTTGTGATCGGAAGTTCAGCACGCGTAACCACAGTAGCTTTCATGTGGGTTTAAGGAGGTTGGTTCCCCTTCAAAGGCTGCTGATGCATAACTGACAGAAACTGGCTGACAGTCATGCACACAATCGGAAACCTAGATAAAGCTAGTACAAGAATAAGTCCTTCACACATGACTGGTTAAAACTTAAACTGTAAAGAGCTCACTGACAGGAAAATTCACAGTATGCAGTACATTTTCCAGCAAAACAGCCTTGCCCATTACGTGTTTTAACATCTCTCCATTGTCAATTGGCAGCGACAAGTAGAAGCCTGACAGAATCAGAATGCCTCTGCAGTCACCAGAGTCGGAGTCACCCGAGGTGAGCTGGTCTCTAAAGTAACCATTACAGCAAGATAACAGCAAGTCACAGAGTTTCAAAGGCATGCCTCGTAACAGCATTAGTTTCCAGCGAAGCAAGGTGCCAAGCATGACAAGAAGGCTTTCCAAGTGGATTATAAGCCAGCACTGAGCTCTGAGACCAAGCAATTTCCTCCAAACCTCCTGAACGCAGGTGAGAAGCAAACAAAGCTGGACGATTTTGGGACTAGAGGATGACAGCAACTGTAGATTAGAGAAAGGGTATACTTTCCCTTGCTACTCAAACTTCTTCTTCGCCTTCCATGCTATATGTATTGATTGTTTTGTACATACACCTGCTCCTCTTATCGTCCCCAAATCCTTTTCCCTGTAGCACTCCTGCTGCTGGAAAGAAAGCCTCACCATGTGGCGGGCAGATGGGAGTGTGGAACTGCCAGTACCAGGCATCCCTGCCCTTTACATTTCCAAAATTAAAAAGGATGTTAAAAACCAGAAGGACGCACAACACTGCCTGCATTCAGCGAGACACTGGTCCCGATAAACAAATGAGCCCCCACAGGCATTTTTCACATCCCAGCTGTATTCACTGACAAAGCAATCACAAACCAGTCCATGATGCTGCTTTGTGTAGGGGCAGGCTAATACCTCTGATTAATGTGACAAAGGCTGAGCTTCAAAGTATTTATCACTGTGCAACGCATCTGCTTGGATTGGATACGTTCCATCATGTTTGCTCCATTATATCTGGAGCCAATTGTGCAGCTGGTCATCAGCAAAACTGATTATTCACGAGCTGACATTTATACTCACAGTCCTGCGATGAGCGGTGGCGGAAGGTGAACCGCAAGTGGCTCCGGTTCACGTCTTCAATGGGGATGGCGACCTGAGATAAAAGGAGAGAACGGGATCATGTGACATTGATACCCAAGGACACACATTTGGATTTTCAGGAACACCCTGGCAGCAGAAAAAACACAACTTCTAGCTCTTTATAGTCGGCAAAATTTTACAGTAATCAGTGATACCAAGGACAGACCCGTCACGACTGCATCACAAAGTTTAGCTGGAGGCAAAAACCACAGCAGCTACTGCAATCAAAATGTCATATTGCTGTGTCGTAGGGTGACAGACGAGAAACAGTATGGTTATTAGCTCCAAACTGAAATTTATTACATACTGGGTCAAAAAGATTGTAGACTGTGGTTAAATGCAAAAAAAAAAGAGAGAGGATTGGATCAAGGCAATCAAGAAAAATGCTTAAATTGAAATAATGAGCTACTCCGATACTTTGACAGCAACGTTAATTTACTTCATATTTTGCTAAACTTGGCACAGCTAACCACATTTTCTCTTTATTAGCCATTAGCATGTCTGACAGCCTCCTTTGGCATATTCATTGGCCTATATAACAGGTATGCAGTTAATATTATGGTCGAGAAATACTATTTGTAGCTTACCCAGCCCTGCTAGCTAGTGCAGTTAGCTTTGTTTTCTAGCTATGCTGCAAACTAAGCAGAACTTCGACTCGCACAGCACAAACAAATCTGTTAAATCTGTGTAAGTTAAGTCTTGTTCATGACCATGCAGGTCACAATTACAGGTATCTAAAGATTTATATGACCTAATTTTCTTTTCAGTGTGCGTGTTTCTCTCTCTGAAAGTCTCACAGTAGCTAATCCCGTCAGATTTTCCATCCATTGTGTTATTGTGCATGGCTGGTCAATCCGGCCTCATCTATTAATGTGAACTTTTTCAAGTAACACTCAGCCCTGGGAGTGAGTTAGCATAAATATTCAGATAAAGAACTCAAGTTTTCTTTCACCATTGTCAAAAACAAGCTGATAGAAGCTGCTAGCCCATGTTAGCTAACGTGTTCCTGTGGATTGTTTTGCCTCCGGCTAAGCCTAAAAAAAAAACATCATCATGTTTACTGACACAAAAATGGCTCATAAGAAGTGTGCACGATTTGTAGGTAATGTTTGGCGCAGCCACCCCCACTTTAACCATTTATTTTGAGGTATAATTTAAAGTTTTGTGGATGATTACTGCCCAGACAGAAAACCATGTCAACGGGTGAAAAATACTGACTAAAGACACATGCAGAGAGACGTACCTTTATCGTTTCAAACCAGCGCGGCTGCTTCACTTGGTAGTAGATGACAGATTTGTACTCATTGATCCCCTCATCTCCAGCTCCAGGAAAGATCACGTTCTAGAAGAAAAGAAATAAACGATATGCCTGGTTATCTGATAATACTGGCTTAGCCTTAAAGTTCATTTAAGGTGACCACGTCTTGGTGGTTAAATTATTATCACTCTGTCAAAACATTAGCACACTCGCAGCATGTGGAAAATTGACTTGCACTTATTTCATAAAATACGGTCCCTGGAGCAGAAAGCTGTTTTAATCTAGCAGAATGGCCTTTAAAAAGTCTGGACGTGCATTTAACGCATGAGCACCAGGGCGTTGGCTGCCAATCTCATGACAGCATTGTGGATATGAGAAATAAATTAGAAATTAATTATTTAAGTAGGGGCGACGGTGGCGCCTGTGCGAGAGGTGGAGGGAAGCCAGGCACAGGGAGGCCGAGCAGCTGGTGCCGACGGATCCAACAGTGTAAACTGTTCGCCCGAGTGGGTCCCTTGCGTTTCTACAACAGGTCGGGGCGTGTATGTAAAATACTACGTGCCCCACTGGGGCATTTGGTACGAGGGATGGAGTGACAGCTGATGGCACACGTTTGTGTTTTCTATCAGCCTGTGCTCAGCCAGCATCCATCTTTCCTCCCACTACTCCAGCTGACTCCCTGGACTGCTGGTGTACCACTGCTGAAATACTCCTACACTAATGGTTTCTGACAACCAGCAATTATGAGGAATAACAGACCCCGTCTCCCCCTGCCGTGCTGAGCAGATATGGAATAGGGGAGGGGGGCAGGTGCTGGCTCCAGCAGCTCTGGCCATTCACTAAGTGGCTGGGATTCCTGACAGCTTCAGACTTTAGAGAGGGGGAAAGTGGCTGAGGTTTAGCCGCAGGTGAGAGGGGCTTCTGGAGGTGAGCTAATATGTCAAGGTGATAAGAAGTCACTGTCCAGCTTCTCACATCACACATCCTCTTTGAAAGAGGATGACAAAGTCCAGAGGGAGAAAGGGAGACAGAAAGAAAGGAGCAGAGTAAGATGCCCGGGGTAGAGACAGAAGCAACAGAAATAGAAAGAAACAAAAAGTAAAACTTGAAAGTAAAGCCATTATAAAAAACCTGAGCAATTACACTCTGTTATTTTGAGCTTCTAGTGTACAGAGGCCTCTTTATGTTATTACACTAAGGACATTATAAAACATTTTTTTTTCTTTTGTTAGAGGGGTCTTTAAAAGAAGGTTTCTATTATCTGAAGTGACGGTGCCTCTCATCTCAGACACAGAGTTTACTTTCAGCCAATTATAATTCAGGAAGGAAGAAGGAGAATTGAACAAATTAGCACTGATCCCTGGGGAGCCGAACGGAGGATCACTGGATCCAATCATCACTATCTTGAATATATACACTGATCAGGCGTAACATTACGAACACCTCATCAGAGAATGGACGTGGACATTCTGAGGGTGTCCTGAGGCAACAGAATGAGGCAACAGAATGTTGTTAGTGGGGGACCACTGGATCCACCCATCCGCATGAATGCCAGGTCCAAAAGTTTCCCAGCAGAACATTGTATTGTCAATGGTCAATGTGATTCTCCTGTCTGTGGTTATATTGTTGTGGCTGACCGGTGTATACACTGACTGAGTAGCACATTTCTTTACACAGATACATTAATCCGTTTCAGCCCTTTATAGATTGTATACTCTTATTAGTTTGGGTATCGGTGCCAAAGCTCATGCATCATACTTGCATCATCTCAAAAGAGAGAAGTGAGAGAACCCACTGGAGGGTCCTAATCACTCATGTGTATCATGTACAAAGATGGCTACGCTATAATAAGCTGGGGCTGCTGGTAAACTCTCAAATGGACCAGCAGACGTGGCAATCTAATTCTGACTGTACGAAATAAATACAAATGCAGGCAAACTAGAAAACGGAAACATTGTAAAGAACTATCTTCTACTGTTAATCTGTTTGTAAGATACTTCAAAAAAGTTGAACAGCATAAAACCCGGTACTACAAATGGTAATTTTCCAACAGTCCAACAAGGAGCCAACTTGTCTTGCAATGCTTGAAGGAAGCCAATCACAGTTATTACTGGAGATCAACCGATATGGATTTTTTTTTAGGGCCGATACTAATTTTTTTACATCAGCCTTGGCCAATGGCCAATACGTGATGACAATTTTTCGAGTCGATATTCTTCCTCCATGTACGTGATAGAAATGACACAATGATAAACAGGTAAAAAAAAGAAAAAAAAAGGGAGAGCACGAGTATTTTAAAGCTTCCAGCTGCACACACTCTGCAAGTGTGGGAGGGGCAATGTATGGGCTGCACAGGTCCACAGCGTCTGCAGCATCTCCAGCAGCACTGGGTTGCCTCTGGATGCCGGGATAAAAATATATGTATGTATCGGCGAACGCTAATGCCGATACCAGTAAAAGCCGCAAATATCAGCCCAATGTTGGCCAGCCGACATATCGGTCGATTTAGTGCAGTTATTACATAGTTACTTCTATAAACTAACATGTGCTGTTTTCCACTACTACTTTAATATTTTCTACCGTTTGAGGTGTTTTGTGGTTTAATGACACCTGAGTGGCAGTGGCATTTAATGATCATCCACTAAGATGATCGTGAAAACAACGCTAAGGATCGACTGCGTAGTCAGACGCTGCACCAAGCGAGAGAAGCCAAAGTGCATTACTACTTTGTGCTACTTCAGAACTGCATTTACAGTATAATCACCAGAGATCCTTTCACTTCCTCAGCCTGCTGGGCCAAATCACAGACAAAGCCTCTCAGTCTAAGACTAATGTGTATAATTGATGCGGCCAAGGGTGATGGAGCTCTCCTTGATTCACTGTTTGCAGGAAGACGCAATCTATCATTTGAAATGAATCCCGTCGTCATCCAAACACTGTTTATTAGCGGCATTAACTAACAAATCAACTTAATACAATATGTCTGGGAATAAATACTAGTTACGTTAACTAAGTGCAAAAAAATTACAATGTGGAGCCCCAAAAATGAAACATTATGACTGAAGAGTCACAGACGTGCATACTGTATGAGTAAACACCCATGCCCCAGTTCTTCCAGTGTGCTCCTCGTGTCCAACTGTGCTAAATCGCTCATATCCCTCATTAACTGATGGCCTCCGCAGAAGAAGAGATAACGTCAGGCAGGGGGTGTCAATAATTAAACATCAGAGAAAAGGGGTCAGACGAAACAAAAGCTTCATTACAACATTTAGCACGTAATTAAAAAGTAGAAAGATACTCAGAAGTGAGAGTTCATTTCTCTAGCTGTAGCTCGTGTTTAACTGTTTGCGTTTTATTAGGGAATTTAACGCAATTAATGGCATTAGGCTGCAACTGTGGATTTCCTACAAAGGTCCTCAAACACACATGACTAAAATCCAAATAGTTCATTTCTGTTAATCCCCCCCCAAAACTATAATTAACTACTCTCTGCAGCAAGACCTCTAAAGTCTCCCCAAATAAATTTACAATATTTTGAGTCAGCTTGCTAACAAACAAAAAGACAGGGGGGAAATTATCCTTCTAACTTCATTAGCAAAGGTAATTATACCAGAAGGAAAAGGCTGATTTCACACATATCTCATCACTATGCTGCCCACATGCTCGAGTCTGTAACTAGCTCTGACAGAGATAAAGCTCGATTCCTATAGCGGTGAGCCAAATTTTAGGCTACTCAATCAGCCACAAAGCACCAATATTGCATTCTGTCATTTCAGCCAGTATGGCCGGTGTATCACGTTGCTTTATAGGATTCCTGGTCAGTTAAGCAGCGTGCTGAGCTGTGTGAAATTAAAGAAAGCCCGCTAAATCACAGACTGTCTGAGAGACCGATTGGCCACAGAGCTTGTGTCTCGAATGCTGAGAATGAGCTGGTAAAACACCAAAAAGTACCGGGGGTCCTCAGTCATACCTCAAGTTTCTTGCCGTCCTCATCGTAAACAGACATCGTCACCTCGACGTTTTTCGGCGTCGTTTTACTCCCCTTGTCAAAATCCCCCTGGACCAGAGTCACGTAGATGTCGTTACGCACATCACCTTTAAGAAACAGAAAAAAGAAGTCAAGAAATCCTTGCTTTTCTTGAAAAGCTCACAATTTGTCCTATTTAATGTAGTAGAATTACATCTTGGGTGGGAGCTTTAAGCTTGTTGTCGCTCACAGGGCTGCAAAGTTAGCTCACTGAGAATGTCCGCTAGCATATCTGTTTTTCCGCATTTACCACGCCCACTTCCAATTTTTGAACAATCACAGAAAGTGTTGACCACATGAGAAAAACTTTAAGCCCTGTTGATGTATCGAGAAGAGAAGCCAAAGCAAGTAGAGCTCCCCCTTGTGGCTGGATGCTGTATAGGTCATAACCTACACTTCCTCTATGTTACACGTCAAATTATTTATTTTTATATTTTTTTCTAGGATAGTTTCTGTCATTTTAAGTAAGTAATATAATGTTGATTCATGTTCAAAGGTCAATTTTTTGGAGAAGCCAAGCAGTTGCCATGCCAATCGCTGCGGAAAGTGGTCCCATTGGATACCGACTCACTCCAAAGTTACAAGATGTCACTGCCCGAATACTCGGGAAAATAGCATCAGTTTGGCCATTGCAAGGAGGTGGGGACACATTGTCCATATTTATACAGCCTATGAGAACAAGTTGCAAGAATTCCCAAACGAGGGAGTCGCTTCTCGCTGACTATGTAACAGTCTTAAGAGGGTATTTGGCACAAGGTGCTTTAAGGCAGGCTTCAATCCATTAAATAACTAATGTCTTAATAAAACATTAATGAGGTATGCCATGTTCTTTTTCCCTCAATGACATTTTGTAAAGTCACAGATGTAAATTCTAAATCACTTTCTGAAAGAACATAGAGGTCAGCCAGTCAAATTTAAAAGTAGACTTTCAGAGACGAGCAAGGGGAAGCTGTTAAAGAGACTCCACCTGGCATGATAATTTCAGGGAAGCCCATCTTGCGAGCCACAGCTGTTGATCGGTCAACCAGGTGAGGGAAGTCCTTCCGAATCTGATGGATGTCTCCGGGAAGCAGCTTCAGAGTAACCCATAGGCCTAGAGAATGAAGGGATCGAGACAGCGTTATGACAGGGTAGAACGAAGAAGAACAGCGCCAAGAAAATATAAAGTTTTCTTCTTGCACTTTCAACGGTCAGTTAGAGTGACATATAACAGCTGGAGGCACTAAACAGAAGCTACCCTGAGGGATGTGATTAGGACAACATAATAACTCAGAATGCAACTGCAGGGTTTTTTTTTTTCATGCTCAGTTCAAAGTGTGGTGCAGTTCAAAGTGCATGACTACAGAGAAATCTGCAAAATCTCTTCATGCTGGCATGAATCAAGTGTGATAGATAGATAGATAAAGAAAATCACAGAATAAAATATTTAATGAATGTGGGTCCAGATGGCTAACGGGACATTGTGGTTCCTTTGAAGTGGGGTTGCATGAGGTACAAGTACACAAGTGCAGAGAAGCCAAGCAGAGCACAAGCGCCGAGGCTGAGGACGGGATCAGAAGTAAAACTTATTCTAGTGGGCCTTGAACGCACGCAGCCTTTGACAACAGGGATCTGGAGCCGTTATGTTAATCTCTCCAAAACCACCAGGCCAAACTGACAAGTAAAGTCACTTAGTCAAAGAAAACGGCAGGCGCTGGTTTAACGCTGTGCGACACTGGTGTTTTACCGCATTAATTTGGATCTGAGCTCAAGCAGGCTAACCGTTCCAGTCAGAGCTGAGGCAGAGACTTCTGTGTTGGGGATAGTAAAAAGACTATTGTTGTTAATGGAGTGCAGTGGCTTAGAAGACACTCGAGACGGCTCGAATGACTTCAGTTTCCAAGTAAAGCCAAAGAAATATTCTAGATAACGTGCAACTGATATACACCCATCAGCCACAACATTATGACCACTGACAGGAGAAGTGAATAACACCTTGTGACAATACAATGTTCTGCTGGAAAACTTTGGGATTGGACATTGGTGTGGATGTTACTTAGACATGTAGCACCCACCTAGACCGGATTACATCACTAGTCACATGCTAGCTGGGGAACATGCTAAAGGTAAGGCTAGCTGAATGGTTTTAGTAGTTAGTAGTAGGGCTAAGCTCTCTTGAAAGTCACACTTGGTGTCGTGGGCCTACCTTAACGAAACATCGGTGAAGGGAGGTGCCCACTTAAAAACCCCAACGATGTGTCGCATACTGCCTACTCCTGTTGGCTAGGCTAGTTAGCTGGTACTTCCTTGTTGGTTGCTCATGGTAGCTGACGGTTAGCCTGCTGGTTATTTTCTTTTTTTTTCTTCTTTCTTTCAGTTGGACTGGGTTTCTTATTGTATTTTGTAGAGGGGAGAAGTGTTGGTTGACATGTAGTCGCATATCCCATCACTTCTTAACTACTGCTACTGGCTAGGCTAGTTAGCCGGTGTCTTCCCGTTGGTTGCTAGTTGGTAGGTTCTAAATGCGTTTTGCCTCAGATCTTGGCACAAGGGATTGTAACATTGCATCCTGTATAATAATGATTAGATCCCAAACTGATATCTCATATAGTATTTGTGGAATGATCCACTCCACTCATTGGACCCAAAGTCAACCCACTAACAACATCCTGTTGCCAGACCCCACAGGACACCCTCAGACGGCCCATGTCCAGGCTCTCATGACTCACAATTGTTTTGGAGGCACAAGGGAGACCCACTGCAGTTTATTGCTCCGTTTCTCTGCCAGGACTCCTCTCTGCACTACTGTAGGTAATACCCTGACTGTGGATAAGCACGACCTCATACAACCCCATTTTAAAGATAAAGAGGTATCCCTGTAATGTCTGTCTGACATTTACACTATGGTAGTGCAGATGTCAGACAGAGAAACTGGAGTAGATATCAGATGTATACACAGACATGGTCTATTAAGCCTCAGCATCGTATACTGGTACTTTGATTCCAAAGAAAACAGTCCCGCATATCTAGACTCAAGCTAAATAGAGCTAGAAAAAAGAAGAACTGCAAAGTTCATGATTATGTCCCAAACACAGCAGCTTTCTTCTATAGGCTCTCTTTGTTTTTCTGTGAGGATATTTGCGGTAGAACGTTTGAATTGTTCTGCATTCCCCAGACTTAAGTAACTGCTCTTTGGGTGTGTAGCTCAAGAGGAAGCGCTGCTTAAAAGTCTGAATAACTCTCAAACAAAAGGGCCTAAACACATTCTTCGATGATATTTTCAACAATTTCACACCAGCAGCTGCTCTTATTCTCCTCTGCTCGGGACTGAAGTGTCTTGTCTCTTTAATGGCGGTTGCTTGGTGAGCCAGCACCAGCTCTGTAAGCACATTTTTAAAGGTGTCATCACTCCCTCTTAATATACTCTCAGGGAAAACAAAGCAGCACAGTCGCACTTGTGAACCCTTAAAAAAAAAAAAAAAGGGCCCCCAATTAAAGCAGTGCGCTCGTTCACAGGCTACCAAAGCGTACGGTCCTTGTCAAACCGAAGAGGCTTCAACCACTTTCGCTTCACATGCCCCCATATTGTCATGAGTGACACATCCCTCACTAGCCTAGCTGGAAGCCTTTTGATATGCGAGCGTGACCGAAACAGCTGCGATCAGAGCTCAGCCGGTCTTCCCACTGCGGGCTGGAGCAGACCTGACATTTATCCAAGTACATCTTCATCGGGCATGACAATACCACGGAGACCGTCACGTTGTTGTTGTTCCCCCTTCCCGGCAGCGCACGTCCCTGAGATGTCTAAGGTTGTTCCTCTAACCACAAATGTCAAATTATTGATAAGTGTTTGCCTTTGCCGAAGATGCATCAGCTTAATTAACAGCTGGATGACTTCAGATACTGTAGTCATGGCGACAGGAGCAACTGTTTATAGTGTGAGGAGTGATCGTGTTATCCTCCAACTATTATTACAATTATGGGACTTCTTTGTAAGAAACTTTTTAAAGATTTAGACACATAAACAATGAAAAAAAAGTATAGTTAATAGCACAAATCTGATCAAATCTGGCCTCATGTAAATTTACATGGTAAATTTACACCAATCAGGAATAACATTATGACCGCTTGCAGGAGAACTGATAATTGTGACGATTCACTGTTCTGCTGGGAAACTTTTGGACCCGGCATTTGTGTGGAAGACATTTATCATCCACCTACACCAGACCAGGCACCCCCACCCCATATTAATGGCACTCCTTGATGACAGCAGCCACCCCCAGCAGTTTAGGAACAACTCAAAAAAACATGAAAAAAAGCACAAGGTGTTGACCTGGCCTTCACATTCACTAGATCCCAAACCTAGATCCCTCTGTGGGATGATCCACAGAGGCCCCTCCCCTCAACCCTTAGGACCCAAATGTCCCCACCAACCACATCCTGTCCACAGAAAACCCCTCAGAAGGCTCGTGTCCATTCTCTGAATTGTTTTGGAGACCTACACAATAGTAGGAAGGTGGTCATAATGTTATGCCTCATACTTGTACTTGTCTAGAGATCAGCTCCATACTGCTGGCAATAAGAAAACTCAAAGTTAAAATCTCACCTTCAGTTTTTTCCTTTCATCCTTTCTCCTTTGCTCCCTGATTTG
This sequence comes from Mugil cephalus, assembly GCF_022458985.1. Classification (NCBI taxonomy): domain Eukaryota; kingdom Metazoa; phylum Chordata; class Actinopteri; order Mugiliformes; family Mugilidae; genus Mugil; species Mugil cephalus. Next base: position 7,742,836 of record NC_061785.1, on the reverse strand, counting down.
GCATGAAATTCTAGTCTGTTGCATTTTTATTTTTAAATCTTGTCACAAATTTAAGAACAGAAAGAAGAATATCTGAGCAGATCTTAACTAAGGGATCCCACAATCTAACTGCACATAATGAGCATTTAATGAAATGAATGACATTTTATCGATAAAGGTTTGACAGTACTATACCATGTCATGTCCTGGGGCCTCATGTACAAACGGTGCGGCGTGCGCTCAAAAACGTTGCGTGCCGTCATTTTCACGGCAAAATTCAGATGTGCCAAGAGTGAAATGACCATGGAAATGCTCAGAGGTGATGTCAGAGGTCGTCTGTGATCTTAATCTCGTGCAATTTGACCATGTCCATAATTTAATAATAAGACCAATTACTACAAATTAAGAACATGGCCCTAATGCTGTGAAAAATTCTCATAACACAGAGGTCCTGAGATAAAACTAGAACTAGAACAAATGAGTGTGTGGAAAAGGAGGTGTGGGGTGCTCCACTTACTTCCACGTTGACTAGGACACAAAAGAAAAGTGCTTGGACTCATGTGTACGTACAGACTCTTCATACATCAGGATTTTTGTTAGAGCAGCGTTTTCTGGTTTTGAGCGCACGCAGCATTTTTAGTAGGAAGTCCACGCAAGTCTTTGTACATGAGGCCCCTGGTCTTTGGTTCCCGTGTCCGAACTTTGCACCGTACCTTGGCCCTTGTGATTGACCTCTTTGGCGGTGATGACTTTGTTGATGACTGTCTGGAGGAAATCGTTCTCCCCCGCCACCCTGGGTGAAAAACGGGAGATGTTCAGCTGCTTGTGGCGAATGGCATCGTCCAGCGCTAGCCTGCAGTGTGCACACAACGGGCAAAACACCACGGAGGAAGAGAGGAGGAAGAGATGGTGGAAACGAGAGGAGGAGCGGGGGCAGGAAGAGCCACAGAGTGACGGTCGTGAGAAGGGGAGTGGGGTTAAAATAGAAAGACAGAGAGAGAGACACACCAAAGAGTGATGCGAATGCCATGACAGACACAAAGCCACTTGTTAGCAGTTAACAGTGAGGCAGGATGGGTAATGAAAGAAACACAGGGAAACCATCATTTAGGAAATTCAGATGGCCCAGGCACTGAATCAGTGGGAAACTTGCCCACAGTCGGCGTTGAAGTGTTCTCAAAGCAGAAAACTTCCAGGCTGTAAAACCCTAGAACACATCCAGCGTCAGAGACACACACTGTCACTCAACTTTGGGTCAAAAAAAATAAAAAAATAAAAAACACAGAAGAAAACGTATCTCCTTTTCTGCGGTGCTTTGTGTGGACTAAGCAAACAAAATCACTGAACCGGCTCACATAAGAAAGTGGCAGATGCGTGGCAGCTGTCAGAGAAATGTGCGCATGGAAATGTGATGGCATCGGCAGCGTGGAGGATTCGGAACAAGCAGAGGGAGGAGAGCGCGGAGGGCGATGGAAGCGTGGAGGAAACGATAGAGGAGCTCTGACGCCTCTTCGGCGGCTTGAGCCCGAAACCAGCCCAAGCAGGGACATTAAGAGACTGACAGCAGAGATTTGTACATCGGTGGGAAAAAAAAAAAAAACATGACAACACACGCAAGTTTTTAGAAAATATTATTGGATCGATTTTTGAAAATGCTACGACGGGCCCAGTGGGTTATTGAAAGGGGATTCAGGAAAATGCTGGAAGAACATAAATTCAGAAACGCAACTAAAGCTACGGTTTTAACGCAGCCCATAATTATGACACTGTCCCAACTATTAAAAACTATTTACACAGTGCATTTCATATCAGTTCGTCTTTAAATTACCGTAATAACGTGGCCAAATGGCAGCAGCCTGTGCATCCTAACACTTAGTCATTATTATTTTTGCTAATGTTTAAGTCCTTTGTTTGCAGTTAGGACACATTCTCCTAGCTTCCTAAATTTACTCTCCATCTTTCCGACAACAGTGACTTTGATGAAACAAAAGGAGGCTTGGATGATGCATTCATTAAAACTCAGAAATTTCACATTCCAACTTGGAAAATTCATCTTCCGATGTCACAGCGTTCACGTTGAGAGAAGAAAAAGTAAGTTTGGTATATTGTTACCGTTTGCTGAGAATTAAAATATGTGCAGAAACTATTTATTTTTATTCTGGAAGCAGTAATTTCCCAAGTTGTCTTGAATGCAGCATGCGGATACAGACGTCAACCTAGTTTTCCAAGACCCACCCTACTTCTGATTGGCTAGTGATGTTAGCATGGAGAGGGAAAGCTGTGTTACTCTCATTCTGTTGGTAGGTGAACTAAACTGACTGCTCAAACCTGACAATATCCCACAAGTTTTGTGTATTTTCTTTGTTTTTTTTCTAAATGTTGACCAAACGCCCCACACCAGAGATCCAACACGGTGCCAGAATATTTTAAGTGTACATTAATACTGAATATAAGCTCTTGAGGCGTGGATTTCTATAGACAAATGTAAAATTAAATGAATTATCAGCGAATCAAACATATTGTAAAAAACTGTTGAATTTCAGGGGAGGGGTGCTTTCAGGAGCAATAGGAAAAACAACGCAAGCACAACGTTGATTGAAACGTGAAAATATATTTCCGATTTGTTGCGAAACCACGGTGGAGTAATTAGAACCAGCCAGGTCGTCATAGTTTTTCCATTGTGTGGGAACAACTTGATTCACACATTCATTTATTTTAGGTCATTTTATGTTTTTGTCTGATTTACAGGAATGAAATAAAACAGAGCAAACCCACAAATCCCCACATTTTAGGCGAGAGGGAATTCGTTTTTTTCAGCTAATCGATCACATCAGAACAACAGGAAATATTCCCACACACGCGTCTAAATCTAAATGTGAATCCGCGCTCCTAATTAAGCGGCTTTCGGGAAAGCAACAAAACTGTGCCAAGGAGATTTTGATTTATCTGGTCCACTTCTGAGAGCTATTTCCATCTCTGCTCGGATGCCAGGAGTCTATCCAAATCACATCACTGTGTCAAGCGCTCTAAGCGGCTCCTTCGCTTCTTCTGAGGCGCTCCTCTGCAGACCTTGACAGCACGTGCGCTAATGGATGGGGGAACTGCTATTTTTCAAAAGTTACTCCAGCTTTGCAGTGGCGAACATTCACACTAGGACATAAATAACTCCTTGTAGGCCCCCGTTCTTCTCTTCACACTGGAAGGCTCTAATTTCCGTGATTTATGCCCGCGGATAAAGCCGTTAAGTGAGGTGATCTGCCAGCTAAACTGCCTGAATCTGAAGCATTTTCAATTATGCAGGAAATCACGTTAAGGGAAAGGTTACTCTGACTCTGTACGCCGTCCTACAAAAATGGTAACAGCTAATGAGATTGCCTTAATTGAGTCAGCAGGGAATAGAGGGGGGGAGTGCTAGTGTCTTAAAACCCCTGCTAATCTGGTGTCAAGGATTTAAATAATTTAAAAAACAAGAAGTAAAAATCCAACCGCTGCGTCTCCAATACACCGGGCGTACTCGAAATCAGTGAAATAAGTACGAGCGGGAACAAATCAGCCTCTCTTATTTTATGAGACATCATTCCAGTCTTAAGGGAACTCTACGCTGGATGTGATTTGTTTTGCGCTGCAGCACAATGTACTTACGGCTGAAATGGGATAAAGTGCTGCTTGTCCTCATCGTCCATTTTGCCTGTTATGATGTCGGTGACATCCATTACTGTGGGGGGAAAAAAGGAGGGGGAGAGTGAGAGAGAGAGAGAGAGAGAGAGAGAGAGAGAGAGAGAGAGAGGGTTAAAACGTGCTCAAGGCCTGTAGTGTATCAGAGCTGTGAAAGAGATACAGATAACTGCATGGTAAGGACACATCAGGGGGATGAAAGCAGTCCCTGCCAATGCTGGCTCTTCTTTGATGAGGACTAATTAAGGCAGAGGCTGAGCTACGACGGGAAAAATCACATTTGGGGGGGGGGGGGGGGGGGGGGGGGGGGGCGGCACTCTGTCACGGCAAGCAGATGAAATCTTTTGAAGTTAACGACGTTGCTGATTTCTGTATAGCAGTTACAGCAACGTGCGCAGCAAGATCTTAGGGTCTGTTCAGATCTAGTTTTAAGATCCGATGCGGGCTACCCGATCGCAAGTAACCGGCTTTAGGTTACGCGTGTTCGCCTTCAGATCTGATCTCAGTTTGGCATCATCTGGGGCGAAGCAGAATATTTTAACAGCTGATGGATCGCTACCTCTGCTCCAGAGTCAAGAACATCTCTCCATCTATGTCCGGGCGGTATACCGGTTCATACCGAACAACGATATATATGTAATCAAATACACCATTTAATTACACAGCATTCAGAACGCTGCACTGTGACACACCGTTTCAGACCGGACTATTACGTCACTGTGAGTTGTGGTAAAGATTGAAAAATCTGAAAAATGAAGCGGCAGACGTTGCTGTGACGTTGTTTGAATTCTTTTTTTAGGGTAACTAGACGTCCCCGATTTCTGCAGACAGTCCCAGTAATGGATGAGCTGTCCCTTGGCTAAAGTTGTTGTTCAATTTTAGCTTTTTATGAATGAGAAAAAAAATGTTGCGCGCAGACTACAGTTATTACGGTAGCCTCTGCTATTGACATTACCGACATAGAAGTTTAAATATGTTTAAATATGAATAAATATGTCAAAATAAATTAAATCGTAATTGTCGATTGTTTCTTTATTTCATTTTGATAACATTTATTTTATCTCGGAGCTGTAAATGTCACAAGATTATTAATTATTATTATTAATCTGACTGATGAACATCTGGTCATTATGTGGTTTTTAGACGCATGCCAGAGGACTGCAGTTTAAAATTAGCCTGTTGGCTAACAATGGCTCATTTACAGAAATGTTAATTAATGTCCTTTTCAAATAAATAAATAAATGAAATGAAGTCATTTCCACATTAGCAGACATTGCTAACACGGGGCCATAAACACCAGTTTCAACATGTGATTATGCATGAAAAAAAAATATCGTGATACCGTCAGAGTTTTGTAAAATACCATGATATACATTTGTGATCATACCACCCAGCCCTACCTCCACCCTGACGTTAATTAAACCTGCACAGAACCCAGATTATAACTGTAAGCTTCCATACGCACTGTAATCTCTGCTAATAAAGGTAAATAAAGACATCAAAGATTATTGAGGGAATACTTAACCACAGGCTGCTCCTCATACATCGACACGGCTGCATCAATAATTAACACAGAATCCGACTCGTGTTCTCACCGTAAATAATTAAATTTGTAAATTCTTACTTAGAGTTATTTATTTTTTAGCCAGCTAACTGCTACAAGGACAGAATACTTTAAAAGGCTCTCGTTACCGATTTCTAGGTGAATGAGGCAGAATTCTGATGCAGGACGAAAACCACCAAAGGAATGTGGACACATGTGAGCGATACCATCAAATGTGGTCAAACAACGGATCACTCAAATGCGATCTCGGTGTCTTTTACGTGATCAGATCTTGATGCAAGATCTGAACAGGTCCTTAAGGTGAAGTCACATCTGGCTTTGTCTAATAAATATAAAGCCAAGTAATCCCACAATACACGAGTGTGATGCTGCAGTCTGATGGTGCAATGTTGCACAAAACAGGATGATGTCACACCAGTATAATAATGGCTTCCTTCTCCACAGTGCAAGAGGTGTAAAGGAAACTTTTTTTTTTTCTTTTTGCAGAGTGTTCAAATTGGAGTTTAGAAGCCTGGCTCGCTTACAGACAAACAGGAAGCACATTCTTAAAGTTGCCTGGTGCATGAATTACAACCGCAGTGATGAGACAAGGGAGGTATTTTAAGTGGGATCGCCTCTACTTCGTCACCCCAGAGGGAAGGGGTCAACCTTTTTATGGTGCTTTACGACTGCGCCTATAAATGAGCAAAATCTCGAAAATCAAGCTTTCCATCACGCTGTGTACGGCAGCAATAATGATTATGTCTAAAGATAGGGCATCATAAATCAGGCTGTCATTTACCTTCACTTCAAGTGGCACTGGAGGAAAAAAGGCTGAAAGAGGGGCATAATTTTCTCTGTTGGATTAGTGTGGGCAAAACGCCAATCTAATTAGTTTACGAAACAGCTGGCAGGTTGCCAACAGCAGATAACTCAAACTCTAAATCTCCTCTCTCCATTTCAGCTGGAGACTCTTTATTTTAGCCAAATATATTTATTCACCCAAGCAAAGACTTTAGCACAAGACTAACTTTTAACTAAGAGGCAGATCTGTTCCTCAAAACTATTCGCGCTGGCATGTTCTGAGATAATCAGTCTTTCAAAAGGCAACTTCTAAAAATTCTGACTACAACATGACTACATGCGCCGCGCAGATCTTTTGAATGCCAGGTTATCACGGAGTCTCTTTGTTGTCTATCTTACCTGCCACTCCAAAGGGTCTTCTCAGACCCGACGTCAGTTTCTTGGTGTTGTTGTCTCGGAGCTCCATGCGCCCCACTCTGACAATCTGACACACAAAGCTGATCTTCTCTCTCTTCAGATCTTCACTGCCTAAGTCCTAAGGATGGGGAAAAGAAAAGGTTATGAAAAAAAAAGTTAGGATTTTGATGAGAGTAAAACAAAAAATACTTGGAAAATACATTCAGATTTAAAGCCAGGTCTGGAAAAGTTGCACAGGAAAGAATACCGGAAAGACTACAACCAGCGGCCAGTTAGACATTCTGCACCTCCGTGCCAGCAGGTGGCAGTAGTCTGTTTTCCACATTCAAAGGGAGAAGACAAAAGATGTACTATTACAGGGGTTCAGTAGGTGCTACAGGTGCGAGACACAACAGCTCTCAGAGGGCCTGAGCCTTTAAGCTATTTCAGTCCTAAAGTGCTGAAAAACATCTCATCGATTAATAGCACTTCCTAAGCTAAAGATGAGTTTGTGTTAAAGGCAAACTTTGCCAAGTCATTTCCCGTGGGCAATACCCTCCAAAACTAGAGTAGTGCTCCCAGTGGGTGCACACCAGCCCTTCTGTCCTTGGGCTTCCATTAGATAGAGGTCACGAACAAGAAAGCTAAACTCTTTCTGGAAAAAAAGCCTGACAAACACAGGCTCCCACATGCCTCATAACATGGCTGAATTAACAGTGACACACACAAACACACACACACACACACACACACACACACAAAACCAGTCAAACACACTTACCGTGAAGACCGCCCTCAGGTTATGAAGCTGGTCTATGTCTTTCACCAGACCCGAGCTTGACCATTTCACCAGGTAGTTTTCACTGTTGAAGACAGTTTATTGAGGGGGACATTTTAATCTGTGTCAGAACTTTTTCATAATCGCACAGAAACATCTACAACACAGGGAATTTGGAAATTTCGATGAACTGCATTAACCACAGATTCCTTGAAAGCTGCATGCCTGAACGATAATCCTAAAATGATACTGCGTGGGAAAGAAAAGGTATGACTGATGCTGAATGCACAAGACATAGTGTGTGTGTGTGTTCTTGTTCAGCTATCTTTCTGAGGATACAGAGTTTTACACCAACGGATTGAGGACATCTGTGCAAAGTGGATTTTGGACAGTCCTCGAAAGATTTGGTTACGGTTTGGATTAAGTTAAGGGTTAGGACTGGGCACTTAGTGGAGATGGTTAGGGTAAGAGGCTATGGATACATGTCCCTACTGTCCCTACAAAGACAGCCATACAAACATGCATGATCTTGTACAGGTGTCCTTATGGGGACTAGTTTGAGTTTTACATCATGGCAGCGAGGACATTTGTGCAAATGAGGACATTATGAGCTTCATTTCTTTACAAGGCTGTGGTTAGGACTGGGATAAGGGTTCGGGTTCAGGTTATACACTTGGCTGAGGTGGTTAGGGTTGGGGGCTTGGAATGCTTAACACTGATGAATGTCCTCACAAAGATAACCATACTAACGTATGTGTGAGAAGGTGAGAAAAACAAAACAAAATGGACACAGAGACAAGTGAATATATACTCATGGATTTACCTGATGAACTTGGAGTCCACTGGGTCGTAGAGTGACATCAGGACCTCGGCATCCTCGCCAATCTTACACACCACGTTCTTTAGCGTCACGAAGAGGGCAAAAGCTGGAGTGGAAGCAAATTTTGCTTGCCTGGTCAGGTCAATATTCTGCTTCTGAGACTGTCGGAGGAAGCAGAGGTATCGCAATGATCATCATGTATTCTTTCACAGCTTCTGACACAACGAGAAGGGCTGAGCAATTTGAACAATGAGTTGGGATGAAGAAAGCAGGGCACAGCTACAAACTCAATTAGTTTGACGGCTTTTTTGTATTTTTAATAAGTTAAAAATCTAGATTTAACAATAATTAGGAATCTTTACATTCTCTTGATATCCAGATCGACACCTAGAGTCAAAGGACGTTTTGCGTGATTCCTTGGATGCCCTTCAAAATTATGCTGAGGCCTCATCATTAATATTTATCGTGTTAACTTGGACACTTTCTTATTGCCCATGAATATGCAATAAAGACCTTTTGAAAGAAATGGTCACTTAGGTTGAGACCACATAACTGCAGGACTCTTAGTATCTAACATATACTTTTAACTGGCATTCAGGCAAAGGTCGCCATTGATATGCCAAGTGCAATAGATTGGGATTTGAGCTCTTGACTTTCTGATCATTCCAAGAGGGACAATCCTGTTAATCATATTCACCACTTTAGTTAAAAGTTTTAACATACTAACAGTCACTAATTAGCACTGAACACAAAGCACAGTCGATGCCACATGGTCATTAATCAGAGCACTTAACAATAGGTAAATTTAACTTGATAGCACTACATAAAAAAATAAGGAATCACCAATTGAGTAGATATGGGAGAACTTAAACATATGTCTTGAATTTTAGTTGTTCAGATATTTCAGATTGGGCCAAATATACAATGTGATCAAGTTTGAGTGACATCTCTAAAGCCACAACCCTCATTTTATCATGGACAAAATGTTGATCCCATGGTACTGAAAGGGTTAACAAATATGGTGTTACCGAAATAATTAGCTTGCACATGTGAAAAGTCTTAATGCTATGGAAACTGTTGGCTTATTTCGATAAGATCTTGGAAAGAAAAGTCCCCATTAATGAATGGGGTGAATTTAAAATTACAAAAAAATTGTACACTCCTACATTTGTCGCACTTTGCAATTCACAAAAAAAAAAGCAGAATCTGGAGGTTCAACATTGTACGACCATCCCAAAGAACATAAAGAGGAACCTGTCTCTGGTGCTACCTTTTACTATTGAATAACTGATACATTCTTGTGGCTGTGTTCACATATATTACCTTTATCTTTACTATCTAGAGCACATGATCTATACAAAATTGAAGAAATTTCAAGATTCCTTGTCAAAGTCAAAAGAAGCCAACAGATTCCAAGTGATTCACTAACTCTGGCACATGGCTGCAGAAAGAGCAGAGACGCTCTGATTTATTCTCTTAATTCAAATACTGTAATTGTGAACTTAACCATAGGAGATGCAATGAGGCGGAAAGATGCAATGATATTCAGATGACAGTGTTTACTGCGTTCATTCCCACTGCACACTAATCGGTTATTTTGATAAACTATCTGGATAAAGAACAGAGAACAGAGATTTTTTGCTTATCTTATATGTGCCCACCTTCTCCTCTTGGATCCGGTCCTCGATTTGTTTGGACGCGGCCTCGTGAGCTCGGAACAGGCTGATGGTGCTGGTGAGCTCCGGGTCCAGTATGTTTCCATCTTTGTCTCTAACCACGAGATCGAGATCCAAGTACCTGAACAAAATTGGGGAGGGTTAACAAGCGCCAAGACCCACAAAGATACAAGGCTACTGTTGAATATCTGGTTCCATTTCACAAAATGATTAATCATTAATCATGTGATATCACGTAATATTCCCTCAGGTCCATAGTCTTTCTTTCAATGCTTTTTTCTTTTCTTTGTCATGCAGGGAGTCAGGGGAGACAACAGCACGCTGCTTACACGCACTCAATGGATTTCATAAGCTCATCTCTCCCTGCTTCTCCCAGACAAAAGCCATTTTTCTACCTGACCAAAGGTTTAAAGTTTCATCACAGCAGAATAGAGCTTCACAATTTTCCTTTTTTAACCGATTTTCTAGGTCCACTGCAGACATAACAAGAGCTGTCATTTCATGATGGAATACAGTACAGTTTACTGGAACTAAATCGCTCCAGTTTGTTCTCAAGCTAAGTGATGACCTGTCATTTTCTATTGACCGACACTGTTGACCTATTCCAACAAGAGTCATTTTTCCAGATCGATCTGAGGATAAAGGGACATAACCGGTAGGGAGGGAGGGAGGGAGGGATGAGGCTAAACGCTCTAACTTCTTGATCCTCACTTGTTGCCGTAGTCTATCTTGGAGGTGACTTTCTGCTTGAGCTCAGTGAGCTCGTCCTGCGGGAGCGTGCCAGACAGGATTTGGGAACGCCATTCGATGAGGTCGTAGATCATGTCACGGACAGAGTTGAACATCTCGCGCTTGTCCCCCTGTCAGACAGAACAGCAGCTTAGACACAACAGGAATATTTATCGTACTCTCTCTTTGTCACTTGCGCATGCATGCTATGTAAAAAAATATAGTGATGCAGCAGCAAAATCAGGAAACTGCTGCTAACCACTGCTTCGCAAGTGTTTCAGGAGGAAGGCGTCATGTTGTTCTGATCTCTATCCTCAAAAATAGTGAAAATAGATTAACCCTCCTGTTGTGTTTGTTTTGCAGGAACAACAATGACGTTCCTGCAGGGTCAACATGACCCAGGGCGTGGGTAATTATCTAAAAGTGTCAGAAGCCACAATAACCTCCATAAACACTGTTTATCTCATTATTAAATCCAGTACTAACCATTTCATCAATATTGATGAATAAATAATTATAATAAAATGCATTTTTTCACTCTACACTGGAAATCCCTACATATAAAATACAACAGTTTTAATTGACAGTGTTTTTTTTTTTTTTTTTTTCAAATTTATTTTGCTGTTTGTTTTTTGTTTTCTTTTTAATGTGGGTCACGATAACCTCTTCTGTTCAGGGTCAAACTGAACCACTGACTCAAGACAAGTGAATCAGGAGGATTTGCAGATTTAGCCACTGTCTTTATTCTGTTTTTCTGCAGACAGCTTTGCCTGATGCACGTTAGGGGATAAGCACCACTGTAGTAAACCATTTTTTGATGTGAACGTCTTGCTCTCAGGAGCATGAACAGCAGCTTCCACATTTGATTCATAGTCAGAATAACAAGACCCAGAAATTACCTCAATATGATAACTGGAAGCATGCAAACGTTTTTTAACTAAAGGGTCAATATATAATTGAGTTTGACTTTTGAAGTCCATGGGTTATACCATGCATGCGTTTTTATTAAAAGTAAATAAAATAACGGTTTTATGTTCCTTATGACCGTGTCTTTACAAAAATCCATAGATATTTATTTTGGAATCAATCACTTATTAGAAGAATCTTTCTGTAAAAATGCCATGTTGACAACTATGACACCTGTCAAGTATGTTAAACTCAAAAAGTCCCACAATTATATATTGACCCTAAATATTTTATCAGAATAAATCTCTAACTAGTATCAATGAATAAAACAATCATACATTAAAAATTTTCATTTACACACTGTGTTACTGTATTTTCTCCACCATTTGGGCTGTACATCACACAAGTGTGTGTATGTATGTGTGTATGTAGGAAGGACAGGCTGGCTTACCACATATAAATCCCTCCATATTGTGGCCCATTCCCTCAGTGTGGTGGTAACCTCCTGGACCAGGGGCAACTCAGTGGGAATAACCGTCTCCTTGTGCCTGCAGCCACAGTGAATAAATCTTTACACAGGGTGTGTGTTGTGTGTCCTTCCTGTCCTTGCTTATCCAGACGGAGGAAAGACGGCGGGATGGTCCTGAAAATATCTGTCTCTTAAGGAGTACCATCTCATGTCAAATCCTCACATGATCAGCTGTTAATATTAAAAATGTCAACTGTTGAATTTACTGGTGACTGTTCGCAAATTTGTTAAAATCCATTATCTTTAATTCTGCAAAGACACATCTGTCAGTCAATGTTGAATCCAGTGACATTGAGGGTGTAGCTTTGTGTTGTGCACGAAAAATCCGAGTAGACAGATTAAAACAAAACAGTTGTGCCACACACGTCACATCATATCAAGTGCCGACCTTCCCGCTCAAACAAGCGCCGAGGACATCTACGCGCAACTTAGCTTTCATCACGTCGACACGCTTTTCAGGAGGTCAGAAGATAAATTAGGAGGTAAAACTTTTTATGAGTTTGTGTCCACATTCAATATCCATCAGTGGACGTAACATATAGACGCTGGTTTTATTCAATTGATCAATAAAAAAATTTGTAAAATTTCATTCCAAAGTGCAGAAATACTAACCCACTGCCCTCGACTGTGGCCTCTTTCAGATGTATGTAGCAAGCAGGAAATACGCCCTGCAAGAAAAGGAAACCAAAATATAAGCAACGTTATAGTAAGGAAACCGCAGACGTTGAAGAGATGGGAAATTGAAATTGCCCTCACCTTTTTGGACTTCCTCCTCAACCTATGGCCTCTGTACCAGTCTAATGGAGAAAAGAATCATTTATTAAGCGTGAGCTGTCTTTTCCACACGCAGAAAACATGGAGAACAAAACCGCCTAAAGCGTAATTAAACTAAACACGTAGTTTTACAAACTACTTTCTAATAAAAACTGACTTGAGGAGGAAAATAACGCCGAGAGCAGGTCATGCCTTTCACAAATAAAAACAGCAGACAGCAAGGCTGCAACAGCCTGCGTTGTCTTATTAAACACACAAGCCAGAAATTTGACAAAACGGAGGCGGTATTAGTGATGACAAGGGAGTATTGTACAACACTGGCGCGTCAGCTCTGATCACGCGTGGCATCAGTAAGCCCCGCTCTCACCTTCATACGTCTCAAGTATGTGCACCGTGTCTCCGATCTGCAGTGACAGCTCCTCCTCTCCCCGGGCGTCGTAGTTATAGATTGCTGGGGGAAGATGAGAGAGGACAATATAAGAGGAGATATTACAGGAGGGGAAAAGGGGCAATAAAGCGCTTGTCTCCCTTGCGGCGTTAATTGTGCACTATGTGTAGTAGTAGAGACGTCACGTGTGTACAGGATGTCCGCCCACGCCATCTGACACAGTGACGGCTGGGCCTGGCCGTATCCACGCTGTAATATAAACACATTTGACCGCCTACTGAAAAAGAAACTAATAACGGCGGATGAGGCCAAAACGACAGTAATGACAGAGACAGATAGGATGGTAAAATGTTACACTGGTACTGATTTCATCATCAAGGTTCTTGTTTTTCTTCGCTAGACAACACCACACAAGCACTGATGACACAGATTATGTAAACGCATTCAGTCAGTTTACATGCACAGCTTAATCGAGCTATGCTCAAAATTCGACTTTCTGAATGCGGCCCTTGTTCCAGTTCACACGCAACCGAAAAAACAAATAACTGACGGGAACATGTCCTCCTCCTCCACACTAGGGGGCGATATGCAACCTTTTCAGCGGGTTAATGGGGGCCAATTTGTAGTTGACCGTCAATTCAAAAAACAACCAGTAGGATAGTAGTACAGCTTTTTTATCCTCGTACGTGATGTGCGTGCTACTTATTAGGGCTGTGCATATCGATCTGAATATCAATAGTGTCGATACCAAAGCGGTATCGGATCGATACTAGCCTGATGAGATTGAACCTTTTGTTACAGTGTCTCATCTATATGTTCAGTAAATTACTCCTCAAGAGCTCATGAAGCTTCTCTCTAAGTGTGTGCGCATCAGGAGCTTCACCATCCATGGATAGAGTTTTACACTCAAATCCTAGCATCACAGTGGCATCGCACAGCTGGAAATGATGCCGTTATTGAAATGCGCCAGTACAATTACACGGGATGCAGACCCACTTCTTTGGTGGAAAAAGAATGAGTCAACATTTCCCTCTTTGAGCAATTATTAAATTCATCATTACATTGTTGCTTTAGTTTAATGACTTTATATTTCATTGTTGTTTACATTGTTATAGTTATGTTTTTGTTACATTGTTCCTTTTTCTTATTTTGGTGTGCAGTGGTGGTTATATTGTAATTACTTAAGAAAACCAGATTTATTTGCTTAAAATATTTGTCTTTGACCATTTTATCATAATCAACTAACTAAAAGGGAAAATTACCAAGTTATTCAATGATCATGACATGTCAAGAAAAAGTATCGGTATCAGGGATACTATCCCTGTATGTACTTGGTATCGCATTGATACCAAAACTCAGTATTGCCCATAAGATGTGCGCTATCCCTCAGGTGGGACCGACTTTTTTGGATGTTTTTGTTCCAGGGTTATAAGCCAGGGCAGCAGTTGTGGAGCATGTGCACATACGTTGTCTAGTTTAAACCAGATTAAGACATATACATGCCAGTGTAAATTGATTTCCAATTTTTCCAACATTATCTGGTTGCCTTAGTCATGTAAAGAGAACTCCGATATTAATTGGGGTAATGCATTTACATGCGCTTAAGTTGTCCAGATAGAGTAGGATTAAGGCAATGATTCGTTTTTTTCATGTTTATGTACTGACTGAGCATGGAAATTCGGCGTTTTCCCTACGTTTACAGCTTCAAGGGGGCAGGTTTTGGGAGGGAAGGACACCGACACAAACACTTTAAGGAATCATTGAGTTCACATGCTTCTTTTAATGATAGTAGTCAATATGACAACTCAACAGTTATTTGAACATTTGAACATTTCTTCTGAGTTTGTTTTCCCTGTGCGTGAAAATCTGGATGCCACACACAATACAGAAAGCAGAAGAGAATTATACGGCTAGTTTGTTTAATAAAAGGCAGGTATGGACCTGTTCTATAGGGTAGGTAACCCTGAATGACTTCTATTGCGATCTGGCAGGCAGTAGGGGAAACACTGCAATTTTACAGAGACCAATTAAGTTGCACGATTTGTAGAAAAGATACCTAAATAATGTAGCACAGTCACTTGAGCACCACATCAAAGAAAATGAACCAGCTTCCCGACCTCAACAAGAGAGCGTTATCAGCATTCGGACTATTACAGTAGTTTAATTGTTAGTTGGTGTTCAGAGTCTGGGAGTCATTGTTCACTCAGCATTTTTTTTTTTCAGACAAGCACTCAACAAAGACTCCCAGGAGCAGATGTTAATTGCTGTTATGGCAACATTGCTTTCCAGTGAAGTTGCAAGTTGTATAGACCATAAAACTAAATGATGTAGATTTCCATTTCCTCCTGAAGTGGGTGTTAGCAACCTTTTGTTGCTACATTTCAATTACAAGCAGCAAAAGCCGCTGAAGTTAAATCATAGTTGGCGTCTGTCTCCTCTAATTCATAGCAGACCAATGGTAAACAACATGTTTCCTAATTAGGTCCCTGCCGAATAGAGTTTTACATTTGTGATGCATTATTAGCAGCATAGGTTAAATTTGTAATGGGTGTGTTACACATTGTGATGATGTCTGAATTAAAGATGAAAAAAAAAATTGGCGAAGTTCTGTTTGTTATTGACTAATCAAAAGCATCAATATATCAGATGACGTAAAATTATTTGTTGCAGTTCTGTTAAATAAAAGAAAAATATGTTAGCAGTGAGTGAGCTATAAGAAGTCATCAAAAATCATATATAAAATATGATTTTTTTGTATACACCTATCAAGCATAACATTGTGACCACCTTCCTATTACTGTACGTGTCTCCCTTGTGCCTCCAAAACAGTTGTGACTCATTAGAGAAGGGAAATGGGCCTTCGGAGGGTGCCCTGTGGTGTCTCTCAATACAATTTTGTTAGTGGGGGTCTTTGGGTCCTATGGGTTGAGGGGAAGGGTCTCTGTGGATCATCCCACAGATACTTGATCAGTTTAGGATCTAGTGAATTGGGAGGTCAGGTGAACACCTTATGCTGTTCTTCATGTTTTTTTAAGCTGTTTCTGTGCGTGTGTTAGTGTGTCAGGCTGCATCCTGATGTGAGTGGCTGCTGCCATCAAGGAGTGTCACTGCTATGGGGTCGAGTCTGGTCTAGGTGGGTGGTACATGCATGTCAGGTCCAAATGTTTCCCAGCAGAACACTGAATTATCACAAGATGTTATTCACTTCTCCTGTCAGTAGTCATAATGTTTTGCCTGATCGGTGTATAAGCGTGATTACAATTTGGCAAGCAAAGTCTAAATGTGAAAGCCTGATGTGTAAGCATTGATGACATAAGCTGATAAACCGTCATGTAGGCCATTGTGTTTGATGTGTAGAAAAATGCCAAAAACTAATAACACATTCTTCAGGGGTAACATTCCCAAATATTTGATCAACAACTAAATTGCCAAACAAACTAAAACCCCTACAAAAAAACAGAACTTCTAAGCAGGAGTCGATAAAATGACTGTCAGGACTATTTTTTCTTGAAAGTCAACTAATACAACACAGGCTATTCTTTTTGAAGACCCTTTAACAAACACAACCTCACACATCCACTGTCAGGGTCAAAGTCAACTTTACTGTCAATTCTGACCTGTGCAACAAATAGACATAAACTGGCTGGTGCCACCCCTGAGTGGAAATGAAAATATAATGAACAGTGTAAATGTCACTGATGAAGAGTAAAACTGACAGAATCCTGTTGATCAGTGAAGGTTATGTAATAAAGAAAATAGAATCCTGACTGGTGACACTTGTTCTCTCAGTCAGTGAAAGGTGAAAACACATGTCAGTGTCAAACAACCATGCCCATTCTACACACGACACACACGCACAGAGTACACACAACTAATGCACTGGCAGTGACAGGGGCTGTTTGTATTGAGGAGGCGTCTGTGAGAAGCAGTCGCACAGGTGTGGGTCTATGAGCCTGGACCGCCGAGAGAATGCACGCAGAGCCACTTCAGCAGAGGTTTCCAGAGGTGAATGACTGCTTAATTAAAAAAAGGTCCTCGCTGCAGGCGATGGACCCTTCTCAGCATGCTGATCGTCCAGCGAGCGAATCAACCATTTTCTCCCACAATCCACCGCTCGGTCCCACCGGAATACCAAGTTGTTGCCTTTATATTTTTATGTGGAACAATTCTGGCACCTTTGATGCTGGGCAAAAATCATTTATGTATTCTGCTCATACACTGCATGTTTTCTTTCCTCGTAGCAGGTGAAGTAAACTGCCCTTTTCAGCCATTAGTAAGTCATTTAAATACTGTTGGTGAGTCCAGGTCTTTTGCCATTAGCCTTTGTTCATTCCAAATGTTACGTTTAACAGTTAATTTTTAATAACTACCAGATTATTAATTATCACGGTGGCAAAGTTGCTCTGAGAGGCACAGACGCCCAACAGGAAAAGGCCAACGAAGGCCATTACGCTCCACCTACGATTGAAGGTACATTCTGCATTCTAGGGTCTTCAGTGTATGTGCACTCAGGTTTGTCATTTGGACTTTTCATTTCTTTTGTTATGCATTAGTCTGCAGAGCTGAAGAGCCAGTCAGTCCCTCGCCATTAGGCTCTATTTACAATTCAACGGGCTCAATTGACCGAAAAGCCACAAATGAGAATCCGACAAGTGCAGACAAAATGACTTCAAAAAGCTAGGGCTGAGGGCCCAACGTTGGCCAATGGCTGACCACCAGCTTGGCATGTCGCAGCAATAGACAGTACAAATCCGTGCCACAGTACATCTATCAGGCATAACATTAAAACTACTGAAAGGAAGAGTAATACGCATTGACGATTTTGTGACAATCCAGTGTTCTGCTGGGAAACTTTTGGACATGGCATTCATTAGTGTGGATGTTACTTAGACATGAGCCACTCACTAAGACCAGACCAGGCACCTCTACACCATAGCAATGGGACTCCTTGATGAGTAGGATGCAGTCTGACACAGGCACACACACACAACAACAACTCAAAGACAAGCTCGAGACAAAAAACTGTCTTTGGGATGATCCACCCTCAACCCACATCACCCAAAGGCCGCCACCAACAACATTCTGTTACCAGACACCACAGGGCACCCTCAGAAGGTCCATGTCCATTCTCTGATGACTCAGAACTTTTTTGGAGGTACAAAAGAGACCTACGCAATATTGGGCAATATAAGGCAGCTTACAAAGGGCCTGTCGAGGTAATGGGTCAATGACAGCCGCAAACACTGTGAAAAAGTCGGGTTAATTTCAAAAGGTGTGTAATCCCAGAAATAATGACTTGACAAAAAACACAGGAACAATGGTCAGAGGCCGAGCAGACCCTCACCAACAATGACATTTCTGGGGCTGTTTTCTCAACACCACTGTGAGGTACAACGTCAGAAATGACAGCAAAGTTATAGGACACCTGTGTCAGCCTTTGACAGATTGTATCTCAAGGGCATGGCAGGGGCCCTCAGGCTACATGCGGCAAAACGCTCCATCGTTTCACGAATGGAATGAAATGCTAGGTGTAGCCCATTTCATTCAGCCCTGCTGTTTTGTTTTCTACATGATGCGCATATACACTTGCATATCCACAGCGTATTTCGTGATCCCCCGGAACAATCAAACAAGGCCGCAGAATCCACCAGAACATGCGCCACTGGCTGACAATAGAACAAAGACCCCAGGAAATGAATTCAATGGTACCACACTGAGATACAAAGGATACCTACAGGGGTAGAAAGCAACAAAACAATCTAAAGGGAGGTGGGATTAATCTGTGTGGAGGCATCAAAGTAGCCCAGTCACCATACAGCATGGTGCACTGAATTAAACGATCATTAAGAGGACCTAGATTACCCTGCAACACCATCAACTGCTGCATCTGTGTTTGTTTGGAACTAGGTCACAGGTCCAGCTGAAACATGGAGCTTCTACATGTCGTCACGAAATGAAAAACTGCCCTGCGATCACCGTCAATGAGGCTAAGACTCGTATAAAACAAAATGTGCGCTCAGAGAACCAGGGAAACCCTCGCCGGGCAAGACCTGCAATTACAAAATGAACACAAATGACACCCTGGGAGGGCGCTGACTAAATGATGACCATCAAACAGAAACCTCACATGCGAGGCAATGATGGTCCAATTTAATAGAGGAAGCGTAGCGATTCTCGTCACGTGGGGACTAAATGACAGCTCTGATTACTCATAAACCTGCATTTGCATCCGCGAGTAAACTGATGTCAATTAGGATGCAGTGAGGGAGAGAAAATCCATCAGAGGAAGAAGACGAAGAGGTTGAGGAAGTGGACCGTCTTCTCCCCAGAGTGTGAGCATGCAAATGATTTTGTGGAAACGGGATAAACAGTAGCATCATTTGCCCAGGACTCATTACCATACATAACCTCTTGCGTAAGACTGTGCAAACTCAGAAAACATTATCATCATAGGAAACGAGTTAGGAATCAGATTACAGACCTAGCCACTTAGCCGGCACACGTCAACGCCCTCTCCACAATTATAAGCAGCCTCATCTAAACACCGGACTGATTGTAATTCTACACTTTGGGCTCACTAATAACCTGCACTAATCCACGCAGAGTATAACATATCATTACACTCGGATGATAATACAGTAAGTTAATGAAGGACGGGTGGAAAAGAGGAGGAAAGAGAAGCGCATAGAAAATGCACACTGGAAAGAGACCGAGCCTCTTGATGTTTTGTATACAGTCCCCATGGGAAACCCAGAGAGAGAGAGCCAGGCAGGAAATCCCAGACAAGAGGACTGTTCAGGAGGAAAAGACAAGAGGAGAGCATGAAGCACCTCATAGTCTGAGCCTCTGGAGTGGGCTAATATAATATGGGCGTCAGTGTGCAACTTCAGACCACAGAAGGGTAACTTGTGACGCATCTTGATTCTTAAAAGACTTGTGAATTCTTAAGATTACAATCCAAAACATCCTGGCGGGTTTCAAGCTCTGAACTGATGCTACTTTCCCAGGGAAACGGGCGACGACATCTTGCGAGTTTGGAGCCAGAGTCTGCGCAGTCAGCCACTTGATGACCCGCCCACACTTCCGCTGGACTCACTCGCGTTTAATTAATACTTCGCTTCGCCTTATCTCCACCAATTACAAAGAAATCTTGGATTATACACTGAACTTATTTTATTTTTTTCCAACTCTGTTTTTATAGCGTCAAATAACTGACTAAATGGAAACTTAGCATTATATTAACTACCCAGAACGACAGAAACCATTCTTGAAAAAGTAGTTCGGCCCAAGTCCCACCCACTGACATGGAGGAGGTGGAGCTTACGACCTCAGTCAGCCACCAGGGGGAGCTGCACGGCTTCGCTTTAAAGGAGCCGCCTGTCGTCAATCTTTATATAGCATATGGCGTCACTCCTAAGACTACCTTTAATGCACAAATTTTCCTTATATGAACAAAAGTCTAACTTAGATTTCAAAGCCCTTCACGGTGCAACTTGATGCATTTTCCCTTTAGAACTATTACTCTCATGCACATATTTATCTGATTGATTTATGTAAGCTCCAGACAAAATTAGCAGAGTTATATTTTTGAAAGTGCCAGTCGTTTTCCAAACTGTTTCTCAGGACAATTCCAAGTTCAAGGAACAAACCTTGGTTATCCAACTTGTTTAGCAACAAGGAACAAGGCAAGAGCACAGACAACTGATCTCAAACCCTTTGGAACTGTCTTGCTGTGTCTCCTCATTAGTCCAACCATTTTCTTCAGGACTGCAATTGTGCTGCGTTTCATTTTGAATTGTGGCCACAATACTTGCAATACTGCAAATTCTCCACATGCTCTGTACACTTTAAACCCCTCTTTATTGTGGAGATTCTTCTACTGATACACAGTAGTCTGTGAAATCTGCCATCCAGCCTGAGCCTGACTTCTATCAGGAAGGCCGCGTTTTACCGGTGTCGTTCCGAAAGCAAAACTTGAAATGTGTTTGGGCTGATCCTGTAAAGTTCCAAAGCTCAACTGTAAAACACATTCGCAGGAGTGAAACTGATGCAATCGCGACACAGAATGGTAATGATGTGCTTTTGCGTAGTTTTGTTCGGAGGCAAACAAAGACTGGATGAAACAGCCCGTCTCAGATTGCAATCACGTAGGAGAGAAAGATGAAATGCCGGGGACTGAGGGAAAATAGTAATATACAGCGGAGCTGAGCAAGGGAATATAAATTTAATACAGTGCTCAACTTGAAATGGGGAAGACGTTAATAAGCACACAGTGGACTAAGAACTGCTTTTTTTTGAGGCGGCGGGACTGAATAGAGGATGATTATTACACTCCAGCTGCACTACAGGTCTCCAAGGCAAGCCGGAGGAGTCGGCAGAGAGGGGTTTTACACACTCGCACACAGGAACAGAATATTGTGCTCTCTGAAGGATATATCTGACCGTAAATGACTATCCTATACTGAGTGAGACCTGAATGCGAAATGATGTACCTCTTACGAGTTATGACCATGAGGCTACGTGATTTTATTATATATCTGACCTTATCCGTCTAACGCATCTCCAGTATGAGCTTCACAAAGAATCCCTTCATTCTGAAGCATCAGCACAATGCAGTACACAGTGAATCTGTATGAGAATTAGCATATAGTATAGAACAGTGTCGAATCTTCGATGTGGTCCCTCGTTTACGCACATATGTCTTAATGGTTAACACGCGGTCCCATTCCTCTGCTTTTTTTTCATATAAATTCATTTATGAGTTTGGGTTTACATGCATCCCGTTTTCTGAGCACGCCTTCAGAAGCCGAGAAGCCTTCGGGGCATGACTGGCGTACAAAACGGGCCTACCACCGCCTGACGCGAACCTGTCGTGGTCGTTTGTATGGGACAAACGTGAGGCGAGCGAGGCGCCGCCGCAGCCGTTTACGCCGTTTTCCCCGCCCGGCCCCGGCGCCGAGACGGAGCCGGCCGCGCCGAGCTCTGCAGCAGAGATGAAGGGTGTTCTTAGGGGATCTGCCATGTGCTGTTAGGATAACGGGAGAAACATCCGCCTGGAGGAGGACCAGGCGTTTGCACTGCATCTCCACACTACCTGTAGGCTTCGTAGTATCTCCTCTGTTGGACTCCTTCAACTCTGATAAACGCTAAAGAAAGCTGCGATTTTGAAGCAAAAAGCACTGAGTATCAGAACGGTGCATAAAATCAGAATCATTTTTCAACCTTGGTTTGGTCTGGGGTTTTTATTTATTTTTTTTAAACTACTTTAAGTGACAGAATCAAAAATAGCTCTATGGTAAATTACTCGTAAACACTGCAACTTTCTTAGAAAACTTTGTAGAAAACGAGCAATGTTCGATATAAATCACTTTCATCAACAATTACGCATTTCAGAGGACAGAAATCTGCAGTACCAAAACTTTGATGCTGCAGTTTTTAACTTTCATACTCAAATCTCCCCAATCAACATGTTGGTGCACGAATGCGTTTATACATATTTACTCATTTCCAATCTTTTGATGAACACGAGTATCTGCCACAGGCACATCCTTGCGCACGCATGATCCAAAATAAAATAGATCCAAAACCACTGTACACTGATCTGACATTATGACTAATACTGTGTACTTATGCCTCTAAATAAAAACTGTAAGCATGGACACGGGCCTTCTGAAGGTGTCCTGTGGTGTCTGGCAGCAAAATGTTGTTAGTGGAGCTCCTATTTGTTTCCTGTAGGTTGAGGGGAGTGAATTCGGAGGCCAGGTCAACACCTTGTGCTGTTTTACTCTCATACACCATTTGTGTGTGTGTGTGTGTGTGTGTGTGTGTGTGTCTGCATGCTGTGAGGTGGCACACATCTAAGTAACATCCACTTGAATGCTACACCCAAAGTTTTCCCCAACAGAACTGGTTGAATTGTCCTAAGATGGTCAAAGTTATTCACCTCTCCTGTCAGTGGTCATAATGTTATGCCTGATCGGTGTACATATATCATTTCATGGATGATGATAATATTTTCTATGTGTTTGAGTCCTCCATGTGTAACTTCAGGGAACAGCATTAGCAGTGCTTTGTACATTACTCTTCAATGGATATAACATCTGTCAATGGATGTAGCCTGAGGTTTGAGGTTGAAATTTAACAAATATTAGGAAGGAAATCTAAATCTTTCAAAAAACCCAAGGTGCCTTCTTCAAAAAGTATGGGTTTGTCTGAACCCATTATCAAAAGATATAAAGATGATCTATTATTTAAATGTGTCGATATTAAACTTTGGATGGATGGATGGATGGATAAAAATAGATAAATAACTTAACAAATCTAAGGCCGTAAATGAAGGGGAAACACGAAATGAGTGAAAGACAATGGATCCCCTGTTAATGAACTTTCCCAACTGCGCTTCGAGTTTACAAAAACCCTCGAGTGTCCCTGCAGCACAATACCAGAGATGACAAAAGATGAATGCGAAACCGTTAATAATACTGAAAGCGCTCAGGTAGGTTTGCAGGCTATGATTCAGAGCTCATAAGACAGTAATTGTTTAAGGGAGTCTAAGGAAATTACAAGGAGTGCGAAATTATAATAATTCTCATTTCCTTAATTATTTTCCACTCTCGAGAAAAGGAGATAATTACAACCTTTGTTAAACAAATTAAGTCATTAAAATACACCGCAATGTGGTCCACGGGGAGCTGGACCGAGACGCTACCATACGTCGCCCCCGTCGAATACGTTGTTCCATAGCGTGCATAGGAAGAGAAGACGTGTTTACAACACTCAGGTGGAGAAAGGGGTTCGTCAGCGACGTGCAAACCAGGGAAAACATGATAATTAATTTAAAGCCCCTCTCTAATAAGCTTTAATGAGCGGGTTAGGCGTCCAGACAGAAGCCTGATGGTTCTAATTTAGAGGCAGTGATCTCAGGATTGGGAAATACCAACAACAGCACACACACATATACATACATACATACATGCAGGAGTCTTTTAGCTTTATCTGCAGTTGGAAATTGGAGATAACGCTAATATATTTAACCTGAAACGAATACAACAGAAGCTGGGCTGGGAGGCAGGAAAGGTCTTTCTGTCACTTGCAGCCCGAGCAGATTTTTCACTCTTTCTGGAACGAGGCAGGAAATGCCACTCGAGGTATTACTGTATTACAATGGACCAGCCCATTCCAGTTGGCCGAAAGGAAATGCTGATGCTTTTTCCAACAACAGGAAGATTAACAATACTTCTTTCCACCCTGAAAAGATAACGCTAGGAAAGATACAACGGCGCACAGCAGGTGTTGGTGTGCGGGTCTGGGACACGAAGAGGAAAAAAAATAAATAAATAAGGTGAAGGCACGAGCAGGTTGAGAAAACTACTTAATGCCGGAGCTGGATGCCAAGAGCTGTAATACCTTTTGGCAGAACTTACTGCCGCGCAACCCGGCTCCAACACGGGCCTTGGGGTGCAATCTAACGCAAGCTGATAGCTCGGATTCCGTTGCCTCCGCGGAGCAGAGTTATTCCTTTAATTGAAAATCATCTTCCCAATACAACGGGGACAAGAGAGCAGAGCCGAGCTCATTACAAAGCACACCGAGCAAAGCCTTTTCAGAGCGGGTTTTCCACCCAGTGGTCTCTGGTTTTTGTTTGTGGTGGTATCCGCCGCGGCTCTGCAGAGCAAACCTGCCTGCACTTTGCATACCGGTCTCTCTGAGTTTCAAAATGACTAACGCTTTCACTCTAACTCATCTAATCAATAGGGTTAGTTTCTGGACCCAGAACATCAAAATCAGCAGCGTCTCGCGACACATCAAAACAAAGGGCTTTATTTATTCCATCTGCACCGCGAAAGAGGAAGGATCCTCGCAGATTAGCCCGCTGCACAGCAACACACAGGCAATTACGTGCCGCTTGCAGTCGCTGTTGCAAATCGAATTCTGATTGAGGCTCGAATTATCTTCAAATATTTGGTAGAAACTCTGCAATTAAGTCGGCGGCTCCACTCTGAAAAAACCTCCTTCGGTGACACTTTGCCAAAGCTGCGACTTCACTGGCGAGCGGGACGCGGCGCTTCACCAGGTAGTGTTTTGATGTGCGAAAAAAAAAAGAGAGACACGCGCAACAGGAAACGCAGTGGACTGTTTTTGAAGTAGTTATTTATAAGCGCATGACTGAGGTTGCGTTCCGCCAGAGCAGAAGTCGCTCTTCAGAGCGACGCGGCGTCAGAAGTATCCTAGAGAAAAGAGAGGCTGCCTGCGTCAAAACGTCTTAACACCTTTCAAAGCCAGACAAAAGCGCTGTTGCACGGCAGGAACATTGAAAAAGACGAGAGATATCCTCATCATATGGGGGCAAAAAAAAAAAAAAAAACACTGACTAACATTCCAACTGAGGTGAAGAAAATGTTAAGATGCATTAGTTCACCTGCTGTACTTTACATCACGTACGCACCTTTAAAACGCGCCGTGTTAAATCGCTGGAATGGATGAAGGCAATTAACTTTCAGCATAATCCACTGAACCTCTATGACACTCGGGGCGCGCGGTTTGCTCACCCAGAGAAACAAAGATCCAACAGTTCATTTGGCTTCATCATCGGAAGCTGTTGAAATTAACTACCAGCCTGATCTCCTCGTGAATGCAGAGTACAAGTGCGGCACTTTTTTGAGAAGAGCGTGCACGTGAGGGCACAAGCCACCGATAACATCATAATTCAGCCTTTTGAAATACAACTCAAGGCAGCGGCGCGTCAACCGCCACCAGCGACAAGTATGCCCGGGAATTTAAATAACTGGAACACGGGTCGTTACAATAAGAAAGCAGGTAATTAATTGCGTATATTTCTTGGCCGCGCGCTTCCCAACAGTCCAAAACTGGACCTTGATTTCACCTACTTAAACGGAACAACCAGGCATTTGTTATAAATCCCAACAGACTGCAACTAATTATGTGTTTATCGCTTCTTCTGCTGCCGTGTCTGCAGAGCAGAGTTCTTATTTGTTTCCCTTCGGTGTCTCTGTGGTTCGCCTGCGCCGAGGTGATGCTTGAGGTTTCGCAAATTACCGGGGGTGCTTGATTTCGACGGCCGGCGAGGCATTTTAAAACTTCTGAAACTCACGCGGCTGCACTGTTCTGTTAGCAGAGCAGTAAAGGAAGAAGCAAAAAAACCTTAATGGTTATTACGGAGGCTCTGGACTGAAAAAAAAAATAAAAACAAATGCATTAAATTAAATGCACCCGGGGAAAAAATATGCATTAATTAATGCATAATTCATTATGCTTGTGTATTTATTTGCCTTTGTATTGATCCCTCCTTATTTATTTACATCCACATTTAATTTTCCCTTATATTTATTAATTGGCTGTTGTTTTTATTGTGTGGTTACGTTTTAATCCAAGTATTAATTTATGTGTTCTTGCTCTATTGTATTTTCTCTTGATTTATTTCACCCAAATGAATTCATTTTGTCTTCATTATTTAAATTATTATTATTTTTGTGGCCACTCATTATGCAAATGCCATCGGCTTTCTGGTCCTCCATACCACACACTGTACGAAATATACATAACACTCTAAATACTGCCTTGCACTTAAAACATTACAACCACATCAAACCTTAATGTAGGTAGAAATAAAAAAGATGGAGTACACATATAAAAATAGATCTGGATTTGGGATTTTCTGTTGAACAAAAGACTTTTGAAGGTGTCATCTTCTGACGCTTCGATGGGAATTTTCCTCTCGTCTGGCGGAGAAAGTGTTGAATAATAATGAAAATGATCATTAGCTGCAGTCCTACATTTCACTATATTGAGTGACCTAGAAAAGCTGTTTAAAATCTTTAAGCAAAACCTTTGTGCAGGGACGCGGGCGCACCCAGGACGCGCGCACGAGTCTGACTGACCTAGTCTCATTAGCACACGCAAGCGAATCCAGATGATGCCTTAAGTTTTAAAGTCAAGGTACAAAATGTGACGGGCAACTTAGTTCATTCATCTCTCTCTTTTTTTTTTTTTTTTTGGTGAAACAAAAACAGGCCGATGTGTCAGCGACTGCAGCAAGACAACTTCATCTAAACCCCTAAAGGTTGATCGCAGAGTAGAGCTGCCACTCACTGAAACCTAAAACTGCCTCCGGGGGCCCACCAACATCTGAGCTGCGAGGGTCTGACTTTATCAAGTATTTAACCAGGCACACACACACACACGCACACACAGACACACACAGAGAGACAAGCATGCATGCAAACTCACAAAAGGCCATTTCATCAAATGCCAGCCATACTGAAAGGCTGTCTCTCGCCGCACCCGGCAATCCCAAGCCCGTCTGCAACCACAATCAATGAGTGACACCTCCATTACAAGCCTCCGAAACACCCCACGGGACGTTTTAAAGGTGACAAATGCAACATTAATATGGACCGCGGCAGATATTAATGTTGACATTTCTATAGCCTGAATAGCCGGAGAGATGTTGAGCGATGTGATTTCTGCGAGGCGTGAATCTCAACATCTGGGATTAGAGGATTCAAAACCAATCCGGCGTAATGACTGGGAGGCCGACCTGTGAGGAGGTTTACTTACTACGAAATAAATATAAATATCCTCAGTGGGGAATTGGACTTTAACAGCAGCTTGCGTGATGATGCTACTGGCGATCATCTTAGGTTTTGCAGGCACGCCACCCGAGTCGCACCTGCCGAGGGATTTGCAGCTGGATCGGGTCTTTCTGAGGTGCTCGGGAAGTGAGTTTTCCCAGGGTGCCGATCCTTTTAGCCGACGCTTGACCCACCGAAACAGACAGATCATCCAGTGTCAGCTCACCCACTGGCAGGCTGGCACGTACCCAGCTCAGCTGTGAGCTCAACGCTCTGGGAGGATAAAGCCTTGGGTGGAATAGTCTGCTAAGTGTTGGTAAGGATACTCAGTGCTAACCGAGCTCACAGTCGTAGGTCTGCTGCCGCTTCAGGACTATTACTATATTTTGAAAGTCCAACTGAAATATCACAGGTACTAATACGCAAAAGAACAACTTAATAGTTCATCCATAGGGAGGATATATTAACCGTCTGAGACGAGGCACTTCTCGACCTATGAAACAATGGATTTTTAGTGCGGCAATTCAGGTCACTGTCTAATAATTAAACTTGCAATTCAAAGGGATACATGGTTACAGGTGCTTGCACACATGGCTAAACAATCTCCTTGCAAACACGTCACAAATAATAAAATTAATTATGGCTTTATGGAAGACACCCATCGCAGCTTTTAAAGACGCATAAAATACTAGCACATAATGAAGTCCAGATCGGTCATTTTTGTCGGATCAATCAATGTTGGGCTTTGGCTGCAAGTCTGCCATAAACCACGACTACGTCACCCTAGCGTCAACTCATCTACCTCTTCTTCTGTTTTAACGGCAGCCGGCCAGCGGCAAAGCTGAGAAAAATTGGAAAGTTTTTTTTACTGCAAAAAATGAATTCCGTCAGACTGAAATTTGGAAATTATGCAATGTAGGTGTTTCGCAAGGTGGTAGTAGGAGATCATGACGAAATGCCACCGAAGGCGGCACAAGAACCATTTACATTTAAAAAAAAAAAAAAGTTTCCTAGAGACGGCGTCAAGGTGAAAAATATTCCAGAGAAGGTTAAGGAGTTTATCATGTCGTTCATGGAGTAGAGAACACAGGTTTTTAGTTTCTGTTGGAGCCAAGGAGAGCCACTTCCTTTGCTTTGTAAGGGATATTCTAGACAGCTGTTCCATTCATACAGTGCATACGTGATCCATGATGATAGAAATAACATGAGAAAAGTTCTTATAAATATACAGGAGTAGACATTTTTGTTCAGCCACTACTGAATATTAAAAGATCGGTTTCAGATCGGTGGGCTAAGAAACTCGATCGGGACATCCCTACCAACATTCATTTAAAAATTAAACACTTAACTACATGGACTCGGAAACAATCCTTTCAACAAAGATGTCAGCTTCTCAGCAGATTTTCCTTCAACCAGTCGTTTCTTTATTCTCTATAGCTCTTTGCAGACCTGCTGTCAGGTCTAATTGACTTACCACACCACACAATCCCCTGGACCGGATTCACACGAAGTTGCTAACGGTATCAAGCAAAGTAATTGCCTGTCTGATATGATATGACAGTTGAAAGGCTCTCGCATATTAATTTCAACCAGCTGAACCTAAATTATGTAATAACACATGTCTACATCGGTGACCTTTGTTTCACATTGACGGGCTACACACTATTAACCATCTGTCAAGCTAGCCAAAGCAGCACAGCAGGACTCGCTTCAGACAATGCACAAGCTGCTTGGCATCCTCGCAATCAATACTGGGGGAGTCGCTGAAGAACACTTGTCTACGTAGCCAAGCTAGAGGACAGGACAGACATGGTGAGCCATGTGTGTTTTCCTTTTTTTTGTCCTTTATATCTCGTGCAAACCGCGAAAAAGGAATATCGAGGTTCACTGCAAATGCCGCAGTGTTAAATCTAATTGTGTCACTACCTGCCTACTACTGCCACCAAACAACCACATGTAAAGTTACAGGGAAATATTAAAATAGTTCAGCTGCAGGAAGTAAAAATCAGTCCTTTTGGTTTAATTTTAATAAGCTGAATTACAGGTGCAGGCCATATCTTATTTTTTGGCATTGTGCGACGCATTCCCACAGCAGACACGAAACCACTTTCCCCAGAGGTGGCGGCTGCATAAACAAAAACAGCTGAGGCCACAAAAGAAAAGTTGTTAAAATGGAACAAATGGTGATTTCACAGGATGCTGACTCATTTCTGATTCACGGTCAGTTTTTAAGCGCTGCCCAGATTTACCTTTTCCTGTTTAACAGAGCGGCTCTGTGCAGTGAGAAGAAACGCCAGTTGAACCGAACTATAATTAATAAACGCAAGCCAAATCTCCAACTATGTAAATCCAAGGTTAACAACCTGTCTTCTTCTTCTTCTTTCTCCCCCCCCCCCCCCAACCTTCCTTATGACGGCGCTCTTAAAACAAGATGTAAAATTGCTCTAGTTTTGAGCCAAGTGAGCCAAGATGGAATAGTGTGGAACCACTTAGCTATGCACTGATTAAATAGGCCAGCTGTCATTTGTCTTAGCCACCATCTCAAAGCAAGCCATTGGGAGCTGTACTATTAGAACTGCCTCTCGAAGCAGCACGGCCGATAGTTAATACATAATTCCCTTTCAGAATGAATAATAGCAAAGTCATAGTGACCTCTGAAGAGAAAAGAAGAAGACGACGTCCCAACTTTTGACTGAGACTGAGGAGCAGCCTCTGATGAATACCTAGTAAACAACATAAAATTAAACATCCAATACGTTTGAATCTCCATGTTACTCTCTATATATGTATATTTAAACCAAGTATCAAAGAAACTCACGGAAATATAATTCACAACGCCCAAAGTATGACCTGGGCGTGAGCGGCTGGACCGCTGCCAGGTGACAGAGTCCATCACCAGTGGTTTCTCTTTGTTCGTGAAGCGCAAATCGGCGCAAATTCGGTTAATTTGGGACATATCATGCTCCGTTGCAGTGATGTCCCTGTCGCACAAAACAAAGTCAGTGACGAAATGACAATTAAGTCGTCCTTAGCGGTTGTTTTCCGTAATTACTGGCGCTGAAACGCAACAGCAATTCATAAATGATATTTGAAAACAAAACCCGTGTGTGCGGTTGTACGCCGTGTTCATTTATTGGAATATGCTTAAGAGCCTGGGAGCAAATTCCCATCTGTCCATTAGTATCTAGAACTGCTTAAACTCGGTTTAACCGGTCCGTTTAGAGAATTCACTGCCGGGGGGGGGCCACGCTGCCGAAAGCTTTCTTACCTGCGCGCTGGTGTGTGGGCATTGTTCTGTAATTACAACGCTAAAACGCTAGACAACAACTAATTAGTTGCGCTGACTTTCATTCTGTAGCTGACACACCAGCGAGTCAACAGTTGCTTTTACTGAAATCACTGCAGCACATAAGATAGGGAGGCCGTTTTAGTAGATGGTGTGTAGGCATGAATTTCCTGTCCGGCTGCTGAAACACGTGAACAACGAAATGCATTTCAGAGCAATCCCAGCATAGTTAGGTTTCTGGGAAGATGCACGTCATTAACTACAGCATAGGGTCCGGTGCTAAGTCGTACCCACTGCAGGGTTTACCAATGCAACAATACTTTCCTGTTCCAACCTCTAATTCCACCATGGTGTTATAAATTACAAAATTACAAACCGAAAACACTCTTGAACGTCTAAACCAGCGGCGTGCTCACTTAGAGCCTTTTAACTCCAAGAACTGTCGCTGTCTCAATGTGAAACGTTGTGGGGAACGCTGCTATCCAGAAGAGGTCACGCGCAACCATAAACAAAGTTTTGGGTTATGAGATGAAACCAAGAGCACGAGAAGAAAACCCACTGAGGCATAAGCACAACAACGCACAAACTCCACGCAGAGAGGCCCCAGTCAGCCAGGAAATTTGTTGCTGTGAGGCCACAGTGAGGCACGGCGCCGCGTCCCCGTGCGCTGCCAGCAAATGTACTTTTTGATCAACCCGGCAAAGGTGCAGCAGCATCTCCTTCCTCCTCCTGGCTCTATCCCATTAATCAGCCGCTTTATTCCACCCTGGTGAAACTGCTGTCTTCAATTTTGTCAGCTCAGCTCTTAGACAAAGCTCACGCGTAGGCAAAAAATATATATATATATATATTTATAAAAAGTATAAAAAGCCAACTGTGAAGTTAATATTGTTGAACGCTTCGCTGTGACAGAATTAATAGCGACGGTAACTGACGGGGAGCGCGGCGATGACACATTCTCCTATTTATGACGCCCCGAGACGAGGCATTTTCTGAAACGCTATGGAAAAAAAAACACTCCCAGAGCGCAAGATTTTTTACCAACGAGAGAGAACAATTCTCTCACATTTCAAACCAAACAGCCCCACGACGGGCCATAAAAGCAGGGTTGAAATACAAGCCCAGCGTCTCAGAACATATGGTGAGATTTGATGCAGTAGCCGAGGCTGCGTTTTAATTGCAGCCATATTTGTTAGCTTAGCGCGCTTGCGGGTGGGAGAACGTTTCATTTGAGAGCAGTGTGTGTGTGGGGGGGGGGGCTTTCGAATTACTTATGCCCCAAGTCAAGAGACGAGGCGTCTGCGTCTCTATTTTCTGCTCCCGATGTGTCAGTCGCCGCTAACCTGTTCCAAATGAGGTCCTCCAGGTGGTTGTCGGCCCTCTGGGCAGATAGTCGGCCACACACCGGGTCAAAAATATGAATCATAGCCAAACCACAGCTAAACTTAAGCGTGTTACTTTTGTAACAAATTGTCCTCTTAGATAAGCTGTCAGTCTGTGATCTAGCTTCCAGGAAGCAGCATTTCCTTTTGGGCCAAGTGAACAACTGTGAGGTAGGGGGGGACAAAAATGTTGTCAGTATGCATTTTTAACGCTCAAAGCATGTCTGTGTTTTTCGTTTTTGAGGTGGTATTATGCTGCGTCGCTTAAAGTCACAGAGAGAGATGATTCAGACTAATCGGCAGCATGTGGATTCAGTTAATGTCTCAGTGTGTGCCCTGCTATTACGTTTGTAGCCCTTTGTTAGTGTTACCTGATTTGCGCTCTGAATCCGAGGCCCACTGAATCATCTCCCTCAAGGAACGTCAACACCTTGGTCAAACCGAATTAACGAGAAAACACTTGAAAGTGGCCTTCAAATGACTTTCCGGTAAGTCACGCCACAACTGATCGATAGCCGAACAACATTTCCCTGTGGCCACATTACCTCTCTTTTGATTGAATCGGGTTTCAGATCTCCTCCTGACCCATTTCATTTATGCCAGGCCGCTGACATTTGACAAGAAAACGAACTTTGCAATGAAATTAGCCCAAAGCCGAGGGATCTGATCCGCTGAACATCGTCTTGGCGACGACGCTCCTTTATGATGTGAACGAGGGGTCGAGAAAAACCTCAACTTCCACTCCGAGTCGAGCCGACCTTTCTTTTCAGCGAGTGGCTGCTTCGCAAACACTGATGTGCTCTGTCAGATCGCACGATCAGCTGAGGGAAATGTTGGCCAACGTGCAGCATTCTGGAAATGCCACTGGAATTTAAGACACTGTCGTAAGTGGGAAGCGGAGCTAATGCCTCGGGGGTAACACTTATCCTCAGAAACAATGTGAAATGCAATACAGTCCGTCACTGTGTGAAACTAAGCTCCCAAAATCAAGTCAAGGTGCTCCAGTACCATCAGACGAAAACTTACCCTATAGAAGTTACAGAAGAATTAATATAGAAACACTATAATATGAAAAACCCTCAGTAGTAGGGGCCTGTATTTAAAACCTTCTATCTGTCAATGTAGTTAAGTGTCCCAAATGTATTAGGACTAAAAGGACTCATTATGCACAAGAATTTTACCTTGCAGTGAGAATATTGACCTTTAAAGTATAAATAAAAAATGAAAAGTAGTAAAATACAAAGTATATTCACTTCTGATGTGTCGTGGATTGAAACTATGTTCATTTACATCACTTCTGTGCAAAGTCATAAGAGAGAAAGAATGAGTTGAACTACATTTAGAAGTGACTAATTCAAAAAAGTGAATCAACCAGTTACTAATTGTTTGCTGGTATCAGCTTTGCCATCGTGAGACTTTTCCCTGCTGCTTCCTTGTTACGGGCCGGGTCTAAGCTACATCCCAAGACAGTCAACCCGTCGGCTTTATGCAATATTGATTAAATCTGGTGACTCGCGGCAAGATTCCCACACCGGTGCAGTGGCGGTGAAGCCTTTAACATCGATAAGAGTCGTCTACGGCCCCTAGGGGTCGGGCGGAAAACTGGAGAAACCGCATTCAGAGAAGGGTTACGGTCCAAAAAAAAAAAAAAAAGAAAAATGAAAGTGATGGAGGCGAGGACAAACCCAAATAACCACAGGTGTAGCTGAACAATAGGAAATGGGTCAACAACTATGAATAACTGCGAGCCGGTTTTCATTTCTGTGAATCCTTTCTATCGTGCCAATTCAAAACATATGTCAGATCGTGACAGCTTGTAGACTTAATTGTTTAACATGAAGAAGCGGCCGAGGTGAAACTGGAGCGCGAGATAGCGATGCGTTTCACGTCGACCAGCGAGGGTCGGTGGGCTTCACAGGTGAACAACCAGAGCAACCGAGACCAAGCACGACACACAGATATATTATTAATATATCACCGAGCTCTAACTGCAACCAACAGGCCTGGCACACAGAACAGCTCATTTGTTCTGGCTGAAGCTCCTAATCTCGGGAGGGGAAACAGCGGCGAACTACACGCAACAGCGCAGGAATAAAAGAAACTACCAAAACAATTAATTATTCAACCAAGCTTTGTTACCTGCATTTAATAATGCGACACAAATCTAATAAGCATTCACTGCGCTCGAGTCGGCTCCCGTGCGCAGCCTCGCGTCCGCGGTGCAATATCAATCCAAGGCTGCGATAACAAAACCATATGTAATCACTGCTACACTCTATCTAAACAGGCAGGAACATTTATTATTAATACTGTTGTGAGGAGGGGCCATTACGAGAGGAGGAAAATGGCACGAGAAAAAGTTTTCGCTGAGGCAGAAACAGGTCCACGGTGAGCCCTGGCAGCGCGAGAGGGCTCACAGAGTGCTCATTAGCGCTACTCGGTCAACACACGAAGCATTAAAAGTGCAACGGCTGTGCACCCCGGCAATCCTCCGCATCAGAGACGTGGCAGCTGCTCCTCCGCCGACTAATGACTCATCCACTCCTCGCGCCCGGCCGATCCGTCCCTGTGATTTTTGAAGAACCTCGTCGTTTTTTAAACATCTCTTCGGACGTTTGAGGGAAAACGGAGGCGACCGTTACCGCCCGGGCCCGTGGGATTTTCACATCGTCGCGCCAGCTGAAGAGACGGGGCGACGACGGAGGTCATTGAGAAGATGCAGCCGGAGAGGCCAATCAGAGCGCTCGTCGCTCCCATTGAATAAAACCAAAATAAAAATAAAGGTCTCAGTGTATATAGATAGATGCAAACATGACAGATACTGCAAATGCATTAAAGCCTGTGGCTCCTGTGGTCCAGGACAGAAATACATACGTGAGATGATTAATATATGTCCTAACCCTCGTACTGTCTTCTAACCAAACATGCAACTTTTGACCATTTGACCATTTATAAAGCCTAAAATAGAATGAACCACCTAATTCTACTGTGTCACTACTACACACAGATAAGGCATAACATTATGACCACCACCTTCCTGATACTGCGTAGGTCTCCCTCGTGCCTCCACAACAGTTGTGACTCATCAGAGAACGGAGATGAATGTGGTGTCTGGTAACAGAACGTGGATCATACCCCAGAGACTTGATCAGTTTGGGATCTCGGGAATTTGGAGCACTTTGTGCTGTTTTTCATGTTTTTTTTTTTTTTTTGTTGTTGTTTGTTTCCACGCTTCCATCAAGGAGTGACATTGCTGTGGGGTGGGGGTGCCTGGTGCCTTACATATGACACAAATGCCAGATCCTGAGGTTTCAGAGCAGAACATTGAATAGTGACAAGATCGTCAGTATTACTCACTTCTGGAGGCTTGATAAACATTGTGTATTTTCGACTGAAACGCAACAAGTGTTTTTCCCTCCAACCAAACGTCAAGCTTTGAACCTCTAAAACAGACAATGTAAGTTAAAACGACGCTGCTCAGACTCAAGGTTTCTTTAGAAACACACAAAGTAAATGTTTTTATAATTTCTTTTACACCTGAACACGCGCACCTTCCATAAAAACTGGTGTCAATTTAGAAGACGCCAGCCAGAGCTTCGGCGCAACCTGCCCCTTATCAGTCTGTGGGTGCCACTGCCGAAAATAAATAAATCTCAGCACGCCATGTGAGGGCACAAACGTTACAACAACAACAACAACAATCGACCGTAGTGGGAAAGTCGTCCTGCTGAAAAACGCCGGCGGAAAAAAAAAGGAGCAGGGTGTTCCAGGGGATCCCCGGAAAAATGTGGATTGGTTCCATTGGGATATTATTTCAGGCGCCGGGAGTCTCGCGTTACACGCCGTGCGTTGCGACGAAATTCAAAATCCATCATAGCTCTAAATGCTGCTACAAAAGACAATCAAAACGCTCCTTTTACATTATTTCACGTTTGTAACTTACACCCATTTTTTCTTTTGCCAGTTAAGTTGTTTATTTATGTGTATTTATTGAGCCACTGTGGCCAAGCATGGATGATGTGGATGAATAAAGCACAGACAGTGTCTATGACTGTAATAAAGATTTTCCACTGAAACAATGTCTTGTTTTTCACACCTGAACCTATAACTGAAGTAAAGCTTCTTTTACTGATGTGTTTGTGTGTGTTTTTTGGGATTTGTGTCCTGGAGCTCCTGCAGGAGAAAGTGGAAGCTAAACGGGACACTCTTCTTGAACCGGGCTTCGGGGCGTTTTTAAGGAAGTGACAACAATTAAGATAAGCGACAACAATGCCCATACATGTGTACATAATGTGTACACGCGGACGGAAGATGCAGAACGCAGAGAAGCGACAGAGCTAATAGTTACGAGTGGTGAGCACTAGACTGCAGCTACTGGTCATTTTGTAGCGGAGGCCCCACAACACAGGAAACAGCCCTGCAACTAGGCGCGCCTCTAACAATTCCCAATCCACACACACACACACACACGCACAGCCCTCTTCCTCACAAAAGACTCACACACAATCCTCGTTTTTGCATGCAAACCTACCAAATAAATTGCCCCGCTCGCAGAATTTGCATCCACTCACTTTAGGCAAACGCGAAACCCGGTGTAAAAAAAAATAAATAATAAATAAATCTAATCCAGCGCACGAAACACGGGATGAGAACCAGCCGGCCGCTTTCTAATCACAATTCCTCCCTGACTTGTGCAATCTGAGAGCGGGGAGCTAGGACGAGGGCTAGCGATGGAGCATGCAAGTTTTCTTACGTACCAACTCCATACTTTTCCTTCTTAGTGGGCACCCAGCGAGACATCCTCAGCGTCGACGCTTCCCCGAGTTGTCGTTTCGCCTGTTGGGGTGGGAGGGGGGGTCAGAAAACACGGGTCCAGACGTGACCTCTTGTTAGTAGCGGAGACTTTTTTTTTTCAGTTTTCTCTCAGCTTTAGGGAGCTACTCCGAGCAGCCATTTTCCACCAGTGACAGGACGCTCCGCAAGGGGGAGGAAGGGAACCTAACTTTTTTTTTTTTCAGCCCGTATTGTAGGCGTTTGTAAAGTCCTGCTCAGTTACACCGCGAAGGAAGCTGCTTCTGTTATTAACAATAGTTTTTATTCAGCATTTATCTGCCACCATTATGACGTCATAAACGATATATATGTAAAAGAGTGTTTTGTTTCAACTTTACGCATTTACAAATAACACAGGATGATAAAAAAGTTTGCTCAAGCCACACTCCTTTTACTATAATATAAATAATTATATTTAAAATGTATCTGCCTAAGCCTTAGCAGCAGGATTATGACTTTATAAAGTATTTTACTATAACAATAATTTTTAACCCCATTTTAACGTCGACGGGGTATTAACACCATTTAACGTGGCAAAGTATTCAAGTATTTTGTGTGTAAAAATTATATTTGATTTTTTGATTTTAACTTATCACATTTACCAACACCACAATAAATGACGAAAAACGTCCAAGCCCCGCCCCCTCCAACGCTCTACTTGTTGATATTAAAAAGTAATTATATTCTAAATTTATCTGCAGCAGCATATTACGACAATTATGATGTTTTTTTACCATTAAATTATTTTATGTTTTTTTTCTTTTCAGTCACTATAAACACATAATAACAAAAATGTACCCAAGTCAGCCCCCTTTAACTTTTAATCTTAAAAATAACTTTTTTTCAAATGTATCTGCAGCAGCATGTTACCACCAATAGAATGTTATAGAGTATGTTTTCTATGAAAATTATATTTAATTGAACTTTTCACACAAAAGTATGCAAGGTTTTGTTCTGACATCCAAAATACATATAAAATAATATTAAGAAATAAATTAAATGACAGATATCCAAAGAAAAAAAAAGAACCCAAAGCAATTACTTTTGATTTTACTTTTTACATGATAGTAATAGGATGCCTGCATGTGAATAAATGGAATATATTTTTCTACATTTGGATAAAATTGCTGTTTATCGTCATTATAAACGGAGCAGCTGACAAAATTTGAATCACTTACATTGAAATCAATTCTAAAACCACAAAAATTATATTTTTACAACTTAGTTTAATCCGCTTTATAAAAGAGAAAAACAACATGTTAAAGTATTTGTTTTGATGGAAGTGTATGGTGACATATTACTTTAGGCTGCTCACTGCGCTAAAACCTGCATACAACGAAAGATCCTGATATTCTGATCAGCTCAGCCACAGGATTAAAATTTATTCGACAGACGCACATTTCCTTCCCCCTTCGTGGTCTGTGATGAAGCTGCAAGGGCATCAGCATATGCCTGAGTCATGATCTGAGAAGTGATGTCCAGGATTAATAAGAATTGCTCCTCAAAGCTGCAGGTGCTAGATAAAAGACATGAGACGCCAGCCATCTTGTCTGCACATCATCTGAGTGCATCCCATATATTTTGGAGAAGTCTCAGTCTCAGTACCACTTACCCTTCCTTTTCTCGGGCCTCCTCTAGTTGTCGTGTCGGAGCCTTACCAGCAGAGGGAGCTGCTGTCGCTTCCTAACTTTCTGTCTCCAACTTTCTAGCTCACTAAATAAGAAGCTACCTTGTTTAAATCTATTTTTACTCACTTAAGCTTTTGGTTTGTTTTGATCTTATCTCCCAGGCACAGCAAGACGGAAAATATGCCAATAGCTTTGAAAAGCTGCATATTTGTTCAGCGTGTAACTTCTCAGCTTGATAAGGTGTCTTAAAGCAGGTCACCGCAAATGATATTTAAGATATCCTTCTTATCTCTGTCTTTGAAAGACATTTGGAAAATGTTATTCCTTCCAGTGACACTGAAGTTGCTTTGAAAAGTGTTCGGATACTGTTAATCCACAGAGAAACACAGAAATTCATTAAATATCAAAGCAGGAGCCAATTCTTTTTTCTTTTTTTCTTTTTTTTTTCTTTGGTAGAAGGTGTATCTCCACAGATCTGTGTTAAACTGCCATTAAATAACATCTGAAGCAGAATTTCGCCCCAGGCCTGGAGCAAATCCTTCTGTCTTGTAAATACCCTTCGCTCATGCATCGTGGGACATCATGTGGGTCAGAGTTACTTATCTAAGAGGACACTGGCCCATTTTTAAGATAGTCTCGCCTAAGTCACATGGCTCGGATAGACGCTTGAGGACAGCAATGCCTCATCACCAGCCACCAGCCACGAGATCACAGGGAAAGGGGAAGAAACAGGAGGCAATTCAACAAAGAGGATTTCCAAAGCAGCAAGTGAGTCATGGAGTAACATGGATAATCTGCTCATTAGTGATGCTTTAACATTGGTGAGGACGGATGAAGGATGAATGTTGGAAAGCCCGAACTGCTCTTTTAAACATTGCACGGTGGCTTTGACTTGCATGAACCATTGACTGTAGGCATTAACCCAAGAGTAGATGGTCTAGTAATTACATGCTTTACAATGTATTTCTGTATTTAAATGGAGACCGTGTGACATCACACGCTGCATCAACAAGTTGTTTTGTTTCTCCTTCAGCCCGCCCATTCCCTCTGCTTTTCCATCTTCCTCGCCTCCCATCCTCTGTATTGGATGTTCAGGCCAATGCTCAGTAACTCTTTTGTTCGCCAAAGCGTCCCTTCACATTGCTACATGCCTGACTGGAGACAGTACCCGCTAGCACCTACTTTATATCAAGACAGAGACTGTATACTTCCTAAACACTGAGGGCTGAAAAAAAAGGATTCTTTGTCAATAACTGGTGAGTAGCAGTGTCAAGAAAAAAAAAATTGTAGTGTGTCTTATTATCTTATTATTAATTGATGCTTTCTCATAAACAGATCTGTAACAAAGATGACCTGGGACATTCTTATAGCAACTAATTCCTCTCAAAGCACTTCTGGCAGGCCTCATGGTGACGAGTCCAGTTGAGCCAAGGGATTCTCATTAATACCTCGACTGCAAAAGGCTTTCATTGTCAGCTGAAACTCGAGAGCTGCGAGCGGACACCTGAGCACCAGGGGGATGACTCTCCGCAGGCCAGCTGCCCGCCTGAGAAGAGGTCCGGGCTGGAGGAGATCAGGAGATGAGTCCTACTGGGAGAGCCTGATGGGAGAGGGCGATCATCTGCCCAGCGTTTCGCACCCCGCTTCACGTTCACGCCGGCCGCAGAGCGCCATCGAAGGAGGCCAGTTGGACAGGTGGCTGGAGCACCTGCAGGAGTTAGAGAGCAAGCTTAGAGCGCCGGTTCAGAATCAGGCTGCGGCTTTCAATGATCAGGCAACGTACATGCCTTTTGTTAACCAAGAGGCGACCGGACGGGCCTGCAGACACGTGGGCTTCCCCTTCTCCAGCCGGGGCTCATCCTCATGTGGGAGTTCGAGCTTATGCGAGAGTTCGCTGGGCAGCCTGGAGTCCCTCCAAACCGGGTTTATTTCCCCCCCAGAGCGCAGAGAAAGCTGGGAGAGGGCTCACATCATGCAGGCCCCAAGGAAGGAACAAACTCAACTCAGTTACCTCGCTCCAGTCAAAATTGGATGGCTGCCGATCCAGAGAAGAGTAATGATGGTGGCTGATACGAGCAACCAAAATCAGTCTTTGGACCATTCTGCTGGCCACGTAAGACACACAACACCTTTTACTAACAAATCCTGAAACAAGTTTTAGAACACTGTGTGCAGTTTAATGTTTGACCCAATAAACAAAAAAAGAAATCGTGGAATCAATATATAACCCAAAATATATTCTAAACCTCGACTCATCAAAGTAACCATCTCTGGCTGATTTAACATGTCATTGTCTCTTTCTAAAATGGAAATCAAATATTTGTCGGAGAGTTCTTCCCAGTTTTGTTGCAGAAGTTCCCAGGAATGTGTGACTCTTCAAGATTCAAGATCACTTTATTGATCCCCACAGGGAAAGTTGTAGGGTGCTTCGCTTTCTTTCCTTTTCTGCCCAGTTCATCACGAACCGGCTTCATGGAGCTAAAGTCTAGAGACTGGGCCATTGGTCCACTCCATGTTTTCAGATTTTCCATCTTGTTTTTATCCTGAGGTAGTTCTCGTATAGCTTGGACTTAAGTTTTGGGGCATTATCTTGCAGTAGGATGAAGCCCTGAGCAGCTATACCAGAGGATACTGCGTGTTGTTCTAAAACTTTTGGCTGTTAGTGTATGTTCACCTGAATTCTCTGAGAAACACACAGTTTACATCCTTTCAAACTAAGCAACCCATTTAATAGTTTCATTTATATTTTGTTCCGTTAAGAATTTCCTCATTACAACCTTATCATTAGCCACGATTTCACCATTTTTAAACAGGCCTCAGCCAAGATTTTGAGCTAATTTAATTAGGATTTGTCCCTGACACCCTCTCAAGTTGCATGATTGTGATCCATGTTAGTGCGGCAATGTGAGCTCTGCAAGTTTTAAGTTAAGCGCTGTGTAATGAAGGTGACTGTGCTTTGTACCAGCCAAAGCGGCGTAAAACACACACAGCGCCGCAGAGAGCCATTTGCAGTCAAGTCCCAGTTACCCAGGGAGAGGGCTGAGCTCCGGCATCCTTTGAAAACAGCTTACTCTGCAGGAACTCTGCGCTTTCTCGAAAGGTTTACGACTCATTTGGAGAGTGCGGCGGCGGCGGCAGCAGAGATTGAGCTCCGTGCCCTGAGAGGATGCAAGTCAGTGTTCAAAGATAGTTCAGTGGGAGTATTACACAGTGAACTGATGATGTGGCTTTGAATCGATAAGTTTCTGTGTCGTACTGGGAATATGAACGAACCGATGCACAAGGCACATCCCCTCCCCTCCCCCGTGACTCCTCACTGGGGGAGGGGGATGAAATGTATGATGTGAAATCAGCATTGAGATTTTCTTAAATATTCTACTCACTCCAACTTATTTCACTGGGGTTCAGGAGTTCATGAGACCATAATTAGAGGATTAGTTTGGAATTTTGAAGAAAGAAACAAAAAACATGACTCTAGGGACTAGAGCTACTGTTTGTAGACTTGTGGTGTAGCTAATGTATAGCCAGCTGACAGTTAGCAGAAGTTAGGGCTAAGACGTCCTGTTCGGTGTGACTACTTATATTTAAATTATAATTAAAAGTATGTCCCACAACTTAAGAAGTAAAAACTGAGTTTACAGACATTCAACCACTTAAAACTACTACAATGTGTGTTTTCAGGTGTTAGCTTGACCTATATGTTACCAGTTAGCTTGTCTAAGGCCAGTTAGAGGCTAGATGTTTCTGGAAACATCAAGCACCAAAATCGCATCTCTTGAAACCAGATTATTCATATTCCACATGCATGTTTTTAAAGAGATTAACACCGAGATACCTGTTAGCTCGGACTGGAAACACGTGAACAGTGTAAATTCCTTATTTTCGGTCTCTATGAGAAACTAAGCTAACATGGTCAGTAGTGTTAGCTTCATATCTACC
This sequence comes from Mugil cephalus, assembly GCF_022458985.1. Lineage (NCBI taxonomy): Eukaryota > Metazoa > Chordata > Actinopteri > Mugiliformes > Mugilidae > Mugil > Mugil cephalus. The sequence continues at coordinate 7,700,180 of NC_061785.1, read as the reverse complement.
ATTAACACCTTGGCAGGAAGGCAAAGCAGCTTTTTTTCCCACTAAATGCAAAAATTTCCAACTACAACAGCCTGGAAATGCTAATTTAAAGGTATTTTACTTTTTTTTTAACAGGTGAAGCTGAAACAACCCATCACTCCAACGTTTCAAAACAATCGCGTAACACCCAAGGCGCAGGGTACGTATGCAAGCTTGCTGTATCATCACTACTTATGCAACAGCTGGGTTTTCAGATGACTATCGTATAAGAAAGTCTTTCTACTTCCGAGAAAAGCACGGTTATGCAAGTACAGTATGATCATCACGCAAGAGTTGAACCAAAAAGCCACACATTAAAACCAAACTCAATAAACAGTGAAGTGAGAGCTCTTTCACAAGCGAAAAGTCCCCGATCCCTTCTTTTCAATGGATGTTTAGTGCTTGATCAGTGCTATAACAAATATGGCCACGGGGGTAACTGCATGGGTCAGGTTAGCCAGAGGCAGAACAAGAGCCTATTTCAGGGCTGACTTGCCACACAGTTTACCTGACTCTAATCAGCTCCTTGCAGCAGCGTCGCCTGTGTCCTCTCTCAAACGCTCCACAATGACCGACGGGGCGATCACTTCAAACAACATCCCCCCCATAAAACAAAGCCAACTTCAAGTACAACTGGTCCTGGCTGCACTGCCACGGGATTCTGCTGGCAGCATTACAGGCAGAGGAAACGGGCGCTATTAAGGTTTGACGGAAAAAAAAAAAAAAGAGAAAAAAAAAGAGGCAGGGTGTGGGTGGAAGCCAGAGCCAGATAGATAAGGACAGATGCAGACTGATTGGAGAAGGAGCCCTGTTAATCTTTGAACATGGCAGCCCGGCACTCGTTGGGTTTGATGTGAGGTTTGATCCTTCAACCTCGTCCTTGTTTATACATAGATTATCCTGGCAAGTCTCAGGCTGCCTGCGGAAATCAAAGCAGTCCATTCGTGGAAGCGGGGAGCTGTGATAGACAGCGTGCATTTCGTTTTTAATCCACATAAACCTCATTAACAGCATATATGCCAGCAGTTAAAGCTTCATGCACAGGCTTTGGTCACAAGTAATCACTCTTTATCATTTTAAAATGATCCATAATATATGATTATGGACGGTATCATTGACTCGGATATATTTGCCAGAAAGCGTTTCCAGTCAGGGTTATATATATCCATAATAATAATGTATATCTTGCTAGTCAGTCAGAAAGGCCATAAATATTTATATCTTCACTTACTTCACAGTGAATAATAATACTTTGCAAGCACAGGTCCAGAAACTGGTGATGGGTAAAAAAAAAATAATAATAAAAAAAAAAAACTGCAAAGGAAAGAGCTAAAATCTCTATCCAGTTCTGCATCCAAAGGTGTCTTTATGCTAAATTTAAATCCACAATTCCACATCTGACAATAGCTGAAATTCTAACTACAGCTGCTTTGGAGATTCCAAACTCTTTTTTTTCTCATTTTCTCTCCTCCCCGTCCCGGTTGCTGCTGACGGCCCCCCTTGCAGATGCAGTTTTAATCAGACTCGACGCTTACTGCCCTCTGCCTCCATAAAAGTCACATTTAACAAACTCAAAATGGCCCAGTGTTAATGAGCGAATGATAATAAAATCGGATCCCGTGCTTCGGGTTGCCTTCGCGTTTGGACCTATCGGCTAATTCTCAACCCGATCACATTCAGGTTCGGAGAAATCTGAGGAATAAATTGCGAGGTTGGGGACTTCAGGAGGCATTTACCATATGGCCTTGCTTCTTTATATCCCCAGCTGGGATATTAAGATCAGCTGTTGATTCAGAGAAATGGTGATTTGAGCTTAGCTACTTGAGGTAAGGAGAGATGCCCTTTCAGGACCAGCTGGGGGACAGTGATGGCAGCATGTGGAAGGCGGTGTCTGAAGGGCCACAGTCCTTCACGATACCTCAAGACACATTTTTCACGTTATCACGTTTGCAAAGTGGTGCAATTTTCACCTTGTCTCTCGTTTTTTTTTTTTCCTCCCTTAAAAAGCGCCGCGGATTATCCGCACGGCATTCGAGGGTTATCCCGAAGCGAGAGCCTGTCGCCATGGTAACAGCAGCAGGTGGAAATGCAGCCAAGCGAGCATTAAGGGTGGCATTAGAGTATCAGCCAGGCCTGCGAGAGGCAGACCAGTCAAGTCGCTGCGTCTCCTGGGGATGCAGAGAAAGTGGCTCCAGGGGGGTGGTGCTAGACTCACTTGGCTGAGCCAGTGTCAATTATTGACAGTGTCAACATTGACATACAGTCAGAGGAATACCTGACTTGTGTGTTTGTACGTGTCAAAGACAAAGAGAAAGAGACAGAGTGTTGTGTCTTGTTTTGCCTTGATACATAGACGGAGAGTCGGAGAGGAGTCCCACCGGTCCAGGTGCTTTGGGTGTGAGGACGTGGCAAACCCCAGACCAAGGCTCTGCTATTAATAAACAGGTAACAGTTTTCTTAACATTGATCACTGGATACTCTGGGAAGTAGAATAAATATGGTGACTATCTGCGTGTGTGCTGTCTGAGTAATGGGGTAGCTTAGGCCACTATCTCCTATTTCTAACCGTGATGAGCAGGTTTTTCACGTGACACTCGATATTGGACACACCCAAGCTGGAAAGGATCAAAATGTAGTCCCAAATTTACCTGTCAGTGTTCATATACTATGCAGTAGTTATATTATTTTCATCTAATGATTTAGTTCCTTGTTGCTTGCAACACACGGCAGCTCTCGTGTATAATAAAGAGAGTTTAATTTATTGAATAAATATAATTTATCTTATAAGCTAGCCATTTAAAATGAAGAAGCCACGTTGACGATGCAGCACTGCTAGTAAAAAAAAAAAAAAAAAAAAAAAAAAAAAAACGCCAGTAAGTGAAGAGGATGATGCACGGGAGGCAGAAACGAAACTATGAAAGCTGAACTTTTGAAATTAAGTCTACAAATAGTGCCAAAAATTACCTCACAAGTCAAAGTGCCCGATGGCAGAATCATCGCAGATGCCTGTGTGATGGCTGTTTAAAATACTGCCAGATACTGTGTGTGCCTAAAGCAGTGCAGAGTGAGCCATTTGTACAAATCACAAAACATCTATACGGGTTGGCTTTGATATGAAGCAGATACTAAACCTCAAGTGCCAGTAACCACAGTTCTCATTATCTAAATGCCATCGTTTACAGTTATTCAGAGTGTGGATGTGTGCATTTGGTTTGAATATGACTTCCCTCTCTATGGGTTTTGTCCTTTTTGGTACTTGGTTCTCAAAAGGAAATAGAGCTGGATACATCTCCTTTCTTAGAAATGGTTACTGGTTTATGCAACTCTGACGAATGAGGGCTCAGGGAGGTATGTCACACCATAAACCAGAGGACATATCAGTATTTCTCCATGCTCCATAAACACCATCAGAATCCTCTTGCCCGAGGACCGGAATCTTTGTCTTTTGCCTCTCGGTTTCTATTGAGGATAGAGTCTCATTGTTATTCCGCGAGGGATAAGTCACGCTGTGTGCTGGCTTTGCCTGCTGCTGCTTCCATTGCTACTGGGGCATTCGCTGTGTCAAGCATGGGGAGAGTCATCTGACTGAAGAACAAACAGCAAAGCCCTGAAGAAAGACAGCTGACCTGCAGCTGAAATGTAGTACAAGTGAGATGTCGCTCTGTCAACATCCCACGCCGTATGAATTTAGGTTATGAAGCATTTTCTGTATTCCCCGCTCGCGTCGCCTCCTCAGAACGGCAAAGTGAACGTACAGCTTCTGTTTTATTGTGTTGATTGATGACAAACTGTTTAGCATGAGGCATTAGCGGCAACAGATGGGCGGGATGGGGTTTCCATGCATAATTAAGGGTCTTTATCACAAAGAATGTCTTTTATCCACATGCTGCAGGTCCCAGAGAAACGTAGCTTTCCTGCTAACGAAGCGGACAGACCTGGCGGCTGGCAAGCTCTGAGGAGAGGCTGGACTACCAACAGGGTGTCAGGTTTTCCTGGAGGCGGTAAGCCCGACGATCCCCCCACCGGGACTCACTCGGACCCCAACAGGAAGTCCCCTCTGATCAGAACAACCAGCAACACAGAGCCCCTCAGGCACTCTCCTCTGTGTCGTACCACTTCTGCTGATCCCTGCAGAACACAATCTTTGCTCCGAGGGGCAAACGCCACAGAGGCATGTAAGTCACACGCTCCTTTGCAAAGGACGAGCAGCGCTCAGCCTGTAAAGGCGACGGCCTCTCTGTGTGGAGCGAACAACCGTGCACAGCTTTCGCGCATACAGACGAGTTCTGCGGCGGCCACGCTCGTCCCCCAGAACAAAGCCGGCTTCTCCTCCATCACCATCTCCTCCAGGAAAGTGAGCAGGTCGGCCAGTCTACCCGGCTCCCAAACCTGCAGCGTCTCCTCCCGGTCCAGCGAGTCTCCTTCTCCGCCCGCTCTCGACCACCAGCCCATGGACCCGAGCTCCAGACAGGTAATGGTGCAAAGGAAGGCCACGATAGTTAAGGTGACGGAGAAAAAGGTGATCTCCAGTCCCGCTCCGAGCAGAGACAGGACCAGGATGGCACCTGCTGACCATGCGTTGGACACGGTGGTCCACAGGCGAAAGGCCACCATCATTAAAGTGACAGAGCACAGTGAAAGCTACAGGCCGAGGTCAAGACACCCGGAGTACAGACACAGCTACACGGAGGGAGCGTATCAGGACAGAAGCGCATGGAGTCAGGGAAACCATGCGGGAAGTCATGCAGAACCTTCAAATCACATTGTGAATTCTGGGCCAAATTCTACTGTAAATGCTTTTACTTCAGAACAAGACAGAAATGGTACGCTACACAGATCAACGCTGAGTCTCTTTGTAAGCAACCCACCCGCCATCGCAGCACCCTCTTCCTCAGAGGTTCCTCCAAAGGGGGTTGGACAGAGATCGGTCAGGCCACACAGACCACTGAGCTGCTATGGCAGTGTGACTGGAAACGCGGAGCCAAGCAAGGAGAATGTGACACAGCCGGTTGCCAGGAAATGGAGCTTAGGGCTTCCACAAGAGACCAATAACAACCCTGTGAACTTCAACAGTAGTTTCATCAGCCCTGGGAGAGCAGTGAAAGAAGCAGGTCAGCCAGTGGCAGACACCCTTAAATCAGACGAAAAAGAAATATTGCCAGCACCCGAGGATGCAATGAGGAGAGCCTCCGCCTCTCTGACTCTCATCACGGCCCCCGGTAGGTTTCTCTGTCCCACTTTGACAGTCTTCTTGTCAGCACACAGGCTCCCTCCGTCTCTGATCTCTGTTTTCAAAGGATGGCAATGTCTACATAAACTTCCCTTGTGCCATTTTTGTGTTCTAGCTTGAAAGCTCTCGCGCACCCTCTCAGGCTCGACGGCGTCTCCCACTTTTGATGTCTTATTGACAGGCATTATTAGATTGTATCGGGACGAGTCCTTTATCTCCCGCCGCGAGTGCAATTGACGCCCGTGCCAGTCATGTCTGTGCCGATGTCAAGCAACGCCGGCGAGGGCCCGTCGGCGCCCAGACGCGCTTTCTCATTTTCACCTTCTTTCATTTTCCCACGCATCCCTTTGCATGCATAATCTATTACAGCCCTGCTTTTCACTGGCATCACAGGGAAGGCACAGACATCACAAGGTACTAAACATGGTGAAAATCACGTATTAGATGGTGTCAGAATCAAGTCTGATGCTCAGATCTTTGTCTGTTCACACTGTTCATACCGTAAGAGGGCCAAAATACAGTCTCATAGATTTATTTTAGGACTAAGTCTCGGCTCTTTATCTTATGATTTTGTAGAAAATAAATATAATATGCAGCTCGGCTTCTTCTTATATGCAGTAAATTCCTGAGGTTTATATCTAATGCCGCATAGTGACGTCATACATACAAATACGTGAGCGTTAGTGCTGAGGGGTGGGTTTTAGGACAGAGACAATTAGCTGTTGGCCTCCGAATACTGACACTGGCAGCGTTTCTGAGTCCAACTGCATGTCAAATGTCAAGTCAGTCAAATTTCAGGTGCTCTAACAATGTTGTGTTGCCTGAAGACACCCTCACAAGCTCCATTCATGTCCATTCTCTGATTAATCGCAACGGTTATGAAGGCACAAGGGAGACTTACACAACCCTAGGTCGTAATGTTATGGCTGATCGGTGTATGCGCTGTTTATTCCTATACGTTAGCTATGGTAAATATCCAGGTGAATGAGCAATACTTGGAGGTGGTTTTCTGCTGAGCTGGCGCCTTTCTCTCCCCGTGATGTCTTTTCTCCGTGTGAAATTATTAATTATTCTTTAATCGCATTCATTAAGAGTGTCGTCAATTAATTACAAGGCCCGAGGCGGCGCCATTTAAATTCAGCGTCTGATACAGTCAGCAGCCCTAACGTGGCAGGATATTAAACCGCGTCAAAGTGTGACTGCGGTGCACAGCAGCCCGAAGAGGTATCGCTCAATAACGGCCGGCCTGTTTTACGCTGTCTTCAGTTACATCAAAGGACCTCTTTCCTTTTCAGATCCCGGCTCCCGTCAGTCTCAGGAGGAAGTGCTTGCCCTCAATGCGGCTGCGATCATAGCAAATATCAAACTCCAAAGACAGCTTACTAAGAAGAAAAAGCCAAATGGCGATTCTGAGAAGGACTCTGCTGCATCACCCCAAGGGAATTCTGGTATTGCTTCTCCTTTCTCCTCGTATTATGTGTACTCATAATTTCTGAGCGTATAAAAATTGATCTTTAATTCTGTTTTCTTGAAATGTTGCAGCAAAGACTAGATTGGGTGTGAAATGCCTTTGCTCTTACATACCGTGCCCGTTTGGTGCATTCCACGAACCAATATGTCGAGACAGGCCCAGAGGCCGATTGAGCAACTGCGCCCTGGGCATCTGAAGTAAGGCTAGGTGTGAACCTGTTTTACTTTCTCTTCCTTGACAGTGACCGATGAGAGGAAATGTATGAGGCCACACTTTGATCAGAGCCAGGCCCGACACCACAACCAGCCTCGCGCTGCATTCGTCCAACTGAGTCTGGGCGCCGAAAGGTCGGCTGAACCCGTTTCTCTTCAGGTGAGTTCAGACGTGATTCACCGACACTGAAACAAAAGCTTGTTTATTGTTAAGATCTCTGGGATCATTCGAAACTAGACAATGTCTACACCGATCAGGCAAAACATTATGACCAGGTGAAAATGCAGGCATAGGACCCAAAGGCCCCCCAATAATAACACTGTGTTGCCAGACACCACAGGACCCCCTCAGAAGGTCCATTCTCTGATGAGTCACAGCTGTTTTGGAGGCACAATGGAGACCTACACAATATCAGGTGGTCATAATGTTATGCCTGATCGGTTCATTGCATCTCTGGTAGTATTTTTAGGGGTCATTGTCCCTCTGCAGAAGGAAACCTAGACACAATTTTAATGTTATGCCTGGTCGGTGTATATCTAACCCCATGTTTCTGGTGGATGTCTGCACTGTGTCTTGGGTTGTTTCATTTGATTTAATTAAATGAATATGTACAACAACCACATTTTTATTATCTGAAAAACATCAAAACTCTGAGAAAATATTAAATAAAACAGAACTCTGACTCACTGTTATTCACCACGGTGTCAACCAAAAGGGAACGGCACATTTATTTACACTGGCTTTATCACTGGATACCTCCAGGCTACAGTTGTTCTGTATGTTGTGCCCTGTGCGTTCAGGGGCATGGGGAGTTTCACACAAAGGCCGGGCTTAAGTGTTTTGTCGAAAAAAGGGCCACGTTTGTTTTCTGATTTTGGCAGGAAGCGCTGCAGAGGTCCAGACCGGGCTTCATCAGTCGGTCCCAGGGCAGAGTGCGCGAGCTGGAACGGAGGGCGCAGGAGAGGAGGGAGCTGTCCGATTCGGCAGAGCCACGGTCGGACGCCGCGCTCAGGCAGAGGGGAGCCCCCGGCGCCCGGTCCACCTCTCTGAACGGTAACGTGACAGCAGCCGGCCTCGTCCCTCTCATCCACCGTAGAGTCTGTGCCACATACTGTACATACATATAGATTTGGAACAAAGACAGGTGATGCTGATTTTCAGGATCCATAAAAAGGAGTTACTGTAGGGCATAGGTCTTTAACAGGGGGCCCGGGACCCCTATGGTGTCTGCAGAGGTACTGCAGGGGGGGTCGCAAAATCTTTGGTTGATTAGACATTTTTTATATACACATTTTTTTTTTTTTTAATTTTCCCCCACAATTTTGCACCACAAATTAAAATTTCTTTTAAATACACATTTACAAAACTCCAACGTATTTTAGTATGTTAGTATTTAGCTATGTTTAAAGTTAAAACTGTTTCAAACATTTATAAATAGTGCTAGTTTAATAAAGAACACATATAGTTGGTAGGGGGTCCCTATTTAATCTCTCCATTAGTTTGGGGTCCTTGGCCTGAAAAACACTGAAGACCTTGCCTGTAGGGCATGTGAAGACTGCTTTACTTTTGTTAAAACTTTAAAAATGAAGAAAATCAAGATTAATGAATTCAGAGTTCATGCAGAGGTGGACCTTGCAGATCACATTCGATCCTGATTTGACCTGAGAATGTCTCCTTGATCTTCTCTGATTGGCTGAATGAAACCCACATGCTTGTAAACCTCACTGAGAGGCACGGGAACGGAATTTAAAATGTGTGCCGCAGTGACCATATATGGTTCCCTGCCCCATAAAGGGTTAAGGGGGATTGAACAAAAGGGCAAAATCTGAAAAATAATAAAATGGCTTTTAATGTGTCATCTTATTATTGAGGCAGTGATGGATTAAAAGAAAGAGAGGACACTTAGCTGTGACCAAATACAATAAAGGCCACTTGAATTAAGAAATAATTATATTTTTTTGTTCTACAGCAAGTTCCTCCTCTATTGAATACCAAGGATTCAGAATGGATTTGAGTCAAAATATTTCTGTGGCCTCCAAATGTCCTTAAGCTGTTGATGCGTTTTGTGTGATCGAGTTTCCATTCAGAGTGCAAGGCTGCAAAATAAACAATAAAGAATGTTAAAGGTTTGTGAGGGGAAATTTTTACAGCCTTCTCTGCCCTCTACTGGCCGTAAAAAAAACACACCAGTGGGTCAGTAGTAAGTTTACAGTACTTCACAGAGTAGAAAATGTATTTGTCTGAATGTTTATGAGAGCTTAAAGCACTTGCATGGTGGTGATACAAAATTATATTTCAGAAAATGTCATGACGACTAACTGAGAAGGTGTTTATATATATATATATATATATATATATATATATATATTTTTTTTAACCTAATCATGTAGTTTCTTCCGGGAGGTATTTTTTTTTCTGCCTGTCAGTCTCTTCTCACTCCAGGAAAAAACTACAATGAGTGTGTGTGTGTACATGTTTCCAGGTAACCTTTTCAGAAGCAGAGACAGAGCCGTAACTGGAAAGGAGATGCAGCAGCCGAGACCCAAGCGGTGAGTTCCGTCTCCTCCTTGGCTCAGAGTCAGACGCCTAGTCTGTGCAGGCAGACCCGTGATTATCTCTTACACTACACTTTTGCATGTGACGGCAGATCGCGTATCGGTTACATCTGCAACTGAAATATGCAGCTCAAGTTTATCTCTCTGGGCTTAAGATTTTTTCTCTGCTAGAGCCACTTATTGATTAGGGAGATAACACTCGACTGAAGCTTCACACAGGATATAGTGTTAAATTACTCTTAAAAGGACATGACTGGTAAAGTCAAATATATACATATATACATCTTGCGCTTTTATCAATGTCTTTTGAGTAAACTGTTCCTGCCAGGGATGGCTGCTGTCATCAAGGACTGTCATTTCTATGAAGTAGGGGTATCAGGTCTGGTCCGGTCTAAGTGGGTCGTACATGTCAAAATAACATCCACAGGGAGGCCAGGTCTAAACGTTTCCCAGCAGAATTGTCACAAAACGATCAATGTTATTCACCTCTCCTTTCAGTGGTCGTAATGTTATGCCTGATCCGTGTATGTTGGTGCATCTTCTGAACCACAGAGACAACCAGTGGTCACTAAAGATGCACAATTATGACTCTTTTACAGCACGCTCGCAGAGGTGAAGAGGAAAAAGGATGAAGAGATGAAGAGGGCCGTGTGTTTGAGCAACAGGCAGCGAGTAGAACTCTTCAAAAAGGTAATCTGTGCAAGTTTCTTACTCTATACTGGCAACACACGTCATTTTACGTGTTGTGTCGACGTTTCCAAACATGCAAAATATGCTCCTTTTGGAGATGCGTATAACATGAGGCATAAGAGATCCGTTTCGTTTTAATGGAATGGCAATAAAACGTGGTTGGTTTTAATATTTCCCGACATAAACACGCAGTAAATAATACGGATGGAGAGTGTGACATGAAGTGGTTTTCCTGAGAAAATGTATATGTACTGGATCCTAAACGCAACAAGATGATTGGCCCAAATCCATCTCACGATGTTTAAAGGAACTGACATGCCTGTTATGATCTCGCACGTATGCAGGAGTGAGTCACCAAATACTTACAACACAACAAGTAACCAGAAAACAGCTCGTCACGGTGCCACGAGCCCCAGCCTGAGACACCAAACACAACATTAATTGTGTATACGACCCGCAGGCAATTGAGCAAGTAATAACACACCTTTCTCCTACAAGCTCAATTAAACCTCGCAAAGGGGTGAAACATTTCGCAGTAATGGCCAACACTAACGGGCCCCCGTACTAACAATGCAGCTTTTTTTCTCCCTTCAGAGGAGCAACTGTTGTAAATAATGGATTTAAATGGCCGGCCGACTCCTGCGAGGTTAATTGAAAAGAGCGGCTGTGAGTGGGGACTTACAGGACCTTTACGCACGCAAAAAATAAAATGTTAGAAATTCAAAAATACGAGGGTGGACTGGCTTTTTATGGATGCTCTGCTGTTGAACAGTTCCATTAGTAACACACTGCACAATCTAATATTTATTCTCTGACATACTGTAACTGAAGTGATGCAGGAATATATACATTTCATAAAATTTATCTTTTTTTTTTCATTATTATTTACTGCCCTGTTAACAACCGGGCATGCAGGAGTATCTTATCTATTTTATTTTATTTTTTATTGTTTTTGATTTATTACACCTCTGCCATCTGAGGTGATGCGGGAATAATTTCACAGTTCTTTATATTTTAAATTTAAATCACTCTTAAAGATTGTATGGATATTTTTGTATTTTGCATTTACTACACAATTACAAACTGAAAAAATGTAAAGTTATTATTTTTTATGTATTTTATTTACAACACTGTTATAATCCAACATTTAAAGCTGTGCGAGAATACTTTTTCATTTTTATTTAGATTTAATTTACTGCAGTATTAAAAACTTGCAGGAATGTATGCAGGAGTCTGAAATTGATATTTTTATTATTATTATTATTTCCTGCACAGTTAACAACTGAAGCAGTGCAGAAATAGGTCCATTATATATTTTTTTCTTCAATGAATGCACTAGTTGCATATGACTCAGATAAGAAGCGAGAAAGCAGTAGTAATGTAAAAGTATCCATGTGAAATCTTGTTTCTTAAAAGACAACACACTGAATATTTAAGCTTCATGATGCTGCTCTGCTGTTACTCCACTAGATGTAGCTGCTGCCTAAGTTTTCTTTTTTCTTTCGCGTCCACCAGGAGTTTGATGAGAGAAGCTGATCAGAAAAAGCATGCTCTACGGGCTTTTAAGTGGGTGTTAAGGTTTATTCCTTTTTACTTCATTATTCTGAGGGTTAAAAAAAAAACAAAAAAAAAAAAACATGTCATCCTCTGTGAGTGAGTTCGATTCGCTGCAGTAATTGTACACTCGCCCCGCGCCCCTCTGCCATTCTCTCGCCCTGATGAGAAGCTGTGAACAGTCTCATTGTGCCGAGTGTATGAGGCCTGTGTTCCCCGTGAAACAAAAGGCCCTTCAGTGGCAGAGAGCGCTACAGTGCAGTGCCACCATTCAGCCGAGCTGCAGACAGAGTGGGTGCTCCACCCACGCTGCTGCTGCCGCTGCTGCTGCTGCTGTGGCAGATAACGCGAGGAAGGAGAGGGGCCATGCCAGAGGTATCGGGTTAAAAAGAGCAGGGAATCCAAACGGGGCGGGCGAGAGGGTGACATGCAGCAGACTTCAGATTCAGATGTGAGGATTGAGGAGCCTGTCGCGTTGGCATCATTTAGTCACCTGAGCGTTTGCTTTCTTGTTGCAGAAGCTGCTGGCTCAAGTTCTTCAAAGGAGCAACAGCTAAATGAGCGGAGGAAGACGGCGACCTCACCGAGCCCCTTTTTACAGCGCCGAACATGAATTAAAAACCAGTAAAGCTTACGATATAGCCCTGGCTGTCTTCAGCTCTCGTTTGTTTCCCTTCTTTATGGCTGTTACACTGGAGTTATGAAGCTTAACATCTGTTTTTCTAGGAGATAAATCCAGGGCAGGCTTTCAAAAAAAAAAAAAATCGGACATCATTTACCGCTGTTTTGAAGGATTTTCCAGAACCTTCAAGACTCTTCTCTCCATCTGGATGAAATATATACACTGTCTTCCTATTCACAATAAAAAAAAAAGACTTTAAACATGCTTCCCTTCTTTTGCACTTTCTACCAGAGCAAAACAATGTGAATAAAGTGACATGCCCTTGTGCCTTGTAATCTAATCCCAGATAAATTGAATGTGCAAAGGAGACACTGCACGCCTGTCTGTCTATTTTGCTTAAGAAGAAGCAGGGTATGAGTTTGGGACAAGTTACATGTGTGCAGCGGACTGAATATATTAACTGGGCCTTGCAGATTCTAGAAATGCTTCTGGGCATTTGAACGATTGTCCTTTGAGAGAACAGACGATCTGTCTTCGGGGGCCGTCCCCCGCCGCCCTTGTGGGTTGCAAATCTGAATGAATGTCGCCACGGATGCGAAACACGTCCGAACACTTTGCTGCGGTTTTAATCAAACATCACGCTGACTGATCGCCCCCCCCCTTTGATGTCCCATCCGAAGCACTAACGCGTGCACTCCATCGGCGCCGTCTTGTTTTTCACTCGATTGCCAAACTGCCTCCCTTTCCGGGGCGCTCCAATCCGACGGATGCGGAGTGACCTCTCCTGCGCAGACGCTTTCACATGCTCTCATGTGATGTGAAGCGGTGCCATGAGACAGAATCGTCCATTATGCGTCACAGTTGCACCCAGGACGGTCTTCAGCTCCTCATTATACATGCAGAAAGGAGCCCGAAGCTGGCTCCGCTGCCATTCAGCGCCACGCTATTAGCTTAGAGATGGAAGAATGTGACCTCCTGTCGTTGGATGCGCTTTGTTAACGGACAGTGCCGCTGAATGGAGCCTTTGTCTCACGTGTTTTTGTTTCATGATGAGGCGGGCCCGGTCACTGCGGATTTTGACATGTGTGTTTTGATCCAAAGTGAATGTGACACTCTGGATATATAAAACGATTTGTGTGCATGTTTGCTTGTGGGACAATGGAGTTCTTTACTTTTAATTGGCATTTTACTTATTGACCTTTCTTAGTCCACCTGTTTTATCCATTTGAGTTTTGACTGGCGTGTAGAAAACAGATGTTTGCGACTATTTTTATAGATTCGTGTTAGCACAGTTGCACACGTGGCTGTATCTGGACAGTGCAGGGCTACGTTAGCGGCAGCATTTTAGTTCATAGATAAAAAAACGTGTGTGAGGGACCCTTACGAAACCATAAATGCTGCACGAAGGAGGACAATCGCTCTGTGTGTTTCTCTGTTTAACCTCCTGAGACCCTGCGTCCTCACATGGGGACAATAAGTTTTAGGTTTGTGGCGGCTTATTCTGCTCCATTTAAACTTTTATTCTCTTAACTAGGTACTAGTTGGTGTGAAAATACGATGACGGGCATTTGAGCGAATACATTCTACATCCGATCATGTAACAAGAGTGGAAAAGGTACAAAATCTCATCTAATTTTACAGTTTAAACTTGTTTATTTATGGATATTAACTTTTGTAGTTTAATATTACACCCAAATTCTACCAATAAGTTATCAAGCACTCGAGTGAGGACGTCATTATTTGCAATTCTGCTTTTGCACATGACATGAAAATTAACATATTTTGTTGCATATTGGTGATTTTATTATAATATTGAGTGAAATAGTCCCCGCGTCCACACACGAGGACATGATTTTTTTTCCAAAAACTACTTTCTGTTCAAAGACGATGCTTAGTTTTAATAGTTCTTAGGTCCTACTAATAGCAAATAGGAGGTTAAAATAGGAGGTTAAAGATCACTCTACTCAGCTGGGCCTATTTACGAAGGCCGTGTTACGCCGCAGCGTGAGACACAGCTGAATTCCTTGTACCTCGGCTGTTTTGTTATTTGCATTTAATTGCATTTTACATCTGAATTTTTTGTTTGTTCCCCCAACTCCTGTCTGTTTTTCCACCAAGCTGGATGCACCGAATAACAGAGCGGACGGCGCAACAGCGTCCATAAAGCAGGACTTTACAACCTGTCCTAGCACAACGATAGCAAAAGAACACCTTTACTGCCTCCTCTGTGGATCTTATCGCTCTCCCCCTGGTTCCTAAAAAGTTCAAACCAACCTGTTCTTTATAGACTAATAATATTTAGAGACATAGAGGTGTCTTGCCCGGGCACTTGGCCGCGCTTTCCAGATCCAGACAAGGCACGACAACAATAGGACGTGCTGCTGCGAATTTCAAGCCGTCATGCTGGGAGAACACTACCTGAAAATGCCACAGTTAATTTGCTTGTAATGGGCTGAATGAATGGAAAAAGGCATACGACAAAATTATACTCAACAACCTTAGAGATAGACTCCCAGTTAGACCTACAGTCTTAGTTGCTATGTTACAACTAAAAAATGTCTAGTGACAAACTGTGGCGATAATGAAACTCTCCTACATCTTCAACTCAGGGACAAAATGAATACTGAGGGTTTTAATGTGAACATCCATGAGATATTGCTCATGCGCGGCCTTTTTAAACAGAGTTTTGTTGATTCACATCTGGAAAACGAGAGGGAAAATTGTCAGAAGATGATCGACAACATTTCAGCAGATCTCAGGGGGAGGAAAACCAACAGACCTCAGCCCTGCCACCTCCTGAATACGTGAAGCAAACGTATTCACTCACATTAATGTTGTAAATGTTGTTGTGTTTGTTCTTCGCTGAATTTAAACCTTTTACTTGTCTTGTTCTATGGATGAAAATGACCTCTGTGTTTCTGGTTTTACATCTGGTATTTATGTGTACACATGTATGTAAATGGTAAAATATGTATGCCGTTAAAGCTGAATAAAGTTGTTTAAAAAGTCTTCCAGGGGCCAAGCTTTGCATGTGGACATCTGCAGGTTTGCACGCTTTGTTTGCATGGGCAACACATTCAGATTTTTTTTTTTTTTTAATGCGACTGTGTTTAGAATCAGAGCACTCCCTTTGTGAAATGTGAGAGGAGAACCCTTACAGTCTGCGTATAGTCACGCAGCGCCGCTCCAGGCTCACCCTGACTGAATAACAACACGTAGCCTATCCGTATTAACATCTGCGAGCGTTATTATGGATACAAATTGGCACTCAACTGCGAGCCTGCTTCAGTGTATTCCTATATTAGCTGTCCGGGTGAAGCTGAGCACGGAATGACGAGAAAAATCCGGAAATTAGACGATTTAACTTCAAAATAAAAGCGTTGACGCGCGACGCCTTCGCTTCCAAGACCTTTTAAAGAGCAAACACATTTGCTTTCTGTAAGGCTGTAGGCATCGGTGCAGACGTCCATGTGCAGTCAACAAAAAAGGTTTCATGTGACAACTACATACAAATAAGTCAACTATGTGTTCAGGACTCGGGCGCGTGAGACACAGAGCAGCAAATATAGTAGCAGTTCTGTTTTTGTTTTTGTTCGGCATAGCTTTTCCCATGAGCCATCAAATGCATTGCAGTGAAAGCTCTTAATCTCAGTAGAAGAAACATGTAAAATTAAAACCAGATGATTCAATTTAATGTGCTTGATTTATAATGTTTCTTTTTTCCCCCTAGAATATT
Organism: Mugil cephalus; assembly: GCF_022458985.1. Lineage (NCBI taxonomy): Eukaryota > Metazoa > Chordata > Actinopteri > Mugiliformes > Mugilidae > Mugil > Mugil cephalus. The sequence goes on along the minus strand of NC_061785.1, from coordinate 7,684,091 downwards.
TGTTTTATGTTTCTATAAAAACTCACAGTTTTCGTTTTGCTTTGTTTTTGTTGTTTTTTTAGCTTTTAGAGACGTGTCCAGGACTCTGAAGCGTGCAGCTAAGATTGAGTTAAGACTATCTAACAGACTGTCCCCTCTGGCCGTGTGGCTGGGATCCATCGAGTGCAGGACCACTGCGAACAGAATGCCAGGGCCCTCCACCGTGAACACATCAAACCCACCACCATCCCACTCTTAATGTTCCCGTTGTTGCATTTACAACAATATATACAGTGTATTTATTTTTTCCATATTGATTGATTTACTATTGCTATTATCATCTGTAGCTGCTTGTCCTGGACAGGTCAATTGCAGGAGACAACCATTCACACTCACACACATCACTGCATTATTATTTTATTTCATTTCATGCATACTGTGTCCAAAGATACTTGGCAATAAAGTCGCCCCTGATTGTGAAAGCTCGTACCGGAAGTGGCGTCTTCCCCTGTTTCTAACTTGACGCTTCCTCTCGGCTCGCTCAGGGGGCTGCGCGGCGCCTTTAGGACCTGGCGGAGCGTTCCGTGGAAGCACATGTTCCCCACTCATAAGACAACACTTCTCGGAGGTAATTGCCTTGGAATTGATGCCATTCCAATGGGCGGCTGAGACTACAGCAGCTCTGCGCATCTGTCACTCTTCTCCTCCTCGATTTCTGCCACATTTCTCACTTTTTTCTCCCCCTCCTTCTCTCCCTTCAATTGAATGGGAGTTGGATCAGCTGTCACCGGGATTTCCTAGAGCACCGCTCATATACTTGATCATATTTCAGGAAGTCCTTTTTTTTTTTTTTTTTGGTTGGGAGGCTCCTGCTGCACATCAGCTGTTGCGGGACCGCTCCTGTGATTGTACGATGGTTGGCGACGCGCTGCAGTGACACAGTCGGCCGGTCCCGTCCACGCTTTCAGCCGGGCATCATGAATCCCGAGAGCCGGAGTCTGAAGTTTGTTATTCTGACAGCACTTCAGGCTTTAACTGTCTCGTTGTCCGTGTGTGACAGTGTGCTCTCCGGATCTGCTGGAGGTAAGAGGTGCTTTTAGTCATCCATCCGTGCGTAAAAGGCAGTTTTCTTAATGGGTTTTTATCACTGGATGACACCTGTGTCAGGGAACATGGAGGAAGCTTTCATATTCTATTCTATTCTATTCTATTCTATTCTATTCTATTCTATTCTATTCTATTCTATTCTTTTTTGGCTCTTTTGAGTACATCATGTTTTATGAACGTCTTTGTTGCCACGCCAGACTTTCAGATCTGTAACACATGTTTTCTAATAATACATCTCCAACGCAACTTTACTAATTCAACAGATCTGTGTGAAAGATTTTTTTTAATTTTATTTTTTAGCTGGTATTCCAACCAGCATGCACCTTCAGAGAAGAGAGGAGAAGCTGTATAATTAATGACGCCTCTGAAAACTCTCTTTGGCAATCAGTGGTAGCACTTGAGGCGTTTTGCTGGTTCTTTGAGGCGTGCTCGAGCTTTTTCGGGGCACTTCAAACATATTCCAGTTCCCAGCGTTGCCTCAGCGTCGTACACGTAATAAAAAGCAAAAGAATTGTTGGTTTTGCAGTGGCGGCTAAGGGATGAATGAAGAAGCGCTCAGACGTGTCTGTGTTGCGGTTGTGATTGCAACCCTGGTGCTCATGACACGAGTGAGTCACCGGCATCCTGCTCCCCCCAGGTGAGATCCAACAACTGCAGCGCACTATTTGAAGCCTGAGCCTAAAAGAAAAGACAAGACAGAGAGAGAAAAAAACTTTCACATCCAAACACACTAGCGCTGTGGAATCCTGGGAATTAATTACTAGCAAGGGCAAATGGACTGAAGCACGAGGAAGTTGCTCATTTATTCATCAACAGTTTCATTGCCATCAGACGTTCGCCTTGATGTGCCTGTCCCTGTGGGTTGAGGCTTGTCAGAAAACCGGGTTCGTTTGTGGGTTTTCTGCCAGGGAAGTCTGAGGCTGTGGATACTGGCGGGATGTTTACCTGCTTCAGGGTCATCTGTGGCTGATAAATGCACGGCTTGAATGAGTTAAATACTCACTTCGTCATTGTGTTCCATCTGCAGCCATTCAAGTGTGAGGCTTTGCTTTTTATTTTTTGTCACCGTATTTCAAATTAAACAGGGATGTCCCCTTAGAAGAGAGAATATTTAAACATTTACTTGTAGGTTCACTTCCTGTTAAAGGATGATGAGTGGGAATCAATAGTGCCCCCTTTTTCTGCGCTTTTGTCCACAGACTGTGCTGCAGAGCAAAGATGTGCCGTGCACAGTGTCATGTTTGCGCATGTGTTCAGCGCCGCCGCCGCCCTTTGAGCTTTCCTGACAGTGTCTCCGTCCTAGACGGGGAATCATCTGTGGAATGATTTCCCCCCGTGGTTGACAAACTCGGTGTCAGCCAGTATTTACTAGCCAGCTGCACCGCCTCTCTGCCGCGAGCGGTGCGTGCCGCTTGCGTGCTGCACCCTCAGACAAATGAAAGCTGAGCCTCTGAATATATTTTTGGACTATAGTAAAACATTCCTTCAGCAAACAGTGTCCTCCCCCGGAGAGACATTATCAGCAAGATGCGACCCATCTCAAGTCAGAGGCATTTAGTGTCTTTCCACTATGAATGGATTCATATCTTCCAGATGACTTGTTCAGGATATTTAAGACCCCGGAGAGTGGTAAGAAGGGTTGGCCGGTGTGTGGCTCTGATTCGGGACAGATCGATCAACCAGTTGCTCTTGCGCAGTGGGGATATTTATGTACAAGAGGGAAAGTAGCTGGACTGTGCTGATGTTGCCTGACCCTCCATGTGCTGCTTTACTTTTTTTTTCTGCTTTGAACTTATGTGACCTCCCACCCTACAAAAGTTGAAATGAAACCCGAAGCGGGCTCTGGACTTTCTCACTGGGCTTTCACACCCAGACAGGTCAGAGTTGAGCTTGGCGTGTACCTCCCCCGGCCAACACATATTTGTTGTCAGTATCATATCTGTTTGGGTTTGCACAACATTTGACAGTAAGTAAGGTTCTGCTTTTTGTAACTAGTTTTTATATATCTTTTGTCTTACTGTTACAGTGTTAGACTTTTACATATAGGAGAGTTTTTAATCTCTTTTCTGTGTAAATGTATAGACATCTTACATCAACCAGCAATGATTTGTTTGTTGACGAGGAGAGCAACTGTAGCAATGGAAATGGAGTGGTTATGGATGTAACTAAAGTTCTATGAAGTCACCATCTCTCGTTGTCAGCTAGAACGACACAAAGTGTTGGAAGTTTCTGGTGCTCTAAATAAAAATAAAAATAAAAACGCCCAGAGGAGGCCTTTAAAAGGCAATCAACAGCGAGAACAAACACAGATTAAAACTGGCGTGGCTATTCGTGACTGGGGAGACCTGAAGGAAGAGAACGGTTTGAAGGACTGTAGGCATACATCATTCACACTTGGCGTTGCCAGATGTCAAGGACGAAAGTTCGGCTCTGGAGCTTTAATGCAAATTGCACTCTAAGAAAAAAAAAAAAATGTAATGAAATTATAATTAGGTATGACCGACCTTTGCTTTCAAAACAGCACTGGTTCTCCAAGATACACTTGGGCACAGCTTTTGAACATTCTTGGCAGGTTTCGAGCACCTCGGAGAACTCCGTATCCCCTCATGTAATCTCTCAGACTGACACATTTTGGTCATACCATCTGTTGCAGCACTCCTCATTCTGAGTGTAGGTGAACATACTCCTATCAGCCACAACATTATGACCACAGACAGCAGACATGAATGACATTGACCATTTGGTGACAATTCAGTGTTCTGCTGAGACACTTTTGGACCTGGCATTCATGTGGATGTTACTTAGACACGTACCACCCAGCTTGACCAAAGAAGGCACCCCCACCACCATAGCTACGACTCCATCCCCAGCCAGATGAAGTCTGACATGTAGAACAGCACAAGGTGTTGTCTTGGCCTCCAAATTCACTAGATCCCAAAACTCATCAAGTGCCTATGGGATGATCCACAGAGGCCCCTCAACTCAACCCATAGGACCCAAATGCCCCCACTAATGACACTGATGATCTCTGATGGGTCCCAACTGTTTTGATGGCACAAGGGAGACCTACGCAATACTAGGAATGTGGTCATAATGTTATGCCTGATCGGTTCATTGCGACTCCGGCTGTATTTTCAGGGGTCATTGTCCTTCTGCAGAAGGGATCGGGGGTAGATCGCATGTCTCCCTCATGGTGTTGCACAATGAATAAGAATCCAAACACAAAGAGCCTAAAGCGTTTTCACAGTGTACGGTGACAGCACACTCAAAACCAATTGCATTACACTTTCGTTTGCATAATTTCCCAATATATTGTCTTTTATTAAAAGAGTCAGACAGTTCCTCGCTACACGAGAAGATGAAAAACAAACCCAAATCCATAATAAATATCTTTCACGTCGGGAAAAATGTGGCTGGTGAACAGTTTTGACTAATGGTTCCAGGGTTTTTCTATCCCGCATGCCGGTTCACTGGACACTTGTACACTCGAGCGTAGGTTGCACAAGTTCAGCCGGAAATCCACTGCCAAGGCAATTGTCACTGGGACTTGGAGGTCGTACCAGCATTTCCCTTCTTATAATGCTACTAAATTCCTGTTGCTTTTAGAAACACCAGCGAAAGGCTTTGAGCCTTTTCAAGAGAGCAGGATGCACTTCCAAGATGAACAAACTACACTGTAGGTGTTTAGGGGAACACGCCACAGTCTAAATAGATTCCATATGAGTTTGCAGTCATCTACTGTGATTTGAAACACAGGTTTTATATCTCAGGCCCAGATCATTTTGTCTTCCAGTGTGAAAATCTGCAGCCGCTCACATTCGACTTGACTACTCTGCAGGAGACGAGCGGAGACGCAGTAAGGTTCCTAATGGGTACATGTGTTAACATTAACAAGACAGGTCTCCTCCCACCTGGGTGAATTTCTGGCAAATTGGCCCCACTGAAGTTCCGCACCTGAAAGTTCACTTTCTTTGTCTCTTCTTCTTTTCTTTTCTTTTCTTTTCTTTTTGTTTTTTTACAACGACCAACCAAGTGATGTATTTTTAAGGTGAAGCGCATCAAATAGCTGAGAAGCCTTCAAGTACAACTTTGTCTCAATCCGGGCTCGTTAAAAGTTCGGCTCAAGCTGATGCCTTCGACTTGTTTTCTCTGCCCACAGTGCAAAAACCAAAAAAGATGACGCATGCAGAAAAAGAAAACAAAGTGAAATTCCAATATGAGCGCTCATTACCACAAATTACTAATTCGTGGCACCTCCCAGGTATGTGGGACACATGCAAAAAATAAAAAAAAAGATTTAGATTTAAGAAGAAATATGCATTTATAAAACCTAAATTATATGAATTTCATTTGGTGCATTTAATGCCCTGTTCATTTATTTGTTGTCGTTTTCTGCAAAGGAAGAATAAGCTGATGATTTAAACTTAATTTAAATGACCAGAATTTGTATTAATTACAATCATCACAACTAACTATGAAAATTAAGCCAGTGTGTCGGAGCTGTCGGAGCATCAAACCCTCATGTCAGGCTTGGTTGATGTAATGCTCGACTTTTTTCATGGGCTTTGAACGTGTGCCAGACATGTGTTTCCCATGACGGAGAGAACTTCCAGGGAGCTGCACAGAAAAAAAAAAAAAATCCATCATAGGAACCATATTAATGAGCTTTCGCACACAGCTCTGCTTTTTACTGACCTTTGTTGCTAAGGCCCACAGGGTCCATGCTAGGCAGTGAGCACCATCCGTGCAGCGTAGGAGAGGGGGTGGCTGGGGAGGGCGTAACGGTGGTCACCCGGTCGGGGGCATAACGGCGCAGGATCTTCCGACGACGTGTGTTAACCTCCTGCTGAGCCAAGGGGAATTTGTGCTGCAGGACCATCTATTTCCCATTGAGTAATTATGTGCTGACATCAGGCTGGTGTGACAGTAAATGAGTTCAGTGTAGGAAAGAGCACACAAAAGAGCCATTTACCAGTAGAGGGAGCCTGGTGTTAAACGGTTTGATTACGACCTTAAATTTTTTTTTATTATATAAAAAAAAAAAGACGTGCCAGTAAATACAACCATTAACAACCCTCAGCTTTTGACACACGGCTACCTTATTAGATTTAATTTAAGGAGGCCCCGTTTCCAGTACGCGCAGATTCCTATTACCATGATGTCACCTGCAGGTTTCTGTGTTTCCTAATGCATCCCTCAGGGTGTTGACATAATGTCCCCCAGCTGGGTCAGATGTTTACCGTGGAGTCAAGCCAAGATTACCAGGCACTTTTCACCTCTGCACCTCCTTATGAGTCCTGCACCGTGGATCCGGTGACAAATTACAGGTAATACGGTGGGAATCAGTCAGTGGGGTGATCGATATGCCATTAGGACCTGCTTTTGAAATATGCTGCCTTTTGCTGTTTCATGTCACTTGAGGCCACGAGTAATAATTATTTTCATTGTCGATCAATCTGAGGATTACTTACTGGGGTGTTATTTCTCGTATTGATTATGCCGAGTTCCAGGAGCCCGAGGAGGAGCGCGTCTCTGCCTGATCGGTAGCTCCTGGGTTATTCTTTTTACACTGACAAAGGCAGAAAGAAAACTGTGCTCATGTTTGAAACACAATTAGCAAAGTGGGGCATATATTATTATTTCCTATAGCTTTAAATCTGTATACCTGCACTGATCAGGCATAACATTATGACCACCTTCCTGATATTGTGTCTAAAACAGTTGTGACTCATCAGTGAATAGACATGAACCCTCTTCGTGTCCGTTGGTGTCTGGTAACAAGATGTTCTTGTGCTGTTCTTTATGTTAGGCTCCATCCTGCTGGAGATGGACTCATTGCTATGGGGTGGGGGTCTAATCTGGTCTGGTTTAGGTGGGTGGTACATGTCTATGTAACATCCATACCATGTCCAAAAGTCTCCCTGCAGAACACTGAATTGTCACAAGACGGTCAATGTCATTTACATCTCCTGTCAGTGGTCATAGTGTTATGGCTGATCGGTGTACTTGGGTACGTTTGGACACCACGCCGTTAAAGGCAACTTGATGACGTCATCATAAGCCCTTGGAACATCGTGCTGGCAGAATTTTCTGTTAGATTTCACACAATTTGGATAAATAATAAGTTCAACAACAAAAACCATCCGCCATAGAGCCGTCAGTGACACACTTATGATTGATCACAGGTCTAGAGAAGATTATTGAGCAGAAGAGAGATAAGGAAAGGCAGCAGACTTCATTGCTTTTGTCTTCAAGGTCATACATGAAAGAGGATCCGCATGATGGGTCTTCCTCCCTATGTGTCATTCATCATTCTATTCCCAATCACCATTCTCTTTGAATTAGCTTAATTTGCCCCCTCTGATTGGGGATAAATTGAGATCGTGATATGCCTGCCAATCGCTCGTTAATAAATGAACAATAGCCGTAAACATTAACCAAGTCCCTCTGTCCCCCTGTGGGGTAATGTCACAGCCAACTTATGACTTCAAAACTTTTCTTGATGGTGCCTCCCGCTCTGGTCAGTGCTCTGATTAGAGGCATTAAAAGGCACATGCTCTCAATGTGGATAAAGTCATCGTTTTATTAGATTTGCTTTATTAAAAACACTCGTCCATATGGAACCGAGGAGATAGTTTCTATTTTGTGCGCCTTTTTTGTTACATTGTGTCATAGTTCCGCCCGAAGTATAGGCCAACAAACTCATCACTCTCCTCTAATTAAATCCGCATGCTCTAAGTTCATGTCCGTTTTGATCTAAAGCTTTGACTGGTAGCCTAAGTAACCGAGGTGGAAGACGTTTTTAGATCCTTTAAGTACCAATACAGCTGCATTTAGCTGCGTAAATCCACTCGGAGGCCTGCAATTTTAAATTACCGTGCAAATTGCATAATTCTGTCCCATTGCATCAACCAGTAAGTCACGTTTTTGTGCAGTAGCTGTTTAAGGAGGAGTTCATTTTTAACCATCTACATGCTGTAAGGTACTTTATCCTGGCCCTTCCCAAACTAGATGCAAAATGATGAAATAAATGAAGAGCTGCCAAAGGGAAGCGAAATGCCATTAAATGCTATCCATATAATTGAAATACTGAAATGAGGCAACTGGATTTGTTTGAGGTTTGAGGAAGTTTCACCAGTCGCCCAAGTGGCTTTTTCAGTTCTAAGTGATGGGTGAGGAATTTAGATTGTATATATTGTATATACAGTGTATACACAGTAGAATCTTCACAGAGCTAACAAACGGACAGCTTTAGTTTTTAGCTTCAGCTTGTGAAGTTGTACCAGGCTTGATAAAGTTCAATGGTCCAAATATAGAAAACCTAAAAACTAAAACTGATATTTCAGTTGGCCTGTCCATTGTGTTAGGAGGACAAACAAGTTTGAATCTTTTAAATTGGTTACTGTTACGTGGTATAGTAGTTAGCACCGATTTGTCTCACAAGAATAATGATCCGAGTCGAACCATCTGGACAACCTTGGACAGAGTTTGCATGCTCTCCCTGTTCCTGTGTGGGTTCTCCTTGTCCAAAGACATAGGTTAATTAAGGATCCTAAATTGGCCGTAGGTGTGTCTCTCTGTGTTTGTCCGTGGTGTATCCCGCCTCCTTCCCAGTGACAGCTGGGATATGCTCCAACACGCCCACGACCCTCTTGGGGACACGAGGTCACGGTCATTTCTTGTGCAGTCACATGTTTCTTTGCTCAGTACAACACAATCTCATGTCAGCTAAAATTGATTCAATATGTGTCTCTGTCATGACACTGAGTATGGGTTGCAAGGGTTGTCTCTAGTTTAACTCTGGACTTTCACCCTGGACACTGTGATTGCGTGTATGTATTTATAGGTTTTATTTTTAGTTGCCATTCCGCTTCGTTTTTTTTTGTGACCCGTGTTTCTTCAGTTGCTGCTGGGTTAGTCAACAGAAAGTCTGTAGGGTTTAGGGAAAGATCATAGTTTGGGTTAACACATCTTCCACAGGCATGCTCTGTGTCATAACGGGGAAAATGTGTGTCCAAGGACGTGAATCACTCACTAGATTTTTTTCCTCTGACTATTTCACAAACTCTCTTGACATCGGGCTGGTTGGTTAATTAGAGAAAAAAAAAATACATAAAAATGCAATATAGAGAAGACCCAATACTGTGGGAACTAACTTTTAGAAGTAACTAACAGAAAGTCATAAACGTTTGAACATGACAAGAGACTCCAGCTACAAAAATAGTGGAATGAACCTATGATATCCTTTACAATGTCGTAAAGCAGAATACTTGAATGCAAAGCACTGCAGCCACTGTTCCTAGTTACTATCCATCCCCGGTTAACAGTATCCACTTGTCTAAATCAATGCTCGAGGCATGTGTTTTTGTACTGTTCAAAGGATTTTACTTGTCAAAGAGTCTCCTTCACACTGCCCAAGGCGTTGTTTTTCATTTTTAATTCAACATTTTCAAGATCGCAGAGGATTGCCGGTAAAGTGACTTTGGAGGGCGTCCTTGCGTGTCAGTCATCAGGCTAAGAGTGACTGTCACTTGGAGTGCTCTTCACTGAAGCGTGCATCTGACGTCTGTATCTTGTCTGAGTGATCGAACGTGTACGTGATCGAGTGTGCACGTGAAAACAACAGCAAGCCGTTTGTGTTGGGGAACGAAAAGCAAAGATTGTGTTACTATATGGTCACCCGTTGATGGGGAGAATCATGGTTGGTTTACGACAGATAAGGCTAAAAAAGGTTAATTAAAGCTAGGCACATGTGATTTGTTTTGGTGGAACAGAATGAGCTTAGAAAGGGGAAAGACTGTATTTGGGTAAGGGCAGAGAGAGAAAAGACATCTTGGGGTCTGCTAGTTTACCCAGCTAAAAAAATAGAGATAAGGTTTAAAACAGAATTAAAAGGAATCTTTTTTTTAACTACATATCACCCAAATAAGTACTTTCTGTGAGTGTGTCTGTGTGCTACAAAATCCAACCCTGTGAGTTGCAACTCCCAAGGGGCTCCAAGATTATCAACAGAGCAGATTAGGAAAGCAAACACAATTCTGTTTAACTTTGAGCGTTGCATACAGTTAGCGAGGCTCAGGGGATGAGAATGTAGGTCGGTGTGCTTGTTAGGCAGTCCAATGAAATATATTATTTGTTAAGTTCATTATACCTGTGATAGACTATCGAGTTGTGCAGGATGTGGCCAGGGTATACCCCGCAAATGTCAAATGGGCGATTGGAATTGATCAACTCATTGATCTGGAGCTAATAGCAACTTCTTTTGAACTCATTCCAAACCAGAAAAGTGAAAATACATGTGAGAAGAGTAGATGCTGTTGATGCTCTAACCCCAACCTCAACCCTAAGTCTAACCCTAACCCTTTCTATGCCTGTGTCTATATATGTCTGTCTAACCTTAACCCTAAGTACGGAGCTAAGTCATACTCACGTAGTCCGATGTGAGGTTTCCACTGATCCTGCAAGATATCCAAAAATCTATCGGATGGATTTGCAGCCGTGGCTTCAGTCGTTTCCAGACGAAGTCTCCTACAGAATCTACAGATCCCCTAATCTTTCTTTCAGCACTACTGCGACATGGAAGAAGTATAAGAGGCAAGAAGAAAGTTTTGAGAAAAGCTACCCAAAAATGCTTTACTTCTTCTGAACCAAACATACCCTGACAATTTTGTCTAAAAAAAAAGAAAAAAAAGAAACCCTCTTGGTTGGATTTTGCCCACTTCAGAAGCTTTTTTGACCTACAAATCACTTAATCCAGGGTCAAGCGAAGTCATAAAATGTAATTTTCTTAACAATGGTGCTAAAGAAAGGCAGAATTATTGCTTTATTCGGTCACGGGTCTGTATCACGTTTCCATCGCTCACAAGCAAATACACAAAATTACATTTTCACACACACACATAGACATTCAGTCCTCCCACCTAGCCTTTATTGAGGCAATATAAATGGCACAAGCTCTCCTTGTGTACATGGGAACGTAAAGGGAGGTGATCATGACCAGAACACTGCTTTATTAAGACCTCTGTTTACACTCTCTTTTATTGGACGTATAAATAAGACTTGGTGCCACTTTTTACCGCTCCCTCAATGCTTCTGGTGGTTCTTATGACATTCCAGCTAACAAAAGCCACTTAGACGCTGCCTCGCACCACGGCACTGCCACGTTCCAACTTTACCAAATGTTCCTCCCAGAGCATGTGGAAAAGGAATGAGCCTGCAGACTATTTCCACTAATATAAGGCAATTTATAAGCAGGAATCAAACCTCATAGTGGACCACATTAACAAAATGGTTGTTCAGTCGCCGACTTTGAAGTCAAGGAACCAAACGCTGTATGGTTTGATGTGGAGCACGCCACACAAAAGGGGCGAAGGCCGTTCCATTCGTGTGTGTGTGTTTTTACCTCATAAACCACAACGTGAACTCGACCTTTCTCTGTCAAAACCCTCCCTCTGTTTTCCCCTCATCTTTGTGTTGTGCTTATCTTATAAGTGCGCTTTTCTCCGAGGTTATCTTGCGTTCCCTTACTCAGCATGCCCACCTCCCCCAGACGGTGTGGTTTTCTGGGACTAATGAGGGTAGAAATCTTCTCCCCGTCGTTGTGTGTGTTTCAATGCCCTCCCGTCCTTGTCAGAGAACCTGCTTCTCATCATCAGGCTGGAAATGCATGACGACTGCTGAGCTGGTCACCTCTGACTCTCCACTATCAGCTGGAATAGCTCTGTGATCAACCCCAGAGTGGTAGTTTCCTTGGAGGATAACCAGAACAAAGCTCAGCTGGAGAGCGTTGTGCCTGACTGGGGTTATTAATGCTGGAGAATAAGCAGACTCAGCAATTTAAGCGGGTGAGTCACGTATAAAGAGATGGAGGCGATGTGAACCACCCGAAAGGAAGAACTTCGAAGCTGCTGGTGATGATAATCAGCGATGAGTATAGTCCCTAGAGTGTGTTTTATGTTTATCCGGGTGTAAACGCAAATCAAAAAAATAAGAAAAAGTTTCAAGTTCTAAACGCGCCATAAATTAAGCGTAGACCACACGCACGGCTTCTCGCAAGTTCACTGGCATCACCCTCAAACTAAATCTGTTTCCCTGCTGTTTGGAAACGCTCGATGGAGCATCGGCAGGGGGAAAAAAAAAAACGCAGAAAAAACAAGCAAACGTTTGATTTAGGATGTTTGCGCTGGAACAAATGGCGCTAACAACCCCTGCTGCTTTAGTAAGCTGCAAAATAACTTCCCCACTGCGAGGAGCTGATTACTCCGTGAACCCTGTTAGCAACGTCCTCCAGCGACTCTTTGTTCGCTCATCACGCTCCATTTAGGGAGTTTGTCTCAGTTAAAGGTAGCAGGTTTTGCTCGCTGTCCGTTTTTTTTTTTTTTTTCCCGGCGGGCACACTCTCGGTTTTGGATTCGGGGACGGATACGTTTCTCAAATGACTGGCAGCGTGGCAGAGCAGTAGCCATTCAGAGGCTCAGTTAACACCCTGTCAGAACAGAGAGGGAAGAGATAAAAGCGCGCTGGGAACAATGCCCCAAAGCTACGTCTAATCCTCACACTGCATCCTGGACACTAGCCTTGTGTTAGGAGTTATCACAGTGGCAGCAGCAGCAAACCCAAGCTCCTCTTTGCTCAAAACTCTCCACTCCTCAAGAACTGTGGAGATTGTCAGGGGGGTGGTTAGAGTTTGCCACAGGCTAACGGTTCTCAGTATTTTGATGTCTGAGGGTTGTATTTACTGTGTTGTGCTCATGTTTTTATGGCGGGCCCCATTCCGCTGATAGCCCTATAAAAAAGGATATGAACATATGCTCGGGAGCAGCTACGATGTAATGCAAACGTTTTTTGTTTTTTTTGTTTTTTTTTTGTCGGCGGAGATAATTGTTAGTTGCGACAAGGAAATACATTCACAGGGCATATTTTGTGCGACGTTACAGAAAAAAGCCATCGCATGCTGACACTTTAGATTACGCGGCAGCACTTGTCAGGTTGTGTTTAAATGTTGCTGGTGTGCACCCGGCACGGGATTCAATAGCAGGGAGGGATTCATTATCAGAAATGTTCAAACAGTACATTTTTTATTGTTTTTGTTCACAGTGGATGGATGGACATCGTCTGGGTTTTCAGATTCCGTTAGACTTAAAAGAGAAGAGCACTTTGAAGTCGGCCTTGTGTCCTCACATGGTATTTATATTTCCTTTTTTTGCAGGGAATCTTTTGAGCACGGTGGTTCAACGCAGACCAACGGCGAAGCAGAAGCACTATGGGACCACAGTACCTCTGCAGCTTGTTGGACAAGATTGGAGACCAATCAGTGAGCTGAAATACCAGGTGGAGACTTTATTTCATTTTGACATTAATTTCTTTGTTCTGACTGATCCGTGTGTCTCGTCGTATTACTGTCACTGCATCACCTTTGGTGATGTGACGTCAAAGTGTTAGCAGGGTGCAATCATAGGATTAAGACTTCAAAGCCTATAGATAGTCTCTGCTCTCCAGTGAATGAAAACCCTCTTATTATGGACCGTCTTCTTGCACCAAAATCTTGTCATACAACATGACAACCTCCCACCTGTTAGCTGACTGTTGATCAATAGTGGAGGTTCCAGGCTGTAGTTGCCTATTATGACCACTGACAGGAAAAATAAATAACACCCACCATCTTGTGACAATGTAATGTTCTGCTGGGAGACTGTTGGACCACCTGGCGTTCATGTGGATGTTACTTAGACACGTACCACCCACCTAGATCAAACCAGACCAGCAGCAATGTGAGACACACACACACAAAAAATGACTTGGAAACAAAGAAGAAACCAAAGAAGAAATCAAAGAAACATGAAAAACAGCACAAGGTGTTGACCCCCTCTCAACCCATAGGACCCAAAGGCCCCCGCTAACAACTTTCTGTTGCCAGACACGACAGGACAGCCTCAGAAGATCTCAATTATCTGATTAGTCACAACTTTTTTGGAGGCACATGGGAGACCTACACAATATAAGGCAGGTGGTCCTAATGTTATGCCTGATCAGTGTATTTCACACTGTCCCAGACTGACGGACAGGCAAACTTGGCAACTACCTAGGGCCCCCAGAGACCACCTGATATTGGTCCATATCAGTGACAATGATGGAACCCCTATAGACACTAATGGGGCTCCCCTCTAGTGGCTGCTTGCTAGTAGCTAGAGGAAGCCTCCCGGGGACTGCCGACATTCGGTCGGTAATCAATGACACAACATGAAATCCCCTAAGACTGCAACAATGACGCGCTGAGAGTCTCCCTAATGGGGCCCCCAAGGTGCCACTTGCCTGGGGCCCCCAGAGTGTCTTGAAACAGCCCTGTTACTAGTGTATGCACAGAGCCATCTTTTCTTGTCAGCGCTCTGTATTTGAAAACCAAATACCGTCAGTGGCGATGACGCCCTATCCGGGTTCATCCAACGCCCCCAGGCCGCTGCACGCAGCGTGGTCAATTTGTTGGTAGGAACCAAAGTTGTTTATTGTAATAAATGTTTAGAAAACTCTGTGTTTGCGTCATATGTCTCACGTCATGTTAATCAGTTGTGCAATCACTCACATTGGTCTTTTGCATTGCCTCAACATTGATGTACTTCAAGTTGAACTTCAGTGATACTGCAAAGGTCGCTGCAGATGTCCTCCTGTGTGTACACTATTCAACTCCACCATTGGGAAGGTTGTAAGAAAAGCAAACTCTGTAATTTAATTTTGAATTTTATTTTGTCTTGGGCAACTACGATAGCAGTAAAACACAGAATTTATATTTGAATCTGGATTAAATGCAAAGTTTCAAACTTTTATTTTCCATCTTGAATTTACATCCAACAACTAAACCACATCTAATCTCCAGCATCAGCTGTGAAAATGCAAGATTGTTGATTCGGAGCTTTAAACTCATTAATCCATTGACTTTTTTTCCCCCAGCTGTGCTCATATCCCCTATTCATTATTGTAACATTGCTGAAGTATGTCATGAATTTTTTCAAATCTGTCGGCAGAAAGTTTCACATTAGTCTCGCCGCTCACGTATCAGGAGTTTGTCAGACCTCGTGCAGCCATGCAGGAATGGCAGTCATTGTTTCTTCGCTCCAGGTTCACATTTCAAGAGCAGGCAGCTGCACAATATCATCATCTCAGAAAGGAAGGAAACACTGGAACGTTAATGAAATGTAATTCATTAATGGGATCCTTGGCTCTCTTCTGTGTTATAATCCCAGACTTTATGAAAACAAAACACAGGGCTGCCAGGCAGACATAAAAACACAGCTTGAGTTTCCTGGTTGCGTTATTGATGTACTTCATTTCTGAATTAATTAGTTCTGGCTTAACCAAACAGACAAGGTGCCACGAGGTTCCGTTCTGCTCAAAAACAAAAACAGACCTGGGATCAGTGATTTAAGGAACACCCGCTTGAAGCTGAAAATAAATATTAATTTAAGTCCAAATATGCGGCGCATACGTCCTGAGTTAAAAACGGTTATAAACATGATGCCTTGTGAGTCAAATCACGCCTATGGAAATCTGTCTGGGCTGAAAGTTGGTTCCCACATAGCGGGCAATGATACTGCCTAAAACCTAAAGTGTCCTGCTGCCATATCCTCTTATGATCCTCACTTCTTCACAGGGGGGCGATGGATGACTTAACCCAGAGCGGTGCTTTTCGCTGCAGCTGACCCAGACTGAACTGGATGTGTTGAAAGTGTTTGTGTGTGTGTTTGTGGTTGCCCAGGGATTCGGAGAAAGTGAGACAGAGGAGGAGGATTTTGTGTGTGTGTGTGTTTCTTCGCCCGTGTGTTTGCATATGTGCAGATGCGTGATGCTTGACAGCATGCTTGACTGCAGTGTCACTTCATCTCACAGGCGGAGACGCGTGGCCTCTCTCAGTCAGTTGCATCGTGGCTGCGACCCAGGGGTGCGAACACTCGTGGCTTCCTGCAGGATCAATGTCAAACGGAATAGAAACATAAAGCTAATCCTCTCAGCTCTTGTTCTAACATAAAAAGTAGCTTCATGAGGTTTTTTTTTTTTCTTTCCCCCTGGCTGCTCTCATCATTTGAAAGCTGGGTGGGTCTGTCTCATCAGGACCGGAGCAAAGGTTTTTGAGAGCTTATTGCCACACGCAGCAAATTAAATTGACTTATTTAGTTAACCAATGTACCAATCAGCACCAATCTTGACTTCAGGTGGGGGAGGGCGATACTGGGAATCTTAGTATCGATCCGACACCAAGTTAATACCGGGCTAGTATCGCCGATACCGATTCTTTATTACTTGAGATGTCATGGTCATTGAATAACTTCATAACTTTGCCTTTAGTTTGTTGATTATGATAAAACACAGGACAACTATTTAGACAAATAAACCTGTTTCCATTAACTAATTGCAATATAAAACAATTGAACAAATGAATTAACTAACAATTGTTCAAGAAAAAAACGCCCTTAGTTCTAAATAAGAAAAAGGAACTAACTAACTTAATTTTGCCAGCTGTGTGATGGCCAAATTTGAGTATCAAACTCTGTCCATATCCCACCTTTTGCTACAGGTGGTGATGGAGAAGCTCCTCCTGGAAAAGTTTCGCTCGCCTCCGGAGGAATCTTTCTCATCTCCACTTTTCTTCTGTTGTCTCCTCCAGAGTCAGCCCGCATCTCTGAAGCTCCTGATTGAAGCGGAAGGCGAGCAGCTGCTCCTGTCCCTGGAGAAAAACGAGTAAGTGACCCTCTCTCTGCTTATACCTGAGCTCTTTCTCGAGAACAAATAGGTGACATACGCAGTGCACAGGGGGGCCGGAGCTGGGGACAGGAGGAATGTTTTCTCTCTTCGGACCGTCAGTGTGGACATGGCCGGGCATCTCGGCTCTTTGTCTCTCTACGCGCCGACACGAGGGGCTTGAAAGACGGACCCTCCTGAATACATCAGCCTGACGTTGATGAAAACCGACATCTTCCTCCTTCTCTCTCCCCCCATCTTTTCATTTGATCTATTGGCATAACACGGGGGAGATGAAGGATTTGTTTGAACTGAGCAGACACTCAGCACTCGGTGTATTAAGATACCGTCGTCACGTTGTCAGTCAAGAGGGTGGCAGGGATGGAAGGGGGGGAAAACATCATTCGAAAGAGATAGGGTCATCAGCGCGGGTACAGTTTGACAGAGATGTACAGTAGCGCTGGACGCGTTCAGGGGAATATTTGTCATCTTTGCATTTTTTACACGAGAGGCGATTCGATGCGGAGGCCCCAGTCTCAGGCAGCCTCGGCGTTGAGCGAGCTGCCGCTGAGAAGAATGGGACGTGATTGATGGAGCAATATGTTTTCCATCCAGCTCGGCTGCCACACATGAGCAACCAGGAACACGCGGAGCTGTCTGTGTGATAAAGAGAAAGCAAAAGGGAGAGAGAGGGAGCAAATGTGTTTTTATGCTCCCGTCAGCTATGAATCTCACTTGTTTTCCAGACTTAATATATGCAAATTCCACCTGCAAACCGTGGGACAAAGCTTTCAACGCTGGCAATTTTATGGATTACTTACTCTGAAAATATTTTTATGGCAAATCACACGCATTCTTTCTGTTGAATACTCCTCCTTTTGCACAGGTGGGGATTTTGCAAAGCTGACTTTGCAGATTGGCGTGCCGTATTCATGGCTGGGAATTACATTTTCTTGTCATTTCACAATGGGAACCGAACCGTTTCCCCTGTAGTCAGCTGTGGTGGAAAACACCTTACATTCCCACGCACGTAATCCTCGCCCGGCGCGTCTGTCGTCGTCGCCCCATACCGTTGAACGTAAAGTCCACAGTTCGAGCTCGGACCCACGGCCAAGAGGAACAAACAGAGATGATGGAGAGGTGCAATCTACATCTGTCTTAATGAGCTCGACTATGATGGAAGGACTTTTTACTCAAACAAACCTCCATGCATTCCAAGTAGCAATATGTTAGAACGTACTGTCAACACGTGCAACGAGCCTGCAGAATACGACTCAATTACAAAGTCTGTTCTGCAATGAGTCCAAATAACACTTCATCAACATCGAAATAGAAGCTGCTTCATGCCATGTATGTTTGACGCGGCGAGACACATAAAGGAGGTGGATTGGAGGAGGATGCACGCCGATGAGTGCGTCTGGCTCGGATCATTGTCCCACGGCCACAGAACCGAACCTGCCGTGCTGACATTTAGCGAAGGTTCTAGTCTGAGGTTGCTGGCAGGCTGGCTGCGCGCCGCTGATGAAATCCAGTTGTTCAAACACAGCCAGCATCCGTACAGGAGGATAGAAAAAAAAAAAAAAAAAAAAAAAAAGCATCCCAGAGTGAAATGATTTGGATTAGACGCCCAGATTTGTTTTTGTTTTCTCAGGTCTCCTTTAATAAATATCGCTGGCAACGAAACATGCGGGAGGGAGGCGCGCTGCGCGGCCGAACATGATTGCCTCGGTTGTACTGAGGGGTGAACACGGGAGCAGTAGACGCTGCATCAGAACGTTGAGGTGCTGGAAACAATTTTTGACCGTCTGCTTGAAGGGATTACATTTTTCATTTCTGTTCCCCAGAGAGCACAATTGCCTGTTACTTGCCAAACCAAAGCCATACTTATTAAACTCATTGAACTCAAAATTTGTTAAATGTCTGGACTGAAACCTCAAAACAACAGGAACGACCAATCTAATGATTCCTGAACACGAAAGCTTAAAGTCTTGAATATATTTGTCTTTGCCGACACCTATGGTGGTAGAGGAAATTGCAGGCGTGTCTCTTACTAGATCTCTGATAAAACATATTACGGTATTTGTTTTCATGTATAATCACGTGTTTATAACATTTGTTTTCTACTGGTTGAGAGAGGAATTAATGCCGTAGATTGACTAAACATGGACTATTTTACCGTGATGATGAGTAAACATTGTTGAATAATCCCACAGTAGTAGTGTGACAGGTTTGCATGGCCCCATGTTAGCACTGCCTGCTGATGTGAAAATCCAGGTATTTAGAGAGATAAAAAGAGATAAGAGATAAAAAAAAAAAAAATGAAATTAATTAACAGGGCCTATTATGGTTTCATTTATTTTGACACATTTATTCATATTTAAACTGCTTTTGGCTATTGGTAGCTTTTTTCTCATTCATAAAAAGGTAAAATTGGGGACAGCTTTTGCCGTTTAACTGTCCTTTTCTGTAATGCGAAGTAAGCTGTTGCCAACTGCCCGATAAAAAATGAACAGCTGCGCGGTGTTCGTGCTCTCGTCACATGCAGTCGACTTCAGGTCTTCAATTTGCTGCACAGCTGTGTTTCTGGTCATGCTAACGGTTTTGAACGCTAGACTTTTTTCCAGACACATCAATCCTACAACTTTAGCGAAGCATTGTTTTGTGAAGTCACCATTTGAGAAAGGTTTCCCATTTTTGGGCAATGAGTTGACAACCTCAGAGCTGATTATCCTGCCAGTTTTTGTCATAATCTGTCAGTTACGAGCGTGTTGACCTTTAATACAATTTTGGGAAAAATACTCCCAAAAAAACATATGAACTACTGTTTTTATGTCATATTTCTAACAAGTCCATTTTCAAAAGTCACTGCTATGCGTCAAAATTGTAACGGGTGCCTTGTATGTACAAAAGTATTTTGAATTAACACGTGACGACCGTTTCAGATGTCTGCGTTAAATAAATTTCGTTCTGCGACGGCAGGCTGTGTGGAATCGGTGATGACATTTGGAAAGCCTGGAACATGATGAAAACTGTTTCCCGTTCTTGAAATGTGAGCCAGTACAGAGCATTCTTTGGTGCGTCTTGCCATTAAGGCTTGCGGAAGCAGGAGACATAGGCTTCAGATATTCCTTCAGCGCCCTCACTGACAAAGCACCCTGTTGTCAGGATGGAAAGGGCGCCTGCAGCCTGGAGCAAAAAAAAAAAAAAAAAGTCAATGTGTGTCAATGTGTGAACTGGCACTTCTCACTTTTGTGTAATGATGTATCTTCCGATTGAAGTATTGCAATAGAAACACTGCTTTACTCTGGACGACCACCCAGTTCTCTTAATTTAAATATTTACTGCTTGCTCTAGTGAATTTGGAGGCCAGGTCAACAACTTGTTTTTCGTGTTTTTTTTTTTTTTTTGAGTTGTTCCTAAAGTGTTTTTGTGTGTGTGTCAGGCTGCAATCAAGGAGCGTCATTGCTATGAGGTGGGGGTACCTGGTCTGGTCTAGGTTGGTGGAACATGTCCATTTAACATCCACACCAATGTCAGGTCCACACGTTTCCCAGCAGAACATTGAATTGTCACAAGATGGTTTAAATGTCTATTTACTTCTCCTTTCAGTGGGTTTTAATGTTATGGCTGATCAGTGTATACACTCATACAATGAAGATTCACATTCTTCAGAGTCAAGGCAGCTCAACAATCGATTGTCGATGAAAACATCCTCCCAGGTGTTCTGGGATACACACAGGAAATTGATTGCAGAATTGACGAGTGTGTGAACATCGCCCACTATTGCTGATATTAACATGAAAATGCTCTTGACACGGAAACAGATTATGAAGACTCACGTATTTCGGTTGTTCGGCTTAAAGTGCGCATTCAGCACTTTACTTGAAGCGTGAATATCAACCCTGCTTTTTATCCCAGTGTTTTCCTGGCTCACTGTTCTGCTCACGTCCTCGGGAAGCGAGAATCATGTTGACGTCATTTTGTCCTCACAGCTTGTCCTCGACACACTGACCGGCGGTTTCCGGCAACTGGAAATTGGAAGTATGTAGTAACATGGAAAAGAAGCGGGAATGCTAGCGACCACTCTGTGAGCTCCCAGATGCTAATGCTAATGCTAATATTGGTAGCGTGACTGCTAATCTCTCCTGGGTAGAGATCGGCATAGTGTCTGTGGATGCATGCTGAATGAACAACGTGATCCACCGGACACGGTCCTCAAAGTTGAGTGGCCGACATCTGAAAATAATAAGAAAAGTGCCTCTCATCCTCTATCTGCAGTTTTGGGGCCCTATGAGGACTTGGACCTGGAGTTTGCCACTTTGAGTTTCTCATGAAGAATAAATGACCTGGCCAGAATGAACTTTGTTCTTGTTCTCTCTGTCCTAAGAGCAAGAACAAATTCCTCGCTTCTTGTAGAATATGTAACAAGCTTCAGGCAAAAGAAAAAAGCAGCAGGCTACAAGTCATTTATAACATTGTCGCTAGTAGCGTGAACTCTGATCACTGTCATCACCTGGGGTAAGTCTGATGTCTGTGTTGGCGTCTTGGATCGGTTGGATTAGTAGAAGACCGAACCTTCCCACGGTCATGGGGGTTTTTCTTATGTTTTGAGCCAAGACTGATGTTCCCCCAATGCGCAGGCGAAACTACAGTATCCATTTACCATTGAATGCACTGCTGTAAGTGCATTCGCCTCCTTTAATGCCAGTGGATGCGTTCATTTAATCAGCTTCTTGCCTCTGATAGCGGACAGAATCCTCAAGGCTTGTGCACATTTGAGTGGGGACAGTTATAGAGCTTAGATAGGGGGGTATGGAGCCACTGCTCGCCAAGCTGTTGTAGCCATTCTCGCTGCCTTGTGTCTTTGAATGTGAAGCCTCCAGGCACATCTAGATGAGTCCCAAGCTAAGCAGGCTGCACTCTCTCCATCCGGATTTCCCTTTGTAATGGACTGCAGGATCCCTGAAAGGAGGCCTGGGGATAATCAGCTGGGTGGAGGATGTTTTCGGTTGCTTGCTCTCGGGGCTTCTGTTTGCTCATCATGATGTTTGGCCTTAAGCATGCGGCGCATGGAGGGTCTCTATCCATCTTGTATAGTCTTTTTTACAGTATGACAAACAGACACCAATGAGTACACACAGATGTACTTTTGCAAACTTTAATCTGGGCAGGGGGCAGGCGGAGGAAATGTTTCCTGGCTGCAGAAAGTCCTCTATCTGTCTGGTGTTTGGAAGAACAATAAAACTCAGCCTGGACAGTCTCCAGATGCAGTATGTCCCTGTTTGCATATTGGGTATCTCAGGCTGCACTGTTGATTCCTCTCAATGAAGATGTCCTCATGTCTCACTAAAAACACGCAGAGGAAGCGGACTCTCCCGGGGAAGTGAACAAACAGAAGGCTGAAGACACCGCACAAATAAGCAGTCCTTTATGGAAAAAACACATCGCGGTGACCTCCTTTTTCAGAGTTATTGTTCTCGGCTGTTGAGCCACACACAGATTGTTTAAGGAACGTCAAACCTAAATACAGCAATGTCTAACAAATCCTTCCTCTTGTCATTAAGTCAGAGATGAAATAAGATCGTTTTTTTTTCTTTTCCATCAGGACTTGTGCAGAGCAGCCATGGCTCTTTTAGGTTTTAGTTGTTGTTTTGCCTTTAGGAGTCATTTGTTAATGTTTAACTCTTAGCTAGCATTTCACTGTAGCTCCGAACCTGCTACCTTTTCAGTTATAGTGAACATTATTCACATAGTAACCTACTACCGTTACAATCAGTAGGAGCTTATCTAGGCTGTACCATTCATAAAACACAATGCGCTTCATGAAAACAGATATGCTAGAAAGCCATTCAACTGTGCCATCTTCCAACTGAACCCAATACTTTACTTTAATGACTTTACTTTACTTTACTGACTTTACATTTCTTCTCAATATGCTTTTTTTCTTGCGTTCTTGTATTCAAACATCATCAGCAACAGCTCAACTACTGTTTGAGTTAAAAAGGTGCAGCGGACCAAGTGCAGCCCCAATGGATGTGGTCCTGCTTCACCCATTTTAATAGGGATCAACTGGGAGGTAACTTGTGTTGTCCTGGAATAGACTTTTCCACTGCTCATGTCCATTCTCTGATGAGTAACAAGTGTTTTGGAGGCACAAGGGAGACCTACACTATACTAGGACATAATGTTATGCCAGATTGGAGTATATTAGTATGTAAATTGTAAATAGTCTTGTATTCACCACCTGTAGATTATATACAATGTGAGAAAAAAGTGGACATGTGCTTTGGCCTCCTTTCACATGAAGGAGGAGAAGGTCAAGGGGTGGTTTAGGAGGGCACGGAGATACAGTTAAAGCTGGTGATTTGAAGTCTCCATCCGCTGAGGTATTATAGCTGAAAACGCCGCATGCACCCCGTCTGCTGTGTGCTCCCGTAATCACCGTGGAGATGACATCTAATTACAGCCTCGCTCCACATGATCTTATCTGCCGCCAGCCGGTCACATCCAACATCTGAAACCCATCGGTGCATAATCAGCTCGTCCTCCGACCTATTAGCCAAGCGTTCCCGGACAAAAAGAGACGCGTGGACAGGTAGATAGTGAGTGAATGTGCAGTTGGCTGGCATTGTAATTGAGGCAACACAAACACTCGCGTCGGCATGAGCCAACGCACGCACAGCGTTGGGTACATTCTCATTTATTCTCTTTCTTTCACACGTGAAATTTCTTCCTCTAAAATTAATTCTGAAACACAGATACTTATTTCCTGGCAAAGGACACAGTGAAGCTTAACTCTAGCCTCTGTACCTTTCTAGTTACCTTCGCGCCTGCAAGGCCGCGATACACGGTGATTCATTAGTGTCAAAGACAAGCCTTGGAAATGGGCTCATCTTGTCCAGAGCCTGCACCTTTTAACTTCTTCCTTCAAAAGGGAATTTTTTTGGAAAGAGCATTCCTATTTTTGAATTACCTTCTCCTAGGCTCCAATTATTTTCAAGCTTAGAGCTGCAATTAATAAGGTGGACTCCTTGTTCCTAATTAATAAGGATGGTTACAGCTGAAAAAGGCTGTGGGGAACGGTGACATGCATGAAAACCGTTCTGTGTTTCTGTTTCTACATACATGAACATGTACAAAGTGAAACAACTGGAACAATTTATCTGATGTAACTTTGTTTCATTTTGTTTTTTTCTCCTCAGATATGCAGTCAGTTAGATTAATCTTTGAAATAATCTGATCTCATGTTTTCACCTAAAGTTTCCTGACATCTTTCTGTACGGCATCAGAATACTCACCTCTTCATGTGTCGAAGAGTTTTTCTTAAAAATTAAGTAAATATAAATACATTTGGTCAAATAAAAGTTAGTTTTCGTGTGGTGGAAGTTTCATGTTTCCACATCCTTCCTGTATCCCATAAGATGCATTTTTGCCAGTTTTGCCTTCCAAGCTAATTCACATCTCATCGTCTTGAACAAACATAAGGTCACTGCAGGGTAACGTTCCTCCAGCAGAACTCTGCACACACATCATTCAGTCGTACGAAGCTCATATATCCCAATAAACAACAACCAAATTGTATTTAGAGGGGGAATAAGTAAAAAAACAGGATTACATTATCTACGTTTGTTACACCGTGCTCTATGTAGTGATGATAAGAGTCATCTCCTCTCCAGCCTGAGCCGTTTTCCAGACAGACCGCAGGGGTCTCAGGGCTGCAGCTGGTAGATCTATTCTTCGGGGCCGTCCTCCCTTCACCACACGGCCAAATGAAACCTGCAGAAAGCAGCAGGACAAGCCATCACTCACTGCCTCCCTAAAGAGGTTATGAAAGCTCCTTCAAAACTGAGATGCTCTCCATTTGCAATAATTGTTTTAATTTACAGTAGCTCAGTTATGTGTTTATGCATTTAACGACCAGTGTACCTGCATTTGCAAACGTATATATCTAGGGGATGCATTTCATTACCTTTCTCTTTTAATTATCCACCAAATCCATCCCAGACCTGTTAAGAAAAAGAAACAGTTATACTTTTAAAGCTCAGACGCACCAATATCAGAGAATAAGCAACTGTGGCTCCATCCCATGTTTTCTGTATCTGTGCCAAAAAGTTGCATTTTGACCACAGACTGTGAAACGGACAATGTGCATCAGCCAAACTGACGCTATTTTCCTGGGGATACGTGTGGTGCTATCTTGTGACTTTGGAGCCAAGTACAGTGGATTATACACTGTATTTATTTTGTTAAAAAGTCTCACAGTCCAACGGGATCGCTTCATAGA
Source organism: Mugil cephalus (assembly GCF_022458985.1). NCBI lineage: Eukaryota > Metazoa > Chordata > Actinopteri > Mugiliformes > Mugilidae > Mugil > Mugil cephalus. The sequence continues at coordinate 7,658,992 of NC_061785.1, read as the reverse complement.
GCACGTCCTTTCTATAGTATCAAATAACTGAACTAAAACAAAACATAGAAAAATTACACTTGAACTTGCTTTTAACTACCTAAAATCACAGACCATCCTTGAAAAACAAACAAAAAAAGAAACATTTGACGTGTGTCTTAGTGTTTTATTTTGGCTCAAATCCCATCCACTAACACTGAGGAGGTAGAGCTTATGACCTGTACTGCAGCTAGTCACCAGGGGGAGCTCTACTTGCTTTGGCTCCAATTTTGAGGAGCAGTTCCACCGTCCTTTTATTATACTGGGTCGTTGCATGACGCTGCTTCCATTGTACTTCGCTCCCACGAGTGTGTGCGTCCTTACTGCTGGCAAGATGGCATTTTACACCAGATGTCTCCAAGACCTGCCCAAGTTAACTATATCGGACGTCCATGGACTCGTCCAAAAGGGAGGCTCCACCCCCCATAGTTCTCTCACCCTCTAAGAGACAAGTTGCCAAGTTCATTCGCCATGTTGTGCTAGGAGACAAATCTTAAGTACATTATGTGCTTGTGTGAGAGGAAATACCCTCCATACCAGCTAGTGGCAGTGGCTTTTAGTGACTGCCGATTAAAAAATGCTCAGTTGGCTGAAACCAAACCAAAGCCACCCCAAATTGTTAAACAAGTATGAGTCATTTTTAAAAGCTCTTTCTTCTATTGTTTGTTCTCAAATCTGGTAAATTAAGAATTCAAAGCCTGAACGATATGCCATTATATTTTACCCTGTAAATGCCATTGTGCCATTTTAAACAGGCTTCTCTGCCTCTTTTAGGCTAAGAATGCATTAAAAGTTATGAGCGGTGGGGATTTTCAAGGAATGTGTTTCATTTTCAGACACTTATGTAAATGCTGTCTAGCATTTAACAGAGTATAATGCAATTTTGAATATTTTCCAGGGAGCTGATAAAGCAGAAACATGCGCTATCACTTTTAATTCCAACCCTTCATTTATCTCATATACAGATAAATGTATGTGGGCTTTTTTTCCCCCCATGTCTCCCTCTGCTACAATAGTCTCACTCTGGGTGCCCAAGAAAATAAAGGAAAATCAAAGTTCTGCAATTTCATCGTGCAGTGTATTCTTTCATTCGTAATATATGACATCAATAACCGAACGTGCAGGCTGTGAATGTATAACTATGCTTTCTTCTTAAAATGCCTGCAATAATGCCACCGTTGTTTTATGCAGACATGAGGGCAATGAGCAACAAAATAAAACTGAATGCCTCTGGGCGCCCGTGAAATGCAGCTATGAAAGTCAAGCGTAAACATGAACCCTGTCCGTAGATATTTGATTTGTGTGCACAATGCATGTTTTTACACCCGGTAAACAGTAGCAAAAGTCTCAGAGGTGGCATAATGTGGCCCTATTAAAAGATATTAACGATTCTGTCGTACAAAGTTAGCATTTGTCTGAACTAGTCGAGGCCCTCTCTCGGTCTTTCTCAGTTTTTCTGTTTTTTTTTTTTTTCCTGGTTATTCCCTTTCACCCATTTAAGCAAACACTCTCCATAAATTCAAGTGAAATCTCATTTTCTCAAGACTACGAGGGTGCCAAAGAGAATAAACAAAAGCAGCCAAAGTTTTTGACCTCTGTGTCTGAAGACTGTGACGATAATCAGCCCAGACTCGTAGTCCTGGCTTCCATCCTCCCTCTGACGGACGGACAAATAGATTTGCCGGAGTTACAGTGTGAGTTAATGTCAGCTGGGAGGGAGTGCTCGCTCTTCGACTTGTCCTCCATCCTGTTCCGTCCGTTCCCACAGTCCGGTGACCTTCGTATGACCGGGCCTCGCTTGCGCGAGGGGTCGCTGACTGAGCGAAAACGCCACGCGTGGTCATCGGTCAGACGCTCGGATCTGGGCCGAAGGAAGCCCGTCTCATTTGGCTGATCCGGGAGATGTTTTCCCCTTCTGTTGCCCTACATGTGCTTATGCAGAGCACTGTCCTTGTGACAAATGCATGCTGAAGGCGAAGCAAAAAACTGCATCCGTTCCAGTTGACTAGCACTGCAAAAAAACACCAACAGCAGATTCCCCTTTTTTATTTTTCCCAAGCAAGTAGCACCTCTGCTGTTGGACCTCTCCAGCGGTGATTCCGTCCTCATCTTTTTTGCGTGTTGCTGCTTTCGACTCGTTTAAAACTTGAAATCCGCATAAGGTTCAATGGGAAAACCTGTGTAGGAGTTTAGAGTTCAGATGGCTCTTTCATCGCTAAATTTAACTTAGTGATAAAGGGAAATGGTGCAGAGAAAGTCAGGGACCTGGAGCACAGACTCTTCCCCTGCCTTCATGTCATGCAGAAAGCAGATGCTTTTGGTTTTCACTCCCCACTGGTCATTGAGGATATGACTCTGAGGCCCCGCATTGCTGAGATGGACACACAGGGAGTTAAAGAAGGTGGTGTGAGTGGATCGGAGGTTTCGGGGTGTTTTTGCTTTGTCAAACTATGAAGGCAGCCACTCCCTTTCTGCTGTATACCAGCCTCCGCATCTCTCCCCCTGCACTTACTTTCTTGTCGTCAGCAACTTCCTTTAATTCCCCGTTGGGTTAAAGAACACGGTAGGGTCTCCTCTGCTTGGCCCCTGTACTCCTCCTCACTCACTCACACCTAATCCCTCCAGCACTGAGGACAGCAGTGAGCTGCCAACAACAATAGGAGCTGCCAGGGTTTGATAAAGAGGCTGTGGACTGCTTTGGGGTGAAGGGACCCAGTGGAATCAAAGTCTGACTCTGTGACACGGTTTCCTTAAAATCATAAAGCAAAGGGGTAACGGACAGGTTTTAAATTCGCAATCGGTTGAGCAGGAAACTGCCGCTAACCCCAACCCTAACCCTAACCCTAGGAACATATCTACCACTGAGGACACTGAAAAGTTAAAGATTCAAGCCGTGCTCACTGGCACTTTCACAATATGTTGATAAAAAACATACAGAGGTATGAAGTGCTGTTTTTCCCAGCCCCCCATCCTACAATAACTACTCCTACTACTACAAAAACTACTACACGGCATCAGGCGTAACATTAAAACCACTGACTGGTGAAGTAAATAACATTGACGATCTTGTGACAATTCATTTTTATGCTGGAAAACATTTGGACCTGGCATTCATATGGATTTTACTTAGACATGTACCGCCCACCTAGACCAGACCAGGCACTCATCACCCAATATCAATGACACTCATGTATTGCTGCAGCCATAACGAGCAGGATGCACCCTGACACAAAAGCGGTTTAGGAGCAACTCTCAAAGGACGAAAAACAGCACAACCTGGCCTCCAAACTCACTATTTATCCCAAACACCCTCCCCAGGACGCCCTCAGAAGACCCAACTGTTTTGGAGGCACAGGAGACTCCTACACAATATTAAGCCAATAGTGTTCCACTTCCTAGGTGCGTTGACGGGACTAGAGGAGTTGCGTTCCTCGCGGGGATCAATGGACCGTGGATGATTGATGACGGTACACGATTACATAATCAGTCACCGGCTTTAGAAACGGGGTGAACTGGTGTTGAAAGTTTACTTCAGGGATCATGACACAGCAGAATGTTTTGTCAGTGTGTGCTGCAGAGATCAGTTTGAAAGGGATTAATAAACCGGACATTTAATTCCTTGGAGGCCACACTCGTTGCAAATCATACTTTGACCTCGCCCCTTACCCAAAATATTAATTTAGCTTAAATCATTTGTTTTGCAGCCTTCGCTCCTTGTCAGTCATCTCCTAAAGGAAACCTCTGGTTCAGGAAGCGTAACCAAACCTACCTTAATACATTAAAGTCAGACCCTCAGTAGAAGCAGTGAGGACATCTTCCTCAGTTAAACAATCAGAGGTGCAAACGGAGGGAGAGTACATTTGTATTCAGCCCTTAATTGTTTGATTTCCCTAAGGGAATAAAGTCAGGGGGAAGAAGGACGGGAGAGGGATAGTGGAGAAGGATGGGGGGTGGGGGAGGTACAAGTACCGACAGGTTTAATTAATTGAAATGCAGCTTTTTTTTATTTCCTTCCACTTTTACCTTGTGAAAAGAATGATAGGCTTGATTGTTTGAAGTCCCCTCGTCGCTCATTAGTTAAAGCACAAGGCTGCAGTGAATGTAGATGCATAAGCTTCGGGCCTTGGGCCAGTTCTTCGCGAAGCATTTGAATTAATGCGGAGGGGGGTGGGTGGGAGGCGCGTGCTCAAAGCTGCTGCAAATGACTTGGCGTTCACCCCTCCCCGGTTACCTCCTCTCCTTCTCAGTCTTAGCCCACATAATAAATAAATCTAAATAAAACAAAGGAAGGCAAAATAAATAAATAAATAATTTAAGAGACAAAAAAAAAAAATACTGTCTGATGTAATTAATTTTTCAAAGCTGCACATTAAGCTTTTGGTTTCCACTTGTATCCACAGAGGGAAAGATGTTTTAAATTTAGTCAATTTCCATCTGTGGGTGTTTAATTTTTCCTGATTTTGCAAAAGGCTGGAGGGCACGAATAGCGAAATATGTCTAAAGGGTTGTTTCACCCAAATTACAAAGCAGACATTTTCTCGTATGCACAAGGTTTGGAGATTGCAATTTTCCCCTCAATACAAAGAAGCTGTGCAAAATCTTGTTTGTGGTTACCACGATACTGCAGAAAAACACATTTAAATTCAGCATTTTTTTTCTTCTCCCAGGTCGACTGTTTCTATGAATGTAGAATGTAGTTTCAGTGAAAAAGTTTCACTGTAATTTCTGGCCCGTCTCGAATGTTGCTTCGCGGAGTTTGCAGAAACATTAAACTTTCTTGTCTGATTTTTCTTTCAATGCAGGATGCATTGAGGGTTGATTAAGTGGTTTAGGATATCAGCCGGGGGAGTGTTGCGGTTTGCTGATAGTGTTGAGAGAAAAGAATGTGTTGCATGATCTATAAGCCATGAGCCCGCTCGGTGTGGAATACAAACACAGTTCGCGGCTACGCCTGCATATGCATAAGCACACACATACACAGATACATGTTCCCACGTAGACGCGCATAAATCGCGCTGAGCTACCAGCAAATGCCACACAAGCGGGGACACACTCTTCTCTCTGTCCCAGAATCCTGCACACATACGCAGCAACCGCATGCCGTCCTGGGGGAAATGAAGAGGCAGAGCAGGGGCCCGCTCTCTACCACAGAGGAACAGAAGCCCCCAGGCAGATAGGAGTAGAAAGCAGAATGAAGGATCTCCCCTCCAGTGATCCACAGCCATCCACAAGGCAATTGGAAAGGTTGCTGCTTTGGCAACCAGAGTAATTAGTTTCAAATAACAATGTCATTGGACTATTCTGGAGAGGGAAAAAAACATCCACCTGATGCTTTTTATTATTATTATTTTTTGTCCTTCTTGGTTATCGCTTTTTTTTAATTGGAATCAGAACTGCTTCATATTTCTTTCCACCCGAAGTGCAGCATTTAAAGTTCGCACTGATCGACTGCCTTTAATTACTCACATGTGATTACTTTTTCCCAGGCCCTTGGGGATCAGTGATATCATTAGCAATAAAACTGACTGTTTATGTCTCCTCAGAAGAAATGAGACGGGCCTCGCCTCGTTGTAACCAACTCGCGAGCGAGCGGGTGATTTAACAGTCGGGGTGGCGGCGTTTGTTCCGTGTGGCTTACGCGTCGCATACCTTCGGGCGACGGACGCCGCGGTGTGAGCGAAACAGATGAGATGAGATTTGATTGTACGTGTCGTCAAGTGACAACAAACAAAGGAATAAAAAGGTGTAAAAAAACAAACAAACAAAAAAAAATCCGTCTTTGTGTCAGTTGAAGCTTGGTAGTGGTTTTCTTTTTGTACTTATGCATATCAGAATCAGAATCAACTTTATTGGCCAAGTGTGTGTGCACGTACAAGGACTTTGACTCCAGTCACTTTGCTCAGTGGTACAAGAAAAAGCACTTAAATAAGCATAAAAGTATAAGTGTAAGAAAATAGAAAACCTGTACAACATAAATTGGACTTTCTGGGTGGTTCTTGCGTACAGTGGTCTGTAACGCAAGCCTGAGGTGAGGAGTCTGAACAAATAGCATCTGGGGTGTGAGGGGTCAGTGGAGATTTTACCTGCCTGCTTCCTGACCCTGGACCGGTACAGGTCCTGGATGGAGGGAAGGTTTGTGACAATAATCTTCTCCGCAGACCTGATTGTCGTCTGCAGTCTGTCCCTGCCATGTCTGGTGTCTGATCCAAACCAGACCTCGATGGATTGGGTCAGGACAGACTGGACTGCTGCTGTGTAGAAGATGATCAGCACCTCCTGGGGTAGGTTGACGCAGGAAGTAAAATCTCTGATGGGTCTTCTTCCTCACAGAGTCGATGTGACCATGAGATTGTCGACCCTAGAAACATGAACGAGTCCCCTGTAGGTACGGTCATGGAAAAGGATAGTAAGGGGAAGTCCTGAAGTCCACTGTCATCTCCACCGTCTTGAGCAGGTTTAGGTCCAGGTGGTTCTGACTAGCTGTTCCACTTCCCCTCTGTATGCAGACTCATCATCGTCCTGGATGAGTTCAGTGACAATGGTGTTATCTGCAAACTTCACAGAAGGGTCCCCATAGGTGCAGTCATTAGTGTTGCTCTTTCTCTATTAGATTACGAATGAAACTGCTCCGTTAAGATCACAGTTATCGTATTGCATCCACTCTGATTCCCTTTCCAAAAAAGGTATTTTGTAATACCTCTTCATCACTCTAATGTTGTAGTCTTGATTGTGTAGTCTGGTTGCAATCGATCTGGGAGGCGCAAAACCCAGCGCAGCACATGCAGCCCTTTGAAAATGCGGGAGTTTTAGTGGAACATTCGAGCGCTCTCATCAAAATGTCTAATTCTTTGCGAAAGAATCACAAAAACGGTACTGACAAACATAATTTGACAATCCATGCCCTAGAGGTGAAGCCCGTCTGTACTTTAACCATAGATGAGCTCACTGCAATCAATAAAACCAAAGAAGATTTGTTAGCTGCGGTGAACGCAAGCGTGGAAGTGGAACGGATCGATGAATCAGTGATGCGTGGCGCCGGCCAGGGTGAAAAAACTCGTCAGAACAACTGCACCTGACGAAGGATCATGCAAGAACTTCCCAGATAGACAGCCAACAGAACCAAGTCGCCCTTATTTTATAAACCAAGTGTTGCCCGCTTTAGTAGTTAGAGAGTCGTTATCCTCACAACTGCAAGAGCTTTCTTAATGGGAAACCATAAACACGGTCTTTAACAACCAATCTACACAAGATAATTGCTCGTTATGTAAGGTCTCTGTATTTCCTCTTAGGGCTTTCTCTACTTCTTGATCTGGTGACCGTCTTGTGTCATTGCATGTTGTGTTTTTTAGCTGTATACTATGTGGCAAATGTAAGGAGGCCTTGCTTTTATTCTAACTAAATGAGAAACAAGTCTGTTTGGCACATTTTGCTCTGACAATACCTTTCTCTGTATTTGCGAATGGACTTGTAGATCTCGGGTTCGGTCTGCATTGTTATTGTCACACTACTGTCAAAGATTAGCGTTGCATCTCTGTCCTAATTCCAATTACCTTATCTATTGTTGTGGTGGTATTCATCACCCCGTCCCTGTAATTGGGATCCTGTGGAGTAATCCATCATGCAGACATTGCTCAGAGATGACACTTTATTGATTTCACGGGGCATGCCTGGGCTTAACCACATCAATCTCTCGGTGACAGTGACTGCAATAATTGCGTGCCACAGCTGCTAATGGCTATTCTCTTTGACCATCCTACTGACCAATTAACCACTCCACGAGAATTATAATGACACTGTTATGAGTTGAAACCACCATAAAGGCATTGTCAGCGTAAAATTGATATGAGAAGTTTTCATTTTGGTGCTTTTAGGGCAACTGACCTTACAACACAGGCCGAATACTTTGTATTTTTATTTTTGCCCTGCTGTGTTTGCTGCTGCCGGAGTTATTTGGTTTTGAAGCCAAGGGCGCCGCCAAGCTGCATGTTAGCTCGCTACTGAACATGGCAGCCTATATAAATAAAGTCAAAACCATCTGCTTTTTCCTTCCTCACTCCTTTTGCAAGAGTCATTGGCTGGCATGCTCTAGCGGTTCTGTTCATGACATGCTTCATGAAGGCTGGGAGTTGCATTGAGCCCAGGGTAAGCAGGGGGAATTCTGCTTCTCTGCTCTACTTGGCACTGGCCCGCAACTCTGCCTGATGTCAGACAGATCACAGCCAGAGAGACTGGCCCTCTTCCCTTTCGCTCTTGGAAAAAACCTGTTTCTAACACTGGGACAAGGGTTTTTTTTTTTTTTTTTTTTTTTTGGCTCGGATGGTTTTTCTTCACTACTGTAGGTTTTCATGCGCACAATCCCACTTTTCCCTTTGCATTTTCCAAGTGAGATTGGGTTCTTGCCACTTGCCACATAAAAGCAGAGGGACCTTATTACTACCGCAATGCCTCACGAGTCTCCCAGTCGAAATGTAATGTACTAATTGGAACTCCTTGATTAAGTTTTATGACAGGCGTAATTCTTTGATGGTGATTTCATCTGCTCTAAATGTTTATCTTGACATCTGTTCTAAATAACTTTCTGTTAGAATACGGTAGAGTGCTACTTGCTCTTCGGAGAATTAGCTTCCCATTTATCATAGTTAAGTCCACGGTTTATCCAGAGATCCCTTATTAGGTTGTCTAAGCTTAATGAGGAGCCTTTGACTCCAGATCCAGCTTGTGTTCCAACAACGGTAATGAAGGCTATAGCGCAGCGGCCATAGCTGTCAAGAAGTGCAACAAGGAGACGAAGAACACCCAATTTCAAAGAAGACTTTTAATGGCACTTAAAGATGACAAGAAACATAGCATTGTTCAACGAGGAGTCCAATAACGCAAGTCCAACAAAAAGTCCAATCTACAAAAGATAATCCAACAGAGGAAGCAAAGTAATCCAAAAACTGAAGGGAGTCAAAAACCATGAGAAGCAAAGGAACACAGGAAATAGCTGAAAAGCACAACAGGTACATCCAGAGTAAAGGAACGGAGCAAATGACGAGAGACAAAGGGTGAGGAAGTACTATATATACACACACATGCAGAACTAATCGTGAAATAAAACACATAAGGCAAGACAGGCGAGCGTAATCAGAAGGACGGGAAAAGTCAAAGGCCAGAAATAAAACTGGGTAGCAAAAGGTACCATACTCAATGCCGTTATTAACTAAAAAATCAATTATGCGCTCGGAAACGTCCACTGTGAAACTCCTGTGGAGTTTCTGATGCCATGCATGCATATATGCAGCAACATGGCGTATGTAGATAACCCTTATCTAAACTTGGCACATGTTACGGTTCTGTCACTTGCAAGCTGCATATCCATCCCTCAAATGCGCCTAAGAAGCAAGTACAGATGTTTTTATGGCATGCATATGTTTGAAATCATACATGATCCGTTCCCTTTGTTCTTCGTTGTCGTGCAAGTCCCGGAGACAGCTATGAATGTCTTGTTTAAATGCTCCAGGCAAAGAAATACCACTTGCATCCATGTTGTTTTCACATTTTAACTTCGGAGTGCATGAAAGTCAGAGAAGCGACTTGGGAAATGACACCCATCCGAGGACTACGTTAAAGCACAGTTACTAATAGAAATATAGTAAACTGAAACTGACAGTGATGTATTCGACTTGTGATAAAATGCTTCCTGCACACATAGGCATACTGAGTGTCAGGATACCACGTTTGTGCCCGTTCTTTGCTGTGATGCCTCACGTCTTATTTCCTGCATCCATATCGTCCCTCGCTCTCAGCTTTCTGGTTCGGGCTGTTCAATAAAACTTCTAGATTTGTTGCCTTGTTTTTATTGCATCTCACCACACAGTAGCTTTTAGGCATTTTCCTGTTTTCCTGCTAGCCGACAGAAGTGATAAAGATCCACTTTCATGCAATGCAAAGTCAGGCTTCGCCCTAGTATTATTGTTATTGTCAGTTTTGCAGAGAAACCTCTCTTTCTCGTAATATTGCTTCTTTTTCCTCTTGGACCGTTGTCGCATAATGAATTCAGCATTTGTTGACTCCAACAATTTGATCAAAAGTGTCCCAAACTGTTTGAACTTTCCTCGCCGCCGCTGCTCAGAATGTGTTTTTCGAGGTTCGTGTGCGACTCTCTCCTCCTCTCTTTTTGTGCTGCGTTTGGATATTACCATAAACACTGTTCAAACGGGCGTTAATGCAGACAGAAAACCGCTTTTTAATTAGCATATAAAGGCTCAAACACATTTTCCCCAGCGTGATTGCCAGGTGCACTGTTTGACATTCAGGACCTTTCTTTTGAGGCCATTTGCATCAATCACCTACGAACGAGACTCCCCTTTGCCGTTGACTGATTAGACTCTTATTCTCCAATTAATCAAGCCTGTTTCAGTTAATATATGTCGCACTCCTCTCTATTTACACCCCACACATACAAGCAGAACAAACACTGAAAATGAAGACCACGTGTAAAACGATGGTATTTGGTGATAAATCTCGAAAAAGAAAAAAAAAAGATGTATTTTTCCGGGGTTAGCCCGGCTGTGTTTTGTCCATTAGAACATTCACAACAGGGAATGTGCCCTGACATTTATTTCTCTTTGTGAATATATTCCATTTAGATAAGGCTTAGTGTAACTCCTGTTGTTTGCCGTACAGAGACGGACAAGAAGTGGCTGACAACGCCGAACAGAGATACAGCAGGACAAATATGACAATTTAATGCGGGAAGAACAGAAGTGACATTTAGTTGTCGGCATTCAGGATTAGCTTGAAGTGATTTCATTGTCATTCTGCCTGCTTTGTCAAATCCACTGACGGGCAAAGCCGTCGCCTCCCTCACCTAATATATTTTCTTTCAGAAAGTTCTCTCGGAGGCGGAATGACAAGATGTAAACAATGAAACTGTGTGTACCTGTCTAACAGATGCAGAGACGTTAACAAATGTTCCTCGGTTTTCAGTGCATTGTGCAGCACTCGCACAAACTCGGCGAGACGCTTAATCTCGTGTCACATCTGCAGCTTTCGCTTGGTTGTCGTTGGTGTCGGGCTGCCTACGCCATCCGGCTGATTCTGTGGCTTTAAAAGCAGGAACGTTGTTGACTTACAGTGCCTCTTCTCCCAATGCCACCTCCCCGGCAGTCAGGCAGAGCCTGGCTTGAGGCCCGTCCTGTGGGTAATGCATTTTAAATGCGGGGGGCGCGACCGTCCACCCCCTCGCTCTCCTATGCCTCATTAACTTCCCACTGATTGATAAACAGTGAGCCGCTGCAGCCTTGTGAGGCTTGTGGAACGAGACACATGATGTAGTTGGCCGGTGGATCGTTGCACGGCATGGATGAGCTGCACCCCTAAGTGTTGTCAGCTGGGTGACATGTAGTGGAGGATGTGTTTCTGCACTTTGATGGCTCATTGTTGCGAATGGCATTCGTGTTTTCTTTTGTGTGTCCCCCCCCCCATTTCATTATGTTCAAGTACATCAGGATGGGTTTTTAAGTTGGTCTTAAAACAACTTTCACATGCTCACTCCGAAACAGATTTTGATCCCTTTTTTGTTCCTTCTCTCTCGGTGATGGAGGACAAATAATCCATAGTCCTTGTTCCTGCAGTCGATCTTTTTTTGCTTTCATTCCATCATCATCATCATTCCGGTGTTATGAACATCGGCGTATGTCTGCTGTTTTTCACTCATGACGAACACATGAACTGTTCAATAGCTTCGTCCAATCAACTAAACCAGTGGTTCCCAACCTTTTTTCCTTGCAGCCCCCGTACTTGTATGGGGTGGATCAAGCTAATTCATTTGAGGAATTATTTGCAAAATGTACATCCTAACTTTTAATATTAGTTATTATTGTTTTTGTTTTTTTACTGTTTAAGTCCCTTGTCTGCAGTTTGGACACATTCTCCTAGCTTAGCTTCATAATTTGACTCTCCATCTTTATGACAGTGACTTCGATGAAAAGACGCCATGTTAGATGATGCCTTCCTGAAAACTCGAAAATTCTATATTTCAACTCGGAAATTTCAGAAGTTTGATATATTGTCACCATTTGCTGAACATTAAAATATGTGCAGCAGCTATTGTTTTATATTTTTGAAGTAGTCATTTCTGAGTTTGACAACTCAGAGTTTATTTTATACCTAGATATCTTGAATGCAACATCCATGGCAGCGGGATCTCAACCAAGCTTTTCAAGACCCACTCCCACCCTACTTCTGATTGAATAGTGAAGTTAGTTTGGAGAGGGGCAGCTGCCTTCTCTCATTCCATTGGTAGGTGAACTGAATTGACCACTGAAACCTGACAATATCCCATCAACATTTATTTTTCTGAATTTTAATCCTTTTTTTTTAATCACGATCAAATGCCACACGTTGGGGATCCGGCATGGTGAATACTAACCCTAACCCTAGCCTTAGCCCTAGCCCTTCATATTGTACATATAGGGAGACACACGCAATACTGGTTAAACGCTGGAGACAGGTGAAACAGGTGAAAACTGATGGTGAGATCAGATCAGTCAAGTTTTGGCACGCCCCCTGTGATCTCTGGCAACCCCTTGAGGGGGTGCGGACTCCAGGTTGGGGAACACTGAACTAAACTGTACCCAGATATGATTTATTGTTTTATAACACATGTGTGGAAAAAGATGTGATATCAACCTGTCCTAGGTTTGAGCTGAAATGTTAATGTACAAGTCATGGGACACAGACTTGGTGAGCTGCAGTTTTTTGGTCAAATGCCCGTTAACGCGAATCAATCTACTGTATATCTAAATGGAACGGTGAGCAGGACCTCTTTTAAACACTGTCCTTGCTGGTGTACTCAAGCAGCCTCCGTCTTTGGGAGAGTCAGCTGGAATGAGGAGAGGTGCTGCCTCGAAAGCAAAAAGCTCGGGTAAAGAGATTTGCGACCTTGCTTAATATATTTCCCGTAATCCGCTAAGATTTGATCAGACTCCCTGCAGGGACCGGAATTTTACAGGTTTTATCCCTGTGTCTTTCTCCCCGTGTCCTTGAGGGAGATGCTAAACCCTTCATACTCATTCAACGACAGCCACAAGAAAGTAACATATGGATGACACATGGGTGCCCACGCTCTTAAAGGCAAGCAGTGAGGCAGGCAGACACACACTCACCACACTGGATTGTCTATTGTGGGCAGATGTTGAATCTCTGTGTCCAGTCGAGAGACCAGACCTAATTAAGACTGAAGAAACACATCATTTTATTTGGCTCTCTCCACTTTTTGGCCTCGCTTTGATCCAATGATTATTACCAGCTCCTTGGCTCTGTAGAGGACTGGAGGGAGGGGAAGCATTGTGTCTCATGCTGACAGCTCCCAAACAAAATAACCCCCCTCTCCGGGTTGTTACAGCTGAAACTCCCAGCTGGGTTGTCAGCGGTGAGGTCAGTAAGAGAATCCAGCTGCCTGCTGAGGTTTGTTCCTCTGCTGTGGATTAGCACCAGTCAACCATCTGCTGATCGTCCTATTGTGTATAATGTACACGTGCTTGCTGTTTGTACAGTACACGTACACATGAAGGAAAGTTACTGTCATTCTCGCTCGGACTAACCATGCACATGCTGTAATAATCAACCCGTAGCTTTTCCGGATCATTTGTTCATTTCTTTCTCCTGTTGATTTACCGTCCCTCCAGCTGAGCGTCCTTCACTCCTCCGGAGAAAAGAAAAGTGCAGTTCTGTTGCTGAGAAGGGCAGCTAAGTATATAGACTGTCATGGTATATAGTGGTTGTTGTCTTTGTATTGACAGGACAGGAAAACGCAGGAAAACACAATTCTTCAGAGGTTATTTGGTGTACCATAATTGTCCACTAAAAGCTGGAAAAGGAAGCAGAAAGCCTGAAAGGGTTGCATGTTGCTGTTTCATGGAGCGTGTAGACAATAGTTGTGGTGGATTCCAAAAATGGTCACTAGACCACAAATCCCCTGAAAATCAAATAGTTTGGCTTGTTTCAAATGTTTCTAGTTCAAACTAAATACAGCAAAAATCCCATGTCCACCCACTCTCACCTGGCAAAACCATGACAATGCCCAACAAATAGGCCGACATTGCCATTTCTAGAACTACATGAAAAAAAAATAAAACCCATTGACTGTATATACTATGGACGTGGATCGTAGAGTCTGAACCTCGAAAATGAAGTGGGCGGAGCCTGTGGTCGCCATGTTGGATGAGCTTTACTCTGCCCACACTCGGAAAACCCAAATATGGACATAGGGGTCGTGTCGGACATTGAGACCCGCCCACCCAACTCTCCGCTACCTGTTAGCTCAGGCTACGTCCTGTCACTCAAAGGGGGAACGCCCTTAATTATGCAGAATTTTAAACCTTCATAAAAATAAACAAATGAGTTAGAAAAAAAGTCACCGCCCGTACAGTTGTCATGAATAGTGAATAGTGAAATAAACCATTGACACCAAATTCAATTTTTGTACCAGACTGTAAACATGTTTAATAATGCTGTAAAGTTTGGCTTATTAACATGGGGGTCAACTATAGGGATTTTGTCCTTTTTGCAGCCAGCCTCAAGTGGCCACTTGATGAACTGCAAGTTTTTGCACTTCTTGGCTGCATCGCTCAGACTTGGAGGATGCTGCTTGAAAAACACACACATTTCATTCTCAGCTCAGATGCCTATACTGCCATTAGGGACTCATCTCTAGTGGTGCAATATAATGCATCTCTATATATAGAGAGAAGCGTCTATTTTTCACAAGACTAAAAATAATCCCATTGAGATGAAGAAATACCCTGACATCATTATACTTTGATACTAACCAAGCCTACTCATTGCTGCTGTTTTAAGACACGTAGGCTAATTTCCATTCAGTTTTATCACATGGGACGAGTTACATATTTATATTGAACGGTTCTGCATGTTGCATTTAAGCGGTTTCTTATAAATAATCACTGCAGCCCTGTTTTAATCAGTTTTCCTTGTGCTTAAAGCTGTTTTGTTCAATTTATGTTAGTGGAAGAGAAGGAGAGTTTTAAATTGCGTCAGACCGTTTATCTTCTTCTGCAGGTCTAGCTTTTGCTGGAATGGCTCAGGACATTGTGATTGATTTTTCCTTTTTTGGACGAAGTTTCCTTCGGGTCACCTCTGACCATTTGCCGTCTTTGTTTATCCTTTCTAGGGGGCTGTTTGCAAGTAACTATACCGAAACACATTACCTGGACGATGGCACCGCCGTGACAGGCCTCCACAACTTCACAGTAAGTTTCTGGTTTTTATTTAAGCCAACACAATAAATGGATGATCTAGACTTTTGTTTGTTTGTTTGTTTTTTACGTTTTATTCCGCATTACCTACCCAGCATCTGCAGTTATTGGCCTTTTGTGACACACTTCCTCGAGACAGGCCATTCTAATATTTCGGTCACTAAAGACAAAGTGATGTTGCAGTTAAACCCACTTTTAAACCACACAAGGAAGGTTGCATAGGTGAGGAAACCTATTTTGAGCCCACAGATTCATATTTGATGAACTAAAAGGCAGACAGAGGTCAGTGAATAGGCTCAGTTTTAGGAAGCAAGTCCTCTATAATGTATGAGTTTAAAACCGTCTTCAAAAATGGTCTATTGCGCAGGTCTGCAGGACAATATTGAGTAAGAGAACATCTAAGTGCACATCTGCCGTCACATTGTGAAATATTCAGCACATATTATTGCATTTATGGGCCTCATAAACTGAGCGATTTGCCTAAAATACATTGTGGCGTCTGTCAAATTTTTCATCAGCTTCAAATCAAGATTGATGAACGGGGTTAACGTAGAAAAATGTTTTTTGGGGCAAATTCAGCCACACTTAATTCTTCATTCATTTATTGTTCTTTCTTGCTTTTGTTTTGCTGCTGTGATAAATATTGCTCATATTCATTAATTGGGTTTCGCTTTGGAAACTACTCTTTGAGAAAACATCTTCCACTAATCCATACAGATCCCACGAATGGAACATGTCTATTTTGAGGTTCGGGGGAATAGAGGGCTTTTATAAATTGAAGTTTACCGTAATGAATGAGTTTGACGTGGCTGAACCATGTGGAGCGTTTGCCTTGTTTCAGGGATTTGATCATCCGCTGTTTGGAAAGCAATTAAACGTCCAATTTCTGTTCTGATAACAAGAAAGCACAACAATAGACAGTCTGCGAGGCCGGTGCACAGAACGCCTAGCCGATTTACAGCGCAAGAGAGGAGATTAATGTAATTCGATATTGTCCAAACCCACGCAATAAAATGAACAATATTTTCCACTTGAGATTGCTGTTGAACCAGAGCTGGACCATCACCGGTGAGGCTTGGCCAGCTCATAATAATGGCCTCTTTTTCAGAGCATGAAGACAATGAAGGAGTTGCAGCAGTGTGGATTCTGAGATGCAGAAGGCTATGTAGTGTTTATTACCATTTTGCATCTAATCATTTACAAGTTTCAAATAGCACCTACAGGGTATTAATGGACTACAACACACGGAGATCTTTAGAACCTCAATTCTTCCTCTCATTCCTCTCTCTTGACCACAGCCAGCTCTTCATGGGAGGATCTTTTTACTGGAAACAACCAGATCTTTTGAGACTGATCCTTTAATTTATTTGTCCTGCCGGCAGGGAGGAGACTGATATAGTGATCTGGGCAAGGGATCTTGCGGGTTCAGTTCTGTGTCAAAAGGCAAGGTACTGCTGGGAGCGACATCAGCATGAGTCAACCCTCCCTCCGTTTCCCTCTATCTCTTTAACACTCTCGGCTGTTTTCACTAAATCCACGATTGCACGTACACTGCGATAAATAAGTACCATGTGCTGTAACAAAAGCTATCTATTGGGAATATGAATCACTTCCACCGATATTATTATGGAATAATAAATGCACACTCATAATAAACAATGGTGGCTTCCACACCCACAATAATCCGAGTATTAGTTATTAATCTTCTACACAGATATGAATGCATAAGCGCTTTCCTCTCTCATTTCTTTCCGTAGAAACCTTAGAAACAAATCGTCTATTCATATCCCTTATATCGATGCATCACCGCCGTCATGATCTCATCAAAGAAACATGAGGTGGTAGCATTAACTCAGTGTACTAAATCCAGCACCGCTCCTCCACACCAAACTAAAATTTCATATTTCATCTAACGTGCTGTCCCGTCTTTGTACCTTTTTTTTTCTTTCCCTCCCCTCCCCCTGTAATGGATTGTTCTCGTTCAGTACACGGCCAGAAAGTGTCCAAAGCTTTCAAGACTTCCTCGAATCTCGCATCGTATATCTCTTCTCGGCTCGCTCATTATCAAACAGAAAAGATTTATATTTTTTGGGCACTTAGAATGAAGCGGAACAACTTGCATTTGCATTAATTCAAAGTGGTGTTTGTAGCTATTAATTCATCGGTGAGGCACAAACATGGAAGGTGCTAAGTGTTTTTCTTTCTCATTTTCCAATCACTCAGTCCATTTTCCATCTGAAAATATTCACAAACGCAGTTCATTATAACTTGATTTAAACGTCCTACCTAAGTAGCGGTTATTTGATTTTAAAATTAAAAAAATAAAATTGAAATTCAGTTTTCTGAAATAAAATTGAAGTCAGAAAAAAAAGCGCCCGTTTTTTTTTTTTTTTTTTTTTAATATTGTGCTACCGGAAGTTGTTGTTTTCAAAGTAAGAGCACGTAAGCGGCCGCCCGGCGCTGTGTAACAGAAGTTGATGGACGTTGTTTTTCGAAACAATAAAAGAGCCTCAGTGAAGAGGACATGACTGTAGAAAAACTGAGCCGCATGATTCAGGTAAACGCTAAAAATAACTACCATCCCTATATCCCTATAATCAGGGAATAGTTAGCTATAGTTAGCTACTGGCTAACACTAACGTTACTCTACTAGCTAACATTACGCTGAGGTTTCTGCTAGCCTCGTTTTGCCATCAGAGTTTCAAGGTTTCAAGGTTCCAAAGACATTTAGGAATAGGAAAACCACAGATAGATGTTATATATTTGGGCGCTCTTGCAAAACAAAGCATTGCCCTCATAAGTGACTTACTTTGAAAATGGCAACTTCCGGTTGCAAAAAATATGAAAACAATATACAAAACAGCCGTTTTTTTGTTTGTTTGTTTTTGTTTCTGTCTTTTAACGATTTTATTTTTATTCTTAGAAAGATAAAATGAAAATAGAAATAAAAAAATTGCTTATCCCTGATAAAGAATAATGCCTCCAATTGCTATTTTATTTTTTTAATTCTAAAATAAAAATGAAATAACCATTTTTTGTTTTTTTGATATCCTTTTCTGAATGGAAAATGACCAAAACTTACACCGACCATCAGACGAGCTCATTTGTTAATGAGCTTGCGTCAGAAGTGAGGAAACCTTAATGTTACAAAATCACTGTAAAAATGTGCTGTGGTGCAAGATTAAGCAAGAAGCCTATTTAGACATTGAACAAAATCAACAAATTCTAGACTGGAGGGTAGTCACCCTTAAGGAGGCCAGGCATTTAAATTTACTGCCTACACGCTATATTTAGAGGTACTAAATGTAGAGTGGAAAACTCACATTTCCTTGTTTTCCAGGACAGGGTGGCAAAAAAGGCTGCCGGTTGGACCTCACCTGAGTGAGGCTGACTGTAGCAGAAGGCCTGTTTTCACTCTAAACCAGACACTTCCTCCCCGCCCTCTCGCTGCCAGGCCTCGTTCAATAAACACCGGCCCGACTCACTTTTTTCCCTCCCTGCTGCAGCTTGACAGGTGGTCCATGACAGAGGGTACCTGGGAAAGCAAAGCCAGCGCTGGGAAATGTGAACTCATATTTCAGCCGCCATTAGTCCGCGGTGATGGGTGGGAATGACTTCTGCTCAGCTGGACAAAGTCTGCTTCCACCATAGTTAATTTGGCCATATTTCACAGATATGACCTGGAACTGGTGCTGGTATTTTGCCTTCACACTCGTCCAATTCTTCCTGTTCTGAATTTTAAATCTTTTGATTTGTGCTCCCACAGGCAAATTGCTACTACCACGGCGAGGTGGAGGGTCATGTCAACTCAGATGTCAGCCTCAGTACGTGTGCTGGGATCAAGTAAGTATGTCAGATGCTGTTTTCCAGTGTATTCAGGGCCATGCTATTGTTGTAAAGCCTGGCTGTCCCTGCAGTGGTGACTTGGTGGAATTAATGAAGTAATACCAGATGTGTCTTTCGTCAGCTAAAATCCAATTTTTTGATTACTGAAGAGAACTTTGGTACAACTAAATTCTTTGAATGCATAGACCTATTAACTAAATAAACAAGGTTATCAGCCTGGTTCTGTCTTTTGTGCCTCCCTACTGGAAATAACTGTGGCTGAAGGTAAAAAAAATAGTTGTCAAAGGTCACTGTGACACATTTTTGGACATGTGTAAAGAGTCTGTATACTAATTTTGACAACATTTCACACAAATGTGTGATTTCATATCTAAAAAAAAGTCACCTTTCATGTGAGATCACAAGTTTCTGGACAGTGATGGGCGTAAACTGCAGATTGACTTGGCTGTAGTTGCTCTAGGATTTTACCAAGCGGACACTTGAGACTGGATTGTTTTCATTTTGACACGTCTCAAATGAGTCAAATGTCACAGCTGTCTCGTCTATAGCTAAATTTACGCCTTCACTCTCTGAGTACTTGCGATAGACACACTGAGATGGGTTAGTTTTGAGTTTTGATGATTTAGATTACGGCTAAACAGTTTGCTTAAACCTTCTCCGGTTGGGACAACACGAGTCCGTGAATTGTGCTGCATATGTTCAGGAAGCCAAGATGACACCATGAAAATTTGATGAACTGTTCGGCTTCAGACAAGAGAAATGTCAGTATTGGAAGCAGTTGGTTTGTAAATGTCAAAGAGGAGTAATGATTGGAGTGATATCATTGGACACCATCAGGAATGTTTTCCTCAACCAGCCAAAAGTCTACATCCACCCTCTGCAGAGTGATTTGCCCGTTTGTCTTAGTATTTATTTATTTCCAAAGATTAATTTATTGCACCAGGACACATCAGCAGAGCTTTTTTTTTTTTTTTGACAGCGAATTAAACATTGCTTGACCTACTCTCTGAGACAAACAGCGTCCTGGTTTGGGTTGGCAGCACTCGGGCTTGTGGGGGTGATTTAGTGGGAGTTCTTGTGAATATTGTGCAATGTTTAAGAGAATCTCACAGTTTTATCCACTCTTAACTCCATGAGAACGTCGGTTTTAATCACTGAGGTTTCTGTCAGAACGCGTGAGAAAAGTTAAGGAATAAGCAAAGGCTGCATCACTGGGAAAATCCGGTTTGGTTGCCATGGGTGATGGGCATGCTCAAAACAAATGATGGACCTTCCTTTTCATTCAGCCAAAGCTAAATCCACATGTTCGGCTCTCGCTGCGTACCTAATTATTTTCATTTTTTTGTTGTTTTGTTTTAAGACTCATAAACTACACTTCATTCCCTTGAGAACCTCTTCCTCTTTCCGCAGAGGTTTTATATCTTTTGGAGGGAGATCATATGTACTGGAACCGTGTGCTGATCACTCTAATGGGACTCACTGGATCTACTCCGCTGAACACCTCAATTTTACTCCTGGCAGCTGTGGCCATGGTTTCAACATATCCTATCCCAGTGTACCCGAAGACAGCAGTCCGTTCAGGGCCTTCAGCACCAGGGTAAGATGTCTACATTTTACCTACAGCATCATGTAAAGAGTCTTTATTTACAATGAAACTAAAAAGAAATGTTTTGTGGGAGATTTCATCTTTCATGTCTTTTATGCTTTCACTGCAAAATCAAGATTAGAAAGAAGAGAAATGGGGGTTACATATGAAGTTGTGATTACAGTTCCTCAATTCTGGTGCTATTTCCAATCTTTTAGGGTATAAATCAGGGGTCTTCAACGTTTTTCAGGCCAAGGAGCCCCAAACTGATGGCTAGACTTATGTGTCCTACTATAGTATATATTAATCTCAGCCTAGTACTATTTATAAATATACATTATTATCATTTTTCCATTTAGTAACTTATTCAAATAATACAGGTTCAAATATTCATTTTTTTTATTCAAACATGTGCAACAGTAGGGTGCTTGAGAAGGAAATATAAAAATATATATATATAAAAAATGTCGAATCAACCAAAGATTTTGGTGCTGCTGACCCCTTAGGGGTCACGGACCTCCTATGGTGTAAATGGTGAAAAGGGATGTTTCAAATCAGTCCAGTATTGATTGATAACAATTCAACCGGGTCTGCAAAATTTTTGCTGTCATCCAGGAACAACTGGTCACTGCAAACATGACATGGTCTACCGGCCACGGTGCCCGGGCAGGACTGTTTTCACCCATTTGTACAGCAGCTACATGTACAAAGCCATAAAACCGAGCCTATAGCGTCCTGTATCAACTGCTTCTGATCTGAGCCATTCCGATCCACACACACAAACCAATCTTTTAGATTTCAGTAAGATTAGCTCTCTGTGCCCCGGCTCTGCAACCTTACTACTCTCTTTTCCGAATGGGTCTGTTTAACTAACAAGTAACATCCCACAAGGTTTCATGGCAAGACTTCTCAATGAGCGAGGCTTCTGCTGCGCGTTAGACACGCTTATCTTTGTCTCGCCGTTTGATTACATTGCAGCTGTTTGGCAGTAGCTGGATATAGCGTTCTCCCTCAATGCTGGATCCATCGCAAACACTTTTATTATTTATGACCGTAAAGGCATAAAAATAGGAACGGGGGTTTAAAAATGATGCCACAATATGGAAACCACTGACAGGAGAAGTAAATAACGCGACCAATTCTGCGTTCTGCTGGGAAACTCTTTGGACCTGGGACTCCTTGGTCAGTCACCAGATACCACAGGACTCCCTCAAAAGCCCCGCATTCGTTCCTTGGTGAGTCACAACTGGTTTGGAGGCACGAGGGAGACCCACATAATATTAGGAAGGTGGTCATAATGTCATGGTTAACCAGTGTACTTGGACTGATGTCACTTGTCATCTCTCCCACCCCTTGTTTCGTGCCATCTTTCTTTTTCAATTTATTGCTGAAAGCAAAATGACTTAAAAGATGGGACAGCATAAAAGAGCATGTGTGTCACTATTTCACCTAATGGAATAAGCTAGCTCTTAGAGCGCCCAGTTTCCTTTTACCGGGACTTACACGTGTTTGTTATCTAACACTTGAACACGACAGACGCCCTTTCTCATGCCTTCCCTAATTCACACACACACACGCATTATCCTCTTGACTTGACTTAAATAACCTTTTTACTTATTTTTACTAAATACTTCAAATCCTCCATCACTGCGCTAGCTAATTCTGCTAACGAAATGTCAACACAAACTTTCTAATCCCCCATTATTTCCTTGATGGCTTGATGATGAGTCCAAGGGAAGCCAATGGACGAATGGCTTCCCTTGACACAGTGCTGGTCAATCACAGGTGACGCCAACTGTGCCCGGCTTCCCTTCAGACAACCATGCAATACCATATTTGGCCAAGTATCGTTTAGAGGGGCTCTGTTCTGCACGTCGTAAAATTCTCAGTAATTAGAGAAGAGGAATAAGGAAGAGACAAAGTTACACAACAGAGAACTGCCGAAACCGTTAAGAAGAGTGTTTTTATTTAATGTCAGCTAAAGTCTGAAAAAAAACAAAAAAAGAGAGAGAGAGAGGAAGCATGGCTTCCCTTGGCCTCCAGGAGAAAACGCAAAAGGTTATATCCTTGAGATGTCACGAAGGTCCTCCAGACAAAAGCATAACTTCGCAGTGTTCAGTCACACTTTGAGATTTGTCAATAGAGCAAACCACTGAAAGTGACGGTAATTCAAATATCATATGCTTTAACGTAGCACCAGCTGGTCAACCAGCCCGTATTCAGAATCCAACGGCACAGAATATAAAACCCCAGCCCTCTTTTCCGTGATCATCTGTAATGTAGATATTGGTAAGTGGCCCGCTGTATATTTTTTTCTCCCTGAATTATTCACTCGTTCCATCCATCTGATCTAACGGCGTCCATTAGTGCTCTGGAGTGTACGGAGAGCGGGGGTTGATGAACGCCTGTGGAAAGTACATTGCCTGTTAAGTGGCAGCTCTTGCTCTAAACATGAGATCAGATCGCAGGCATGTACATCAGGGCCTGTCCATCCAGAATGAAACGGATTGGCTCTAAGTATCCCCACCCCACCCCACTCCACTCCACGCACACTCCCTTGCCTAGGCCACTGAGCGCACAGATGAATCGTATGGGCCACGCGTGGCACCAGGCGCCTCAAGCCTTGACGAGGATTTGACTTTAAAGATGATCCTTATCTTTCTCATGACGATAGGCAGGAGTGTACAAACATGGCTGATTTACCCGACCACCACAAACAAATACACTGTAGATGGTGTAAAAGTTGAAACAGATGTGCGAGGACTGAAAGCTAAACTAACGTCGTATAATCGTGATGGACTATAAATGCGAGGGGATTTTTTTTACGTTTAGTTTAAAACAGACTTTTTAATTTTGGAATCATTTCTTTAAAAGCATGTTGAGATCAATTTAGGACACGGGCCAGACATATCCTGGCCCCCCCCCAAAAAAAATAAAAAATAAAAATGTTACTTCCCATTATTGGATTTTATTTATGCAGCCCTTCACAGGGTATTTTCTTCCCTGATGTTTTATTGTACCATTTGATTTCTGTAGATGATTACAGTGCTGGCTTCAGCCGCAGCGGTTGTCTCAAGTGTTCAGAGGTTCAGCGCAAACGAGCAACTCCTTCAAAGCACAACGCAGAGGTTCCTATATGACAGGAATGGAGAGATCAAAAGACGGCAGGAAAGGGCCATAGTCATGATTCACACCCGTGCATACAGTACACTCTAAAAAAAGAAAATCAATGCAACAATTCCCATTAGCCTTTTTCAGTTCCGACAACTTCTCATGAAATTACTTTCAACCAACCGACTATATTGAGTTACAGGAATTGTCTATTCTTCTACAATCAACAGTAGTTTTAATTATGAATCAGTAAAGATGGACAACTTAGCCTAGTCCACCGTGAGTCATAACACAACTGAGAATGTTCCCAAATATGCCAGTATTCAGTTGTTCATAAATTAAATTGTACTCACTTTGAAGTGTGCTTTTGTTAAGTCACCAGAACCTGCTAAGTGACATAGAAATATCAATTTAGACTGCACATAATATTAAGTTTAATCTATTTCAATAAATTTTGGGTTTTTTTGTATTGCGACAATGCATTTAATTAAGTAACAGGTCCTCTGAATTGTTTTTTTAGAGTCATAATACCCTGTGTCATACCCTCCAAACGTGGCGAAAGATGTGAGAAAAGAAGAAGTAAAATATATTTCCATAAACGGAGGAGTGAGACATCTCGACAGTGGCAAAGAAAAGCTATACATGTATATAAATATATATATATATATATAAAGTCTGATTTGCTGTGCTTGGTGGGAGGCAGGGAAGCTCTCCTTAGCATGTTACACGTTGGCAGCCAGTTCTGTGCTGCTGCTTTGATAGGCTTCGGCGTGCCCGGCTTGAGGGTCTGAAGATAAAGAGGCATGTTGGCAGAGTGACCTTGCATGAAGAGATGGGGTGGAGCAGGGTGCAGAGATACGACTGGATCTGAACATCATCCGTCAGCATGAGCGGAAGGAAAAAAAATGTAAAAACCGTCCAAGAGGTCGAACCTTAACACAACGTGCACACGTGACATTCAGCCGGGTTGAAGGCAGCGATGCAAAGTCCAGACCTTTAATCTCTGTCTTCCAACATTCCCATTAGATTCATTTTTTTCTTTTAATTGATACCTGAGCCAGTTTCATTTTCTTAATTAAGCAGAAACTCTTGAACAACAATGATTAATGATTTGATCGTGTTGAGTCATTTGGTTAAATATTTACAATGTTTAATGGAGGTTTGTTTTATAAATCTACTGGGGCTGGATTCAGAAACCAACAAATGATGTGTTGCAAATTCACTCCCGTAGCTGTAACTCACTGGATCCCATCCACCAACAGGAATGCTCTTCGCTCGGCTAATTAAACACACGGTCATGTGTGTGTGTGTGTGCGCGCCTCCTCTCCAGGGGCCTCCTGGTAATCACTGTAGGGTGCATTTAGAGCACTCTTGCCCATCCTTGGCTTATCTATGGAGGAGGCAGATAAGAGCAGGGAGAGGATCCAGGCTGCCAGGCCACGGATAAAGAGGCTCAGGTTGAAAGAGGGCCACGGCGTGAAAGCAGAACCCTTAGCCAGCAGGACGGTATAGGATCTGTGAGCGAGTGGGTGGAAAGAGCGAGTCTTGGTGCAGGCATGTTCGCGTGTGCAGGTGAAACTACAAATGAGTAGGATGAGGGCAACATACTGCATATATTTGCATGCTTTATTTATTTATACATATACTTAATTCACGTCAATCGGTTTGCTTTGAACTATCCAGGGTTAGGTCAAAATTTTTGTTCGTCTCTTATTTTAGATTAGATTCAACTTTATTGACATTACGCATGAGCAAGCACAAGGCAACGAAACAGCACTTAGCGTCCAACCAGAAGTGCAGAAGAAGCAAGCGCAGATTGTGAACATCTGTGCAAGATATTATGGATGAATTCAATTAAAACAGACCATGTTCCAGTGTACACAATGACAGTAGAAATCAGGACATGTACCGATATTGCAGCGGGATATTTGGGTAATAGAAACTATGTTGATTACAGTATTTTGGTTAATGACTAAAAACTATGACATTCTCATCAGTTTCAGCTGTGCACTGTGTCCAGCACTAATTAGGAAACATTGGCATGCGCCACGCTACAGTAAACTGGAAAACAAAAATAATGTCAGCATGCATTTTATCTAAAAAAAAATAAAATAAACATGCTATGCCTAGTACAGTCGCCAGCATTGGCGCAGCCTTTTTAATTGCATCATTTGTATAATTGCTTATTATTACTGGCCATTATCTTCCAATTCTATCTAGCACGCAGTTTAACCTCCTTTTTTGTGTCGTTTAAAAAAAATGAAAATGTTATATTTTTAATAATTCATACGAAGTGATCCGATGTGCCCGTAGCGCAGGCGGCATTGTCCCAAAACAATGATTTATTACCTAATAAGCAGTTTCCCGTGGAGCGTTATCAGAGCGTGACCTCAGCGGCTCTCGTCGGTGTCCGGCGTGAAGAGCGGCTGATTGCTTTTCTGCTGATTCTCATTTTTGGGGCCCTTTTGTTGCGAGCGCAGCTCAGGTGAAAAGCCGCACCGATTCAGGCCGCACTTTCCAGAAAGCAGCGGTTAAGTGCTCCCTCCCTAATGACGGCTCTGTTCTCTCTCTGCTCTCACCTTCCTTCCTCTTCATTTATCACCTCATCCTTCCCACTCGCTGTTCCTTCTCTTTCTCGCATCCTCTTACCTTTCGCTCACTTCCAGCACAAACGCCACGCCCAGACCACAACCAAGTACGTGGAGCTCATCATCGTGGCCGACAACAGAGAGGTAACACGATCTCGGCTGCTTCACCTTCCTCCTCAGGAATCACTTGTCACCCCCCGCCCGAGACGTAGCTAAGATGGTTTCACCATCGCCTCGTTTTCACCCCCGAAGGGTCCACATCATTTGACCATTTGACTCACAAATGAGACTTTTCCCTTCTGTACGATCTGAATAATCTCAGATCTTAGACTGAAGATCTTAAGGAGGGATAATGAACTCTTCTTCGCCGGGGTGATACATATAGGTCAACATCACATGCTTTGAGTCCACAGAGAATAATGAATAAACGCTTGTTATAGTTAGACGAGAAGGTCAAGGTTAAGCCTACTCTCCTCTGAGCTGCTCTCTGCGGCAGCGGCAAGACCTAGAGCAATGTTAACATGTCACTCCAACCGTCTTTGATGATAATAAACATTCAAGATCACCTCTCTTCCTCTCCTTGCTTTCCTCTGTGTAGTTTCAGAAGCAAGGGAAGGACATGGAGAAGGTCAAGCAGCGTCTGGCTGAGATCGCAAATTACGTGGACAAGGTAACAATTGAATCAAAAGAGGCAACGCGGTGTCGGAATCTGATTTATTAGAGGTCACGTCAAGCTCGGCGAGAATTAACCGACTCGCGAGCACGGCCTGATTGGATTAGGAACGGATGATCAATTCCATAACTCGGCTGAGCAATGCTGTAACGACGCCAGCGGAGCAGCGGGTGGGAGTCTAATAAAACGCAAGCGAAAGATGATTTATTCAGACGGGAAAGTGCTACCCCGATAAATGTTTAAGACTTGGTTCAGAGCCCTGTTGTTTTTTTACAGTAAGTAGCCGTTTTTGTGGGTTAGTGGGTAGAAAACCTCACCTCTCCATCCGTGACTCCATCTCCTCCCCTTCGACTCTCAGTTCTACAGGGCTCTGAATATCCGCGTGGCCCTGGTGGGCTTGGAGGTGTGGAGCGATGTGGACAAATGTCCCGTCACTCAGGACCCCTTCACCACGTTGCACGAGTTCCTGGACTGGAGGAAGGTCAAGCTGTTGCCTCAGAGGCCGCATGACAACGCCCAGCTGATCAGGTACTGTAGATCGGATGTAGTGCAACTGTTCCTAAACTTTAAATACGACGTCTTGTAGAAGGGCTGGTATTAACTGGGTGGATATACACCAATCAAGCATAAGATTATGACCACTGACAGGACAATAGAATATCGTTGCCCATCTTGTGTTCAATGTTCTTCCAATGATGGATGTACACACAAAAAACCTGCCCTAACCTGGTCTCCAAATTCATTAGATCCCAACCTGATCAAGATCTTCGGGATGACCTACAGAGGCCCCTCCCCTCAACCCATAAGACCCCCCCTAAGGAGGCCCATGTCCACTCTCTGAGACACAAGGAAGACCTCCACAATATTAGGAAGGTGGTCATAATGTTAGACCTGATCGGTGTATCCTAGCTGATGCACGCTTGATTTTTCTCTGACCGGAGTCAGTTTAAATTTCGGGCGTGTAAAACATTCGTAGAACCTCCTGAATGAGCCCCAGCCCTCTGCACGGCAGAGAGGTTCCTCATGAGACGCTAATAAAGCATCATTTTAAACACCAGGCCATCCGGTCTGAAACGAGAAAGTGTGTGAAATCTTAAAATGACGCCATCTTTGAAATGCTTACCAGCTGCTACCGCTACCATTTGCATCAGCCGGCAGACGGCCCTTCAAACACGAGGTGATTCCTTACGACATGGTAACGTGCATGTTTCTGTTTCCAGCGGGGTGTATTTCCAAGGCACCACCATCGGCATGGCCCCCATCATGAGCATGTGCACGGCGGAGCAGTCGGGAGGAATTGTCATGGTACGTCTGCTTCCAGTCAAACCCTGGAGACGAATAAATGTTTGTTGTGTGTTGTGTTCTAGGAGAGGAGCCAGACTTCTTTTAACCTTTCTTACCTCTCCCTGTGCTTCGCTCTTTGGACTCCATCCTGTCAGGCAAAACTCTGAGATGCGTAGTCTCCTGCGGAGGCGGTGGACGACGGGTTCTAGAGCCGATGATAACTTGTCTTTTCTCCAGAAAGGCAGAGTGAAGGGCGCACATCCTAACCTCCGCTTTGTTCTGACGAATCAAAGTGCGTATTGATTGCACGGGTGGAAAACTTCGCATCCTAATGAGGTGCTACAAACGAGCGAATTCAAGAACGCCCCGAATGTGAAAGCCATGCACAGTGTGCACAGTCATGCAAGTCAATTTATAGCTCGCTGGCTCCGAACTGACTCTGTCTACGGCCCGCGCTCGCTGGTAACATTCGCAGCTTGTCCCCAGATGGTTCTTCGCTCTCATCCTCCCAGATGGTAAAGGAGAAACTGTGTAATTATGGTAGACCTATACACACGAATGTACTTCAGGTTACAGACGAGGGGTATTAATCTCCAACCGCAGACTCTGCTGCTGGGCAAATCATGGACTTTGAACTAAAGCTAAACTCTCCCTTTAGGTCTCATTGTTACTTTTCTAGGAAGTACATCTGCGCTCTCTGCTATTTACCTGAATGTTACACAAATGTTGACTGGCGCGGGGAAACGTAACACTAACAGTGGCATCGAGTGCTCCGGAAAGCTCCAGAAAGTTTTTTTTTTTTTTTTTTTTTTTGCATGAATTCAGGCTGTTGGATTGCAGGAGCTGACAGCTGACCATTATTTTCCCAAGCCCCCAGCAGAGCAGTTCATCAGTCTGAGCTTGACTTGCGCGGGGCTGCTGAATAATGCACGGTGACGGAGGACTCCAGAGGCGAGGTGCTCCGGTGCACAGCTCTGCATCCGCGAGGAGCTGATAGCTGCTGCCTCTACATTATTTATCCGGCCTCTTCATTTGTTCGTGTTTTACACACCTTGCAAGAAAATCCTCAGCCAACAGCAGCCTTCTCTCGGCAAGCCGCTGTGGCTTCATCTTTACTCCGATGCTCTCTTGTCGTTAAAATTCTGTTATCTCTGCCGAATTTTCGAGCACTTCTCCTCCTCCTCCTCCTGCTCCTCTTCCTTAGAGTTCTCCTCCGTCTACTGACGCAGTCGCTAGTTTTGTTCTGAGGACGTCTTCATTTGTGAGGATGAGGCAGCACATCTGGCTCTGTCAGAGTTTGCCGAGCGAGCTGAAGGTGACAGCCCCGCAGTCTGCCTTTGTTTTTCATTTCAGAGCCACATCGCGCAGAGGAAACGCTCTGATAAGCACAGATCCAACAGAGCTGTGTTTTTTTTAATCTCGCCAATGTGCAATTACACTCACTTGTTTTGAGTAATGTTTCTCCAGTGGGTCCTCTGGGGAACAGCAATTTGGCTTGGCATTATTTATTTTTTTTATTGTTATTATTTTTGCTATTTTCCTTTGTGTGTTTAATCTGGATTGTCTGTTCATAATTAGCTATTGTGTTGCCACCGCAGCAGAACTGTGAGCAAATTTTATTATGGGACGTTGCTCCTAGCGTCATGTCTTGCATAGAAGTACACAGAGACAAATCTGAAACTGTAAAGTAATCAGGTCGTCAAGTGAATTTGGGGAGGTGTAAATGGTACGTTCAGCTTCTAAGATCGATATTCCGCTGTTGTAGGATCACTCAGACAATCCTCTGGGCGCCGCGGTTACTCTGGCCCACGAACTTGGACACAACTTCGGGATGAACCACGACACGCCGGAGAGGGGGTGCGGCTGCAGAGTGACGGCGGATCGCGGCGGCTGCATCATGACTCCCTCCACGGGGTGAGTCACAGTCGAGTTTTAGCCTGAAAAATTATTATAATAATAATAATAATAGAGAGAGTTCATGTTTGGGATGTCAGCTAGGAGATGGTTCCACAGACAGGGCTGTCCTTAGCTTTCAATGAATCCACAGGCTAATTAAAAATTTATAGGGCAAAGAAACATGTTTGGTAACTTCCACACACATTTTAAATTGCCCCACAATGAGGTTTAGAAGCATGTGGTTTCACCCAGCCAAGAGGATCAGGACAAATGGGGTCTGCTATAGGACCACCTCTGCATGAACCTGTACCTATTTTTAAAAAATTTTTTTGATAGTCATCTTTATTTCGCATCCTTTCTAAAATGAAACTAAGCCAAAAAAACGACAGTTGAACATGCATCAATGTTATATGAACTGCCTCAAGTAACAAAAAAACATCCTTGGAGAAAAAAAAAAAAGATGTGTATTTTAGTTTGGCCCAAGTCCCATCTACTAACATGGAAGGGTTGTCGGAGCTTATAACCTATACTGCAGCCAGTCACCAGGGGGCGCTCTACTGGCTTTTGATGAACAGTTCCATCTTCGTACATTCTATGGTCAAAATACATGTTTACATTAAGTGGCAACTGTCAGGTTGGAGCGAAGAAGCCAGTGTGAAAGTGCAAAAAATTGCAATTCATCAAGTGGAATGATGAATTCCAAAAGGGAGCAAATCCCCATAGACTCCCATGTTAAAAAGCCCAACTTTACAGCATTGTTAAACATGTTTACAGCCTGTTGCAAAAAACGACATTGGTCTCAGTAGTTCACTATTCATGACAACTGTACGGGGGATGGATTTTTTTCTAACTGGTGTTTTTTTTTTTTTTTTTTGTACTGAGGTTTGAAATGCTGCATAATAAAGGGTGGTCCTGCTTTGAGTGACAGGCGATAGCCTGAGCTAACAGGTAACGGAGTGTTGGGTGGGCGGGTCTCAACGCCCAACGTCTTTATGTGGAATATTTGAGTGTGGGCGGAGTAAAGTTCATCCAACATGGCGACTGCGGGCTGCGCCCACTTCAGGTTTCATTCAATGGGTGACATCACGATGGGTTTGTCCACAGTACAGTCAATGGTTTACATTTGTTTACTACTTAAGAGTAAGATAGATGCTTCATTAATCCCAAACTGGGAAATTTCACAGTTGCAGCAGCAGTGCACAGACACTCAACACCATACATACTATATAACAGGAAATACACAATATACTATATGCATGTTACTTACAGAATTATAAAAAAGTAAGAGAATTAAAATAAGTGAATACAAGAAGGAAAAAAGAAATAATGTACAGAGTGTTATCTGTCACATACAGATGAGGAGTCATACCCTACAGTAACACTCTAGGGTTGACATTTACATTGTCCATGTATTTCAATGAGGTTTAAGCCCTGCACACGTCTCTCAAAGATCCAAGTCGACATTTTTTTTTTTTGTTTGTTTGTTCAGAAGTAAGCAAATGATGCCATTTTAACTGCCGGGCCTAATGTCTGTAGCTGAATCACCAGCTGTGCTAATGCCCTGAAGCAGTATGACTCATTCAGAATGGGAAGTCGCCGGTTCAGTGGTAACGCCTGGCCAAGACAGCGCAGTTGCAGTGCGTCATTATTCACAAATAGACTTAAGAAAACACAGCAAAAAAGTGTCTATTACACACCTGGGACAAAAACATGCTCCTGTAGCAGAGCCTGAGTGTTTGACTTGGATGTTGCGCTGAATGTAGTCGGCATAATTGTGCTGCATTTAACAACGTATCAAGTCTGAGCAGCAGTTACTAAATAGTGGCTCACCCTGGATCGTAATGTCTAACATCTCGAGCAGAGGAGTGGCGGGGATGTTCTGGGTGGAAACACTGGGGCATCCGTTCCAGCCAAGGCCTTAGCGGTGTGTGTGGGAGCCTCACACCGGTGTTTATGCTGGAAGCATCCCTCTGTATTTAGCTTGGACAAGACCCACAAAAAACACAGTAAAGACCACTTATGATTATAGACATAGAAAACAACACAGCAGTAAGATGTAGATTTATTTTTAACCCCGGCTGAGGGTATCCCTGGCCAAAGGCTTTGCCAAAAATCACAGCTAAACGAAATGAAATGGTTTTGTGTTCCCATCGTTCTCCGCGTGCCGATCTGTGCCTGCACGACTCTACCCTTTTCACAGATAGAGCGTTGCCATTCTTTCATATCCATGCAACTTTAATGTTGAAAAATCTCTCTGCAGCTCCAAATAAATAGTTAAACACCTCCGACTGTCTGTTACTCACACACGTAACTCATGGAGGGTAAAAAGAAAACTCGCCATAGCTTCTGTAAACTCTCTGAGTCGGAGTTCACGTGTAGCAGTGATGAACCTCTAAATGCGAAAAGAGACTGTTGTTACCAAACTTTAACTGAAGAGAAGCAACACGGGAAGATTTTTTTTTTCATCCTAGCATAGAAAAGAAAAAAAAAAGGATCTAGTCTTTGGTTTCGAGAAATAATCCCCTCTACGCCTCCTTATTGCTCCATATTGCCACTGTGCTTTTTAATCCAGGATTAAGGAAGCAATACATTTCAATATGCATATTTAGGAACTCTGTATTCTCTCATTCTGTGTCTTCGGTTAATTCCAGTTCAAAAGCGTACACTTCTCTCTGAAGCTGTGCTATGTCTCCCTTGAGGGTCCGGCTCGAGCTCTTCGGATTTCCGTGGCATATGGCCACACACGCAGGCTGCTGCAGTCACCTGAATGTTTTTCATTGGTAAAACATTGAGTACATTGTTTTTCCAGTCAGACAATTAGGTCTTTTCAAAGCCCAATGTGATCATACTGGATGTCTCTGCACAAGGCCAGCCATGCATGAGCTGCTAAAAGCCCCAGTGATTATTAGCCTCTGCTTCGAATAACTGAAAGCCAACATAGCCAGTCGAGACCACAGATCTTATAAATATGGACGACGTGGAGCTCCCCCTGGTGGCTGGCTGCAGTATACATCGTATCATAAGCTCTGCCTCCTCCATGTTGGTGGATGGTATGATCTATCATTTTATGTAGTTAATCTCAGTGTTGATCAATGTTCAAGAGTCAACTTTTTGGATACGTTTCCTTTTACTTAGTTATTTGACGCTATATAAACAGCATGTGACATATGCCCATTGCTCTGTTAAGCCATCCCATGGGACTGTGAGAGCCGGGAAACAAATAGATAAATGAATAAAAAGTCCAACATTTCCTTGTAACTGGTGGAACAGAGAGCCAGTAGCCCCTGGTGGCTGGCTGCAATATAGGTCATAAGCTCCGCCTCCTCCATGTGGACAGGACTAAGGGCAAAACTAAAACTCTAAATAGAGTGCATGAGTACAGTGTATAATCCAACATTTCCTTACAACCAGTGGAAGTAGAGCAGTGTGAAGTATTAACTAAACAAAAACGCGAGTGAATCTGGATGAGGTGCTGTCGGGTCATCGATATTGCGGTTTCTCGTGGCTCCGCTCTCAGATTGTACTAATCAGACTCTGGCTCCAAAGTCGCAAGATAGCGCCACCCATATCCCTGGGAAAATAGCGTCAGTTTGACCAGTGCAACGAAGTGGAGACACGTTGTCCATATTTATATACAATCTATGTTCGAGACTTTTGTTGTTTTGTATTATTTTAATTTCATTTTATAAAACCGAGATTAGGGAATTTTCTGTTGTGATTTACATGCACAGAGGGATACCCTTTAACCTCTCCTGGCCCCGCCGTGGCTCCAAGAATGAAGTGAACGAGATAATAAGATCCAGCTCATCATCATTATGCTAGGGTGGGATGTAAGGGGGGGTTGCAGGGTGGTGGTGGTGGTGGTGGTGGTGGTGAGGAAGGGCAGTAAAACATCAAGTTGTCCCAGTGCCAGTTGCACATCTGCACAGAGCACTGCTTGTTTCCTGTTCACACTGGTCACGGCCAATTGTGTTCTCCTCTCCATCCACCTCTCTAACCCGCTGTTAGCTCTAAATTAGAACAGGCTTCCCATCCTTTGAGATCATATCGCCACACACACACCGCAAATGAACTCCTGCTGGCTCCCTTCATGGACACTGGAACACACACACATGTGACCAAACATAAAAATGACTAATCCATTCTCTCTGAAAGACTAATGCAGGGACTCCACATGTTTCTGAGCTTGGTCCACATTTTATTTATTTCATCATGTCCCCTCTCTAGGTTTGATGATCCATTATTCTGATACATGGTGTTCTAGATTTGTGCTTTTTTATGGCTTTTTTATTATCATTGCCAAGACTTAAGACAAAACATACACCGATCAGGCGTAACATTATAACCCCCTTCCTAATATTTATGCAAGTCTCCCTTGTGTCCTTCAGATAGTTGTGACTCATCAGAGAATGGACATGGGAACTTCTGGGGTTTTCCCTCATTGCTTTGGGGTAGGGGTGCCTGGCCTGGTCTAGGTGGGAGGTAACATCCACATGAATGCCAGGTCCAAACGTTTACCAGCAGAACTGTCACAAGATGGTCAATGTTATTCACTCTTTTCAGTGGTCATAATGTTATAATGTTATGTCTGGTAGTTGTGTATATATGAGGGTGGAGATATGTAAGCGTAGCTGAAACAACTGTTGGGTCTCTTGAAGATTTTTCACCATTTGTCCGAGTTCCTTCTTCAGTTCTGAACTGTAGAAGTTCTTTTTTTTTTTTAATTTGATAATTACCTGAATGACTGAGCACCTTCGCAGACACCATAACAAACACATTACAGAGTACAAATTGGATTCTGATTGAACCACTCCACAGCTTGGCTTAAGTAATACCAGACAGGCTTGTTCATAGATTCAGGCTAAATGAAGTTGGTTTCCACGATTATGCAGATGATGCTGTTATTTATGTATCTTGTTGAGCTCAGTTTACATGAAAAAGTCATAAGAAAGTTGTGTGATTATACCATGAACGCAGCATGATTTAATTATTTACTTTCTAATCCAAACTGGTTTAATTAGTCATTTTTAAATGTTTATCCTACTCGGATACAATCCCTCGCAGTCTGGTCACAGTTGCTCATGCACAGATACAGCCATGATAGGTCCTAACTTGATGATTGCCGTGCAGAATCACCGTAGGACGGAGCGTGATGAATTCCCCTTGTCATAAAATAATCAGGAATCACTGAGAGTGAGTCCAAGGCATGCCATGGAAATGTGACCCATGCCCTGCTGAAGAACAGGAACTCTCTAGTAAGGCTTGTTTAATTGGGTCCATAGGGAAATCATTGTGAAAATGCTCTTCAGTATCTAAAACACAGGCCAGACTGCCAGGCACCAAGAGCCAACAACAGATCATATCACCTAATGTCATCGCATCACAGAGAGCTCAGGGTTTACGTGCACAAAGGAAATTGTAAAATTCATGCGCCATGAAGTGGTAGTGGTTTTCAGGTATAAAAAAAAAAAGTTGTCCCAATCAGTTTCGAATTAGCTTTATTCTCATTTTTGACAAAAATTCGATGTCTTTCAAATTTTAATGCAACTGCAATGATAGCTAAGGACACAGTTAGTGCTTTCACATTTTGTTTTTTCTCCCAAAATGTTCTCAAGGATGGTGGAAAAATGTTTTTGTAGATGTGTCATTGCAGCAGATTTGATTCACAGCCCAATCACTGTTTTATGGCTGAAGAGATATGACATAAATTGGCTGTATTGGGTTTTCTGGCATCTGAACCACAAGGACAGACCGGAGGAGGAGGAGGAACAGGAAGAGGAGAAAGCCCTGCCCAGCTAAACTGAAGCTATTTTAGTACAACAATTTCAGTGTATTGTTATCGTTGAAGAAATAAGATTTGGTTTTACTGGCACAGTCTTGGACATATAAGGTCTTAAGGTCTTAGTTTAGTTTTCATATCTGGTTTTATGTGATCTTGTGTGATTGGATCTAGTTAGGTCAGCGCACTCCAGCATTAGAATGTGTCTCATCTATCTGGAGTGACCATTTTTGATCTAATTTCCCAGTCTACCCCAATCAGACATAACATTATGACTACCTTTCAAATATTGTGTAGGTCTCCCTTGTGCCTCCAAAACTGTTGTGACTCCTCAGAGAATGGACGTGGGCCTTCTAAGGGTGTCCTGTGGTGTAACAGGATGTTGTTAGTGGGAATACTTTGGTTCTTATGGGTTGGCATCATCCCACAGATACTTGGTCAGTTTGGGATCTAGTGAATTTGTAAGACAAGGGTTTTCTTGTTTTTTTTTAGTTGTTTCTGAACCATTTCTGTGTCATTGCTATGGGGCTGGGTTGCCTGGTCTGGTCTGGCCTAGGTGGGTAGTACATGTCTCAGTCTAACATCCACACGAACGCCAGGTCCAATGGTTTCCCAGCAAAACATTGACTTATTACAAGATGGTCAATGGTATTTACTTCTCCTATCACCTCGTCATAATGTTGTGGCTGATCAGTGTATATGCAACTATACACCTTTACCATTTCAGTTCGTTTTTTACCAGCGGAAATTTTAAAAAGAGTAGTAATAAAAGCAATATAAATGGCATCTATTCATTTACGTATTCCCAGCAAACCAAATCAGGTCCAAGACGCTTGGCAGTCTTTCAGTGTTGCCCGTGGCACAGTTTTGCTAAAAGAACATGTGTCAATGTTACCCCGACCTCCTCAGATATTGCTCTTAATTGATCCTCCGTGCCTCTGGGGTGCATTCACATCTGTACCGAGAGCTGTCCATCTGTGATGTGATCTCCAAGAAACATGTTAACGCCAGATGTGAGCTAGCATTTAGTGTAAAAGTGTTTAGGATAATTACACATGCTCAGTTATTAGCTCAGCTGTGCCAATCAACCTCATAATAATAGAGTGACTTCAACCAGGGCAGGAAGTATGAGGATTTTTAGATTGTCTAATGTAGGTAAGATAAAAAGCCTTTGAAACCACTCTTACTGTCAGAAAGGGAAAAAAAAAAAAGAATGTGAAATGTTTGAAAGCCTTAGTCAGCTCTGTAGTTTTATCAGAATGTGGGGCCAGATCTGGACAGGATTACTCATCGCAGACCTCCCACAGATCCATGAAAGCATTGTTTGGTTGTTACCTCAGCTCAGTCCCTGTGATTGCTTTGTATTCTCCATCAACCATCAACTCCAGTCTCTCCGAAGCTCGGGAGCCAACTGTCAAACGATGACTGCGGGTCAGAAATTGGGCGAAAATGTACGGACCACGAAAGAACTTGGCCAGAACTGGCGCGTGACCAGGTGGGAAACAGGAGGGACAGAGAGAAACCATTAAGGCCCGACGAAGAAGGTGAACGGAACTCCTCTTAAAAACCGAGAACAGGATGGTTGTCTGCGGCGTTCGCTTCGCCACAAACTCCAGATGTGCCAGCCACAACTGGCCCTGGCACCGCTTTACTCGCCCTGAGGACTGCAGCTGCTAAATGCCATCCGCCGTAATGCGTCTGTGCCTCTGCCTTTTCGTGGCCATTATTCCTCCTCCCACCCCCAGACTGTTGCAGGGGTGGACCAATTATTTCTGTATTGCCTCTCATAAAGAACAGCTGGATCCCTGAGCTGCTCATGTATCTCAGAGTTACAAAAAAAAAAAAAGTAAAAGAAAAAAACAAGGATGTGAGTGTTTGTCATGCATCGCAAGGGCTGGTAATTGAACAGGGCTGAGTTCATGGAAATTGAATGAATGCAGCAAAAGAGGGAGTGCAACTTGACTCTGGCTCAGGCTTTAGGGGCAGAGAGGAAATCAACAACAGCAGTTGCCAAGGAAGTGGGCTGCCCGTCGAACGGCAAGTTTGACAGCTGTTCATCAGACGGGAGGCAGGGGTGGCACGAGGGAGGGGTGAGAGCGCAATTACGGTTATTATTACAGCCCTTTTTATTGCTCTTTCCTTTTACCATTTAATGTCATTACAAATCCGCTCTGATCCTCAGCTTTAATCCAGAGCGTCTGGAGATCGATGTGCCTCGAGGTAACCCGCTTTCACCTAACACGACCTGAGGGGCAGGGAAAGAGAGGGTCAGCGGGCGAGGGTTGATGTAAGCCGCCTCTGCACATGTTGGAAATCAAAGAATGGGGCCGTGTCAAAACATCCAGGGTCGTGACATATTTAGAGCTGGATTTGACAAGTCACTGGGAGAAAACAGTTTGAAAGAGTTGCCAAAAACTGAGCTGCACAGAAATACTTCACTCATCGAAGTCAAAAACTCGGAAGATTAATACTTCTATGTACAAGCGTCTGCACTGTGTACAGTTATGACTCATTTCAGATTTCAGAATGACTTCACAAACCTCACATGAACTCAATACATCGAATGCGTTTGCTTATCTTCCTTATCTTATCTTCCAACGTTCGGTCGCCGCTCTGAAAATTAAACATTATTCTAATTTATATAAACAAGGCGCCGACGACAAAGGTTTCCGTTTTTTCCCGCGACTCCTGCCCTCCAGCTGTCGGGTAGGTTGCAGCTGCTGTTGCCGGGTGCCTGCTCAGTTTGTTTGTTATACACACTTCGGCGGAGGTGGCACTCCCACCGCTGTGATAGGAAAAGTCTCACCGAAGCGTGCAAAGGAAAAGAAATGTCAACCGTTCGGCTCGCGGGTCGCAAACCAGGTGGGTGGGTGGGTAGCAGAACTGTGGAGGTTACACTCGACAGGATACGTTACTGTGTGCATTTACACCGATCAGGCATAACATGATGACCACTTTGTGCCTACAAAACGGCAACAGAAACCATACATTCATACTTTTTTCTGGAAAATGAAAAGCTAAACCACAGTTAAATGTATCGTTACTTCCTGTCCATGAGTGGAGGTGGTCTGAGAGTGCGGCCTGCACTTGGAAGTGATCCACTCTGGAGGTCTGCAGCCAGACGCCTCTCCTACTTTGAACTGTCACAAGATAGTCGATGTTATTTACTTCACCTGTCATAATGTTATGGCTGATCGGTGTTAAAGCAGACTTTTGAACACCGAAGGTGACCTGTATCTCGGATTCATTGTCTCATACTTGCGCTTATCAATGTGCACACAGACTGACCCATCCTCGCCTCAGTGGCCTGACTTTTATAGCGTCAGTAGACGTATGTAAAACCTCGTATGGAGCTTTTTCAGTCTGCAGGATTTACACATTATCATCTAAGGCAATGTATTATCACAGGAAAGCTCAGTACAGCCACATGAGGTCTTTAACAAAGCTTTTTTGGCCGTGTCTTTCTTGGGCCATGTGCTTTCCCCATGGAGGACCAGACCACCCTCTCTGTCCGCTCCAAAAACAATATTAAAAACACGCGAAGCCCCATCTCTCCCAGATTTACGGGTGTTGCAAGTCTCGCAAAGGCAGCGCTTTTTTTGGAGTCTGGCTCATAAAATATGCCTAAACAGATCTCCCTCTCTCTCTCTCTCTCTCCCGGCGGAGGGTAGAAGTCACGGGGGCACCGGTGCTCCTCTCATGCTGATGGAGCTTCGGAGAGGTTGCTGAGCTCTGGATGTTAATTGATTTTGTGATTAGCGGCAATTAGTGGTGATTACATCGGGCTGTAAAAGGGTCCTTGTGGGGGATCGCGGTCATCCTTCTCCCTCTCTCTCTCTCTCTGCCTGTGTCTCACAGAACGTTTCTCTCGCTCGCAGGTATCCGTTCCCCACCGTGTTCAGCAGCTGCAGCAAGAAGGACCTCACGGCCAGTTTCGAAAAAGGCGTCGGGATGTGTCTGTTCAACATGCCGGAGGTCAAGGTGCTGTACGGCGGGCAGAAGTGTGGCAACGGCTACGTGGAGGAGGGAGAGGAGTGCGACTGTGGAGAGCTGGAGGTGAGGGCGCCACAGAATAATAAATGTTAATTGTGTTTCTCGCTTAAGAAATGAAATAAACCGACCTGCCATAACATTACGACCGGGAGGAGTGATTAACATCGTGCGACAATTCAGTGTTCTGCTGGAAGACTTTAGGACCTGGCATTCTTTTGTGTCTCTGTTGCTTAGAGAGAGCAGGCACCCCCACCCCATAGTAATGACACTACTTGATGAAGCCACCCCCAGTAGGATGCAGCCTGACACAGACGCACGAAAACAGTTTAGGAGCAACTCATGAAGAACAGCACAAGGTGTTGACCTGGCCTCCAAATTCACTACGTCACAAATTGATCATGTATCTGTGGGATGATCTCCAGAGGCCCCTCCCCTCATCCCACAGGACTCAAAGACCCCCCACTAAAAATATTGTGTTGCCATTCTCCAATGAGTCTGTTTTGGAGGCACGGGGGAAACCTGCACAATATTAGGAAAGTGGTCATAATGTTATGCCTGACCGGCGTTAAGCAGAAGCGTCCAAAACCATGACACGAACCGACAAACTCGGTTTTAAATCCAACAACACAGAGCTTTCATATTGTAAACGCGTACTTCAGACACTGATGTCAAACATACTATGATTGTGTATTTATTCAATCTGTGCACTGAGGGAGGTTGTCTAATTGCGATGCAGTTCACCGAGAGGAAACATTGCTGACAGTTTCACCATGTCAACGAGTGAATTATGAATCTGCACTGGCGCGCACACACACACACACACAATGGCGGCACATGTTGCCGTCAGTTCCGAATGCGGGGCTGATTAAACAGTTCAATGCGACGCAGCTGACAATTACCAGAGGCAGGTTACCAAAAACAGAATCAGGAAAAATGAAGGAGACGTCCATTATGGTTTGGAAGGATATTACGAATTACATAATGGCCTAAATGAGAGAATGCCTCGTTGTCTTTTGTTTACACCTTTATCCCCGGCTTTTTGTTTGCTTTCAGGCCCTCAGCTTGAAAGTGGACTTGTCCTTAAAAACAAAGAGCTAACATAAGCTCCTGGGTCTGATCCAGGAGCAATAATAAAGCTCTCCACAGAGCTGAGCAGCGTCATGCCAACCCGGGCCAGATCAGAGTGCTCAGACAGCATCTCTCTCCACCATTAAAAAAAAAAAAAAAAAAAAAAAAGTCTCATTAAAAAGCCTGGGTCTTGTTCCTCACAATCACTGGCTACTTCTTTTCAGCGTCACTCCTCCGCTGCCTCTTTTGGCTCCAGAGACCATGGGAAAGGCCCTTAATGGGTTTCAGTCTGAAAGAAGTTCTGGAAGGCCCATCATGTCAGCTGCGTCCCCTGCCAGCTCCATCCGTCTACTTTCTCCGGACTCTAACTGCACTCGGGCTGCAGAGTATATTCAGACTATAATGGCGAGACCCCCTCTAGGGGTCGGCCCGTCGTCCTGCCTCTGCGAGAGAGATCATTTGCTCCGGCGGGCTCACTCGCGTACATATCTTATCCGCTGAGCCTTGATTGAATTCTGGCTCTCCTTGTGCATCAGAAGAGGCAGGGAGTCGCTGATTGGTACGGTGCACGGGTCATGATAAAGACTAACGTGAAACAGATGGTGCTCCGCGGTGAGATGGGATAGGTTACAGGGGGCGGTGGGGTACCAAGAGTGTCTGTTTGTCTGCGCTCCAAAAAAAAAGGGGGGGGGGGATGATTATTTCAGAGAAAAACAATTAAATCAGTCAACCTGAAAAATGCAGTCATTAAACATTTTTTTTTTCAAGGTAATTGGTTCTTGATTTTGTTAGTAAGATGTTCACTGTGTTCTCTGGCTCCATGAAGAAGACGAAGGCTTTGTTTGTTGAAAGAATCATTTTAAAGCAACGTGAGACAAAGTGAATATTTGCGCAAAGATTAATATATAAAATATGTCAAATAAATCAACTTCAACTACATATATGAGGATGAGAATATCTGAGTGAGTCTTATGTTAAAACAGCATTTCATTTAAGGCATATGATGAGAGAGATTTTTCGATATCTCCGTGTGTTACAGTTTGTTGGTAAAGCTACTGAATCAACTGCGAAGAAGAAGAAGAAGAAGAAGAAGAAGAAGAAGAATTTGGGCCTTC
Source organism: Mugil cephalus (assembly GCF_022458985.1). Taxonomy (NCBI): domain Eukaryota; kingdom Metazoa; phylum Chordata; class Actinopteri; order Mugiliformes; family Mugilidae; genus Mugil; species Mugil cephalus. Next base: position 7,616,776 of record NC_061785.1, on the reverse strand, counting down.
ATATAAATCTATTGTTCTTCTTTTTGAAGTTTTATTTCTTCATTACTTCATTGTGGTCACATGGAGTCTGTTGTGGTGCTTACCACATTGGCCTGTTTCATTTACACTAGCCAATATCTTTATATTATGAAATATTTTGCTGGTTTATTGAAGTCGTTTTTGTTGTCCGTCCTTTTCTTTCCCCTCGTCACGCAGTCCGCGGTCTGAGTGAGCTTTCAAATCCTCTCAGACGGAAAGAAACTGTTGTTTTCTTTCCTCTGCAGTGTGTTTTTCTTAGTTGCCATGGAGCACGTCTTCCTAGGGCTTCATTCCCTCCGATAACAAAGTCGAAGTTTTTGCACTGAGGTGAAATATGATCTCAAACTTAATTTTTCTTTACCTTTGTTTCGCCCCTTCCTTTCCTTGTCTGTTTGAAGGAATGTATGAATCCCTGCTGCAATGCGACTACCTGCACTCTGAAAGGCGATGCCATCTGTGCACATGGGCAGTGCTGCCAGGACTGTCAGGTAATGGCTAGCTATGTCGCAGTATTTTCACAGAAGGTTGGTCTTTCATTTTCATCAAACCTTACCTGTTGATCTTTGTGTCTCATGCTTACTTTCGAGCGTAGCTGAAGCTGGCCGGCACTCCATGCCGCGAATCCAGTAACTCTTGTGACCTGCCAGAGTTTTGCACCGGAGCCAGCCCTCACTGCCCCTCCAACGTTTACCTTCACGACGGCCACGCCTGCCAAAAGGTGGACGGCTACTGCTACAACGGCATTTGCCAGACTCACGAGCAGCAGTGCATCACGCTGTGGGGGCAAGGTGCGTACCAAAGGTCCGCCCGCGCCACGGACACCTCCAACGATGGTCGCTGCTTTTCTGTCACGTTTTATTGTGTCTTGTAGGAGCCAAGGCGGCACCGGGCATCTGCTTCGAAAGGGTAAACTCGGCAGGAGACCCCTATGGCAATTGCGGCAAGGACTCAAAGGGCTCCTTCGCAAAATGTGAAGCACGGTAAAACCTGATGCTCCCATGGAAACTAATGAATGTATTTTATTGCATGTCAAACGCTGTTTCAATGCTAAAGACTGGAATATAGTGTGCGATGAAGTGTTCAAGCAACCACACTAAATCGAAAAAAATAAAATAGCATTAAACAATAGAAGTAATGCTTAGCTGCAGTCGTAACTGAGAGTTATTGAGTTATTTAGTGTAAATCTCTCAGGAAGCGATTTGAAAACAACAGAAAATAAAAACTGCCTGTTCTTCTGTTTCTTTAATTGGACAGCACGGGCGAGAGGAAAACTAATTGCCCCCATGCGCATCTGGGAGAACTGTGACATGTAATTCAATTACCACATTGTTATTCTTCTGGTTGTTCTCTACAGAGATGCTAAGTGTGGCAAAATCCAGTGTCAAGGAGGAGCTAACCGCCCCGTAATTGGCACCAATGCTGTTTCCATAGAAACAAACATCCCGCTGAAGGAAGGGGGGAGGATACTGTGCAGGGGCACTCACGTCTACTTGGGCGATGACATGCCCGACCCCGGCCTGGTCCTGACGGGGACCAAGTGTGGAGACGGAATGGTGAGAGCTGAGGCCTGGGATGGTTAAATGCAGCCAGTGTAGACAGACACGCAAAGTTGTTGTTTGTTGAAGGGAATGTTTCCCTTCCTGCTACACTACATGCAAAATATATGTTCTTCCTATGTATGTGCAATACCTGAACGGATATTTACATATTAATCTGTATATCATCTATAACAACTTATCCTTAGAGCAGGGGTGTCAATCTCATTTTAGTTCAGGGGTCCAAAACTGCTCAATTTGACTTTAAGTGGGCTGGACCAGTAACATAATAACACAATAACCTATAATAAATACTCCAAATGTTTCCCTTTGTTTAAGTGCAAACAAGTTTAAGTACATTATGGGAATAATTTGTCCTTTTGCAAAACATTTTATGAACAGCCAGACCTCCTGAGACCCTGTGTCCTCATATGGGGACATTAGTTTTAGGTTTTATTGCAGCTTATTCCGCTTCATTTAAACCCATTGTCCTCGTTAGTGGACATTTTTAGTCTTTAGTAGTTAGAGAAAAGCTGACGGGGAAAAAAAACCCATCAAATTCTATGGTTAAAGCGTATTTATTTATGCTTATTAACGTGTCTAGTTTGATATGACCTGCAAATTTAACACATTTTATCAATTGCAAATGGCTACAACCTTGCTAATTAGCAAGAACTTGTTTGAGGGGATTGGGACTTCATTGTTCACAATTCTGGTTTTGCTCAGCCATGTTTTATATATGTCAGACATTGGTGACTTTATTATAATATAAATAATAAAATAGTCCCAGTGTCCACATATGAGGACATTGTTTTTTTTTTTGTTTTTTTCCAAAAACTACTACTTTCTGTTGAAAGATGATGCTTAGTTTTTATACGTCTTAGGTCCTACTGATCCCAAATACCTTGGAGAAATTAAAAGTGCATACCAAACAAAAGCTATGGTCGGAGGTTAAGAAAATAAAGTGCAGTTTTAGCACACTGCTGTCTGCTGTTAAGTTCGGGGTGTTGTCCTCTGTACACTAAGCTGAATAAAACAGTGGACAAATTAGAAATAGCAATTACTTTTTTTTGCATTTTTTTTTTAATCCCATGGGCCAGATTAGACCCTCCGGTGGGCCGTATGTTTGACACCACTGTTGTAGAGGGTCAGAGGGGCTGGAGACGGGGTACGATCCAGGGATCCTCCATGTCGCTAGTTCATCGCAGGGCTTACACGGAGAATAACAACCTCTCAATTTAGAATACAAAACCCGCACATGCACAGCTACGCACACAAAAGCCCTCGGATTGAAATCCAGAACCTTATGGCTGTGAGGCAACAGCTCTGACAACTGCAGCGCGGTGTGACACAACTTTAATCCGTCAGGGATAAATACGCTCACCTGCCAAAACTTTAGGTGCACTGGTGATAACAATCCTGCACTAAATCCTCCTTCAGGACTGATTTAATGTGGAGTTTTATGTTGAAACAGCTTAAGAAAGGCAGTAATTCAACACTATGATCATTTTGGAGCATGCAGTTTGTGGCGCTGTTAAACTGGATTTCCTAGCCCCCTGACTAAAATGGGGTTGTCAAAGTTAAAGAAACTTGCATGGATACAACACAATACAATTCAATAGAGCAAAAGGACTCCATTTTACTTAATATAATTGAGCTAAAGCAGGACTTAAATTTAATATTGTAGCAGTCAGCCACTTCTAGCTAGTAATGATAACTATTAATAGGGCTGAGCTGGGACAGAATTTGAAATGCTGGAAAATAAGAGTGGAATAAATGAGTGTGGAATGAAAGGCCATGATCAAGATGTTCTGAAAAGGGTGTGTGCTCTCATCGTTCCAGATCTTAAATTGACTCACAGCTATTCAGTCTATTTGGCATCTGTCAGTGGTCGTCCATTTAGCCCGTGGGCACTTCACTGATACTCCATTTAGTTTAATTTACTTAGAAACCTCCACCCATAAGGAGGATCCCTCCTCGCCCTCATCTTCCAACGGTTCCAGCATTAAACCCTCCGTGCCCGCTCATCTTCACATTCACCCTTGACATATTTGGGTGTGGCGCCTCTGAGCAGCCTCTGTGTAATAACTTAATCTTTGATGTATTCTTGAAAATCACAGCGGTAACGTAATTATATTTCATGCTCTGCTGATCCACGGCTGGAGTGGTTTGTCAGGGACAAATTAAAAGAAATAGGGAGCTGGGTCTGGTTGTTTTTTTCCTTTCCCTTTAAAAGATTAAAAGGTCCACAATATTGCTGGCGTTGCTCTTTGAGCTCACCGTGTGAATTTTTCATGTCTTTGTCTGCTTCAGATGTGTCTGAATCGTCAGTGTCAGAACGTCAGCTTGTTCGGCGTGCACGAGTGTTCGGCCAAGTGCAGCGGTCGAGGGGTGAGTAGTAAGCTTAGACCTTTCATTTCAGGTGTACTCGCGGCCCCTCTCACAGAAGCTCACTTGTAATATGTTAAAAATGCCCTGTGTACACTGGATAGGGTAATGGCGATGCCTTGCAATCCATCATGTTGAATGCCGAAGGGCTCAATCAATTAGACGTAATGATTTCAATTATTTTCAACTTCATGTGCCATTCATCATAATCTCAGGCAGCCGTCCTCAAAAAATGTGTTGAAATCTGAAGGCCACACTTTGTTTGGCCCAATGCTGCAAGCATTGACGTGCAGTTTGACTTTAAGTTAGAGAGCGTATTGGATTTTACTTCAAACGTCACCTATCACACATCGCTGGGTGGTCCTGTTTGACATGGAATATTTTGTGCTAAATCACTGACTGGCCTCACAGGCTTTGCCTGTGTCGTCTAGTTAAGTTGCTCCTTCGCCGGGTTCCGACTGCCTCTTAAAATGAAACATCTCCGTTTAAGACATATCCATAAAACTCCTAAGAATGTTTTACTCGCAGAAATTAGAGGATGTTGCTCCTCTAGGAGACGAGGCACCCCCGCATGCGTAGATTAGATCAAGATGTTGCCTCGCGGAGAGGCCCTCACCTGTTCCTTATTAGCCAGATAGGGAATCCTCTTAGACTTCACCATTCCTGCACTCTGCACGACAGGAAGACGAGGCAGAGAGAGATATTATAAAAATGTGGTGTAACAGGAAGGGTCTGCTCTGTTTCTTAAGCCACAGGTCGTCTTGTGGGAATCTACTGCTTTAGTTTGATTTGTAGCAGTGAATGCAAAATATTACGCCCTTATTCCATTAAACCATTTATATGGGTAATGAAAATGAATGCTTTTCCAGCTGAGTTGCAGGGGGACTTTTTCAAAGTTTGACTTTGCAAACACAGCCTCCCCATGTCGTTCCTTCAAGCACCTTCGGAAAAAGGTCAGAAGGTCATCATTACTTTTGTGTTTCCAAAGACCTGTTGATATCCCCAGGTTTTTCATGATGTGGGCTTTTACTGGGCATGTCCCCCCCCCCCCAGCCTTGTAAACGGAGATGTAGCTGGTTTGAGTACAATGCACAGAGTTGATGTCTGTGAAGGTTCTCAGTCATCCAGGTCATGGTAACCCAACAGACGTTTTAAAAAGGCAACTGGAGTTGTAGAGTTTTGAGAAGATGTTTCACCGCTCATTGAAGAACTGAAGAGGCTACTCAGATGAACGGTGAAACGCCTTTTCTATTACCATGACCTGGAGGACTCAGAACCTTCACAGACAACATGAAAAACAGAATTATGAAGTCTGAAGTCTAATTCACAGAGGCCCCTCACCTCAACTCATAGGGCCCAAAGGCCTCCACTACCAACATGCAATGCGTTTACATGCACAGCTTAATCGTGCTATGCTCAAAATTCGACTTTCTGAATGCAGCCCGTGTCCCACTTAACATGCAACGGAGAAAAACAAGTAATTGATGGGAACATGTCCTCCTCCACCACACTATGTGTCTTTTCAGTGGGTTAATATCATGTTAATACAGCCGTTCAAAAGGCGTTCATGCGGCACTTCAAACAACGTCAGGATGGATAATAGTTCAGCTCTTTTAATCTTGTACGTAATGCGCTTGCTAGTTATGGTGCAGGTAAGGTGTCGCTATCCCTCAGGTGGTTCTTCAACCGGCTCTGTTTACCTTTTTCTGCGACCAGTTTTCTTGGATATTTTTGTTTCGGAGCCATACGCCAGTGCAGCGGTTGTGGAGCATGTGCACATGTGTTGTCCAGTTACAGTCCAATTAAGACATATACATGCTGGAGAAAATCGATATCCACTCGCATTATTTGTGTGTCTTAATCGGATAAGGAGAACTTAGTCCAAATTTAAATCCACTTAAGTTGACCACTTAAAGTCGGATTAAGGCAATAATTAGTTGTAAACGTACTGACTGTTGCCAGACACCACAGGATGTGGTGTTCATGTTCATTCTCTGATGAATCAGAACTGTTTTTGAGGCACAGGGGGACCTACACGATTTTAGGAAAGTGGTCATAAGGTTACACTTGACTGTTGTATCAAGAATAATAATGGAATGAAGAAAAATGAACTGACTTTAACCTGAATTTCTTCAGGTTTTTGATGATTGGTTTAACAAAACGATGCAGTTCAAAGCAGGTCCCTTGGGCTCCTGGAAGTAGACTTTCTGTGCATTAATTGCTGTAATATTTGAGATATAAAATGTCATCTAAATGGTCATTAGCTGCAGCCTGAGTCAAGTCTGCATGTAACTCAATGGACTCATTTGTCAGCTAGTAACTGTAACCATCATTTTAAAGGTGTGGAGTATTCTGCACACGCTCAAACACTGCCTGAAAAAGAATACACTGGTGTGCTCTCCCAACCCTTTCTTTCTTTTCCTTTTAATATGCTGCAGGTGTGCAACAACAACAAGAACTGTCACTGTGAGGCTCACTGGTCCCCTCCATTCTGTGACAAGGCAGGTTTTGGGGGGAGTGTGGATAGTGGCCCCATCAGACTCGCAGGTAAGCCAGCGGGTATTCACTTACATCAAATAACAGATTTATTGCAGCTTGGGTCACATGTTTTATAGAAATATCTCAACTCTAATACATATCAGTGACTAATGCTACATCTAGTCATACATGTTTGAATGTACTATGAAACATGTTTCTTTGCTGGGAACTGTAGCTTTGAGGAGGCAAATACTGGCATAAAAATGTAAATCGTCCTTCAAAGTTTTTCAGAGAATTGCTGACAGCAAAACAGTGAAAGACGAAACCAGATTTAAGGACTGGTATCCTGAGACCATACTATTTTCTCCATCTATGTTTCTGAGCAGACAGCAGGAATCTGACTGTGGGCATCCTCGTGGCTCTGCTCACTTTCCTGGGAGCCGGTCTGATCGTCTGCATCAAGAGGAAAACTCTGCTGGGCCTGCTGTTCGCCAGTAAAAAGAACCCGATTGAGAAGCTCAGGTGCTTTTACAGAGCTGAAATCATTTATATGTACACTGATCAGGCATAAGATTATGACCACTGACGGGAGAAGTGGCCACCTTGTGACAACGAAATTTTTGGACCTGGCATTCGGGTAGATGCTACTTAGGCAAGTAGCGCCCATGTAGAGCAGACCAGACCCCCCCCCCACCCCACCCCATAGCAAAGACACTCCTTGATGGCATCAGACTTCCCCAGCAGGGAACCCATAGGACCCAAAGTCACCCTACTAACCACATTACCAGATACCACAGGACACCCTCAGAAGGTCCATGTCCATTCTCTGATGAGTCTGCCCAAACAGAACTGTTTTGGAGACCTACATGGTCATAATGTTATGCCTTATCGCTGTATGATGCATCTTTTTTTTTTTTTAATGCAGCAAAGTTTGCTCAAATCTGCCACAGGTGCAGCTGTATCGGTCACACTGTGAAACCAATTACAGTGATTAATTGGTCTGAGCTGCATTAATAACTGACGTATTAATAATGGAATAAAAAAGGTTTCATTATTCTTTTTTTTTTTTTATCACAGATCTGTAAGCGCTCCAATCAGCGGACCGTCAGCTCCGAATCAGCCTCCTTCAGCGAGCTCGTCTCCATCTCGACCGGCCCCACCCCTGCCACACAGTGCCACTATCTTCAAGGTGAGTAGGCAAACACACACACACACACACACACACACACACACACACACAACTATTTACAGTTAGAGGAGACGTCTTGTAACAGTGCCGGATCATTCTCAACCGGATTGACGCGTGGCCTCCACACAAATGGCAGCTCATTCTAATCCAATTAAACTGTGTGGGCATGTAGATGAGGTGGTGATAATGGACTCTGCGGGGTGGGAACGGGGAACACATTTCTCGTCATTAACAGCTGCCCGTTGCGGAAGAAATTGATTCATCAGCACATTTCCTGCGTAAAGATCGTCCACGCCGCTGCTTCCTTGACATTTAAAGTTGCTGATAACCACAAGGCAGGGAGCGACTCGCGTGAATGCATCAACCGTCGCGCGCCTCAACCGCCGCGTCGCCGCCCTGCCGTGGCTTGCGGCGGGGGGTGACCCTCGATCGATGGAGTTAGGGCTCTCCGAGAGCGAGGGAGTCGGAGGAGGCTTTCCCGTTGCGGGGTGGCAAGCTGTTGCGCATTACCGTGGCATCTGTGTTTTCGGTTAGCGGCATGTGGTTTTCATTCGGGCTAAAAGGTAAGGAGAGAAAGGATGTGAGGCCGTTTGATGTGAGGTCATTTTCCAGTTGTCGTGAGCCGAGCTGCACTGGCCGCATGACTGCATGCCTTTGGAGGTGTTTAATCTCGGCCGGTCTAAATATCAGACGGGCTCCGTTCTGTGTCCAGTGGGTCTCAGTAGCAGTGTGTGTGGGCTCTTTAGCTCCTATTATGGGTCAGCGTCGAGGTTCCCCTCATACGAAGAGCTTGATTTATACGTCTTTGACCGCATCAGAAGGAAATGTAGTGGAAGAAGGGGGGGGGGGTTAACATGACAGGAAGCAGACAACCGACTTTCTTTTATTCTTTTATCTCCCATAGGCTCCTCACCGGGGGCCAGAGGCGGGACTCCCCCCAGACCCCTACCCCGCTCACAGCCTGCGCAGACTGCCCCAGTGCCCTCCGGTTCACCTCAGCCACCCGGTCCCTCTGTCTCTCACCCTGACCGTCTCCCCCGGCGGCCGCGGGCAGCCGAGACCCCCGGTGCCGCCGCCTCACCGGGCCCCTCCGCCTCACATCCACGTCGCAGCCAGAGGGGCGTCATTCCGCGCCTCGTCGCACCATAACTCCTGCAGGATGGTCACGGTAAGTGAGCTGGAAACATTTTCATTTGGTGGGTGGCTTTCGCCCGCTACTGCAGCTTGTAACGCCCGGCCAGGGGGAAACGATGATGTTCGCTGCGCCTTCAAACCGCCGTTTTGATGTCAGCGTTTTAACGGTTCTTCTGTGGGCCGTAAAAGTGCAGGCATGTTGACGGTTGCGAGCGGCCTTGAGAAAAAAAAAAAAAAAAAGGTAACGAGGTTAACTGTGACGTCGCCCAAGCGAGACTTGAATTCTACAACACGAAGCGCCACATAAATATTGATAATGGAGGGAGGGTGAGCAAGTGTGTGCATGGTATCGCAGCATGGCAAAGTTAATGCAGCTGCTGTTCGGGGGATTTCAGTTTGCCGACTGTCGAGAGTTGAGGGGAAGAGAAAGCCAATCGTTTGTGGTGTTAGCACTGAGTGATTCTCCAAGAAGCTTATTTGCCTTTAATCTGGTTTGCACCCTTTGTGGCAGAGACAGCGATAAAGAGGATGAGACATATTTGAGAGAATCGGTGCAAGCGTTTTCCAGTTGCATTTCGACTTTCTGGCAGAAATGCAAACATTTCCTGGTTCCATCCTCCCCAGACTTGTGGCTTTTGTTGCATTTGTTCATTTGCAAAGGTCACGTTTTACATTTTTTACTAATGAATCGAAACAAGAAATATAATGGTTTTATTCTGAAAAGGGCTCCGGCCTGAAACGAACCCCCGCGTCGACTGTGATCTGTGTCACGGCGCGCAATTCACCCTTGAAGGACAGCGGTTGTAGTAGTGCAGCTGCTGGTAGCACTGGAGGTTAGCGTATTAACCAGAAAGAGAAACATAATAAAACACAGCTCATCACCATGAATAAAAAATGACTTCATAGGAGAAGGTACGCCGATCAGCCACAACATTAAAACCACCGACAGGAGGAGTGAATGACATTGACCAACTTCTGACAACTCAGTGTTCTGCTGGGAAACTTTTGATGTGGATGTTACTTAGACATGTAGCACCCATCTAGACCAGACCAGATACCCCCAACTCACAGACACAGGCAGAAAAATGGTTTAGGAACAACTGAAGAAACATGAAAAACAGCAAAAAGTGTCGATCTGGCTTCCAAATTCACTAGATCTCAGGGATGTACTGAAACAATCCCCCTCAATCCGACTTTCTCAGGCTCTCTCTTCTCTCTTTCACTCTCTACTGCTATGGCCATCACCAATCCCATGACGTCACGGGCCACAGTACGGCCGTATTTTCTTTCACTTTTGAATACACAGAACGCATTCCAGAAAGCTCCCATTTTACGAAGGTTCTTATAAGGTTTCGTGTTCAACAGGTGGCATGCAGAAGCTCTTGGCAGTGTTTAGAGGTTTTAGGAAGTAGAGCCTCACAGCTGCTCCTATATAATGTTAATGTGTCAAAGAGATTCCCGTAGGCTCGTCTTTAGCAGCTGTTTGGCAGCTCCAGCGTGTTCACAAAGAAGATCTGCACAGCTTTACCTGGTGGAGATGATGTCTTTTTTAGACGGACTGTTTGCTCAGTTGAAGTCGTTTGTCATGTGTTTATGGCGCTATTAGACGTCACCCTCACGCATCATTATCGTCATTTTTGTCCATTTGGGCACATTTCTGCTCTTTTGGCTGTGTTAGTGGATATAGCACATTTTTTGTAAGAAAATCTCTCAAATTATGGAATTCAAATTCTAATATATCATTAGAACAGTGTGGGGAAAAAATATACTACCCTCTTAACTCGTTACGGACAAAAATGTCCAAAAAACTGCTGTAAAAACATCACTGTGACGTCATTATATTAACTGGAGGCAAACCAGAGGGAAGCTTGAGGCAAACACTGTCACTTTCAACCAGGAACATGTCATTTTGCTGTATTTTTTGGTGCCACAACCGAAAAATCAAAAACACTAGCTTGAAGTTTTATCGTATATCAACCACTGCTAGTCATAGACAACTTTGGTTTGGCTTTAGCGATTAAAAGAAAGGATTGGAGAGAGACAATCAACGACAAGCACACTTCTTATCAGATAAGATTAATATGTAATGCATCATCAGTTTCAGCTTGGAAAACATCATGGATTAGAATAAATCGTGACTGAAATTATGTTAAATTAATGCTCATTTAGATTCTTGTTACACGTTAATGCTAATGCCAACCGTGAGCTTTGTCCTCCTTTGGTCAAATCATCCATCCAGTGAGTGAGAGTGTAGAGGTCGGTGAATGTAGTCCCATCAGTCAGAGTCAACTTTTTAAAATAACACTCAAGTATATTCTCTAAAATACTAGTTTTCCTCGTCCATTCGTGCCCAAACAGTCCATTGAAATATGCTAACTGCTGTTTACAAGCTATAGTGTTTGAGATGTTTTGCCTCCAGTTAAGCCCCGCCCCTCAAAAACTTTCACATTGTTTACAAACCATGAAGGGGTCTATAAATTCTGCATAAGGGATTTTCACCTATACAGCGGCAATTAGATTACTTAATGTCTCTGTTGTTATTCGTGAAAAAATAAGCGTTATTTTCCATATAATAAATGCTGTGTGACTGTCAAATCAGTCTTGGATACGTCCGAGATTGGCCCATATATTGACTTTGATGCGTTATTAGCGTTTGTGTAGCATTAGATTAAAAATGTTACCCTGATTTATGCAGGAAAAAAAGCAGAAAAAAAATTATTAATCAGTTCAGTTTTTAGGAAGTGGATATTTTTGTCCTTAATGACTTATAGTAAATTAAGCTGACGCCTGGGGGTTAAGTACGAGTGGGATCTGTCACACGACAAGATTCACCCTCAATGGGATGAATAAGTGCAGCTCTGCTTCCACGCGTGAGCTCCACAGTCCCAGGTTCAGCGCAATGGATCCTTTCTGTCTGTGCAGTATGTGGATGATTCTCCCTGGCCGAGAAGAATAGATGGAAGTGAATGGAGACTTAACGGGGGGGCTAGGTAACAGCAGGCCTTTGTCGTGACCTCAGTTGTCTATTGAAGATTAAAACCACATGATAGCTTTCATCATTAAGCCAATTGGACGGCGGTGCCGTGGAGCCTGAAAGAGGAGATGAAGAGAAAAGAAACCTGTCTTGCAATTGTCTGCCTATGAGTGCCACCTGGTGGAGACACTTAACTATGTATTTGATGTCCTTCAACAGGAGCTGGAGAAACCAAGCCCTCCTCAAAAACCTCTACCTGCTGACCCGAGGAGCTCCCGTCTGGTGCGAAGTCCCTCCAGAGTCCAGCGGCCGTCTGCCGTCTGCGGCCCTGCACCCGTCTCCGGTGCACCCAGACCCGTCCGTCCTGTCCCACGCCCCAACAGGTGAGCTCCACCGCTATACATTAAAAAAAACACATTAAAAGTTGGTACAGAGAGATAATTTGTTCATTTTTCTGTCACTTCCCTCCCCCTCTAGGCCGAGTCCCAAGCAGCCTCCTACATTACCAAAGCCTTGCATAATTGCCAACATCAAATACAGCAGCTGAGACTTTGGCCAGAAGGGACATTGTTGTTGAGCGAACACACACACACAAACACATTGAAGAAAAGAAAAGAAAAAAAAAAACTTTTGCACTATAAAAACTTTTTTAACCTTAAAAAAAAAAAGAAAAAAAAGATGGCGGCTCTCTCTTGAGTTTTGGATCCGGAGACGTGCCGTCGTGTCCCTTTGGTGCTCTGTCTCTGAATGGTGCTACGAGTCTGAGCTCAGGTACATGTAAAGTATTTATATTGTGTATTTATTGCCACGCAGTGCACTGTGCCAGACACTTTTACTACACGGTAGCATCTTTGAATTTTTAATAGTAGCTGTTGTTTCATTTTCATTATTTTTCTTCATATCAGAGCTGGTATTTATGAAGGAGATGCGGGAGATTTAAAAGAAAGCCAATCTGTGAAATGACGATTTTTTTTGTGTGTGTGTGAAATGTGTTTTAAAGAAGGGAACCCTTTAGGTTATGGTTTGTTCTGTACGCTAAATGAAAAAAATTACATATGAGAACTTCAGACGAACATTTGTAGCTCACTTTGGAACCCATCCGCTGGAGTTTTTCTGGAAGGATAACACTCTCAACATCGAGCCAGTCTGAAAAAGTCTTGAAACAACCGTGGCGTTACTGCGACCGCTCCGCGATCAGGAAAGAGGTGCCGGCTTTTCACACGACAGTGTGTCTTCTTCATTTTTATTGCGAGAAATAAACCGAGTTGAATCGTGAAATGTCACTGATTTGCCATTTCCCTTTCATTAACGATGCCCGAGAAGCTCACTCGAGGAACATGGGCACTGAGGTATGAACTGAACACGGGAGAAAGTATCCATCCCTCAGAGGGCGCCTCCGAAATATTTGCTCCGCTAAAGGTCATGTGTGTTTTAGGTGTTCTTTCAGCTCTTTCTCGAAGCTGCGCTCACGTGCGAACAGCTGCTGTCTGGCTATAATATCCCTGCGGTATTTTTAAATCATGTTTTTTTTTTTCAGTTTCACTCGACAAGGACACATTTCTTGATTTATTTCCACCAGTCTGAATGAAATGAAAAGAACACTCGGTGTGTAGGCCGAAGCACCAGTCATCCGAGGAGAGGAGGCTCATTTTGTAGTTTTTGTACCTTTGGCGATTGAGGTTGAAAACAAATCTACACGCCACCGGATGTTTTAAATGAAGAATGCTTTTTATCATTTATGAAAGTACAGCTTCACACGTTAAGCAACATTTCCTTTAAGCACAGCTGATAACTGGATAGACTTTTCCTACTTTTGATACTGTAAGCTTTATAACGATGCACTAGTTTCCATTGCTTTCTGTCCACATGCTAATAGACTATGCTACGTCTATATGTTCCTATATGTTGTGTTACTGGTGAACACGTTTTCATGGGGAATGCTTCTTTATTTTTTTCTTTTTATTACTTTTTTTTTTTTAATGATGATTGTTTGATACATCATATGTAAAGAAAAACTCTCCAAGTGTCATTGTCTGCTCATGGTATTTTGAACACTCAAGCAGTATTAGTAAAAACTTGTTCTTTTGCAAACACAAGGGAACATTTGTCATTGATTTTTTTGTTGTTGTTGTTGTTGTTGCTCATTTACAGTAGAGTGTGAAAAGGCCGCAATTTCAGCTTTGTTAAATTTTAAAATTAAAAGCCCAAAGCCTCACGGAAAACAATGACATTTTTACTCCAGCTTCCACTTATGTTCGGTGCAATTACAAATTTCATACACAATCAAATAATAATAAAAAAAAACATATATATGAAAGTCTACACACAAAAAGTAACCAAAAACCAATATCGTTTTTATTCTCTGACTCTTTAACACTGCTTACAGGTTAACTTATTTTAAGAGCCTTTGTCTTAAAGTACAGGTCTTCAACAGGGGTTCCGCGACCCCTAGTGGATCCGTGGAGGTACTGCAGGAGGGTCGTAAAATCTTTGGTTGATTAGACATTTTTCTCTTTGGCTGTGAGCCAAGTTCCCCAGGTGAAATCCCAGAAGCACTAGTAGTAGAAAAGCTAACAGTGCATGATATATGTAGGTATGTTTATGTCAGGTGTGTTTAGGTTTACGGCAGTTACACCTGTATAAATTTAATTGTATTTGAACAGCTCCATATTGAATGCAAAATAATAATTAATGTATATTTATAAATAGCACTAGGCCAAGTTTAGTATAGTGAGGTCCCTACTTAATCTCTCCATCAGTTTGAGGGTCCTTGGCCTGAAAAACGTTGAAGACCCCGCCTTACAGCAATCTGACACGAACTTTGGAGGGGTTTTAAAAGAAAATACACTGCTAATGACTTGTGTGTGTTCGGTATTGCCTCGAATTACTTGCAGTGTTTGTGTGAAATTTAAAGGACGTTCAAAAACAAATCCTTTGCTAATGAGGAAACTCTCGCAGATCCTCACAATAACAAGGACGCGCAGCGACGCTGATGAGAAGCTCCTGAAAGCAGCATGAGCTGGCATCGTCTAATTAAATCTCCAGCTACATTTTATCCGTCGGAAAGGCGGGAGAAGTGAGACAGTTAGATGTGCAGGTCATGTAAACATCGTGTTTCCAGTTTAACATTTGGACTACAGATTGAAAATTGAAATGCTCATAATGGCTAAATAAGCTAATGGCTAATATCAGACACGCTATTTGGAGCCGAGACGCGTGGATTTGTTTGATGTTTAAGTGCTGAAGCTTGTTTCATTGATATTTAAAAGGTTGAGCTAATGGTTAACTATGTAGTAAATGATTGTGAATAGATGGATTTGTGCAGGACAAGTGTGTGAAACTCATTTGAGTTCAGGGTGGCAGACCAGCAACATAATAGCATAATGACATAAATAACAACTAATTTTTCCATTTGTTTTAGCGCAAAGAAGTACAAGTACATCGCGACAATGTCTACTTTTGGAATAAGTGCAGTTTCAATACGTGCATTGTTGCCATCTGCTGTTTAGTTCTGGGTCTCAGTGTTTTTTTATGTCCCCACCTCACATTAAAAGAGCGCAATCCTTAGTGGACGCTTCAAGAACTGCAGTTAATTATATGGCAGAATTGCAGCTAATGTATTAAATGTAATTTTCATACTTTGCAAATTCAAATTCCGAGGCCCAGACTGCACCCTCTGGCTGACGGATTTTGGCCCGCGGGACGTATGTTGGATACCCCTGGTGTGGGAGTTCAAATAGTTAAAGAGGTTGTGGGAACTTTAAAATAAATTAAAAACAAACAAACAAATAAAAATCCTACTTGTTGCTTTGACCCATGTCACATCTGATTTCGATGAAGTCCTGCATAACTATACAATTGGGACTTGTGTGAAACGAGATTTGTTTATTTATTCACTTATTTATCATATGTTCAAGTAACTGAAATCAGATTCTATAGAGTTTACACTGCACTTCAGTGAAGGATATTTAAAAAAAAAACAAAAAAAAACAAAAACACGCTCATTGTTTGGGAACATGGACAGTCTGAGAGTCCTCGCGATTCCACGCGTGATTATTTGGTTAATATACAGGCGATTATGATGAGCTCCTTTCCGGACAATGCTCAGTGAGGGTGAGGGTGGGGGTGAATGCGAAGCCCTGTGTGCACGTCAAAACACGTGTGAAGCCACGCTGAAGAGAAATTACGCACCGGTGCGCACTGCGCGTCAGCAAAGCTCCAGAGAAGTAGGACAACTCCAAACTTTTAGGGGCTTAGTAAATATAACTTGGAAGCTTGTGGTCGTTACTATTTATCACCTAACCCTATGTGAAAATAGGATGAACTAATGGACCTGTGGACCTGAGGTAGAAAAGATAAAAAAAAAAACCTTTGTCTGCCCTCACCCGGATCAATAGATAACTGTCATGTCGGAGGAGAATAGTTCGGTGGACGTTCACCCTGACAGCGAGGAATGTCCCGGAGAAGATTCACTTGGCTTCGGAGAGGATCTGGAGTTAAATCAGTTCGACGGGTTGCCCTTTTCCTCGCGCTACTATAAATTGCTGAAAGAGAGGAAGACCCTGCCCGTGTGGAAGGTCAGGTGCCAGTTTGAAGATGCGCTGGCGAACAACCAACTGGTTGTTGTGTCTGGGACGGCAAAGACTGGGAGGAGTACACAGGTAAGACTGTGTGGTCAGTAATAATATCAGGGGATCACTTAAAGAAAGGTTTAAGAACAGTTTACAATCTGCCTTTTCGGTTCTAATTCATCTGGATTTGGAGTTTAGAGAACTTGATATAAAGACGTTTTGGAGCATTGCCCGTTCCTTCTCTATGTTCTACTTTGTCAGAGATATTTTAATTTCCTCCATTCTGCCCCAAAATACCAAAGCATAATCCACTTTGTATAAAATGCACATTGTTGCCACATGCTCGGTCCAGACTGTTGAGTCAAGAAGGGAAAAAACAATACTTCTTGCTTCAGTATGATGATGAAGTATTGTCTTTGAGTTGTTGTTGGGGTTTTTTTGCCCAGCAATGCTGTGGTTGTGTAAAGAGAAGCTGCCCAGCTCAGCAGATGCTGTTGTGTCACTGTGAGGCTGTCCAAGCTCCTGCCTGACTGTCGGCCTGCACAAAGGCTCCAGCCTGGGTGTTAGGGGACCTCCTGCTGCTAAGCCCTGATCCACTGGAGCCGCCACATGCTGCCAAAGCAATTTTGCATTATGAACGATAATACCATAGGATATCTCCCGTCACTGTTTGTTTTGCTGTGTGCTTAAGCAAAAGCTGCTGGTGTAATCCCAAAAGGAAGCTCTCGCTACTGAGGGAGCAAAGTTGGTTATGTCATATTTTTACACTTACGATTACAATATAACAGGTGATTTATTTTCTTTTTTTTCCTTTCAGATCCCTCAGTGGTGTGCCGAGTTCTGCCTGTCGGCCCAGTACCGGCACGGTATGGTTGTGTGCACGCAGACCAACAAACAACAGGCTGTAGATCTGGCCTTGCGCGTCGCGGATGAAATGGATGTCAACATAGGCCATGAAGTCGGTTACACCATCCCTCTGGAGACCTGCTGCTCCTCTGACACTGTTTTGAGGTTTGTTGACAGGCTCTTAATCCGTCTTTTTCGGAGCTGGCAGCAGAATGACACTTTAATATCTTCCACAAACTATCTCTGTCACTCTTAATCGCTTCCTTGCCTGTGCTCCTCACTCATGCGTGCAGGCGCATTGCTGATGGTGCTCACAGATTCCTTGTGAAGATTCTCTAAGCAACTGTAAAGTCACAGGAAACTACGCTCAAAGTCTCAGGGTAACATTTATTGGCCGGAATGCAAAACGCTCGCTTCTCTCAATCTCTCAAACTCAAGGGTTTTCTCTCTTTTTTTTTTTGTATTTTATTTCATTGCACACTGAACGCCAATAAACAGTTAGAAACATTAAAATGGACTTTTGGAACGATTCACAGTCTGTTAGTTTGGTTGCAGCATTTATCGATGTTGGCAGGCTTGGATAAAACTGCACAATCACCATTTAGCAGAAGCTAAAATCTATACATTAGTGCCATTAAATATCAGGGTGACATTTCTGTATCAGTGTTTTTTATTTTGTTGTTGTTGTTTTGTTTTTTTGTTTGACAGACATTTAGGGTCCAAAAGCCCTAAAATACCACTGTACACTACTTTCTTAGCACCAAACTGTAAATCGATAGATGGCAACTAACTGGCAAACACAGTGGAGCATTTAGCAGCTGAAGAGCCAGAGACTTGATCTTGAAGTCACTGGTTGGACAGAGCTCCAAAAAACTGACAATGTTGCTTTCGATCAGTGGTTCCCAACCTGTAGCGTTCAGTCGTGATTAAACGCAGGATATTGTCAGGTTCGAGCAGTCAGTTGAGTTTGTCTGCCAGTGGAATGAAGGAAAAAAGATTGGGGACCACTGCTCTTGATCATAGGTCTTCAACAGGAGGTCCACAACCCCTAGGGGATCCGCAGAGATACTGCAGGAGGGGTCGCAAAGTCTTTGATTGATTAGACATTTTTCTATATATTTTTTAATTTTTCCCCACAATTTAAAATTTCTTTAAATTCACATTAACATGAATCTAATATATCTTAGTAAAGGGATAAATGGAGGAGGAAGATGTTATCTTTCAGTCAGCACTTTAGTCATTCAGCGATACAGGAGCTGCCTCCACAACGCACCGTTTCACACAGAGCACCACACCTGCCAATCTAAACCTCCTGTACACAGTAGGACCCGCCCCTATCGCTTCTGAGCCAATCACGACGCCGCATAATATTGACGTTCAGTTTCCTCGCACTTTTCTGAGAACCTCTTCAGTCCCCAGGAGAAATCCCAGACGTACCCATCAGTATTAGCAGAAGAGAAGCTAACAGTGCCGCTTGCTCCCATCGGCCAGCTAATGAGGTTAAAATGGATCGCTATGTCACTAGAACAGAAAAAGTCCTCAAACACAAGAGTGATACCCTTCAACTGGTCCGGTGACAAAGAACCACCTTTTACTAAAGCAAATGAGAGAAAATAAGAGAAGACACAAAATGCTAGATGTTGTATTATCTGTATGATTTCTGCTGCCCCCAAGTGGTAAGAAATTCTTTATTGCTGCTTTAGTTAACAATCTAGCAGAATGATGATAAACTGATCTATGCTCTTCCATAATAGCTCCTGTATCATTTTGATCTATTTATTTATTATTTATTCATGGACTTTTATAATTTTTTACAAAGGTATTAATTAAGCTTTTAATTTCCCTTTACCATTGTTTTAAACATCTTTTATTTAACATTCCCTTACTTGTTGGTGGAGCCTGAGTACTTTTAATATTTCTTTACAGTCAGCTCATATGTTCGTTTTCACGTTACATGTGAGAGTTTTGTATTTGTCAGTGTAAAAGGATGTCATCACCTGACTGCAAAACAAATCTACATATGGATACAAATAAAGTTACTGAAACTCGAACCTGAACCTGAACCTGAACCTGAACCTCCCCTCTAACAGCTTTTTATTTACCAGGTACCTCACTGACGATATGCTGCTGAGAGAAATGATGTCCGATCCTTTTCTGGAGCACTACGGGGTCATTATCATCGACCAGGCCCACGAGAGGACAGTCAGCACAGACATACTGCTGGGTCTCCTCAAGGACATCCTGCTGCAGAGGCCTGAGCTCAGAGTGGTGGTGCTCGCCGTCCCGCCCACGACCGACAAGCTCCTGCGACACTACGGAAGCATCCCGCTCATCAGCATGGAGACCTCCTGTGCTGCTGGGGTGATCCACAGCAACAGCAGCAGCAACAAAGACTACTTCTACTCGGCGCTGAGACTGGTGCTAGAGATCCATCGAACCAAAGAGAGAGGGGATATGGTCGTCTTTTTGGCTTCCGCTAAGGTGGGGGTGGTTATTGCATTTCAGCATTCGGTAGTTTCACTGAACCGATCCTCGCAGCCCGACCCTATCCGGTTTAACGATTTTGTCACTTTGCACGTAATCTCTTCTGCAGGAGGTTCAGTTTGCCTACAGCATCCTCCAGAAAGAAGGTACCAGGCTGGGGGCAGACCTAGACCAGCTGGTGCCCATAGCCTTGTGCACACGCCAAGGAGCGCTGTTGCCTGTCCTGGCCCACCAGCCGGGCTCCACAAAGTCCAGGAGGGTGTTCCTGTCCACGCAACAGGGGGAGGATGTGTGGTGGCCTACAGAGTCCGTGAACTTTGTCATTGACACGGGAGTCCAGAAAAAAATGGTAAATTGGAATTTCCCAAAAAGGCGTATTCAATGAGTATTCCGCTGATATGTAAACTCTCATTTGTACCTTTCTCCGCAGGTGTACAACCCTAGGGTAAGAGCGAACTCTGAGGTACTTCAACCCATCAGTCAGCGTCAGGCAGACACACGCAAGCAGCTTTCTGAACCAGCAGGTATATGTTCCACTTAGCATGCTTGTGAAATTTCCCAGTTTGGGATTAATAAAGCATCTATCTACCTATCTATGCTTGGAAATATTTGAAGCAGTTCAAATGATTATAAAAGATTGGCGTCCTGTTGGCTGCTCAGAGAGAAAAGACTGACTCTAATAGCGAAAGACATTAGGAAACTTAATCTAAAGCCACAGTGAAGCACGAAAGGTTTTACGGAACTTTTGTCTCCCAGGTAAATGTTTCTGCCTGTACTCGGAGGAAAGCCTACCCCTCGCGGAGAACCCCCCACAGATCTTGGAGTCCAACATTACACCAACAGTTCTCTTCCTTAAAAGGATGGAGATAGCCGGACTTGGGCAGTGCCATTTCATCGACAGACCAGGTGAAGTATCCTCCCAGAGAAAGATGGTCGTGATAGTGTCCCTTTTCCCTTCCAGCCCAAATAACAATCAAAGAGGCGCATGCATGTGAGGGATTTTTTTTTATTGGACAGGGGGAGGTACATATGAACTTGCTCTCTCTGTGTAGCTGTTTGGGTCCAGCCATCCGTGATTTAGCCGAGCCGACAGCTCAGCTACGGACCATTGTCCGAGCTCCCCAACGTGAACAGAACGGGGCTGAAAGAGGCATGCTCATTAACTGTTATACAACGTGTCTCGTTTAGTGCAGCGCCAGACAAGTACAATGAAGAGAAAATAGAGGCCAAATACACTGGAATATCCTTGAATCCTTTCAAAATCAGATCATTTTTGGAGCTTCTCCTGGGAGCACCAAAGTCAGGAACTCACTAGCAATCCTGCACCAATAGCTACATCCCACTCAGATCAGGACCGTCTGGTCAAAGTGCCCACATAAGAGCAATTTCAAATGCTAACATAATGTTATTATTTCTGGATGCCGTTTATGTCAGATCCCGAGGGGCTCATGCAGGCCCTGGAGGAGCTGGACTACCTCGCAGCTTTAGACGACGACGGCAACTTGTCCGAAATTGGCATCATCATGTCAGAAATCCCCCTGGATCCTCAGATGGCCAAAGCTCTGCTAGCATCCTGCGAGTTCGACTGCGTGAGCGAGATGCTGACCATCGCGGCCATGCTGTCGGGTAACGTCGCAGTTTCTCTTAAGACTCTGAACCAGATGCTTTTCAGTAAGAGCGGACCATGATGTTGTCGGTTCTTGTCTTGTAGCACCGAGCTGCTTCCTGGAGACGTCCGCCGGCGTGACCCACGACGCAGCCCTGTGCCACAGAAAGTTCCAGCACCCCGAAGGCGATCACTTCACCCTCATAAATATCTACAACGCCTTCAAACAAACCCAGAGAGAACAATGTGAGTCAGAGGACGAAACTGACCGGCTCACATTCTGATCTGTTCTTCGAATCCTTCAAATTAGGATCCCATGTTTACAGTTCACACACAACACAGAAAACTAAACAACCCAAAAAAGATTACTATAGAATTAAAGAAAGTATTTTGCACTAAATATGCTTGAACCAGAGGTTTTAATAAATCCCACCAATCAGCCACAACATTATGACCAACTTCCTAATATTGTGTAGGTCTCCCTTGTGCCTCCAAATCAGTTGTGAATCATCAGTGAATGGACATGGGCCTTCTGAGGGTGTCCTGTGGTTTCTGGCAACAGGATGTTGTTAGTGGGGGGGCTTTGGGTCCTATAGGTTGAAGGGAGGGGGGCTCTGTGGATCATCCCAGAGACGTTTGATCAGTTTGGGGTCTGGTAAATTTGGAGGTCAGGACAACACCTCGTGCTGTTCTTCATGTTTATTGAGTTGCTCCTAAAGCATTTTTGTGTGTATGACTGTGTCAGGCTGCATCCTGCTGGGGAGGGTCATTGCTATGGGATGGGGGTGTCTGGTCTGGTTTAGGTGGGTGCTACATCCACACAAATGCCGGATCCAAATGTTTCCCAGCAGAAGATTAAATTCACACAAGATGGTCAATGCTATTTACCTTTCCTGTCAGTGGTCATAATGTTATGCCCGAATTGGTGTATATTAATATTTATTGGACTTTAGTAATCATTTAGTCAGTATTGTTCATAGCCAGATTAAGTATAGGTTTATTTAAGGTAGACACAGACATTACTAAGCTGTTTCAAATGTAGTTTCAAGGAGGGTCTGCACTGTGACCGTGTTTTTTTTTTTTTTTTTTTTTTTTTTAATTTCAAGGCATGCCCGTTTGCATTTTCCCTGCAGACTTTATTCTTGAGAAGTGGTGCCAGGACTACTTCCTGGACTACTCTGCCCTAAAAACAGCCGACGCCATGCGCTCAGAGCTGACAGACACTCTGAACAGGATCGAGCTCCCCATTTCTGAACCCTCCTTCGGAACCAAGACCAACACCCTCAACATAAAAAGAGCTCTGCTGGCTGGCTTCTTCATGCAGGTATACAGTTAATACTACGCCCCCCCCCGTTATCACCCCCATTTCACTCCTTCTAATGAACCGCATTGGAATTCACACTGCATCGCATTTGATTCCTAAGATCGCTCGAGATGTGGACGGATCAGGAAACTACTTCATCGTGACGCACAAGCACATGGCTCAGGTTCACCCGTTCTCCTGCTACGGAGCTCAGTCGCACAAGCTGGGGCTACCGGAATGGGTCGTTTTCAACGAGTACACCCTGTCGGAAAACAACTGCATGAGAACGGTCTCTGAAATTTCCCCCCAAGTGTAAGTTAATTCAATACAATAAAGATGAGACAAAGATGTTTTCGCTCTTAGTAGACTAAGCCAATTAGTTACATTTTATTAACCTTTTCAATCCCCTCCATGTTTTTCCAATTCTCATTTCTGTTTTAAGCTTCATTGAGATGGCACCGCTGTACTTCTTCTACAACCTGCCCCCCAGCGAAAGCAAAGATCTGCTGCAAGACATGTTGGAGCCGGAGAGGGCCAGAAGCCGCAGAGCCGATAAAAGTCAAACCGCGGCTATCGGCAGCGACAACGCCGGCGGGGGCGCTTCGGTGACGCAGGCGTACGACAGGTGTGCGATTCAGTGAGCTGAACTCGGCACATCTGGGTCGAAAACGTGCAACCAAATGCAGTGACACTTGTGAGACATTTGTATTCGTCGCATAGATTTAAAAGGGTCACGTGTACATGACTCCATGTGCTGATTTGTCTATTGAGTTGATGAATTGTAATAAGTAAATACATTTTGAACTCTTTCACTCGTGGCGTAATACATCCGATTAATCCTTTCGAGTGTTCTCACCCGCCTCTTGTTCTTTTCTTCCTACGAACATATGTGGACCACCTTCCTAATACTGTGTAGGTAGCCTGTACTATAGTACAGTTGTGTCCTGTGGTACTTTTCCTGTCAGTGGTTTTAATGTTGTGGCTGATCGGTGTATGACTTAAGTGGGCAGCAGATGGATGCTCTTCAGGAGAAAAACACACTGTGCATTTCCTTTTCTAATTAACCAGGAACATCCAGATCCAGATTGAGGTTTAACACTTTGATGCATGTACATGCTTGATGTATGTAGTTCCTCGTTTCCAATCCAGCGTTTTCAGACCTCGTTTTTTCCCTTCAGGTTACAGTGATATGCGCGGATCTGGTTTAAAGACTAAGACTTATAAACCCAATCACTGCCAGATTATGAAAGCATGCGAATGCATTATTTATTAACAATCAGTGGAGGTGATCTACATAAAGACCTGATTTGAGATTAGAATCTGATTCTTTAACGAAAGAAAGTGTCATTTGAATCTTAGTTTCTCTATTTCTATAAACATCCTAATGAACGCTGTCAAGAAAAATCTGGATCTGCTCTTAAAGGATATTATTTGTTGTTTTTTTTAAACATTAGACAGGTCTTTATAAATCACAATGTCATATTTCTTTTCATAGACACAGCACTTCAACTGTATATTTGTTGCAGTATTAAATGATGTGATTTTCTTCTTGATTATGACAAGAAGGAATCTGTAAAAAAAAAAAAAAAACAGCTTCTCTAAAAAGTCAGTTTTACAGCACTGACATGACTGATGGTACCAAAACATTCTGCTGTACTGAACCGTTTCCACGAGTCTGAACGTCCTCAAGCGTGTGCATATGTGTCTCGGTTTATTGCGAGCTTCACACAGTTAGGTATTCTTTGAGTTTGTCCATGATGGCGGGCATCCTGTCCGTGGGTATCAGCATCACAGTCCTGAAAGGCTTCATGGGGGTGTCGTCGAATGACCACCTGCCGCTCAAACACGAGTCTGCCTCTTCCTGGACCGAGTAGTGGAACTTCAAGATGGCTTGCTATAAGGGTAATAAAGACGAGATTCAATAGATAACCAGATAGCAGTTGAAAGAAACAGACTCCTTGTTCATCATTACACATTTTTTTCTTTTTAGGTCAAATCTTTGACTCTTCCTTGGACTGATCTGACTGTACCTCGTAAAAGAATTCCTCCTCTGCATTGACGAACAGGTATTCCTCTTTGGGAGCGCCCCCTCTGGATGGGATGGTCTTGGTCGCCTCTTTGCAGGTCTTGCTGATCATCAGGCAGTAGTGACACTTCCCGCTGGGCTTGTTCGTCCTCTGAGCTTCAGCTATTTCATCCCTGCGGGACGGCATTCATTTCATTCATCATAGTGCTCGCTGTGTCATATTAAAATCATATGTAAATATTTCAACCAGGTGAGTCCTCACCACTGATCATCTTATTACGGTGTAATGTTTACACAGAAACCTGGATCCTCTCGTTAATGTGCTACCACCTGAATATTGTTGCAGACCAAGTATAACCACATGGCAATGGAAAGAGGGGATTCCTAGCATCTTGGCGATAAATGTTCTCCATCCACTTTGATGCATCCAACCAGGACACTTTTCTATTCTATTGGTCTGTGGGTGCAGCTCTGATGCTAATCGGTGTGGACACCCTGACTGGTTTGTGGCTATGCAGCATTATGTATTTATATTATATAATTTAAATAGGTTTCATATCCGTTTCTATGTAATGATGCTACTGGACACTAAACTTCTCATCAGTTTCATCTGTTGGAACAAACATGGGATTAGCTTTGCTCCTCCTCAGATCGGGGTGCACTGTAAAAACTTCTTTTAAGCCACCCTGATATTGTGCTGCGTGAAAAGGCGGACAAAGCAGAACTCACTGGAGCTGTTTATGCAGTGGAAGGGCGATCTGTGGAGGGACGTTGATGAAGCGCTCGCTCAGAAGAAGCCCAACGGGCTTGCTGGTGTCACCCAGGACCTGCTCGAGCTGCTCCGTCACACTGTGGCCAGAGCTCTTCTCACACTGATCCACGATCAGCTCCTTCACCTCCTCCACGCACTGCACGCCCTGCCCGAAGCAGCATCAGACACGCACACAGTTAAATGTGACACAGTTTTCTACACTGCCAACGGTCTGTGATACTTCATGTCCCGGTGGGGTTACCTTTCGCTCCGTAAGGTTGAGCATGCTGATGAAGCCGAACACTTCGTCGGGGTCCTCGTCGTCGCTGTCTTCCGGGACCTCAGCTTGCTGGAGGAAAGTAAAAGAAAACGAGAGAATGAAGCTGGAGAAAATTCACCTGTACATTCTGAGTTGCAACTGTTTGAATGCTCACCTTGATGACACTCCCCACATGATTCTGTTGGATGATGATGTCCGTCATCTCTGATGTATTTACGTGAGCCTTCAGGAAGAGCTTCAGACAAAAACAAGGGACATCAGCGAAAAAATGCTTTGCACTCCTCGCGCGTGAATGTAATGTGGGAATAGATAAGCGTGGCCCAACCTGCTGGAGAAGTTTCTTTATGCCATTGAAGTCGTTGTGTGATATGGTGTGGGCTTCAAAATCCACAATCACCTCCTGAGTACACAAAGCAGAA
The DNA here is from genome assembly GCF_022458985.1 of Mugil cephalus. Classification (NCBI taxonomy): domain Eukaryota; kingdom Metazoa; phylum Chordata; class Actinopteri; order Mugiliformes; family Mugilidae; genus Mugil; species Mugil cephalus. The sequence continues at coordinate 7,590,774 of NC_061785.1, read as the reverse complement.
AACAGTGAGAAATAACATTACACACACTGGCAAAGTTAAGTTTATTTGTCACATGCACAGTTCTACATAGCACAATGCAGTTAAATTTATTGTTGTACCTGCAGCCAGTAGTAAAAAAGTACTACAGTATATGTATGACTGAGAAAAATGAAACAATATTTACATTACTTTAAAGCAGCCATTGTACATACATATAGTTTATTGGCACAGAGATTTGTATATACTTTGTATTGCATTTTTTAAACTTAAAAATGTCTTGTATGCTGCTCAACCGTGCTTTAAATGTTAAAGTTTTCCTCCTCTGAATCTTCGCCACTAATTTTAAATCTTCTTAGCATAAAAAGTAGACAGTGTTCGTGTTCTCTTGTTGACATTAGCCGCCACTTGTAGTAGCTAGTAAGCGAGCTAGCTAGCTGGCTAACAAGGCCATACCGTACAGTCGCAAAAGGGTCAGTTCTTTTACCTCATTAATTTCCTCCTCTGATGCCTCGCTGTCCTCCTCCCCGGAGTCGTCGTCGTCCTCCTCCGGGTTCTCATCGGAGCTGTTGTCGTTTTCCTCTGGATTTTCACCCAAACCCACCGCTCTTCTTTTCGCCGACGAAGCCATGCTGCAAACACTGTACACGCGTGTCAGCCGAATGGGCGGGGCAAATGTCAGAGTTCAACGACAGTTAAAGGAAGTTAGGAAACTTGAGCGCTTAAGTCGCCATTACGGCTCAAAATGTCCGTGGTCTGCTGCTTGTGGCCGCGACTATCGGAGCCGCAATGTCGGCTGGTGAAGTGGAACAAACCATTTTATAAAACGGGGGAGACAGTTATTTAAACTGTTTAAACTATGTGACTCTGTTCTTAATACATACTTGTTTTATAAACGATAATTATCGAGAGTATATTTTAGGAAATACAATATAAAATATGATCATTATTCGGTTTCTTGAGAGATGAGACAAATGCATGATATTTTGTGTCCCCCTTCTCAGCAGTGGATTATGTCGCCGGCATGAACGATTGAAGGTACATGAGTTTTGTGCAGTATTTGTCCTTTTTTACGTACCTTTTTTGTTCCAATAATGGTACTTGTCATGCCAAATAATTAAGTCGCTTATTGTCAGTAATCCACACGGATTGGTTCTATTAATGGGAAGATTACTGCAGCTAACCCGTCACCTTCCGTTGCCTTGCTAATGTAAACAATAACAATGAATATTACTTAGAAGACATTCGCTAAAAAGGGCTGAACTAGCATGTCGGTACTTTTTCAACCTGAAAATGAGTCATTACTGTTTGTTATTTTATTAGGTCATTCGTATAAAAATAATCGTGACTCGACAGCAGTGTTATCAGGAGATTGCATGTGACAGTTTTAGGGTGTAGCTTAGCTTCGTGTCCACTCACACCCACTGTCCTCAGTGTTTCGGGCTGTTTTTCACTTTCTGACTTTGCATTTTTGTCAGTATTTGTGACACTATTCTCTATTGCTTTCCTTGTCGCTGTGTTTTCAAGACATCGCCAAGATGCACGTACTGCTGCTCAAAGAGCCCAGAGATGGAGAATCTGGACCTGATCCTTACATTAAGGTAGACACACGTTTCTTTTAATCCACCAGTAGATTAACAGTACAGCAGTAATCTAAAAAAAATGTTTTATTGTTTTGAATCTGAAGGAGCTGGCATCACATGGACATAAAGCAACCCTAATCCCTGTGCTGTCCTTTAAGTTTGTCTCATTAAACACTTTGTCAGATAAGGTAAGTCCCACTGCTTCATCTACATATTTGAAGCTTTATGAATGAATGTGAAGTTTAAGACGTCTGCTTGTTTCAGCTTTTCCAACCAGAAAAGCACGGCGGCCTTGTGTTTACAAGTCCAAGAGCGGTGGAGGCTGTGAAGATGTGTTTAGAAGCAGAGGAAAGAAGGGAAGGTGAGAAAATATAATGTAATATAACGCTATGGTGATTGAAGGCCTGTTTTTAAGTTGCTGTCAGGTCTGTGTAGTGGATTTCTTGATCTGAGTGAATGATCTAATTCATGTGTGTGCTTTTATTGTATATATTGTATTTTATTGTGTGTAGCTGCTATAGTTTGTATTGCTTCCAAACCAAAGAGCCGCCAAACTGTATTTCGTTGTTGACAATGTCAATAAAGCTTCTTATTCTGAAATGACACATGTTTTGTCGTGTCTTACTCACTCAGAATGGATCAGGTCGGTGAAAGATAAATGGAACACGAAGTCCATCTATGTAGTTGGGAAAGCAACGGCTGCATTAGGTGAGTTACGATATTTTTTTTCTTAAGGTAATTTCTCTTAAAGAAAAAAAAAAATCCTTCTTTGTGCTCCTTACAACAAAGTGTGTCGGGCACCTGGCGCTCACGGGGATGTGAGAAGTGATGTGACTACCTTAACCCATTTGTTAAACACAAGTCGCAGTTTGCTCTGACACACGGTGAACGTGTTTGGTCTAAAGCAAAGAGGTGCAACACCTTCCTGGCATGTGCTTCTTTTTTCTTCTTTTTCTTCTCCAGTGATTGTAACCCCTCTTTTATTCTCAGTAGTTTATTACTTGCTTGACAAAGGAACTGGTCATTAACAACTCCAGGACACACAGCACAGCCCGCAAACCTACCTGTATCAATAATGAAACTGTTGGGATAGTCGACTGCATCAAAAGTCTTGGACAATAACCAGAACTTTGAACAATGTACTGCTGAAATCCAAAAAAAAATCTCTGCCACCGTCAAACTCAAAGCACTTCCTGTTGTTCCCCATCTTCTGTCATCTCTCTATCTATGTATCTGAACTGAATGCGTGATTGGATATTAACGTAAAGTGTGTCATATTAATTCCAGTCCCTTTTTTTTGATTTATCTCCTGCAGTCCAAAATCTGGGTCTGAACCCTGTGGGAGAGGACACGGGGACAGCCGAGGTGCTATCACGTGTCATCATTGAACGTACGGTGAACCGTTATTTTCTCCGTTTGCTCACGACTGAATTTAATCGAAAACTGATACGGTGTTCCCGATTATACAATATGTAATCTCATATTTAATTTCACAGGAGAGGATACAAATATTCCACCTCTTTTCTTCCCCTGTGGCTCAATCAAACGAGAAGTCTTGCCCACGGCTTTGAGGGACAATGGTAAGCATTCCCCCCCCCCTCACTGTGCCTCGCCGTTAAAACTCAAGGTGATAAAAGTCCCGTTGGGGTTACATCAATTATACCGAAAATAATTGCGCCGTCTTTATCACTGTGGGGATCTGTTTCTTTGTTTCCAGGAGTGCCCCTAGAGACGCTGACTGTCTATCAAACTGCTGAACATCCCGATCTGGAGAAGAATCTAAAGAATTACTTCGCAGAGCAGGTAAAACACCTGCTGTATTTTTATTATTATTATTTTTTCAACTTTATTTATTGAACATTTTGAACATTCTGGACAGGCAGTGTGATACACAGCCTAAATCCTAAAAAAAAAAAAAAAAAATAGTTAGCATTGATTTGGCACATCTGAATGTCAGCTCCCTCCCCACATAGCTGCCCCCCACCACCCCCTACTGGCCAATCACTTGGAGGGGGGGGGAAAAACAGGAGAAAGAAATAGATAAAAAATAATAATAATAAATTAATTAATTTTAAATAAATGACAAAAAGTCAATAAACGTTTACACACATCACTCCTCCAGCTCAAAAGAGAAATCTATAGTATATATTTCAAAAAATGGTCCCAAATGAATTCGCCGAGCTTTTTAGTATAAATGTTTTTTTTCTCCAGTTTCAAATGATAGAGCACCTTATGAATCCAGCGAGAATGCGAAGGGGGACTGGGGATCAACAGGGTGGTAAATGCTAAGGCCTGCTTCATATTTTTAGACGCAGCTGCAGAAGAGACAACGCCAAAAATTGCAGACAAACTATTCGGAGCAACAGTGTAACCGCATGCCCCAGTTAATGTCTGAAAAATATATGACCAAAATGACCCCAGTTTAGCACAGTCCTTTTTTTGTTTTTTATAAATGTGCATTCACGATGATTGTGCATTCGCAGGGGACCCCGGCGAGCATCGCCTTCTTCAGCCCGTCAGGAGTGAAGTTTTGCCTGGAAGTGGTGCGGAGGCTGTCGGGTGAGCAGCTGACTCGGATACAGGTGCGGCCTTCTCACAGTATCGCACAGATAATTACGAATGCCGCATCGGTCTGACAGTCGCTCACAGTGAAACCTTGTTGTTTCCAGTTTGCCGCCATCGGGCCCACTACTCGAGACGCTATGACAGCCGAGGGCCTCTGCGTCAGCTGCACCGCAGAAAAGCCGACGCCGGAACATCTGGCGGCGGCGATGGCCAAGGCTCTACAGTGACCACCCACAGGCCCCAGCTCTTAAATCCATCCACTTTATCTTCTGCCTTTGTATATGCGTTGTGATATGTCTGTTTTAACGTACTGCTCATCATTGAATCATTGTTGGAGACGACAGCTGTTTTGCACTGAAAAATATTTGCTTTTTGTGTCATAAAAGCTAAGAAGTGACAAATCTGTTATATTAAGGATGTAAATGTAGCGTTTATTTCCAAAAATAAACTTCTATCTGTGTGTTAAGGAAGTCTCTGTCCGTGGTCACGCTCTGTAAAACTCGAGTGTGTGTGTCCCCCCATTCGAAGCAGGTGCCTTTCCACATGAAAGTAAAGGTTTCCACTTTTCGCAAGTCGACGACAGCCCATTAAGATCGCCGGAGCGTGCACAGCGCGTCCACGGAGTTCAGTCAAATAGGGTAAACGGTAAAAGAGAGGTTTACTTTTCGCGCGGAGGTGAGGAAAGTGGGTCACCTTCAAAAAAGTCGCACCTTCGGGTGGGCGTGGAGGAGCTCGGGACGTGCCTATAAAGCAGCGTCGCTCCTTGCCGGCCCGTCGCCCCGTAACGTAGCACAGCAAACTGACGCCACGATGCTGACTTTTTTCCAGCTGATCATTTTGTTTTTTTCGACGAACATTAGCTCAACGGACGCGGAAAAACTTTTCCACAATCGGGATCACTCTGACGCGCAGATCCTGAACTCGCGCCGAGCTGAGGTTATAACAGACAAGCACACAGCAGAGGTGAGTGCATTTTTACAGTTTCTTCAAGCATCTCTTAGATGATTCATTTTAGCAGCTGTGGTATATAACTATACGTCTTTTTTCTTTTTCTTTTTTTAGGTCTTTCTCTCTAGATATGGATTCTTCAAGCCAGTTAACTGGGAAGAAATCCAGTTTGAGGATTCAGACACCTCTTTGAAGAGGACGCCTCCGGACTTTCCGGACGATCTTCAAGCCGCAATCCAGGAGGGGACCTCCGTGTCTCGTTCAAGGGATGCTTCTCAAAGTGGCTACGGCGGTGAAACAGATTATCGAGCATTTATCTCAGCACTTGAAGAGTTTCAGAGGGTGTCAGGTCTACCTGTTACAGGAGTGTTTGATGAGGCCACCAAGGTGGCAATGAACAAACCGAGGTGTGGAGTCCCCGACAAGGAGATTAACCTGAATGCCCCGGCAGAAGAAGAATCTGAGGACATTAGAAGCTCAGATATCGAAAACAGTCCCACTGATAGTTTTAATGAAACTGGCAGTAATAATACAGCAGGTAACACAACCGCTGGTTCTGCAAATTCCTCTCAGGATGACACGTTCAATTTTAACGACACAGAAAGTGTTTCCAATGACACCGGCGTGACCGATGCAAATGGATTTTTCAGCGCCACTTCTCCAAACAGCTCACACGGCCTCAGCCATGCGGTGTACGGCAGCATGGACGCGCAGCAGAGCGGAGAGGTGAGGCGCAGAAAGCGCCACCTCGCCGCCCTGGTGTCCAAACACCGGCGGCGGAAGAGAGACCTGAGCGACACCGGCTACATGGCCTTCACCAAGAGGGTGCTGAGGTGGAGGCTGATCGGCGAAGGCTACAGCAGTCAGCTGACCATAGAGGACCAGAGGTACATCTTCAGGCTGGCCTTCAGGATGTGGAGCGAGGTGTCGCCGCTGGAGTTCGTGGAGGATGCGAAGTCGCCGTTGGAGGAGATTGACATCAAGCTGGGCTTTGGCACAGGTCGGTCGAGACAAAGGAAACTCGCTGTATAGTCATCTTTTCTAAATAATTAGTGGAAATAATGGCGACCTGACCTTCCTACCACATAAACATTAAATATCTGTTACATGCAATATTCCTGTTTTAAAATTCATGCTTGAGGACAAAAAAAGTGAGCCAATGGTTGAAGCTGGGCTATCTGTCTGGTTTCTTTCTTTTTTTTTTCTTTTTTTTTTACAATGCAGCTTTAAATTCCGATCTGGCATAACATTATGACCAGCTAATATTGTGTAAGTCTCCCTTCTGCCTCCAAAAACTCAGCCGAGAATGGACATGGACCTTCTGAGGGTGTCCTGTGGTGTCCGACAACAGAATGTTGTTTGTGGGGTGACTTTGGGTTCTATGGGTTGAGTAGAAGGGCCTCTATGGATTAGGCTTCTTCTAGTATCTGCACTACATTCTAGTGCATCCCACAGATGCTTGATCAGTTTGTGATCTAGTGAATTTGCAGACCAGCATTTATTGTGGATCAATAAAGTCTGTCTAAGTCTTTGCTATGGGGTGGGGGTGCCTGGTCCAGTCTAGGTGGGTGCTACATGTTTAAGTAACATCCACATGAATGAATGTCACATCCTAAAGTTTCCTGGCAGAACAACAAATTCTCACAAGATGGTCAATGTTATTTTCTTCTCCTGTCAGTGGTCATAATGTTATGCCTGATTGAAGTACGTCTTTAATGCAAAACTGTTAACTTTACCTGCTTCATTGCAAGTTTTTTTTTCCTTTTAACAAAGCACATTGCTATGTTCCTGACAGGAAGACATCTAGGGTGCAATCAGAAGTTTGATGGCACCGGCCAAGAGTTTGCCCACGCCTGGTTCCTGGGTGATATACACTTTGATGACGACGAGCATTTCACTGCTCCCAACACAGGCAGTGGAATCAGCCTTCTCAAAGTGAGCACTTCAGCACGATCCAAGCAACTAAAAGAATAATTAACGATCCGGTAAACGCTGAATCGTTCTTTATTTCTCGTCTGTTAGGTAGCAGTTCATGAGATAGGCCACGTCCTGGGTCTACCCCACATCTACAGAACTGGCTCTATAATGCAGCCGAGCTATCTACCCCAGGAGTCGCTCTTTGAGATGGACTGGATGGACCGAAAAGCCATACAGCATCTTTATGGTACGGCACCATCTAGTGGAGGCACACGGATAAAAGAGAAATGGATTCAGGGTTTTATTTACATGGTTATAGAGACAAAACTAATTGTCTCCAGTGTGCTTGTGTTTGACTCCAGGGGGCTGTAAAGGTCGCTTCAACACAGTGTTCGACTGGATCAGGAAGGAGAAGACGCTCTACGGGGAGGTGGTCGTCCGCTTCAACACCTATTTCATGAGGGACGGCTGGTACTGGCTGTACGAGAACAGAAACAACAGGACGCGCTTCGGCGACCCCGTCGCTCTGCAGATCGGCTGGAATGGGATTCCGGTGGACGGAGTGGACGCATACGTGCACGTGTGGTCCAGAAGAAGAGACGCTGTGTACTTCTTCAAAGGTATTCCGAAAGTTTGCTAAGGCTGAGTAGTTTTTATAGCATTGCTCTGACTCTACTTTATTTAATTTTTTTTTAAAGGCATTCAGTTCTGGAGGTATGATAACGAGAACGACCGGGCGTTCACTCAGGACTCGGAGGGTCACCGCTATCCCAGGTTCATTTGGGAAGGGTTCCCCGGGGTGCCCAGCCCCATCGACACCGCATTCTATGACCGGATGGACGCTCACATCTACTTCTTCAAAAACACCCTTGTAAGAATGGCACATTAAATTGGGGAATATTGGTTCATATGTCAGATGTTCATATGTCAGATGAGGTTCAATTTAATACAAGGTTACCAAATGAGCAAAATCTGCAGATGCTACATTACCCAGAAGAAAAGCATGATTTATTTGGCGATTAACTGTATTAATTTACACCAAAAGTTTGTTCTTGTAGCTTTTCGGAGCGGTTTCACTTTCAGAAACTGCTAACTAAGACAGAAAAAAATGCAGCAAAAGAACATTATCCATAACAGAACTGTTCTGTTATTGAGTTGTAGAGCATATGATGATGCTGACATGCATATAAGCCATGTGCTGCGGTACTTTGCGGAGTACTTAGAGGCACATGGTGGCATATGTAATGCACAGTAAGGGGGGCAACTGCTCATTTTTGCATTTAAACTTTAAATCTAGCCTTGGCTCAGCTGTCAATACAGCTCCTGTTTCCATGTGTAGTTTATAATCTTACAGTTTGTAGAACAAGTAATGTTGGAGGAAGCCCAAGCTAATTAATTGTTCCCCAGCGCTAGGAGAGAATGTACTCGAGCAAACAAGTGCTCTGGGCTTCCTCTGTGATTTGTTTGCGCGTTGTATTTCAATTTCTATACGGGAGAGAAAACGATTATCTGTTCAAACAGGTGTACGCGTTCGACGTGGAAGCCAACAGCCTGGCGAGAGGCTTCCCCAAAAACATCAGAGCGGTTTTCCCTCCAGTGGTGAGCGGAGACCATCCAGATGGCAACATCGACGCCGCCTACTTCTCCTACACCCACAACGCCGTCTTCCTGCTCAAGGGCACGCGCTTCTGGCGAGTGGCGGGCAGCCGCGACCGCCGGCGCCGGCCCTCTCTGCCGCGGAACGGCCTGCTGCCGCACCAGGAGGTGGATCAGACCTGGTATGACATCTGCAACGTTCATCCCACTGCACTCAAACTAACCCGCTGAGGGCTCCGCAGCGGAGATGGATGCAGACATCCATTATCTACGTTTTATTGCGATGCGGAATTTCTCCGACAGACAAAAACAACTCTGAATCTTGTTGGCTAATTTTCTGTGTTACTAATGCACGTAACAGCTTCTCTCACTCAAAGGGGGGTAATTGCGTTTCGGCAACTTATGCAAACCCGACCTAACTTGATTTGATTTTTAGAGCAGACGTGAGAATAAACCTATTTATAGGATATTTACTTGTTCTTTGCACGGACACATATAGATTTCCCGTACGTTATTGTGTTGCTGAGTGACTCACGAAGATGCCAGAAAAATGTTTCAATAAATGATCCAGTACCCTGTCAAAAATCAACCAAAAATTCTGAAAAAAATTGTCTTTCTCATTAACAAATAAAAAAATTACACTGATCAGGCATAAAATTATGACCATCTGCCTGATATTGTGTAGGTCTCCCCTTGTGCCTCCAAAATAGTTCAACGGTTCAACGGTTGGAAATGGGCCTTCTGAGCGTGTCCTGTGGTGTCTGGAAACAGGGGTTGAGTTTTCTGTGTCAGGTTGGGGGTGTAAGTAACATCCATCCACACGAATGTCAGGTTCAGAAGTTTCCTAGCAGAAGACTGAATTTTAATTGATAATCTGCTGATAATATATCAGCCATAAAACTCAAACTATTACTTTTAGTCTGCGGCTACATTTGCTACTAATACACACATCCTTTTACTTCAGCAGGGTTAAATAGTGGCGTATGTCTGCGTTGCTCTATTGGTACTTTTTAAGACAAGTTCTTATAATTGTACATAAAAAAAGTTTCTTATTTGTCCAATACGTGCTGGGAGCAACGCTGCGATATTCCATTAAAATCTCGATCATAATCACGGCTTAGACGTTCTGGTTCTCAATGCCCTGACAGTTGATACCGACTATGAAATCACTGCTACCACATAAACCATATAAAATCCATATCTCCCAGCAGGCATGAAAGAACATCCAGTGACCTGGAAACTACAAACCACCTCTTTCTGCGTTCCGTTTTGATTCCTTTAAGTCTAACAAGCTTTTGGGCTTATTTATCGAGAATAAAATGAGCTTTATCAATCACATCCCGGAGGTGGGGTAAAACACCTTTGTAGTGATCACTTTCTACGTGTCCTTCCGCGCTGATAAGAACTCTGTTAAAGATTTACACGTTATTAATCAAAAGAGAGCTTGTTGAAATTCAGATTGTAGAAAAGCGATTGAAAAAAAAAGAGAACGCGCTCGTCTTTGTGCTTAATGCCGTCGTATTTTACAGTAATCATTTGAGCATGATGCAAACGCAGCCTCCATTGATTCTGCAATCAATATGTTACTTGAACACTCTTATTAATTCAGCTCATCTTAGGAGATTAAGCTCCTGGTGGGCCCCAGATAACTAGCGTTGTGCTCCAGGCGCTCCATAGGCTATATTAATAAATTGAAGTAGAAATCAATTACAGGCAAAGGAACAAAATGTCATGGCAAGGGGAGCTACAGAGAGGGATGTCAGGAGATGACGCTCGCGCACTTAACGGGGGGAGCTACTCTTTATATGAAGGCATTAGCAGCACATAAATAAACGTCTCTGCTGAAGATTTCGTGTAAAACGTTGTTTATTTTTAAGCTTTTTCTTTGCGAATAAATGAGAGTGGGCATCAGTTCTGGCTACAGTGGTTTGCAAATTCCATTTCTAAGAATTTAAGATTATATTTAAACGCACAGGAAACTCTAAAGCATCGGTCTTCAACAGGGGGTCCGTGACCCCTAGGAGGTCCATGGAGGTACTGCAGAGGGGTCACAAAATCTTTGGTTGATCAGACATTTTTTATATTTTTTTTTTTTTTAATTTTCCCCGACAAATTTAAATGTCTTTGAATAAACATTAACATAAATCCAACACATTTTAGTCAAGGGATAGCTTAATATTTAATGCAAAATGAAAAATAATAATTTGTATTTATAAATAGCATTAGGCCGAGACTAATATATAACACATATAGTAGGTAGGGTGTCCCTACTTAATCCTTGGCCTGAAAAACGTTGAAGATTCCTGCTCTAAAGGGAACTAATAAAGATTCTCTAATTCATAATTAAGGCAGTTTGTTTGTTGCTGCCTCGTTGACATCGCAGCAGGATTTATTGACAGACTAATATTGAAATCCGGTGGATAAGCAGATGCAGTGCAGCGGATGCTTTTATTGTTTTTTTTTTTTTTTTTTTTTATCCCATTACGAACCACCGTGCATCTCCTGCACCCGGGAGTCCCTCGCGTAGCAAAATCCTAAACGCAAACTGTTCACATTCACTCGTTCTCCGTCTCCTCACTGATCTGTGTTCTTTTGCGCTAACAGTGCTGGGGCTGCTGAACCCCCCCCCCCCGGCTCCTCGGGCCTCTTTGGATGCGACTAGGATAAATGAGATCAGTCATGCTGATGGAGCACGAGCCGCCGCAGCCCCAGAGAAATACAAAAACCTGTGTCATGGCAAAGGAATCCACATGGGAGGCACTTTAGAAACTGGAGAATGGGGATGAAACTCCTGCAGCACAAAAAAAATCCCCCCCTCCCGCCTCCTCCTCCTTCTAAGATGTGAAAATAACTTGCAGTGCTGTTGCCTCATTTCTTTGTCAAGGTGGTGTGGGGAACATTCCTAGCACTGTCTCGATTTGAGAGTCCCGCAGAAAAGTGTTTTTGCATTTGTCAAGGGATTAGTTCGACAAACTGCTGCATGTAGGAAGCGTGTTGCATTCGAATGTAAAGATTTGTGTCAGTGGGCTCAGGATTTCCCCGTGCGAAGGGAATGATGGTGTTTCTGTTCCTGTCACACCTTGTGGGAAGGAGGAGGCTGAATTAAACATTCTTGCCTCGCAGTGTTGTTCACACAGGATCTTTCACGCCCAATCCACTGTCTTTCCGTGCAGAACGGAAGCGAGTGGAAAAGAAATAAACGATTCCGCCGCTTAAATTATTTATCGCCGAAGGTACACCGATCGGGCACAACATTACGACCACTGGCAGGAGAAGTAAATCGCATTTTTGCCACGCGCACACACACAGTAGTTTAACGTGTTGCCTCAGAAGGCCCATGTCCATTGTCTGATGGGTCACAACAGTTCTGGAGGCACAAGGGAGACCTGCACAATGTCAGGAAGGTGGTCATAATGTTATGCCAGATCGTAGTCTTGAGTCCTCGATATGGATTATTTACATTTAATAACAAACCAGCCAATAAAACTAATCCACTCTTTACATCACACAACCTCTTCCTCGTGTGTCCACATTTACACAAAGTGGCATTTTATTTGATTTATTTTAGATTTTTATTTTCAATCAAACCTCTTTGCCATAGATTAACACCTGCTGTGAAGTCTGGTGTAAGCGCTATATATTAAAATGTAAATCCGGGATTTAAAATTGTGCCTGGAAGCAGGTAAACTTGTCTTGACTGCTACATTTAAAAAAATAAAAAATAAATAAAAAATAATAAAAACTAGGCCAGTAGAGGGCAACCTGGCCGCACAGTGAGCTCTCAGCGCCGCTGTGGGAAGCTTTCCTGGCGTCTTTGTCGGTTGAATCTTTGCAGTGGACGCCTGTGCTGCAGTTCTCCTGAATGAGTGGCGCAGGTTGCCCGGCGTTGTCAGAGAACTTCTGTGGAAATGTGCGCGCGTGTGACGGCTGCCCCCCGTGAAAATGACAGGTTATGGAAATGCATTTTCCCAAGGTATACACTCGCCGCGCGCGCTATGTTTCACCACGTTTGAAAGGGAATCTGTAGTCGCTGCCAAAACGATTCCGCCACCACACTGAGGTAGAGCGCGGATCAGCATTTATTCCGCGGTAACAGGCGTGGAATTCAGACTTTTCCTGAAAAGCGGATTTGAGTTGAAAGTTGTTTTGAGCGTTAACTCTGAGTGGCGTCGTTAACAAGGCTCTGGCTTGTTTGCAGTGGCTCGAAAATCAAGCCGTCTATCACCTCGCTCAAAACACACACACACACACAGGCGCAAAAACATGCACTCCCATTCTAAAATGTGTGCACATGTACAGTTACACCCCCCCACACACAACACACACACACACATCTCCCTCCCTCCCTCCCGTCCTTCCTTTCCGCTCCTCTCCATGCCCCTAGATGAAGAAGTTCGGATTAAAAGAGAGAAACAGTGACAGAAGCCTCCGCGACTTGCCTCTCAATTTCACATTCAAATCAGTATTTCAAAAGCTTCCTCATCAAATAGTTTTCGAGCGCGGTGCTCCTCGCTGAGGACCTTTAATGTTGCGGAGAGGTAAATAGGATTTGGAATTCACAAACCCAAGCTTTCATGATGTCATTATACCGTGAAGAAGGAGAAACTCTCTTTGCGTGACTGTGTAAAGTCTCGCAGTAAAAGCATTTTTTCTTTTTTTAGATGACAGAACAAGAAGTTGTTTTTTTTTTTTTTTTTTGACTTTGCATCCCTTCTTGGTTTTACATGTAAACAGGAGTTCCTACGCCAAATGAAAATAGTACAGTAACTACACATTTTCTCTTGAGAATACTATCAAACAGCCTAATTTGAATGAGGAATCCAAATCCTGCAAGTGTAATTAAGCATTGTGTAGCCTCATGCATAATGCAACGTTTAGGTATCGACTAAATACCTGATAAACAAACAGCGCGCGTTCGTTTCGTGGAGGAGGATATGTTTGTCATACGAGCGAGCAATCTGCCCAATAGGCGCGGCCGGGGCCACTAATTTGCCTCCGTATGTGGTCGGTGGAATCTCTCCCACCCTCCCGCTGCAAGCTGAACCTTGACCTTTGCCTAAGGACGAGTTCTGGAGACAAAACAAGGGGCTTTTCTGGAGATGTCAATCTGAGTTGCAACCGCGGGTCAAGGGGGGAGGGACGACGCTGTCCCACGCACGGCCACACAGAAGGGGACGAAACCCTTTTTTTGAGCCTGGGAAAGTGACAGGAGACGTATGCTCCGTGGCAGTTCTCTGAGACGAAAACGACAGACAGGAACGTCATCTTCGGGTTTCATTGTTCAGCCGACTTTGTAAACTGCACATTTGGAATTTGGCGCGAGTTGACCCTTAAAGTCACAGATTAACGCTGCCACCGCAATCCTTTGGATTATTACATCAACGGCCGGCCTTTTATTCGATCTCAAACTGTCTCGGCGTCACACAACCTGTCAAAAGAATCGGTCCTTTTATTCTCTTCTGAGCCACGGGATCACACCTGCCCGTGACGCCGCTGTACATTCAGAGGCACCAAACAAGCAATTTGTCAAGTGGCCGAGCTTTTTTTTTTTTTTTTTTGTGGCCTCCTTTCCTCTTCTTTGCCTCTTTCACAGCCGTCATCGTCAACTGTCCCTCCCTGTCACCTGCACCTCCTCCTGCTTCCCTGATTTTCTCCTCACCTCGTCAGCAGCAGAAGCAGCCTCTCTTCCTCCTCCTTCCCCCCTCTCCCTCCGCGCTGTTCCAACAGAGGAACAGATGGGGTTGAAGTCAGGGGACGGAGGGGGGTGAGGGATGGGGGGGTGGAAGTGGGTGATGGTTGGGTTTGAGAGGTCTCTGTGGAAGGGGGTGCATTTGTGTGTTGAAGTTTCATTTTACGCTTTAAAAAAATATACACTTTAAAAAAATATACATATATACCGTATTCTCTTTAATAGTGGCCGGGGCCTTTATTTACTCAGCCACCCAGAACACCCGGCCATTATTGGAGGCAGGCCTTTATTTCTAATTCCCTTTGTTTCATACTAATTCAGGCTGGTATCGGCGAATGAATGAGTAAAATAAGAAGACCATTAAAACAAATGATTGTTTAACTATTAAGGACTACTATAAAATGAAAGCGTGCATCTTAATTGTGACACTGTGCTCTCCACTGTGTTTCTACATCCCCTCGAATTTGATTTGAGAAACTATTTTAGAGCGTGAAGACCTGGTATCGGAAGTATCGACGTTTCGGTATCGATCCGCACATCACTATTTCATACCTTTACGTACCAGTATATTCGCTCAAAGTTTTCCTACCATTTACCTACCAAAAAAATAATAAAAATAGGAGCCGTATGCCCATCTACCGACTGAGAAATGGGTGATCGATCCCACTCAGTGGCCGGAGCCGTCATACCTCGGTCGGTAGATGGACATCCTATTTTTTATTTTCTTTTTTTAAAATATTTAATGTCGCCGATCATCGCTCGGCAGTGGCAATATGTGTCTGCTTGACTAACGGTAGCCATTTCGCCCGTTTCCAGCTCTCTTCTATCGGTATTGCCGATACCAGCCTGTATTTTACTCAGTATCGGATCAGAAAGGAAATTAGTGGTATCGAACATCACTAGTAACCGTCCCGGTGTCAAAACAACTTATTCTCCGCGGGTCAATATTAAGGCGTGTAACAGCTTCTTCTCCCGTATTTTGCTCTGCATATTACAAAACCTTACCCGTTCAAGTTCGCATCTCTTGTTTGCGCCACGCTGCTAAAGCTCTCTGTTGTTTTGACAGTGTTTCTTTGAAAATCTGGGTCCATGTGACACGTCAAACGCAGCTACCGCCATCTGTGGTACCTGTGTGTTACTACATCAATAACTGGCTGACTACTAGCGCACGCTGCCTGTAGTTGAGGCCTGCCTTTTTGTGTAAGCCACGCCCCCGGTCATTATGACACCCAGCTATTAATTGCAGTGGCCACTATTAGAGGAAATACGGTATGCCATTTCTTTTATCTGCGCTGTTGGATTAGCTAAGAGAAAGACCAAATAATTAAGATTTGCCCCATCATTGGATAAAATACAATGGAGTTGCAAAGTGCATTGACAAAAAACAAATAAGAGAAATAACAGGCCACTTCACGTCCCTTCATTTTGACATTAAATAAAATACACTGCAAATTGTTTCATTTTGGCATTTGTCTTGGCACAAACCCGGCCGTAAATAATGGCGGATGCTGATCTTCACTCTTTATCCGGCTCCTGATATCACGGACGCTGACTCAGTGTCACAGCTTCCTCAGACACTCGAGCACCACAACAACTCCTGTTATTGGCAACGGCTGTGCTTCATTTACTGTGACAAAGTCAAAAATGTGTGGAATGCCGTTGGAAAGGTCTTTTTTTCTTTTTTTTTTGATGGCCGTTCTGTTTGTCTGACTGCTGCTTCTTCACTCCTCGTTTCTCTTGAACAACGTCCCCTGAGCTCAAGCGGGCACCTGGCCAGAGCAGCAAAAAAATCACTGTCAGAAAAATAACAATATGTTTCAGAGGCTGGAAGGCCTGGATGTGGGGGGGACCCCTCCCTAGGCCTTAATGAGGCCCCCTTAGTCCACACAGAAGAATAGCTTGCCCTCTCTTTCATGGTGGACAGACTGAACGACTGCAATAAAAAAAAAAAAAACATCTCAAAACACCTCGCTGCAATGTGAAGCATCTATTTTTTAGTTTCTCACTAAGTCCTCAGACAAATCATTATGTTGGAATCTTCCTCTTCCTTCCTTCCTTCCTTCCTTCCTTCCTTCCTGAAATTCATATACACGTGTTTTCCTTAAACATACATGTTACAGCATCCCGTCCTCATGAAAGATGCATCGCATTCGTCTCTCGGCGCAACACAAACAGCGGGATAGTTGTTGTGCAGCGCTGCAGCTGAAACCTATTTGAAAATAGACCTCGGAGTTCTCCAAACAGCTGACATTATTCATGAGTGTCAGCTTAGGAATGTATTTCATATGTCAGTGTCAGAGAGATTATATTATGTTACAACCTCTGGCTGGTGTGTTGGCAACTTTTTTTTTCTTCTTCTTCTTCTTCTTTTTTTTTTAAATGTACCGAACAGTGCATCAGTAAAATAAATACTTCATGCTTTTTCGCCTTGAAGGATGCGGTATGTATTCTAACCTATGCTCCGGGAAGAGTTGTGTGTCAGCCATGAGAGAATTATGTCTAAATTATGTCTTAAAGGAGAAGCTCTCCCCTCCTTAATGTTCATGCCGTGCATTTTGGAATGCACAGTAGGCAGGGATCTAGCTGGGAGCTGGAGTTCGGGCTCTGGCTCCCTCCCATGTAGGTCACACCTTATTATGGCAAATTTTAAAAAACTTCTTGCCGCCGACTCTCTGTTTAGAAAATGAGAAGGAGGTCCCCCGTGTGCATGTGTGTCACGGATTTAAACGGTACCGTTTCACCTCCTTTCCGGAGTGTTTTGTTTGATCTAAATGAGAATTCGGAGAAAGTGGAGCAGCCTGTGAAGGAGCAGTGAGAAATTGAGACTGACGTTGCCACCTCATAGCCCTGAAATTGTGCAGAGTAGTTGTGCCAGTCTCTTTGTTTGGAGATTAATGTTGCGTCAGTCACATTCTTTGTACGAGGGACACTAGCCAAGCTGCATGGTGAAATCTAGCTACATCAAAAACACCCATTCTGATGCGGAGGAAAATAGGAGAGCGGCTTTTGGAGGGAATCATAAATTTATCTGACATGCATGGGCTCCCGCTGTTATGAGGTATTGATATTCTGCCAGTCAAGGCTTGCCGTTCGTGGCATCATCAACCTCTGTGCTTTAACTTTGTGTGTGTCTTAGTATGTAGGTGGAACACTGCTGGATTTCGTTGCTGCGCGCACACACGGAATCAGGAGGCCCCTCTTTCGCCATGTTTTTTTTTTTTCTTTTTTTCTCTCCTTCCGTCTTTTCTGCAGGCTGTGCTCAGGGGCATGACACATTTCTGGGGGGCTTTGGATCCGCTGGCCTGATAATTCCTTCAATTATTAAATGGTTGGCTGGCACATGAAGCGAGGCCATGAATAAAGCAAATCTGTTGGCATACGGGCTCCGACAATACAAACACGCTATTAGCGCTCATTTCCTCTGCCCGTCCTTGAAGATGCGCCGTGGCGCCTTAAAGACATGGTACCGGTGATTGCGCTGGTCTGCCTGTGCGGAGAGCTCACCACCTGCACATTCAAGCTCAAATAACAAAGTTAGGAGGAGGGGAGGGAAGGGGAAGGGATGGGAGGGGGGGCTAGAAAGGCGCGCTGAATCTCAGCCAAACTCCTGCAGCTTATTGCGGCTTGTCAGGTCAGCTCTGGGCGTCTCCGGGCCTTTGTGAAATCAGGCGAGGGCTTTTTTTCAGCGCTCGCTCGTCTTGACTCGATAGAGCCGCCATCAGATTATAGCACTTTTCTTGCGAGGAGGGGGGGACAGGAACCGCACCGGCGACAGACAGAGCCTTATAATAAAAAGGCCGATCCTCGCAGACACCATGTCCTCCTCCAACTTAGCGCAGTCAAGTGTGGGACAAAAGCAAAAGAAAAAAAAAAAAGAAGGGGTGCTGTGCTCCACCTTAATGAAGTTGTGGGTCTTGTTCCTCGCCGCGCTCTGTTGGAGAAACAAAGCTAATCATAGCGAGAGCAGCCCCAGACTGCTACAACAGAGAGGCCAGGTGCCTTGTTCTTTTTCTCTTTTTTTTCCCTTCTTCTTGTTTCCCTCTTTTTTCTTTTTTTCTTTTTTTTTTTTTTCCACCGAGCACCTGCCTTTAACCATCTGCACCTGCTGTCTGTAATAAGACAAGGGTGCAGCACTCACAGCACTCCCTGGATGTGCGGCAGGATAGCGCGCTTCGCTGTGATGATGCCTCAGAGGCGTAGAGAGCATGTCTCTTATCTCCTCTGTAAGACCTCAGCGAGGGTGGAGGAAGGAAAAATAAAAAAATAAAAATAAAAAAAGAGTCAACGCTGACCCTCTGTGTTGACCCGACGGAAGGGAGAACGCGAGACTCTGAGAGATGCGCTGCAGATGAAACAGCCGGACGGCATTATATTGGTGTTGCATGCTGTATACGGCTCCTGCAGCGCCTCATTGTTGCATGATTTTAATCCCCCCCCCCCCTCAGCAACAGACTCCCGATGTATCTGGTTCACCGGGAGGTCAAGGACGAGCCGAGCACCCCACCCTCTTCACTGCAACGGAGCTCGTGTGAGGAGGGGGGGAGAAAAAAACTCAATAAGTGCCGCCACACCTACTCCACAGAGGAGATAATGTACTTTTTTTTTGCATTGGACTTCTCTCACTTTCTGAGAGAAGAATCTTTTCTGTCCGATATTAAGTGCGATCCTCTGGAAATGAATCACGCAGCATCTCCTTTTGAACACAGGACGCAGCTGAAGACGAACTACTGCATGTGCCACGCTGCTCTTCTGCGTCTCGCCCTGCAGCCCCCCCCTCTTTTTTTTTTTTTTGATGTGTGAGGTAGAGAAAGTGGTGCACCTGTGGGAAGCGTAAGAGGCTGCTGCTGCTGCTGCTGGTGGTGGTGGTGGAGGAGGTGGCAGAGGAGGGGGATTGCGGGGGCCGCGGGGCGGTGAGCATCCGCCAACTTACTTGAGTGTCAATCCACCTTCGCCTGCTGTTTCCGCTGCCAGCGCTGCCGTGCCAGACTCTGCTCTCCCAGATAAACAAATACTAGACAAATTTCTCTTTGTTAAACCTGTGTCGACCGCTGCATAATAATGAAGGCCGCCGCTGCCAGAGCATGTGTCCAGCCAGTAATGATCCTCCTGTCTGAGAGGACAATGAGGAAAGAATGCATTCACACAGACGCATCCCTCTGCTCGCTCTGTACATTCTTCCTGCCCGGACCGTCTTGGCTTTGGCGTTAATGCGCCTTTGTAAACACGGCGGTCCAGTCACTGTGCACAATTATCCTTGAATGTATTCATAGCAGATCTGGGTTGTAGCCCAAGGCATCATTCTTATCATTCTTTTTATTTTGGCAGCGACTCCACTCTGATATCACCACAGTTAGCATTTCTGCCTGTTTGCCTGTCCTCAAAGAGAGATTGTTAAAATTAAATTGCAGCAGGGTAGGAATAAATCTCAGCACTGCTTGACAAAATGCCAAGCCTTGGTTATATTATGACAGGGATCAGTCGAGGCTCTCACAGTGCCTGGCTCCAGCAGGGACCACTTGTCGTCGAAACAATAATACATTACTCTGTGCTTCTTTAAAATCCCATAAAAAAAAAAAAAATCCCTGCAATTCTCACAGGACTCCACCTAATTATGCATGGAAGATGTCTGAGGGCTGTGTGGGGGGAGGAGGAGGAGGAGGAGGAGGTGGAGGAGGAGGTGAGAAAAGGCTGGCTACTGGTGGACTTTGTACGCCACCGAAGGCAGCCAAACGCTTTGATACCTGGCAGCTGGATCTCCCCGGTCCAGATTAAAAATTACTTTCAGAATATCATGCATCATTACGGCTGAAAAATTGGCCAGATCACAAGGTTACTGTGGTAATGAGGAGAGGACGACAAGGTAAACTGCGGCGGCGAGATTCAAGTGTGACGCATGTTTTGCCTTACGGGGGCTGGGAGAGGAGACCACATCTCATTTTCTGGAGGGCGACCCCTTCCAGAGGTCATATCCAATTAAACAAACAAGATGAATGTGGGGATTCTTAATGTGGAAAAAATGTAAAGAGAGGAGAGCCGCGGCCGTGGTGTAAAAATGCAAAGACTGTCCTGCGAGGATTTGATCATTTGAAATTCTCATTTTTTTTTTTTTTTTTTTTTTTTGCCACTCCACTCACGTATGTAATATCTCTTTAGTCAAATATGTATGTAATGGGACTGTGAGGGGAGCTAACACATAGTGCCCTTTTGCTGTTGCGTAGCAGCCATGTAGTTGATGATCACTCAGCGCCATATCAGAAAGAAATGTGATCCGATTAATAGATCTACAGTTGCACCACATGAATTGGATACAATTACAGAAGTTACAGAATCAATTTTATTGCAAATGCAAAACTTCAGAGCTTCATATTTTACAGTGGCAGATGACGAGAGATTCATTACAAAAAGTTGTTAATCAATGTTTTTGCTTTAACAGTGCATCAAATGTATCACATGTACTGTGAAACGTAATCTAGATCCTAGGTGATTTAGTGTCTTTTGATTCATTTATTTACTTATGCAGGCCACGGCTTTATGGTTTAAGAGACCAAACCTGACCAGCCATAACATTATGACCACCTTCCTAATGTTGTGTAGGTCTCCTTTGAGCTTCCAACACAGTTGTGACTCATCAGAGGATGGACATGGGCCTCCTGAGGGTGTCCTGTGGTGGTGTCTGGCATCAGGATGGTTAATGGGGGCCTATGGGTCCTATAAACCCTTTTTGTGGATGGTACATGTCTAAGTAACATCCGCACCAATTCCAGGTCCAAAAGTTTCCCAGCAGACCACTGAATTGTCACAAGATGGGTAAACGTTATTTACTTCCCCTGCCGGTTTTAATGTTGTGGCTGATCAGTGTATAACTTGTAGGCTGGCTAGCCTGAAACCAAACAGAAGAAAAACTTTGGAAAAAAAAGAGCTGTGGAACATTCATGATCATGATTTATAGGTGTTGAGAAACTTAACTCCAAGTGGTACCGCTTGTAGCAGGTGTGCAAAGCAACTTAAAATGTGCCCGTGTTTCATCTGAGGCTACATTCTGGCGAGCAGAGTAAAAACATAAAATTATGCTCTCTAGGTTTTACCTCATTTCTTCTGACCGCCATTGATAATGGATTCATAGAACTGGAGTTGCATCCGTTACCCCAGTTTCTCCGCCATTCTCATAGTTGTTATATTTTCCCACTTGTGTCACTACACTTGATTTCCTTGACAAACAACACTTATTGCCTGACTGCCTGACCTATAGCAACCTATAGCAACTAGTTGCAACTAGTTGCTATAGGTCTTATACTCCAGCTTTATTTAATCATAATTTAATATGAATAGATAGATAGAGGATTCATAAAACTGTAGTTATATCCATAACCTCGGTTTTTCTCCACTATTCCCATTGTTATATTTTCCCACTTGTGACACTGCACTTGATTTCCTTTTAATCTCTGACAAACAACACTTACTGACTGAGATATAACTAGTTGCTTCCAATGCGCCAGTGCAGGATTGTCACCACACATGACACATGGAAACACAAGTATGGAAAATACAGCGAAAATTTACCACGCGCCCATTAACTGAATCAAGTCAAGTCAAGTCAACTTTATTGTCAATTCTGACATGTGCAACACAATACAGGGTTGAAATTACCATCCTCAAAGGCCTACGGTGCAGCAGCTAAACAAAAAAATGTAAACAAGAATGTGCAAACGTTGAGAATATATAAAAATATAAAAGAGAAATACAAAGTAGACAAATAAGAACATGACATAGCACATGACAACCATATACATCAAGAAGCTGTTTGGTAAGAGTGCAATGTTAATTTACTGTATATGTGTCACACTCTGGCTTCATTTAATCATAATATAGATAGATAGATAGATAGATAGATAGATAGATAGATAGATAGATAGATAGATAGATAGATAGATAGATAGATAGATAGATAGATAGATAGATAGATAGATAGATAGATAGATAGATAAAACTGTAGTTATAACCGTAACCCCAGGTTCTCCGACATTCCCATAGTTGTTATATTTTCCCACTACCATGCGCCCATTAACTTGATCAGCAAGCTATTTGGCAAGAGTACAATGTTAATATCTTAATTTACTATATATGTCTCACCCTCCAGCTTTATTTAATCATAATTTATTACAAACAAGAGCATTTAAAATGTCATATTGGCATACTGTGTAATGTGTGTGGTCTGTAAAGTGTACATGTCGCTGGTATGCTAAATGCTTAATATCACATATTGAAAAGCTGAGATTTTTAAACATTAAACAACGAAAGGAGGCAAGACTGACCAGAAATACATCTCCTTCTTTACCAATGACCATAAGTCTGTTCTTATAACTGCTGTGTACTACTGCTGCTGCTGCTGCTGCTGCTGCTACTGCTGCTCCTCCAAATGACAGACATTCTGATTTAGTTTTTATTACTGAATCTTTACTCCGGTAATGAAGTTGGGACTGTTATGTTTCTCTCATTACCTTTTCATTAAAGATATGACTAGAAAATGGGGTTGCCATGGCGATGGCTCCACGGAGTCTCCTAGCTGTATGCGGCGCTGCATTGTTTACGCCTTTGCCACGACTGCTGCTGTCTTCAATAGGAGACGAACACTTTTTTTTTCTTTCCTGCACCTTCATCATTTTTGATTTTTTTTCCCCCCCTTTCTTTTATGGATCAAACAATGGCCTGATGCAAATAAAACATTCTTCGGTTGCCCCATTTGTTAATGCAGAGAGGTTCCATTAGCTTGCGCGCTGCTTCCAAAATGATAGATGATGCTACTCAGAAGAGAGAGTTAAAAAAAAAAGTGATTTGCAGGCTCTAAGCTGTAATTTACATAGAACAGATATTCAAGAAAATGGTATTGAGCCGTGCTGTCTAAATGACGATGTCTATGAAAGCAGTTTTTTGATCATTGCCAGGTGGAAGCGAGCATATATTTCTCTATCCAGCATCTAATCACCCTTCAAGCCATGTTGTCCAACTAAAAAACATTGCTGTAACATTGGGGTTATCATGTTGCCCACAAGCAAAGTAAATAAAAGAGGGCAAAGACAGAGTCACAACCTCTTCTCCTCATTCATCAGCTGCATTTTCCAAACCATTAGCCCTGTCATTGCTTCCTGTACTTTTCATGTCTGCTGGCTGGCTTCACCCTCAGTACTGTGATTAGTTCAAGCAGGATGCCGCTCATCGATTTTGCTCCACTGGGTGTTAGTTAACCCTCTGCCAGCTTTTAATTGCTTCTCTTGACTGTTAAAGCAGCACACGGCTCCACTGGATGGGGGTAAAAAAAAAAATGAAAAAGAAAACGAGCCCGGTATCGAGTTTTCTTTGACTTCTCGCCGAAAATATTCAAATGTACATTGAAAGCTATCCATCAAGGAACATACATGTTTTCGCTTGTATCTAAGAATAAGGTGCTTAATTGAATGTGTTACCTGCTGGCAGCAATTACCGCCGTGCTGCGAGGTACGGATCGAGACAGAAAACAGATGAAAGAAGAGAAATGGTTTTCCCTTTCTCTCGCCGACTCTCCCTCTTTATTGTGTTTGCTGAAAGTAACATAACTCCGGCTTGATTGACGGAGACATGATAGCTGCGGTAAACAAAAGGTACGTGGAGAGATGAGCGTGGAATGGGTTTTTGAAAACAATAAATCACGACTCGCGCCAAATGCAAAACGCGTGCTGCCCTGAACCTCATTTGAATTGGATTACCAGTGGATCCCTCATTATAGAATATGTTTCCCTTAGTGTCGTGAAAAAGCCATTTAGACATAAATTAAAAAGTCTGGCAGTGACTGTCGCTGCTTTTCATCGTCGCTAATGAGGCCCTAGGTTTGCGTTTGTAAATGTAATTTTTAAATGAACAACATTACATCATCAAAGCGGTTATATCATTCCAGGAAGCTAGCATTACAGTATGACAACATTTGTGCAAAGGGTGCAAACATATACTGTACAGACGGTCACCAATACATCTATACCAGGGGCTGTGCAAAGCATCCAGTATTTGTATTTGTTCATTCAAATTCAAAATAGACTTACACTTCTAATTTAGGATGTGTTAGTGTAAAAAGAAGTATTTTTTAATTAATTGTGGATGTATGCAATATTGGTTGGTGTTTTGCATTAACCCTCTACTACTACTTTTCGTTTTTCCCTTCTATTTCATCTTAAAAACTGTTTACAGCACCTTGTTTGATTTCATTCTTTTCAGCACAACCTCTCCTGTGTCATTTTACAGTTACTTTTTTATTTTGACAAACTGTATTAATGCATCGGACCTAAAACCACACCAAAGCCATCAAATGCCCGTAGGAAAAGTTAGATTTGTCCCTGTGAGAACCGCAAACATGTTAAACCAACCATTTTTATAACTCTTTTGTAAAATTTCAAACAGATCTTGCAAACAACAAATCTATAACTATTGCCATTAAAATGCAAGAAATGACTATAGCGTCACTCCCACAACTTTTCCCTCTTCCTTAGCAACTACTGACACATCATGTCCTGATTGGTTGATGGGATGTATTTTAACACCAATAGGAAAGGGGGTGTAATTTTTTTTTTTTAAAGTTTTTTTTCTTTCTAGTATTTGAAGTTGGATAGCCGTCTCCGCTTGCTGGCGTTTTGCTTTTCTCCCGTGCACCAGACACGCACCCACATGACGGCAATGTTCAGGAAAAGGTTGGCATATCAATTTAAAAACTGGTCTATAGTTTTAAGTTGAAATGGAGACTCAATGACGCTGTGTCTTGCTGCTACGTCGTCTTATATAGGTCATGCGATTTGGACGCGCGGGCGCGTTCATCGGCTCCAGCGGGTTAAATGCAGCTAATATAGGTGATTTAAGCTTTGATCCCCTGAATGTGCCACATGCCAAATTGTCCTTGAGAAAGACACTGAACCTCTGTGACTGTAAAGTGCTATATAAAAGCAAGACAATTTACTATTACCAATAATTTGAGTTACCAAGCAAATAAGGGGCTAAGACGAATGCTAACATGAGAGGACCTGACTGCAGACGTCTCAATACCAATGTAACATAACGGATTAATCTCCCGAACAAAATGATCAAAGTCATTTGCTGCCTCTGCAATCTGTAGTGGAGACTTTTGACCCTGACTCCTGAACGTCACTCAGTCCGGGCAGTGAATTTTCACTGTGGTCACATGAGAAGAGGCAGCTTTTGATAGGATGTTTGTCATATTCTCAAATATAAATAATTTCAAAACTATATGTTCGAAATAAGTATTTGTAGAAACACGTTATTTGTGCCTTTCCGAATACCGTATTTGCCTCCACTCCTAATCTATACATGCCAGACAGGAAGTAAAATGAAGAAATAGGCAGATCATTGATGAGGAAGCTGCACAGAAAAATATAGGCTATATATCTTTTAATGTCCTGTCTGCAATCAACACTGTAAGCAATGGAAAAAAAAAAAAAATAGTGGAAAAACATCTGGCGCAGGAGCAGTTGGATTAAATTTAGCATATTCGCGGAACAAACAATTATTTCAAATGAGTCAATATTTGCCTCGGAAACGACACCTTCTCTCCGAAAACGCCATTTGTGAATGAGACTAATACATTTTATCAACGCGTTGACAGAAGTCCCGGGAATACGGTTATGAGGGCCTCATAAAGGCAGCCAAGCAAAACTTCAATACTTTCCTAAATGCCCCCTTGGTTCTCCACTCCCTATCATTACTTGTACGCCGTTCGAAGGTCTTTAATTTGCATCCTAATGCCGTGCCCCTGTTCCAATTTCATTTACAATGCAGATGCCGGAGCGATAAGTGTGACGGCGGTTCGTCCCCAAGAAAGAGGAAGAGAGGGAAAATAACAATAAGCAAAGAAATGATTTTACTTTTATATGTCCCTCGTATGAACTGAGCTGATAAAACATTCATATTAAACAAAAGGACGCTCACATCAGCGAGTGCATTATTAAAGGATACATGTGAAGGCATAAAATAATCATCCCTAATGCCGCTCGAAGCAAGTTTCACATATGTCTGCCGTCTGACTCCGTTGCCCCATGTTTCATGATTTGTTTGTCTACTTTTTCGCTTCGTGTCTACATGTTTACTTCGCCCGTAATTGACGCACTCACAGTCAACATTAGTACACGGGGACAAACAACGTGGCTCGGCGCTTTTAGGAAAAGTGGCTTTTTCTCAGAGCTGGCACACACTGGAAAAAAACGACAATGGTGTCACAGGAAACAGATTGGATTTGGGCTCAGGACACTTTGGGCCTTTTTTTTTTTTTTTTTTTCTCCCAGGGAAGGGTGTAAAAAGTAGGTTGCAATGCTGGGGGTGTATGTGCCCAACCCCCAGGGCTATCACAAAAAATATGGGGCACTCCTTCCATCTTTCTCTCTACACACACATATGCACACACATTTCCTTTCTCCGTCGTTTTCTCTCTCCCCCTCATTATATCTTCAATTATCAAGTCAGGAGAGAAACTCATTATTTTTGGAAGTAAGCGCCCGTGCCGGTGTTCTTTTTGACACAACACGAGAGGGGAGCAGACAAAGTCCATTTGTCGAGATTTCAATCTCTTAATACCATTAGCTAATTGTGAGAATAATCATCTTAAAAATTACACTGAGGAAAATATGATTTATATATTTTTCACTTTTAAGCTCCCGGAATTAACTACACAAAATGATCCCTTTTATGATCCAGCGTGTCATTAAAGAGCAGGGAGTAATTACTGGCGGGTGATTTCGCTATTTGATGCAGCATTTTAATTGTCAAACCAGGCATTTCACGCGAGCCATGACCAGGCTGAGCGGCACGTGACCCACCACAGGGACTGTATCTGATTTCATTATTAGCCCCACTTTGACTGGCTTAGCCCTCATATGTACCATGAACACCTTTACCCTTGGGTGGCTCAAGTTAATTACTTCACCCCGTAATGCCTGAGATACCACCTAATAAGCACGGAGTGTTGCAAATCGTGATGCTCGGATTACGTGCTGCTTACTTCCAGAGTGAAAGCCTGAATCCTATCAGTGTTTGAATGGGCTTCACAAAAAAAAAAAAAGAAACATGCATGTGTGTATTTGTTTCAATTTGAGTTATGGATTGATTAAATGACAATGGAATTGATTCCAGATACTGGAATTTAACCATGCAGATTGTTTGGGTTTCATTTGACGTGTTTTCAGATTGGCGTTACATATTGTACTTGTTTTTGTGTGTGTGTTCTCACATAACCCCCCTTTTTTGGTGATGTTTGTTAATTATCAAACCTCCACTGGATTCCGCCACTGGAAAACTGCTGATTGGATACTGAATTTTCAGACTAAGGGATCATTTCTAGAAGCGTGCATGCTCAGTCCTTGCTACCAAAGTCTTTTTGTGTGATTTTCCCTCTCCTGAAAAGTTTATTACCCAGGCCTAAGACCAGGTTGATACAACGATGAAAACAGTCAGTTTTTGTGTATTGTCCTTTCACTTTTGCAGGTTTTTAGACTTTATCGGTTTCTAGCATGTTGAACTGGCAGTGGATGTGGTTGGTGATTGGCTGAGTGAGAAAATGCATGAAGGGATCAAAGTGGCAGAAGGAAACTAATCACAATGTCGAGGCGACTCACAAAGTAGGCATCTCTCATGTTTTATCTCATAGACCAGTGATTCTCAACTGCGGTCAGTGAAAATAAAATCCTTTTATCCTAAAAAAGATCATATGACATTTATAGAAATAGGATTATTTTACTCAAATGTGTCTGAGACCTTTATTTACCTAAACCATTTCTCTAATTACATCTACTTCACAAGTGTAATTTACTGTATTTTATAAAAAGATCTCGCATCCATTTCAAATTTTGCACCATCAGCAGGGAGGTGTTGTAGGAAACTCATTTACATTTTCAGGGGGTCCTGGACCCCAAAAAGGTTGGGAACCACTGTCATAGGCTGTGTAAAGATGGATGATGGAGCTCCCCTTGGAGACTGGCTGCAGTAAAGGTCATAAGCTCCACCTCCTCCATGTTTGTGGGCGGGACTTCAGCCAAACTATAATACATGTGAAATACACGTTTTATCAAGCATAGTTTATCTCATTTTAGGTAGTTAATATGTTGATGTATGTTCAAGTGTCAGTTTTTCTTTTAAGTTTTAGTTATTTAGTTATTTGACGCTATAGAAACAGGATGTGACATAATGATGACTACCTGTAGCATGAGACAGTGGGAAAAAATGAATAAATAAGCACAGTGTATAATCCAACATTTATTTTTAATTGGTAGAGGTAGAGCAGAACGCAGTATTAATTAAAAACAAGTAAGTCTAGAGGAAGTGTGATCGGGTCATCAATAACACAGCTCCACGTGGCTCCACTCTCATACTGTACGCCACCAGGAAACTAGCCTCAGTTTGGCCAATGCAAGGACTTGGGGACCATTGACTGTATATAGTCGCACACTGGATTGTGAACCTAGAAAGTGAAGCCCGAAGTGGGCGGTGCCTGCGGTTGCCATGTTGGATGAGCTTTACACCGCCCACACTCCAAATATGGACATGGGGGTTGTGTCGGTTGTTGACACCCGCCCACTTAACTCTCTGCTACCTGACGTACCTTAAGTGGCCTCTCGATGAACTGCATGTGCTTAATTGCTCAGACCTGGAGGTCACCGCTCGGTGGGGATGCATTATCCATATTTATATACAGTCTATGTTTTTCTTCATCATATACAGTATTATTGAAGTTGTCAATGGTTTTTGTTCTTAAATTATGATTATGTATGTAAGAGTTAACCACCAGCTGTAGTCTTTGTGATGTGCTTAAGTACAATTATTGACCTTGGTCGCCTCTTCTTCTTTGGTGTGTCTTGGATTTTATGATCCTTGTGCTAAACTGAATTCCCCTTTTAGACATTTGCTGACAATGGCTGCGAAATTAGCAGCAAAATCACCCTGTCGTTTACACTGTCCACAAACAAGGCACAGATTTCCAACGGTGAATGTAATTTTGATTATACCAATGCCTGGTGCTCTTTAAGTGTGCGTTTTAAGTGCTTTTGTTCGCACTCTCTTGCACTTAGCAAAGGTGACGTTCCCATTGTCTTTACGGTTAACACGTGCAAAATTACACAGTTTACCGAAGTGCAGGGGGAGGCAGGCCATTTCATGGTGATTAGGTGTATCTAGGGTGCTGGGTGCTGTGACTACACGTGTGGGTTGGCAGTTGGGGGGAAAACTTGAGACAATGCTCCACTTCATGAGCACACACTGTACAGAAGCCCTCCCACACAGCCTTTGTTAAGCCTTCTCCCTTGAGCTGGCACTTCAGCCTCCCTGAGCCCATTGACTCCCACTGGATGCTCTCCACTGTGTTTCCTGGGTGAAATATAAGGGGGCCTCTTTAATACTGTAACATCCGTATCCATTCCTTTCACACATGCCCCCCCCCTCAGAAAACTGCAGCCAATACAATTTAATCCCATTTGGTAGGCAACTTAAATTCATCCAATTTCACAGATTAGGAGTTGTGGTCTCTTCTGCAAAATTCTGCCTGCTGCTTATACTCTTGATGTGACTTTAGCTTTCATTTCCAACACATCAAGAGAGGCTCACAACTAGGAAAATGTGTGATCAGCGTAATTAATTATGCGCGCACATATATACAGTGTGCATGTTTTAATCTAAACTATAATCTGTTGAATCAGTGCACCACTTGTTTGTGCGAAGGCCATTTGCATACTAGCTGTATTTTGCGTAAGCCGGCCTCATTTCCCGCTAAAGACCTTGTTGCAGCAAGTGTTGTTTCTATAACAACCATACATCAAAATGAAGCTGTAGATTCAACATAATTAAATGGCACAGATGAACATGCGGGCCCAATGGGACGGAGGCCTTATGTGGCATTTGCTTTTAATTACAAAGTTTTAATTTTTAGAGAGATTCTTTGATCGAGCTGAGGAAAAGATTAACTGCTCTCGAGGCTATTGTTTCCCATCTCATTGTAATTCCAGACAAACATGTGTACAGGATTCTTCGCACGATGTTAAAGCTTCATATTTTTGTCTTTCTTGTGAGACAATTATCTTTTTTTTCCCCCCACTTTATCATTTCAACTTTTCCACCGAGGACTTTCCGATCCCGCGGTGCGGCGGCGGGGTGCATACAGCGGCTTGATGTGTGGGGCACTTCGAAAGGTTTGTTTGCTCAGCGGGAAATGAGAAATGCTGTAATTCTTTCAAAAAAAAAAAAAAAAAAACTACAGCACAAATAGATGTAGTCGCTGGAACACTCGGAGAAATAAAGTAAAAAAAAACCTCTGACTACTACAGGGATCGGTCGGTCTTATGGAAAACGAACACCGATGGTTTTAATTTACTGACTGCATTAGTCGGCTCCTCTCCAACCAAGCTTGGTGTTGTCTCTTTGGCAGCAGCAAAAGTTATTAATGGTGCAATAACAGGAGGCAAGCCTGGGCACAGAATATTCTATTCTTTCTCAGATTGTGTAATGATTTTCCACGAAAGGGAGGGCTGCCTGCTATTTTTCTACACAATGTTGTTTCTTTTCTTTTTTCTTTTTTTCCATGAAGCGATGAGGGGAAGGGGGGGGGCGGCACAACACGGCCCTTTTGGGTTAATTAACTTATGCCGTCACAACTGACGGGGGAAAAAGGGCTTTATTATCAGCTGAGATGCGAACCAACACTCTGATGCAACAGATGCTTGAGCGTGTGTGTGTTTTTTAAAAGACAAGTCACAACGATGCAAATGAAATCCTACAGAAAGTAATACGTAACTTAAAATGCTTTGTTACGGGTTTCTCTAATAAGCGAGTGTATTCATGAGCTAACATTTCAGCAGACGGATGCAGGGAGTCAAGGGGTCGCTGTTAAACCTCAAACCGGAGAAGGAAAGCGGGTTCAGCGGCAGATTTAGATGATGACCTTCCTGCCTCGAGAGTTGTTGTTGTTGTTGGTGGTGGTTCTTTCGGCTTTTATTAGGCCGTCTCTGCGGGTTAAGCTTTTAATCACGATTAGCAGGCCGAACGTCCGGGCCTGTCCGGTGATTTATGAGTTTTAAAAAAGCAGTGGGGTGGTTGCCTGCGAAGGTCAAGCCTCGGGGCAAATGAGTGCCTGGTAGTATTAAAACACTCTACTTACTTTTTCTTTTCTTTTTTTTACTTTTACTTTTTTGGAAACAACTTCTGTGAGAAAGAAACTGATCTAAATGCAATGAAAGATTCCAAATTCTGTACTTTTTATACCACTCAGCGTGATCAATACACATTCAACCCCCGCTCTCCTCTCCTCTCCTCTCATTTTTTTTTTTTTTGCTGCTGCCCCTCATATTGATTCCAGCATGAGCCTGCAGAGTTATCACAAAACAAATTGCACAGACTTGAATTTGACAATCCCTTTATGAGGAGCGCCGTATCGATTTCTTAGACGGTGGCTCCGTTCGGCTCCTTCGGGAGGGGGGCGCGGTGAGCATAGGTTATTCTAATTACCTTATTGCCCCATTGTGCTCTGGCTGGAGCTCATGCGGCGCGGTGTCACGGAGACGAAAGTTTTGAGCGCCGCCGCCGCTGCTCCCTGTTTCCGCGGGCCGTGTTTTTTTGAGGCCCCCGTCGGGAAGAGCACCGAGTTGCGACTTTTCCAGAGGATACGACGTGTCAGCGAAATCCGTCCCGCAGTGCGAGGCTTGACACTGCAGTGACAGCGCAGCAATATTTCTCCCCCTTGTTTCGGAACAAATTACCAGCAGCATGACATCAGAGGTGCTCACTCTGCACGCGGACCCCCCCCTCTCCGCACACACTGTCACCCACCCCCACCCCCACCATTATTCAGCTCTCCAGGGAGAAGGACAGTCTCAGTCTTGTTTTGTTCCTGGATACTCTGAACAAGTTAGGACACAGTGCATGTCTAGATTCCAATTTCATCTGACACATTGATATTGACTTGAAATGGAATCTTTTGCACTGTTCGATTATTTGCATAAATATAACTCATCTTCATCCAAAGTATTCCTCCTCTACCCTATCCATCCGTTTCTTTTCTTTTCTTAAAAAAAAAAAAAGCCACCTGTGATCATGAAACCTTTGTGAATGAGACAGAGGCCTCAATAGGCTTTTTTTTCCCCTTCTTTGTAAACAGATGTTTATCCCAAAGCGCTTTCCATTACCAGCTTGACAGGTAGGTGGAGCAGCAGATATGTCAGCCACGGCTGAAATGAAATCAAATGGCTCACAGACGGCGGAGCAGAGAGCCTAATACCGTGTGACACAGCGCGTCTGCGAGTCCACCAGACGCAATCCACCTGCAGGGTTAAGAGTTTATCCAGAGCTCCGAGGTGCGGCGCACATTTCTTGTTCGCTTTCCTCGACGTACATCACTTTGATTCAAGGGTGGACACTGGAAGCCGGTTTTCTGCCTCGGCAAAAATAAATAAATAAAAAAAGAATGAATTCATCCCTGTGTCTTCCTTAATAAGTGGAGAATCGCTGCCTGCTCTGCCTCTTTTTTTTTTTCTTTTTTTTTTTTTTTCCGCTCCCCGGTGTAGAATAAAGCTGCATTTTGAAGGGGAGAGCTGTCATGCATCATACACCGGGCGAAGCAGGAAAACAAACAGGGCCAGATTCATCAAACCGAGGGAGTCGCTCAGTGGGGTGGAGACCTTTGGGTGTTAATCAAAGTTGAACAGCCATACTCATTTCATTCCAGAGGGGCGGGGTGGAAAAAGAGGCAGGTATTCTGTGTTGTGCATAAGACTGGTGCATGATGAGATCACGTATTTGGGAAATAATTGCACATACGTGGATGAATTCTACTTGTCTTCTTATACGATGCTTATGCGCCCTGTTGAAAGAGTGCGTTATGCACGCACGGCTAATTGTGTGTATTTACACCCAGTCACTTTGACTTATTTGTTTTTAAGACTTTGATGCGGCCTGTAATCTTGTCCAGTCTATTAGGATATTCAGATCGAAGCCGAGCGTAAATGGGCAGAGAAGCTCTCATCCACCTCGTGTTTTTTGGAATATTCCACAGCCCCTTAATTGGATGAATGGATTTATTTTGTTTTTGGAACATCCATGGTGAGGCTTCTGTTTAATCTCTGCGGGCCCCTCATCCTGCTTCCCCACCCACTCACCAGACTGATTGTATCTCATAACAGACAATGGCATCAATGAATTCAAGTAGGGTATTTTCACCCCCCCCCCTTCCTCTCTCTTGGGTAGACAAGAAAGAGAATCATTTGCATGCAGGTGACACGTTCAAACGGGGCAGGGAGAGATGAATCAAAATGCAACTCAACAGTTTCCTAATGCTTTGACCTAATTACGTATGCACCCGTTTGCCTACCTTCTTTTTTTTACCCCCCCTCACATCAGCTGGTCATGACAAACAGAAAATATTCCAAATTGGTCGTGATGAAAGCGTCTCATTCATTCCTGCTGATTCACCGCTTCTCTGCAGCTTTGGCTGACTTAAATTGAGTTTACTGCAAGATTTAAAGAGTATTAAAAAAAAAACTCTGCAAGAGGAAATGCATACCAATAAGCCGAGTAGAGACCGGAAGAACCTTTTCTTTTTCTCATCTGCTATATTAGTGTGTACTTCCTCTTCAGAAGGCTTTTAAGGTTGTACGTATCAGCTTACATCTTCATTCTAACCGCACTAACCACAACATACAAACCCAGTGGGTGGAATACACTTGTGTAACCAAATGAGCATCAGAGAGCAGATGATTTATAATAGAGGAGTACTGATCCATGAGGAAGCTAAAATCCTGTTCATAGGAAATGCATGAGATGCTGAATGCAGATGCTGAATGAACAAGACGTACGCGCGTATCAATGAAAGGGAAGCGACACTGATACAACACGGATTCTGTAAAAAGAATGTAGGTGATGCACTGGCGTACAGGCCTCTGATGTATTTTAAAGCCCAACGCGCTGCAGCTGGAGAAAGCAGTAACGAGCTAAAAAAAGTAGAAACAAGAAGTAGACGCAGAAGCAAGTTGTTAGTGCAGAAACAAGCTGCAAAATAAATAAATAAATAAATAAAAATTCAAATGGCACAGACTACAACAGATTAATTTCTTCTTTTTTTTTCCAGGGGGCACTAAAAAGCGACGGACACCCTTGTTGTTGCCATGGCGATCCCTGAAGTTGCTGATATCCGTTAGTGATGCTGGATGCTGGGAAATGAGCTAGCATGTAAGTGTCCTGTTTTCTTGTTTGTTTATTTGTTTATCCAGTAAATGACAAATGGACTGCGCACACACACGCACACACACACACAATGAAAGTAGAGCTGCCATCGAGGAGCTGCCCTGCGATTGGGAGCAACTATGGGATCATTGGGTTTCTCATGGACCCTTCGATATGTGGTGAGGCTAGACGTGAAACCCGAGCTACAGCTGCCCACAAACATGACAAAACATCTGCTATAGTGTATTTTATTTGCACAACCATTCTGTATTTGGTTGTGTGCCAAATTGGGGGAAGTGTTTTCTTCTTCCTCTTTGGCAAAAACTTCTGTAATTTACTTGTTTCAACGAAAAACAATTCTCAAGGCCCACGTCACTGTGATGTCACACGTTTTGGAGGCAAAACAGAGGGAAACTGGTGGCGAACACTGTCACTGTCAACTGCGAAAATGTTGTCTTGCTGTATTTTTTGGTGCCAAAACCGAAAAAAAATCAAAAACCCTAAATTTAAGTTTTATCGCATACCAGCTACTGACTGTCGTAGACGACTTTGGTTTGACTTTAGCGATTAAAAGAAAGGATTGGAGTGAGACAATTATCAACAACTGCACACTTCCTGTCAGATAAGATCAGGGCTCTCAAGTCACTCACGCATTTCAAGAAGTTCACACACCACAAGATATTTCTCACACCTAAAGATGATAAAACCGGCCGCACACAGACTTCAAAAGAGATTAGCAATCTAGAACTGGAAATAGATGATGCAAAGGCATGCTGCGCTGCTTCAATGAGGGACCAATCAGAAAATACCAGCCGCCAATCAGAAAATAGTATTTGTCTTTGCCAGGTGAAATAGGAGCGCCCTAATCACACTTTCCACAAATGTGCGAATTTTGTGCACTTGTCAAAAAGAACTAGAAGTGGAAGTTTGTGATCACCTCACTTACTTTATTATTATTTTCTTATTATCATTTTCTTATTATTATTATTATTTATTTATTTTTAATTTTTTTTTTTTTACAATAGTTGCTTAGTACCGTCTAGGAACTATGCAGGATATTTTCTTATGAATCATGGTAACCGATGGTTAATATTAATATTACGTTACCCCCATTTTTGGGGGGATTCTTGTTACATGTTAATGCTAAATGCTAGCTAACACAACGTTAGTTGTATGTATGTTTCAGGGGCGTCCAAACAAAAATTGCATTTACTACATTACCATCCACAGTGGTTCCACTTATTTCATGTAATATCATGTAAGAGAGTCTTCACTTGATAAAGACAGACCAGACTTCGTCCCCTCCATGTCCTCCTTTGGAAATCCATCCAGTGATTGTACATCCAGTGAGTGAGCGTAGGGGTAGATCAAGCCAGAGTCAACTTTTTTAAATAACACTCTCGCAGTGCATTTACATGCACGTAAAAAAATGAATTATTGCCTTAATCGGACTACAAAAGGAGAACTTAAGCGCATGTAAACACGTTACTCTGATTAAAAGCGGAGTTCTCATTATCCGATTGAGACACCCAGATAATGCGATTGAAATCTGAGTTTTCATCGGATAATGCGTGTGCCCATGCTCCACAACCGCTGCGCTAGCTAGTGACCCTGGAACACAAACATCCAAGAAAGCCGATCGTAGAAGAAGAAGAAGAGAAACGGAGCCACTAGAAGAACCGTCTGAGGGATAGTGCAGATCTTACCTGCACCAGAAGTTGCGCGAAAATTACGTACGAAATTAAAAAATGTACTATTATCCGTCTGGCTGTTGTTTTAAATGCCGGTCAGCCGCATGAACGACTTTTGTTAATTATATTGCGTAATAGGCCGTATTAACGTGGTATTATCCCGCTGAAAAGACACGTATAGCCACCTAGTGTGGAGGAGGAGAAAAGTTATTAGATTTTTTTGCGCTGCATGTAAACTGAGACGAGGACTGTCGTCAGAAAGTTGAATATTGAGTGTAGCTCGATTAAGCTCTGCATGTAAACGCACTGACGGTCTCTGGGAGTGAGTGTATTAGTCTTTTCTCTAAAAAATTAGTTTTCCTCGTCCATTCTTGCCAAAACAGTTTGTTGAAATATGCTAACCGACAAACTATAGTGTTTGAGATGTTTTGCCTCCAGTTAAGCCCGCCCCTCAAAAAACGTCACACTGTGTCATCTGATTTGTCCTTTTCCGTGGTGGATCCATTCAATGAGACTCGTGAAAGTCAATACGTACGCACACTTAAAGTAATCCTATAACTCGTATCTATAACTAAACAAAGGCTTACATTTTGGCCACAGAACAAACGTTGACGGTCAAAAACTGTGCCCTTCTGTGGCCTTGGTGAGCAGCACACCTATCGGATTAATTAGCACCTCTCACTTAATTTGTGCATTCTCACCTCCCACAGTACAGTTCGCCCCTCATTGTGGCCCACAGGGAATTGCATGAAACCAAAACAAACACAAACAAACAAAGAAATTACTCTGACAAGTTGTATTTCTCCGCGTATTTGCAGTGTAAGGATAACAATACGGGTAATAATACTTTCCACCCATAGAATATTGTGCAATATTTGGTTAAAATTAAGAATTTTTTTTACCACTCAAGTCTGTGTACGATGCTACGCCCATCTGTGTCTGCCATGTGGAGCATTTTTAGCATATGACAGCCGAGCATACGACTGGAAAGGAAAGACTCATGGCATGTTCTGTTACCCTAAATGAGAAGAGTGGGAGCTAAAGAAATAAAAGAAATTGTTCCAGTCATTGCCACCACCCTGCTTCACTGTCTGGGCCGACATTAACGCCGAAATGAGAATGACCTCATCACACGTTCGGCCAAATCATCATAAATGACATGATATTAACTCTGCCAGACAGCTTTATTCTTTTTTCTTCTTAGGCAGTTGTCCGTTTTGCTTTAGTTTGTGGTTCTGCACCCTTGTTATCTGGCCCTCCAGACTCACTGCTCTCACTGTGAGGCAGAGGAGCAGAAAGATGGCAGTAATTCATTTTGTGCCACGCCACAGGCAAAGCTCTTTTTCCCCTTCTGCCCATTACCTCCAGACCAGACTCGGCGTCTCAGCAGGACACCGCTCCCTTTCCGCTCTGGCCCAGACCTGCTGTACTCCGGGGGGTTGTGTGTGTGTGTGTGTGTGTGTGTGTGTGTGTGTGTGTGTGGGACTGAGGTTAGTGGACAACCTACTTCAGACTCTCTCAGTGCCACCCGCAAGCATCCAAGGCACTCCACTCCACCTCCAGGAAAGCTGGAAAAAAAAAAAAAAAAAAAGATGGCACACTCAAGGGAGCAGTGGTTGGTTTCTTTTAATTTCTCCTCTCCACAACAAGCTAGCTTTCTGTTCTGTTATGGTTCATAACTTCACAAGAGTCGTTCAGCGTGCCTCCAAATTAAAACCCCGGAAAGGAATGGGTTACAATCACACTCCCGTGCTTTAAAATGATAACATTTACATCAAATCCAGGACGCTTGGGTGTTTGTGAATTTAGAGCGGGCTGATGGAAAACCTCTACTTTTTCCTTTTTCTTTTTTTTTTTGTAATATTGCCACAAGACCTAATTTGTTCCTCCGGCAAGCATTTGGGTTTGTTTTTTATCTTTATTTTGACATGTTGTTGTTCATGAGGAGAGCAGAAGAAATATCCTATTAACAGGCTCTCTCCTATCTCCCTACATAAATCACTGACATGGAAATGAAACTGTTCTGACAAAAAGGGAGATGGATAGAGGAATACAAATGCAAGAACATTACACACACATTCATCCCTTCAACTTCCCCCCACCCCACCCCGCAGTTTCACATAGAGGCACTTCAGCAATTGGAACAACTTCTGAATAGACAATTAGGAATGCAACAAAAGTCTGAAGTGATTTAAAAGGGGGGGAAAAATCTATCCGAGAGGGCTCTTGTACATAATTACATCTGAGCAGCATTCTTTTCACAGGATGGCAGCTTCAGCTAATCAATGTGGACCAAGTCGTCGATTCTTTGTTAAAATGTGACAAAGCCATGGATTTCTGATTACTGTAACAATTATATTTGTCCTTTGATTGTGCAAGTTAAAACCTGCCCCCATGAAATAAAAACAAAAATATATAATGAATACTTTACCTTGGTCCGTGAGTAACATCTAGTCTGTTTAAAATGATTCTAATCTAATATATGGATATAATGTTTCCTTTCATTGTAGATATAGGCTGTTTGTGTTGTGGTATAGTGGTTGTACCTGCCTATACTGGTGTAAGGCTCAAGCTGTGTTGCTATGGAGAATACACCGATCAGTCATAACATTATGACCATCTTTCTAATATTGTGTAGGTCTCCATTGTGCCTCCAAAACCATCAGGGAATGGTCCTATGGGTTGAGAGGATCATCCTACAGATACTTGATCAGTTTGGGGTTTAGTGAATTTGGAGGCCATGTTTTTTTTTTTTTCTTTAGTTATTCCTAAACCGTTTTTGTTTGTGTGTCTGTGTCAGGCTCCATCCTGCTGGTGATGACTGCTGCCATCAAGGGATGATCTAGTCTAGGTGGGTGCCACATGTCTAAGTAACATCCACATGAATGAAAGTTTCCCAGCAGAACACTGACTTGTCACAAGATGGTCAGTGTTAATTACCTCTACTGTCAGTGGTTCTAATGTTGTCGCTGGTTGTTGTAAGTCCAACAGAGATGTGGATTCTTACCATTAGCTTTAGCTCATTAGCTCACTCCATGAGTCACAGTTAACGGCAACTCAATATCAGGCACAATGTTTGAATATTAAATTGGTAGTATCGATAAGAAGGCCAGTATCGGTATCGGATCGATACTAGCGCGATGAGATCGAAACTTTTGTTACAGTTTCTCTTCCATATGTCCAGCAAATTACTCGTCACACAGTTCACACAAGCGCAGCTTCTCTCAAGTCTCCAGGAACTTCTCCATCCGCACCTGTAGCAAAAGGTGGAAATTGTGTGTAGTAAAAGGGGAGTTATTTAAATTTTATACTGTTAAATTGTTTTATATTGTAATTAGTTGAGAAAAAACTGTTTATTTGCCTAAATATTTGTCCTGTATTTTATCATAATCAACTAACTAAAGGGAAAATTATGCAGTTATTCAATGAATGGACATTTCAAGAAAAAGTATTGGGGTTACTAGCCTGGTATTTACTTGGTATTGGATCGATACCAAAATTCCCAGTGTCGCCCAGCCCTACAAAACACAAATAAAGAAAGAAGTTTCATATTCTTGGACACTGTTGATGTGCTTCAGGAAGTGAACTATCCCTAAAAAACTCTCACACTTTGGAGCTCAATTTCAAGAGTTAAGAAAGCTTTAATGGAAAAAACCGAGCACTAATGTGAGGTTGGAAAGAGGTATTTGACTAGAGAGACAACAGCACAACGTGAACACTCCCAGTCAGAAAGCATGAGAAAACATTTGTACAGGATTTGCAGAGCCGTGGATGTCGTATCTGCACATGATGCGAATGTACTCCGAATTTGGCAAATGTTACAGTTGCGGTATAGCAAATGTCAGGCTAATCCTGGAAACAGCTACGCGTGAGTTGATTAAACACTAAAGATACAGTGCATCGTCCCTGTAGTTTCATCTTAAGAGCTCACAAATGCACAATAAAATTACTTCCAGGTTCGAGAATGCATATTTAAAACAAACAACGGGTTAGTTTTAGAGGTGGCCTTTTAGTGTGGATTTTTTCTAATCATGATAATAGTGTTTTTTTTACACTCTGATGCATATTTACTTAGAACGAAATGTTCCCTCCGCCTCTGGACTTTCTTCAGACTCTACCCTACCTCGACACTTGTATCACTCACCTAGAAGAATGCAATCATTGATCTTTGGCCACTTTGTTCGAGATAAACTTACACACTGACCCAGAGCTTTGACACGAAAACGCGCAGCTCAAATCACAGCCCATTATTCCACACGCCTCCCCGAGGAGCGGCTGACATTTACTCACTTAAATCTCTCACACGTCCTCGCAGCGCCCATTGCTACATCTCTGTCTATCCCCTTTTTTGGGGTGGGGGGGTAAGACGACTGTCTTATATTTGATTAAAATGTGACTCGCAGCCACAGGACTTGACAACACCTGCTTTGGAAAAGCAGAAAATATGACTCCTCTGAGCTCACGCACTCCTGCAACAGGCAAATCTGGATATAAACAAAGCACTTAATTTGGTTAAGTAGTTGCATTTACCTAATGTTGGCTGCATTTGGTCCTATCCCAGTAATTATAATATCACTCCACAATGTGCAGGTATGCTTGTAGTAAATGCTGGGTGTGGAGAAAGCTTTGATGAAGTGGGTGAAGTGCGTTTGTTAGCCTCGACCGTGATTGGCCAGAACGCGCGTCTTTCCGATCTCTCTCAGAGGTTAAGAATAGCGCGTCTAATTTACGTTTTATTCATTTTCCTGAGCAGCAAAATCCTGTTGCTTTTTCCGCCAAAATAACCTGGCCTGCCGATTCAAAGAAGTGCAAAAGTGTAATGAATCAACTCTGATAAGTAGCGAGAGCACCGGATTGAGTCGGTAAGTTTCCCTTTGAGAAATTAACCAGTACACAAAGTGGAGATAAAAGGAGAGACAGGATAACGAGGCCTGTTTGCCTATTCAGAGGTTTAGCTGGTGTATTAAAAATCACAGTGTTAAGCTTCCTGACAGATGCTAATGAAGTGATGTTTACATTTTTGATTCGCTGCCTAAACAAAGATAAGACATGCTCTCGGAAAACAGCAAGCCCCGCAATCCAAACACATCCATTGAATCTGTCACCGAAGACATGACAGCTTTCTTCCCTTTCTCTGACAACAATAAGAGACTCATTTCCATATTAATGAGAGCAGAGAAAAGCGAGTGGATGGAGGAGGGAGGGTGGAGGGGGGCGTCGAGCACGGAGGGGCGATGTTGCTTCTTGTTGTCTTGGCACCTATTGACAAAGTCTTCAAATAGGTTGTTAATGACCAGCCTAAAACACAGGGAGCGGCCCCGCGCGGTAATCATA
Organism: Mugil cephalus; assembly: GCF_022458985.1. Classification (NCBI taxonomy): domain Eukaryota; kingdom Metazoa; phylum Chordata; class Actinopteri; order Mugiliformes; family Mugilidae; genus Mugil; species Mugil cephalus. The sequence goes on along the minus strand of NC_061785.1, from coordinate 7,549,252 downwards.
TCAACATGTTGTGTATGCATATCATGCTGCGCGCTGTCGCCATGCCTCCTGTGGTCGCTCTTGCGTAAATGTTTGGTATTGTTGCCACACACGGATCAGATATGCATGCGTTCGCGCTGGGGGCGGGGGCGCACGTAGCGCGTGTGCGCGCACGTGTACTACTCACTCATTCGTAGAGACCACAAACACACAACACCGAACATCTTGTAGAAGAACGAGACATCCTCATCCCACAGGAAGTAGGCCTCAGGGCGCCCAAAGGGTGAATGCAAAATTAGCGGCTCTAGAGTGCTTTACTTCTAATCTAAAGGGGATGCAACACATCTGTCTGATCCCGCAGCATTTACGTCTCGTGACCTTTAAAGCAAATCGCTGGTGCCTTAACCCGCGCGCTAAATTCCTTCTCAAGCTCAAGCATTTAATTTGCTTGCAGAATATGTTCGGCACCCCTCCGGTTCAAATAGATCTTGCCATGTCTAACACATTCGGCCTAACACTCAGAGAATTTGATACAGTAGCTGAGTTTACAGTACATGACGTTTCCTCAACTGGTCTTGTTTTTAAATATAAAGGTCCATCAAAAATTCATTGAAGCCGGGATAAAACCAAAGCGTGGAACAAATTCATAACCACCCGAAAACCTTGAAGACCGGCTACTATAAGGCTAAACAACGTAGAGGTACACGTAAACATAAGATTGGAATAGACCACCTCAAATGTGAAACAGTTGACCTGAAAACTTCAATGGAAATGACTTCAATCGATATGAGAAAAAAATCTCCATGTAAACCTGGTTGGTGACTCCACAGAAGAGAGCTTTAGGTGGCACAACGGTGACTCCTGGGCGTTTCTTTCAGTAGACGTTCTCTGCAAGAATGGTCTACTGACATGCTAACTACATAGCTACATTAGAAGTGCCAGTCCTTTTCCAAACTGACTCCAAGTGAGATTAATGGTTCTGTGTATTAAACCAAGATGGCTAACCAACTTGCAATAGGTTCCAGACTGATTCCCATTTACACATTTGCCTGGTGATGCTAGATCAGGGATGCCCAGCATGTCTCGGTACACAATCGACCGTGAGTTTGAGATGGTTTTGCTGAAAAACATTAATCTTTCTTTCTTTTCTTTTTTTTAACTCTTTTTTTTACTACTATGTGCCCATGCACAACATCAACACACACCAACTTTTTATGAATATATGTAGGACGATCACTTAGACTTGGTCATTGTAAAAGTAAGCCCGCAAGCCACAAAATGTGTAGACAAACATTAGTTCATTTGTCACCTTGTGAAGTGTGACTTGCAACTTCTCCTCTAAGCTGGAAGTGACGCAATCAGCGTGTTTCATTATATACTTTAGCTTTGGTAAACCACCACAGATGTTAGGATACAACGTTGAAGCTGAAGACTCCAGGTCGGCACAATTCAGTGTCTGCTGACTTAAAAATCCCAGGAGAAGTTAGAAATTAGTAGATCTTGGGGTTGCAAGAAGCTGAGGTCTGTATTTTGAACACCAAACACTTTATGCAAATGTAATTTTGAAGAGTGAGTGGAGTTACCTGCAGCTATAACCTGATGATGTTTTAAAATGTGGGTGACTAAGAGGAGATGGCTTGGATGGGTAAGACTGGATATTCTGACTTTTCAAACACAGTACCTGCACGTGTGAATCCTGACATGCAGTCTTGCCCGTGTGTCCTCTTTTTGAGACCTAAAAATGTGTCGGGGTGGAATTTCAAACTAGTCCCGTAACTAGTCACGCCCTCCCTCCACTCAGTTCTATTCACTTCGCTTTGAGTGGACGTTGAGTAGGGGGACTGGTGAAGTTAAGTAGAGGCTAGTTTCAGATTGCAAGGTCTGACCATAGAGTTACCGTCATTGGTCAATAGCCTTCTCTTTAAACCTCAATCGGGCAAACTTCCTTGTTTCCATGTGGCATGTACCCAGATGTGCATCTCATCTGCAGCAATTCCGAAACATAAGTTCACGTACGAAATTTCCGTGTTTTTTGTCTTGTTTTCTTGGGGATCCATTCGAAGCTGAATGCTTGAGATGCTAAGCACTAGGCAGTTATGTGTCAGTGGCGAATAAAGTTGCCAACGACCTAGAAGCGCACATAAGTTCAAGCAGAGCGAGAGCTCATCAGCTAACTCTGAGTTTTTTTTTAAGTGAAACCGAGAGTGCTGCCGTTGCTGCTGCAGAGGCTGCCTTTGCTTTTCACACGGTTTAAGCGCTGAACGCTGAAGGGTCCTCTGAGTTTTTCTAAACTCAGATCTAGTCAGCGTAAAACAGAGGCCCTAGAGAGAGACCTGCAACTTCTTGACCGGAAACAAAACCATTTAAAAAAAAATAAAAATCTGCTCGCTCTACACGCGGATCCTTTTTTACATTCTGCGTCAGCTCGTAATTCTGTCAGACGTTTATCCTAACACTTGACTCCGAGAGGCATCTCCTAGACACAATCTTCCAGTTCATAGTGCATGTCATTAGCCTCCTAAATTACAAACATCATTAGGAGAATTGATTCAGCTTAGCCTCCTGGGGAGGGGGCGGGTGTGTGTGTGTGTCGGGGGGGGGGGCTTCAGTCTGCTCTTCATACGTGGTGAGCTCATTTTGAGCTTGGTGTCAATCCCATTTCACAAGTTCAAGCAGACCCATTGGGGGAGCGAGCTGTTCCTCCGCCTCTTTATCTCGCCACAGTGGAGCCCTACCTCCTCATTAGCAAAAAAAAAAAAAAAAAACGTGTGTGCATATGCGTCCTCCGTTCAGCGCGATGAAAACAATGCGGCAGGCTGACCTCTGCAACTCTCGCACGCGTGGATATGAATATTTTTTTTTGTTGAAATATCGCATTCTGAAAGACAAATGTGAGAAATTAAACTTTTATAACTCACCAAGAAATAGAGAGAATAGCATTACCAGCTGCATCAAAGTACGTGGAGGGAAAATCACTTCGATAAGTCAGGGTCTGCGGGGTGCGAGGAGAGTGTCGAGGGAGCGCAACTCGTGTGTAAGAGGGGAATTGACAAGCAGCAAAACTAAAAAAAATAAAAAATTACACGCACAGCATGAGCAAAAGAAATCTAAACAAATTCGCCTCTGGAATTCTAATGCACCACGGTCCTTGTACTCTGGAGGAACAACCGCTAATTCCAGCCAATGTAAAAAAAAAAAAAAAAAAAAAAAAGACATGGCGGGGGCGGCTGTGCCTTCAATAATTCATCTAGAGATTGATAGATGTGTGTCTCCGGGGACCGCAGTGTGGATAGCGTGTTGCGCAGCTCTCCCTCGGAGACTCGCTGTGAACTCTGCCTGTGAATTTGTGAGTGTATGGAGATCGAGGTCAGGGTTCAGCGCGAGAGGGTCTGATACCGAGAACCCACACCTCATCTTCTAATAGGGTGGCATAAATCCCTCCGATAGTCAAGGCGCCTCAGTCTCCGATGATCCGATGAGATGTTTTAAGTTGAAACAGCAGTTGTTTTTTGCGCGGGGAGGGCGCACTAATAACCCACGTGCCAGTTTAATCAAAATGATGTTTGATAGAGGATCTGCAGTGCTTTTCATCAACCCCCGTGATATTTGAGTTGAAATAAAGCAGGTTAAATAGGGCATTCTTTACAAAAAAAAAAACATTAAAAAAAAAGGACATGAAACGAAGGAAAACAGAGAATATTCTGCATACGAGCAGCGTGCGGAATGATTTCTGCCGTCTTCTCCACGTACATTACATTAGCTCAACATGTGGAGCAATGAATAAGAAGGAGGTGCTGCAAAGGTCAACTAAATGTTGTTGCCCTCGCATAATGGTTTTCTTTGATCGGGGCTTCTGGTGTGTGCGCGTACGCGGTGTGATTGTAATCGCCAATCTTGTTTTTCTTTTTCTTTCTTTTGTAAACAACGCGATTCACAATTTTGTCACGGCCATTCTCTGCATAATTATCCCCACGGAGGGGTTGCCTTTTAGCGCCATACGCTGCCCACCCCCACATGTAGCCGGCGCTCCGACAAGAGGTGGACAATCGTTGATGGACAGATCAATACAGGAGCATATGGAGGCCAGGTGGAATATAGAAATGAAAAGTGGAAAATGGGATGTAGATAATTGAACTCGCCGAGCGCCCTAACCGGCACTTCACGCAATCCGCTGCCATTTGCCTGACCTCACGGAGTGGCCCGCGCCAAGCGCAGAAATGAGGCTGAAAATGAAATGTAGAAACGCGGCCGCGGGGGCTCGAATGCTCTTTCCGAACGTGTGTCAGACCCAAAAACCCTTCATGGATTGATGTAATCATGCGGATCAATGCTTGTCCTTTGTGCAACAGGTCGCCCCCCTCCCACCACGAGCAGCCACAACAACAACAACAACAACAACAACATAAAATCAATCATGTGATGTCATCTGTGACCCCGTGCATTCACAATGCGTTGAAGTCACGCGGTTTTTCTGCAAAGTCTTGTCAAATCAATCGCGCATGGGTGAGTGCAGCACACAGTCGGACTATGTTCGGCACTAAATTAAATTGTCTGCCCTCACAGAAGCATTACTTGCAGAATAATAGTCGCTGCAGCGAAATCAAAGGAACTCCTAACGTAACCAGCTTGTTGAGATTCTTACAGCACCCTATTCTGTGAAACATTCTCCCCGCGCATGAGCCAAAACGTGTAACTACATCTCGGCTTACCCTCACCTTTTACCCACTTGGCTGCGCCTTCTTTTTTTTTTTTTTTTTTTTTTTGTGTGCGTTCCTTCTGCGGCGACCCACTATGATCAGTTCTACGGGGAACCATTAATTGTATGTATGATTTAATAGCGTGAAACACAAATATAACGGGCTCGTATAGGCTTCCATAACATCTAGGGGTATGTTAAAGTGGTCCCATAAATTATGGATTCACTTGACTACAGCACTCTCATAATTCCACGCGCTGACATTATAGCATACCTGTTAAAATGTCTGCTCCGGGTCCAGATATTCAACGTCAAAGCTTCCCGCCTTTCCCTGATACAATAAAAGCGGGTGGAATTTTGTTTTCCATACTTGTTGCATGTGACACACATGCATTTTTTTTTTTTTTAACTTTTTTGTGTGTCTTTGAAGGAAGGCTCCGTCCACCCAAATACCACATCTGGTCCAATTTTGGACCACACACGGATAATCCGTCTGGCTCTCAGCCAACAGCGGTGGATAACAAGCAGAATCGGTCAAGAACTGGCTGCTATCTGGGAAATGGCATGTTTTACAGCTGCCTCCCTCCCTCCCTGCGCATACGTGCGTGCCCGAGCATAACAAAGATATATGGAGGCGCACAACTTAAACTTTCATTAATTTTTCATGCTGAAGAACTAGTTGCTGCAGCAGCTTCATCTTAACATTTCCCCGGAAACTGCATCTGCCGTCTTTACAATCGAAATGAATGTTAAACCATTAAGAAACGCAATGTATGGACTGCAGCTGGCTTGCTTTGATCCCAGAGGGGGAACAGAGCCTTCTCCGTGGCAGACATTTTGAAGTGTCATGGTAGGAAAGACGCAGCTGAAACAAATGTCGCTGATGGAGGAGTAGCAGTGGACTAACATGCGCAAAACCAGGACGCTGGAATTAGTTGTCTTTTTTTAATGTCATCATTACACCTTTGTTTTCCCCTCCGATTTATGCTACCTTCAAATGGGGGTCGTGTTTACTGTGTTAACGAACCGCTCGTGTTGCATTCACAACCTGCCGTGTACACGACTTCCAAGAGTAACATTTCAAGGCAGCGTTAAAAGTAAAATATATATTAAAATGTTCTACAAAGATAAAAGGACTTGTGCAAAGGGGCAGGGACGCTAAATTTACATCACAGAACTTCCAGCAGCGACGGCTGACTGCAACGTCATCTCACGCGCATGTGTCTGGAACAAAAAGTTGAAGTACTTGAAAACACTGCAAAGACTACACTCAGCAGCTAATTGGGGCGTGTGAAGAGGAACTAACTCTTCATACCAGCAGGAAGTAGTAGCCCGTGTTCATCATTTAAAAAGCAAAGCGGAGGAGGTACTATTAGCTAGGAGGCTAGGAAGAGCTATGAACTGTCCTACAGAGCAGGACTCTCTTGAATTACGTTGGCTGTGCATCTTGGAGTGAAATTATTCACGTATTTGAAAGTTCAGACGAGACGAAGATATAATGTGAGAAAAGCGATCTGCGGGGGCCCCTTTGTTTACTTGCGTTTCTGTTCTGTCTGCTAAGCTAATCAGCTAATCAACGCCCGATTTTCTGCTCAATGCATCGTGGCCTCGAGGCCCGCACTTATGTACCACTTTCCAACACGCTGCATATCTGTTCACCATCGTTTTTGTAAAAATTTCAAGGGCCGCAGCTTTTAAAGAAAGCTAAATTCGATATCTAGGCAACAACATATGCATCATTTCCTGTTTCCACCGTCTGGCTTGGTCATTCCGTACAATCCACACACGTCACTGTCAAATATTTACAAAAGATAAGTGTCCAGCAAGTTCATAGGGTCATTGTTTTCTTTTTCAACCTTTATATAAGAAGGTAAAAAAAAAACATAATAATAAAAAAATAACAATTTCAAACAGTGATATTTTTGAAATTAACGTGGATTGATATTACAGCTCTGACACCAAACTGAATGCAGCTGAATGTTTTTTGTGGGATTTTTGGTGATGTGCCTGTTTAAATTCAATTTTAAAAATCTCAAGGATGACAGAAAAGAAAGGGAAAGAGAGGTGGTCATTAGTGATGTCGATACCAAGTCTTTATGCTATAAAATCAAGTCTCAATTCAAAATATCAATACTTCAGTCAGTGCATTTACATGCAGAGCTTAATCGAGCTATGCTCAAAATTTCACTTTCTGACGACAGTCCTCGTCTCAATTTACATGCTGCGCAAGAAAATTGAATAACTGTTCTCCTCCTCCACACTAGGTGGCGATACGTGTCTTTTCAGCGGGATAATACCACGTTAATTCGGCCTGATTTCCGGTTGGCCTATTATGCGATATAATAAACCAGAGTTGTTCATGAGGCGGACCGGCATTTCAAACAACAACCAGACGGATATTAGTACATTTTTTAATCTCGTATGTAATGTTCGCGCTACTTCTGGTGCAGGTAAGATCTGCGCTATCCCTCAGATGGTTCTTCTAGCGGCTCCGTTTCTCTTCTTCTTCTTCTACAATCAGCTTTCTTGGATGTTTTTGTTCCGGGGTCACACGCCAGCACAGTGGTTGTGGAGCATGCGCACACGCATCATCCGATAAAAACTCTGATTCCAATCGCATTATCTTGGTGTCTCAATCGGATAATGAGAACTCTGATTTTAATCGGAGTAATGAGTTTACATGCGCTTAAGTTCTCCTGTTACAGTCCGATTAAGGCAATAATTTGTTTTTTTCAGGTGCATGTAAACGCACTGAGTGATTTGAGGTAATGTAGGAACACAGTGGAAAGTATCTGAACTATTGTGAAACACCTCAGGTTAAACCACACAACACAGAATACAAGGCATTTATGATGAGGAGGACAGAAGAGGAGAGCACAGTCAGAATTAAGATGCAAGTTTTCACTTTATAGTAGTTTTTTTTAAAACAATGCGTTTTAATGGTCCTATTAATTTACTTACTTATTTTGTGTTTAAACACTATTTTCACATATTTTGTATAATTGTGTCCTCAGTTTGGTTTTTCTGTTGTTGTATTCGTAGCTCGGCTATATAGTAAATGAGGCCACTGCCTCAATATACTTAAATAAATAACTCTGATATCTTTTATTCTTTTACGAAGCTATGATTTAAAATACACTTCTTTCTTTTCTTTTTTTTTTTTTTTTAGGTTTACCAGACACATTTGGGTGTATTTACACAAAGTGTCGGTTTTGGATCGGTATCGTCGATATCAGCATGAATTTTACTCAGTATCGGATCGGAAAGTAAATCGGTAGTAGACTATCGAACATCATTAATGGTCATTCCCGAGGAAGACACTAGCATTTCCCATTTGACCACATCGTTTGTGCAAACCTTGAGAGCAGAAGGTGTGTGGAAGAGGAAGAGGAGGAGGGCGAGGAGGAGGAGGAGGGGGCTCTTCTTCTTCTTCTTGGTTTATGTCATTGGTTTAAACGACCCAAGACCCCGCCTTGATAAAAAAGGAGAGTTAGACACAGTGTGACTACAGCCAAAGAGAGAGAGGGAGAGGGAGAGAGAGAGAGAGAAGGAGGGAGGGAGAGAGAGAGTGAGAGGGGGAGGAAAAAATAAAGCAGTGAAACAGTTAGAGAGAGACACCTACTCGGCGTTCGCGTTCGCGCCCGTATTTTAATAAAACTGGGACTCGTTTGCGCACACTGTTCCCAGTCAGCTCCTCACTCCTCTCCGCCGTCTCTTCCCCCGAAAAAACAAAAACAAAAAAAACAAAATCAAGAAGCCGAACGGAGGATTAATAAGGTGGAATCACTCCAAACCTTCACATGAAACATTTGTCCCCGGAGCGGATGATGCTGCCGCCGCCGACGCGCGCCTGAAAAAAAAAAAAGTCCTCTCAACTTGCAATCATTCATCCAGGTAAGACGGCGTTTACGCACCGGCGACAGCGATTTAATTCAGTTTTTGAAGGTTTCGGATGAGAGTTGGGTTCGCGTGTGTGAATGTGTGTGTGTGTGTGTGTGTGTGTGTGTGTGTGTGTGCGCGAGACCATCCGACTGGCTGCCGTCGGCTCTTCGTCGGGTCCGCATACAGCTCTGGCCATGTGTGTCCACCTCACTGCGCCATGAAGATGGGGGAACGGTCGGGTGGGTTTGTATACACACCAGGAGGAGGGGTTGTGTCGGCGGTGGACGTTATTTCTGTCCGCGTAAAAACGCAAAAGCTGCTCTGTCAAACACGGTCAGCTTTTTCTTTTTTTTTTTTTTTGGTCCCCCTCCTCCTCCTCCTCCGATGCTGACATCGTGTCCCTCACCTTTGCGATGCGAAGGATATTCGTGCAAAGACGCGGGGACTGTGTTGTTTTTTGCACGCAGCGAGTGTGTGAGAAAAGAAAATAGGAAGTGCATTAGTTGTGTGTGTGTGTGTGTGTGTGTGTGTTGGAGTTGTGTACGTTGCTCTTTCCAGCAGCGCTCATAAATCCTCTACTAACGCTTGATCCGAAGGTTTTTTTTTTTTTTTGTGGCGTTAAGGCGTCATCCTGTGTAATCTTCAGCTGCTTAGCCCTGTGCATCTTTCCAAAATAAATAAAAAAAATAAATAAAAAATGAATAAATAAACCACCACACACACATTTTCCCTCCAAGCTGCAACACAATGTCACTGACCCCTGCTCTAGTGCAGTCTCAGGAGCAGCTTTGAAAGAGCAACATCATCGGACGATTTTATTTATGCATCACAATATGACAGTGGAAGCGGAATCAAATCAAACCTCAGCACCTGGTGACATTTGACCCCTGGGGGAATGTGTGTGTGGAGGGGGAAAAAAAAAAGAAAGTAAATGAAAGTGAAGTGAAACCCTGCTTCATGTTTCCGGGGATGCCCACGATCCCCCGGAGGATCCAGGATATTTGCCTTCGTAAACCCACTGCAGGAGAATAATGCTGCTCCTTCTCCTACCCCACCCCTCCCCCCCGCCACTTCCCACTCTTGCACACTTTTTATTAAGGTGAATTTATCTTGTTTATTGCCTCTGCGTTTTTTTTTTCGTTTTTTTTTTTTTGTGTTATTTACAATGAGGATTTAGCACCGCGGCCGACTGTGTGTTCCCAGGAAAGGTCTGTAAGGAAGGCGCACGCTTGTGTTTACGGCCGCTGCTAGGCGCGGGCATGTGTGAGAAGGAGTCGCTAATTGCCTTGTGTTAACTTGTTAATTGCACTTGGGTATTCTTACGTATTATTGGGCTAATAAATTCGCAGGATAATGCACGCGTTGGCTTAATAAAGAACGTCAAGTCATTTGTTCCCGTCGCCCCTTGTCCAAAAAAAAAAAAAAAAAAAAGTCATACAGTCGATGTATTTGATGGCTGCAGGCGAAATAAGAGATGACCCGGGTAAAGGAGCTCTTTGTCTGACTTATGGGTGCCCATGTGCGCGTATTGGTCCAGGAAGGGGGTGGGTAGAGGAGGGGGGGAGTGGGTGTGTGCTCGGAGGAATATAAGGCCGCTACAGATGTGTGCAGCTTTGGACATCTGCTCTGTTGTCAGTCATTGTCAAGGAAGCCGTTAAGATGGTGGGGCAGACCGGCTCAACAGACCTCCCTTGTCAGAGGGCGAAATTAAACGGGTCACAAGTGCAACGGGGAAGTGGCCATAACACGGAGCAGTGTTCCCTTTCGTCACATGCCAGGTACATTCACAATTACTGCGTCAATTCCTCATTCATAGCGAACTTTCCACGCGTAAGTTCTTTTTAATTTTGATCCGTTTCTCCCGGCAGAAGCCCGACTCCCGCGTCGTGTGAGCGAGCGTTATCATTTAGCCGTGTTTCCACAGAGGAAATTGAACGGTTAGTCCACCCCGCGGGGGAGCCTGCCCTCGGCCCCGTCCTCGCCGGTGTTGCCGGGCAGCACCCTATCACTCAAGGCAATTGAACGTCTCTGAGGGGACCTCCGTTAGCCCCGTGCAATATTTATTACCATCCATCATCCCGGGACTCTCGCTCTCTATACGGGTGAATAACAGTGGCTGCTAAGTTTTGTGTTTAAAAAGTTCCCCTCGCCAGTGACCATTAGAAGGGATTTACGGGAGCGACCCACCCCTCCCCCCCGTCCACCCCTTCCCCCCCGAAGTGAGACAAAGTGTGCTTCAGAGCCGCTGAATATGTCGTGGACAAAATAGTGCCTGGTGCTGCGCTAGTTGAACTCCTCTTTTCCGTTTCGAGTTTGTTTTTGATGGGTTTTGTGGCCACTGAAAAACAGCCGCCATTGATTTGTTCCAATTTCATGTGATCGAAAACTGAATGTATTCTAGTTTTGGTTGAGGACGTTTGGCTGGAGAAGCTGAATAGACGAAACACGTCCTTAGCAGTGTTTTAGCAAAGCAGTGTGCACGTTCCACACATCGCGCAGTTTCATTCTGATATGTCGAGATGCGCGATCAATAATTAATAGATCATCTGAGCCCTAAGCAATGCTACAATAAAGTAACGTGGACATTTTATCCATCACAGTTTCATTCCAATATTTACAGAGTTATGAAGGCGGCTGAGCACTCAAACTCCTCTCTATCTCCTGTGTAGTTATTTTCTTTGTAGCAAGGCTTTCTTCGAAGCATAGATGGGAGCGATAATGATCTAATATTCACTGTGGTCTTTAATAAGGATCATCTCATGTATGCATACTGTGCTACCGAGCTGGTAAATCCACCCTCCTTTGAATGAGCGCATGTTGTGTGGAAATTAGAATATCTGTATGTGCTCGCTACCTCTCGATACAGCCTTTGATCCCGCGGAGATGAGATGGATTCTTTTCTTTTGGGAAGGGGGGGGGGGGGCAGGGGGGTCTTTTTTTCCCGCTCTCTCCGTTGTGATAGTTTGTTTGTCAGAGTTGAAAACATTCGGAGCGGATCGGAAAAGCGCGCAGAGCTATGGGGACGGGGGCCGGCGCCGTAAAAACGAACGCTCCCTTTTAGGTCAATTTGGATATGTGCTTTTAATTGGTCTCTGCAGGCTGAGACTTCTCTTCTCCAAAGTGTCTGTATGATACGACTGCGTTGAGCTGAGGAGCCCGGGAGCAGCGGTGTTCATTTGAAGCCTGCCGAACGCGCTCATTATCTCCAACCAAAGGCGAGATTGATTTAGCCGAAAGTCCGGGTAATTTTTGAGGTATGGTAGGGGAGAGAAGAAAAAAAGAAAGGTAGAACCGATCGAGAATTCTCGCCACGGATCTCCCTCGGTCAAAGCGAAGAACTTCGAAGAAAGCGCCTTCTTCACTACTCGCGGCAGCAGCAGCAGCAGCAAGAGGTGGCATTACTCAGCCTGAGCTACTCTCTCATGGTTTCAAAACTCCTCTAACCTTTAGAAATGCTATATATTGAAAAGATATCTCAAAGACACCGTTTACTTGTCATCCCCATTTCTTCACTTCTCTTTTCTCTCGAGGCATTCTGCATCTTCGTTTTTCTCCGCGCGTGTTAGGGGTGGGAGACTATCAGATTCTTCTTCTGTCGCTGCCTATTCCCCCATTGCTGTAATTTCATTGACAGTAGCAGCAATTGTGTTCTCTGGAGCTACACAGGGGTAAAGGATAATTAGAGCCGTGGATGTCTTTTTTTTTTTTTTTTTATGGTAACGGGGAAAGTGGAACCCGGTGCCAGCGCTATTCTCTGCACTCGCACAAAGATCCAGTGATAGGAGCACTCCCTAACACAAACAGATGTGTTTTATTCTGGCTGAAGCTGGCGGAGTGGAAACCCCATGCGGTTTCAGCGTTGGAGACGGGATTGGATGTAACGTCGCTTTTTTTTTTTTTTTTTTTTTTACCTTGCGCCACTCCAACCCAGGGGAAAGTGAGGGGGGCCGCGCGGTAAAGTGGAAGCGCATTGTCTTCCGGCCATGTAAAAGGTCAAGTCGCTCTTGTACTTTGGCCCCCGCGGGCGGGCGACGTCGGAGTCGGCCTTGTTAGGTGCGACGTCGTCGGGCAAGGCGGCGGCGCGGCAATTAGAGTTATTAATTATTTTTCTTACAACTTAATACACTTTCATTTAATGCATATTAATTGATGTGCTCCCGAATCCGCGCTCGCATAATCCACCAAGGATTCCTCAAAGGCAAGCACAAAAGGCTTTTATTATCTTAAGGAGGAAGTGGTCTTTTGGGACGTGAAGGGCCCCTGCTCAATTGTGTATTACATTATGAAACGGACGTAAGTGAAATGAAATTACAACGTATCATCGGCGCGGTGAAGGATCCCATTGAATAGTTGGAGCCATTGTTGTAATGCCAGACTGCTGGATGTGACTGAGGTTGTGGTGGTGGTGGTGGTGGGGGGGTTTATGAAGTCCTCTTTGCAAGGGAGTAAAAGGCAGTTTCAAGGTTAAACTGTGTGAAGGCCAAATGTTTGGGGAGGGTGGATTAATTTCATGTCCCATAATGTGATTTGCAATATCTCCTCCTCACCTGCCCTTGGTTTTTTCGTCGGAGATGTGTGAGGCTGATGAGTGCTGAAGGCAGGGGGGCTGCGGTAACTATCTCCTGCATTTATAAGTGTTTACAGGACTGCTAAATGGAATTACGGGAGATGGTGCGTGCTTACAAATGCCCCATCATTCCCGGACCCCGTCTCATTACTGAATACAAATTCGGGGGTTATTCCTCTGGTGCGCGGTGGAGTAAATGAGCTTTTTCTCAAACATGCAAGCGTGCACAAACACGGTCACATACATAAATACGTTAAAAAAAAAAAAAAAAGCCGCAAACACATGACGGCCGGCGGTTTCGGGAAAATCGGCGTGCGTCATTAATTGCAGGGGAGGCTACGAAGGAGGACCACCATGGTAACGGCGGCGAGATCCCTCGCTGCTCGGTCGGCCCTTAGAAGCCTGCTGCACTCGGCGCTTTATCGCTCTGCAGCTTATCCTCGTGCATCTGTACATCAGCGCAGTTAATGAAACTGTTGGGCCGCTGTACAGATGTCTCCATAGATATTTGTGCATTATGTATCGCACCTTTAACATGGGTACATTCGGAGGGTTCGCAGCTTGTCCGCAATTGTACGAAGCGATAAAATCAGCGATTGAGGTCACTGCAGGGAGTGAGCGGGTGGGAAGTGCTCTCTTTTTGTAGGGGGGGGGGGGTGGCACCAGTAGTAGCATTTCCGCCCATCAATTACAGCAAACCTCACCACTGACTTGCAAAACCGCTAGTGCCGCTCGGTATTAGCGCTCGGCGCCACTTCTGAGATGGCAAGTTTCGAGCCTTGAAGACCAGATGTCGTCCTCTTCTGCCACAAGTAGGAAAATGCGCAGTTTTCTGAGGTGGAGAAAACACACCAGCAGCCACTAGGTATTTCAGGAGGCGATGCTGTTGAACTACACAATCAGTGTGTTTCAGAAGAGCTTTTCCCTTTAAATGTACATTTTTCTTGTAAAGAGGTTGAAAGTTTACCACCGTGGGCTGTAAAAATTCTCACACGGTGACAGCTCCTCTGGGCTGTCTGCAGAGCGGCGCTTGCCTTACACTGCATGTTGCTTTTGTGCCAGAGAAGTGATTATATATAGGAACTGAATTCTCCTGCCTCCGTTTGTGCGCTCTGCATGTAACACGGGGACTGCTATAGTCTTTCATTGAAATCTAATCTAATGTCGTCGTGTAAAATTAGCATTTAGAGGGTCGGGTATATAATGCAGTTGTGCGTGTTTCTTGCTACATGGATCGTATTCCTTTGTGGACGCGCCACGTGGACAGCGGCATCACGGACCTGTGCTTGTTCTTGTCCGGCTTTTACCTAATCAGGTAGGAGGATTCGTTCCATGCATGTGCAACTGCTAAGATGTGTTCTGCACATGTGCAATAGGGACTGAATCAAGACGCCGACCTACATTACAAGCAAGAACGGCTGCTTTGTCGCGTATGCGGCGGCTGCGTATGCGCTAATCAGGCATAACATTATGACCACTGACAGTCGACGTGAATGACATTGACGGCCTTGTGACAATTCAACGCTCTGCCTGGAAAACTTTCAGATCTGGCATTCGTTTGTTGCCAGATCATCTAGACTAGACCAGGCACACCTGGTTGCCAGACACCATAGGGCAGCAGAAGGCTCAGAAAGCCCGTGCCCATTGGAGGCACAATGAAGGCACAATGGAGGCACAATGGAGACCTACACAACATTAGCTAGGTGGTCATATTGTTACGCCTGTATGGTGCACAAGGGTAGGAGCAGACCTCGTCACACACCCTCTTTCTAAATGTAGCATCCATTTTAGTCTTCCACCACTTGGATACTTGATACCTTGTTGCTATTGTCCACATATACGCAACAAATTCATGCGTATGGGGACGGTACATGCGGATGTGGAAAGTGTAACTAAGTCCGATGACCCTTCCGCCAAAGAAGCACACTGTCCGTGGTGCACTCGGCACCCCCGTGCATCAAATTGCCGTTTCCCTTCCTGCTTTCCGGCAAAAGCTCAATTTATTTGAGCTCGGTATCACCTTTTTTTTCAGAGTCAACTCTATTTTTTTTTTTGTTTTCGGTTTGCTTCCACTTCCAGTTCAGCCGCTGTCGAGTGCAGGGTTAGATTCGATGCACCTCTCAGCGTACTCTGTGTCCTTTGGCCGAAAGCTATTCTTTGTAGGACGGCCTGCAAAAAAAATAAAAAATATAAAATAGAGTTCTTGGCTCTACTTTTATGGCATTTCAGTATCAGGCAACACACTGTTTAATCAATGCAGTGTATGGAAGCTCAATTACCAGGTGCCTTGAAGCGCGGGGCTAAAGTTTCTGTTTCCCTGGCCAGACTTTAGATGTAAGATAAAATTACTGCAGCTGTGAAAACTTTCCATATATATACAATGGTGCTTTGGCGGTGCGAAAACACCCCATGTGGGGTCTTGGCATTTGAAAATGCCTTCAAACTGGACTTCCTTATTCATTTTTTTCTCCTCTGTGTGTACCCTATAGCAACTCCAGTGCAGCCCTGTAGTGCTATTGTGTGCCCGAAAGTGCAGTTAGCGAGAAGAATGAAAGGGCCAAGGCTGCACTCTCACACTTTCTTATCTGCCTTCCTCTCTTGTCCTCTTATGCACGTACCCATCCCCCTCCCCTTCCACTCCCCCCCCCCACCCCAATGAAGGTCTCATTGCTTATGTAATGTCTCTAAACATTTGTGCAGCATTAGGGGAAGTCAGGCATGCCAAAGCTGTGCAAAACGTCCCTCTGTGCGCCCCATAGAGGTGGGACAGATGGCAACCCTCGTTCCCCGTGTTGTAAACTGCCTGTGACAGGAGAGATGGCACATACGCAGCCGAACTAGGGCAAAGATAACTAAGGCTTTACAGACAGTGGTGGACACAGTTTCCTGCGCACTCATCAGTGAGGTGCTTATTATCATAGCCGTAAAAGCCGCCCCGGTCCGACTCTCGCTGCATTGTTTTAGCTGTTAATTACAGCCCTGTTTTTATTGATTGCACGTTCCCGGAAAAAGTTGATACACACTGTAAAAGCGCCGCGCCGCCCGCCCCCCCCCCCCCCCCCCCCCCCCCCCACAACCTGTGATCCCGGGTTCTGGCTCACCTATAACAAAAGGCTATCAGATTCTCGCATTAGATCATCCATCACAATGTTAAAGAAGGTGACCTGGAGTTGTTTTCTAATTCAGTCGTTAATCACCGCCACAGCGGAGCGTCGGCCCGCTTTCACTTTGTCGTCCCCCCCCCCGTAACAACTCTCTGGGCAGAGTCCATTACTGAGTAAACAGACAGTGAAACACAGAAGAAATGAATGAAGACGCCCAGGCACAGGAGCCCTGGAGGTGAGATCAAATGGCAGGCCCCGGTGATGATGAGGGATGTTTATGGCTGGCACTCTATTAAGAGGAGGCTTCTTCCCTGCTGGCTCATAATGAACATCTACCTTGTGAAAAAAGCTTTTTTTTTTTCCCCCCTTACGCTGAATTACTGGTCATTTTCATCAAAATGTGACCTAATTGCTCTCAGCAGTGAGTCGGGGGAAGAAGGGCCACTGATGGAGACAATGAGTTTTTTCGGGTAACTCGGCAAGGTGACTGGCTTATGGCGGCATTAGCCGCGTTGATTTGAATAAATCTCGCCCGCCGCTCGCCCCCTTTCGCGCGTTAACGGCAGCCGGTTTGTGTCCTTGGAGGATGATATTTTCAGGCCTGAACTCTTCTTCTTGTCTCTGTGTACACGGTAACGCCTCCTCCAGATGTCCCCCACCGCGGGAGGCTGCGTTATGCATGCGAGAGGCTCACCGCTAACCACGCAAACACACAAAACACACACGAGCGTGCGCGGACCTTTGCCCGCCTCTGGGAGCCGGGCCACTTTTCGGCTTGACCCGTTACGAAACGGGGCCGGCCGTACGGGCCGCCGAGGAGAAGTATGATGTTTCTATCAGGACGGGAGTTAAATATTTCTGACAAAGAGGGCAGCGCGTGTGTTGCAGAGAGCGAGAGGAAAAAACATCTCGGGAAGGAGAGTGTTTTCGTAAATCACAGACAATGTACCATCTGCACACGGCGGGGTGTATGAGCGACACCGGACTACTGCTGTGAGGAACTATTGCATTGTTATTAAATGGCTGTTGCCTCACTGGCAGCCATATTAAAGCTTCAGATCCTGTGCCTGATGCAAAGCAACGAAGAGGAAAAATTAAGGGTAGGGAAAAAAAAAAAAAAAAAGAGGCAGGTCTGGCCTTCTGGCTGCGTTGACATGATGCACAGTTACGGCTGCACAGATTAGCAGATTGCGGCGAAATTTCTTTGAAATGAAAAGAATGAAAATGAGCTCGTTTTTCATCCCTCACTCCCACCACCTCCACACACTCAGTGTCTTGTGCACAGCAGAGGTTGTGCCGACTAGTCGACGATTTAAGTCGGGAAGTCGATTAGTCGCCTCCGAGAAGACAGCCAGGCATAGCAGCAAGCTATCAGTGAAGTACTTCACTTAACACGAAGCCCATTCTACCGTGACATGTCAGTCCTGTGATACAGCGACAGTGCTACTGGGATGCACACTCATCTGATAAGGCATAATGCTAACAGAGGCGCAGTCCAGTGAATCACCGAAACATTTTGGCCTCAGTTGACCGACGGGAGCGAGCTGCACTGTGTAGCTTCTCTTCTGAGTCAACGTGTAATGTGATTGGATCAGCAGCGATAGGGGGGCGGGGCCTACTGTGTCCCGGAGGCTTAGATTGGCTAAAATATGTTGAATTCCTGTTAATGTGCATTTAAACAAATTAAAAAATTTGGGGAGAAATTAAAAAAACAAAAAAAAACAAATGGAAAATGTCTAATCAACCAAAGATTTTGCGACCCCCCTGCAGTACCCCCGCGGACATGCTAGGGGTCGCGGACCCCCTGTTGAAGGCCCCTGGTCTAAAGTTATTCGACCACCGTTAACGGCTAACGCTGTTAATGGTGCCGGTTTCTATAGGCTAAACATATCTGCAGTGCACAGCGTTGATAAGATCATGTTCAGTTTTGACGTGTTCTATTAGTTGACTTTGTAGCTGTGGTTGTGTTTTTTTTTTTTTTTGTGTGTGTGCGTGTCAGACTGATGGTGTTTATGGTGTTAGCGTTGTCTGTGTCTGACAGTAGTTTCTCTTCAAGCTTCAGTAAACTGGCAGAAAAGCCTTCGTAGCTTCCTTTGTGTGAGACGCTACAATATGTACGCAGGTCAGGAATATTGATGTCATTGTTTCAACTACTAGCATCACTTTCTGTGACGTCATCGACTGGTCAACGCAACTTTCACCGTTTTACTTTTTTTCTCCCCCCGTCTACATTTGTCTTTTCGGCCGCCACGTTAAATCAAGATGCTCTTTATCCCCTACAAGAAGTTAATCTGCAAAATGAATTAAATACACTGCGTCTCCCTTGCCGTGGCTGAGGAGTCTTTCTGGATCCCCTCCCGCTGTAACAGCGTGTTGACTTATTGATGCTATGTGCCCTTTGTGCGCGCTGAGCTAGTGGCAGACAGTGCATGAAATGCCACTGAAGAGTAAGAGTTGATTAGCTCCTCTTGCTCTCCCTCATCTCATTCCCGCTCACTCAGGGCAGTAAAACGGCTCTTGAGATTGCACACTCTGCTAACAGTTTCTTGTTAACTTTCTTTGTGCCAGAGGTTATTAAAACGATGTGGAATGTGAATGCGTGGCCCCCCCTGAATCGCGTCTGACCTGTGCCGAGCTCTCCGTGCGGCACCTGCCTGTTACCGAAGGAAGAGATGTGCTTTTTCTTTGAATGTTGCAGACTTTGAATAAACTCTTCGTTAAAAATTCCCAGTGCTCCCACTCTGCTCAGCCCTGTCCAGCTACCTTTTACATTTCACGCCGGCCTCAAAGACCAATACGTTGCCTCGGCTTTACCTGTTTTCCCCCACATTTTTAGATCCAAACTATCCGTACACAACACTCGTTTCTAAACCTACGGATGGTGATTATTCTGATCCGCAGAGACCCTCGCTAACAACATCCTCTCACCAGACACCGCAGGACACCGTCAGAAGGCCCCGCGTCCAATCTCTGATGAGTCACAACCTACACAATATTAGGAAGGTTATTTCTGCTCGGTGTGCGCTACATGCAGCTGTAGCCTTGCGGTTATTGTCGACCAAGTATTTATTTAATTTGAATATCTGCGGCATTAACGAATGGAAAAAAATCTCACCGAAACACTGCGGCCCGTAGACTACCCTTCTTTAATTTAACGTCATAAATCTCCTCACATCTGTAATAAACAATAAGCTGCGAAGATAATAAGACACTATTTGAGAATCTGCGTCACATGAAGGATCCCTCTGCAAACTAACAAACAGGTGGCAGTGCCATATGCTAATAAATGACCAGGGTGTAGTGTTGGTGTAGTGCTCAGATATGATTTAGGAAGTGATGTTGCTTTTCAGCGGCTAACAATGGGGGGCATTCGTTCCGTTTGGTTAAAGAGGAATATACATGTAACAGTATAGCCCAACTAATGTGTGTGTATATATATATATATATATATATATATATATATCCCAGTTGAATTGTGTTCTACAAGTTAAATGTTAACGCAGCTGAACTCTCAAAGAGGCAGGACATGAGTTCAGCAAAATAAACGCATAAAACAACCGCCAATGGACGCAGCCACTCACATATATATATATATGCAGTATATATTGCTCCAATCACCCAGCTCTTGTACATGCGCTGGAAATTGATTTTTCTTCAAGAGGCAGTCGAGGCATGTGGCAAACAGCGCGGCGTGTGTTTATACGCCACTGAACTGAACCGCATTTCACCAGATTTCAGCGCTGGTGGCAGAATTGGTTTGATGGAGGGCACAGCGTTTTCAGGCAGTATCTGGTAGAGGAGATAAGGGATGATTTCATGCAGCTGTGGACTGATCTGTACCTGCCCTGAGAAAAACCGGACTTAAATCCTCTGGATTTTTTTTTTTTTCCTTCCCCAGCTACAACTAAATATTTGCACAGAAAAATAAGAAATTAAAAAAAAAAAAAAGAAAAGCGAATGTTGAGCCACACTTGCAAAAATGTGCAGTCAAGTAACTGTCAGATCAGTGGCCCCCGCCAGTCATCCTTCTACCCCGGCAGCCGTGCGAGGAGTGAATATGCGGCTGCCCATAAATATGCATATGAGCTTGAACTCATCTGATTTCTTGACAAAAAAGTTTCCAAAGGTCTGATTTTTTTTTTATTTTATTTTTATTTTTTTTATCGTCATTATTTATTTTTCTTTTTCCAGAGGCCGTCATCCCGCTTGACGGAACCTGACATTTTGAAAGGTCTTCGAGGAGGATTTGTTTGTGACAGCTTCGAATTACAGTGGCACGGAGAGAACGGGCAGAGAGGGGAGGGATGCGGGGATTGAGTAAGAAAATGGCTCCTGCTTATTTAAATGTCACTTTGGCGAGGTGAATACGTAAGCTCTCCTTTTTCTTCCCTTGCATTACATGGGCATTTCTCACAATGGGGAAGAAAAAAGCATTCGTCTAAAGGAGGGGGGGGGAGAAAAAAAAAAAAGAAAAAACATTTCTAGCCATCTTTTATTCTGCGTATGTGTCTCTCTGCTTGGCTCGGGCTGTGTTATTGGCAGGAGGCTTTAAGCCTTGAGAAGCTTTGCCAACATCTTGACAGTAACCACAAACCATTTAGTAGTTTGTTTTGTGTAGGTAGCGACTAAAGGACCAATCACTCAGGTCCTGTTTGGATTCGCGCTTTATTCCGGACTCTATATGCAGCAGTATAAAATACATATTAATTTTCAGGCTCTCCCACTCTCCCTCCAAGTGCAGCGACAAGGCAAAAGTGAGAAAGAAATCGCTTTAAGTACAATCCGGGGGTGGAAAGCAGACAAGGAAAATAACTGATAAGTATGCTGCAATTTCTGTATATCCAGAGTGATTTCTCTTATGTAACAACAGTTTTTTTTTTTTTTTTTTTTTTTCTCCCTCCTCCAACAATGGCTGTTATTTCTTGTCACTCGGTGCACTCTTGAGTGCGCGCGGGAGCTCCTGCCTTGACCTCTTTAATAAGAATTGAGATGACCAAAATACGCCGCGTCCCCTCGGTGATGATAGTCAAATGTCGCTCAGACGACTAAAAAGACCGCAGCCAGACTCTCGCACCGAGCTCCCAGCAGCGGCGACGGGGAGGGGACTGCGGAGGCCTCTATCTCTTTTCCCTGACAAATAGCTGATGACACTTCTGGATTTAGTCCTCACAAGTCATGCCAGCTGCTGGAATCAGATGACAAGTACCTCCGCGTCTACGTGTCTTAATCTGCTTCAGATGCTCCCAGCTTCAGATATATAACTGGAATATTTATCAGACGCTCGCCGCCTGCGAACGCCAATAAATTATGCGGCTTAAGTAACGCCTGCGTTTGACAACTGCTTTCCTGAAAGGCATTTGCCCTTTTGCCTACTCCTTCATTGTGTCCTCCTGCCGTGACACATTTTTTTTCTTTATTGAAGGGATGTCTGCGAGCGCTGCTGCAAAAAAAAAAAACGAGCAAGTTCCCGAAGCCGGCGCAAGTTCCCACAGTGCAGGACGGCGACTCCTCGACCCCGCCGCTGCAAACAAGCGCATCTATTTTAACAGAGGCATTTCCCATAATTAAACTAATGCATAGGAAAGTATGCTGGGGTGGCTCCCCTGATTAATGGAGCAATTACATAATCCATTACACTGAATTATGAATGTGCTAATGATGAGCTCATGTTGGGTAATGATTCCTGGAGTTTTGCTTGTGTAAAATATGAAAAGGGAAGCTGAGAGGGCTGTCTGTGTTTGCAGATGTTCCCCTAATCACTGGGAGGTAAGGCTAAGCAGGAAAGAGAAATGTGTGACTTCCTACGGAGAGTGGCAGCTCCGCCATCGCGGGTCATTGCCTCCCGTCGTAGTAAGAACGCCTCCTACTGTTCCCACGAAGACAGGATGTCGTAGATTTTGAGGGTCTCCCGCTACGCGACACTAAAGCCTATACAAATCTAAATTAGTGTTTTATGTAATTTTTTTTTTTTGACGGGGGACATAAAGTGTGCAATTAAAAAGGCAAAAAAAAACAAAAAAGCAAACAAAAACAAGCGGCGTAAAGGGTGACAGTTGGCGACTGAGCTCTATCATAATCTCCTCGGCTCAGATCACGACGGGCTGCGAGGCTATAATTTATCGTTTACGTTCTTGTCCGTTTGATAAGGTGCAGCAGATGTCTGCAAATAGCTCATATCACACGAGTAGGATGCCAGTCGCTTGTTAAATAGCAACTAGTTATTAGTGATGATCTTAATGGTTTTGAACATTTCTCTCCCAGTTACTAGATCAATGGTTGCCCAGTCGCACAGCAACTGAACTATATTTAGCTTGCCGACGTTAGCCACCATGAGCTAATGGTCATACCAAACTAAGTGTTCCAGCAGAATTCTGTGCTGGGTTGGTAAAAGGTGCAAAAAAAGGTGTGTCAGCCCCCTCACCACAGCTTTATTTATTTACAGGTGACTTTGTTCTTGGATTATTATTAGCTTATGAAAGTATCATCTTGAAAGGACGTGCAGAATGTCTGCTGTTGAAACTGGCATCTGGCTTTTTTTTTTGGGCTCAGTTTGTTTTATTCGGGTTAACAGAGCGCTCACAGTTTAAACAGCACGGCAAACACGGTGCTGTCGGAGAAGGAGCTCTTCTGTTGATATATATAAAGACATCATCACTTGGTTCTTCACTTTCTGAAGTCATAAAATATCTTCACGGTCTGCCGAATAATAAAAAACATGCTTCTGTTCTGTTGGTAATGGCCCTTTTGAATTCTGCCAATTATTCCACTATAACAAAAAAAAATCTTCCGTTTAGTGTTGAAGATTTTTGTGATATAAATAAGAAGCCGTTCAAATATCTGGACTGGAGTATGTGTCACTTAAAATCTAAAAAAATAATTTATTTATTCTCTTTATATCTTAATAGTTCCCTTGGGATCCGAAATTCATTCTTGGCTGATTTAGTTCATAATCTTTTGACTTCAAGTCGTTTGTCTTCTTTAAGTTTAAAAGTTGTTCTTGAACTCTTTGACTAGAGTCACTTTCTAATCTAATCTAAGCTAATTATGTATCTATTTATGAACTCCAGTATGTCTCATAACACGACTCCAGCCTTGCTAGGGACTCTGTCAGGCCCGTGCTAGAAGCTAACATTAGCATGCTGTCGTACTCACAGAAGTCGACAGTTCGTCAACGACCAATCAGACAGCTTCTTCGACTTTGCCTCTCTTCTCTGTGCCTGCTGATTTTTCACATGATCATGTCATTGCTTGGTAGCAAAGAGCACGATGTGTAGATGGAACTAAATCTCTGTGTGGACCTTGGGCAAAGATTTGTTGGTGGACCCCTATTGACCCCAACTTTAAATGGTTTCCATAATTATGTGTTGCACCCTTTACGATTCCTGTATGAATAATTCTACCTTACAAAAAAAATGGATCCATTTATGGGCTGTAGTATTAAACGTAAACAAATGTGACCTGGATTTATTTTAAAGCCTGGGACTTGCGTGAACCCGGCAGTTGTCGAACCTGCATCTTACGCTTTCATTGTAGATGAGATGAGCGCCCGTGTTTACACTTGTCACGGATTTTATAGCCTTCCTACAGAAGGTTACAAAGCGAGCGCGGTTGCGTTATCTTTTATTCACCGTTGTTGCCCCGCAGAGCGGTTATATGCAGTTCTTTGAATTCTTTATGGGCCGAGACAGATGGCAGTTGCTGAGGTCACCTCCCGCGTCAGACTTTATGACCACCTGTCTTGAAGTACACAGTCACGTCTTATCTTGTTTGGTAAATGAAATTAAATGCCGTTAAAACATGAATTGTATACAGTCGTGAAGGCTCGTACGGCATCTCCTGAGATCAAGAAGCTAATTGCAAAAACAAGTTTTAATTGGGCTTGTGTTTGCTGCCTTCATGCCCTAGTTACATGTAAACATGTACCAAGAAATCATTTTCTTGTAAGCATGAAATGCATGGTGTATATTGTCTGAGGGAATTATAGAACATTTTTTTCTTTTGCTGCAGCTCTAAGTGCAGCCGTGCTGTCCAACAGTTGAAAAATATGCACTGGACCTTTTAACTGGGATGCCCATTATTTTTCAACCCACGGTGTCTGCTTTAAGCTCGCTGGCTGTGGATGCGGCTGCATTGGATGTGGTTCATTTGAAGTTCAGTGTGAGTCCATTTTCTTAGGTAAACAAACCAGCCTGACTCCCGGCTTCCAGCTGAGGACACTTATCTGCTTATCTCTTGATATAAAATTGTCTTCTTCCCAAAGTGTGAAATTTCTCTCGGTGCTTTCTCGATGTAGCAGCGTCTGCCTGTTTTCAGAGCGAGAGGGAGATGTACCGCGTGCCTTCTGCTGTAAAGGAAAAGTCACTTTGCCGCTTAAAGATAGTAAATGAATTTCGTCTGAGCATTTTATGGGGAAACAATTGGTATTTGAAAAGCAATAATATATATATATATATATATTTAGTTTCAAACAAAGCAATAAAAGTTTGAAACTTGCAGAAAAGTGTGATTCTGCTCCAGGTTAAACTTCGGTTTATTGCTTCGGTCACGATTGCGCCGAGGGAAACATTATGAGAGATTTTATGATGAGTTTGGGTAGTTTGTGCGCTGAACATGCAGGCGCAGGAGTCTGTCCAAGCATCTGTTGACTATTTTGGTATTTTCTCCCTATGTATTTCTGTGCGGCCCATTTTTAGATAAGCACTTACTGCGTAAACGTGCTCAGAACCAGTTTGCTGTCACAGTGGCGGTCGGACTATGCGTCCTAAATCGAAGCCTGAGCTGAATGCCATCGCTTTGAATGTTGAACAGAGGGATATGAAATGGGCATTTTATTCTTCCCTCTTAAGCGCACTGTAATACATTTCTCATTTCTTACGCACTGAAAATCAAGTTAATACACCACAAAGTGCTGTGATTATGCGCCGTTTAAGTTCTTCCAGAGATCCTTCTCATGTCAAATCAATCTGTGAAGTGTGTTTCAATTGATTTTATATTTCTTGTCTTCCTACACTTCTAACCTTCTGTTCTGCTGAATTATGGCGAACAGGAGTTTTTCCACTTTTCTACTTCCCCTGATTACAGAGGAATATCCTTGGGCGGCCATGACTTGTCTGTTTTATTTATATTTAAAAGCCCAATTACTCCTAACAAATACTTGACGCTAGCTTCTATGTCTGAACAAGGTTTATGTGCGAGCCAGCGCTCCTCCCTGCCCTCGCTCCTCCTGGCTCCGTGCTGCACAGTTTCCTCTGCTCTTTACAGTGGGCCTCTGGGCTGTGGGCCACCAGCTCTGCCTTGTTCTGCTCTGCTGGTTGCGTTGGCCCTGTTGTGAAATGTGATCAGTCAGCTCCATTAGGGTCTGGACTGGGTGCTTTTTTGGAGACCGAAACGGCCCAATCACCAGCTGCACCACCCAGGAGTTGATCCCGGGGGATTGGTCGGAGCGAGAAACTGACTGGTGCCTTTTAGTGTGTGCGCTGGGAATGCAGCCACGCCGCATTGTTGTTGTCGTATCGCAGACTTGTTTACCACGTTCTCTTCTTTTGCTCAAGCTATTTTGTACGCTGAACATATCTGACATGTCAGATAGCAGCGAGTTATGCAACAGCCGGTGCAGCACACAGTCATGCCTCTGCACAGCTGATTCCATTTCACTCGCTCACTTTTGTTAGTAATGATTAAAGAGGACGCACAGTCTCGTCTTCTTCTCAATTTCCCATTCACTCTTCTGTCTGGAATCTTAGCTTAGAGCTTAGAGGAGTTGCATGAGAGAGTGAAAGCAAAACATCTCTCCTAAACAATTAAAGAGCAGGAGGTTGGAAGCAATGCACCTGATTGCTCATGAGATTGAGAGGATCGTCTTCAGACTGGATTCTTGTCAGAATTGGACTCTAAACGCCATTTGGATTACATTACGGGACATGTTGCAACCTATACAAAGGAAGACAAAATACCAACTGGATAGCCCTACAACCAATTAGAGAAACAAATTATGTGATGTGCTGCATGCTGAGCGACAACTGACTTTTAGCTGTTTGTCATTTAAAGCTAATTCACTGTCAAGATCTTTTAGAACAGATGGCAAAGATCAACACAACCTCAAACTGTACCTCGCTCAGATTTCGTGCACTCTGTCCACTTCCGCATGTTTGATTGTGTTTGATTGGCCCAACAGATCTTCACTGGGCATAATGAGTTCCAAACGGAGCAGCTCTAGGCTGAATTTTCCCACTAAATGTTTGTGCATAGGGGGAAGTTCGCCCACGTTGGGACTGAAATGATGGCAGATATTTAACACGTGTTGGAGGGAATGCATTGAACATACAGGCAGAGTAGTGAATTATGCCGTAGAAGCAGTTCAAGAAATACCTATGGAGTTTATACCTCTTGGGTGTGAGACTGTGCTGCTGTTTCTGCTGCTCGTTGAATTCTTCGTAACCACCATGAGCAAGCTACAACCCACCTTTCAAGTCGACAAAAGGGAAATCTTAGACGTATGTAAGGTTTGGTTAAAATATTAATTGTGTGAATCCGGTTGCACCCCACTGTGGCCAAGATGCTGGACCTTGAAGGGTTCTGCACCATGAAGGTAACTTCAGATAAGCAAGATCGAAATTATTTTACTTTTTGAGTTTAATGTTGCCATGAAGGACAAAGCCCTCGTCCAAAAGGCGCTTGAGCAACCCAACGACAATCCCAAGGCACTGATCCACCTTTCCAATCTGATTGAGCGGGACCATGCCCAATCCACCCCACAACCCTAATGGTCTGCCACCAACATCCAGTGCCAGATTCTGCAGCTGTTCGGTGGCGCGTGGGGGTTGTACCCATATTAGGCCGTTGGTTTTAATCGATCAGCCAAATTTGCATGTTTCTAAATTTGTATTGTATCCCATCGTACTGTCGGTGGCTGGTTGGCGTACCAGTCTTCTTTTGTCATTTAAACATAACATGCTCCATTCATGAAACATTGATAAAGGTCAACTTGGTGGTCTCCTGTAAAGTCGAGGATGAACACAAAGGTTGCTATATTTTTCAAGCCTCGGTTTAGATGCAGAGGTATGTAAATATGAAAGCTAATGACCGTGCTCCAGCAAGTTTTCTAACCTGTCTGCTTTGCATGAAATCAACTTGGCTGCCTGTCAGTTTGTTGCTCTGTAATTAACCTGGCAAAACCCAAAACGGGCGCCCTCTGAAGGCCTTAATTAACCTGTACCTAAGAGGCGGCCATTGTCCTCCGGCTCCCGCGACCTGCGCGAAGGACCGCAATACCTCTCAGAGGCTTTAATGACCAATAAACAAACCCACCTGCATAAGATGATAGCAAATTATAAATGGATTAAGAGGGTGTTACTTTTTAAGTACTATAATTAGGAGTGGTTGATTAGTCCACTGAAAGTTATCATCAGTAGTTTGCGTCATTGTTTCTTGTTTATGTTCATGGGCATTTGTCAAGCAATTGTGTTTGTGTTTACTTTTTGTTTGACAGTTCTTGAAAGTTTTGTTGATGTTGACAGTTCATTAGCCTTAATCAAAACAGTGCAGTTAAAGTGCTGGAACAAAAGTCAGGTTAGCCTTTAAAGAAAGCTACATACACCGATCAGGCATAACATTATGACCACCTTCCGCTCTCTCTTGTGCCTCCAAAACAGTTGCAACTCATCAGAGAATGGGCATGGGCCTTCTGAGGGCGTCTTGTGGTGTCAGGTGACAGGATGTTGTTAGTCGGGGTCCTTTGGTTCCTGTGGGTTGGTATCATCCCACAGCTACTTGTTCAGTTTGGGATCTACTGAATTTGGAGGCCAAGTTGTCCTCCTTGTTGTTTAGTCAGCTTTCTGTTTGATGTGTTTTTTCTCAACCTCAGCATGAAGCATGAAATCCCAGCCCCTGAAGGACTTGGACCATAGGTGTGTTTATGTAAAGGAGAAAAATAAAGAGATGTGGCGAAGCTCGTCTCCAGCCTCTTGGAGCACTCTGTATGTGTGTCATCTCTTGAGTGCAACACCAGCTTGGCCCACTTCTGCCTGACCGACTAGACTCTCAGGGCCCTTCCCTCTTGTCTCTTCCCTTTACGCTGACTCCCTCGCTCTCTTCTCAGTGTGGGGTCCGGTCCTCACGTCTCCGCTCGGTAGTCGGAAAGGAACAATCAAAGCTCGCAAAGATGTAGCGTGTCCCAGGTGAACGAGGCAGAAGGTGTTAGCTCACAGACTGCAACGAGTCGCACGAGACCACCCAGCACAGATTCACACGCATACAGTTCCACACCAGATCACACACATATAGGTCAGGCGGTGAAAGGAGAAGAAAGGGGAACCTTTAGCCTGCACTGTGGCAGCTCTGTTTTCACACACCGCAGGGGCTGTGGGACCTCTTCTGGCAGATATGGCCTCTCTACTCATCTATAACTAAAACACGGTCACAAATGATACGTTAAGCTGACATGTGGGGAGAATGTCAACCCTCTGGACCTTTGATTATGACTGCGTTTTGTCTTACTGCCAAGGATGGAGGTTGCACTGTATGTGAGTGAGATCCTAGAATACCTGCCGTATGATGTCAGGTGGACATGCGAGGCCTAAGCTCAGTTTTTAATATTTCAGCATGCCTGAGCCGAGATTGCAGCAAAAACAAACAATAATTAAAGACGTGATAAAATGGTCCTTTTTTTATGATTATTTGTGATTCACTGTTTGATGAACACAGAAATGGGCAACTACTTGGTGGTTAAAAAAATAAAGCACATATTGATATATTATCGCCTTTTAAGTTAATACTACAGAGGAGCTCTTTGGCTCACTTGGATTCATGGTTGGTGGTTAAGCAGGTGGCATACAGAGTATCTATCCAGAGCTGTAAAGCTGCAGACTTGAAACCATGTAAAGTTTTGGCTCATCCTTCGTGCGTTTGTCACCACAAACAGCACTTTTCCACGTTAGAGCCTGATTTGTCTCTTTTTAAAAGGCTACAGCACTGGAAGGAAACGTGTTTAATGAAATGTTATTTAGTAATACTAGCATCAATTACAGTTTCCAACGCAACAACGTTACTGCTACGACACATCGGCTAGATGTGGGTTCATGCGATCTGGTGTTGGAAGGGCGACGTCTTGTATTTTTTAAAAATGTCAAACTGTTCCTTAAAACAAGGCACCGATGCCCCGAACGTAGGGGTGAGTATTGGCAAGGACATCACGATACGATACGTATCACGATGCTTGAGTCACGATACGATACGTATCACGATACGACACGATACGTTGTTGTGATATTATGATATCGCGATATTCTAACTAGTTCACTGAGAAATTTTAAATGCAGCTTATAATACACATTCTATTTATGTAAATCAGATGACAGTGATGATACATTGGAGAAATCATCATCACCATCACCCTTCGTGTGTCTGTTTTTTGATGTGTGTGTGTGTATATATACGCGTGTGTGTGTGTGTGTGTGTGTGTATAGCATTTATCTCCGGCCTTCCTCTCGACCCGTGGCCAAAATCGTCACACCAGGCCGCCGTAGGTTCATTATGGCATTATCTGCCCTGAGCCTCAGTCCATTTGCTGGGCAGGGAGTGTGACGGAGCCCTTTCACAGGGTCACCCCTCCAGCTGAGAGGTGCGTGCATGTGACGAAAAGGAGAGAGAGAGACGGCTCACACCTCATATTTAATGTATTTAGCGCAGTGTGTGAGCCGCGTTCTGTGCGGCGACCACATATATGATTTTCTCCACTCCCTCATTGACTGAAGTCGATATCCCGCGCAGACAATGTACGGATCAAGAAGGTGGATTCGCCGGCTGCGGTAAGTGTAGGTTGTAAGCCCTGCTAGCCAAACAACCTAAATCAAGTCTAATGAGGGTATCTGTCTGTCATGTTGAGAGACGAACTCAGTCTTAGCGAGGTGATTTTCAGGCACTACTTCATATCTCGTTGCGGGAGGCGCTAATTCATCAGAGTCGAACTGCGCTCCCGAGGCCTTTCCCACCCGTCCGTCGGCTGACGAGGACGGACAGCTTATTTTCTGTGCACATTAAAAAACTGCCTTGAGAAGGATGCAGATAGCGGGGGTGGGAGGAGGAGGAGGAGGAGGGGGGGGGTGAGTGGTTAGACAGGAACTGGAGGCGAGAGCAGGGGTGGGGTCTTTCTCTCTCTCTCTTTTTTTTTTTTCTTCAAATAAATGATTAACTAAATACATCCCCCCCCCCATTCCTGTCCAGTTTGAAAGAGGGGCCCGGCTTTGATCTCCAGGTCCCTTTGAAATGATCTGAGGAATGAGAGGGAGGGGTAGGGGTAAGTAGGTGAGACAGAGACGGGAAATGCCACGCCTCACCCGCCTGCAGAAGGGAGACATCACAGGTGCACATGCAAAGGGAGAGGAGAGGAGAGGAGGGAGAAATGCAGGGGAAACGGGGAAGTTTGCAGAGTTAAGCTTTTGGATGCCAGCAGAGGTACCGGCGGTTGTTGTGTGCCAGAGTCTGTGTAAAGCGAGCTTTTTTTTTGAAGGCCTCGCCGCGGATACGCTCTCCGTTAGATTAGCTCTCCTGTATCCCCGGAGATCAATGGGGCGGCAGATGCCTCTTCCTCACTCAATAGCAAATTGGGCTTCCCTTCCTCGTTGCAGGAGGGCGAAGTACGGCTCGATGTAAATCCCATATCTCACCGGCTGCGCCGCGCTCGGCGGCCCCCATAAAGAACGCGCTGCCGCCGACCGAGGCGAGGAGACGCTCTTTTACTTTCTCCTCTGGAGGATATTTAAGTATTTCCTGTCCTCGCAGCTCTCGACTTGTCTTTTCTCTCACAGCTGCGCTCGGTGACTGGTTTCGGGTAGGCTTGTTTGGTTCCGTTTAGTTCTAAATCTCAGTTTCTCACTTGATTTTTTTTTGCAGGGTGCAGATTGCGTTTGTCATCGGCGAAGGTATTATTGCGAAAATTGCCATTAACTGTGTGCGAGTGAAGCGTTTGCTGCCTTCAGATGGAACTCGGCAGCTTCTGGTTACAACACAGGAAGCTGCATACACAAAATTAGTCATGAGAACACCACCGCCAGACGACTGGCGGTGTCTAAAAGCCGCCGGGCCTGACAGTTTAGCAACCAAGTCACTCACTATATAACA
The DNA here is from genome assembly GCF_022458985.1 of Mugil cephalus. Classification (NCBI taxonomy): domain Eukaryota; kingdom Metazoa; phylum Chordata; class Actinopteri; order Mugiliformes; family Mugilidae; genus Mugil; species Mugil cephalus. The sequence continues at coordinate 7,517,907 of NC_061785.1, read as the reverse complement.
TAATCAGAAGGTCATGAACTGAGTGATGCTAAATTGCAATATGCAGCCACAACATTAAAACCGCCGACAGGAGACGTAAATAACATTAACCGTCTTGTGAAATTTCAACGTTCTGCTGGGAAACTTTTGGACCCGGCGTTGGTGTGGATGTTAGTTAGACGTGTGGCCCCCACCTAGACCAGACCAGGAACCCCCACCCCATCGCAATGATGCAGCCTGACACACACACACACACACACACACAAAAACACTTTAGGAACAGCTCAAAAAGGAACACGAAGAACAGCAAATTCACAAACTGATCAAGTATCTGTGGGAGATTCATAGAGGCCCCTCCCCTGAACCCACAGGAACCAAAGGCCTCCCCCCACTAACAACATCCTGTTTCCAGACACCACAGGACACCCTCAGACGGTCCACGTCCATTCTCTGATGAGTCACAGCTGATTTGGAGGCACAAGCAATATTAGGAAGGTGGTCATAATGTTATGCCCGATGGGCGTATGTTGTACTGTAGCAGCCGTACAATAATAAAATCCTCTGCTAATGGAAAAATGTGCTGTAGCATTAAAGCCGTCATAAATTCATCCTGAACTTGAGGGTCTTTCCCTCTGGTTGCAGTCATTCATTCTTCGGTTTTAGTCTCGTAATCTTATAATGTGAGGAGTGATGTGTGGGTGGAGTACTCCGCGTCTCCATATCTCACTGCCACTCCTCTGCACTGCTTACTAAATTATGCCCATTATTTAGTGATCCAATCAAATTGAATTTATCGTCACATCCCGGACCCAAAGCCTGTCTCGCTCGGAGATATGTTTCATTACTTAAGATAAAGATTCTGTGTCACTGTGACTTTAAGGAACACATTTCTTTCTTTCTTTATTTCTTTATTTATCTATTGCTTGGGAACAGTCTGATTAAGGTGTGGGTGCTAAAGAGGGAAGTTTTCTGTGATAATGTTCCGTTATTATACAGAAATACTTAACACATTCCAGATTTATCTAATAATAGCCGGCAGCCGTATCCATTTCCGCGCTGGTGTGAAAAACAGAATAGCTAAGGACTGGCTCGTATTAACTCGTCTAGAAACGTTTCTTAAACGCGCGGCTCAACCTTCCACCGGCGCTCTTTGCTCCCTGCTGCTCTCGCGAGCCGAGAAACTTGGGTATTTTCCTAAAGTCACCTGATACTCTTAATTCTGCTGCATGTCGGTTTATTCCGTTGGAGGACTTTCGTTCCCGTGGGGGCCGCTGGATCCTCACTTTCATTAAAGTTGTTTGGAGAGTCTCTCAGCTTCGGTGGCTCATAAAACAAACTGCTATGATGAAAACAACTAGGAACAAAAAAAAAAAAAAAAAGACGCACAACCCGACACTGCTCCGCTGTTTTATTAGTACATGCACACAGTAGCGGACGCACACGCGCACACACAACAAAATGCTGTGTTTGTTGAGGTTCTAATGAGTCCCAGTAGCGGCGGTTGTTGGATTTTTTAAAATTTTTTTTGTTCTTCTCCCTCCTAATTTGACATGCTTCAATTGGGCTGGGTCCCTCTCGCGCCACAGACCTCAAATCCTCCATGCAGAGGCCTAATGAATCTCCTCCCTGTACACAAACAAAGGACAATCAAAACAAGCCGGAGACGCTCGCTTCCTTGAGCCCGTAATTGTCCTAAACATGTCACTCAATCTCTACGACTCGCTCGGATCTACTTTTTTTTTTTGTTTGTTTCCTCTCAGACAAAACCGTTATTAGTCACCCTTGAGAACGCATCAAGCCCCTGATCGCCCGGCTCGCGTGTCCGGCTGTTTTCCTTCTCGTTTTGCTGCGTCCAGGCGAGAGCGTTCGGCCGTTCTCGTGCCTCCTCCCGGGGAAGGTGACGCGGGGAACAATGAACAATGAGCCGGGCCGTCGCCGGTCTCCTAGGGCTCTCCGTGGTGAGGTTCTGCGGTAATTGAATCGAGTGGGGTGGGGGTGGCTTTCGCAGGGCCCAGAGAAGGCGGCGTGAGTGAATTGTCTCTGATAGTTTATAGGGTAATAAACTCCCTCTGCACCAACACCTGCCAGCTGCGCTCAGCTTTGACCAAAACAGTCTATTTAACACCTCCCGTCGTGCACCTGCACCCCACCCGTAACGGTCAGCGTGCAGCTCCATCGCACCAATCAACTCAGCCAATAGACTGCGTCTCCCTCACTGTCCGTCCATCCGTCCGTCTGTCCGTCTGTCTGCTGGATGCTCCTGAAAGTTATGATTGGGGTAATTAAAATCTTGACTCAATTAGCCCCGCGCAGTCGACCTTGTTTGCCGCTGAGCATGCCGCATCTTAGGCCAAATGCAATTACCGTGGCCATTTTCTCTTATCCGACCTCCTCATCTGCTCACCTCGGCCGCTCACGCCGACTCGCGCAAGTAACCAAGAAGCGGTTTTCCCGGACTCTTCCCCTTTCTCTTTTCTCTTCTCGCCCACAACTTTATCAAATCAATCCCCGTCCCGGTTAAGAGGAACGGCTCAGTTGGTGAATAGTAGGTGGACAAATGGATGCAGCTCCGATTGGCGTTTTCATTCGTCGGAAGGAGTTCCGTCTCATGCGTTTACCTAAGCGGGATTTGAGCTCTGATTAATCTGTAATGTGCAAATGCGAAAAGTGTCGCCATGAATGATGCTAATTGCGTCCCCGACAAAGCTGCGCCTTTTAAAAGTACAATTATTGGGCGAGCGTGCGTCTTCCCCCCTGCTTTCGGCATTATTAAGGAATTGCGCATTAGCGGGAGTCAGCAGTTTTCGATGCTGCAATCTCATTACATTTACAGGGAAGGGATGAAGCCCAACAAAAAAAAAAAAAAAAAAAAATTAATTGGAGGCATGCGATAGTTAGGACAGGAGCCTGGGCAAGGGCAGAATAAATCAGTGGTCCGTTTGACAGCTTTATGGCACTGGAGAGGGAGAAGTGGTTGACTTTAATGGGTGGAGATAGAAATGTTCAGTTACTTTTATTTTTTTTCCTTTTTCTCCCCGTGACATCTCACCCCCTCCCACCTCCCCTTCCCCCCACCCCCCACCTCCCATCCTCTCGTCAGCTTAGGCACACAGCCCCTCACCCCTGAACTGTTTGGACTGGCTTGATATATGGAGTTAATTCAGCCCGCTCGGTGCAATAATTCATGCGTTTCATGCATTCAGTGTCATGCAGACGCAGCGCGGGGTGGAATTGTTAATTGTCCGCGTTGAGATTGCAGCCTCCTCACACACACACACTTCTGTCCTGCCTGTCATCCACTCTACAAACTGTTCCCACCCCCTACTCTTCAATTCTGCTATCCTCCTCCTCCTCCTCCTCCTCCTTCATGCTCCCTGCTACCTTCTTGTTTTCCCTCCATTACTCAGGAGGTGAATTTTGGTTCCCTTCAACGTCCGTTTCAGTTTCTTAAAAAGAAAAAGGAGTCCTTCATCTTTCTCCTAAACTTTAAGTTGGACTTTTCCTCTCCATTCCCTGGCCCTGGACGGTCACGTCCTGCCCTCACCCCCGTCTCCAAGTTCGCAAAGGTCACCCCAGCGAGGGGGGAACCCCCCCCCTCCCCTCCCCTCCTCTCTTAGGCCACCCTGCTGACTTAAGTCTTGTGCTTTTATAATTGGGGTGAAACGCTGCCTAGTAAAGCAACCAGTGAAGTGGCTTCAGCAGGATAATGGGGCCCCACTCTCCATGCACCTGTTTAATCTGGGCAGACCTCTGTGTGTGGTGAGTGGGGGTGGCCTGTGTGTGTGTGTCTGTGTGTGTGTTTTCTTGGATCGCCATAATGCTTACGGGAGCAGATGGATGGGGCCGCACCTCAGAAGATATTGTTTGCATACACACACTGATCAGCCGTAGCATTAAAACCGCTAGAGAAGTAAATAACATTGAAACGCTGGGAAACGTTTGGATCTGACATTTGCGTGTCCCCCACCCCATAGCGATGATACTACTTGATGTCAGGCCCCCCCACTAACATCAGCTATTTTTGTGGCACAATATTAGATCATAATGTTATTCCTGATTATTGTAAGACGACCACATTGTGTCTATTAGTCAGTGTCTTCTGACTGAAATCCAGTTACGTCTGCAGTTACATTCTGATTGGTTGCATTGATTGTACTTGGGTGCAGAAGTGTTGTTGTTGCTTTTTTTTGTTCCTCTTTATCGTTTGGAACGCACCCCATAAATGAAATCCAAATGGCACGTTGAACCGACTCAAACTCCGATAAGAACTGAGCCTATGAACGGTTGGTATGTTTGCTTAATAAATGACTTGGACTATTAGGCTGATTATAAGTGTACACACATGAAAACGCATGTCGTTACTGAGAATTCATCTGAAATTGCAAAATGTAGGTCAAGCAGAGAGGTCTAATTAACCTCAATCTGGAACAAAAACTTTTTCTTGTTTTTCTTTTTTTTTCTTTCTTTTTTGAAAGACTTGGAAAGGTTTTATTTTATTTTTTATTTTTTCTGTCGGTTTGAGCCGTGGCAGCTTTTTCGCAGTGTTTCAGAGGCCTTGGCTCACACCAGCCAGCCAAAGATAAACAGTGAAAAGAACCCCCCCCCCCCCAGGCCTTGAACACAACTCACTATAAAGTTGAAGCCGTCACCTTAACTCTAACATGGAAACTCTCTCAAGCAAGAGTTAGCAGAGAGGAGGGGAAGAAAGGAAAAAAAATCTTCTTCTTCTTCTTGCGTGGTCTGCCAGAGCTGCAGAGCACATTGTTTTCATTTATTTATTTTATTTCCATTGGCAAGGTAGAGGTGAGCTCTTTTTTTGTCTTAGTTTTTTTATTTTAGCAGTGGGAAGAGGAGGAGAGACAAAAAAAAAAAAAAAAGGAGGTCACATTTGTTGGCGGTGCTGCGGGAGTCCGCCGATATGAGCGCGAGGGGCTTTGTGTCAGGAGACATTTTGTGGCAGACAGGGGAGAAACCTAGCGCTGTGGCAAGGGCTTTTCTCTTTTTGTAAAAAGGCGTGACGACCCCCGTGACCCAGCGAGTTGAAATGGAGGCCACTGTTGATTCTCATGCCCGCCTGAAGGGCATGGGGGGGTAAAAAAATAAATAAAAAGGATTATTATTTAAGAAAAAAAGAGTGGACATTAGATTTTTTTGGAAGTGTAAAAATCGTTTTTGTGTATGCGCCGTTCGTGACGGGAATGTCACTTTGCTGCTTCTGCTGCGGCAACACAACTGACCTAAACCCCGGGGCGGTCAGTGTTTCTTCAGTGTGAACGCAATCCCATGATTCATCCTTTTTCACGGCATTTCCTTCCCCCGTTGTGTAGGGGTATGTACTGTCAGGGCTTGGGAGGAGTCTCGCTGAGCTCTTTCCGCAGACATGCGATGCGTCTATACGCGGCTCTGATGCATTTAAATTGCCTATCTGCTGTGGGACCGATATTATACGGCGTTCATGGCGGTTTGTAGATAAAGCCGGGGACATTATATTGATAGTAATGGTTTATTGGCCTCCTTTGATGTTTCGATAGTTGATAAAATGGCGCCATGATTGGCCTTTGAGAGGAGACATTAAACCGTAACGGATGGCAGTTTGTGGCAAAGTAGTAGCAAAGACTCCATTGAGTGACTAAACGATTGGTTGAATATTTGCTATTCACGTGACTTGTCTTCGCTGCTTCGTTCTGTTTTAACTCAGTGTAAATTTATTATTTGTTTTAGATTTTGGACTTGTCAGACAAAATGAGAGTTTAAGTTTTTTAACTATCTTTGGTGGTGGTGGTGGTCGTCTTGAAAACTCTTCACCTTGTTGCCTTGTTTGGTTACAGTCTTTTCAGCACAACCTAACATGTGTCGTTTTACAATTATTGCTGCATTGCAACACATTGGACCCAAAACTACACTAAAACCATCAAATCCAAGTAGGAAAAGTTAGATTTTTCACTGTGAAAACCACAAACATGTTTAATGAGCCATTTCTATAAGTTAGAATCCAAAGTGTAAATTTCAAAAGCGTACGTACAAATTTTGCAAACAACAAAGCTATTTATAACTATTTCCATGCATTTTCCACCAGTAGCAAAGGAGCTGTCATGTTTTTTCTTTTTCTTTTGGCTTTTGAGCATTTGAAGCTACCTAGCAATCTCCGCTTGCTAGCACTTTGCTTTTCACCATTTTTCCGTGTGCCAGACGAGCACCAACATGGCGGAAACATTCAATAAGTGTGGCGTAAATATTTATAATAAGTCTAGTTTTACTTGGCCCATCAACAGAATTTTAAAAACTGACCTATAAGTTGGAGTTAGTACCTTCAAAAGTTGAAACAGCGATTCAGTGACGCTGCGTCTTGCTGCTACGACTCTAAACTGGTCATGTGATCTGGACGCAACGGAGCGTCTGTCAACTCCAGAGGGTTAAGTTTACCGAACGTTTCATCATCCAGACACAGTATTCTTACTCGTAGGATGTTCTGTCAGCTGGGCAGGCGCATGATGATCATTTCTCAGTTGTTGAGCTATTGTTAATTCAGTATAAAATAAGCTGGTTAAATTAGTTTAATACGCCCCATAACCCACGCTCTTTGTGTTTATTTATAATTCATTTAGGACCCATAACACTACCATGTGGTGCTCACGGTGGCCGGGAATGAAAAGGAGCACATTTCCAATCAGTTAGTTGAAGACTGGGTATGATTTCAGACGACAGAGACTTTCTTTTCCTGACCTCAAAACAACGACAGTGACATTTCGTGCCTGATGTCACCAGCCGTGGGGCCCAGACAACAAATGCCCGGTTGCCAAGAGGCCATTCAGGATTTAAAAATAATCTTAAAAAAATATATATATTTTTATTTGATGTCAAGCTCCTGACTACATATCTGGTTACCTAAAACTTAGATCTAACCAGTGAAGGGCAGTAACGATTTTCTTAGTAGATATTAAAAGCCCAGCAGCAGCATTTTTTTATTAATTTCAGTTTTTGCAGTTTGTGCAATTCAGTAGCCAAGTATGGAAAGAGATATAAGTATGGATAGCTTTTCCAAGTCTGCTGAAGTAAAGAATGGAATGGCCTGACCTTGGCCTGAGTTGTGCAACACAAGAGTGTAGTAAAAGTCATCACACCTCAGGTTCTTTGTTAATGCTGCTAGTAAATGAAAGAAAAATAGAAGCAAAACGGATGCACTGCAGGTGTACTGCAAGACATCGTGATGTTCTGTGAGTTAAAGACAAACTGCTGAGCATGCAGAGATTTAACGTTAACAGGGTCAGGCGAAGGTCTGCAGCGTGATAATTGGAATCGTATCTTAAGACCTAATGGAGATTTTATGAACTAGCATGAGCAACATCGAGCATGTAATATGCAGAATTTGGAGATTTGTAGGATCTATGAAAAGTTGCAAAAACCTGGTTCGACACAGTGTGAAGGGGTCGGATCAAACAAACAGGCATCACGTTAATTTACACCGAGCCGCTGATGTAGGATTTGGTCTACTCCCATAAGATGAGTTTTCCTGGAGGCACATAGGTGAATTAGCCCTACGTCATGTTAGGGAAATTGCACCGATCGGGGAATGCATGTGCGACTGCGTTTATATACGGCTTGTATTGCGATATGGCAGTGATTTTTTTTGAATATCAGCAGCCTTTTGAAAGAGCTGGTCATCAACAAACTGAAAGCATTAAAAAAACAAAGCAAAAAAAAAAAAAAAACTCTGGATAAACAACGAGCAGGCATGGGACGCCCCATGCTGTCCATTGTTTACCTTGCAGTTTTCCAGTGCGCTTAAATGCATGAGAGGCAGTTGCTACATTAGTACAATCCAGTAATCCATAAAAATTAGCCGTATCCCCAGGAAGCTAGCGTCAAGTTTGGAGTGATTGCGCGTCGTCCATGTTTATATACAGTCTACCGTGGTGAGAGTGCGACAGTAACAGTAACAATGGAGGAGATTCAAGATGTGTGTCCCTGAGTATATAATGTAATAGCAGGATGTAGCACTTACAGTACAGAAAAGTGATTTAACTTTCACACGGGGGCCCCCAATTCGTTTCCCTTCAGTTCAGAGAAATGCACGAACAGCAGAAACGCGGGGACAGCGGAGAGATTGCATTTGTTTGAGAGAATTACCACACTACGGCTGCACGCCCGATGATCACAAAAAAAAAAACTCTGAGAGAGTAGCAAAAAAAAAAAAAAAAATAGAAAGAACCTCAGCGTGGCTGTTAAATACATATTAAAGGATTTCTCCCACTTCAGCGCTGAGTAGATGCAGGGACGTGCTCCATCTTCGGAAACGAGTGGATGCGTCCGCGCTCTAATCAATTCAGGTAGGGCGGCATTATCTTCGGAGCTGCCACCGGAGCCGCGCTGCACAATAAGTCAAAGCGGGCATTTGAGAAGTGTGTGAGTTTGATCCCGTGCCAGGGTGATGAATAGCTGTTTTTTCTCTTTTGTTGCCCATCAGCACTTTTATTCCGCAGTTAATCCACCAGGCCATGCGCACTTCCCCCACTGTAATTTTTCACCTTGCTGGGTGAGATTGTGTTTGTGTGTGTTTCCATATCTTGTTGTCAGCGCCAGGGCTCTTGCTCTCGCGCAAACAGCTGCATCCGCCCCTGGTTTGATTTAAAGGTGAGCGCGCGCGTGCGCTTGTATGCGCGCTGATAGGATTGGCATCTCGTGAAAAGTTAGTGAGGAGTGGGAGTCGTATATATAACCCGTCAACAGGCCCTGGTTAAGGGGGGAAAGGGTTGTTACCAAGAGGTGTGTCAGGTGTTAAAAGGATTGTCATGTCGCTGCAGATAATGCAGCTTAGCCACTTGATTTACTACGCCAATGAACGCGGGGCCCTCTGCTCGGTTTTTTCCTGCGGAGGTCCACGCCAGCACGGTTAAATCTGAAAACCTTTTTTTTTCTTTTTGTTTCTCTGTCACACCACTGAACGGATAAATTAAAAAAAAAAAATGTTGTAAACCAGTTCATTCTGGCTCCACTGTGGCTGGATGGAAACTACCCGTTACCACACTCACTGCAGTGAGTGCATGTGGCTTCAGATCCATGAGCATATCTGGAGTACGACATTCACTTGTGTCTGTCAGTAGTCTGTACCGATCAGGCATAACATTATGACCATATTGTGTGACTGATCGAAGAATGGACATGGATCCTCTGAGGATGTCCTGTGACGTCTGGACCAAAAAAAACTTCTTCACCCAAGTCCAATCACTGCAACCAATCAGAATGTAACTGCAGCCGTAGCTGGATTTCAGTCAGAAGACACTGACCAACAGACCTGATATTGTGCCTCAAAAACAGCTGTTGTTAGTGGGGGCCTTTGTGTCCTATGGGGTTGAGGGGAGGGGCCTTTCTCTGTGGATCATCCCGCAGATACTTGATTAGTTTGGGATGTAGTGAATTTGGAGGCCAGGTCAACACTTTGTGCTGTTTTTCATGACTTTTGAGTCGTTCCTTAGCTGTTTTGTGTGTTTGCCTGCATCGAGGAGTGTCATTGCTATGGGGTGGGGGTGCCTGGTCTGGTCTAGGTGGGTGGTACATGTCTAATAGGCGGTTTAGACGGTAACAATGCAGACCCTAGCAATGCATCTGCCGTGCACCTCCCTGGAATTGTAACATTGCGCCGTGGTGATGCAAACCACAAGAGCTGTGATTGGTCCTCTTGGCAGCAGCGTGTTTCTGCTGTAGTATTTCCAGTTGCTTCTCCATCTGCACAGTTTTCGAATTGATTATTTTTTTAACAATAAAGATGGAACACGCTGAGGAAAGGTTAACTGAGGAGGTTCAGAGACACGCCGTGTTCTGCGCAATTTCGCCAAAAAAGTTTTAGTCGCCATTCTTGTAAGTAGAAAGTTAACCCGACTGGCAAAAGAGACGCAGCACCGACTAGTGTTTTTACAGAGTAAACCAGACTTGACAAACACACAAGTATAAATGTCCCGCACTGGCACAGGCTGTATGCATAAGCTACGGTGTCTGTGTCCAACAGTACTATAAAAGCTGCCTTAAGTAACTTCCACACGAATGCCAGAACCAGAAGTTTTCCAGCAGAACATTGAATTGTCCCAAGGAAGTCGATCTTATTTACTTCTCCTGTCAGCGGTTTTAATCTCGGTCTTTAATCTCTGTACTTTTATTGTGACAGTAGCCGTGTTGACATTTGAAACCACTGACGACACATGGTTGTCGCGTCCGGCCAAGAAACGCGTCTGCGAGGTGCAGCCGGGGCAGTCGCCGCGCTGTAAAACAGGACAAACGTGTGGCGAATTACGTCAGAGATGTGGCCACTGAACAACAGACACTCGATACGGTTTAACAGAGGACGCGCGGGTCGGACGGACAATACAGGGTCACATTTCAGCGAGGATGGGACAAGTTGAGGTTTTGGAAACAATCAGCCGCTCAGACATTCGTGAAATCCCCATTTGATTGACACAATGCAGCAGAGCGGGAATTAGGTAGCTTTCATGAACCACAATCAACTCACAATTTGATGCTCGTTAAGTCGTCTGACTACAGAGCGAGGGGAAATATGTAAATGAGAACAATGGAATGATGAGTTTGGCTGGATTGAAGCACATTCTGAAGACTTGTTACCAGATGTTGGGTATGATTTTTCTGTGGATTCGAGAGAAACGATCTGTACAACACCACATCTCATCTTTATTTAGTTTTTTACAGGCATAGAAACTATTAAGCCCAGCCAAAGACGGGGTAATGCCAATTTAATCGGAAAAAAAGAGGATTTTCTCTTTTTAAAAGGTTTTTATTTGCAGGGCGTATGAGTGAGGATTTTTCTGTTAATTCTTTTTTTTTTTTTAAGTTTATAATCCCTTTTTCCACACATACATACACTTTTGTATCTCTTATGTGTCCTTTTTATACTTTTTTTCTTATTTTTTTACTGTTAATCTCTACTGGACATTCCTCTCCTTTTCCAGTCTGGTCCAACGATCGTCCAAAAATGACATATTATACCCAACCCAAACTTTTAGGCATCTCCTGGCTGGTGTGTACACCGATCAGCCACAACATTATGACCACTGACAGGAGAAGTGAATAAAATCGACCATCTTGTGAGAATTGAATGTCCTGTTGGGAAAAATTTGGACCTGGTATTCATGTGGATGTTACTTTGACATGTAGCACCCACCTAGACCAGACCAGGCACCCCCCCCACCCCATAGTGATGACACACAAAAACGGTTTAAAAACGCTCATGTCCAGTCTTTGATCAGTCAGAACTGTTTTGGAGGCACAAGGGAGACCTACACAATATTAGGCAGGTGGTCATAATGTTATGCCTGAGTGGTTGTCCTAATGCCACATCAGCAAAGTGCCCTATTGCCCTATATGAGCATTTTTTTTTTCACTTCAGATGTGATTTAAATTGTCATTTGTTTCATGCTGACCCTGATGAAGACCGTGAGCCGGAATGCGTCGCCGGTCCAATAAAGTAGTTTCATATAGTCCGAGTGCTTGACCTTTCCACCGTATGATTTTCTGCGCTAATGGAAAGAAACGTTTCCTTTGTTGTGGATGGAAAAGAGGGTTTTTCAAATTCCGTGTGAACAAAAACACGTACGCATTAGATCTCTTGCAACTGGCAGGTTACGGCACAGCAGAAGCAAATGGTTAATGAGGTGTAAGTGGAATGACCTGGAATTTTGTACTCAGCTTTACAGGCCAACAGAACCTCTCCATCTCTTTTTTTTTTCCTCTCCTCTAGCGGTTCAGAGCTCTGATTAGGGAGTTAGGGGTCCTTGTGGTCATATTTTAATACAAGCCTGAGCACTCCGAGGCCCTCCTCAGCCTCTCACTTGCCACATCTCTTCGCGGGGCTAGCCGTCCTCCAGAGAGCTGTTCTACATACTGCGGACAAGGAGCACAGCATTGCGCGAAAGCCTGCAGAGACTCTACACCATTTATCTCTCAGCTGCAAGGTTGGGCCAGTACTAATTGACTGAGCTGTGTGTAGGTGTGTGCGTTTGTGTGTGTGTGTGAGTGTGTGTGTGTGTGTGTGTGTGTGTGTGTCCTGGTCCCTCGAAGCGTGGCACATTAGTAGGAGCCAGAGATGATAGGATGTGGTAAAGAGAGAGGGGGAGGCCAACCTTGTGTTGCAAGTCCATCAGAGGGGGCTCAAATAAAAAGCTCTCCCGTAAAGTCAGTTATTGGCTCCTGCTCTCAGAGATACGGCCAGTAAAACTTCTCTGGGCGCAGATAAATCGCACAGCTGAAGGGAAGATCCTCATTCATTACTATGTAGTTGTTGCTTTTTTTTTTTATGTAGTTTTGTGCAACGTTGATATCCGTTATGATGACATTGCACTGAACATAGTAAAGAAATGTAACCACAAAGTAGAAAGAAGTTTTAGTTGTGAGCAATATTTTCCAAGGAACTTAAAAGACTGCTGCTTTTGTGATTTTATACACTTGACTAATGCAGAAGATAAGACAACAATGTCACCAGATAAGGCAGTGAGAAGCGGCAGCCTCCTGGGCTGAGCGATGAAGTCCATGTGGAAGTGCAGTTCATCGAGTGGCCACTTGAGGCTGGCTCCAGAAGGGAGCTAATCCCCATAGACCCCCATGTATTTCATTATTCATGACAACCGCACCGTATTTTTTATTAAGGTTTAAAATTCTGCATAATTAAGGCTAACAGGTAGCGGAGAGTTAGGTGGGTGGATCTCAACATCCGACATGACCCGCCATATTTGGAGTATCCAAGTGTGGGCGGAGTAAAGCTCGTCCAACATGGCGACTGCGACGTGTGTGTGACGTCACGATGGCTTTGTCCATATATACAGTCAATGGGTGGTGACCATAGACTGTACAAAGATGGACCGCAGATCTTACAGCAAGTAGAGCTCCCCCTGGTGACTGGCTGCAGTATAGGTTATAAGCTCCACCTCCTCCATGTTAGGACAAATCTTTTTTTTTTTACAAGAATGGTTTCAGTCATTTTAGGTAGTTAATACAATGCTGATGCATGTTCAAGTCATCCCTGGAAAGTTTCATTTTAATTAGTTATTTGGCGCTTTAGAAACAGGATGTGACATCATGGTTACTACCAGTTGCCATGCCAACAACTCTGTAGCGCGCAGAGTTAATCAAAACGCCAGGGAGTCTAGAGGAAGTGTGGTCGGCTCATCGATGGCGTGGATCTGCGTCCATTCTCAGACCAATGCACTTCTTGTGCATTGTGGACCCGCTATCCATATTTATATATGTAACAGTCTTACAACAGTTAGCGCGAAGGAGATTCAATCCATGCTGTTTTTGTTTGAGATTTACACCAAAATGGGATCAGCCCTGGAAATGGTGCTGGTAGGACCCCAAAATGTCTAAAAACTAAAACTAGACAAGTGTGTTGTTGGAGCTTTAGTGGAGATTGACAGAGATGGTGACTCAAGTCAAATGCTCAAGGTTCCTGTCATTATGGAAAAAATGCTGCACCCAGACAGTTTTTCTGCTCAGTTTCTTTCAAGAAGATTTAATTTGGAAACTGACTCCAACAGTTCCTGCGCTGAAGCGTCTGCAACGGTTCCCAGTCTCTTGGTAATAATTTTACAATTAGCTTACACCGCTAACCTGCAGGTTTTGTTTAATAACTGCTCACACGTATGTCTTCCCCCCGCGGGACTTATTTTTCGTGACGTTGTCACGATCCCATACATCATCAATTAACTTGTTGAGAAACAGTTGGAGTTGCAACCAGTGGATTGGATTGCTACAAAAATAAGACAGATTGGAATTATCCGTAAGTGTTCCTGGCTTTGTGTTGCTGCACAACCCTCGCAACCCTCGTTCTCTCTCTGTGCGCCTCTCACCACTCCGCTCTGGACTTTATCAACGCGTTGTTTGACTTGGCCTCCTCCCAATGTAAGCCCAAGTACAGCACGGAATTGGCTGTCTAACCGTCCACAGGGAGATGGTTGAGCTGTGTGAGTGTGTGTGTGTGTGTGTGTGTGTGTTGGTGGGCAACGATCTGGGGGGAGTGGAAGCACCTCATTCTCCTGGACCAGGAAGCTCTGAATCATGCTGGCTCTTCCTGGAAGGACCCAGAGGGAGCCGGGCTGAGCCGGCTGGACTCAGGCAGGCTGTCTGAGCCGGAGCTTGGCCTCTCGCTGACACCAAGCTGGTGGCGAGCGCAGCTCTTACCTCACCCTCGCAAAGGCGCGCCACGCCTTCCCTCTGCTCACCAGGTTGGCACGCTGCAGGCACTTTCCTGCACTGGGAAGAGTTTGCAGCTTTGGCTTCGGCACGCACTGATAACCTCAGCCTGTGGAACTTAGAGAAACGAGATTTTATTGATTGGATGTAAATAGCACCAGGTGGGCTACAGCGGCTGCCTTCTTTGTGCATTCTGAGATGCGTTTTCATTACCGACACCAATAGTTCAACAATCCCGCAGTTTGAAGGCATCAGTTTAGCATGCATACGAGCTAAATATAATTGTGTCAAGCTGTCACCTGCCTACGCTGTCACAGACATGGTTTAGTTCATGGAAATCACACTCTCCCCTTGCCTGAGGTGCTGGAGATCTAGGCATGTAAGCTGATATTAATAGTAGAGCCGCGTTGGTGCTGCAGGGTGTCCACACCTTCCTGTTTTCTCTGTCTTTGTTTTGGCCTCGCGTTGACAGATTTACCTCTGGAGGAACTCCAGCATCTGAAAGGGGAAAAAATGGCCTCCATTGTTCAGATGAGGCTCTAGTGGAAAGAAAACAGACTTTTTTTTTTCTTTTTTTTGGGGGGAGGAAAATAACAAGGGGGTAATAATGGGAATCGCAATACCAATATTATAAACAACCTTGTCACTGAGACGTGTATTTGTTATTTTTAAAGGAAATTGAGAGGAAAGACGTGTTTTCCCAGTGAAGTGTGCCTCTTTCAGTGAAAGTGGAAAGTCTCAGAGATGTTTAGCTCACTTTGAGGGGTTTCTGAAGGGGGCTCGCTGAGCTGCAGTATTTTTTTTTCTTTTTTGTTCTTTTTTTTTGATAGAAATCAGTTGTAATAGGGGTGGATACCACCGCCGCGTCTTCCTGCGGCACACTGTCAGATAACTTTAAGAGTTGTCTCTTCCTCTCACAGTTTTCCCCACCGAACTCCGCCGGGAAATTAAGTCAGGAGAAGTGGGAGTTATCCGACTCTGTAAAAGCACAGGCTTGGCAAGGATTCCCACAGAACTCACATTGAGACACTACATCAAAATTCAAAAAGAAGTTGTAGCATCAGCTGGGATAGAAACCAAGATAAATACAGATTCCGGAGCTACATTGTATTTGACAATTCATTGAAAGATTTGATCTAAAGCTCTCCGGTATGTGATTTAATTTGACAACTTACTAAAAATAACCCGTTGGATAATCAAAATCTTTCTAGCTGTCCGTGCAGTACAGAGAAAACGGACTATCTTTGACTGCCTGTAAAACTGGGAAATCTCATTCAACAATAAGCTGCTGTTTTTCCAAAAAGATGGATCATGGGTCAGATATTTTTGGACTTTCCATTCCGTTTAAAGATAAAAAAAAAGAAAAAAGAAATCCCCACTGTTTTTCCCTCAAAGTGTCTTCATGTTGGTTGTCGAAGATTGTCGGGCGCTATAAGGATTTATTGTTGCGTAATGCGAATCAAACAGATCTAAATCAAAAGACTATTCCCACCTAATCCTACCTCACTTTAATCTTTTTCTTTTTGCAGATTTGCGCCGCGAGTCACATTATTTTTTCGCAGCAGCTGTTGGAAGATTTTTTTGTTTAATTTTTTTTTTTTTATCCGTAATTACTAAACGAATATTGAAATCAGCTCAAACTAGAGAGCGCGTACTTGTGCCAAGAGTGAGCCATTTGTTCATCTAATAGAAGTTCTCTAATCTGGATCTCCATCAGAATGAGCAGTGATTTAAAAAAATAAAAATAAATGGGGAGGTGGGGGGAACATGGGCTAAGTGCAAAAGCTCAATAATGGTCCAAGTAACTTAACAGGGAAATCATTTGAAAAACAATTATCATGTTATTATAGTGTGTTTTCATTATCAGTTGCTCTGCAGATTATTCTTTGTATTCATTTTCATCCAATAATTGTTTGAGCTGTAATGAACACCAACAAAGAATCGCTGGTTTGTTGACCTGTAGAAAACCCACCGAAGCACCAATTATTTCCAATCAAACATTATATTTTTTTCATGGAGACTGACAAATTACATGCACAACCTATTTCGCCTGAACATTACAAATCAAAAGAATTAAAATTTGCACGCCTGCCATGTGTTTAGAAATAAAAAAAAAAGTGGAGCCAAAGCATCAACCCTCTGTGACTACTATTTGCAACTAAAATAGAAAAACACTCGGTGTCCTACTTTTCTTGTTTCTGTCTTTTTCTCGCTTGCCAATCAAGGCAAACAAAATAAGGTGTTATTTTTATTATCCGAGTGCAACTCTGAGGCTTTTCTTTGGGTTTCGGGTCCTAATGTGTGTATGTGATGTCGGGTTAAAGCCTAGATGTCTTATCTACGCTAGAAAGCTCCCGCTTGGCATTTCTTATCATTTATGTTTTATCTTTTGTGAGGACAAGGGGGAAGCTGTGGGAGAAGTGCAACCTGTGATAGATTTGTTGTGCATTGAAAATATGTTGAATAACTCTGCATCCCACAGTATTAGAAACTAACCGACATGTGGAAATGTACCGTTTTAGATTTAGACATGTCAGAACCTGCTGCGTGAAGTGTCAGAACAAGAGTCTTCCCCTTCAGCAGAGAGCCCGGGGGCCTCACTGCTCACTCCTTCACATCCTTAGAAAGTGGAGTCTTACTGGAGCGGACCCCAAGGCTTAATGTCAGCAAATTAATTATGGATTCACCCAATTAGTTCACAAACTACACTGTGTTCGAGGGAAAATGATCATTCCCCCCCAAATGATGTCTCTCTTCAGCCTTTGCTCTTAGAAAGTGTGTGTGCTCGCCCGAGTGTGTGAAGCGACACGCAGCAGGCAGGTAGCCTGACCTTTTTAATTATTCAATCTCTCAAACTCATCCGCAGACTCGCTCTCTCTTAGCATTCAGCCTCCAGTTTGGCTTCCTAACAATCTCCCTCCTGTCCAGACGTATCTCCATCTGTCTTAAACAAAAGAAAGCAACCTGTCTGTTCGGTTCTTAACGCTCGTCCAAATCACACACGAGTCTCTGTGTCAACACATGATGCGATAGTGTTACCGTAATGACCCCTCCCACAGGTGTCTGATAAAGGCGGTGGTAACTGCTATCTAATCAAAGTAACTCAGGGGCGTTGCTCGTATTTGTCAACCATATAATTATTTTGTCAGTTTGGCAAAACCAGAATTCTCTCTAGGATTATGCAGAATTGTGTTTGTCCAGACAGCAGCTAATGATGTTTTCCTTTATTGATTATCCTATGCATTCATTCTCTGATGCAATAATGAAGCATTTAGTCAATAAAAGGTCAAAATGGAAACATATAATTGCAAGGGCAACAGAATTCCTTGTTTTGTTTGAGTCTAAAACCTGATGTCATGATGAACAAGTCCCCGCCAAGTCATCCTCATAGTTTAGAAGCTAACGCCCTTTCATTCATGCAAATTGCTGTCAGTTAGTGTTGATTTACCAGTGTGTTAATTGACAAACCTGCTTGGGGAGACACCTCCTCCTTACCAGAGAATTAACCTTTTAGATTGACTGGTGTGTAAGGAGAATATGGTGTCATCGGCGTAGAGTCGTCTGAGATGCATCAGATGAGGTCAAAGCACTGAGCTTAATCCTGTTATTTGATGATCTTGGTTGGCCTCCGCCCAGAAATAGTTTCTCACTCTACAAATTACTTTTAATACGTCAAAAGTCCATCATATAAAATCGAGGTATGAGATGTTTATATTTGCGCCGATCCCATCAGAACCCATCGGCAATCATCTGAACCTTCTTCCAAATTTTGCTCTAAATAACAAACATCCTGATTAGGGATGTCCCAAGGCTTTTCTGCACACCGATCTGGTATCGATCTTTTAATATTCAGTATCGGTTCAAGTCCCGACCTAATCTTAATTTAACAAAATATCCACCTCTGGAAATTCATAAAATCCTTTTTTTGTCTTACTTGTGTTCTCCAAGATCATGTATGCACCCAGCCCTCTCAAACTAGGAGAACTTATGCTTATACAACTAGGAGAATGCAGCTCCCCGGGAAACTTTTTGAACCGTAGGGTTCAGTGTATACTGTGCATACTTGCCAAGTATACTTGCCGTATTTTGCATTTTTATCATTTCTTTTTGAGCGACGATCTCTTAGAATCACCTCACAAAACATCCACATTGCACTATTTATACATTTCAGTCTGACTGACTATACTTTCCACAGTAAAGTACCTTCATTCAGCAGACATGCTCATGCTGCACGATGCGTGAAATTTGTTCTCGTTCCTAGGACTGCAGAACAAAGTTTGTTTTGGCCAAGTAATTTATACTTTGTGAGAAACAGAAGAAGTTCATTCAGCTTGCACCCACGCACAGTATGCTGAGAGATTAGCGGTCACACTGCGAATATTAGCTTCTCGAAGCCCAGCTAGTGGACGCTAGCATTAATGTTTTTCCACATTACTGCTTTTCCGCATTAACCACGCCTACTTCCAGTTTCTGACCAAACGCAGAATAGTTGTCGGAATGCTACGTGAGTAAAAAGGTCCGTCCGATTGACAAATGACTTCTCGCTTCTTGCAAAATGTATAACAGCCATGTTGGGCATGTGATTTTGTGGCAGCTTTGACACTAACCAACTACCACTGCGTTAGAAGAAGTTCTTTTCTTTGTTTTCTTTTTGCCAGCTTTGCCACCATCTGGGTGCTAAGAGATTTTGATGCTAAAGGGACGTGGTTTTAGTTTATGACAGACTTAAATCAAATAACTACAAAAAAATCAGTTTTGATTGAAACCCCATACCGACCCGATCATTTTAAAAATGTGTGGATCGGCCCAGATACCAGTATAATCCCGATTACAGATATCTAGGCCATGACTTTCTGTTTCATGAGCTGCTCATTGTTTAAAGTGCGACTAGCAACACTAGATGCTGTAGTTTAGCGATGACGTCTGCGATCAGTTTAACACGTATTTGCTCCACAAACATGATGTGTTGGCCCATTTGTTGAAGCGCTGTAACGGAGCGTCTCTTCTGCTCGCCACGCACTGTTTACCTCCCAGAAACCAAAGCCTGGTCAATAATCCTTCGGACTACAACCAGACTCCATATAGAATCCACAAAGCTTCCGCTGTCGAAATCTTATCCCTTGACTATAGATATTTGCATATTCATATGCAAATATCTGTATGTAGATACCGTAGTTATTTCTTCAAAATCTGGCAAAAGCAGCAGTCTTCAACATTCAGTTTTGTTCTGTTTCTTGACAAATGACAAAAAGCTGTTATTTTTCCTTTAAGATCGTTCGATCAGAATGCAATTTTCGTATTTGTTTGTTAGTGTTTAGCTTAGCTTAGCTTAGCTTGGCTGCATCTTCATGCTGCTCACCACAGATTCATGCTTGTTGCAGATTTACTTTTGTTAAAACTGCCATTTTGCCATAAATATACTTTCAATAATCCACAATAACAAAAATACAGTCGAGTTTTGACCAATATTTACAGTTTTATTCATCTTTTTCTGGGTTTCAATCACAAACAGATCACTCATTTTTGTGCGCGTGTTGTGCTGTATTCGAACCGCAACCCACCCACCCTCGTCGACTGACTGCCCTGCCCCCGCCTAAGCGCACTGTGCACGGGCAGTAGTGATCC
The DNA here is from genome assembly GCF_022458985.1 of Mugil cephalus. Classification (NCBI taxonomy): domain Eukaryota; kingdom Metazoa; phylum Chordata; class Actinopteri; order Mugiliformes; family Mugilidae; genus Mugil; species Mugil cephalus. The sequence goes on along the minus strand of NC_061785.1, from coordinate 7,498,113 downwards.
CTGTGGTTTACCGACACCGGGCAGAGTTTGTGCTCACGACGGAGCCATCCTTGGGAGACGGAGTCAGCCGTCACAGATATGGATTCCTATATTTAATGGCTCTCGCTCGCGCACAAATGTTTCTCTTTCGGGGAGCGGAGGCTGCACAGGGCGGGGAGTTTTATTGATCATCTGACTTTTAATGCCTCTTAAATATTAAGATTCATGTATATGACCTTTGTTTTTGCATTGAGTGTGCAAAATCCTTGCCTAAATACCCTTTCAGATCCTGCTTACTGAGCTTTCAGCTTTATTTATTTATTTATTTATTTATTTTACACTGTGGATTTCTCTTTCCCCTGCATTTATTAAAGAACAGAGATTATGCTTGGCCGTGGTTTCGGGGTTCGCTCCGCTTGCAGTCGGCTCAGGAGCTGGTTGCAAACAGAAAAGGGGCACGAGCAGTGGAAAAGGTTTGGCCTCATGCGCGGATCTAGTTAGCCTCAGCAAGCACTCCTTTTCTCCACTTCCCACCCTCTCTGCCACTCTCACTCTTTACACACACACACACACACACACACACACATACATAAGTGGACGGCCCTGGAAGAAGAGGGCCTGGTGATTGATGACTCTGTGTGAGAAATCTCAGAGGCAGCAGCTCTACAGAGAGATGGACACATGAAAAGGGAGGAGGAGGGTCTTGGGGGAGAGTGAAATGAATTAGGGTGAGGCCTTGCAGCGGCGGTTAACATACTGGAGCCGGAGTGGCGTATTGTTGAGAAAGACACCCTGGAAATAACCTCGTGTGTGGCTTCGCCTCTTCAGGGTCACCGTCTCACTCACAAGCAGTAACTTTATGAGCAGTCCGTGCGTAGCTTTTCTGCAATTAATACTTTGAATCCTGTTTTTCTCTTGTCTGTATAGTGTTTATATGCTGCTTTATTCATATTCTGTTCTGCTGCTCGCTGCCTTCTACCGGCCTCAAACAGATATGAGCTGGGTTCTGCTCAAGGTTTCCTTCGTGTGCAGGGAGCTTTCCCCTGCAGCCGTCGCCTTAGCGTTCGCTCTCTGGGTCTCAGGTTCCGTGAAGCATTTTGAGACAATTTGGAAACAATCCGTCACTGGAAATAATCTACCGGAGGGTTCCTTCCTCTGTTGCTGACGTGACTCTTTATTTTTTCCATTTGGGTTTGGATGCTTAGCGTCTCCTTTACCGATTGTAATAACACATATGGCTCCGAAATCAAATCTCCATATGGACCTCTAGACACGGTCTGAAAACGGAGTATTTCTAATAATTGGTTAATAGAGAGGGCGAATTCAGAGCAAAATCTTGAATAATAATAAAAACAAAATGTCCTGATGGCGCGTTGCGCTCCTTCTCTGTGTACCTCCCAGTGCGATGGTGCTATATGGTCCCATATGTGCAGAAGTGTCATGATAATGTCACATTTTACCGCCCACACACATGCCTCCTGGCTCCGAGCTCCAGACTTGACTGGATTTCTCATATATTCCACTAAAAGACCGAAGCACAGGCCGACTCGCGCATCAGTCTGGTTGCTTACCGACGGCAACGGAGAGCGCTGCTCCTGTCCTGTTTTCTTTTTCTTTTCTTTTTTTTTGTCCTCTCCCCTAAATCCTGACAACGAAGAGCTGATGAAGACTTTGTGGGATAACTGTAGCTTTTACGCTTTCCGACAGAGAGGGAGATTTTTTTGGGACTGTGAGGGGAAAACTCCACACCGTTGAGCACGGTGTAGAATTTAATTTAATCCTGCGTTTCATTCATTTGATTCTTATTGATGCGGATCCTCTCTCATTATGTAATGCAAGTGCAAAATCGTGCCCAAATACAGGATACATACTCATACAGGAATGTAAACTGTGCAATTTAACATTCTCAGGTGCGATTGCAACTGTGCATCCCCCCTCCCCTTCCAAACCTTCCAAACATGGAGAGCCACGCAGCTTCACTTACCAGCTTTCTTTTAAAAAGTAGAGAGCTTGGATGGGCTTGGATGTTTTAAGAAAAAACTGACCATAACGAAGCAACTCTTCATTGTACACATGTGTAAAGTAAGCGTGATGGTGTGCTGCTCCGTGAGTAGATGTTAACTACCCTCTGTTGGCCTGAATGTGTCATTACATGACAGCCAACCTTCAGGTGCAGACTTTCACTTTGTCAGATGATAAATTTCCCTCTCCCTCTCATCTCCCATCTGGTTTCTTTCCCGTATTTGCTTTGTTTTAAATGGCCTTTTTCGTAAAAAAAATAATAAGAATAAAATAAATAAATAATAAAAAAATAAAAACAAAAGTTTGCGTTTGAGTAGAGGAGTACCTCAAATACCACCGCGATCAATAAGAGATGCGCCGAGTGACGAGCTAGATGGAGCTTCAGATTCAGAGCGCTTGTCAGGGAAAGAAAAACACACTTCAAACGAGAGAAAAGTGGAGCTTTCAGAGCGCAGGAGCTCCGGAGCAAATGGAGCACTTTGTCACCAACAGTATCTGAGAGCATGTGTGTGAGAATGTGACTGTAGATATCTGTTGCCTGCAGCTTCCCTGGCTCTTTGTGAGCGGGAGGCTGAGTGACTTTGTAGTCAAGGACTCTTTATTGCCTTCCCGTGTCAGAGATTTTCTTCACGCTTTTACATCAATAATGTGTGTGTGTGTGTGTGTGTGTGTGTATAGACGGTACGTGTGTGCGCACGCCAGCATTGTGTTTAACCGCCCTCCTTTGTGGCTTTCCCCGTAGGTGTATGTGCCGAGGCGGTATGCCCCGGGGAATAGTGCTGACAGTGCACTAGGAGTCTGAACCTTGTCAGTATCTGTGGCTGAGGAGGAGAAGGTGCCGAGCCGAGCCGAGCCGAGCCGAAGCCGCGCCGTCCCGTGCCGTGTTTGACGCCATGTCCCTGACTGACAAACACAAAGTGAAGAGACAGCGGCTGGACCGGATCTGCGAAGGTAAAGTTATGTGACTTTCCTTAACTTTCCCCGTCCCCCCCACGCTTCACCGAGCACGTCGCATCAAATGCCATTTTAATGCAAGCCAAGGGGCCTCGGAGTCGATCTAAACACCTAAACCTGATCTGTGTGTGGTATTGATTTTCTTGTGTTTGGAGCTGCAGTGGATCAAATCGAGCCTCGCCGTATAAAGGTTGAACTGTAGTTACTGAATGTGAACAAACGGCTAAATATCAAGCCACAGCTGAATAGTTAGTGTAGTTTCTTTCTATATATCTGTTAAAAAAAACGATCAGCCACAACATAAAAACCACTCCGGGCAGACTTCTGTGTCTGGTGAGTGGGGGTGGCCTGTGTATGTGTGTGTGTTATGAAATTGTCATTATGCGTATAGAGATGGATGGGGTCACGCCTCAGAAGATATTGTTTGCATACACTGATCAGCCATAACATTATGACCACTGACTGGAAAAGTAAATAACCATGTGGATGCACAAGGTGTTGACCTGGCCTCCAAATTCACTAGATCCCAAACTGATCAAGTATCTGCGAGTTGATCCACAGAGGCCCCTCCCCTCAACTCCAAAGGACCCCCACTAACAATATCCTGTTTCCAGACGCCACAGGACACGCTCAGAAGGCCCACGTCCATTCTCTGATGAGTCAAAACTGGTTCTGTAGACTTACACAATATCAGGACGGTGGTTCTATTGCTTTGGCTGATCCTCTAGCCAACTACCACTACGTGCATGACCCAAACACCTATCGGTGATCAATGCCCATTGATTGCTATCATTTTTTCCTGGCACTCAACGCATGTCAGATACTACAGTGCACGGCGGTTGACCTCGGCAGCGAGCAGTCATCTGGCGGCCATAAATGAGATTACTGCTGCGCTCTGGCCTCTCCGTGAGGCGCGGCGTGTTTGTGTAGGAGTGTCTGTTGGGCGACTTGTGTTTATGGAGAATCTCTAAACATCTGAGCTCAAGTTAGATCACCGCGGGGAGTTGAATGGTTTCCATCCCGTCACGCCTGTTAAGAAGCAGCCAATTTTACATCGCGAACCGCGGTGATTATTAGGCTTTAGGTCGCGGATTAGAGAGCGGCGGCGTTGCATTGAAGGGCCTGCACATGAAGAAATAGGAACCCTCCCCTGCTGTGCACATAGCTACATAGTCAGCCCAGGCAACAAGAAATAGAGGTCTTTGTGTGGGTGTAGAAAGTGTGTCTGAAGCCTTGTGAATGTGCATTTTTAAACCCACTTGTTTGACTCGGCCCAGTTTGTGTGTGTGTGTGTGTGTCTGTGTATGTGTGTCTGTCAGACTGTGACCTGAGGTAAAATCATCTCCTTTCTGCTGTCTGGGTCCCCAAGAGGCTTGTTAAGCTGCTGGGCCCTCCTGGAGCCAGCGCAGGGAGAAAGCAGACATGACTGCAGCGCTGGAAAATGAAGCAAGACGCACCATTACCCCCAGAGCCAGCATATTTGTTTTGCAGCGTGATGTAAGCACCTCAGCGTGGCGCGCATGAAATGAAGGACATATGCCACGCTTCCTGTAAAATGCTCATGCTCATGCTCTTGTGATGAACTTTCGGTCTGAATCGCTTGCGTGCGGAGTCTAGAAATAAATCAAAACTCCAGGAAAATACATCAGAGTGCAGAATCCATACAAATATAAAAAAATACTCTTAAATGTGATCGAGGCTGCTCCTTTTAAGAAATATCTCACTAGATGCTGGATGTATTTCTATTTTCTGTTATGTTGTTGAAGCTTTGAATCTTTGACTGCACTATCTTGTTTGTTGTCAATATACACCAAGAGATTTTTTTCAATTTAGGGAGATTAAATTTAAGGAAATTTACCAGCACCTAAAGGGAGAATTAGTCCCACTAACCAACCGTTCATCTTGAGACAAATACCTTGGTGTACGTATTGTGGTACAGTGCAGTAAAAATATATGGTTTAAACATAAGCACTGGCCAGCTGAAGTCCAATCCAAGAAATAGTAATCCCATTCCATAAAAAAATGTTTGTTTGTTTTTTTGCTTTCTAGAGGTGCTCATGATCAGATTCTGTTGGACCGTTGGATAAAACCAGGCTTTGTGCTTATGTCCTGCTCCTGGCAGTGGCTTTATAATGGTGGTAATCTACCGTAATCTACCGGCCCCTGTGAGGGCCAAGAACATTAACCCTCTTAAAAAGGCTTGCAGTATTTGAATTACCATAACTCACAATGGTTTGCGCTATAGACCCCTTCACGGTTTGTAAACAATATAATGTTTTCTAAGGGGCGGGGCTTAACTGGAGGCAAAACATCTGAAACACTATAGCTTTTAACGGCGGTTAGCATATTTGGCTGTGCATATTTTAGAGAATATACAAATACACTCATTCTCCAAGATCGTGAGTGTTATTTTAAAAAGTTGACTCTGACTGATGGGACTACACTCACCGACCCCTACACTCTCACTCAAGAATGGACGATTTGACCAAAAGAGGACACAGAGGAGACGAAGTCTGGTCTGTCTTTATCAAGTGAAGCTTCTCCTGCAAAGATATTGCAAGAAGTAAGTGGAACCACTGTGGAGGGTAACGTAGTAAATGCAACTTCTGCTTGGACACCCCTGAAACACACAATTAATGTTGTGTTGCTCGCTGTTAATGTCAACAGAATCCCCCAAATAATGACTTAACGTAATTTCGGTCACGATTTATTCCAACCCATAATGTTATCCAGGCTGAAACTGATGATGCATTACAAATTAATTTCACCTGACATCAAGTGTGCACTTTGTTGATAATTGTCTCACTCCAATCCTTTCTTTTAATCGCCAAAGCCAAACCAAAGTTGTCGACAACTGGCAGTGGCTGGTACGTGATAAAACTTGTCTTTTGGATTTTTCTGTGTTGGCACCAAAAAAAAAATGCTTCCCTCTATTTTGTCTCCAGTTAACATTGTGACGTCACAGTGACGTAGGCCATGAAGGGGCGAAATTCAAAGTGTGGCTGAACACTGGGAAGTTGTGCTTTTGTCAGGAAGTCCTTAGTGACATCTCAATGGTTTAACTAACTTTGTTTTTACCAACAAATTCCTCCAAACAACTCTCTCTGGTCTTGCATCGTTACCCAACCTGCAGCCAACAGCAGCGGTGCGTCGTCATTGCCGCGATGGCTTTTTTTATTTTACAGAACAGTCACACTTTTACTTTTGTCCGTTGGTGAGTTACGGTAATTCAAATGCCAAAGTTTTTCCATTTATGTTTAGGTCTTAAACGGTTAAGTAATTCACACAAACAGAAATTCATTGAGCTTAGCCTTAAAGGTGAGTCATCAGCTTGGTCATCTTTCAAAGCGCAGGTGTCCCGCGTGTCGGTGGAAATCCTTCCTGATTACAGTTGCAATTCTCATCCAGATGCCGAATCTCTGCGAGCGTCGGACAGCTGAGGTAGTTAGTCATTCCTGAGGGAACAACAGTTTGCCTGCTCTGCTGGGCATGAGCTCAAAGCCCACGAGAGACGGTAACAGGTGTTGCTGTGATGCATGCTTCGCGGTGAGCTTTACCTGCCGACGTTCCTCCTCGCACGCTCGCAGACACACACGAGGACGCACGCGCCGGCTCTCCAGATGGCCATCATATAAGATCAGTGAATCAGTCCTCTGGCGGACATTGTGAGGGCGTAAAGGGAAAAAAAAAGAAAAAAGAAAAAAAAAAAAAAAAAAAACAGCTTGTGATTTGTGATTTGCTCGTGAGCCAGCGACCAGGCAGAGTCGTCCCGCCGATTGCTTGTAGCGGCGTGATAAGGCTGCCATGGCGATTGTCTCAGAGCGGGGAGGAAAAACACACACACACGCACGCACACACACACGAAGCGAGACTACCGCTTTTGGTTTCGACGCGCAGGTACAAACCCTCCACCGACTCCATTTGGCCGCCGACGGTCGCAACTCATCTTAATCCAGGTTCGCACTTCAACCGGGCTTCAGTTGGCAAAGGGACACAGAGCAGATGAAGCCGTGATTTGCGCCTCTCAGTCGCTTTCAAGTGGAAATCTGGAACAATCTTTTTTTTTTAAACGATAATAATAATAAAACGTCTGCTGAGACCACACTCCCTCTTCACTGTCCAAGAGCTTTCGCCTTTTGTTTCTTTTGTTTTCCCAACATTTAAAAAAAAAAAACAACTCCTGTCATCCAAGGCAGTTTCCAACACCATGCAAGGTGTAAATTATATTATTATTATTTCTTTAAATATCATAGCCCAAATCGTTAATTCGGGCTGTTTCTAAATTGGCATTTATGGCAATGGGATCACAAATCCATCCTCTCAAAAAAAAAACCCGGTGGCTAGATGACACGGCTGATTAAGCCATTAAAATCCTTGATATGTATTTAGCATAATCTGGCCTGTCTGCAAACAAGGAGGCAGGGAGCTGGTTGCAAATGTTTTATTTTTTATTTTTTTTATCAAAAGCTGCTAGTTAGCTCGATCAAAGCAGCTGCTGGGAAACATTAGCTTTAATTTAGCGTTATGAGTAATAGGGGGGAAAAAAAGAAAAGACTTTCCCTCTCCTTTTCTCCGTGAGCGGTGGAGATTTGTTTCTGTCGTCTGAGGAGATGAGGAGCGATCTGCCGCGGCCCGTGTTTCCTGCCAGCCTCGGGTCCTTTCATGTTCTCGGCTTAATTCGAGCTGAACCAGTGTTCATCATTTCGCAGCGACTGGGCCGAGTGGCTGGGAGGGAGGACAGTTCTGCTCCCGATCCATTTTTATTTATTTATTTATTTATTTTTCTTCCTCCCTTGCCAAGATTATTGTTTTGCTTGTAGACCGCAATACTCTTTCCCCCTCTGGGTTAGATTAGAGCTGCTCTAATCTAGTCAGATAATGTTTTAATCAACATCTGCATTTTATTCGTGTTGTGTAACACGATGACACTTTATGGTGGTTTAATTAGGACTATAATTCATCCGTATCAGTTGCTGAACAAACGCACAATGGTTCTTTTATTTTAGCGTTGATTATGTTCCTTTGTGTGTAAGCAAATTTGTTTTGTGTGAACTATGAAATGAAACGATGATCTCATATTGACTGACTGAACTAAGAAGAAATATATGAAATCTCAGATATAGGGAAAGTCTTTCGAGTAAATTTGATATTTTAATTCGACACTTTCAGAGATGATTGAGACAACACAGGCCCTCATGCAAGGGCTTATCACCCAAGAATGGTAAAGAAGATGTGTACTGAATTCAAGACGAAGCTCTAGATGTAGTAGGGAACTGTGTCGGGAGGAACGTGGGGCATCTACACTGGTCTGGCATAACATTATGACCACCTTCTATAATTGTGACAGTTGTGACTCATCAGATATGGGCCTTCTAAGGGTGTCCTGTAGTGTCTGCCAATGGGATGTTGTTAGTGGGGCCTATGGGTTGAGGGGAGCACAGGGACCTGATCAGTTTAGGAACAACTCAAAAAAACATGAAAAACAGCACTGGTCTGGTCTGGTCTAGGTATATGGTACATGTCTAAGTAACATGTTTTAATGATGGCTGATCAGTGTAAGTGTAAGGTCATGGTGTGTGGATGAAGATATTTCACCATTCGTCTAAGTGGCTTCTTTAGAAGTGAAGAAGCCTTCGCTTTGTTTTCGTATCTCGTCGCATAGAGACCGCGGTGCGTCTTTATCATCGACGGTTGGAATCTGCATGAAATGCTGACATCAAACCCTCATTCAGACTTTTTTTTTTCCCAATCAGAATAGTGCTAATTTTCCACTGTTGCACGTTGGTGTTTTCTCAGGATTTTAGTACGACTGCTGAGATTCGGGCACCTTTTAATCTCGTGAATATGTATGTAAAGCCCATGATCTTTAAGCTCTTGTAAAATAGAAAGTGCCTGCGAAACCATGCATTAACATCGCAGGAGATGCGCGTACTGTAAATGCCATTTTTGAGTTCATTGTGCATGTACGTTCAGTTCCCCCCTCCTCGCTACATCACTGCTTAAAACCACGGTTTGGTTGTTTATAATGTAATCGTTTAACTGAAGGCAAATGGTATTCTCTGTTCTATCCTTCTCTCCCGTCTCCTTCCCTCCCTCTTCTCTCACTCAGCTGCACACTCCTCGTCTCTCCAAAAAGCAAGCGGGCTGTCGTCTCTCCCTTCTGTCTGCCCCATCTGTGATGCAGTATGGGCCACTGGCTTGATAATGATAGGCAGGCGGAGAGCGGGGCTGCGCACGAGGCAAAGATGGAACAAACCGAGCCGCTAAAATGGAAGACAAGACTCTAATCAGATGCTTCACCAAATCTACTAGAGGTCTTGCCCTGTAGCGGCTCTCGCTCGGCCCCGCGCTCCTCCTTCTCCTCCTCCTCCTCCTCTTCCGACCTTGCAAATGTGTGACACGCCGCGGCGTGCTCTGCAGAGACGCGAGGTGGTAAAGAGGCGGAGGACGGCGTCTCGATAGCGCAGCAGATGTAAACCCTCCCGAAAGCCATCGGACCAGAATTGGTACCATGTGTTTTTCTTTCCTCGTCACCCCTCATTCCTCCCTTTACTTGTGTTGGAATGAGAAAAGTGCCCAGAGGCTCGTTAAAACTTTAATATACTGTACAATCACAGTAATTGAGTAGAATTTTCAAGTTCTTCCAGTCACGGTTTTAATTTATGAAGTCCCCATGAAAGTTTAATGGTTCGGCAGTTGTAGAGTCGCAGCTATCTAAATCATTCTGCAGCTATCTCCGCCTGCGCTGCCTGCCAAGTCCTGCCGTTAGCGTCCTGTGCCCTAGAAAGATGGCCAGATTGCTCCAAAGGCATGACTGTTGCTGGACGTCTGTTCAACACATTGTACCTAGAGGTCTTTCACAGAGCCGTATGACTGGCTGTGAGCTAGCAAGCAGAGAGTTGGCATACATTTGGATGTTGTTCACCAAATATCCAGTGTGGGTTTTGGAGTTTTCTTTTATTGTATTATGCATACTTGCAAAATACAGGATCCCTGTTGCTTGATGAGTGTGGTGTAGCATGCTCACTTAATTATGGAGCAGCTCTCAGGAGAGGCACGTCAGAGAGCGCAGAGAAGATGAATTCGGTAGCCCGGCTTCTCCCGCTTATGAATTGTGGGAACTGCAGCAATTTGCCTGATGGGAGATATGATACGCCATATCCTTGTTTCACTTTTAGCAACACCGTCGCGGCCGCGCTTGAGATGTTTATTATTGTTATTAATATTTTGTCAGGAAGCGGGGATCTGAGTGACACGCGGCCCTGGTAGGGGCTTATTAAAAGAAGTTATTGTCTGCGATCGCCGCGGAGAGATACAACGCAGTGATTAATGGTGTGTCTCACCGTTGACAAAAAAGCGCAGGGAGACTCGTGCCTGGGAGGACGGTGCTGAGAAATCACTGGAAGGAAATTGCTAGGTATGCTTTACCTCTAATGAAAGGAAACATGCTGTACATGTGCATCATCATGGACTGCGCAAGGCTGCCTGGAAACCGGGGATGTTCTGATTTCTTTTTTGTTCGACCTATTTAATGTTCTCCAATTTGGATGTTCCAAGATTTTTTTATTATTTTTTTTTAAATCTATTGTTGGAATTTGATTTTATATCATCGTTGCATCACTTAAGCTCCAAGCTGGAGCTGGTTATAGCGTCTTCCCCCTGTGACTTGACAGGTAGCGGGACAACATAAAGAATCCCAGCACTATAGCAGTCTCTTGTGAGTCCTAAACTGTTATAAATTTAGCCCATCTCGGTCACGCTGTCTCAGCATCTTAGCTTCGGGAGCATCCAGATGATGCCACTGGAGACTTGCTGCAAAAAAAAAAAAAAAAAATGTTATTTTAAAGCCCTGTTGCCACTTTTTTTCCCCCTTCTCACAGAATAGAAACAAGCATGTAGTCAATCTAGTTGTCACAGTCCAGTTGGTGCGATCCTATCCTCTTCCGCTGCCTTGTCCTATCTCATTTTGTTGGCCTTAGAGGTAAAGTCAAAACTGGCAGCCCCTCGCCTTATCTGCCTTTTTCCCATCACATACTTATCAAAGCTCCCTTCTTCTCCTCCTGCTGCTGTTTACATTTCTCTTGTCACGGCAAGTAAACACTGGCAGTTATCTCGCTGATGGTAACATCTCAGATAAGCCGCATTGCTCTGTTGCACATCTGCTTTATGTATAGCAGTAACGACGGGCAAGTGGAAATGAGACTAAGAATAAAGGAGTTCATTGATAATGTGAATGTTAATTGTTTGCAGTTGACAAGGCTGCAACTTGGGAGTCTGATGTGCACTAATTCCACTTTACTCATAGCACCTTCTAAAATTTAAGATTGCCCTGCTTTTCTGTTTTATGATCCCTTATGTCTGTGTAGTACGTTAACGTGAGACCTTTTTTGCATACACTCAATATGTGAATCTGCAGTTGTCCAGTAGAGGAGGCTGTGCAATCCTCGTGGTTCAAGTGGTGCATGTTCTAGCTTCCTTCTCGCAGCCATCAGATTAAATGTGACCCTCAGTAATACTTAAGCGAGTGGCCATTGTTACCACCCCTCTCTCCTGGGACTACGTACGTATCAGCCCCCAACCTCCTGTGTCCCTATGGGAGGATCCATTCATGCCTAGAGGGGATAGCGGTTGTTGGCCAATGGAGAGGTGAGCAGTGAGTATCATAAACACCGGAGGTTTACACTCCAGCAGCCTGTGTACACTATCTAGTTCAAGTGATGTCACAGGAGGCAGTGGATTTAAGCAGGAAGCTAATCCCCTCGTGGCAAAATACAGTGAACGAACAGACCGTCTCTGCCAATGGCGTGCAACAACCCCCATTGGATTAGTGCGTCTCGTCCCCTCCTCCATTCTGTTGCCACTGTCCGGCATGTGTTTTTACCCCAATATCTCACCCATTGGGTTTTTGGTTTGGAAGGTAACCGTGATGGCCCAGCACAAGCATGGTCCCTGCTGAGAGTAGAGTGGAGTAGATCCTCGCTCTGAAGGTGTGTTGCTTTTCTTTCTGCCTCTGTGTATACTGTATGTGTGTGTTTATCATGTTGTACCTGTCTCCTTGTGGATTTCTAATGTTTCCAGGGATGAATTATTTAGATAGGCTGCCAGCAGGGAGCTACGTGATAGCACAGACTTAAGTGTGAGGGGAGGGGGGAGCCCACAGCTGCTGATCAGGTAAAGGGGTAACTTCTGCTTCACCTTTTCTTCTCTCCTCTCTGTTCGTCCTTTTTGATTGGGGGGGTGAGTGTAACCGGAGAGTTGAAACCCAATACATGGCTCTATTTTCCGCTTTTATAGCTGTCCTCGTTATTGTCTTCACTGATGCCTAACTCAAGCGAGCAGTCGCATTTTGGTGGCTCTCTGGGCCAGCAAGGAGCTGAATGGAGTGAAGGCCAGAACGGCGGTTCTGCAAGTCGTTGTCACTACTGTGGTACGGTGGCAGGACGTAGGAATTCTTTGGCGCTAGGTGGGGGAGACGGTGGAGTGTGGTTTCACCATCTCTTAGATCTTCATCCGAAACAGGACTCGGTCCACCAGGCTTCCCTGTACAGACAGATCGAGCAGGAACAGCATGGACAGCAGCTGCTGAGGAAGAACTCTGTGCCCGATCTGAGCAGTAGCCTCTACCTCAGGCAAGTCATGGCAGGCCGGGCTTCGGCACCTCCTCAGGATTACTACCTGGCTGACGCAACCTTATCTGGTCAGTCGCTTGAAGAGTCTGGGTTTTACAGGGATAACCAGCACTTACTCACCAGATCAGCCTCGCATTATGGGCCCAGCACCGGGGCGGGGGGGCCTACCTGGGATCAAGGACAGGCGTGGGCCACACCTTCCGTATTGGCCTCAGCTTCTACCCCTACTCCCACGCGTCCTCCCCTTCCGCCTCCTCCCCCACCGCCGCCTCCTCCTCCTCCACCTCCTCCCCCTCCCCTCCATGAGCTGAGCCGTTTGTATAGGGAAAGTCTGGGATCTAAGATGATCCCAGACGTCCAGCGTATTGGTGGCCGCTCTTCCTCTCCTGTGGTCTACGGGGTTCAGCCCCCTCTTCCTCTTTACGCTGCCGAGCCGTCGTCTCTCTCTGCTCGTCAGGCTTATAACAGTATCAACAGCTTGTCCCTGGAACACCGCCAGCCAGCTGCCACCAAGTCAGTGGTGGACCCAGCTTCTCAGGGAATGGACGGAGTTCTGCCCCGGGCTTACGGAGCTGTAGCCTCCCAAAGGCTGCCTTATGACCCCAGCTATGACCCCAGCTCAGGCATGGTGGCTGCCACAGCTGGAATGACATCCAGCTTGCCTCTTCACCATCCCAGTGCTGCAGACCCCAAGAAGATGGTGGACCCTGCCTTTTTATCTTTCCTTCGGGCTGAAGGCTTGGCTGAAAGCACAATTACTCTCCTGCTGCAACATGGCTTCGATTCCACTCCCACCCTGGCGATGATGGAAGACCACGATGTCCGGTCTGTGGCTCCTAACTTGGCCCAGGCCCGTGTTCTGTCCCGTGTGGTGCTTGGTTGTAAGACCGGAGGGATGGCAGCACGTACCCGATCCAATAGCTTCAGCCATCGCAACGACCTTTACATGCAGCCCCAAGGTTTGACCATGGACCCCAGCCTGATCCAGCAGCCTCCCACCACCCTACAGACAGTGTCCCCAAGGATGGGAGAATTTCTTGGTAGAAGACCCAGCAGCGCACCCTCTCAACATCTCCTGGAAACCACCACCTACCCAGGAGCACGGCCCATGGCAACTGGAGCTTTCCCACTAAGCCCCGGAGGATGTAGTAGTGCCGTTACTCAGGGAAGACCATTCTCCATGTACAATGCACACACTGGTCTCGCCATGTCTGCTCTCGGACAACAGCCTCCTCCAGCTCCAGGAACGCCTGGAGCGGCGCCCAAAACCTTCTCTGGCTCCTACTCCCCCATGGAGCTGATGAAGAGGGCCCCCAACCTTCCCCCAGCATCGCCTGTAGGAGCACCGAGCCCGCTTCACAGCCCACAACTTCTGCGGAAAGGGATCAACGCTGCACCAGAGAGTACCATTGTTCCCGTAACTTCTTCGTCCACTTTCCAAGCACAAAACCTTAACAACACCAAGCTGGTGGGACGACGCACTGGTCCGCCTGTCATAGTCTCAACTATGGCCACCACACCTGACACAAGTAATTTCAAATTTAACCTTTTTCACAAATACCTTTAAACCCTCTCATCTATATTCCCTCTTGTCCTTGCTGAAATTCTTTATTTTTTTGTAGATTTTGTTTCATGTAGATTTGATGCATAGTAAGACTTAATCCTATATATGATAGATTTCTGGCGTGCTACAAAAAAAAAAAAAATAGGAAAAAAAAGCCACGTTTTTGAATGAAGGAGTAGCATGTAAGATGCATCTGACAAGTTAAGCAGCTTTGCTTTGAGAGGTCTTTTTTTAAACCATTTATACATGTATTGCAACAGAGTTGTGTCATTTGCCAGAGGGGATCCTTTCACATCATCAAGTTGAAACATATCTCATGAGCAGCTTTCCTGTTATTGAGGTCAACATTGTTTTTGGTCTTGTTCTTTCGTGCTTAAGTTTTTGGCTGAAAATCTCTTGAAGCAACAGTTTGCTTTTGGAGCTGACCACCATGATTTTTCAGTGTTTTTCCTAATTTTTAGTTTTCTCTCTGGTTGTGGTATAAAAAAAAAATCTGATTAAGACGCTTACACATTAGACAGCACTGTTTAAATACAGCATTGTGCAGCTGTTCTCCTATTATACTATTGATGTTCATTTTTAGACTAGATCTAAACACTCAAGGGAAAGTTTATTTTTGTGATGCCAAGTTACTGTCATTCTATTTTACAGTGCACTCTCTCGTAATCAATGGATTAACTGGCTCAAATCCAATTACACTAATTGGATGTATGTTTGCGTAGTCTATAATAGGTAACTGTTTTTATAGACACCCTCCTTGATATTGTGGTTGCACTGACTAAAAGTCTCCTTGTTGCACTGACGGTTAAAGTCAAACTCACCCCCAGTAATTTCAAAGTAAATTTCCACTCTGCTGTTTTCACTCGACATTTTCTAAGGTGTTTGGTATTAAAATCAATTTCTGTAAACAGCAGCTGTGATGTTCTATTCACCTTTCAGCAATTCTATTACAGCTTTTTTCTTTTTTTTTATAGTGTCACAGCTTGAAGGAAATTATCACTAAATCAATACTCAGTTTACCTTGTACGTGTGCAATAACAGCTTTGTTATTGCACCGCATATTCTTGTGATTGAGGATTTTTTTGTTTTATTTTTTTTTGTCTCATAATAGGTTAATACAAATAGTGATGAGTGAATCCTCCAGTGAGGCGTCGTCTCGGCTTATTTTCATACACGAAGGCCTTAATTTCTCCTTAACAAGCGGATATATTTCCCTGCCGATGGAATCTGATTAGCTTAGGGAAGAATGAAATCTTTTAACCTCGTTTTCAGCGACGTAACCCTTTAACTTTGTGGGCTGCTTGCACTTGTTATAGACTAATGACTTTTATGAAGTGGCTTCACTTAACGTGTTGTCAAGGAAATCTGAAGCGAACTCCGGGAGGATGGAGAAGGAGGTGTGTGTTACGGGGGAGGGGGTGGGGGGGCGTTAGTGGTCCTCTCGTTCAGCTTCCTCTCAAGGTCGCGGTGGCGGCCCCACAACAGGTTTTCACGTTTCGCACAACAAATTCATTTGCATGTAACAGACATTTGTTGCTTCGGTAACGTCATAAGATAATGGGCAGCCCTTGCCGCCCGTCGGAAAGCATACGTCTTAATTGTGTGTTGCTAAGCAACGCGTGTAATCAGTGGCAGATAATCTTAACATTTAAGGAAAAAGGGGAAAATTGGAGTTCTGCCTGCAGTGTTGCACGTTTATTTCTTTATTTATTCATTTATTGCACTTGTTACTCCTTCTCTTTTGCAGTTTGGAGCAGGAGAAAATTGGGTGAAAATCATGAGATGTAGCAGGGCACTTAATGAAACCCCCCCTCTTTCTTTCTTTCTTTCTTTCTTTCTTTCTTTCTTTCTTTCTTTCTTTCTTTCTTCTTCTTCTCTATGTTTCAAGAAATTGCTTATTGCTTTTCTGCAAAGGCTTGAGCACATCCTCGAAGAGCCTCTCCCCTGTTGCACGCGGGGCCGTCTTATGTTCAAACGTGCGCGTTGATGAAAAGTTTGAGACATTATTCCTTTTGCACCCGCTGAATAAATTGGAAGTTCCTCCGATGCAAAACCGCTCTTCCTCTTTATTGCCTCACATCAAAGTGTACATTTCCACTAGGCCGTCGAAAGCTTCCGCATTTCCACGCTGTTTAATTCAAATTTATTCTCAAAGCAGCAAAGTCTTTTAGAAGCACAAAGGAGATTGGTAGCACCTAAAAAAAGTATTTATGTAAAAGCTGCGGGTGGGAGGGCCCTGCCTGTGTACACCTCTCCACCAGGCGCTGCCTTGGTTGGCTAAAGCTGTAAGTAGTGTTAATAATGGCATTAAGCGGCCGAGTCGAGCTTATTTGCAGCAGTTCCCTTCCACCTAAAGTAGGGAGAGCGCCTTGCAGCACTCACATTGGCCATGGAGCTGTCTGTCAGTGGCATCCCACAGAGCAGCACAGGTGGGTAAACCGTCAGTGTCACGTGAGGCGGAATAGCCACCCCGCTAGCTAGAGGCGTGATTGGCTGGTAGCCTGCGTTTTGTGCGTGCTCGCTAGATTAACCGAGGTGGACAGTCGCACGTGGTTTCTTTGTGGAGATAATCCGCAGAACATCTTCAGCTGTACTTTTCTTGGCTGGAGATTTGGGGGCGTGGGGCTTAAAGCTGACAGGAAGGAGTGAGAGCAGGACTTGGCAGCGTCTCTCCGTAGCCATATGGGACGTGTCAGTTGACGTGTTCACCTGTATTAAATCTGTTCTCTTGGTGACACCGGTGCCCAGGTTGTTTCCTCTGCTTCCTGAGAGGGTAGTCATCCCCCCTCCCCACCCTTCCCCCCCGCTTCGAGTGGAAGCCATCGCTGTTAATGTTATGATAGTTGCGTAACTTTCCAGTGCATGGTTCCCATGAGAGCCTGAATGAGATTTTAATTTGGCAGCATGTGTTTGGAAGGACATTCCTGAGGATTCATGCCTAATGTGCTCTCAGCTGTCCTTGGATAAACGGCTTTGTTCAGGTGTCTGACATTGATTTCACTCCTGTCCTGTTTTCCACTAACTAGCCAGAAAGAGCATTCGCTTTGTGTCAGCGAGGCCTTTTTTTTTTTTTTCTGGCCACACCAGTGTGTGTGTGTGTGTGTGTGTGTGTATACTGCAGAGTCAAGGTAGTGTTTGTCTTGTCTTGTGCAGACAATCTGCCGTTGATTTTTATGAGGGCATAGAGCTTTGATCCAACACATGCAACTTCAAAGTATACGCGTCTCGGGATACATGGATTTATGAACAATGAATAATACACAATGCTGCTGCTGCTGCTGCTGCCCTCCAAATATCACACCGCGTACACTGATCGGGCATAACATTACGACCACTTTCCTAATATTGTGTAGGTCTCCCTTGTGCCTCCAAAACAGTTGTGATTCTTCAGAGAATGGACATGGACCTTCTGAGGGCGTCCTGTGGTGTCTGGTAGCAGAATGTTGTTAGTGGGGGGGTCCTGTGGGTTGAGGGGAGGGGCCTCTGTGGATCAACCCACAGATGCTTGATCAGTTTGGGAAATTTGGAGGCCACATGTTCCCAGCAGAACGTTGTATTTCCACGAGATGGTGAAAGTTATTTGCTTAAACCTGTTGGTGGTTATAATGTTGTGGCTGTATTGGTTCCACCTTAGCACGTTCAACTGTGACTACAACGCTTTAATGTTTAAGGATGTTTGAGTAATTGTACGAATGTAATCATAATAATTATGAGTGAAAACTGAAGTTTTTTTTTTTTTTTTTTACATATTAAAAAAGCATTTGATGGCGAATGTATATGACCTCAGTGGTCAGCGCCAACAGTTTCATCTGTACAAGAACCAGAGTCGTGAAGGTGGCAGTCTGTCCTTTGAAATCACATGACACAAGCTGAGCATGTGCATGTGCATGTAAACACGCCCTATGTGGAAGTATTAGCTGCTCTTACTGTACAGGGCTAATGGCTTTAAGCTACCTGTCTAGGAATAGGCACAGAGTCAGAGTGAGAAAAACCTGCTGTTCACATTTGTGTATGCATATGTGTGAGCTCGCGCGTGTATGTGTGCGTTGATGCTACTATTGAGGCGTCACGTGTCAGTGTGAGTCTGTGTCATCCTCGCTAATCCCACTGATATGAATGAGCGGAGACAGACGAGAGGTTTCGGCTCACATGGCGTCGGTCAGGGGTCATTAAACGGAGCTTTATAGTTCTCAGCGTAACCGTGCTCTGATACAAACGCTGCTAAATACCCATCAGTTAAAAGAATAATGTAGGAATCGTAATGCTTTGTGTATGTTTCTTTATTATATATTATTTGAGAAAATGATCCGACGAGTAAAGATCACATTTAATATTTGGACGATTCATGTCGGCCCTGTAAAACAATCGCTGTCCACATTACTTATGTGCAGAGGTTTGTTACTTTAAAATAAAATTACTCGAGTAGAAGGTTTGTTTTTACCCAAATGGGGGCGTGGCCTAATTTGCTACTGTCATCTATGGCGACAGCTCAGACCTTTTGCAGACTCTAGCACCTTAAGTGACGTGCACCTCCCCAGAAATGTAGCTACACGACGCAGCGCTGCGTTTGGTCCGTTTGCTAGTAGCATGTTTCCGCTTCGCTGTTTCCCGTTATATAACGATGGAGCTCATTGAGGAAAGGTTAACAGAGGAGGTACAATTTCGGCGAAACCATTTACCACTGTTGAAAGTGAAGCAGGAAGTAGAAACAAAACTTAACCCGACTGGCAATAAAGACAGCGCAGACTAGTGTTTGGATGGTGTTTTTACAGAGCGAGCCAGACGTGATGAGTGTATAAATGACTCACACCAACGTAGTAGTATCTTAACGTAGTATCTTAAAGAGGAACGTTTCTTCTTCACAATTAACACTACTATTAGAAGTTTATTGAAAAAAACATTTTTATTGAGAGAAATAAAAAGTCAAAACGAGACTAGAAAAATACTCATGATGTAAACTGAAAAAAAAAAAAAACAGAAAAACGAAAATAAGATAAAAATAAATAAATAAGAGCATATATTGTCTTCAGTTTGGAGAATTTTTGGACACGTTTTAAAATAAAATAAATATATATATTTATATCTTTCCACCAGTTATTTAGATTTAAAGCTCTACAAGTCCAGCAGTTTTTTGGACGACCGAAAAACAAATAAAACTGAAACTGAAGTGAGTAAACTCACAACTGAAGCCAAACTGAACTTCAAAAAAAAAAAAAAAAAATCAAGATAAAAATCATTTAAAAAAAATAGAAAACAATATCAACTCCGCTGTAGGCTGCCCTCTTCCGACACGTGGCTCCAGTTTCCCCGAGAACCTGGTAAATGTTTCATGAACTATCTGCTCCTCCATCTCCGCTCAACCTCTGTATTGTTTGTGTCCCGGGGGAAATATGGCCAGGGAAATCTGTTTTTCCGCTGCTGCTGTAGTGTCTTAGCAAAAAAAAAAAAAATAATTATATATATATATAAAAAACAAAGTGAAAGGAAAAGGGTGGAAAAAGTGTTGTGGCGGAGCCCCGTCCCCCTCTTCTCTCTCTCCTCCCCCTCCCTCGCCGTTTTTCTCATGGTTGATCTTTCCAAACCATCGGTTGCGTTCACAGAGGGATTAATGGTTTCTGTGAGTTCAGCCAACCCGTGGAGTTTTTTTTTTTTTTTTTTTTTTTTTTTTCGAGCGAATGGGGAACAGCTGGTCCCCCCCTGCTTGTGACAGCTTGAGTGTTTGAGTGTGTGTTTGCGATAGTAGCAGCTGACCCCTGCGCGGGGGTCAGAAACCAAGTATTATTCCTGGGCTTAAAAAAGTGAGGCCGCGAGGTTTCGGGCATTTGTCTCACTTTGGAGCCGCGGCGACTGTCAAACTGTTGATGGCTCTTTAGAGGTGTAATGAGTCTAGATGTGTGTTTATGAGCCATCTGTCAACCTGCGATGATGAATGTAGCGTCCGCCTTACCTCTAAAGGTAAATGCTAATCTCTAATAGCAAAATTAGCCGTGTGTGTGTGTGCTCTGTGTCCTCATCTGTGTTTGCTGAGAAGGTTCATTCACCTATTTTGGGAGATTGCGCTGTCATGTTTATTCCAGACCCCCCCTCCACCTCCTCCTCCTCCCCTCCTCTTAATCTCGCGGCAGTTTTGTTTACAGGATGGCGGCGATGTGTGCTCACCGCTCACGCTGCAAGAATGGCAGCGCGCTTTGATATAATCTCCCCCAATTACCCGCCGTCGGTTTTATCCCTCTCGCGGCAGCAGCTGGGGAGGAGACGGGTTTTTTGTGCGCGCCGAGCGGCAACAGCTGCATCCACTAAAACAAGACAACCACCTCTGCCCACCTCCCCAGACCTTCTCCTTTTCGTCTCCCTTCCCTCCTCCCCCCTCCCCCTCCCCCTCCCTCCCTTCTCCTTCTCCCTCTCGCTCGGTGGTGGTGGTGGTGGTGGTGGTGGTGGGCAGGTCACCCTGAATTATTCATCAGTGTGAAATGAAAAAGCTCATGGATATTGAATATCCCCTCTGAAGTGGTGGCCAACATTGTGTGTGTGTGTGTGTGTGTGTGTGTGTGTGTGTGTGTGTCCCCCCTCTCCTCTGTTCTTCTTCTTCTTTTTTTTTGTGCAGCTGAAAAGAGTAAAGAGGTGCAGATCTCATTGCCGGGGTATTTCAAAGGTTAACCGATTGCTTTACCTTGCCTACATATTTACTTTTTTATTCACTAGGAGGGGGGAGGAAGGAGGAAGCAAGGGAAAAGAGAAATAAGAGTGAGGAAGAGATGAAAATAATCTTCCGTTCTCCTGGACACTCCACCACAGTGGGTCGCCCCGTCGTGGAGGTGCGGCTGATTGGCCTTCTCCTCCAGTGGTCGTGAGGTCTTCCCTCCTCCTTCCAGGAAGCGGGGGGACGCCTGTGGTCGGGCTGCGGTCCAGATCCGGATCGACCGGTTGTCACTCGCAGACCGTGTGCTCCTCCATTGTCATCACGCCCGTTCTTTTGTCCTGTGGTTTGATCTGCGGCCCGTGCTGCAAATCAATGCTGCCAGCGAAACACAGCCGAGCCGGTCTGAACGTCTCCCGTGTGTTAAAACGAGCGGCGGGGAAAATATCCTTCAACCCTCTGCGCTTTTAGATTTTTCCCACATTTTTGCAACTTTACAATATTTCGTTGTTTTCGTCGTCTTTATGAGCAGGCTAAACCCTGAAGACGCTGACCCTTATCTCGTATGTGGTGCGTACATGCCGCGCATTCAGTCGCTCTCACCGGCCATTACGCTACTACTACCATGTTGCCCTTCAGTCATTACGGTCCATTTTCCAGCACAGACAATTACCCAGGAATCCTTTTAAGAGAGCATTCCCAGGCCGTACAAAGACCAAATGTTCCTGCAGGAAGCAGCCAAAAGGCTTTAACCGGCTAACCTCTTCCAAAACTATTCTTAACAGAGCCGTAATGGCTGACAATTGGGGAGAAGAAAGCGGTTTTATTTTCCTATGAATCAAACAGGTTTTGTCTTCCAGGAAACATTTTTTTTTTCTTTTTTTTCCGTGCTCCTCCTTTTTCGTTTTTTTTTTAATTTTATTTTATTATTATTTGAGAACCTCCATCCACCTCATTTTGCTTTAAGTGGCCGAATAAAGCGCCGGCTTTGGAGGTGTCAGGTGTTCCAGGTGTCATGTTGTTTGAGGCCAAAAACTCCAGTTACAGTGGGAGTGTAGTCGGTGGTGGGGAAGAGGTCCGCGCTGTCAGAGGAAGTGTGAAATATCATCTGGAAAGGCGGGAGGGTGGGAGTTTCTTTTTCGGAGGGGCCTGAAAAGTGTGTGTGTGTGTGTGTGTGTGTGTGTGTGTGTGTGTGTGTGTTAAGGGAGGGGGGAGGAGGGGGCGTGCGGGGCGGGGTGGGGTGTTGCGATGATGAAAATGGCCGTAACTCTTTAGCAAAGTGAGCTTTAAAAGGCTGTAAGTGGACACCTCGTAGTATCTGATGCTGACAAGACCCCGCGACCCCGGTGTATTTATCGTAATGGAGCACAGCTGGGCCGCAGCTTCGATGGGTTAATAGCCATGTGACAGCTTTTTTTTTTTTTTGTGGAGGGAGGGTGGGGGCGTGCATGCAGGGTGGACGGGAGGTATTGTGCACGCGCCTTTTTCGTGCGTCTTACTCCGCCGCCGAGTGGCACGCAGGGGCCACACTTGGAAAGGGTGGGACTCGCTGCTCTCGCTGCCAGGCCAGATGGCTCCTGTCACTGAACGTGGAAGAGGAGGAGGAGGAGGAGCAATGGAAGGGGAAAAGGGGGGGAACGGGAGGTCTGTGTGTCGGGGGGGGGGGGGTGAGTCGCCCTCTACAGCGCCAGAGTGGCCCGTCCCCAGAGCCGCCACATCTGGAGACCACCTGCAGCTGGCTCACCCTGCTTCCTCCATCCTCTTGCTCTTTTTTTTTTTTTTTTTTTGTTTCTTCCCAAATGGGGGAGGCGACGGTGGTGGCAGTGGTGTGTGTTTGGACAGGCTGTGCGCCTAAATTTCAGCAACTTTTAGTGTGTGTATGTAATGGGTGGAAGAGGAGGAGGTGCAGGAAGTGGACGGGAAGAGGAGGAGGAGGAGGAGGAGGAGGAGGCGGCGGCGGCGATGGTGGCGTTAAAGCATAGCAGAATATCATTTTATTTTATGACTGCGCCAGCCTCCCAGAGTTGTGGGTTTTGCATTTGTTGTATGTCTTTTTTTTTTTTTTTTTATTCCTCCCCAAGTAAAAGCGGCAGAGTGAGAGCGTTCTTCTTTTCTTCCCTTTTGCTGTTGCTACAACTGATCCAGAGGCCACAGGGGGGCTGTTCCTGCCTGGAAAATAAAGCCTGCCTGCCCTCCTTGGCTCCCCCCAAATAAAATACTCTCATTTGCATTCCCATGCTGTAATTTAGCCCTCCTCTCTCTCTCTCTCTCCCCGTCTCTTTTTTTTTTTCTTCCACTATCTCTGTCCCTCATCCCTGCATCCTTTCAGCCCCGGTCCTCGCAGTTCCGCAGGGACTGGAACGTGGGAGGGGAGGCGAGAGAAAACAAAAGCGGAGAGAAAGAGAGAGGCAGTGTTGACTCAGGGTTGTTATCTGGACCACTGCTGAGGGTTTCGGGTCTTGTGTGTGTGCGTGTGCGTACATGTACGTGTGTGTGTGTGCATGTATGCATGCCCGGCGGCTTATATTTACCCTGGCTGCTGCTGCTACCATGCACGGCAGGCAGGTGCCTCTCAGTGCATAAACCTGGGCCCTCCTAAATAAATATTCACCGTGGGGAAATTAGACTTCAGTCGCCAAAGATTTTTACGACATCTGCACCATTTCCCTCCCTCTGAAGAACGTCCCGTCCTCTGAGGATCGCGTGTGTCTGGAAGTTAAAATGAGCAACGACCTGAATGTGCTGCATGGGATCAGAGGTTTAAATTCCTAATCTGAGGGAATAATTGACCAAATTGGACGTTAGGAAGAAGGAGAAGATCCTGATGAAGGATTATTTGTGCACAGATGTCAGGAAGGCTGCGTGCTTCACCGCTTACTCGGGTCAGAGTCTGGTTTATTCTCTGGTTTGCTTCAGTCAACTGTTGAATTCATGCTTGATCATATCTGGCTGCAGCAGCCATTTAGCTCAGCCTTGCAGAGTGTGGCTTGCAGTTGAGTCAAATTGAGGTTCGTGACCGCTTTCTCAACAGGGTCCTTGATGCTGATGTGCTCTGATCAGCTAAAATGAATTGTATTGTACGTTAGATTATTGAGCCGGTCTGACCAATAAGATATGTTTTCAGATTTACAGTTTGTTTTAAATGTATCATACACCGATCAGCCACAACATTAAAACCAGCGTGAAAAGAAGCTTGGGAACCATCTTGTGACAGTTCAGTGTTCTGCTGGGAAACTTTTGGACCTTGCATTCATGTAGGAGGTTACTTAAACATGTAGGTCCCACTTAGACCAGACCAGGCACCCCCACCCCATAGCAAAGTCACTCCTCGATGGAAGCCTGAGACAGGCACACACACAAAAATACACCAAAATACACTAGATAACAAAAATGATCAAGTGTCTGTGGGATGATCTACAGAGGCAACCTCCCCTCAACCAAAAGGACCCACAGGCCCCCACTAACAACATCCTGTTGCTAGAGACCACAGGACACTTGTCTATTCTCTGATGAGTCACAACTGTCTTGGAAACCTACACAATATTAGGAAGGTGGTCTTAATGTTATGCCTGATCAAGTGAAGTATGGTTTTATATGTTTGGAAATGTCTTCTCTTTGGTGCCACAGTGGCAAATAGAGTTGCATTTCTGCTCGGGAATATTTCAGAAGAAATCAGTTGTCGTGAAAACTGTTCCCTGGAAGAACAACTTGCTTGTCTTAAAACTTTAGCGGATTAAACCAAAAACAATTAAGACGCCAAAAGAAATATTGAATAAATTAAGGAACATTTTGTCTTCATTAATTAAAATGATCTCAAACGCTTGAACACAAGACCGTTCATGCAGCAGGAAACAAACCAGCAGAAGATGAAGGGAAAAAAAAAAAAAAAAAAAAAAAAACTAAGCAAGGAAAATCTACTATAAAAGCTCTGGTATTCTCCGAGGCACAACTGCTGCTGAGCTGGACCCCTGTTGACCCGAGTCCAGGATGTGAAATGAAGCCTTGAACCTCTGGTCGTAATGTGGTCAGCTGCGGCCTCGTCTCTAAGCAGCAGGTTGGCTCGTTCTACCACTTGCTTTCTTAAAATCCCTTTAAGTGCTTTAGGGGGATTTAACAGGCCTCTACATCCAGCGCCCTCTCAGCAGCCAAGTTCCAGCGCTTACAGGAAAAGGGCGCAGACAGTATAATTAGGCTGGTTAAAGAAGAGGGCTCCCTCTCAGTGGTAAATCCGCACGGACTGTAAGGAAGCTCGGGCCATTTGCTGGGTCTTCCAGAGCGTGACCGTTCCTCTTGATGTCTCACTACGCTGAAGGTCAGGGCTTAAAGAAGTCCTGCAGCAGGAGGGAGGTGGCAGCATAGACTCTGAACTCTGAATGCTTCAACTTTGAATGTGGAGTGAAAAATGTACTATTATGCATGGAGAGTGCATTTAAGGAGAAACAGCACTTGGTGCAATATCATGGCTTCAATTTTTTACAGATTTTTGCCTTTTTATGGAGAAAAATGTCGCTTTTTTGACGGTAGTAAATCGATTCAACCGTGTTTTTATGACAAGAAATAAAATAGAGATATGTGTAATTCTGTATTACAGAAATTTAAGAGAAAAAATGTAAGAATTCAGTAGAAAATACAACCGAGCAAAAGGCATTTTTCTTCAAATAAGCATTTTAAACATTTTGAGTCATGCACCCTGCACAGTTTGTTTACATGAGATTGTGTCATATTATTTGCAGCTGTGTGTGATCTGAAAGGCAAAGTGTGTGCGTGTTTGTGTGGGGGCTGCTGTGCCAATATGTTCTCATTAGTGTTTACTTGCCCCCTCCTAACTTGTAACAACATGCTTGTAACTGCTGGACTCAGGAGCATATAGCTGTTTGCGCTGGGCCTGTGGCTGCACGTAACGTATCCCTCTCTGAGCCGCTATCTCTTCCCACGAGACCCACGTTTTCCTTGACTGCTTGAAAGTGAGGAAGAAATTACTAGTTCCTCCAAGAATTTGTAACCTTATGATCGCAGCAGTTAACATGAGTGGAAAGACGATATTTGGAGGATCCTGCAAGTTTTAGCATTTGAACCAAAACGCCTGACACGAGATTTACATAAAAGTCAAGCCTCAAGCACCTCAGACAATTTTTGTTAAATAAAGGCAGATTTGCAGTTGTGCGTTGGTGTGTGTTTGCAGAGCTGCTCGTCTGCGCCGGGTGAAGAATTATGGAAATCCAACCGGCAAGAAGGCTACGGAGCCGCCGCGCTCTGGTGCAGTGCTCTAACAAAGCTAACAGCTTGTTGGAGTCGCCCCTAGGTGATGGCACGATGCAGGTGAAACACTGATTAGCTGAATTAAAGCAAACAAAGAAGTGCAAAGAACAGAGAGGCAGAGATAATGACTTCTTAACAAGACTTGGCCCAAGATCAGTGTAAACATGAACGGAATGAGTTGAGGTTTAATAGATAGTCATCTGCAAAAGTGCGCATAGTGCCAATGGTGAAGTCTCATATTGAGAACTTGTTTTCCCAAAAGGTGTCTTTCTTGGAATACTGTACCATGTCCTACCATACCAAAGGGTTCACTAAGCATTCTTAAGGTGGATTTCTGTCAGACACATATGTGGGGCAGTCGCGGCTCTGCTGTTGATCGCGACAGTTCATGTCAATGTGAGTGTTTCTGCCAGGCACGTTGCGGTGACTTTCAGGAGTGTCCCACCGCGCCTCTAAAAAATATGCAACTGTCAATACAAGGAGGTCAAATCGTTCAGGCAAGAAGTCCGTCGTTGGAAAACGTCGTGGATCTGGGAGATTTTCAAAATAAAATACTATGTGCAGTCTATGTGCAACATGACCTATTGGCTTCAACACGGTTCAACTGAAAATTCACTTTAAATCTTAAACTAAAACTTACTAAACGGCTTCTACAGGCAATTCTTTTTTTCTCCATCTACACTTCATAAACCGTTCTATTGCTTTGTTGCCCTTCACACTCGCCAGCCAATCAGGGTCCTGCAGAGGGATCATCTATGGTCCTGTAGTGTTCTTGCAGTTCATGCATGAATCCTCGCGTGATCTCGTCCAGCCGCTTTGCGCGAAGATGCGGCTGGTGTGGCAGGGTACGGTGCAGCGACAGAGGCAGTGACGTGCGGAAACACGTACGTGCCGCAGACGCTTTCAGGGGATCCAAGGCTTTTACAACTCTGCATTGCAAATGAAAATAAACTTACCGAATGGTGTTCAACTTCAGATTCAGATCAAGACCATGCTTTACTCGTCATGATAACCAACAATTTATTGTGCAATAACAGCAAAAGAAAGTGTCACAAAAGTTAATTGTAGATGAGAAGAAAAACACTTTATGGATGTAACTCGAGTTGTAGCTGCAGTATCGAGCAGCATTTCTGACGACATGTTTCGGAGTTTGACCTTTGACCTGGTGAGCTTGCTTTCATCAGTGGCCGTTCACAAACACCCCCCCTCCCACACCTCTCTTCCTGCTATTTGCAAAATATCCCTCCCCTCCATACACAATGTCTTTGTGTAATCTGCCACGTTCTCTGTTAACATATTGCTGTCAGTCAGGCCGCCCTCCTCTCCTGCACATTCTCCGATGTGATTGAAGAAGAAAGATCAGAGGGGCGGCCGTATCTCCACACTCCATCAAGAGAGCGTGTGTGCTATGTGTGTTGTGTGTGTGTGTGTGTGTGTGTGTGTGTGTGTGTGTGTGTGTGTGTGTGTGTGTGTGTGTGTGTGTGTGTGTGTGTGTGTGTGTGTGCGCGCGTCTGGCCGGGTGACAGGAAGTGGGCTGCCGCTGCCTTTGATGGTCACACTCCCTTCAGATGTGTCGTTGCTGCAGACGGTGGCTCGGATGACACGCCGCGCCTCCGCTTGTTTTCTGCTATCGCCGCTGGAAAAACAACAGCCCCGATAATAACACCCACACTTAAAGACACACATTAAGCGAACAGACATTATTATTCTATACCAATTCACATCAGAACTGACACACTTCCTGTGAGGCCCCCGAAAAAAAACAAAAAACAAACAAAAAAAAAAAAACTTGACTGTTCCACCTTTCCACTCTGCTGTCAGAGATAATCGGTGCTGGCGTGTGACCGCTCCGGACCGCTTTGTGTATTGGTTGCGCTTGTCATGCAGCTGACGAGGTGTGTGTGCGTGCATGTGTGTGTGTGTGTGTGTGTGTGTGTGTGTGTGTGTGTGTGTTGTTTTGTGCATGTGCCCCGCCGGCCTCGCTGCGGAGTGGCGGGGAGGCTCCGCGCGCTTTGTTATTCTAAACAGGGTGTTTTTCAGCCCGCTCATCCTCGCGGCCGTTCGGCAGAGCGATCTGTCAGCTCGGGCCCCCCCCGCCTCACACACACACACACACACACACACACACACACACACCTCCCCCACCCCCTTCCCCTTACTCTCCCCTCCCCTCCCCTTTTTTCCCCTCCAGGGACCAAACTGTGAACTTAACACACTGGGCTCTGATGACTTCCCTGATGGTGCGAAAAAAACAGCCAACTCTACAGCTGTAATGTTATTGCTGGAGTGGCTTGAATGTTGCATTGTTCTTGTGGTTTCGCGGGGTGTTTGCGTGCGTGAGTGTGTGTGTGTGTGTGTCATTATTACAGTCTCTTCCTGGTAACCTGAAAAATGCCAGGGTGGGGTGAGTTTGTGTGTGTGTGTGTGTGTGTGTTCATGTTTCGGGGGGCTAGATGAAAGTGGAAAAGCAGAGGAGGAAACCAAGTAATCGTGAGGGAGAGGGAGGTGAAGCTGGGAGCAAACGAAAGCCAGCGAGAGTGTGTGTGTGTGTGTGTGTGTGTGAGAGAGAGAGAAAGAGGGAGTTGGTGGTGGTGTTGGAGGAGAAGGAGGAGGAGGAGGAGGGGGAAAGGGGGCAGGCGTTTCTCAAAACACTGTGGAGTCCAGATCAGAAATAAAACATAAAAAAAGGGGAGAAGAAGCAGGGGGAGGAGGGAAAAAAAAAAGGGAGGAGGGATTGTGCTGGAGTGTGTAATATGTGTGCGGATTCTATGAAGTGATCGCAGCCGGGGAGTAAATTGTGCGAGCCCAGAGAGCTCGGCTCTGCATGTTCAAGCTGGCACTTTTGATTCGGGCAGATTTCTTTTTTTTTTTGTTGTTGTTGTTTTTTCGTCCTTTTTCTCCTGCAGGATCTTTTTCTTTTTTTTGTTTTTTTTCTCCGGCCGCTCCGGGTTTATTATCAGCTAAGACAAAGGCAGGAGAAAAGAGCCACACTGAGAGTGACACAGAGAGAGATACAGAGAGACGCGCGGTGAATAGATGTTGCGCGGCTGACAGCAGAGGAAGCAGCAGCAGCAGCAGCAGCAGCAGCAGAGGGGGAAAGAGAGTTTCCAGCCATCGCGTTCCCTGACCGCAGCCTTTTCTTCCGGGGAGATTAAAAAAAAGAAAAAAAAGAAAAGGACAAAAGCTGGTCCCCCTCCTCTCTTCCTCCTCCTCCTCCTCCTCCTCCTCCACCTCCTCCTCC
This sequence comes from Mugil cephalus, assembly GCF_022458985.1. Lineage (NCBI taxonomy): Eukaryota > Metazoa > Chordata > Actinopteri > Mugiliformes > Mugilidae > Mugil > Mugil cephalus. The sequence continues at coordinate 7,468,828 of NC_061785.1, read as the reverse complement.
TCTTCCAACCCGCCGCCATCCGATCACCGACATCTCTGTGTGTGTGAGGACGCCGCCGAGAGAGTGTGTGGCGCTTTTCTCCCAGCCCTCGAAGGCATGGACTAAAAGATGATGCAGCCGGGAGCCTAAAAAAAAAAAAAAAAAAAAAAAAACGTTCCCCCGCTCACCGACAGGGCCGGACTAAGAGGAGAGGAGGGGGGGAAAGGGAGGGGAGGGAGGGGGGGGGTCGCGAAGGAGTGGAAGAGGAGGAAAAAAGGGGGTGTGTGTGTGCGTGGAGGGGGTGTGGGGGTGCCCTCCTTGGATTATTGCAGAGGGTCTTCCACTTTGATATATTTTTTTGTTTTTCACCCCCGCTGTTTTTCGGCTTTTTTCCTCCCCCGAGCCTCGGCCGTCTTCTGCTCCTCGCTGCCATGCTGCGTAGACTTTAAGCCGAAGAATGTGGAGACAACATTTTCCAGGCAAGCGGCATGTTTCCTGTTTTCTTTTCTGGATGTCTAATAAAGTCTGGCATGTGGGGGGAGGTGGGAGGGGAGTAGGTGGACGGGGGAGGGGGGTGGAGGCGCGTTAGCAGTTAAGCGTGGGTGTGTTATTTATTTAATTATTTTTTTATTTATTTTTTTTTGTGCCGTGGCCGCGCCGGGCAAGGTAGGCGAGCGGTCCGGCGGTGTTGTCACGTCTCGAGCTGCTGCTGCTGCTGCTGCTGCTGCAGCTGCACTTGGCTCTCTTGCCTCTGCGGTCCCGGGATCCAAGCGCAGCTCAGGGAAACGTCAAGGAATAAAAGAGCGGGAAAAAGAGGGAGGGAGGGAGCGGAGGGGAGGGGAGGGGATGGGAGGTCCGGCCTGGCCCGGCCCGGCCCGGCCCAGCCAGGCGTGGTTGTGCCATACATGCTGTTGACACCCCGCTTTTGTCCCGCGGGCGGAGTGTGGGCCCCCGTCCCGCCGGTGCACACAGAGGGTACCATTTAAAAAACAGGCGTGCGCTCATTTTCTTGGCAGGGGGACGCGTTGGTGTGGCAGGCAGCCGGGTGGTGACAGGGGTGGGGCGCTGGCAGCGCAGCACAAGTAGCCTTTGTGTGCTACTTTTTTTTTGGGGGGGGGGGGGGGGGGGGGAGAAGCGGCGAAGGGGAAAGGAAGGGCAACAAAGGGTGCTTACACCCGCCCTCCTCGCCCGCTTCGCCCCCTCTTCCTTCAACCGACGCGACTCGCGCAGCGACCTCGCGCCGTCGCCGGCCCATGAACGCCTCGTGTGTGTGTGTGTGTGTGTTTGTGTGTTTGTGTGCCCTCGCGGCAGGTTTTGTGTGTCCGAGCAAGAAGGAGGAAAGTAGTAAATGAGTAATTCAACCCCAGTAAACCAGAAGTACGGGGCTGGCCGGGTGCCATGTGAAATGGAAGGAAACCCCGGCGAGGAAAACAAAGCGTTGTTTGACCTAACGGGCACATCTGTGCATTATGCCAAGCTTCTCCTTTACCCCGCAGTCAAGCTCCTGGCGGGCGGCCAACGTTTTGTGCCGGGGTTGCTATTCACTGGTTGCCACATCCATACAAGTGCGTTCCTGTTGTGTGCGTTTTCTTGCAGCCCCACATAAGAACTTTAATTGCAGAGAATCAGCGTGGCGGTTTGACAGCGCCTGAATGCGCCGTTTGTGGCTGAAGTTGCTCCGGCTGGGTTCCGTTTAGACCTCATTTGCCGGAGCTTCGGGAATAAATGAATGCAAAGGCTTGCAGGAAGAGTTGTAGAGGTTTCTCTGATCACTGTTCGCACGTAAATTGAAGTTGTTTTTATATTTTCTTTCCCCCCCTCCCCTCCCCTCGTTTGGATTAAGAACGGACGCCAAACTGCAGGAAGGACATAAACCGGACAAGAGCCAAGTTTTTTGTTTGGCCTTCAGGCAAGCTACTTGGAGAATTCTCTTTAATTAGCTGCAGCTGATAAAATGTTCTGCTGGTGACATTTATAATGGCCAGAATGCACAGGAGATCATCACAGAGAGGGAGGGGGTGGGGATAATAATATGGCTCGAGTGATGCTTACTTAATTACTTTGTAGATTTGTAGATTTTTATAAGTTCCAGCTGCTTTACCTTAACCTAACCGGGGAGGAAGCCACGCGTGTCGTCCCGCTCTGGACTCTACGAACGCGTCCTGACTCCCGTACACGTGTTAAACGGGGGGAGGGGATGTGGGCCATGTTTCAGCACAGGGTGGCACAGTTAATGGTCAACAGTAGCAGCAGCAGCAGCAGCAGCAGCCCCCATCACCCAGGCTTGTTGTCAAGACGGAGCCACCTGCAAACAGCAGCTTCTGGTTGCTAGGTAACCGGTGTCAGATGATGATAGTGTGGCAGGGAGGGGGGGGCTTTTTCGGGTTCTCCCGTTACCAGTAAAGTGTCTTCTGCGTCTCTTCTCACCGGAGGCAAGTAGTCGTAGTAGTAGTAGTAGTAGTGGAGGAGGCCAGTGGCAGGAAGAGACTTCTAGCTCCCCTCGCCACATAATGGAAACTCTGGCCTCATCCCCCCGGTGCGCCACGCCGCTGCGTCCCGCTGCCAGACTCTGACTAAGTGTTGCTGGCTCAGGAAGCCGCAAGCCTCCAGCCCGGGCCGAGTCCAGGTTCCACAAGTATTCGTCTACAGGAATGATTAGAATCATAAACTTCTTTGGATCTTTTTTACCGAGCGAGATCGCGCAGAAACACGGAGCGCTCATAAATCCGACCAATCATCAAGTGGTTTTAAGGCCTCTTTTTTTTTTTTCTTCTTCTTCTTTTTTCTTTTTTTTCTTCCTCCATTCGCCGGAGGCCTAGATTTCCAAAATAATTTTCATTGTGACCCAGTTCTCCTTTTTTTTGACAACTGGTGCGCATTCTAATTGAGAAAAATGTTCTGTTTTTAGACAGCTAAATGAGCTCGCCACGTTTCATCACGGGGAGGTTCGGAAAGATTTTTGTAGCCATTTAAAAGTGAGAATAATAATATTAATAATAATAATTTAAAGGCCCCAAGTTTGCAACAACTCCCTGAAACCTCACGTGGTAAATCTGTCAGAGGTCTTGGGAGGTGGAGAAAAACAGAAATCATCACGTTGTAGTTTCTCTTGCAACTGCAAATCGACACGGTTGAGTCGTAAATAATGAGTAAAAGACAAGAGAAAGATCGGTGGGATGCTGCTTAATAATTGCTTAATTGATCAGGTTTTATTATTAATGTCATTAAATCAAGTATTTTTTGTCTTTCTGTGGCGGATTTAAATAAGCAAAATGTCACATCAAGCTCTGGTTACTTGATTTGTCAGTGTTTTTGACACGTTGTCGACTAGACGCGATTAATTAAATGGGACAGGAAAAAAAAAAAATAATAATAATAATTTGAGGATTAATCACCGGTGAAGAAAATCATTAGTTGCAGCCCCGGATCTGACAGCAGGCGAGTGTGTGTATGTGGGTGAACGTGTGTTACATGCATTTATTCCTTTGGCAGGTAAAACCCACAACAGCAGCTGCCTCCCTCAGTGAAAATTAACTCATCCCAAATCATCACACACACACACACACACACACGAGCGCGCGCACACACTCACACACATTTGCAGCCTGGCAACAGTTTAGCAACGAGCAGAGGAAGCGAGAACGCGGAGGAAAGGAAATGAGGGGGATTAATTAATGGAGGAGCGAAAATTAAGAGCACTCTACCTCCCGCGGCGCTGACGTGACCCCTGACACTCTGCAGACCCTTCACCGAGCGCGTTTTATTGATATTTGATGCGTGCGTGGGAGTCTGGCTCGGCGTTGAATCTGGGGTGGTCTGCAGTCGGGCGGGTGCGCGTCTGTGTGTCTGTTCCTGCGTGTTGCCGCTCACAAGTTGTTGCGGCGTCGTTATGGCGAGACACTACAGGTGAACAGGGTGAAGATTTTAACCAATAGATATCACCGTGAAGCTTCTCCAGCTGATTACTTACATAAATACAATAATTTTTTTGTATTGCAGGTTTTCTGTGAATTTGTATTTACATACACAAATGAGGAGTGCTTTAATATGCGCTAATTTGCATACATTTCCAGAACAGAAATCTGAATAATGGCTAAACAGAGGATCAAAATTCAAAAGTTTCACTTTGTTAACGTATTAGATTTCCAGGTATTTACGGAGGGGATTCTGGATATTTCTTTTTATCACTCCGTAAGTCACAAAATACAGTCAACAGTCCAAAAACAAATCTAATTTCCTGTGTTTTTACGAGTAAACTGTTAAATAAATGTACATACTCTGTAAATACCTGCAGAATGTAGTTAGGAATACATCTGGAAAGTTTGGTTATGTGTAAGTGCTACTGAAGTGGAGATTTCTGGCTGCAGAAAAACAAATTTTGAGAAAGTATATTTTTATTGTAAACCGCTAAGTACTCAAATCCTTCAAAACACGTCATTAATGAAGCAAAGCAGAAAAAAAAATCCCAAAAATAGTTCAGTGGCGATTTTGCCTGTTGTGTCTTACAGCAAGAGAGCCGAGGGAGGGGGCTTGTCACAGTGGATGTTAAAGCTTGTTCCTCAGTGAGGCCGTGATCATGCAAAGCCATCGGTGAAAGATGAGTGACTTTGAAGGCGGCGGTAAAATCGTAATTTTTGAGAACAGCAGTTTATGGCTGAGGTGGAGTTTTTAAAGCCGCAGCGTGAAATTGAAGTTAAATTCGAGCGCCTTTGCGAACGAGCTCGCGCGGTGCTGATGAAGCTAATCAGTGCCAGGTCTGTCTCTCTCTCTGTGTTTCAATCTGGCGTCTGTGGTGGCATTGTTGCTCCAGCGCACCTGTAGCAACCAGCTGTGTTTGATATGCCAGAGCTCAAGAGAGGAGCGACGGAAACAGGAGCAGCCTGTGGCTTATAGGCGCACGGCAGAGAGTGTGGTACGACTGTGGCGCTCAAAAGAGTCCAAGAAAGGTTTCTGATGCTCCATATATGTATATATATATATATATACATATAAAAAGGAACTTGTGTTGAGAGGAAGGGTTATAATCTTAAAAAGAAAGCAATCAATAACCATTAGTGTGAGTCTGAGAGACTGAGACACATAAATTACAGCAGATTGTTTTGATAGCATGTTATTTACTAGATTTCAACATGCACTCTACTCAGGCCTGCTTCACTGTTAAATATAGTCATTCAAATGAATGACGATACCCCAATCAGGGCTAACATTACGACCACCCACAGGAGACTACGACCTTATTGTGAAATCTGTTCTGCTGTGAAGGTTTTGGATCATTTGTGTGGATGTTGCTTAGACATGTAGCACCCACCTAGACCAGACCACACACCCCCACCCCATAGCAATGACACTCACACACAAGGGACGCACAAAAACACTTAAGGAATAAAGGCCTCCAAATTCACTGGATCACAAACCAATCAAGTATCTGTGGGATGATCTGCAGAGGCCCCTCCCCACTAACCACAGCACACCCTCAGGACCATAGAAGGAGAAAGCTTAAGCAACTAGGAATACGGTGGAACCTGTGGAGCAGAACCGAGGGTTATGCATGTAACCCCGGTTCTATGAATTCATCAAAAGGTCCCCACCAACAACATCCCGTTTCCAGATGCCACAGGACACCCTCATGGTCCATGTCCATACTCTTATGAGTTTTGGAGACACGGGGGAGACCTACACAGACCTTAGGAATGTGGTCATAATGTTATGCCTGATCAGTGTATTTCAAGAAAGAATGATGATTGACTGAACAATTATTAATTACCTTGAACCGATCTGTATTCACTTTTTTTTTTTTTTTAACTACAATCCTACAATACGGGATTGTTAATCAGTTTTGTGTTGTATTTTCTCTGATATCATGATGATTTATTTATATATTTATATATTTACGCAAGCCGTCTACACACGTGAAACTGCCCTCTTGATAACCGTATACATTATCACATGCCGCCTAGATGCACCAGCCCCGGACGTGCTGCTCGAGTATCGCTGCAGAGAGGGAAGGTGCCGATAAGGGTGTCACGAACGCATCACTTATCAGGGACGGGCGCGGTGGTTGTGGTATTGTGCGGCTGACAGACCCAGTGGTTCTGGTTGAGACTGGTTTGATGTACACGCTGTCAGTTTACCACAAGGGGAGCGTTGCCTGTCACCTCCCTGCCTCCGCCGGCCCTCCCTCCCTCCGCCCGAATACATCATCTCCTCTCAATCAAAATCAGCAGAGTGAGAATCAATCTGTCACACAGGAGGACACGCTTACACACACACACACACACACACAAACACACGCCTTGGCTTCACGGGAAAGACAGGAGGCACGGGAGAAAGGGGAGAAAATGATAGAAAAGGAAGAGGGGGAGTGACAGCTGAGGTGAAAGGATGACGGCGGAAGGAGGGGCGGTGATTACCGAAAGACAGCTGGAGAACGGCAGCAGAGGTCGGGAGGAAATCTACGTGAAAAGCGAGATAATGGAAAGAGAATGCGATGCGCACACGGCGAGCAAAGCGCGCAACAGACACGGGCGGAAAAGAGGAGCTGTCAGGAGAGGCTATCACGGAGGCGCCGCAGACGAGGAAATGTGACGGAGGAAGAGTCGGCGAGAGGGAGATTTAAAGAGTAAGAGACTGAAAGGTCAGAGAGGGCGCGCAGAAACCCAGCGCATGATTCACGGAGTTCAGCCGATCCAGCTTGCCGCCCGAGGGTTTGACGCAGGCTGCCAGCCGCTCTTCTCCTCCGCCGCCTCATCTGCAGCTCCTCGCACCTGCACACCCACCGTGTCTGTCTGTAATCATTAGACACAAGTATCTGGTGGTTAGACGGAGCAGGGAGGAAAGGTTCATATTGGCTGTTGTTCCTCTTTTCTGTGGCTCTTTGGATACCACCTTTTTTTTTTGTTTGTTTTTTCAAGGCCCATTTACACAAGTTGAGCTCGGGTAGAGACGCTAGACGTTGCGAGTTGAGCCCAAGTCGGCAACTAGTTGTTGAGGGACGAACCGATTTGATCAACTGGTTTGTGCTGGATGTGTGGAGAGTCTGATGTAGTTCTAGTCAGCTTGTTTTAAGGCCAAACAATAAAAAAGTGCCTGCAGCAAATACCAACTCTACCTTTAAATAGCTGCACTTGAACACACCGCTGAGACCACAGCACACAGCCACGTGGCAGTAGCCTGTACGGGTGTGCAAAAGTATCGATATGGCAATATATATCGCGATATTTTCTTCCAACACAATATCGATTTGGAATGTCTTAAACCTTTAAGACCGGAACATCCTCGCATAAAAAAATACCTGCTGCCTACGGATAGACAAAATTGTGGCTGAACATCGGAAAATTGCGCTTTTTGGGAAAAAAAACAAAAACAAATGCTGCTGTTGGCTGCAGGTTGGAGGGGGGTGACACAATACCTGAGAGATCCAGGAAGAGAGAGTTGTTTGGAGGAATATGTTGGTGACAACATATTCAAAGTTATTCCTTTGAGATGTCGCGAAGGTCTTCCAGATAAAAGCAAAACTCCACAGTGTTCAGCCACACTTTGAATTTTGTCAATAGAGCAAACTACTGTGAGTTACGGTAATTTAAAAACCGTGAGCTTTAACGGATAACCAGAGATGCGTTCAGGCTTTAAGGGGCTAATATTTTTAAAAGAAAATGTCATGTTTTGGGACGATCGTGAACGACTTCCACACCACTTTTTCTGCACAAGTGCAATAAATTGGAAATAGATCATTTGGATTAATATTATTTTTTGACTCAATTTGTCCAATGAGTTATCACTGTCATCTGATATATACACATATATACAATGTGTATTTTAAGCTGCATTTAATATATCCCAATGAACTATGTAGAATATAGCAATATATCACAATATCATAATATCGTAGTAATGCATCGTATCATGACTCAAGTATCGCGATGCGTATTGCATTGTGAAATCACCATACAAGAAAAGGAAGAGCTGCTTTGTTTTTGATCCGGAAAGCTAGAAGGCGCTAAAACCTCTGTTGCTCTGATCTTCTGTTTTAGAGTTTATTCATTTTAGACGATCATGTCGTTTTGGTCACCTCCCATTTCTCTTCTCATGCATGAGCTGAGGACTCGTACCAGCCACAAATTGAAGTCCTAATGTACAGTAGGGCCAACACTGCGCTACACACTTCCAAAACAAGAGCCGCAACGAGAGTGGCACAGAAGTCAATTGCTTGGCTGGTTGTCCATTCTTTTCAATCTGTATTAAAAAGTGCAAAAGTGATAATTTTCTTCTGTAAGAAGCTTGAATCAGTTAATGTTTGATTTGATATTTTCCAAACTGATCCTGTTCAATTATCCTTAACTACCTGTCAACCAGTTGACCAGCTAATGATTCTGCCTGCATGTGTGCACTGTTCCCGATACATCCGCGCTCTCGCCAGTTTGATGTATTGGTGTCAGCCACTGGTGCCCAACCCCCCCCCTCCTCTCCCCCCACCACCTCCACCACACACACCCCCGACAGTAATATTTAATATTCAACAGGCTGTCACTCACACATGCGCCGCAGACAGCCGAGGTTGCCACGCCTCACCTTTTTCCCACTGTCATGTCACCTGTCTGGAACAGGGTATGAGATGAGTAGAAACAATGGTGGTGGTGGAGATGTGGGGGTGGGGCTGGGGGGGGGTGATTCTGTCTAGTGTGTCAGGAGAGAAAATGTTTGCGCATCCGACCTCGACTGTTGGGCTCGGATGCCAGCGGCGCCAATAATAAAGTGCATTAAAACTGGCAGCCGAAGCCTGTTAAGTGATCACCATGACAACAGGCGGAAAGCGCGGGGAGACGACACCTCCGCCGCGGCCCCCCCAGCCCCGAGAGTCTGCACTACTGGACTGCTCACTTTCTGTCTACCAGCTGAGCTTCCTCTAAAGTCCCTCCTGTCGTTTATTCGCTCTCTCTCTCTCTCTCCCTCCTTTCTTCCTCCTCTTCTTCTCCTCCTCAGACGCGTCTCCAAGGAGCTCTTTGGGGCTAACAGGCAGTGTTTAGTCTAGTTTTTATGCGTGCTCGTTTCACATTTTAATTTCTCTGTCTTTTGTTTTTTTCCCCCTCCTGTTTGTTTTACCTGCCTGCCACGCCGCGCACCACTCTCAAACTTACATCGCCTAATCTCACCTCCATCAGCCCTAATCAGCCTCCTCTTCTGCCGTAATCCCAAAGAGCCTGTCCCTAATTAGCCCCGCTCCACCTCCGCTCTCCTTTCCCTTTTTCCTCCGCCAGCCTTATCGCGGCCTGACGGCCCTGACGTCATTATAATCTTCGGCTCCGAGAGCACAGGTCGCACGTAAGCGTCCAGATACAGATCTCGACGGCTAAAGATAAGGGAGGTGATGTCATGAAATCGGCGTCGGCGGGGGGCCTTCCCGTCGCGGGCCTCGTCCGGATCGACTCTTGGCCCTCTTCCGTCGGCTCGCACGCATCCCGTAGCCGCAAACCGTGAGCGAGAGATCGTGACCCGTGCAGCGTTTTCTGTTGCTGGTAGTCAGCGGGGAGCAGTTGTCTTCGTTTTTCAGGTCCGTCCGCCCAGTTTTCAGAAACCGCTCTCTGTAGCGGCATGAATATTGATGCCCCTCACTTGTTAACATTGTATGAAGCAGGGCTGGTAATTGCCTGTCTTCTCGGCGCAACGCGTCTTCTTCAGCGGGGATGTGTGAGAAGGTCGACCCACCGGGGAGGCTCGTCTCTTCCCCGCCTCTCTTCACTTTAAGTGAAGGGGAGAGGAGACAGAACCCGAAAGTGCCGCGCGCACTTCGTCGAGCGCGCCGGAGTGCAGATGTGAGTTGGCTGTGGGTTTGTTACAGGCCTCGCGGCGTTCTGCGTTTCAAGGCGTCTCAGCGACGCGCTGCTCTTTTGAGGCAGGGCAGAGCGGCGGAGCTCGTCTCTGAGGGTACGGCTCCCCTCCCTCTGTTCCACGCGGAGCCACGTCGAATCCTCCGCTTTGAACTGACACATGACGCAAGCAAAGAGCGCGCAGCTGTCGCGCGAGTGTATGTTCATCTTTGCGTGATCAAGGGCGCGTGTGCGTGCAAACAGCGTACAGTCGTTTCCTCTCATCCGCTCTCATTCATGTGTACGTTTCCATCTGTGATGCAGGGGGGAGGCATGTGACACACAGGATTCCTGTAAGTGAGTCTGAAGTCTAATCCAGTCTCGAGTAGGTGCATTGATTTATCGAGCAACGCTTGTTAGTGTGGAGAAGCCCCACTTCCTGCTATATTCTAATCAGCTCTCGTGCACACACACATAAGCAAGGCAATGAAGTGAATCCAGCTGGCAGCAGAATGCAACTTTGGTGATTGTTATGCTAAATGTTTGACTTGAAGTGTGAGTGTTTGCAGTCTGCAGAGTGGGTAGGTTTACAGTACAAAGCGGCGCACTTGTCTATATACATGTGTTTAGGTTAGGTGTCATTTTATTGTGTGATACTCTTTAGCATCACTCATTTTTACCATGGCATGAAAGCAACTAGAAAAGAAAGGGTGACTCGTAGAACAGCATTTTTTCTTTCTCACAAACATAGAGGTGTAGATGCCCTGCAGTTTGTTTTGGGATGAACATAAATTACCATCCCACCACACATAAAAATAAGAAAATCAACACCAATGTATTTTTCCCACAGACATGTATATATATATGAACACTACACCCTAAATCCCTTGCATTGCCCCACTGTAATGTTTCTATTAGATAGAATAGAATGGCCTTTATTATCATTGTACTGTGTTGGAGAGCTTCAAAAATACTTTATAATATTATATATAACTAAAGTTAAAGTTAAAATGCTAATGAAACAAAAATCATAAAATATATATTGTTTTTAGCAGCAGTGGTGAAAGTGTATGTAGATATATATATAGATATATAGATATCTTCTACTCTTATGGTCCTTTAAAGAGCGGTTGGCATGGCAACTGGTAATTGCCATTATGTCACATACTGTTCCTGCAGCGTCAAATAACTAACTAAAACAAAACTTATCGGACAAATTTACTCTTGAACGTGCATCAGCCTTATATTAACTACCTAAAATGAGAGAAACTGTCCTTGGGGTAAAATTACATAAATTATATTTTAGTTCAGTGCAAGTCCCACCCAATAACATGGAGGGGGTGGAGCTTATGACCTATACTGCAGCCAGTCACCAGGGGGAGCTCTGCTTGCTTTGGCTTCACTTTTCATCCATCTTAATTTGCAGTCTCTTGACAAGCTTCGATCTGCGGAAATAAAAAAACTTGTCCCCAAAATAATCCTCCCTCCTATTTCTCTTCTCTCTCCAGGTATTCGGCCCCAAATCATGAACGGGCCCATGCACCCGCGCCCCCTGGTGGCGCTGTTGGACGGGCGCGACTGCACCGTGGAGATGCCCATCCTGAAAGACTTGGCGACCGTCGCCTTCTGCGACGCCCAGTCCACGCAGGAGATCCACGAGAAGGTAAGGGTGGAGGCGAATGACGCGCTCACTCACAACAGCAGAGCAAAAGTTGACAAAGAAATTGAACCAGTCGCTCACTCACGTCTGCCTCTTTTCTTCTTCCATCACGGTGCTGATATGTGAAGTGCTCGGTATTGGCCACCGCACACACACTTGCTGGTTAAAATATAGTGGCTTCATTATAATTTAATGTCACTTTGTGGTACAGAGCGCGATGCCTATATCAGTGCCATTGTTCTAATAGAAAGTCTTGTATGGCTGGGATGCGGTGTAATTACATTGGCTTGTAGAGGCTCTTTATTGCTTTTTATGCAGCGCCGTGGCTGCGAGACAATATATGGCCGCGGAGATGGGTATCGCCCGAGTGCTATTTCTCTATCTGCAGACAGAGTGAAAGCCGCTACATATTCTCCCTCGCTGTTTTTATGAAAATGGGACATATTAAAAAAGAAGCATTTGCATAGAGATCAGTTCAATCAAAGACCCTGGGCGGTGAGGAGAAGCGGGGAAGCGGGCAGCTTTTTGTTTGTTTTAACACTGCCTTATCAGGAACAACATGATTGTAATGTTCACCTCACCAGCATATTCAGCAGTTCACAGTAATAACTTGCAGTCTAGATACCCAGAGGGGCGGTATAGATTGAAAATGTCCAATCTCTCCTTTCTGCTGCATAGATGCAGCGTTGATAACTCTGCATGATGTTGTTGGGCCAGATAGCAGCTGCCACAATCCTCCATATATTTATTTATATATATATATATATATATATATATATATATACACATACATACACAGCAGACAATATAGAAACCTACAGGGAAGACCGGCCAAGGGCGGAAAACGACAGGGGCCTGGCCTTCTAGTCGGTAATCCCTTATTTATCAGGTGATAGGGACCTGATAAAACACACGGGGAAATGCTGATCAAGATCGAGTTACAGCGCCACTTCAGCGAGACCGAATCCTGCATGCAGCACCTGTGCTTCACCAGCATCATCATCATCCGGGGTCGATGATCCCCCCGTCTTTGTGACAGCACCTCCTAGTCACATGTGGCTTGTAAAAGTTGGACGGTAGCCCACATGGCACCGAGTCAATATTGGCCTATTACACCGCTCATCCAATAGCGGCGTTGAGCTTCGGGCTGCGAGTCATGACCGTTGATGTAATGTGCTGGTGCGGCGCTTCTTTATAAGTATCGCTTTGTGCAACCAGTAAAACCAAACCTATAATTATAAATGCTATAATTGGATAGAAGCAGAACCGGTACCAGCGAAGGTTTGGCAATCGTGAAAAGCGTCTGTTAAATTCTTGTTTATTAGGTTCACATTTAGAGTTTATTGATCCACAAGGGAAACAGCTTGGTCACAGTAGCTCTGTTGAACATTAAAAATAAAAAAATAAAAAAAACATATAGAAAAACTTGAAAACCACTACTAAAAAGAAAAATAGTAAAAACAAATTAAAATAAATAATAATAATATATTCATTAGCGAGTGAAATGTGTATGCTTTTTATTATTTTTTAAAACTCATGTCTCCATGGTAAATATGCAAACAGTCGGTTAGCATAGCTTAGCATAGCTTAGATTCGTGTGGAAAATGTCTTGGGAACTTTGCCCCATATTGAGTTTGAGATGTAGGGGAAATTTTGTTAACAGAAGCACCTTGCGTTTGCGTTTTTTGGCATTTTGTGGCCTCCATACTCTTTTTTTTAATGTTATTTTGCCACTTTTTCATGTTAGTTGTGGAGATTAGCATGTCACTCATGTCTCCACAGTAAATATGCTAACAGCCAGTTAGCATAGCTTAGCATAGCTTAGCTCTGTGCTGTAAATGCCTTGGGAACTCTCTCTTTGAATCATCGCGTCTCCTCAAAGTTGTGATTTTTTCAACCTGAATATATCTAGTTCACAGCACATTTTTTAGTGTTATAGTTTTTTTCCTATTGTAACTACAATTTCTCAAATTTCATTAACCTTCAGTGGTTTCTTGTCGCTGCTAACTGCCGAAAGCCATAAGCTAATTTCTCAAAATGTCCATTTTCAAGTGTACTGCTGTCTTTATTTCTTTCAGCTCTACCTTGCTATGTTGGCCTCATTAACGCAAAGTTGTTTTTTTTAAAAAAAAAACTGTCTTCTCCCTTTTCACATCTCTGCTTCACTGCTGAAGTGGGTTTAAAAGGTGGAGTCGTAAGAGGTCGCAGCTTTCTCTGTGCAGTGCGCTCCACATTATATAGTGCGATTGTGTGCTTTTTCTGTTCCGCATCAAGATGTCCTCAACCCTCAGTATATCTGAAAAGCACCAGACTGAACAACGCAACGATCAAGCCAGGTGGGAAACGTCAGGGCTCTGATAGCTACAACCAGCTCTCATGCCCAGCGCATCCACCCCGGTTACCAGTGGGATGACTTCATAGCCAGAAAGATCCCTCCCGGGGAAGCCACAAGCGCACACATGCTATACAGTGTGAGCAAATGTGTATCGGCAAATAAAAACTTCTTTAAAAACTCTCTATTGCACTTTGTCGAGGCCTTGCTTCCTCATCAGGAAAGTCCAGACATCATGAGAAAAGATAGAGGCTGAAAGCAGCAAAGCTTTGGTTATAGTGGAGGTGTGTGTGTGTGTGTGTGTGTGTGTGTGTGTGTGTGTGTGTGTGTGTGTGTGTGTGTGGCGGGGGGTTAGACTAAGTCAGAGTTTCCATTAAAATCGACTACATTCAAGGGTGAATTTCCCAACACACAAAACAAGACGCCTTCTCCTGCTCAAAAACAACATTAAAACTTAATTCTCAGTGCAGATTAAGACACTTTGTGTGTGTGTGTGTGTGCGTGCGTGTGTGCGGTTTGGTCGGCCGTGCACGCTCGTGTGCAGGGAGCTTTTTAACCTTGAACTAGTATCTGCGAGGCCTGTCCCGGACACGGCGCTAATAAAAGCGGTATGGAAATTCAGAGCTAATCTACTAATCACAGGAAAGCTAATGCAGTTTGGCTGGAGCTGTTATTCAGGCACTGACAGTGGCTGATACTGAGGGGGAATAGTTTAGATCCACATCGGACTGAATCACAGGCCAGGTCACCTTGTCCATGCTAAATGGACAGTGTTTCACTGTGATGGTGCCCCTGAGGTGACACAATTCAGACTGATTCACTTCAGTACTTTTTCACACCCAAATGGATTTTTGTCCTGTACCGATGCCTTTATAAGTGCCTGAAGAAAAAGTAAAACTTACTTTCTAAAAAGTTAGTATTCCAAAAAGGAGAAATCCTTGAAAAATCTTGAACTGATTAAGTCAGTTATTCTGAGAGAAAGTGCTCAGTAAAATGACTTAGAGGATTTTGTTTCTTTGTGGGCTTCAATAAAAAAAAATTCACACAGAAGCCCATTTTTGTTTTGTTTGTTTCACACAAAAAAGGAGAAAACTATCTCAAAACAGTTCATGTCTGGAAGTACTGATAAACTTTTTACTGATGAATTAATTGCAGTTATGATTTAGAAAATATTCATTGTTTATTATGAGATATTAGACCCTTGGCTTCCATACAAAGACAATTTAACTCATGAACTACGTCTTGCTCTGTCTTGATTTAACATGAATGAACCCATGTAGTCCATGTTCTTATTTTTCCAAATCTGACTGGAGGGTCCATTAAAACTGTCTGCATTAAGTTTGAGATGTAGCAAAAATTTTGTTTCCACAAGCACCTTGCATTTGTGTTTTTTTTTGGCAGTTTGTGGCCTCCATACTACGACAAGTTAAAATTATATATTTATCCTTCAACTCTGGACGCCTTGACAGGAATGACAAGATATTTATGCGCTGAAAAGATGCCTTTTTCAGGATCCACAACAGACTGCAGTGGGTGACTTTTGTAGAATAAATATGAAGGAAAATAAAAAAAACTGTTTACAGTCAGGAAATACAAAGTAGTCATGCAGTATGATTTAAATTTTTATCCATCCAAGATTATTGTGTCTTTTGTTATACGCTTTTATTCCTCTTCCAGCCAATCAGGATTATTTTAATTACCTGCATTCAACTCCATATTTCTTTGACCCGAGGTTTATAGTTAGTCCTGCCATTGTTCTTTCCTTGACCTCCATGTCCAGTCAATTGGCCGGATCCTTTGTCTATAAACACCCTCGGGGGCTGAGTGCAATTGTGATGACTGTGCAGATCCGCAGCCGCCGCTGCAAGACAATACGAAGACTTGTTTCCACTTCCAGCGCAGGTCCGTAAATCGGGCAGTGTGTCAGCGCTGCTGGTGACCATGTGATGCGAGGTCCTCAAAACTGTGAAATCTTAAATGCTTTCGTAAGTGTCCGAAGTCATGCCAGACATGTGATGTTCATGAGTCGTCGGAGAGGAATGTGATCTTGTGATTGTCATGGGTTCTTATGAACTCCTATAGCCATACATTGTACGACCCCTAATAAATGAACCAATGAATGAATGAATGCACAGAAGGATCGGCAAAAGGAATGAATGAATGAGAAGCTGTCTCGCACTTCCTCCCTTAGTGATAATCACGTTAAATTTGGTGAATGCTTGTGTGTCTGCAGGTGCTGAACGAGGCTGTGGGAGCCATGATGTACCACACCATCACCCTGACCAGAGAGGACCTGGAAAAATTTAAAGCCCTACGCATCATCATCCGCATCGGCAGCGGCTACGACAACATCGACATCAAGGCTGCCGGAGAGCTGGGTACGAACTGAGAAGACGTTAATGTTAATACATTAATGTTCAGTTTGGAGGAATGATTCTTACACTGCTTAATCAAAAGTTTGAACACACTTTCTCATTCAATTCAGTGAGAAGATGTGTACGATATTTTAATTTTTTATGCTCTCAAAGAGAAAAAAAACATCAATTTGATCTAATGCTGTCAAGTTTTCCCTCTTTTCATCTCATTTGAAGCAGTTTGATTGCCTCACGTTCACCAGAAAGAAACTTAACAGCTCCATCTAGTGGAGTACTAACACAACTGGTTTAGTAATTCTAATAGAAAAACATACAAATTATATAATACATATATAGAAATCTAGTCTAATCTATATACACAGTGTTTAACTGCCACCTGTGTACCCATATAATACTGTCAAAATATTGCGATGCTACCCTTCAAGTTCTTGTGTTTTCTTCATGTTGCAGAACGTGTTAGAAAAAATCTGTGTTTGTTTCCGTGTGTGTTCGCTGGTTCCTTGCTTTTACTGTATGGATTTATCGGAGGCTGTTCGAGTTTAAATCGTCGGAGTGACTGTGGACATCTCCCACACTGAGCGGCAGGATGTTCAAAGACGCGCGAGGAAGAGAAGAGTTAGGTCTCCTCTCTGAACCTCCACCCAGGCTTCTTTCTATCAGCAGGCTGGTGGCTCAAACAGCCCTTACAGTTGACAAAGCTGCCATTTCCCTGCCAATACGAGATACTGTGTCTAACTGCCGCCCACTCGCTGAAGGCAGAGCTCTGCCTCGCAACGCGGGAGTCAAAAGCTATCGTGCCTGGAGAAGGCGGCGCTGATATGACGGCTGTTCTCCGGGAGAAGAAAAGGGGCCATTGATCGAGCAGACTCGGGCTATTTTTTGCTTGTCCAGAGACGACTGTGCTGCTGTGGCTGCTGCTGCTGCTGCTGCTGCTCGGAGATACAGAGTGGGATGAGGACATTAGAGGAAAGAGAGGGCAGACGAGAAGTGTCCAAGAGCAGTAAATAAAAATATAAAAAGTAAAGACAGTGTTGTTGGAGGAGAGGCAAGAGGCAACATCAAAAGATCAGGGGTTTAAATTGCCTCAAGACATGAACATCCCTCGATTGTGACGGTGTTCAAAAGCTCCTTTATGACGCATTTACATAACAATTAACACGTTAGCTCCACTATTGTTGGGTGATGATATGATGCAGAGGTGGGTGTTGGCAAGGACGTCACGATACGTATCGCGATACTTGAGTCACGATACATTATTGCGATATTATGATATTGTGATATATTGCAATAATCTACATAGTTCACTGAGAAATTTTAAGTGCAGCTTAAAATACACAGTGTATATATGTAACTCAGATCACAGTGATAATTCATTGCAGAAATTGAGTCAAAAACAATATTAATTCAGATGATCAATTTCCAATTTAGTGCATTTGTACAGAACAAATGTTGGAGGTGCGGAAACAAGACATTTTTAGTCGATATTGTATCGTAAGAAAAAGTATCGCGATATATATTGTCATATCGATATTTTTTCCCACCCTAATGTGATGATAAGGATGCAAACTGTAATTAGAGTAGTTGTACATACAGTAAATTAGTAGACAATAATATCTGTAGCTGCCTTAAATCTGAGCCATATTTCACTTGCAACTGAATGTCTAGATTCGTTCCTTCATATTCAGCCGTTCTCCTCCTCCTCCTCCTCTGCATGCAGGCATCGCCGTGTGCAACATCCCTTCGGCGGCTGTGGAGGAGACGGCGGACTCCACCCTGTGCCACGTCCTCAACCTCTACCGACGAAACACCTGGCTCTACCAGGCTCTCCGGGAGGGCACGCGGGTCCAGAGCGTGGAGCAGATCCGGGAGGTGGCGTCCGGCGCCGCCCGCATCCGCGGCGAAACGCTGGGCCTCATCGGTTTTGGTAAATGTCGCTTCGTTTCATTACTTTTTTTCTTTTTTTTTTTTAAGGTCTGCCTTCTTGTTTTCTGTGTTTTCTCCCTCCCTCCCCCTCCTCCCTCCCCCTCCGTGTTTTCATATCCTCTCACCGCTCCGTGTGCCTTCTGTTTTCCTGCTCTGATAAGGTTATTTTTTTTTCCTCCCTCTGCCCGTCCCGCAGATTATCTCAAGGTTGTCTGTTTCGCCTCCCTCCGGGCTGACTTCCTTTTCTCTGCCACGCTGTTCCCTCATCCCGCCGCTCTAATGCTCACCATTATATCTCTGTTATTCTCCCCTCTTCTGTTTTTCGACTCCTCTGCTCCTCCCTCGCCGCGGTCCCTCGACGTCTTGCCCTGCCATAATCAGGCCTCATGGCGGACTCGACTCTCTCCGTGCACCTGGTTTACCGCTGATTGTGTGTGTTTGTGCGTCATCCTGCCCTGTCTCAACATCACTGGGCTGACAGATGCTCCTTCTTCTCACAAGCCTTTCCAAAGTGCCACCTTATCTCTGTGTCCACATACACTCCCCCCCTCACACACACACACACACACACACACACATATATATACACATATACACAAACACATTACCTCCTCCCTCCTACAGGTCCCAGACAGCTGCCTGGACTTACTGTGCCTGAACAGCAGGCCCTGGCAGGGAAGACGTCTCCCTCAATCTCTCTCTTTTCTCACCCACTCCTCCCTCCCCCATCGTCTTTCTGGCTCATGCCGTCTCCAAAACAATGTCCATTGTCAGTGGGAGGCTGTGGGAGAGCGAAGGCCTCCTGGTGTTTGTTTGCAGAACTGTGCACATACAGCCAGCTGCACTGCTCAGCTGGCGGCAAATACACTTAAAAAAAAAAACAACCTCTGGCTCTGGTGTAAGAGGAGGACCTCAAGCATCAGCCTCCTCTTCCCTTTTTTTTACACGTAACACGGTAATTATCACTCGCAGATGAGTCAAAACTACAGCTGACATCCGCAGCTCTCCTGCTTCCATACTTGATCTCCTCAAAATTGATTTGGGATTCGGGAACACGCTCATCAAGGAAAAGCAATCTACGAGCACCTACAATCAATGATTTGACATTAACAATGGATCAAATGATGGCGCATATGAGGGAGGACGATAACCGCGGCAAATCCGCCGATAATTAGCGCCGTTCCCCTCAGCCCCGAGACGAAGTGATTGACTTCGTTTCACGCCGTTGGTGTCGGCGAGAATAAGCTCTGATGAAAAAACCCACGCACAAACTTAGAGACCTGCTGATGAACACAAAGACTATTGATATTACAGCTCAGTTAATCCATGTTTGCACCAACAAAGTAAACTAAACATAAGTTGGATACACCGATCTAGCAGATCCGAGTCCTAATGGTTGAGGGGAGGATCATCCCACAGATACTTGATCAGTTTGGCATCTAGGGCAGTGGTTCCCAACCTTTTCCAAATCAGGGTGCACTTTTACGTCTCAAAAATGTTCACGGCCCAATCAGTCATTCACGGAGCCGTCCATCAGCACCACACAGATATCAGGAATGATAAGCAACGGGCTGTCTGTAACAGGCTAATTAGCAAATTATTCGCAAATAATGGGTTTGACATCCAGATCCAGACAGAATCCAAATATCAAAAGTAGCCCATGAAAATTCACAATTCAGTGCTTTTTTGTATATATATGCCAATACTTATACTTATATTGTTTATTCTATTCTATTTTTTATCTTACTATTTATCTTTTACACAGTCTACTCTTTATTCTTGTTATTTTTCTGCCCCTATGTATTCTGTTGCATACATAACTGCAGTTTCTCCATTGTGAGACAAATAAATGTTTTCTAATTCTAAAGATACGCTTACAAATAAACACAAACCTGATATAAAGATGATTTAAATTCTGCTCGGCTCTAGCCAGATGAAATTGGAAATGGCATTCCATACCAATGCCAGGTCCAAAATTTTTCCAGCAGGACATTGAATTGTCCTGTTGTAAGAGGCTTTAATGTTGTGGCTGATCTGTGTAATCTGACAGCAACAAAACCAGAGATATTTGAACCACCTGTAGATTTTATTGTAAACACCTGGAGATCAAACAGATGCCGTTTCCCTTCCACGTAGCGCCAGAGTTCCCAGCATTTAAACTAACGTCCGGAAGCACCGATCCCAATTTCGACACCCTTCCCCGGAGGGTCCGGTAAATCGGACTTGCACTGCAGCCCCTCGAGACGACCTGGTGTGTTTCAAACCTGCTGGAAAAAAAAACTAATTCCCCTTTGCCGGCGGCGTCGGTGTCGCTCTTTCAACCCGCAGCTGAATGCAACAGGTTCATGTCTGTGCTCGGCTTGACGTCAGACTGCAACTCTGGGAAGTATTGGAAATGAAGCAATGGACAGATTATTAAGTAGATTAATAATACTTTAGCTGCAGGTGAAAAGTGATCTGTTCTTACAGAGCTGTAAGTGAGTCTTTATCCTGCCGTCTGTCACTGGCTGACACCGAAGGAGAAAAAACAGGAGGGATGACTCTCCTCAGCCGTGGAGCCTGAGAGCGGGACATGATGCTCCATCACAAAGAGAGGACCTTGAGAGTGTAAAGCGCCTTATCGATCCTTTTCACGAGCTACAGCATCCAGCTCTCCATTACTGTCTCCAGCCAGTGGACGGGAGACTCTGCAGCATCCTACACAACAAATGGCAGCGAGAGACAGAGGGAGAGGCTGATGTACTGCAGGTCCAGTGTCTGATTCACCGTCTCACAGCCTCCACTGGAGAGCTGCACTTTTTTTTTTTACTATCTCCTTATCAAAACACAATTTATATATCTCATGAGGTTCAAGCCCAGTCACTGGATCAATATATTGGTGTATATCCCAAACTGATCAAGTATCTGTGGGATGCTCCACAGAGGCCCCTCCCCTCAACCCACTACCCAAAACACCTGTGGAGCAGAACCGAGGGTTATAAATGTAACCAAGGTTCTGTGAATTCACCGTCTACTGCGCTCGAAAAGAATTAACTAAAGCCTCAAAAGCCTTCAAGAAATGTGGCTAATGCTCCACATAAAAAAAAAACTCTGCATTCAGGAGAAGGATTAGAGTCAAAAATGAAAACCAACAAGAAGAACAAATACAGATTAGGCTGATTACAGGCTGGTGTAGTTTTTTTGTTATGTTTTGTAGGAGAGTGTTGGAAGACGAGAACGACGAGACAACACCTTAAATTGTCGCTGCTTGCTTGTGTCAACAATGACTGTGTAATTACTGCTATCGCCAGAAGGGGGAGACAAACGCTCTGCACTGGAGCTTTAAAGATAAATGTCGTAGTATAGATTAACTGACTAATTTGCAGTTCATCTACAGATGCAACATTGAACTGATGCTGTATTAATTTATTTATTTTGAAGGGTCTGTGCACCAGTTGTGCAAAAAGGCAGTTTTTTTGATATCTTTTGTTCTTGCAGCTTTTCAAAATGATTTTATTATTTCCTTGTAAAGTTCATGTAATAGGAAGAAGCACTGCACTCGAGAATTGCATTACAGATTTCCAGAGCATTTAAAGCTACTTCCACTGTCCTTAGATTCAGTTTACAGGTTATAGATCCTGTCTGCGTCCCCCTTCCACCCGGCCGAGTTCGTACTAAATCCTGATTTAATTCAGATTAAATTCTGACATTGGGTGCAGATTGAGAACCCCCCCCCTTCTCTAGATGATACTGCCAACTGAGTATATGTACAAGATAGAAATGCATCCTCTCAGCTCATGGATAAACATCTTCTGCTGTTTGTGTTTCAGGTCGTTCAGGCCAGGCGGTCGCAGTGCGCGCCAAGGTGTTCGGCTTCAACGTCATCTTCTACGACCCTTACCTGCAGGACGGCCTGGAGCGCTCGCTGGGCGTCCAGCGCGTCTACACCCTGCAGGACCTGCTCTACCAGAGCGACTGCGTCTCCCTGCACTGCAACCTGAACGAACACAACCACCACCTCATCAACGACTTCACCATCAAACAGGTACGCTGGAAAAAAAAAAAAACGGGCGCACACACACACATACACACACGTCATCCAGACAGAGCTGAACATCCCATTGAGCAGCTGTGACCTGACCTGTGCTTAATGCAGCGCTATCTAACAGGTAGACAAGCAGAGCTGCTGGTGTATTATTACTCTGTCAGCCCTGGAGCCCGTCCTAAAGAGCATTAGAGTTGGTTGAAAGAAAGAGTAAGGGGGGGTTAAAAAAGAAGAAGAAAAAAATGGAAACGGCAGCAGCACCCTTCCCGTCTCCACGTTCCCTGCTCTTTATCTTAAGCTCCGCCAAAGCCGGACACAAATTCATTCCTTTGCTCTGTCAAATGCAATTAGCGCCAGCCCACGGCTACAGCAAATATATCGACTAGGCTGCACAGCAGGGGCGGGGGCGGGGGTTTTTGGCGGGGTGGGGGCGCTGGGGGGGATCTGAGCGGCGGGGAGGGGGAGGGGGAGGGGGGGAAAGCCCGGTTCACCGAGTCAATAAATGCACTCGGAGGCGCTGCCTGGGGCGACACCTGCAGGGAGGCAGCGGGACTGCACTGCTCTGCAGAAGCGTCTCTCCCCCCTCCCCTCCCCCTCCCCTCCCACTCTCGCACTTAAACTACGCGAGGAGATAAAGAGGAGTGGGCGTAGGGAAGCAGCGTAACCTAGTTAACTCTTTTCCAAAGATTCTCAGCTGCCTCTCATGCCGCTTTTCTCTCTTTCCTCACCCCTAAAAATTTTGGCTGCTCCTAAAGTGGAAACGTGTGCGTTTGTGCGTGCATGTTTGTGTTTTTTTTTTTTTTCTGTGTCAAAACCGCCAAGGCCTAATAAAAGACTGCCTGCCAGCGTAAAGGCTTTTCATGGCCCTGGATTTCAGCTTTTGTCAAGATTAAGGGATTACTTTCTTCTGAGCATATTCATTTTTTTCCCCTCTTCCTCCCTCTTCCACTTTTTGTTGTGCCTTTTTTTTTTTTTTTTTTAATAACCACCAAAAAGCAGCAAAGCGGGGCGCTGGCGCTTTCTCTTGTTGCGACTCCATCCCTCATCCTTCATCTCATCTCTCGGGTTTTGGGTGAAGATTTGTCTCCCTGTCCCACATCTGTTATTTTTCTCCTTTCAGCCGTCAGGTGCGACAAAGGCGTCGCGTTTATTTCCCGTCCTCGGTTTGTGTAATACGTCTTTAAACCCTCAGGTGCAGACACCCGGCGCTGATTGAGCCTCTCCTCGATCAAAACAGATTCATTTTGACTGAGCCGCACGCGTTTTTCCCGCCCGCTAATCTCTGTTTTTCTGCGCTGACGTGTGTCCAGATGCGTCAGGGTGCGTTCCTGGTCAACACCGCGCGGGGAGGCCTGGTGGACGAGAAGGCTCTGGCCCAGGCGCTGAAGGAGGGCAGGATACGCGGAGCTGCCCTGGATGTACACGAGACTGAGCCTTTCAGGTCGGTGAAATCCCGCCCAGAAATGAGTGTCTTAGGCAGATACGAGTCCTGATAAGTTAAAGACGCATCCTCTAAAAAGCTTTTTCAGCACCCTGCAGGTAATGGAGTTTATGCGTCTGGCTTTTTTTCCCACCGATGGAGGAATTAAATAAAAGTTACAGGTGGATGAGTGTGAAGAGATGCAAGCAGAATGACTCCTCTGTGAAAGAGTTAAAAAAAAAAGTGTGAATAATTCCTATTAGCCTCAAATTAAACCTTTTTAAATCACTTTAGTTTAATTTCATATCCATTGCGGTGGTGTGTAGAGCCAGAAAGATGCGAATTTATGAACCTGACTGTACACGCTTTAGCACTTTCATCACTTTTGTTTTAGTTCCTTTATTTGTAAAATCCAGCAAAACCTTCAACTCTTCTTACATTTTGCTCATTTGATCTCTTATTATTTAATATATTTTTTTTACTAGTCTCCCTCCCTTTTCCTTCCCTGTAAACATTTACAGTTTTTATCAATGCCGAATCGATAACAATTATAAATTTGATTTTATCACAGAAGCTAGATAAATCCATTATTTTTTAATTAATTAATTTAGCCTATTTATTAAGTTGCATACAGAATTATTGTGTTTTAGTGCAGTTCAGATTTATCGCAAAATCTTTGGTTGATTAGACTTTTTTTTTTTATATATTTTCTTAAAATTTCCCCCACGATTTTAAATTTCTTTAAATACACATTAACATGAGGGTAGTTTTCGTAGGCCTGACCGGTGGCTGTTGAATCTGAATTCGATGAGTCTCCGCTAAGCCAACGCGACACCGGTCACACCGGTTCAGGTTCAGCTGCACCGAACCGGGCGAGGGTTAGAGGAAAGGAAAGGAGAGCTGGGGAGTTTTTTTGTTTTGTTTTTTGTTTTTTTTTGTGTCTGCATGACAGGAAAGAGACACAGAGAAGGGAAATATTGGAGCAGCAGGAAGAAGGTGGTGGCATTTGCGAATAACAGGATCTGACATTTAATCCCGTTGGTCGTGTTTCCTCAGTGATCATGCAAAACGTTTCCAAAAAGTTTACAAGTTTAAAAAAACAAGAAAAAATCTATGAACTATTGTCGAGTATCTAGACAATAAATAGAGTCAGCCGTTACATTATGACCACCTTCCTAATATTACGTAGGTCTCCCTTGTGCCTGTCAGTGGTCATAATATTGTGGCTGATCGGTTTGTATTCTCTGTATTTTTATTTATTTATTTTTTCTTCTGTGTCGTAGTTTTGCTCAGGGCCCTCTGAAAGATGCTCCCAACCTGATCTGCACGCCACACACAGCCTGGTACAGCGAGCAGGCCTCCCTGGAGATGAGGGAGGCGGCGGCCACCGAGATCCGAAGAGCCATCACCGGTACGCGCTCACGCTTTCTCCCTCGAATCCCCTTCTTCTTCCTCCACCGCTTCGACCGTCCACTTCAGTCTGTGCCACGTCGCGTTTCCACTTCAGCAGCCCCTCTGCAGCCTTTTATTAAATCCTCTCAACAGCGTCACTGCAGCTCCCAGGGGAAAGCTGTCCTCTCAGGGAACATCCAGATTGTCAAAAGATCTTAATTTGTGTATCCGAGCCTGACGTGTTTGTCAGCCTCTTGTACAAATCATTTATTTCTCAAATCTGGCAAAACCTTCGAGTCTTCTTGCAGTTTGCTCATTTGATGTCGCGTTGCAGAGTTTTTTTATATATATATATAAATATTTTTTGCTCACAGTTTGCTACTTTCAGATATAAAGTTGGCACGTTGAGCAACAATGTGCCAGTTTGAAAATAACAATAAATTACAGATTATCATAGTAGTAAAATAAACAGAATTATTTTAATAATTTAGCCTATTTATTAAGTTATATATAGAATTATTGTAATTTAGTTCAGATTTATTGATATCCCGAAGGAAATTAATTTCGCAGCAGACGTCAGAGACACAGTGGAAAAGGACAACATCAGATCACATCAACAGAACACAATTATCATAAAAACGTGACACATTAAAGGTCGAAAGATCTTAATTTGTGTGTCTGAGCCTGATGCGTTGTTAACATTGTGTCGTCGTCCTGTAACGAGCTGCGTCCTGCGTGATGTTTTTCCCGCTTTTAACTCTGAACGTGTGTGCGGTTCACGCGACAGGCCGCATCCCCGACAGCCTACGAAACTGCGTCAACAAGGAGTTCTTCGTCACCACGGCACCGTGGGCGGTCATGGATCAACCGGGCGTTCACCCCGAGCTCAACGGAGCCGCCTACAGGTACAGCTGATATCAGTGTGTTTAGCTTTTATTGATACGTTCGTCTGCTTTGGAAAAAAAAATCAAGATGATACATTTTGTTTGTTTGTTTCACTGAATCAATGAACTCACCACTCTGCCATAGATCTAGGGCCCCGTCCCTTCACTAACCCTCCTCTTTAGACGTACTTGAAAAAAAAACTCTGTCCACTCTGTCCCCATTCTGGGCCCTTCTTGATCTCAGCATGTCCGCCTCCATGTGCTTCTTCCACGCAGCCAACTGAACCAAACTCTTCCGGCCGTAACAACCGGCGTCCCCCAAGACAAAATTAATGCCTAGATCAGAAGCAGGTAAATACGACCATCCGGGGCCTCTGGCTGGAGGTCCTGGATAAGACCTTCTCACCTGAGCTCACCTCCTGATGTGTGCCCCCCTTCCTCCCCCAACTTCTATAATACCCCCCTCCTCCTCCTCCTCTTCCTCCAGCACTCACCTGTTTGACTGAACACAGAGTAGATGGATGTGTCCCCGTAAGCATGACATGAAGCCGTTTCAAGCTTCGTGGTTTCTCCTTCTAATGGGTTTCGCTCAGGTTGAATGTTTCTGAGCTTCAGCGTCCTGTTCCCTTCTCTAGTCTGATGGGTTTTAGTGTGATTTTTCCAACTTTTAATTATTTTTTTAATTGTAATAAAATGTCTCTTTTCCTTCAAAAGGAACTAAATCAGGAACTGAAAGTTGTGTTTTTGCATTTCTATATTTTACAGATCTAAAAATAAATAACTAACTTTTAAAGTGTTGAATGTAGCTTAAGAAGTTCCATTATGTTTCCTTTCGTTATTTTTAGCAGTATTGAGAATTTTATGCGTCAAACCTGGTAGTTCTTCAACAAATCAAAGTAGTAGAAAGGAGAGCAGGAACTTTTAAAGAGGTTCCTGAACAAGTTCCCGGTGTGGAAAAAGTGGCAGTAGTAGTACCTTTAGCGAATACTTCCACAATTCTTATATACATATATATATATATAAAATAAAGAAAATTATTTCCGCTACCATTTTAGGTCAAAATGTCAACCCCAGTAGTTCTTTAACAAATCAAAGTAGTAGAAAGTGGAGCAGGAACAGGAAAAAGTTCAAGGCGTGAAAAAAAGGGAATGTAGGTTAGTCTGCGTTCCAGGATTATGTTTCTTTTATCTGTTTTTTTTTTTTGTATATAATAAAAAAACAGGTTTTTTCAGAAAAGCGGTATAAAGTTGAGCATTTAGTTTCTTTTACCTGTTTTTTTTTTTTTGTGGAATATAATAAAAGATTAAATTTCGACCTCAACTCTTAGCAGAATTTTAAATCAAAAAGTGGTCTATGTTTGGGCATTACGTTTCTTTTATCTTTTTTTTTGTATATAATAAAAAAATTAGCATTTTTTACGTCAAAAGTTTATGTAGATGTGAGCATTACATTTCTTTTAGCTGTTTTTTTTTTTAGCAGTATTGAGGTAAAAACCTAGAAGTTCTAAAACAAATAGTAGAAGTAGAAGAAAGTAGAGCAGTAACTTTTAAATGGTTGAATGCAGCTTAAACAGTTTCCTGAAGTTCTGGCTGTAGAAAAAAGGACAGTACTGTTTTTTGCTTTGTTTTTTAGCAGTATTGAGAATCAAAAAGTCAAGCCCAGTAGTATAATTAGAGCAGGAACTTTTTAACAGGTTCCTGAAAAAGTTCCTGGCTTGGAAAAAAAAAAGGGTAGTTGTAGTAAATAGAGATCTGTTCAGCAAATTCTTCTACAATGTTTTAAATGTGGACTACGTTTATAGTTCTTTTACCAGTTTATTTATTTATATCTTTTAAGCAGTATTGAGGTCAAAAAGTCAAACTGGGTAGTTCTTAAACAAATCAAACTAATAGAAAGTAGAGCAGGAACTTTTAAAGGGCTGAATACAGATTAAACAGGTTCCTGAAAAAGTTCCTGGCATAGAAAAGGGGGCAGTAGTAGTCAGTCAATTTTAGTTCAAAAAATTAAAACTAGTAGTTCTTAAACAAACCAAAGGAACGTGTAAAGGTTTGAATGCAGCTTAAACAGGTTCCTGAAAAAGTTCCTGGGGTGGAAAAGAGGCAGTAGTACAGTCTATAATATTCCACGGTGTCCACGGTGAGCGTGCTACTCTCTGTTCGTCGCTGACGCTAACTCGTGGCCTTGTTCGTTCCCAGATACCCGCCGGGTGTAGTTGGAGTGGCTCCGGGTGGCATCCCGGGGGCGTTAGAGGGCATGGTGCCCGGTGGGGTGCCCATCGCCCACACCCTGCCCTCTGGTACACACCCGTCCCAGGCCCCGTCGCCCAACCAGCCCTCCAAACACGGCGAGACCAGAGAGCACCTCACCGAGCAATAGCAGCAGAGGGGACACAGACGGCAGAGCTCTGATCCGACCCGCTGACCCCTCAGAAGAAGCAACCAATCACAAAAGCAACCGACCAACTGGGACCAAGAGACAGTGAAACAACACAAGCGGGCTGCCTGTTAAATCAGCCAGCAACTGGGAACAAAAGAAGTGTTCCGGGGGAATTTGTACTTTTAACGTTTTAGTTTTTACTCTGTCTCTCTGGGTTCAGTACCGACTTTACTCTTTGATGATGTTTTTTTTTTTTTTTTTTTTTTTGGTTTTTGGTTTAGTTTTTCTTCTTTGGGACATGCCTATGATTGTGGACACAAGAGTCCAGTGTTTTTAGTGCTCCGGGGGTTACCCGATGAGACTCTGTCCCGTCCCCCCCCCCCTTACTCCCCTAACCCCTCAAAACCCCGTACACCTCAGAGCTCATGGGAAATGTAGGCCCACATCTCAACGCACCAACGGAACGAACGAGAGAAAAACCTTTGGCATCGTGTGCTACTGGACCTTATTCCCCATCCCACCTCTTCCTCCTCTTCCTCTTCCTCTTCCTCCTCCTCCGCCTCCCCCCTTATGTAACAAGTGTGTGTTGTTTAGGCCCCTCATTATGCTTCCGAAGAGAATTATTATTTTTTGTTTTTTCCTTTCTATCGTCAGTGTGAATGACTCAAAGTGGATTATTGACTTATATATATTTATCATTCATCAAATTAAAGGAAAAAAAGATTGCTCATCAGTTATAATAGTGGGTTTTAGCCCTTTCCTGGCGTCGACGGCTACGGCAGACCTCCACCACTAGATGGCGCTTCTGCACAGCGTGAGGACCCTGCATCCGGAGACCAGCGAGTTTTGGCAGCAACACTAAACTAAAAAAAACATTCACCTGATAACGTTCGCTGATAGCTTCTGAAAACAGTGTTTTTGTTAGAGTTATTGTAGAGTGACGTGTGACTGAAGAGCCTGAAGATGAAAACATTCTCAACGTGATCATTAAAAACAAAAAAAAATCAGTTGTTTTATTTTGTGTCTCATTCGGGACAGAGAGCGGCGTAGATTCCTCCCTTCTTTGAGCACATTTTCCCCACTCGAGACAGGAAAGGGTTAAAGCAAACTTATTTTCTTAATGACTCAGGAAAAACACTTTTTTGCCGATTTTATCGTTTTTTCCCCCCAGATAATTATTATTATTATTATTATTATTATTATTTTTGTCTTTGAGGAAAAAAAAGTTAAGACTAATAATCCGGTTAGTCTGAATATTTTCTCTCCTCCATCCTCTTCTCCGTCGTGGTATTTTTATATACGAGGCGCATCCCACGTTTTTTGGTGTTTAAAAGAGTTTTGAAGAGTCCTGTTAGATTTGTATTGCCTAGTTAAATGTTCCTATAACCATAGTCCTATGTGATCCAACCTCCCCGACCCCCCCTCTCTCTTCTCTCTCTCTTTTCTCTCCTTCTTATATTTTCTTTGTTCTATTGAAGGCCAGGTTCTTTGGGGGCGTCCTGTACTCTGTAAGAGCAATAGCTGAAACTCCTACTTAGTGTCCCGACAATAGCAGAAGAGGCAGCCAGCAGTATGTTTTTGTTTTTAGTGTGAGTATTTGTATTTGTTTCTTGTACAAGGTGAACATTTAGCATTCAGTGCAGTTCAAATAAAAAGATACGATTCTGAGAACCAGTCGTCTCTTCTGACTGCTTGATTTTGATACTTTTTTTTGTGTATGTAGTTTTGTTTTGATGTTGAGACGCCTTCCAGGTTGTGCGTTTGCTCTGTCATCTTACGCCACAGGAGGGCGCCAAAGTACAAAGACGTCCTGCTCGTTGAAAAAAGGCAGCACTGGAAAAAGAAGATGAAATGCAACCATTTTTTTTTATGTTTTTCAGATGCTTCAGATGTTCATTTCATGTCCTCATTCTACTCCTGATGTTGTTTGACATTGCATTTTACTCAATTAAGTCATCATTTTCACCGTCACCCTCATATCTCCAGAGCCGTATATTAAAGAAACTAACTTTGCCTCGGTTACTACTAAAGCTAGCGTGCTAACGTTATAAGGATAATACCAAATAACAGTAAGACTAGTTTAATTTTCACTTTTTTTTGAGTATTTTCAAACTTTTAACCGCGATGGATGAACACAGCTCTGTGTGATGAGGTGATTGGGCTACAAAGCATTTTATAGATTCATTTAAGATATTTAAGGTAAGTAGACGCTGGGATATTTAAGTGAGGACCTTTTACATGTTGGCAGACGTTACCAATCAATATAGCAACATAGCACATCCGCCTCATAGAGTTACACTGTAGAATCTTCCCTCTGATGTAGCAAACATGGCGCCCATGATGCGAACTGTCCAGACTCTTCCTAATAGATGGCTCTGCTCCTCCCTATATTTATAAAGGCTAAAATAAAACTACACATTTTCAGCCAATTACTACACACTGGTCAGGCATAACATTCATAATGATGTGAAGGTTTTCCTTGAACGTACAAAACAAATGTGACTCCGGAGAGAATGGACGTGGACCTTCCTTCTGGGGGGGTTGAGTTTTGAGTTCCTGTTTTTTGTGTGTGTGTGTCCCTGTGTCAGGCTGCATCCTGCTGGGGTGTCACTGCTGTGGGGCGGGTGGTACATGTCTATGAAACATCCATGTGAACGCCAGGCCAACTTTCGCTGCACACTTTGGAATCCACGGACGATAGAAAGCATTTATATCAAAAG
The DNA here is from genome assembly GCF_022458985.1 of Mugil cephalus. Classification (NCBI taxonomy): domain Eukaryota; kingdom Metazoa; phylum Chordata; class Actinopteri; order Mugiliformes; family Mugilidae; genus Mugil; species Mugil cephalus. The sequence goes on along the minus strand of NC_061785.1, from coordinate 7,437,940 downwards.
ATGTGATGTGGAAACATTCGAGACGAGTCACATTTGAGCTGCTGGACGATAGGAAGGTAAAATGACGGCAGATTGGGAAATCCCTGTTCCAAATATTGTGCATTTCTGTTTTTAAACCAGTTAAATATTTCCACTCCGTGTCTATATTGAGATAATGTGCGCACATGTGAGGATTATTAGTGTTTTTTTCCCCCCCTTGTGTCAAACATTCCCTTCCACCATCATCCAGTCAGTTCGTCGCGCTACAGTGGAACAGCAGAAAGAAAAAGGAAAAAAACTAGTGAATTATTTGTCATGTTCAACAACAGTGTGTGTTTTTTTTCCTGATCCAAACACAAGCACGAGGAGATTAAAGACAGACAGCGGCGGTAGATGCAAGTGAGTCAAATTTAATATTGATGCTCTCCACTGAAAGAGGCAGAGTGTTTGTGTTTTCTCTTTTCCCCACCGGCATCACAACCACCACCCACTCTTAACATGAAGTCACACATAAAAATGTCAGTAAACTTGTACGTCATTTTTCTCCCCCCCCCCCTCCCCCTCACAGAATGTAGGTAATATCTGTGCAAAATAAAATACTTCAAGACTGAATGGATCAAACAGAACACAAGATAAAACGGGGCCGAACAAAGGGCGTCGCCTCCGCGTGCTAACTCTCCTAAACAAATAAATAAATCCAACGTTTAATGCAGAAGGATCGGCAAACGGAAAAAAACGGGTGTTCACACACGCACACACACACACACACACTTTAGCATCCTCTCAGTTTGAAGCAGAATTTCTGTCAGGCAATTCTGAAAATTCCTCATTTAGTGCAGCTTCGGGATTTCCTTAAATACAGTATATTTTCCTATATGTTCTAGCGGATCTCTCTGGTGGAGATAATAACCTTGATGACAAAATGAAAAAGGAGAAATCAGAGTATTACAGGGGGAAGGCAAACCGAATGGAAATGATGTGCTTTTTGTGGGAGCAGTGATCGGGATTCTGGTTGATGGTGCTGGTATGTGTTTCTACCACAGAGCTCACAGAAGGACATGCATTATTATTACAAGTGTAAGATTTACATTTGGAGAAAAGGAAGAAACAAAAAAAAAAATAGTAAGGTCGTCACTCTTTCTCTCTTTCTTTCTTTCTTTCTTTCCATCTTTCTGAGCCTACAGCATCCACTCTCGAGAGTTCTTCAGTTGCCCTGACTCACTCGTCCTCGTCGTCCTCTTCCTCCCCGTCGGAGAGTGAGGCACAGGGGCGGATCTGGCGGTAACGGTCCAGCCACTTCTCCACCATCTGGGTGACCAGGGGGTGGTTGCGGCGGCGGGAGCTCTTCTGCATGGCGGCCAGCATGCCTCCTTCTGTCACGCAGCAGTCCAGCCACTCCCTCAGCAGCTTCTCCTGCTGCTCCTCGTTGCCCATCTGAGTCGCACACAAAAACACGGCGTTAATCATTGCGGGGAACTAAACGTTCAGGGACGGGCGAACGTCCGCGTATCAGAAGCCAACAAGCTACTTCACAGGTGTGCGTTGGCAGCCATTTTGGAACTTGAAACTGTGACCTATAAAATAGGGGTGGGTTACAGGGTTCCTACGCATTTTGAATTTTAATATGCCAACCTTTTTCCAGATCCTAATTTCACGACTTCTCGGTAAAAAAAAAAAAAAAAAATCATAAAAATTTGAGTAAATAGTTGTGTATCACGTAAATAAATTATGGAAGGTTAAAGCTAGTTAATGTAGCTCATAAAAATAACTTAAGACCAAACCCAAATAAATTCACTGCACTTTTTTTATTATTATTATTCTAAGTTGCACATGAATCACGTAGTCTCCTGTGTGCTCTCACGTAAGCATTTTATCTGAGCTGCCAAGCACCTTAAAAACAAACAAACTGATCCATTTTAATTTTATGTTTTAGAAAATGTAACTGTGGTAACAGTGGTGGTTCCATACTTTTCCAGACCTGGCAATTTAAAAAAATCAAATGCCATACGTGCGTCGGAAACTCTGACGATACGATATGTATCACGATACAATACATTATCGCGATACGATATTTCGATATATTGCAATATTCAACATAGTTCACTGAGAAATTGTAATTGCAGCTTAAAATATAAGTTGCATACGTGTACGTCAGATGACAGCGATAATTCACTGAACAAACTGAGTGGCTTTTTCAACCAGTCAGATCTGATAAAAACTGTCGGCTGAATCCTTTGATGGGTTTTAAGAACAACTTCTTTTTTTTTTTTTTTTTTTTAAACTGTGTGCCAACTTTGATTACTCAAGAACAACACCACTCAGTCTCTTTTGAAATCTAAAGACTCTGACGTTTCTATCGCTAAAAGACAGAATCCCTTTAAGTCCACGCACTCAGTTTACTTTGTCCTAAATAAAAAAAGGCTGGAATGAAAAGAGGTTAAACTAGTGTAGAAATATCTATTTTAATATCGGTGACACATCTGAGTCCACACCTCTTGCGCAGACAGGAAGTGAATGTGCAGCAGCTTCCTCTCGCTGTCCACCAGCGGCAAGAAAGTGACCGTGACATCGTCGTCAGTGTTGAGGTTGGCGCCGGCACCGCGATTGTCGTAGCCGTCGTTCTCCATGGCCACCAGGGCGGAGAAGTGACCCCGCGTGTATCCCAGGGCGATGGGACTCTTCCAGCAGAAACTCTGCTCCCATAACAGAGGCAGGTACACACCTAGAGACGCACAACAGAGAGAGAGAGAGCGAGTCAGACCAGCCGGAGGCGTCGCTGTGTTTGTTTGTGTGTGTGTGTGTGCGGACGTCATCTCAGATGTGACCCGACGTGAGAAACTGCAGCGTTTCTCAAGTTTTTTTTTTTTAAGAAGGAAACCCACCCTCTCTACTCCAGCTTCTGCCAAGACCACTTCCTGCTCCAAACACACACCAGCAAATCACTAGACTCTCAGTGAGAAATGTAGACAAAAGCACAGGCCGCACTTCTGCACAGTTTTGCCAATTCAAATCATCACTAAAATAGACTCGGCTTAGGTTGAGGCAGTCTAGCATCTATGAGTTACAGATGTGTTCTCCTCTAATTTATACAAAGGATCAGTTTGTCTCCGCTCAGCCTTAATTTCTCTCAGGTGTTTGCAAGTTTTGTAGCCCTATGATAAAATCGATATCTTTTAGAGACAAACTATCTGATTCACACTAAAAAAATGTTTTTATTTCTGACTCGCCACTTCATTAGGTACACCAGTGAAACCAATAGTGAACGGTGGGTGTCGGCAAGGACTTCACAATACGTATCACGATACTTGAGTCACCATACGATACATTATTGCGATATTATGATACTGCGATATATATCACAATATTCTACATAATTCACTGAAAATTTTCAAAATGAGTCAAAAAACAACGTTAATCTAAATGATCCATTTCCAATTTATCGAAGAAAAAGTGGTGGTAGAGGTGCAGAAGTTGTTCACAATCTTTCCAAAACTTTTTCTTTTAAAATCGATATCAAGACATTAAAAATCGATACTGTATCGGAAGAAAAATATGTCACAATATGTTGCCATATCGATATTTTTCCCACACCTGGAAACCAAATTCATTCTAATGTGACAGTCCTGCACTAATAATGAGCCTCATGAATGATGTGGATTCAACTGTGCTTTAGTTTTGAAGGCTGCGGTTTGCGGTACTATTGAATTGTATTGTGGTGTATTGTAGCTAGCAGTGGGCTGGGCTACACAACAGAATGCAAAACATTCAGTAGAGTTTAACAACACCACAAACTAGATGAATCACCTTTCTTACTCTGTGTCAAACTGAATATTACAACAACCATGAAGACTTATAGTGCAGGGACTGTTATATTAGAATGAATTCATTTACACTTTTTTACAGTGGACAGTAGCTCAACTACAGGAGACCACCTGGAGGGATAGTGAACGTAATTCTTTCCATAAATTCACACAATAGCTCAGACAGTTAAATAAGAACAGAGACATAAATGTCTATTAAAAGTCTCCCGGCTTTTCACGCTAATGACGCCTCACCTTGAAAACGAGTGTATCCTAACGTTTCCCCACGGAAACTTTTGTAGTATTTCACTCCGTAGACTATAATCGGTCTTCGAAGAATGTGTGCGAGAACAAAAATGTGGGTCTGCTCCAGGCTGGCCCCGGGCTGGGAAAGAGAAAAAGAAAAAAAAGAAAAAATACATCAGACGGTAGTTGAAAGCAAATAGACTTCCCTCAAGTGTACATTAAAAACTGACAAGTACTGATCACGTTGCACAAGGTTGCAGTTCTCAGTGCGCCTGCATGCCACTATCTCTCCTTCTCATCTTGCATTTGTATTTACTGAATAAGCAGAAAGAAGATTACGCAACTACTTTTAAATATCAGGCATAACATTATGACCACCTTCCTAATATTGTGCAGGCACAGTTGTGATTCATAAGAGGATGTGCGTGGCCCTTCTGAGGTCTGGGAGCTACATGTCTAAATAAAATCCAACATGAAGCTTCCCAGCAGAACATCGTATTGTCACAAGATGGGTCAACGTTATTCACCTCTCCCGTGAGTGGTCATAACGTTACGCTCCAGCTAAAACAGTTCATGTTATCCACAATTACGGGGATGGGATTTATAAATAAAGCCCGATTTTATCCTTTATCCCCCCCCCATCAGCGTCTAAGCCTGGGACGAGGTTATCACATGGCAGCTTCTGCCGTGTTTGTTTATACTCTGCTGGAGTGGCCCTGAGCTAAACGCTTGTAATCCCAGAGTCACATGTCGGTAAAGGAGTGCTGCTTCAGCAGGCCGAACCGGCCAAGTCCATGAGCCGCGCGTCAACCTACAACTCCGTCTTAGGGGGATCTGGAATAATTTGCTCACGTCCTCCCTCGTCATTCACACTTGATCCACCTGCTCGCAGCGCTACCCTTTAAACTGCGTCCCCCTATTCAGGCAGCTGAGTAAGAACACACTGCTACAGGGGGATGAGTATTAAATTGCAGTTGCCCTTTTGTGCACCGTGTTGTTCCAAATTTGTGTTCAATTGCACAACGTAGAATGTGTGTATGGATACTTGCACTAGGCGGACATTTATATATTATTATATATATTATATGTGTGTTACGGCTCAAGATTTTTACAAAAATTGAGAATTGGTAACCAAGATAAAGTCAAACAACTTGTCGTCATTTCAATACAAAACTGCACATTTCAACGTTTAATAAACTGCATTCATACCAGAGGAGGATGTTTGTTTTCAGAATTGAGCAAATCTGGAAGAACATTTCTGTGATTCCAAACATTTACAATCTAATGTAAAAGAGAAAAGGGGAAAGAGTCTTTTTAATGAATATTTTAGAGCAAACACATTAGGTTAATGTTATTTCTAAATGTGTGCCCGTCACTTTATTCAATCTTTTAAAAGACAACTCGCTTTGAGCCCAGATATTTATAGACCGACAGACCAGACTCGGCCACTCTCTTTTAATTGATAGTCCACTGGAGGAAGGATGTGAGTAATTACCTGGCTGGCCAAAGACAGGATGAACGCCCAGTCCTCCTGCCACTGCTCCTCTCTGAGGGAGAAATGTAAACCGAAGCTCTGCGAGTACCACGACTCCCACTCCTTCCACCGCGTGTAGAACCTAAAACATTTATTAAAAAAAAAAAAGAAGCAGATTATTAAACTGAAACTTAATGAGTACTGAATTTAATGAGCTATTATGAAGTATAACTGGAGGAATCCCCAAGTAAAGACCAATAGTCTCTCAGTGGAAAAACTGAATGTTCATATTCACTCAAAGATGATATTAAGTGGGTTTGCTCTCACTTTGCTGTGATGCAATATGGACTGAGGTATTTTTTTTTATTTTTTTTTTTTTTGAGGAAATGTTTATATGGCAATTTGAAGTAAATGATTCCTAACATTATTTACTGTAGGGTCGAGGCGAGCAGGCAAGCAAGCAAGCGGTCTAAATGGGCCGAACTGCTCCAGTGTGAAATTAAAAACTCCTCAGAAAATTCATCCAAATCCAAATCAAGATATTATTCCAAAAACTAAAAAAACAAAAACAAAAGTAGGGTTGAGCCATTTAATGGTTTCAAATAGAAATAACAATTACCAACAAACAAATGTTATTGTATTTCATGTGTTACGGCTCAAACACATGCTTTAAATCTATAGTGGATTATGGTATAATGAAATATAAATATCATTTTGTTTTTATTTTCCACTGTGCTTAAAAAAAAAAAAGAACAGTTGGGTCGGGTTACATTTTGCATACATTTTTATTAAAAGTAAAAAAATATATATGTTTTTTGTTCATTATGATCATGTCTTTACAAAACCTATCATTATTTATCATGGAAACTATCAAGTATTAATAAAAATAAATGACTAGATATCACTAAAATGTCACTAAATAACCGTTTCAATTTAATAACAACCACGTTCTAATTAGCTAAACTAATAATAAAATGAGCTTATTCAAAATTTGTGTTCTTTTTGTCGAGATAATCATGACAGACTTTTCTTTTTGTTATACAAATTTCTGTACTTTGATATAGTGTGTGAGTCAAGTGGGGATTTATTGCATGTCAACAGTGTTACTACAACATATTTATAAATAACTTTCAATTTACTCGATTGTATATATAACATTTAGAGGAATCTTTCTGTTTGGTTATAGGCGGCCATGTTTATTTAAGGCCTGAAAACAGCCAAAATGTCAACAATCACAAGCTCTAAAAGTCCTACAATTATATATTGACCCAATTCCATTCTAGTTAACATCGACCACAGGAAACTCAGTGGGCGTCTCACCAGTGGGAGCAGTCATGCAGGCTGTCGTGGAGCGTCTTCCGGAGGACAGAGTCCTTGTCGTAGATGCCCCATGTGGCCTGAAGAACAGAGTCCAGCAGACAGTCCCCGGCCGTGCGGTTCCACAGGGCGTACAGACGACTGTCCAGGCGCGTGCCGAGCTCCAGAGACCAGTTGATAACCGGAGATTCCTCTTCCAATTCTGAACACAGACAGGACGAGTGATGACGCATGCACTGACAAATCATTTTATGAAAACGAGCAAAACAAATGGGAAAATATTTCCACCTGTAAAGCTGATGGTCACAAGAACTCAGTATAAGAAGGCACAGATAGAAGTGTCGCGTGTTTCAGGTGCACATTGTTGCAGCTTCTCATTGTTGAGACAGATTGCAAGTAGCATAACTGGCTTTTCTGCGTATTCCCTCCGTCTTATTCTGTACAGAAACCCAGGCCGCCTCTCCCCAGTAACCCAGTTTATGGTATCTTAAATAGGTCATAACCAACATGCATGTTCACCAGCTTTCACACAAGTACAGTGCTGTGGCTGGAGCGTGTGTCACTGGTTAAATGTGCGGGACCAGAAGACGAAAGGGACAATTTCCCAGTATGGAATCATGAATCAGAGGTGTAATAACAAATATCCTCCATGTATGAAAACAAACATGTGTAGACGCGCTTTACAAGTATGAATAAACTTTGGTACCTTTCTGCACATCTCGATCCAACACCTCATCGAACAGCTTCTCCTGGACAGCGGGCGGCAGGTCCTCGATATCTGCAAAGACGCACGGGACAGATATAATGTTTTCATGCTCATTATAACCTAATGGCTCACGAGGCCGTGGGCAACACAAACGCTACAGTAACGACACACAGAGGGGACGTTCTTCGCGATCCCATTCACTGGCTGACATTTTGTCAATGGCTCACAGTAAATACAAGCTCTGTGCAGCATGTTGTGCTACTGCGTGTGTATCGAACTGTGCACACACACACACACACACACACACACACACACACACACACACACACACACACACACACACACACACACACACACACACACACACACACAGAACACTGGTGGCTATTCTCCGGTTCAATAGTGAATGGCACTGGCTTTGTCTGACAGCAAGGGATAGAAACGGAGAGATGGAGAGCGCCATGCAGCTGGCCTCCAGCCAAAAGCAGTGAAATGCTTGACATAAACCCCACACACACACACAGAAAAAAAAAATCTAATCTATCAGCGAAGCCTGCGTTATCTAGCAGGGACTAGCTAGCTTTAAAAGCAAAGAGCATGTCATGTCAGTGAAGACATTGAGATGAGACACTGAGCTGCAGTTTTACTGAACAATGCTGCTCAGCGAGTCTGGCTGCCATTCTTCCAGTTCCACATTCACACACACACCGTTAAGCTGCACGTTTATAACACGCAGACGTAAAAAAAGGAGTTAGACCGCTATCAATCAGAGCGGTTCGGTCATCAAGATGTGGTGACTACCTGCAGGCAGAGTGAAGGTGACCAGATCCGTGAGGAAGTAACAGGCGAAGTCTCCTTTGCGTTGATGTAGTGAAGCTGCGATCTCCCGCCGGATCTGCTCCGTCAGCTCGGGACAAACCATGGAGGGGATGCATTTAGCTGCCTGTTGGTTCACCTGGCGGACGTGTACACGGAGGAACCGGAGGTTAAGAGGTGCATAAAGAAAACATCTGCTTCTGTTTTTATTTGTAGTAAACGAAGAAATATTGATGACGCTGATTATGTAAATGCATCAGTTTGTGTCTAATACAGGACGAGGTGTTGACCTGGCGTCCAAAATCCACCAGATCCCAAACAGATAAAATATCTGTGGGATGATCCACAGAGGCCCCTCCCCTCCCCTCCACCCAAAGAACCCAAACTAACAACATCCTGTTAACAGACACCACAGATCACACATGTCATCTGATGAGTCACAACTGTTAAAACTGTTTTGAGGCATGAGGGAGACGTACGCAATATTTGGAATAATGTTATGCCTGATCGGTATAAATAACGTCCATTAACAGTGGGAATGATCAGAAACAATGTTCGATTAATGAACTGAAAAAGTAATGCTGTGCAGCAGCCCTTACATGCATGTATCCTGAGGGACTTTTCATTTTAAACTTGAGGCTCGTACCGAATGCTTTGGTGAATTTTCCCTTTTTTGTTTAATCCCACTCAGTCTTTTTGGATTCACCAAATGGAAAACTCAAGTATTTTGTAAATTACAAGAAGAGATGTTTGTCTAGCTTTCTCTCGACCTCTACTTGTGTTTGTTATGGGAATCAGACTCTGCAGTGCTCAGTAAGGAGGTCATTCTCTCCGTTTCACCCTGCAGCCCTCCGCGCCTCCAGTAATCATGGCATGTCCTCTCTGCAAACCGCATCATCTCTGTATTATCATGTCCATTAGGAACCACAGACAGAACTGCAGCCAAGCTAATCCTCCACCTAATCCTCAAAGTGCACTTCCGCTGTAATTATAGGCATTACAGGCATCTGCTATATATCGTCCGCTTGAGCAAAGAACAATTAAAGACTGATGGGACGGGCTGACAAGGAGAAGTATAATTTAGCATTTAAATAACAGGAACGACACTGAATTCGTCTTGAGGAAATGACTGTATAACGTAAAAGGAAATATTAATCAAAAGATTTCCATAAGTTTGGTGAAGGCAAACAGAATCTAAACATTTCTTTTCACCTCCGTTAGCAGGATGGCTAGCATGTCCTGCCTCTGGAAGCGAATGGCCAGGTGGACCAGGGTGAAGCCTACGTCAAACGCAGAGGCCCGGTTGAGGAGCTGCACCTCGTCAGCGGTGAGCTGCCGGGCGATGTCCCCGCCGGACGACTTGTACGCTTCTACCGCCGCTAGGTCTCCCTCCACAACGCCTGCGCAAAGAGGGAGGAAGGAAAGAAGGTTAAAAATAAATAAATAAATAAATAAAATAACGCTTTTCCAGGAACTGTTGTGCGCGAGCTTTAGAAGTTCGATGGAGTCGCATCTAAAATTGTGTAACGTAAATGCAACCGAGTGTTATTTTTGCACCAACTATTCCAATTACGAGAGCTTCACCCATTTCAAAACATCTCAACAGAGAAAATAAATATAAGGAAATCCTTTTAAAAACATGCCTACACTACGTTAATTGGATTAGACTAGCTTTAGAAGGAGCTTCAACCCAGTGCCCTTGGCTTGTAATAGAAGCAAGATGTAACAGACAGCTTGCCATGTTCCATTAAACAACTACATCCATCAAACTGTGCGTATGCAACGCGCCGCTCTTAGCCTTAGTTTGGGAGAAATGTGCAAGACGAACCACGCTGGAGAGGGCAAAAAAAAAAAGAAGCTACATTAACAGAGATTTCTAGGTCTTGACGTCAATCCACTGTTCTGATGACCTCTACACGAAAGCGACTCGCTAACCCGGTGTGAGAACAGTTGTCGCACTGTCAGGGTACTACACAGCAGAACAGGAAGAGCAGTGTAGCTTATAATGCAGAGCTATCAGAGACATGTATCAGACAGAGGACAGTCTGTGCAGATTAGCGTCACCCCCGCCCTCCTCCCTTTCCCCTTCTCTTCTAAACCTTGTAGTTTCAACATCTGTTACGAGTGAAATGCACAGCGGCTAGGTAGCGCTCGGCAGCAGCAGAGGCAGAAGCAGCACGCTGAAGTGAAGCGTCGGCTAATTCAGAGCGGACCCTCTCGCGTGCACTAGTGAAAGGGACTTTGAATAGATCTGGACGCTTCAAGAACAACAAGTCTCATTTCACACATGTTGGGCGACATTTTTAAAAACTCAGCACTATAAATAGATGCCAACTGATTACGGTTGCAACATCGCTGCAAAGAATAGCTACAATCAAGAAGTTCTAGCTGACAATACTACTACATACTACCTGTCATACAATTATGCTAAACCTTCTTGGAAAGCTCTTTTTAAAAAAAAAAAAAAAAAAACACTGTGGTGAACAGCTGCGTTTCTTTGTTAGTCGGATAAGCACCTGTAAACAGACAACTGGTTTCAGTAAATCTGCCCTCAAGTGCCATTAAACTGTAACACAAAAACAGTGCGAAAACAGTCGCTGGAAATCTAACATTTTCAACAGCTTTCACGCATCTGAACGTAAATCTCAAATAATCATCATCAGGCGATACAGTAGAAACCTGCTACAGAATATGATGATTTGTTTCAGAGATGCATGAATAAATAGGGGTAACTAGGCAGTTTAGAGCAACAGCTCCTCCCCTGTAGAGCATTTTTAGTAACCAAGGGTCAATATTAAGTATAATTGTGCGCACTGCTCATGTGCATTACTGTTAGTTCTGACTCAAGCACCTAGTTTACAGGTGAAATAGTTGATGTGGATGCACAATATAAAGGAGAAGGAAAATCTAGACAACCTAATGGTTAAACCGCATAACAAACTGCTGCCGAATGGCAGAATTACAGCCTATTTTTGACATGAAAGAGTCTTTTTAACACACCGTATATAAAAAAGCATTAATTTCTTGCGTTTGTGGACGTTGTCTTTGCAATCTTTAAGTTTCATTCTCATCTTAACTCTCATTTTCATCTTCTCTGCCCTCTAGAGGGTCACAGGGGGCTGGAGCCATCGGGCGATATGCGGAGTACACCCTGGACAGGTCTCCAGCCTCTCACAGAGAAACAGACAACCATTCACACTCACATCTACGGCCAATTTAAAAATCACTAATGAACCTAACGAGCGTGTCTTTGGATGGTGGGAGAAAACCCACGCAGGCTCAGGGAGAACGTGCAAATGATTCTTATTTACATTGTAACAAATATAACCATCAACCCCTATTGTTGGGATTAACACACCGTACAATCTCAGCGCTTTAATGGCTCAAACAGTCAGGGAAGGAGCAGAATAATGAAAGGCAGACAATTCTGCAATTAGGGTGCCCCGTCGAGGCTTGTTTAGAACGAGCATGTCACCGTATTTTTCCTTTCCCTTCCCACATTTGTTAACAAGCAGTAAGTCTGATCCTAGTAGCGAGCCTCGACGTTTGTACATCATGCCGATTGTGAAAGACTGCAAGTTGGTCTGGGTTTAACACATAGTGTGATAGGTTTCGCGACCGAGCCACAGCAGGACCTCGATAGCCCACTGTAATTTCACGTGACGGACCATCTGTCAATGCACAACTTTACAGTTACCAATACCACATTTTCTAAAAACCATTATAGTTTGAGGTGGAATTTTGTAGTCAAGTGTGGCCGATATGTTTCTGAGTTGTCAGATAAAAACTAATCAATTAGATCACTCCCAAAGCTTCATGCAAACAAACACATCTCTTCCAATGTGTAACGACAAGAAATATGTTTATACAGAACTGCAAAGGCAAAAACTCGTCACTGCTTACAGGCCTTCAGCGAAACAAAAGAACAATATTACAAAAACAGTCTGCTTCCTTTTGTGAGAAAGTACAATCAATGGATCGTCCGACTTCTGCTCTAAGCTCACGGCTCTGAAAAAACACAAGACAAGAAATGTGAGGAAACGGTAGAGTGAAGTGAGATCAAGTTTTAAAAGCTGAGGAAGTGCTCGGCTCGGCCATAATGTGCTGCTCGACTCAGGCACTTCCTCCCTTCCTCCACTGACAAACACTTTGAAGAGCACATGCAAACATAACTCAACTGACATCGCATGAATAAAAATGGCGCAACCCTTTGAGAAAATGTGCAGTCGAAGGTATGGGAATGTCTGCAGGTGGTGAAAAACGTGTCACAATGTAACCCGAGAGCAACAGGCTTCAAAAACAAGCTAGCAAGTGTAATCAGTGCAAAGTTCAGGAGGACACTGATCATGTGTTGCCTTCATGTTTATTTTTTTTTCTTTTTTTGGTTGTTGTTCACGTCTTGTCAAGGCTATTTTCGCCTCCTGGGGCCCCTTGCTCAGCACATAAGCGCCACTGTTAACAAGGTCTGTTGATCGCAGGCCAGGAGTCTCTGGTCTTTAGGCTCCTCTCTCCCTGCGCTGCCCAGGCGGCCCATTCATCCCCACCAGCTGGGAAGCACTCACATCCTCTCAGTTTCTAAAAAGATGCTCTCAGTGGCACCGCAAGGACAGAAAGGGGTTCGCTGATGGTGTGGAGCCAATTCCTATTAGCCTTTTAGCTAAACGACCTGACTGTGGCGCCTTTCAAACCCGGTTATGTGTCGTCGATGATAAACATTATCTCACACCTTATCGCCTGACAGCGCCACATCGTGAAATACAAATGATAGTGAGTTTGCCAAGCCCGTGTTTTGCCAACATACCTCCAGTACTCCAATATTTGTCTAAACAATGAGGCACATGGCTATTCATGAAGTGGTATTGCACACTAGAATGCAACCTTGGCCTCCGCTGAGTGATGCACCATCTGCACGGCAGTAAAATAGCATCGAGGAGAATTAATACAGTTTGACAATCAAACCTGGAGTGTGTTGCCCTGATGTCAGTCGTCACAACTTTGTGAAAGGAAACAAAAGAGGCGGAGTTAAAATAGAGCACTTGTTGTGACGGAAAAATGGGACAAATGTACGGATCAGGTGCGCAGGAAATGTCAACAGAAGGACAGCAGTCTTACTAATCACTAAATAAATAACTTAGAAATGAGTAACTAGGGCTTATTTGAAGTTCACTGTAAATATAAATCATGGAAATGTGGAGCAATGAACCTCACGGAGGTTGTCTTACATTGCTAATTTCATCCATCTGGAATATGACATGTGGTATTTTCTTTAGAAATTGCTTAACCGATTGTGAAGTTCTTGTGACATGTGATAATGCAGGAAAAAAACTCACCAGCACATGCTGTAAGAAACAAACAGTCCGTTTTCCTCATTCGGTTTCTAATCTGCTTCAACTTCTTAAAGTCGACCTCTTGCTCCTCTTTGCTCACGGCTCCAGCTGCGAGCTCTATCCTCTGGAAGTCCATTTTGACGTGGTCTTCCTCTTGAGGGGACCTCCTTCGGCCCTGGCCTCCGCTGCAGCTGCCCCTCCACCGAGCCCTGTCCTGCTCATTGATGATGGCCGAGGGCTCGGCAGGCTCGGCCAGCTCTATGGCTTCCAGGTTGTTGGGCTTAGGAAGGCTACACACAACACACTTTGTAGTTCTGGGCAAGTTCTGGTAAGTGCAAGCTGTACAAGTCCAGTGCTGGTGGTGGGTGTTGAGTCTGTTCCTGTCATTGTATTCCTCACAGGGGTCCACGGGGGAGTGGACGCCGGGACGACAGCCCGCGTTAGAGCCTGAGGTCTGGGGGGACTCTGTGGGGCTGCTGGTCCTCGGACGCTGACAGAGGCACTGTGTGCAACGGATGGCGCGAGGCCAGTTCAGATAGGTGCACATCTGGCAGGACCACTTATTGGCAAGCTCGGCTATGCTAGACGACCGGACTCTCGGCCTAGCGCTGGAGTCGGGGCAGATGAGCAAGCTAGTGCCGCTCTCAGTTCTGGGAGGATCCCACTCCACACTGGGGTCCAGATCGGGACTGGTTTTATAAGGTTCCTCCGTGATGATGGGACCCCTCGACCTCTGCGCGCGACACATGGTGCACTTGATTGCGGATGGCCAATTTTCGAAGGTGCAGTAGTCGCAGGCCCACTTCACCTTCTGTTCCGTCATGATGGATCCGATTTAGTCGGTCGAACTGTTGAGATAAGTCCAGTTAGATGCGAGACATAAACAAGCGTGTGCTCCAGCAGTTTGATAACTAACTTTATCCAGGTCGGGCTTCCTCACAGACATGTCAGCCAAGGATTTTCTTTTTAAACCAGATGTAACCCTTTATGGGGCAAGGAACCATATATGGTAACTTTGGCACATATTTTAAATTGTGTCCCTGTGGTTCTCGGTGAGGTTTGGAAGCATGTGGTTTTCAGCCAATGAAAGACCAAGGAAACATTCTCGGGTCAAATATGGTCCGCTAGGTCCACCTCTGCATGAACACTGAGCATATCTGATTTATAAGGTAGCATGAAGAGTAAGTGGTCTCATGTTGTGTAATGTGACAAGGCGGACATGTGTCTGAATCAGCACTTATGTTATAATAGTCTAAAACACACGTTTACAGTTGTTTACCACTTAAGGGCATGTATCCATATATGTTAAATTCATTAATCTTGTTTTTGTGAAGATTTTCACTAAACTAAAACAGTTTTCTGACGTCCTAAAATAATAACTAATTTAAACCAGGTGAGGCATCCTCACAGACTTATCAGCCAAGGATTTTTAATCACATTTAAGCGATACTTCCAGCTGCTTATTACCAGTAACAGCATGAACTGGGGTAAACAGTTAAGTTCACATGACTAGTGGCATTGTTGCGGTACCATGTAGCAATGTTTAGCCTTAGCATGCTAGCTGACAAGCTATCCCCTCTTTATATTTACCTTAAACAGCGTCAGCTGACGTTAACTTATGCTGTTGACGAGCATTTGTTACACGAGTCGACATTATCGAGAGTCATTTAAGACAAATATGTCAAACTCTTACCGTTCCGTTTCTCAAGTGCTGCTGAAAACCACAACAAACCCTTCCCGTCCAGTCCCCCTCCTCCTCCTCCTCCTCCTCCTGCTCAATCAAACCTTTCCCAATCCCAATTGTTTCTCCTCCTTCGTCCTCTCACATGTTTACCTTCACGAACACGTTAACACCCCACGGAACCTATCAGGCCTCGCTAAAAGCCCCCGAACCGCTGGAGTCATGGCACAAATCCCTCGACTCTCGACGGATTTACATTGCCTCCGTAGTGTTTAATGGCGGCGAGACGAATGAGCAGCGAAGCCAAAATAAACGCTGGCCTGCCTACGTCACCAATCATCTGGCTCAGCTCTCAACGCGATTGGTCGAAAGGGGAAAGTGCCGTTGCCTTCATAAACAATCGGAATATCTAAATCACAGCGAGATTTCACATCCAGAGTTACTCAAAAAAAAAATATATTTTGTACAATTAGCTTGTTTTCCAAATAAAAAACCATCTTGGATATTTATTATGTTAAATATCAGATATATACTTCAAACAGAATGTGTTTTACCCAATGGTTTTAACAAATATTTTCTAAAAACCCCAACTTTTTTTTACTGACATTAAATCTCTCACACCTCAGCATAGTTGCCGGAGAGAAACGTTGTTTTTTTTGTACTTGAAATATTTAGCTTTACGCATCTTACACGTTTTTATATTATTATTTTATTCTATTAGTATTTCATATTTTTTAAAATGTAACAAGACAATTTCCGAGAAGCATTGATAAAAAAATATTCTGATTCTGGTTTAATGGTTTAAAATAGATTTTAACACAAACGAAATGGTGCTATTAAATTTTAGTTTAAGCCTGTATTTCGTACTTACTATTTATTAATCTAAAAATATATTTCTGTCTCAGCGTTTCCGTGTTTTTTTAATTTTTTTATTATTATTTGGACACGCCTCCTGTCAACGTCACTAGGAAAACATGGCAGTTTTCTTGAGCCGGTTACACCACGTTTCTCTCCACGTTTCTAACGCGGAAAAAATAGCTAAAGACCTCGTTTCGAAGTTCAAGTTTAATTTGTTTGCCAGCAGAGTGACTGACAGGTCCAGGCAGCTGGCTTTCAAGAAGGGGGCGGCGGTGTGCGTCGTAAATGAGAGACCACTACATAGCAGGAACGGAATGAATGAAGGGATTCTGGATATAACGGACAAATATTGCATTGATCCACACGTGGGGAAATACAGACACGCCAACTCTGCAGCTTGTCTTTACGATGTCAGTCCACATTACCCCGTGGACACCGTCAACAACGTGTGTTTTGAGGTGGAGAATGTGGAAAGGTCATTCAAGGTTCTTCGCAGCCTTGGCTGCAATTTCTTGGTGCCTCCCACAACAGTTGAGGACGATGATGGTCTTGTCACCTACTCCGTGATGAAGTCCATTGTGGGAAACGTTTGCCACACGCTGATTGACAAGACTAAATATAAAGGAGCCTTTTTACCTGAGTTTGAGGTCAGCGAAAAGAGCTTGGAAGGAGAAGACGCGTCTTGTCCAGTTACACATTTTGATCACATAACTTATGCGTGTCCCAGGAAAACAACCCAGGAAGTCATGAGGTGGTATGAGAAGCTCTTTGGTTTCCAGAGGTTTTTCATTGATAGGTGAGACAACATTGCTATCCTAATAAATTTACAATAAATTTTTAGTTCTGCCTAATGTGATGCCAGTGATTAAAAGTTTACTCTCAACAGGAATGAAGATGTGGATGAGGGCTTTGTTGTAAACGAGGATGGGATTGGACTGCGACTTACGGCCATGGAGTACTGGAAATGCAGCAAGGCTGGCATCACTCTTCCTTCTGTGGACAAAAAAGAGCCCGACTGCAAGTTTGTCATTGCTGAATCCCTCCCCGAACAAGGTAAAAGCAGCCCCTCTGTGTTTTTAGAATTTTGAAACTAATGCTTTAATTTACTGTAAGTTGCTAAAATGATTTTGTGGCTTCACCTCTTTCAGGCAGGAACCAGGTCGACACCTTCTTGGAGGAGCACAGAGCGCCAGGGATCCAGCACATTGGACTGTACACTAGTAACATAGTCTCAACTGCACATGTCATGGCTGAAGCTGGTGTGCAGTTTTTCTGCCCTCCTCCCGCCTACTACACTGAGGTTTGACACAATTCATATTCTACAACATAAAAGAATCAAACCTTTACTACAATAAATAGCCAGTGTTTTAAATAATGCCTGGTTTGTATAAAAAACAACATGGGAGCAGACTTTATAACTACTGACTTTGTTTAAAGAAAAACATAACAGATGTGATTTAACTAGAATTCACTAATAATTGTATGTGTTGGCAATTGCTTTACACATCTCCTGTGCTGTGTCAGGTGGGAAGACGGCAGGAAATAGAGGAAGCGGGACACAACCCTGAGGAACTGGCGCAGCATGGTATTCTCCTGGACACAGACATGCACCAGGTCCCACTATCAGAGAGAGCATCCAGGGAAAACAGGAGGTGAGACGGAGCAATCAGGCAGTAGTAGTGGTAGTATTTTTGCAGCCCTTATAAGGTCTTCTTTTATCTGTCTTCCTACATTTACAAACGTTGAGCAAGAGATGTTAATTTCACAAGCAATACGTGCATTAGCTTAGAAAGGGAGGCTAGAGGCTGGAAGTTTCAAGCACCTTCTCCCGGGTGACATGTCGCCACGTCTTCAGGTACCTCCTCCAGGTGTTCACCAAGCCGTTATTTGCCGAGGACACCTTCTTCCTGGAGCTGATAGAGCGAAGAGGCGCGACGGGTTTCGGCGAGGGGAACATCCGGGCGCTGTGGAGGTCGGTGCAGGCGTACATGGAGAACGACAGCGGCCGTTCGCGAAGAGAGGGAACCACAAAGACTGCTGGTTATTAGTCGTTTTAGTTTAAGAGGAAACATGTCAAATGTTTTGTATTTATATCGTTAAACGGAAACATCACATAATGTTAATAGAAAATTCCACTTTCTGCAGAAGTAAAATGAATGTCTTTGTACTGTATCAACACTAACCGAATGTCTCCAGAGCAGATGTTGCTCAATAAATCTGTTACTCGCAGTGGACTTTAAAAATGCTTATGGTGCTCGGTGTTTCTTAGAATGTGTGTGGGCCTGATATCCAAATAAGAAGTTTCTCATTTTATGCATAACAGAAGGAATTGTTAAATTGCACTTTACTTTAATTATGAGCAAGTACATTTTAATGATAATGCTTTTTGTAAAGACACTGGATGCAAGTACTTTTACTTGGTTGCTTAATGGAGTAGTTATTATTACACTCATTAAAGTACGTACAATTACTGGCTAAAAGAGTTAAGACTGCACCTGGTTTTCTTGACGAAGACGTTTTACCTCTCGTCTAAGTTCTAAATGGCTGGTGGAAAGTTTTTCTTATTTTTTTTTTTATTAGGAACATCTGTGGGTGGTATCCACCTAAAAAATCCACCTAAAACTCACATGAATAGAGTTACTCACCTGTAACTGACAGATTTAGGTTTTATTCTGTGTTTTCCCCTCCCCTGTGTGAATGATTATATAATGAACCATCAATGATGGGGAACTCCCAGTTATATTAATATAGTGTAATATAATACTGCTGCACATACAGATGAAATTATCAGTCCTGCAATTTGTTCATAATACATCAAGTGTTGAAAGTAGAACGTTGACTCATATGGTTTGTTTCTACACCTATTTCTTTATAATTATATTACCAATGTCAGCCTCCACATAAAAAACAAAGGAATACCAACCACATCCCAAGTATTCAACGTGCTAATAGCTCATCTAGGATTATTATTTTGTCCTGTAGACATAATTACTGACAATTAAGCTGATCTCGGTGGCCCTTTTTTTTCTCCTAATAACTCATTCACACAGTCGTGAGCCGTTACTAGAAGAACAGCTGCACGTCTTTCAGACGCTGTGTGCATTCTTTGGCAAAAAAAAAAACTTGGCTTCAGAGCCTCTTAGAGGGGATCTCTGAACCCACAGAGATGTGCCAGTTCAATTAACTTGGCTATAAACATTATAGGCGCGGATTAGCAGGAAAGATGAGAAGCAATGAAAATTAGATGGAGTTCCAAGAAAGCCATATGCTTCTTTTTATGTATGTCTTGACTGTAGTTACAGCATCCAGCCGGGGAACAGCTGAGAGTCATTACAACAACAAGCGGCATAGAGATGATTATTATTATTATTATCATCTCAATTCATGTACTTCTGCGTTCTGACAAATGGTGTCAGTGTTTTTCTTTTAATCAAGCACAACTGTCCTGGCCAAGCTAAACTTTTCAGCCGTGTTCAAACTGTGTACTATTTATTTGTGCTTACGGATAAAATGTCAAACTAAATGAGAAACCACGGAATTAATTCACTTTCCGTTGTTCTCTCAGCTTTGGAGCTAATTCATTTGAAAAGCATGAACAGAGTTGAAAGGTTTTTGCTGCGTTTGTTTCAAATCATGAATGAAAACAAACTTCCAAATCTTGCATAATTGGAGTTTTCTTTTTGAAAGGATTAACTGTTCATTAAAGTTTAGAAGGGGTGGCTCCTGTAACAGGAGTCCTTCAGCCATCTGTCCCCGGCCAGTGCGAACCACAGATGACATGCAGCATCCTGCACGGGGTCTCGGAGCTGATCGCTGGAAGATCACTTCCTATTTACTGTCAGCCATATGCTAGCCACAGCTACAGTAGCGAAGATAAATGACAAGCAAATATGTAAAGTTTAGGATTCCTCACACGTTTAAGAAGCTATTGAACTCCTTTTGTCGTGCTATGACTGGTGGATACTGCCCTCTATGGTTGTGACAGTCACAGCACACACTGTGAAAAGAACCTGTTGAACTGAAAGACTTCTGCAATCTGTCTCGATCACCTGCTCCCTAAAGAGTCGCCTGTGATTTACAGGATAACGCGGAGTTTCGTACGCTCTGCATGTGTTTGCTAAATCTGTTTGCCGTTGACAGACTTTGGGTCACCCCCATGCTGCAGCCTACGCGGCGAAGGAGACAAATCCTGAGTGCCCTTTAACACAAAAGACAGTCTAAAACCGGGGAGGACAGTCTGACAGTCTGGGGGAGATTAGAGGCACACAGCAGATGTTACTCCTTGATTAACAATAGTGTCTGCCAGGGGTGAGTCTCAGCTCCCCACCCTCCCGAGGGCCCTGTGTGTGTTAACTTCACTCCCACACAAAATCAATTAACTTACTGTACGCGAGGTTACAGGACAGGAGTGATAAAAAACAAACCGGACAATAAATTTTAAAACCCTGTCGCATTTGCTATTTAAATATACAGCAATCAAGTTTTAGTATCTCTTTCTCGTCATGCAACGGCGCAATCGCGTGAGCCGTTGCGCACAAATAGCCATTCCTCCTGTTGTTATTGCCCCACGGTGTACACACAACAGTGCCCTGAACAAACATGCAGTTATTATGCCTGAGTTGTATTAAAAAGGGAATCCTTAGAAGTGAGAAGGGTGATTTAGAGAATATAAAAGAAGTCTCTAAAGTTGTGTAATAAATACTCAGATACTGAAGAAGAGTTCAAACAGAAACAACATGAAGATTACAAGCACAAATATGTCGTTGTTGCACATGGATAGGTGGGAAAAGATAGATAGATAGATAGATAGATAGATAGATAGATAGATAGATAGATAGATAGATAGATAGATAGATAGATAGATAGATAGATAGATACCAAAAAATATACAGTAGTACTAGTATTATTATTAGTATTTTGTGTACCTATTACACACTATATATATTTCTATGTGTGTGTGTGTTGGAAAAACTAAACCTATACAGTAAAGTAATGCATATCTCTTGCAGATGCAGCTTCACCATGAAGCCAGAGTTTTGTTTGAGGAACATCTGTTTGTCATAAATGTATTTATACGGGCCCGGGTTATACTATGTGGGGAGGAACTAGCTCTGTATATATAACGTGCACTTCTACTTTACTGACTCAATATGTGTGTAGGTCACACAGACTTGGTAAGTGATCGTGTTACACCAGTGTGTATTGTGAAAGCTCCTTGTGTATCGGCGCAGCTCAAAGCTGACTACTTTTCAATACTGCAGGGTGGATCATACTACTAGTTAGACATGTGCGGGGGGGAGCGGTGAGTTTTAAAAAGCGTTAAGATATTGTTATTTTCCTTTATAGCGCCAGAAGTTGGAGGCGATTGGGATTTGGAGATCGGATAAGCAAAGCAATGTAACTAATTTAACCCAAATTGGGAGGATAAACCGCACTGAAAAACTTTTCGGACACCCCTCTCTCCTGTCAAAAGTGGCGTCGCTCGTGGATGTTGTCACAGGCTCTTTAGCGTGTAGTCTCGCCGTGAACTAGGCTGATGTTGTAGTTAACAGGAGCTGACTGGAGCAGGACGTAAAGTGAGAGCTGCTCCTCTTGCTTCCTGCCCTCCTGCCTCTCTGTGTTTTCTTTTTTTTTTTTTTTTTTGTTTTTTGTTTTGTTTTTGCCAAGACAAAAACTCAACATGGTCAACCGAAACTAACCCGAGCTGCCCGGCGTCGTTGGGAGTCGCTCGACGTGATGCTCGTAAGTGGCAACTTTTTTTATTTTTTATTTTAGCTTTTGGACCAAAAGATAAAGTTATGTCCAAGTGAGATGCTCCCTTGGGTTTTAGGAAGTTGGTCGGTGATTTTTATGCGGATTAATTCGAGCATAAGCGACAAAAGTTAGTCTTTATGGTAAAAAAAAACAAAAAACAAACTTAACATATTTGTTAGCATAGCAACTTTTCTCTCATGTGAACTGTCTTGGCTGTGCCTCCCTTTGTTTTGTCTGCTTTATTACTCACTTATCACACACTTACCTTTATCTGTTTATTTTTTTATTATTATTATTTTGTACTCATGTCCTGACATGTAATTAAAAGACACAGTGTGATAAACTGTTATGGAGAAGTTTAATAAGTTTATCCAATTCAGCCTTTTGACCTAAAAAACAAACAAAACAAACAAACAAACAAACAAACAAAAAACAGATCATCTCAGAAGCTGTCCCTTAAAGTTTGAGTGTGTTTTATTTGTTGAAGTGCAATATACATTGTGATCTCAGCCTGGCATGCATGGAAAGATAGGCCGGCGTTGCTTGGTGGCAAATAAATATGTAAGCAGCTTTTAATAAACTTAATGTAGGAGACCACATTACTCGGTGGTTGGGCATGTCATTCGGGTATTCCTCTGTCCCTCCTCGTTACAGTTTGTCCCCTTGCAGTGGAATGTTGTTGTCTTATCTTTATCTTAACAAACTTCCCCTCAGGTATGAAGTCAGGGCTGGCTGACACACAACCCCAACAGATTCTGCAATCTAAATAGTCGTAGACTGTCCCACAGCCATAATTATAACCGCCATAAATCATTTCTGGAAACGTGATATAGTTAATTTAGGAGACGTCCTGCTGAACGCGCCCTGGGATTATTTTATTCCTGCTTTGTGTGCATGCAAAACTTCATATTTTACGATTAGCAGCTTGTGGCCTTTCTGTCAAGTTCAAAACCCTGTTTGCTCTGCAGCCTGCGTGTAACATTCTGTGAGCTCCCGTCACACCGATTTCTTTTGCCAAACTCATTTCCCTTTCATGAGGGATTTTCGAAAAAAGGGGGTTTTAAGGGGACTGTTTGTGCTGGTTACTTGGACGAGCTCGGTTTTCAGGGCCCTTTTTCTTCCGAAACTGAGAGGCGTCCACCTGGAGGTGCTGGCAAGCTCGCCGATGATTCCTGCTTCCTTTCCTCCACATCACCGAAAATATTTAGATGTTATGCTAAGATCCTGTGTATTGTAATGCCAATGAGGAGGATGGATGGATTCCTGCATGTAAAACCGATGAGCTCTCTCCCTCGCTCTTCTCCTTTTTTTTTTTTTTTTTTTTTTAATTTTGATTGAAATGGAGCAACATCCACTCCGCGTGATTTATTCCTATTTGGTCCGCTGACATGTTTTTCTGCTGCGGTTGTTGTGTCTCCAGCCCTCTGTAATTAAGAGACTTTGTTAGATTTAAGCATTCAAGTGGACAACATTTCTCCCCTAACTTGGACAGGTTTGTTGAAAGCCTTGATTACAGAGCTCGACAAAGCTCTTGTGCTGGACAAATGTATACAGTGCAAGTGATTATGTATGAGATAATTAAACAGCAGGCCTGCTTAAAAACGCAGGCCTCCTTGGCTGCCATGCATAGCCATGCTGAGCCTTTGTGTTTATGGTAAGTGGGCAGCTGTATGCTTGTGAGACCTTGGCTGTACCCCAGCCCCTCAACCGAGCCTGATAACTACCATTGAAGCCTCTCAGCCATGCTCATTTCTGACTATTCACTGGCTGCTTCAAATGTAGAGTGTGCCTCCTGTTTGACACAGCCTAATTTCTGTGAACACGCGGACAGCTGTGGGCTAGCCTGCGCCCTACAATGAGTTTTCAGAAAATTTTCTTTTCACTCAGTCAGCCGTGACAGCACCTGCCCTTTGTGGAGCTTAATTAATGACAACACTGACAAAGAAAGTTTGAGGGTTTCGAATAAAGAAAAAAAAAAAAAGAACTTGGATTTTTCACAGTGTAATTGGTGCAGGACGTTTCTGAAGAACTGGTTTGTCCGTTTTTTTTTCTTTTATTCAAATATCTGATCTATGACAAGCCCCGTCAACACACAGACACACTCACACACACACACACACACACACACACACACACACACACACACCACAGTTGTGGCACAGGAAGCTTCTCAAATGTGATTTCAAATGTGGGTCCTGCATGCAACTCCGACGAGCAGCAGTCCGCCGCGGCCGCCAACAGCTAGGGGAAACCAGCTTTTCAAGAACACGCATATTTTCTCTCAGGGAATCCTTCTTGCAGGAGGCCAGAGCCAAGCTTTTTTTACCAAGCATTCTTTTCACAAGTGGTGTGGCGATGAAGAGCTCCACAAATCCTTCAGTTCGGGGGTTTCAAGTCCGGCCGTCTCAGGTGCTCAGCAGATGCTCCCATTATCGAGACGACCACAATCCTGGGATTGTTGAGAGCAAAACACGCATCCAGGCTGCCATTCTTTTCGGGAGGATGTCTGGAAATTTTCGAATGAACTCGCTCTTTGTATCCGTTTGCCCAGATGAAAGGCTTAATGAAAAACAATTGCAACAAAAAGGGGCAGAATAAGTTTGAAATAGTCTTAACAAGTCGGGCCCAAACAAAATAGAAGAATCATATCGCGACAGTTCTGTTTTCCACCAGATGTCCAGGTGGTATGAAATGGATTAGTATTAGCTCTAATTGTCAGTCAGACACAAAGCTGCCAAATCCTTATGTAATGGTGGCCTAACCCCATGGGATTACAGTCTGAGCAATGTATGGAAAAGCTGCTCAAATTGGGAAACAGCCCTCAGGGGTGACCGCAGTCGAGATGCTTATTATCACGGCTAAGCTGATAGACTGTACTCTATTTGGAATCGAGCTGCAAACGTATGCGTCTTAGCAAAAGCGTCATTTACAGCATGGCACTTCTATTCCTGATCTCGTGCATAAAATGTAGTGTAGGGGCTCTGTGCAGACGTTTGTTTTTTTTTTTATATGATTATTATGATTATTTATTTTTTTGTAAAGCCGAGCTGACTTTAAACAAACCCGCTTCAAGTTGACCAACTCGACCCTGTGGTTTCCTCTCTCGTCCTATCTCATTTATGCCGTGCGGTAGCTCGCTGCTTCTGACACCCCGAAGCAGCGATGGCTGAAAGGCTTTTGGCGACCACAAAGGAAGCCGTAGGGACCCATCAGCCCATCCAAGGCTGCACTGTGCGTCTTCTCGGAGGTCTGCTGTCACTGCAGCACTCTGCTGCAGACAGTCAGCAAAAGCCCGCTCGCATGTCATGGGAAGCCGAGTCTGAGGGAAACGTCCTGCAACGTTCTTCCCCTTCTCAGAATTTAGAGTTCCTCAGCTGTCACGGTGGTTCCTGCCCCGGCCAAGATAAAGCGCTATCGGGCCTCCAGAAGCATATATACGTAGAGACTCCCACTGATTCC
Organism: Mugil cephalus; assembly: GCF_022458985.1. Classification (NCBI taxonomy): domain Eukaryota; kingdom Metazoa; phylum Chordata; class Actinopteri; order Mugiliformes; family Mugilidae; genus Mugil; species Mugil cephalus. The sequence goes on along the minus strand of NC_061785.1, from coordinate 7,412,523 downwards.
AGATAATCGCGGCATCGTTACGCGGGGGTGATTCTGGTTTTGAGCGAGGGGAGTGGCACCCCATGGGCAGAAATTCTAGATACCTCATTTGGCGGATTATAGCTGCGTCTTTGAAGACAGCTGTGCATGCAGTAGGAGGTGAGTGGTTAGGGTGTACCCTTTGAGCGCTGGAATTCCTTCCTTGGTATATAGCTGCTTAATTTGTCTGTACATGGAAAAGTAAGTCGCCTTTTGCCAACACTTCTCACAACTGACACAAGTTCGACTGGCTTTCACAGGGTGCAGGGTTTAGGTTTGGCTTTTATAATTGTGTGTCCAACTTATGTAATGGAGCAGGGGAATGTTTATAATTATGTTATAAACCTCGCCCATTTAAAGCACTCAAGATTTATGGGATACAAAATGTAATGCCTGAGCATGAGAAAGATGATTGCTCCCCTCCTATTCTGCTCGACTAAAAGCAACGCGCGTTGTTTACAATTTCGGCATTGAGAACGTCAGAGCCTTTTTTTTTTTTCCGTCGTTCTGCGCAGGGGAACATTTAGCGTCCCCTTTGTTCGAGCAGACGTCGAGAGTTTTTCCGAGTCTTTGCCAAATTAATTTCCGTGTCAGTGCCGCCCGCATCCATCACCAGACGTAAAGACTCCCACTGATTCCGGATAATTGGCGTAGGGGTGATTGGGGTTTTCTGAGATGGACGTGCCACCCCACGGGCAGCAAATCTAGACGCCTCATTTGGCAGCTGCATCTGCTCCCTCCAGCCCAGAACGTCCGCGGTTAGATCTCGGTCAGTCACACATGGTACAATCTGGGCCCACCTCGTCCAACTTCCAGCTTTGATCTGCCGTGTTTTGTTGTTCGCACTAGCTGCGAGTCTAAGCTGCCAGACATCCTTGAACGGTGTCGATAGCCTTGTAGAGCCAAAAACAAGTTTTTTTTTTCTTTTTCTTGATGTGATAAGTGTTTGTAATGGAAATCATATGCCGATCGCAAACACCACCTCCTGCTCCCGCAGGGTCTTGTGATGCCGTGCCCTCCTCCCTCCCTTCCCTCCTTCCCTCCTTCCCTCCTTCCCCTCCACAAAACGCACACACTCCACCCGACCGCCGGCGATCTCTGATGTCGCCTCTTTTGTTTCCCACGGTGTCTCATCGTCTGCACAGAGCGCCCGTTTGTTCCGAACCCTCGCCTGCAGCGCAGTTGTCCTGTCATCCAAGCCTCCGGCCGTGCAGGCGTGACACGGCCGCCGTCTCGCGTCCACTCCTCCTCCTCCTCCTCCTCCTCGCTTCAGTTCCCTCACCTGACGTAACCCGAGGTGGAACTGATCCAGCGGTAGTAAAAAATCCTGCTGTGACGATTGTGTAGAGCTGTATCTGCGACCAATCAGCAGTTTTACTGTAATCGCGGTGCAGCATTAATGCGAAGAGGCTTGTTTTGATAACCGCAAGGTCAGCTATTCCCAGCCGGGCCCCAGAGGATTCAATTACACAACTTTGACTTTGCTCTATTCCTCTCTTGTGCGCGCCAGTGTGGAACACTTTTGAGGTAACTCGCTCTCCCCTCCACGCGAACGGAGCGTGGAGTTCCACATTTGGCGACAAGCTGCAGAGCCTATGTGGAAGTGAGACTATTAGTTCATCTCGCGGACCGCCGCACCGTATGACAGCACGGGCGACAACTTGTCAATCTAAGTGAGCGTTCGCTGGGAATGTTTCCTCGCTCGCTTGAGAGCAGAAAAAAAAAAAGCGTCAGTCAAACCACTGACCTATCTTCTACTTGTGTAGATGTTAAACAGGATGCTCATGTAGAGTGTGACAGGAGATTAAAAACAGGCAGAAAGCTGTGTGATGTGAAAACTTTTTTTTTTTGTTTTTTTTTTTCCACTATTTAACACCCAACAAACCGCTCACATGTCATGCCCACAGATGAGTATTTAAGTGTCGAGAAGCTGCGGTCAGTGTTCTCTCATCTGACGACGCTAAATTTAAGAGGGTGAACGTGAATTATGGTAACGTTAGCAGCTGCTGATGTGGCTGCATGCGCTGCAGCTTCTCCCCAGCGAACGAGCGACTGCTTTAGTTCAGAATAACCTTTTATGTCATCGTGGGGTTAATATTTCCAACTGTTACACTCAGAAGACAGAGCAGAGTGCGTTGCGAATTCTTTTCGGGGAGTTTTTCCTCCTTTTCGAACGATCGTGACGATGATGAGTTTCAGAACCTATGCCGGTGGGATCCGCTCTCCTCCATCCAGCTGGATTGTTATCTCGCTTTATATGGTCGGCAGAATGTGAGCGATGTACTGAATCCTAATCCTGCGCTCATCTTTGTGCGTCTGCTCAGGATTGGGCCGAGGAGTGAAGCGCATTCCTGGATGAGTCGAGGGCCGCCGTCTTAAGAAGCTCACGAGAAAGCCAAGCCCGCCCCCCGCCCCCCGAACCCCGAACCGCGCTCAACCAAGATGGTCCTCAGCTCAGCCCGGCGTTACCGCAGCAGCTTCTTGGGACGAGGATGTGCGTTGCCATGGTGATCATTTACAAGAAAACACTGGAAAAGAAGGGTGCCGATGATGTAACATCCAAACGTACAAATTTGGACCTGGTGAGATTTTTTATTCTATGTTTTCCTAAATTTGTGTAAGCGTCTTTTTTTCCAGGGAGGAATGTGCCATTTGTATGTTTACATGTAGCCTCGCCAAGAGGCTTCAGCCACATCTGGGGAGGGAGGACAAGATGTTGCTCTGACTTCTACCGGAGATTAATAGCTCCACGTTTTATTTTCCTAAGCTGTCAACTTTAATCTGAACCGAAACTTAAGTGTCAACCTCTCAAAATAATTCGATTTGATGGGAAATTTGTAGATTGCCTCACAGGAAGGGATGTCAGAAGTGCTATTCAGACGTTCGAAGGGGGATATTTAAGTTACAATTACCAATAATTGCGTCATAATTGCGGCCAACTGTCACCAGGGTGTTGTCATCTGGTTTAAAAAAAAAAAAAATGACAATGGAGTATTTTAGTTGCGCTAAGCCGCGCAGCTCTGACTCAATTCCTAATCAGCATCCATGCAGTAGAAAACGTTCTTCCTCCTGCCAGCGCAGAGTGAGAAAATTCCCCCAGTAATGTGGACTGAGTTTGCCCTCTCAGTCTCGTGAAATGAAGTCATCATGCTTCAGGGCTGAGCGTCAATCTGAGCCATTTATGGTGGAACACACTCACTCACTCACTCTCTCTCTGTCTGTCTCTGTGTTGATGAGCTGGACCAAGCGTACATTCGGAAAAGAAAGCAATAAAATAAATACAGTTTAATTCTGTGGATTTCTGCTGAGCTGACGGTGAATCTTTTTTTTTCTTGCATTTCCACAGTTCCAGGCACAGACCATGAGCCAGGGGACTGCACTTTTCTCTTGCGGACTCATGGGTAAGGGCTTGCAACCGACCGTAATTTTGCGTTATTTCCCATCTCCGACTTGACAGGGCTTGTAATTATACACCAGCTAAGTACTCAGAACGCTGCTCAGCAGACGCCGGAGTGTCAGGTGGTATTTCGGTGGAACCATACACTGTAAATGGAGCCAATCTCTGCTCCATTTGGACACGTGGAATTGCGTGAAACATGTCTGACAGGTGTTTTTGCCAACATAAACAGATTCTAAGATGGCGAGCCGTCGGTTTATCATTACCAGGAATCTCGTGGGCACTCCTTGATGCATTAAATGCCGCGGACAGCCTGTCCCCATGCCTGCAGGAGGAGTAACGGCCTTTACAGTCCATTCATTGTAGAACGAAATGTATTCTGTCCTTGCTGTAACTCTGCATCAAGTGTCTTAGAGTGGCAAAATCCTGGCAGGCGACACAGCACCACCAGTAGGCCTTTTGTTCTTTGTCCTGCCCATGTGTTGTCGATGGTATTTTGGGGATTTTATCTCCAGTGAAGAATAGACCTATTGCACACGAGGAGTGGGCCGTGTCCTCTGCGTTTAGTGTCTGACTCAGAGCCGACTGACCAGTTCAGTTGGTCGCGGTTCAACGGCGAAATAACAGGTGCTTTCCTGGCGTGACCGCCGTGGCGCGGGTCGACCGGCGAGGGCAGATACCGAGCTCGTCGGGACGCTGAGCTCATGCAGATCCCGGCAAAAGAGACGATAAGCTCCAGTCAGAATGTTTATGACGGTCATTGACATCTGCTCCCGGCGTATTGACTCAGTTGGACATTGAGCTCCCTTCCTTTTTTTCCAATCAGCTGTGCTTGCAGACTGTGACACTTAAAAAGCATTGCCCGGAGGACAAGGTTTATTTTTAGTGCCAATTTACACAAAGCGGTGAGAAGTGTCAACAGAAAACTACGCGCGGCCGAGACCGATGCGCTGACCCAGACTGGAGCAGTGCATCGTGGGTCTCGTCGACAGTCGCCAACCGGCTCTAAACGCCGTTTTCTTTGTTCACGGTTGAAGGTTCATGATAATCATCGTGAAGATTAGAAAGAATTTAACGAGCGAGCCCAATTTGAGATATTTTTTTTCTGAGTTTGGTAGATTAAAGCCCGCACAGTATATTATCTAAGGTCTTTACTTTGATTATAATAATTCTGGTCTGGTTTTGTTGCAGAGACACGCCGGTGGCGTGAGGTGGGCCACAGCTGCGCTATACAGCAGAGGCCGGTCGGGACCAGCCTGGAGAGCCTGTGGGACGTCCTGCCCGAGGTGCACCGCAGCTCCGCCCACTGGGACTGGGACGTGGGCTCGACGTCGAGCACGATCACGAGCCTGCTGCAGGACCTGAGCCTGACCGAGGCGGCGTCCTCACACTCCACCGCCCCCCCCAGCAAGCGACAGTGCCGGTCCCTGTCCTGCTCCGACGAGCTCGGCGGCTGCCGCTCCGCCTGGCGCCCTCAGGGCTCCCGCGTGTGGACGGCCGTGGAGAAGCGGCGGTGCCACAGCGGGGGCAGCGTCCAGCGCGGCAGCGTCGCCAACGCGCAGCTCGGCTTCCCGGCCATGCAGCGCAGCTCCAGCTTCACCCAGGGCCTCCCCTGGCCCTCCGCCTTCACCAGCCTGGCGCCCTCCTTCTCCTCCTCCTCCTCCTCCTCCTCCATGACCCTGTCCTCCAAGCCGTCAGCGCAGCAGCCCCTCTACCTCTCTCACGAACAAATTTGCCTCCCCGAGCTCCGCGGACCCTCTCCGCCCAGCTCCCCCGACTCCACTCCGGAGCTGGAGCGGCGCGGGGGACAACAGGGGGGTCTCGCACGTAGCCGCTCGCAGCCATGCGTCCTCAACGACAAGAAGATTGGCGTGAAGCGCAGGAGGCCGGCCGACACCCACAAACAGAGGCCTTCATTGGATCTGGCAAAGATGACACAGGTTGGTATTGAATGCAGCGCCTGGAATGCACGTAATAGTCCAGTATTTGGGTTATTACTGTATATTTAATGTCGCATTGGAGCCAGTCGGGTAATTTATCAGGGAGCTATTCCCAGTGACGCTTATTCATTAGCTGAACTCATCACAGCGCTCTTTTGTGCTCCAAGTGGTCCAGACGCGATCACGCCAGCTGGAGGCTCTGTTAAGTCCATCACTGTCAGTAATAACCTGTTGTGGCGACAGATTCCTCTTTTCTACACTTTCGGATAAACAAACACTTCCAGTTAAGGTCCCGCCATTGTGTCTGCCGTCCCTCAGCACACCTCGGAAACGTCCCCGCGTCCATTGTCGTTGTCGTCCGTTCAGGGTCGCATTCCTCTAACCCGGGCGTGTTATTTGTCGGTCAGCGCTGACCAGTTCGCGATTCCTCAGAAACAACCGGCGTCACCAGCGCACGTCCCTGCAGCCGCCTGGTCTCCTCGCCCCCGCGTGACACCCGTAGTAAGGTTTCACACGGTGCGCTGTCATAAACACACAGTTGGACTTGGCCCCCTCGGAGAAAGTCGCCCAGAGTTCAGCAGTGTCTTAACAACACCACGCTCTCACGCCGACTCCAAACAGGGCCGAGGTCACCGTGGAGAGAGAAGAGAGAAAAAAAAAAAAAAAGGCCTCAGACGGGGGCAATCGACAATATTTTCGCACAGCAACGCAGAGTCGCTGAGATTGTTGACACTGGCTCCTTCCTGCTGCTCGTGCATTGTGCTCTGTGTTCTCCTCTATTACGAAATAGCTGCTATGACTGAACATGACTGGGCCAAAACGACACAGAACGAGCTGCTTGGAGACGATATTCTGAGGCTAACGATAATTTAATTGACACATATTGACAAAGATGGGGCGCCCTGATTCAAAGTCACCGCGTCCTCTCCTCCACGCGCCACAGCGGTGTAATTTACCCAGGGAGAAAAGTGCTGCCCTGTACGTGGCTCGCCGTCGCTCCTCCGTGAATGTCAGGAAGTAGAGCAGCTGTGGCAAGAGGTTATAGATTGTCACACAGAGGGTGGAGGGGGTGGGGGTGGGGGTGGGGTGGGGTCGGGTGTATGTGTCGGGTAAAGAGATATCGATTTCTGTAAATTCAGCTCAGTGGGTGGATCGCTGCCACGACCGGGGCCTCATGAGCTATTGATCGGCTTTTTATTGACGGGAGAGTCAAGGTCAGTATGGATGAGGAGACGTTCTCGCCTCCAGCAGGAGGAGGAGGAGGAGGAGGAGGAGGAGGGATGAGCAGCACTTATTTATGAACTTAGCTGAGCAGTAAGTTGTGTCGGGGACGCGCCTGTCAAACATTTTCTCCCCTGCTCTAAGTTAAAGCCACACATGGTTTAGCTAACGTCGACGTTTTTGCCACAGTCCAGACTGCTCTTGACCTTATCAGTCCGGTCCCATGGCCCGGGCCAGAAAGTCTGCCTGCACAGACTTAAGTGCTAAAAGCTAAAGGCAGCAACGTGACACTGGGTCCCGGCGCTGACAAATGTGCGCGCCTCTCCAGAGCCAAGGAAAACACGCAGGGGCCCCTTTTGATCTACAACTACCTGATGCTGAGAGCTTTCACATGGATAGTAACTTTTCATTTTCACCGTCTCATCCCTCTGGTCTTTACATAGACCCCCCCCCCAACCCCCACCCCACCCTATTATGTAAATATTATCATAATAAAATCAATTTATCAGTTAAAAACGGTTCATTTGCGTCGGCTCCAGCGTCTCCAAAGCAAAGATCCGCGGCGTCACGGACTCAAATCTTTCAAAATCAACTCATTTTCTGCAATCTTAAACCTATTGATTCATTTCGGCCGCCCGGTGCGCGCACTTGGCTGTGAGCTGCATCCCTCAACAGTCCCGTGCTTGTTGAGTGTTACATAAGCGCACAAATGACAGGAGGTTTTCACAGAGGCCCTATTCTCCTGTGTCCTTCTGGCCCGACACCGTCGCTGTCAGGCATGAGGCAGCTGTCCTGCCTCCTCCACATTAGCCGTACACATTGGATAAGCCTCCGTCGTAAAGCTCCTCATTCCAGCGCGCACAGCTGTCACGGGACTCGCCCGCGGGCAGCGGCAGCGGCGTTTGGCACATGTGTATTTGCCTAAAAAGAGGGAGCTCGGCCCGATTCGCCAGATGCATGTGTGCATTGTAGCCCGCTGAGTCAAAAGGCCAACGTGAGCGATGTCTGCCCTCCGGGTATCTGGACGCTTGAAGCCGCCTGGCGTCTTCCTGGACGTCGGTTTACAGTCCTGACTTGTTGCTCCAGTGGAAACGCAGGCTTAATTGACACCAAATCTCGTTTATTTATTTTTTTTATAAGACAGCACTTAGTCCTAACTGAGCACAGTGTTAGCAGGAGATGACTTTAATTATGTCCCAGTTGGGACTCGGGTCACCGTCCAAACTAAAGGAAATGTTTTTGATTTCATTCACCAAATATGCCGTTTCCATGGAGACTTTGGAGCGAAAAACCTTTGGTGTGGTAGGACTTAACATATTTGTTTTAAGGGCACGTCTGTTTCCTTGAGAACATGAGTTTTGCGCTTCTAAAAAAGAGAAAATAAAAAATGACCTCTCTCTCTCTCCCTCTCCACAGAAACTTCGGAATTTCCACAGCCTTAGCTGCCCTGGAATCACAGGCGAAGACAGCTGCGAGCCGAGCCAGGCCCTCCCCGCGCTCGGGAGCAGCGCTCACCTCGACGCCGACGACTCGCCCGCGAGCGAACGCGGCTCGGGGGAGGCCCGGCCTCGGACCAAAGAGGGCGAAGTCGGCGGCGACGCGTCGACGGGCCCCGGCGCGGAGGAGGCGGACTGGAACCCCGCGGAGGAGCGCGGCGACGGGACGACGGCGACGACGACCAACGGGAAGGAGAGCGAGAGCCTGTGGGCCGGACTGTGCAGCATGAGGAAGGACGTGTATCAGCTCGGAGGAGAGCTCGACATCGAGCAAATCGAGAGGAACTGAGCTGGAGTGCTCCCCCCCCCGAGAACGGAGGGGGGGGAGAAAGCTAAATTAGGGGGACTGAAAGTTTATCACCAGGTGGTACAGTGAACAGTACTGATAGTCTTAAGGGGAAACAAGTGGAAAGCTTCTTTTCTCGAGGAGAGATTGAACAAGAGCTCCGTTTGCTAAACGCCCATTTCTGGGGTATCTCAGCTGTGTCTCAGGAGAACAAAGACGTCAGGGAAGATGGATTTTTGGGTGGACAGAACTGATCATTATAAAGAAAAAAAAATAATAATAAACATAGTAAAGTTGGCTCAGACACTGGGGTCTCTTAACATTTCCGCATAACCCTGATTACCCCTGACTCTGCTACATTTGGAGAGAATTCACAGCGGGTTTGTATAAATTCTCTGCTCTAGAAAGAGTGTCTCCTCCTCCGACGTTCTTCAGTAGCACACGGGGTCATGACGGAAGGGAAATGGAGACGCTCTCAGTAAAGTAAAGCCCCTCTCACTTTTTTTACTGAGCGAGGAAACCGCACGCACGAGCGCAAGGCACACACCTACACACACACACACACACACACACACATTAAGTAATACTGAAGAGCTTAACATTTCACACATCAGTAACATCAGGCTTATCTCTGAGACATATGCTCCTGTATGTTTTTGAAAAAAGAAACGATGCTAATAGCGTTAATATTCTTTCTTTTTACGATTTGTAACGACAAAGTTATGTAAGACATGAGCATATTTCTATACAAATAAACACAGTTTTAAATGTGCGACGTGTCAAGTGAATTATTCTAAGGTTTCCCTAAAAGTTTGGGGCTCTCTGCTCTTTTATTGGGTCAAATGTGAGTGCGAGTGATTGTTCTAGGTGGCCTGAATTCTTGTGAATACTATTAAGGCTTAACACACTAGATTACAGGGATTTTCCCCCAAAGCCTTTATTGGCTGGTGGGTTGAACATGAATGTGAATTAAATGAAAGAATGGCTCACTTCACTAAGTTTTGGATGAGAAAATGTAACTTACTATGATGATAACACTTGGACACACAACGATGTGACACAGACAGTTACTTTTTAGGATATTTTGCTGAAGAACCGCTTTGAACTCAGCGCTTTTTCTCTGCAACGGATCGTTTTTACACAACCTGTCGCCGCTTTCCTATAAGAATGTGAATGCATCCTTTCACTGGCAGCGCGTTGCAATAACAGCAAGGTCATTGTTAGCCACGTCTTTAATGCAACAATGCAGACTGACCCAATTAAGTTGCAGGAAAAGACAATCAGAGCCGTAGTAGTGCCACTACTGATGTGCCTGTGTTTGTGTGCTGAAGCGAGGGGGGGTGTGAGCAGGGAGGACGCCAGGCAAGGGGTGGGAAGTCCGGTCCCTTTTTCTTTCTTTCTTTCTTTTTTTTTTTTTTTTTTACTTTTTCTTCCTCGGTGGCGGGTGGAGTGGTGGAGCAGAGCGACGGTTCACCCCAGAGACCTCCCTCCCTCCCCTGCTCTGGGAAACAAAAGGGGCTTTTTCTCTGAGGAGCACAGTGACGTGGGAGGCGGCTGTGAATGTGGGCCATGTGTCAGGGCTGCTGCTGCTGCTGCTGCTGCTGCTGCTCCGTTTGTCTGCTTCCCCTCCCCGGTGCGAACCTCCACAGTCTATACTGTCGTCAACTCTTTATTTATTTATTTATTTAGATTCAGAGTTGCGGACGATCCCCGTCATCCTCTGAAAGCGAGCAACTCTCGACGCGAGAGGGGAAGCGAAGTCGCCTCATTAAAGGGCGAAGCTGAGTAATCTGAAGATACGCGCTCGACGCGCCGTACTCCAGATACCACACAAAGCATATCTGTGGGGCTGAAGCCGCCTGCGAGGCCCCGCGCATACTTCTGTAATGGGCCGGATTATTGCGCCGTTTCATGACGGTCTTTGCAGCGCGGAGGGGTCATATTTACACTGTCGGGCGCTGCTTGCGGTACACGCACTCGAGTCGAGAAGGAAACGGGTAAACACAGCCCCTGTTAAACGTGCTGTGCGGCAGACACACACACACAAACACAGACACACACACAGACACACACAGAGGGCCCCCCGGCCTTTAATCAGCGGAGTGGCAGAAGTGAAAGAGGGCTGTGTTCTGAGAAGAGATAGTAGTACAAGAGGAGGGGTGCGTCGTGCCAGTGTTCTGCTCTGCTCTGCCCCCACGAGCGCCGACGCGACGGGGTGGTGGTCACTTTTGAACTGTCATCGGGGGTTATGCACGGTCCTATCAGCGCCAGCGACGGCTCACGCCGCGGGAGCTTTTCAGGCTGCGGGCGTCCCGCTGAGCTCAGCTCTGCGTCAGATGGTTCAGCTGTATTTTAATGATGTGTGATGTTGTGATAAGGGTACTACAACCTTTTTTTTTTGTGTGTGTGCAAATGCACTTCCCATGAAACATTACAACATTTTTAGCAGTGGAACAGCTTTAATGTTGGCAGTCATGCTCCGGGTTCGGCGCTTCACTCCCACTTGGCAGCCCCGATGTGGCCCGGGTTAAACGCAATTTCGCAGTAGCACCCGGCCGCAAAACATTTCCAGTTGAGCAAGTGTCGTCTGAAGCTTTTTTTTTTTTTTCTCAATAATAAAAACACACACTATGAGCTCAAACCTCTGGAGTTTTTTTTTTTTTTTTTTTTACTGCATGTCTCATTTTACGCGGTTCATTCTGAAATAAACCCCCGGACTGCGTAGGACACAGCTGACTTTTGATGTGTCACAGGCATCAAACGAACTACCAGCATCATGGGCTGACTGTGGCGTCACCTCAAGTCACTTGTGTAAGTTTTGCACTTACATGAAAGGGAAAAAACTTCTTCTGGGAAACTGAAAGTGCTGCTATTGACCTCTCCTGAATCCTATCCAGTCTTTGTTACAACACCTGCGTGCGATGAACTCTTGCCACTTTTGTTTCCGTCTTCCGATGGAACCTAACCCTTACAGCCAACAGTCGACTAGCGCAGGGGTCTCCAACGTTTTTCAGGCCAAGGGCCCCCAAACTGATGGAGAGATTACTTCATGTGTTCTATATTAAACTCGGCCTAGTGCTATGTTCGATTCATGTTAATGTGTATTTAAAGAAATTTAGATTTGTGGGGGAAAATTAAAAAAAAATATATAAAAAATTGGCAATCAACCAAAGACTCTGCGACCCCCTTCCCCCCCCCGCAGTCACTTCTACGGACCCCATGTTGAAAACCTATGGGGTAGCAGAAAAGCTTTTACATTTGCTTAAAGAAAAGAAACTCTTCTGGGAAACTGAAAGAGCTACGTATCAACGTGTTTCTTCAGAAGCTTATGGGAGCTGCCATGACACTTTCATGTTTCCGGTGTCCCGCTACTGCTCACGCAGCTAATCAACAGCTAAAAACAGCTAGCCAAACACAGTGTCAGTTGTTTATTTATTTATCTATTAAAAAGGAGCTCAGGTTCAACACAACAATTCAAAGAAACTGAAAAGTTTATGGGAAACCAACAAGTACGATGAGAATGCCCGTAACCCTATACTCCATGGTGAGCAACGACGAACGAAAGCTAGTGTGACTTTAAAATTAAAATATGCTCTGAAGAGAGTGTATGTTTGCTCCTACCACTACGTCGATAAACATACGACAGAAATGCACCTCAATCCAGAGAATTCACCTTAAACTGACGTTACAGGTGTTAATCTCAGATAAACTTTGCTGTAAAGTTCAACCAAATGGATGGACATTAATATCATAAATTACAGGTATACTACATTTACTATTTGCATTTTCTGGTCCTCTACATCTCAGAGGGAAATATTGTACTATACAATGTCAATGTAGCTAACGTGCGGTCGTAGCTTCAAGTCATCTAACGAGTCTGTGAAAAATGGCGGATGAGGCGCAGAACTATGCCCACGACTTTTTAAAACATCCGTTTTATGTATCTACCTCCGATTTTGCCCATTTCTACGCTATCCACAGCCATCCGGTGTTTACTGCGGCGTCGACAGCTACTGAAAACCACGCCAACGTCGCGCTACCGGAAGAGCAAAAAAAACGGCCTCCACTACGAATCACGGGTATCATTACAAATGTCTAGAAAGTTAGGGACAGCTACAAGCTGTTCTGTTTCCATCTTCTGTGCACCGACTCTGGGTCCAACTCGCATTTGAGCACACCACAGAGACTACAGCCAACAGTCGGCTGGAAGACAAATTCCAGCGAGGACACGCCGGACACATCGGAAACCCTAGGGCTGCAGATGATATCCCCACGGCTCCACACTGGAAACAGGCCAGCCAGTTGGATCGGCGCGTCGCATTCCCTCGGAGCTGAGGTGCGGGCACAACGTCATTTATATCTTTCACCGTTCATGCGAAACAGCCTTAACAGACTGTAAGAAAACTCCTCTGCAAACTACGACTGCACGGCGACACGTGGCCGCCATTTTGCCTGGATAATGCGTACGCACACGCTCGGTCATGGCATCATGGGGACGTGCTTTGTGTCTGTGAGCCGAGGCTACGCAGGCTTTCGGTGGACAGTGGAGCAGGGGTCGTGTCCCAGCGGGGCCCTGTGACGACTGTGGCCACGTTATTGGAGCACAGACCTCTCTGTGTTTGAACCGAGGTCTCGGGCCGCTTGTAAACGACTGTTGGGGAGGGAACGAGGGGGGGGAGGGGGGCGGAGTTGGACGGCGGGCAGGGAGCGGGAGGAAATTCGCGCTCCTCTCTGGCTGCAAACCTTTACGGCTTCTGAAGTTTCACAGCCCTCCCACACCACACAGAGCTGTTGGCACGGCTGCCCACAAGGGAAGGAGAGTGATGAAATGTGGGGAAACCGCGCGGCTTGGCGAGCAGAGAGCAAAGAGGCCTCGGCGTGGACCAGCGCTCCACATGCACAAGGGCGGGGGCGGGGAAGAGGGGGGAATAGGGGGGTTGCAAATAACTGGCTGCTGTGAAAACAAGTGCACGTTTCCACGGATAACGGTGCATTCAGAGCTGCAGGTGTGCGGCGTTGTCTGGTCAGCTGACCCCGCCGTTTCCTGTCAAACAGGAAGAACCAAATGAGCGGAGATGAAAGCCCGAGGTAGCGCACACAGCTGGCAGTTGTTAAGGTGGGCGAGCGCAGGTGTGCCACAAGAGCGGCAGTGTGCGCGCCGTGTAAGGGGAGCCTAACCCAAACAGATGACATACGAACGTATGGGAATGTGGGCGCGGGGCACACACTGCACCAGTGTAGGGCTATTCTGCAAAGATTTTATTCTACGAACAAAAAAAAAAATAATTAAAAAAAAGGATAAAAAGTCAGTAATCTTCACAAGACATTTCTTTAAAAAAAAAAAGGAATCAAAACTTTGTCTTGGATTCTGTTACGAACACAAACTTTGAGAAACTAAGACCCCCCGGGAGAGCGTCCGAGGTCAGGAAGGACACTTTCTAACACAGAGGCACATTCTCCTCTTGATCCTAACAGACACATGCTACAGGGGCTTTGCATCCCCGAGGTGTCACTCAGCGTAAGATGAAAATGAGATCATCAGCTTAATGACCCGAGGGCGGTGGGAGGAAGAGCAGAGGAGGGGTGGGAACACATAACCACGTTCTGGTCCGACTACAGGAGCAGATAGCCGAAGATGAATGTCCGGCTAAAGTGCGCTGTGAATAAAGTGAGGAGAAAGAAAAAAAAAATTACAGAACGGGGCTTGGAAAAATGATAAGGAGTTCATAAGTCTGAACTACTCTTGTGGTTTGTGATTAATTGTTTAAAATGTGTGGAAAGTGAGTTCCCAAAGCTCAATGTGTGGTCTTTCAGTAATCCTCGCGTGTCCCGGGGTTGCTCTGTTTTGCGGATTTAAATCAAATTATTGGACGGTAGCGCGGCTCGGGGCTGAAACTGTGCAAACCGCGCGTGGGTTAAAAAAAAAAAAACACCGGAGGGTGAACGAGCTCCGAGGGCCTGACAGCGCGTCGATGCGTCCTGAGGCGGTGAGCTCATACATGCCCAGACGTGTCCCCTGAAATGAGGTCACCTCTATTATCTGAAAGGTAATCTCGCTCGCTCGCGCCGCGGCTAAAAAGCAATCAATGCGCCGCGCTCCTCCAGCAGGAATACATCACTGTTTACCTACCGCGGCAGCCGTCGAGAGAGGTAAACTGTTGCTAATTTGTAACCCGTGTGAAACGGGTGGGTGACCTCAGCCTGGGGGACCTGAGAGGCGTGGTTAACAAGCTCCGGGGTCAAGCCGCGACGAACCTGCCAAGAGGAGGCGATGGAGAAGGCCGCGGCCCAAATCCCCAAGACGCTGCACTTCTGCTTATAAACCAGAAATCTAAGTCTAAGCCAAGTGAATTCATCCGAGAGTAGTCAAACGCACGTTTAATGGCTCCACGCGAGGCCAACCGGCAGGAACATGATGGGGAAAACACAAAGTCAAACAATCTGCTGTTAGGAAACTGCATACCAGCTGCTTGCGCTTCACGCGCATTAATATTTATTTCCGAAATCAGAAATGGGGAGTGGTTCCGCCGAGCTCCGAGCTTCATAACACTTCGTAGCATTTCATTACCTCTAATTGCCCAATAACATCCAAGCTTGTGTCAGCTAATGGTGAAATGAACCAGAAAGACCTCAATGAATCACTTGGCAATGGGCTTTTGTCCTCGCTGAATTCATTCGGTGCGCGCTGAAAGGCCCGGGGCGGCGATTGAGGATCGTTTGTTTTACGCCCCACTTCCAGAGGCCCCAACGATCCAGCTGGCACACCCGAAGCCCCGATAACCAATCCATTCATTTATTTATTTATTTATTTTTTCAATTCACCCGCACTGTAGCCGCCACGTCCGTCCGATGAGTGGCAGCTAGGACGGGACCAATCCCCAGCAGAGGCGGCTTAAAGTCAAGCAAATAAAGATAAGCGGCGGTTGGATTTGCGATGATGGAGGGCCCCGCTTCGTTATTGTTTACAGAGAGAGAAACATGAGCCGGAGTAATTCATCACATTCGGCCGGGTTCTGCATTTATCATCCCTCAGACCAGCTCACTTCCCATTCCCAGCGAATTGTTATTGTAAAACAAAAGCCGGTATGATATGGTACGATATGAATTCCAGTTTAGGCCAGAGCCAAGGCCAAGATCTCCCCTTAAAAAACAAAGTTCTGTTAGAATGATAAATTCAGGGAGTTCTCACACGTTTTCTAGTAAATTAACTTTATTTGAACTAATCAAAGCCACCTGTATTACTCAAGTTGTGTGACACATAACAGCTCACTTACATGCACGGCTACACATGTGCAATTACCAGTCTGACTAGAAAACTGTCCTCGTTTATGGTAGCTGTCAACCTGTGTAACACTAGCAGGGAACGCTCAGCGCTGCTTTCCCCTTTCTAACCGTCAGTCAGCAGCTGGTTACAGGCACATTCATGTCAACCTGAGGCATCTTATCTATGCCAATCACGCACTGACGAAACGCACAGCGCAGCTCTGGAGCGTACAAAGCCGCGCCGTCTTGCAAGGAGCTGCGCGAACTTCATTCCAGTTTGTTTTAGAGCACCAGGTGGCTGAGAACTTTCCTATGTTTGACAGTGCAGTGAGTTGTACTAGTTTAAACAGGACAGACGCTATCTGGACGGGTTCGTTCGTGTTCCGCTGTGACACGCCGGTTGAGCTACAATCCCCGCGCTCTTCACGTTAGCCTTCGCCCCTCACGCCCCCCCTCTGATCGAGGATCAGCTCCACGGCCCGGGCCAGGTTGTCCACGGTGCCGTCGGCGGTCACCGTCGGGTGCCTCTCGTCGCTGGGCCTGAGGAAGGAGAAGCACAAGCACAAGATAAAGGACACGCAGCGCGGAAAGGGGGGGGGGGGCAGGAAGACAGCGGTAAATAAGAAGGAGACGAGGCCCGATGCTATCAGCTGCGGTTAACAATGCTGAATGGATGAACTGGAATAAAGCAGGACATCATGGTCTCGGGGGATTCAGGGACGGCGGCGCTCTCAGAGGAGTCACGCCCTGAGCTTAAGGGATACGACTAAAAAAGATGCCACTGTAGATGACAGCAGCAAATAAGGGCGAAAACAAACCACTGGTAGTAAATACAGGAGCTTATTTTGAGTTGCTAGCATTCAGTCAGCCGGAAAACAGGAGAAATGGCTAATGTTCTTCAGGCAGACACATATATAAAGTCATTACTAAGAACTGGGTGAGGACGGCCGGAGGTGTCGTACCCGGACATTTGCTTTTACCTCACCGTCATATATGACATCTGACATAATGTTAAATGAATTGATCCTGACATAAATGCAGAATGAAGCTTAGCCAATGTTAACCCTTTTATTAACTCTGCGTTCTGTCGTTACCTGCTGTCATGAATTCGTTCAGCTTTGTCCCTTTCTCTCGACATTCTCAGAGTTTTGTCTTGTAAATTGTCCGAACGACAACAGACAACGCAGCGACTTCTGCTTTTTTCTGGTTTCCACCCAGAAGGGAGCATGACCTTATCGGTGACGTAGTAGGGTTACCCTCTAAAGGAGAAGTTGCCGTGTTGTGTATTGTTCTTCAAACCATTTAAAAGATAAAACTTTTGAGATTTTCTCTGCTCCCCTCAAGAGAAAGAGAGGGGAAAAAAACGAATAAAGGCCACAAAACAGGTGGACAAAGATGGAAAGCCGTGTACGTTTGCGGCAAACACCCAATCACGACGATGCTAACGGTAGCTAATGTCAGTCGTCAGACTTGTTAGTTTTTGTTGTTGTTAATGTTGGCAAAGCTCCATGCTGTATTTATGTCATGATTAATTAAGTCAACATTATGGAATGGTTATGAATTGATAACAGAAAATGATCTAAAACTAACTAAACTCACTGAAACTGAGGCTAATCCATTTTTCCAAATCCATACTGGTTCATATGGATCATTGTTGAGTCCAGTTGCCCTTGATTTGATCTGATAATCCACACTTTCCCTGGTTTCGCTGTATTTACTGATACATGTCACCGTGTTTTTGCCACTCAGGGGGGGCTTGGCCCCGGGACCCTCTACACCCACAGTTAAAGGTATCTCTGCAGGGCGGTGCGTGCTTTCAGTCTCCAGCTGTCACACAGTGTACCAGGCTTTTCTATTGTATCCGCGGAAAACAAAAACAGACCCACTGGGCACTTTAACGAGAACCGCTAATTCCAAAAATACCCCGATTCTAAAAATAAACACCAGAGATTTATTCAGCTCTGAGGAGAAAGGGGCTGGACCCCAACTGGAAGACGCCGCAAGTGTAGGAGGGCGTAAGGCGATTGAAAACAGAAGGGATAAGGAGAAACAGGTTTATGCCACTCGTAATCATTTACTGCTGTGTTAAAAAACATATATGCGAAAGTTTAGCGGTGGACCTGCGTGTGGTTATCGACGGAGAGTAAAGCAAAGAATGAATCGACCACGAATAATCTGCAGTTTGATGGAAACCACGACAACACGTGAAACTGAGATGTTGAGCATGATAAACCTTATACCTGCTACAGTCACATATCACTGTTGTGCATTAGATCCTGGAAACACATGCGTTTATGTAACACAAAGTGAACTTTTGTGTGAATCTGCTAAAATATGTTCGTTGAAAGCTGAAGGCCGCACGGTCAGGAACCACAGACCAAGGCTACGATCCTAATCTTGTACCTATTTTTTATTTTTTTTTCTTCTAAATTGTGAGAAAGCTGCAGGAGGCACGGAGCAGCCTTGACCACGTCCCCCCCCCCCACACCCGACCTACTACCATTGTCTGGCTCACGGCCCAGTGATGGATGTAGATATGGCTGTTTAATCAGCTGGTAGGGGAAATGTAATCCATTTGGTGTGGCACCAAGCCCAGGCCGGCACGCAGGACCCTTTTCCTCCCCGTCACATCAAAAGACGAGAGACGCCCCCCTTCATTCATCTGTGTGACTGCCTAGGAGTCCTGCTCATTTATGAAGTGGTGCCCCCCCCACCCACCCTCTCCCCTCTACGCTCCCCCTCCCGTCCCCTGGCCGCCTTGACCGGGCTCTGTGTGCCGCCTCTGTTCCCCCCAGTCACGGGTTGGAGCTCCAGATGGGGAATCTTTGTCTAGCCTTGGGTGTGCGGCACACACTGCCATTAATCCTGCCTTCAGAGGGCTCCGCTAGCGGAGGACCATGGCAAATATTTGTGAGCCGCCCAAGTGTAGCGGCAGAAAAAGAAGAGGCCGGCGGTGGTTGCGGGGTGAAAGGAGGTGTTGAATATTGAAGCCACATTGAATTCAGGGAAGCGGTGCCATGTGTTTACGCACGTCTGTCAGCTGCCAGCGCTTGGGTTATGTGAGCCGGTCCACTAATGGTCGGAGTGTTATGTCTCCTGTGCTGGATTACTCCCGCACCCTTTTCTGCCCGAGGACTGATTGAGTTCACACACACACACTCGTACGGGCTTGAACACACAAGCAAGTCAGTCACATGGCTCTTATGTTTCACGCAGCGCGGCCAGCGGTACGGGCCGAAGACTCCCTCCAACCTCTCCCCGTGCCTCCGTCTTTTTAGATATGCGTGCACGTGTGCGTGCGCTTATTCATTTTGCTGCCTTCCTCCCGCTGCCATGAATAATGAAGAAGTAACCAGGTCAATGTGACCATGCAAAATTCAGCACAAAGCAGCTAGTGTTACCGGTGAGGTAATCTGCGGCTCGCTGCGCGTCCTTCAGGTCAATGCAATATCAATACACGTGAAGAGATAGGTTTAGTGCCCGGGCTTGACAGACACTGAGCAGCCTTTTTTTTTTTTTTTTTTACACAGGGATGAGGTCAGCTATGAGGTAGGAGGTGGGGAGCAGCCAAGAATTTTGTCCAGCAACGCTGCAACAACGATGAAAGAGCAAAAGGCTTCATTAGAAAGTTAATGAATGAAGATTTGGGTTGGATTTTAGCCTTAGCCAGAAATTAATCAAGAATAACTAACTGATTAATTGGCGAAGTAGCTTATGAACCAAGATGAAGAGCATTCGCTGGATGCGGATTCTCGAATTTGAGGTCTTTCTCCGTCTCTTGGCTTTAAGCTGTCACGTGTGTCACCTGGGAGATCTTGCAACCTTGCCGGGGCACTTTTGCAATTTCAAACTGCAATCAGGCCTTCTTCCTGAACCTTGGTCCACATACGCAAGAAGAGTCAAACAGAACCTCGTGCAATGAAGACGGCACAAACGCAACATTTTCCATTTTTGATTCATAAACTCATTTCCCTACTACTAAAACTGACGTCATGGCGACGCTGACTGCCGGAAAGTGTTAACGAACAAATTCCAAGCTATGACTGCAAGCAAACAATGGCATTCTTCCCACTAAGCCCGACTGTCTTAACCTTGAATGTGACTAACGCTTTAAGCAGGAAGTCGACTAATCACTGACCACGTGACGATAATAACATGGACGCCTCGGAGAAGACGGGTGAGGAGCCCAGTGGGTGGCTGCAGCAAACTAGGAGCGGTTCATCAAGTGTGTGGAAATACTTCATGCCAGCACTGAAATACAGCAAAAGTACTAAAATACCTCATCTCATGCTAAAATATCTCATCTGGCAACAAGCTGGGGAGTATTATTAAAAGATATTGACGGTGCTGAGTTGCTGCCTGGGTTCATATTTTTTTTTTTATACATATCTAGAGCTCACGGTATGTAGCACGTGCGCTGTCTGTTCTCAGCATATGGGTTCAGATCTAACATATAGATTTCACTGTGGCAAAGCATTGTTTTCTACTGGGTTTTTATTAATGACATGTCATCATGTCATGCTACGCCTACTCTGCACTGCAGCCATGCAGACTGCAACCGAGTGTGATTGGTATAAAATGCATTTCCTCATTGAAGTCTCTCAGAGGCCAGACCAGCAAAGAGAATTCACCCAGAATCTGCCTCAGACATATAGAGGGTTTTCATGTCATAAATCCGGAGGTCGCCACGTTGGAGGCACCCGGCAAAGTAAACAAAGAGCAGGGGCTGTAGGGAAGTGGATGGTGGAAAATGGTGAATTATTGTCGTGTTTTCGGCTGTTTTTGGCTGCACCGACCGGGCAGACCGGGAAGAACCATTTGGAATTTTATAGACTGACAAAACTTATTACAAATCAGAGAGAACAAATCAGACTAAAAGAGGTTTGCAACGCTCAAATCTCTTCATCTCTTAACTAATTTTCTAGTGTAATGATAATGATATGATTCATATCAAGCTACGGCCATGTCTGATTGTCTGATACTGATAACTTTTAACCACTGGTAGAGTAGCAACAGCTAAAATCTGCTGTAGTTCTCATTGTATTCCAGGCAAAGAGTCCAGCCTAGATGTCTACACTAGAAAATTAGTTAAGAGCCGCTGCAATATAACATTTCAGTTACCTGGCAAGAAATGGGCTGAGCAAATTCGGATTTTTCCAGACATTTCCCTCGCAGAACCTGGTTTAGCCTCGCTAACCACAAGCGCCTCCTTTCCTCTGATAACTTTTGTCAGTCTATAAAATTCCAAGTGAAAACACGGCAACAATTCACCATTTCCCACGATCTACTTCAGTCCGTGCACTTTATTTAACTTGCCAAGTGCCTTGGTGACTCCCCGGACTGATGACGCGCCATGAAAACCCTCTGTGAATGCTAACACAATGTAGCACAGGCTACAACAAAGATTGTTCTGTCATTTTTCTACTACCCATGAGAAAAATGCTCCTCTGTGGTTCTGGTTAGGGTTAGCCGCCTGGCCGGAAAAAAAGCAGCGGTAGCAAAATTTGACAGAACAAGATCAGTTGCAGGAGTATAAAGAAAGCCTTGAGAGGAGCCTTACACCTCGGTTTGAACTGAACCAACCAATGAATGTGTATATTAGGTATGAATTTAAGCAGTTTGTAGCTTCTTTGTCAAGGGGCTCGTTTGCCAAACGACAGATCATCACATCAGTCAGCGAGTAATCTCAATCATCTCTCCGCATGCCTTAAAGAAACATACATGAATTTTTAATCCCCCCTCAGCGTCCGTGACATGTCAGTGGATTAAACAGCCACGCTGTTGTGACCAAGCTGGTCACAACGCGAGTATCAGATACATACCGCAATATGGGGGCTTAGTGTGTCATACGCACAGATGTATAACATGACACCTGGCTCTGTAAAACACAAATATGTTTTTGTAAGGATGGGCTGCACATCCATGAAATGAAACTGGATAGGAATGAGTCATACAGAGAGCGAGCCTATGTGTGAAAGTCAGCTGTGAGTCAAAGACTTACAGAAATGACTGATGATATAGAAATGAAATAAAAGGGTATTGTTATGCATTGTTACACCGGGGCAACGTCAGGTGTGTTTAAGGCTGGCATGCTGAAAGGCACGGCGAACTGTCCATCGGTTAATGCTTAACGCTGTGGGAACGTATGCAAAGACAAGACAAGGGAAGGAAGCAAAACCCTTGCACACTGCATGCTCAGTTTCATTTACTCTTAACCTTTCCACCTTTGCTGAGCACGCATTTTGCATTACAGATAAAGCAGATACGGATTGCATGAGGGTAAGAGATGAAAAGTTCAACCTGAGTCAACAGTGCATGACTCTCAAAGGTGATGTTTTGGTCTGATGAGAAACTTTGACAAGATTTCTGCAACTTCACTCCGGCATGCAGATTTAAAAATATTCACCCCAAAATTACAAATCCCGCGACTCATTTCCACTTATGCTGCAGGTGTGCGCCTGAAAGCAAAAGTTAGACCGTGGACAGTCACGCACAATGCATCGAAAAAGAGGAACAGGGATCACAAGCGGAGTCTTATCAAAAGGGACATGACGGCGACAAACACTGCACGCATGCAACAAAATCACATTTTATTTTCAGCTAATTATACGATTGGGCTTATCATTATTAGCCTCGCTCTTATTTTGCAACGTTGCCCGCCGAGTCACGTGAAAGAGGAATCAAATTTACGAGGCCTTGCGATAACGCCGAAAGCAAAAGAGTCAGTCGGCCAGAGAGACACACGGAAAAACACTCAACCCAGTTCATTGTGCAGCTTTTCATATCAGGCCAGTGAAAGAAAGCTGGCTTTTCTTACACTAAAGTGTATAACCCGGAGGAGGACACGTCCCGGCGACATCTAGAGCCTTTATGTTCAGCCAAGCCTTGTGGGTGACATTAGATGCTAAGACGAGACAAAACCTTTAAGGGGGTGGGGGGAGAAGGTGTGCTTGTGTTTTCTGCCGCTCAGCAACACTGCAGGAGTCTTGGCCTCGAGGGCGAGAATGTGATCGCAGTTTTACTGGCTCGGTTATAAATAAAAAGGTCATGGGAGTGACTGATGCATGCGCATCCGGATACGAGTCAGAAAGAGAAGAAAAAGACAGAAGAAGAAGAAGAAGAAGAAGAAGAAGAAGACCTGCCGGTTGGTATGTTGCAGCCTGGTTAGCGTCACTTTTCCTATCTCCCTCTTCTGTTATACCTGGTATTTACAAGACAAAGATAACACCCTTGAAATAATACAGCTGCAGCAACTTATGAAAAACAGCCACTAACTGAATGGGGAGGGGGGGGGGGAACCACCATGTTACGTGCATGTTATGGCAACAGAAATGACAGATGCTAACTCGGAGCCCTCACATCCTCTGCCGAGTTTGTGGCCGTGCAGCAGCCGTTATCACTTTTCTGCACAAAGGCTGTGTAATGTTGAATCACGATCAGCAAACAGCTGCGGTGCGGCGGCGTTCACACTTTACACAGATTAACGGTTCTTTCCAATCGAGCCGGACACAAAGGGGATTCCCTGTTTCGCAGAATGAAGGGCCATTTGATTTTTTTTTTTTTTTTTCCATCCCGCGACTCTATGAAAACCTCCTGCGAGTACGAGGAGGGATGTTTGTGCGTGTGTGTGTGTGTGTGTGTCAGAGAGAGAGAATCCTGAGCTGTCGAAAACCACCCACTGGAAACTTTCTGTCCTTCGCAACCACAAACTCATCCAAGGCTAAACGCACTGGACATAAACTATAAACCTCTACGCTCTGTCTCTGTTTTCATCTCCCTAACTACAAACTGACAGACCTTTTTTTTTTTTTTTTTTTTTTACCCTCTTGTCTTTGCATTTCTCTACCTTTTCAAACAGCCATTGATTTCCATTAATTTGCATGTATGAAAATCAATTACTAGACTCTTGAAACATTTCCTAGAACAACACAAAGAGAGTCACAGGAATGGAATGCTAAACCTGGTGAAGGTAATATTACACTTTAAAGGCTTGAAACTTATTTATTTCACTTAAAAAAAAAAAAAAGCCCCCTTCACCGTTTCACAGCTGCCCTGTCAGCGTTGTGCTCAATATGCAGAGCTTCATGTGACCCAGATCTAACCGCGCTCTTTTCATCAGCCTGTTATTATTAGCAGTGCGGCTGACGACTTGCCGAGCCGTCGCCTGTGTGTGTGTGTGTTTATCTCAGCCTTAGTGAACGCTGAGTCACCTGCCTCTGATGCAGACGTGCAGGTACGTACGTGCATCCAAATACAAGCGCAGATGCAGACGCGAGCCATTAAGGGCAGGAACGGCTCCAGCAAGAAACCAGGCAGAGGCCCAAGGCCCCCCCAGCCAAGCGGCCCGTCGATTGGTAATTGGAAGAGGGATTGGTTCCCCATTGAAACGGCTAAAGGGTTGCGCTCATGTATTTAAGAGGCAGTGCCATGTTTCAGCCTGCCATCTGTGGGCTTTAGTTCTCCGATTCTCTCCCACTCTCACTCGTTCTCTTTCTCACGGGTGGAAAAGTACTGCGGAGGGGCTCAGCGGCCGAGGCCCCGGCCGGCTCCTTTGTCTTGCCGTGGGAGTCTAGTCTCACTGCGAAAAAAAAAGGAGCTCAGGTTAATTATTAATATCTCATTGACTTATAACGCGCGGCAGGCTTTAGAGGAGCCCACGGGGCAGGAGAAGCTGTCACCCCGGGGTGCTGAGGGATGGTGGAACAGTCACGGGCGCCCAGCGGCGTCTCAACAAGCTCTTTAACCTCTTTGTGCGGCTACTGCCACATCCGTCCAGGAACCGGACGGCGTGGCCCACCATTATGTGCCGTTCTCTAATCCAAACGCGGCGTACGAAACACGATGTGAATGAAAACAAACGAGATTTTGTAGATCCGAGAGTATCACTTCAACTTCTGCGAGTCTCGGTTTAACTCAGATTTATGACTTGTTAACTGGTCACGGTGACCTCATATAAACCTCTTATGTGTTAGACTAGACACATATTAACAGAGCACCACACTGAAACACCGACATTTAAAATGAAACCCTCGTACTGTAATGTGACTAAAAGATGCTTCAGAGTCACTGCACAATCAGCCTGAATACACGGTGGATTTCAGTTGTGACCTATATTTAATATCCATCTTTGCACACATTTAAGTTTACCAAAGTTTTCAATGAAATGTTTGGCTGCTTACGGTCGTATGTAGCGCATAGCAACACTTTGGCTAAATAGACCCATTCAAGTGTGGAACTGGCTAAATTTGGTTGATACACAATAGCTTTGTTAAGGCTTATTGGTCCAAATGCAACTAAATATTGATGAGTTTGGCTTTATTTTAATAGTATTGAGGAGCAGTGCAACGTGTTTTTTACGTCTATGCTAGTTATAGTCCAGACACGTATTTCATTTGCTATTCTGGCACCAGGGCTAAATTTAGCGGCGTTTTTTCGCTTTAGAGCTGGTCCGATGCAACTAAATGTCAACGCGCTTAGCATTAGCATGTTTTGGCAACCTATGGCAAATCATCGCCATGCAGAGCAACATTTAGATAAAAACGACACACCTCGAAGGCTAAACAGTGGCACACCGACTAAATGTAGCCGCATGCCTAGCAGTGTTTTGGCTAAATA
Organism: Mugil cephalus; assembly: GCF_022458985.1. Taxonomy (NCBI): domain Eukaryota; kingdom Metazoa; phylum Chordata; class Actinopteri; order Mugiliformes; family Mugilidae; genus Mugil; species Mugil cephalus. The sequence continues at coordinate 7,387,287 of NC_061785.1, read as the reverse complement.
TAGCAGTCTAGCCATTGTTGGGCTTGATGCAAATGATATCTCTTTGTTTAGCCTTATTTGGTTAAGCATGGCTAAATATAGATGTCCTTAGCTGTATTTTGTCTAGATGGTTAATTATATAGAAGCTGTTTAACCTGTTTTTATGACGACCTGTATGCTACTTAGCTTGAGGACGTTTAGGGCTAACAATGGTACCAGCTAACTGGAACAATAAATATGACATATAGCTGTGTTTTGGATAATTATTCATAATTGTAGGCTATAATTTTTGCCAAACTAAATATTTAGATGTTTTTACAAGTGGAAAAGTGACTATAATGAAAACTGTGATGCAGCAGTGGTTTGCTAAGTTGGAGGCATTTGGGGGGACAAAACCTATGTTTTTAAACGCATAAAAATGTGAATGTAAAGGCGAGGACCACAGAGACCGAGGGGAAAACAAACACAAATCAGTGACTCCAGAGTGGGTGTCAGGCAAAAAAAAAAAAAAAACAGCGCTGGCATGATGAGCATCATTTCCAGAATTGATTGTGTTTACATTCCCCACAAAGTTGCCCTCTAAAATTGGATGAAAACATAGATTAAACTCTTAAGTTAATTAGCAGAATGTATGTTACTGTGGTGAGATGCTGCCCTGGACCACATCCTGTCTGTATGTTTATCAGAAGAGACGAGAATTACAGAAGATGTCCTTTTTTTTTTATATATATATTTTAGCACTCATATGCGCACAAGTGGTTCACGTAACATGTGAACATCTGAAAGGCTGTAATCCCGTGGCAATGAAAAGGGTGTTGAAATGAGCAACACACCCTCTGGCTACAAACAAACAGATATAGTGGAAAGACACAGGCAGGAAGGGAAAGAAATCCAACAAACAAAACCGGGCTTTCAAATGCCACCTGTTTAAAAAGGAGGGGAATCCAGCAGTGCAAATAGAAACCTTAAGCAACATGCATTTTCCTATTTTACCATTCAAATATGCTGCTGCAGACTAACTGAAGAGACGTGGAGAAATAAACGAGGCTGGATGCTACATGCATGTTTAATATGATGTTATACACTTAACAGTGTAGCTATGGATGATCAGGTTTAGCTATGCATGTGTAAATATATATATATATATATATATTTTTTTTTTTTTTCCCCACCAGACAATTTGTCTGTTTCCCACAGAACAAAGAAAACAGCTCAAAATGCTCTTGATTTCAGTTCCTCTGATCATCCAGGGGGACCCGGACACAAAAGAGGGCCCCTGTTGATTCTGCTTTGGTTCAAAGGCCATTTTGTGAGCACAGTATGATTCCCCGAATCGGTGTAATGAGTCGGAGTTGTGGCACAGAGGCGAGCAGACCTAAACGACACCCCTCAGAAGCGCTGCAGCCGTCGAGCGGAGTGGCTTTTGACAAGATCGGCCTCGGTGGAGACGAGCGCACTCAGATAACTTCACTTCCTTCCCACACAGACAAAACTAATGTGCCAGCAGTGGTTAAGAGGACAGGGTGTGGGGCTGTGCTGTTGTAGTAGACGCTATAAAAAGTGCCTGTGCGCTTGTCTACAGGGGGAAATTCTTCACGAAGATCAAGCAAAGGCACAGGATGTGTGACTCAAGTGCAACCTGCTCAGGCACGAATGCACTTTAAACCCCGTTCGATTCAAACGTGCTCTGAGAGAATTAAAGGCATTAGCGTGGGTGAAAGAGATTTCATAGTCATCTAGGGGGACGCATACAAACAAGCCATTGTAGGTAACACTTGAAACCATGTACATTATCATATCCATTGACGCTATAGGACACCGGTGGAGGACTGAAAGACAAGCTAGGGCTGAAATACAGTATGTACCTGAGAGCCATCCCAGGGGCAGTGCTCGGCCTATAAAGGAGATTAAGCTTCAACCACAGCAGAGTGCGGAAGACACATCCACCCCGTCAAGGTTCAGTGTCACAGACCTGCTAAGGACAAAGCCAATTCAAAAACCCAACACTGCTGTCTTGTGTTCTGTCTAATGTCTGTTTGATTCACAAGGACGGGAGATCGGATAGGCCGTCCGAGTCAGGTGGGGGAGAGCATCACCTTTCTGCAGGGAGACGCACATGGCTGCAGTGAAAGACTCGCATTTGTCAAGTGTTTCACTCAGTCAATCATTAAGCCTGCATGCTGGGTGGAGGATTGTTAACTCGGTTTTGCATGAGCACATCGTGTACACACACACACACACACACACAGAGAGAAACCCTGAAACCCTGATGAATTACATGCTGCAAATAATGTCAGTGCAAACACGATAAGGAAACTGGGATATACAAAGCAGAAACTATAAATCATATTTCAAATCAGCAGCAAACAGCCGGTAACGATTAATCTCAAGATCATGTGGTAAAGGATTAGATTAGCCAGGATATTCCAGATTCCAGTCTAATTCTTTCAAGTAAAATACTCAAAACTTTCAGGTGAACTACTTCTGAGCAGTTGTCTCATTGCTCATCTCTCTTTAGCTGACAGTTTGACGCATTCTTGCGTTGCTCCTGGCTCTGGTTGCCTAGGTAATGATCCTTGTGGATCATTAAAGTCTATCTAGGTCTAAGAACTCTGCCTACTTTGCATTCGCCAATATAATATAGGGCAGCTGGCAACGCAAAGTGGGCAGGCACCAAGTCGATGCAATCTCAACTTTGATTGAGGCGCCGCCCTAGATTGGCAAATTTTTTTTTTTTTTTTTTTTTAATGTTTTGCTTGTTTAACTCTTAAGGTGGGAATTGTACAAAGGGGTTACCGAGGCAACCAGAGCCTGGAACATCTGCGTTAGTGTTAAGAGCGAATTGCTTCATATGTGCACAGGGCTTATCGCGGCTACAAGTCCTGAGTTGCATTAAACGTCCCAACGCCGCTAGTGGTTTCCTGCGTGTATGCCCCTTTACTTACGTGTCTTTACTGAAGCTGAAAGTCCCTTCCCTTCATTCACTGCACTCATAATGTTTTTTTTTTTTGCATGTCTTCATTACAGGGACCAGTGGGAATCTGCTCAGGATATCCCCACTAATTGCAGGTTGTGTGCCACTTTGTGCCAGCTGGGGGACTCTGCCCACGGTGGTGGGCACCGGCAAATGAATTCTGATCCAAAGGCATAAGCACATTGTTTTGAGTTGCTAAAATATTTCGATGTTTTGTTTTGTTTTTTCGGTTAGGAATGAACAGACGGCGCGTAGTGTCTATATGAAAGAATTGCTGAATAAGCCACATTAGAGGGCTTCGCTGTGAAATCAAGCCACATCCTCTCCACACACAAGCCCACATCTGTCTCAGACCCTGCTGGTTCCGATGACTCTGATTACACGAGCAGCAGTTACACTGATAGCTTTGAATATTTGCATACCGACCATCTGGTAAGAACTGTGTGTTCTAACTGGTGTCACTCACGCTACTGCACGTGCTCTCGCCCTGTGTGTGTTTTTGCATGAGCGTAACAGCTTCGCTGATAAGGTGTGCGTTACCCACTGCACTTTATTCTTCTTTGGGTTACACATTCATGAACTGAGAAAAAGCTGTGGTGTTACACTACACTGTTGGCCTTTACTCAGCTGCCACTGGTCTCACCTTGAACCTAAGTGTTAACTGTAGCACGCTTATGCACAAAAGCTACATTCCCGTCTCTAATTCGGACTGTACTGACGTCCATCGGAGCAAAACAAATGTTCATGTAAGCTACTAATTGTAGCTTAATGACACCTGAGGAATTACAGGAGAGTAAAAACTGAAGCAAAACGAATGCAAATTGCCCTCATATATGAATCGTCTGTGTCTTAGCACTGCATTGAATTGTTTTAGTGTGTGCAGCTTTACAATAACATTTAAGGAACTATATGACATGTGAAACTACAGTGCCAGAGAGTTCAAAATAAACTTGTGCATTAGAAAAGAAGAATTAGAAGTGCTGGTAAGAGCTGGTTAAGGTGGAGTCTGTAACTATGAGCGGAAAAGATTTTGTGGCTAGCACTTTAAAAGACACGAAACTAAATTACAAGTAACCTGGAGGATGAGCGTACATTTACACGGTAAAGAAAACCTCTTTGTGACTGCAGACAAAGTTAAGAATGGAATCCAGGATGTAGGATGCATGCTTTCTTGTCTTCAGAGGATTTAAAGGCTGTAACCGCCACAAGATGTAGACCTCTGGTAATACAGGGCAGTTTACGAAAAAACATACAAGTTCATCTGTTGGTGTTCACTCTGTTGCGCCTTGGAAACTATGGCTGCCGCACACCGGCATTAATTGGCAACACCACTCATGATGCAAAAAGGCTGAGTGCAGTGGGCCAGAGGCGTGAAAACTCAATGGACAATGTTGCGTCTTTCAGAACAACACGGTTCGAAGAATACGGGTTTTTCTAGGGTGACTGGGTGAAAAGTCCTCGACTGACTGAGTCAATCAGCTTATCGCAATCCAACTGAACGGCAGTCCACTTGGCGAAGATCAGACCAAATGTTAGAAATTGTCCCAACAAGCAAAAGCTGGCCACAGTTCTTCTGGCAGACGCCGAATGCAAACTGAACTCTTGACTTTGCACAACACTTTCCATCTCTAAAACCACAGTTTCTTAGAAAGGTGGTTCCGTTATGGTTTGACTTGTTAATGAACATATAACTGTATAACATACTGCCAACGTTAAATATAAATCTGACATATAGTAGCTAGGCTAGGAGGCTCGGAGGCTGGAAAGCTGGAAAGCTGGAAAGCTGGAAGGCTCGGAGGCTGGGAGCGAAGATATTTCCGGAATAATGGATGAAAGCTCACACGCTGTGTGGTTTTCCTGTCCTCCGACGTGGCCATGAATGCAGCATGAAGGAAATGAAATGTTCTTTCTTTACCATGTTCTTTCACAACCATGCTAACGTAGGCATGTTTTTCTAAATGCACCATAGAATGAGGCTGGAGCAGGATCGCACGTGCAACTACTGGGGGGGAAAACTAATGGCGTATGGCAATGACACGGCGACTGACCCCCTCTGCAGTCCATGTTTCCTGTTGCGCCCCCCCCCCCCCCAGTAACGGCCGCAGACAGAAAGGGCACAAACCAGGGCGCGGTTTTGGATAAAATGGTCCATAGTTTGCATCATCGGGGACTAGTCGTCTCCTGAGAGGTGTAATCTGGCTCGGCCGGCTTGTTTCCCAACATTCACATTAGCAGTCAAGCGTCGGCCACAGGGAGAGGTTTACAGTGTAAACCTCTCTGAAGATGCTTGCTGCTGTGTGAAAATGTTTGCCATGTGCTCCGTGCCAGATTCCAACGGGAATCCAGGACCGGCTTCCTCTAACTCACTGGCCCTCGTTCAGAACACCTATCAGTGCCGTGTCCTGGCGTCTGACTCATCACTACAGTTTGCTCCGTGCGCACATGGGCACAGCTGAGCTGTGAATGTTTAAATCTGAAAATTCTTTGATTGTGACAGATCGAGCGCAGCCGCAGCAATTAAACAGTTCTACAAATAGTGCGCCGGAGAGCAGTGTGATGTGAAACTGTTTTTGTTATGCCTCAAAGCTGCCTCAGTTCTGCGCTGATGCAGTTACTTGAAGATAAGAGAACAGAAACAAAGAGCACGAGACTATTTGAGGCCGTGGTCCGTAGAAGATTAAATATTAGATACGGGAGGACAGGGTGGAGAAAACAAACACTCATAACCCATCTGCTCTGTCAGAATCACGCACCATTAACACTTCTGGCTATTAAGATGGAGACGTACGCAGATCAGTCATAACATTATGACCACCTCCCTAATATTGTGTAGGTCTCCCTTTGTGCCACCAAAACAGTTGTGACTCATCAGACAATGGACATGGGTCATCTGAGAGTGTCCGTGACATCTGGCAATTGATTCAATGGATCAGCCTAGTTCCAGTCCATCAAGGGCCTGGTCTGGTCTGGTCTAGGTGGGTGCTACATGTCTAAGAAGCCAGCAGAACACTGAATTGTCACAAGACTTGCTTCTCCTGTCAGTTGTCATAATGTTACGCCTGATGACGGGCTCTAGGGCAGGGCATCACTCTCCATTGTCAGCAACCAAAACCTTAAATCTGCACTAATCAATACTTTTATTTTAACAATGGATCTGATGACTAACCTGAAAGGGTTTACTTGCAGAGACAAACCTACAAAGAAGAATCACGCCACTCTGCAGTTCCTCTTAGGCCCATGGGCGTTGTTGTGGCATCTTTAATTTTAGCTTATTGTTTGGTTTTTACGCCTGTGACTTCTCAGCATTGACTGTGTGACTTCTCCCTCCACTCAGCAGACTTACTGTACCACAGTTACAAGCCGGCCCATTACCAAGCAAAGTGAAGTGGAACATTTTGCACTCCTTTCAAGAGGTGTTGCTCTTGCATACACTTGCACTCATCAGTTGGCCATAAACATGACCCCAAATGGTGCTCTGTGTGTGGCTGAGAGTGGAGTTCACACCAAGACTAAATAAAGCGACAGGTCGATAATCTGTTGAGTTGCCATAAAATCTCTTTGTACATCTTTAATACTAAATTGTGTTTGACATGGCCACATTATTATCCGTCGTTTTCCTATGCATGCATAGACTGTATACAAATATGGACACCCCGTCGCCACTTCCTCGTGTGCTCTGCTCTACTTACACCAGTTATGAAGAAATGTTGGATTATACAGTGTACTTACTCATTTATTTATTTATTCCTACTTTCACGGTCCAACGGGATGGTTTACAGAGTGGATGACAGAAGAGTGTTAGAATTTTTTTTTCTTTCATCATGCACTTTCGAGAAGTCTTTGGAAAGCAACCTGGACGAACTGTGCTGATGTGTATTTTCGTGTTTTAGTTCATCCCAAGTCCCCACTAACATGGAAGGGGTGGAGTCTATGACCTATACCGCAGCCAGTCACCAGGGGGGGCTCTACTTTGCTTTGGCCTCACGTTAGAGGAGTTGTTTCACAGTCTATATTTACACCGTCGATGTTAAGACCAATATTTTTAAGTATGTATGTATTTCAGTAACAGTTACACACACGATGAGGTATGAAAATCTAAGTTCTCATGCTGCTTCAACATTCAGACACGTTACAGATTTGAAATTCCGAACAAGGTTAGGGGCAGAGTGCGGTGTCGACAGACTGTTCCCAAGCAGCTGATTAACATCAGCATTCATGCTCCCAGTCTAGTTTCCATCCACATTTTGGTGGTGGTGTGTGTGGAGGGGGGGGGCTGCCTCTTTGCAAACCTGTTCTAGATTAAAAGAGCAAAGGGCCCCCCTGGCTCCCCTGAGGAGCGCTAACTTCGCTCGTTATTTAAGAACAAGGGAAAGCAGAGCGCTATTACCCAATGACAATTACCCCTACGTTGAGCCTCTCTAGTCTAGCAGTTGTTGCTGGATGGCCTTATAATGCCACTTTCCTCGGCCCACTCCTGGTTTTCTTCCTGGAGAAACCCACAGAAAGACGGTATCGTCTGTAAAAATCGCAAGAAAGCAGAAAGCGTACAAGTTTGATAGCTCTAAATAAGGCTCGAAGCAGGTCATACGAAGAAGTCCCTGCTGAGTAACCGTACGTCAAGCGAGGAGCTTTCTTTTTTTTTTTTCTCTTATTATAATACAAGCTGATGTGATTTGATTTGTCTGTGATTTGTAGCTTTTTCCCCTTCCTGTCTTGTCAGTGAGTCTGCGGTATTTTGAAGCAGTCTTTTTCTCCAATCCTGATGGGAACTGGAGGCCTGCGCAGCATCTGGTTGACTTGGAAACAGCTGTGTTTTCACAGATCTGACTGTGGGTTTATAGCGAGCCTGGGTTCACTGGGCCTGTTTGGCTAAACAATGTTAAATCTCACGTCTCACAGTCCCGCCGTTAATGTCACAGGATCGGAGGATGTGCGCGGCTGTGACGGATCCGGACCTGAATGAGGCCGCTTAATGTTTAAAAAAATTAAACGACAGTGACGCCGCGAGCGCCGTAAATTCTAATTTCGATGCGCGACTCTTGTGCCCCCGGTTGCGTTTCACGGGGCGGAGGAATCCACGAGAATGCTCGACAACGCGATGCCAACGGTTATTCAAAGCGGCAGTAAAATTCGAAACTGCTTCTCTCCTTGTTTATAGTGTAAACTGACAAAAACAATAAAGTGAGAAAAATCTTTCAACACCTTGAGATTGCGGCGTTTAAAAGGCGTCTGGCTTATTTTAGTGGACGGTTTCACCATGTGAATCCCACGCACAGATCACTCTGTGAATCTAGACCACCGCAGCTGTAGTGCACGTAATTCATAACTGATTACACATATGTTTTTCTGCAGTTCTATTCTAACCAGCTGCTCGGAAAAGTGTGTGTGCGCGCGGGGGGGGGGGGGGGGGGGGGGGGGGGGGGGGTGGGGTGGGGTGGGGGGAATATGGCTGAGCAGCGGCGTAATTTAAGCGGCTTTGCCCTGGTTTTGGTTGAGCGTATCAGTCACTGTTCAGTGTATCATCGCCGGGCTCAGACTGAGCTGCTGGGGGAAGATTGCGAAGTCACATAAACCAGATGGACTGAGAAGTTCAAGGCAGCAACGCTCGCATACCGACACAGACACGCACACAGGTTACACACACACACACACACACACACAAGCGTGCACATTCTGCACATTGCACGAATATAAACAGAAAGCCACGGGGAAGTGGAAACCCGCATATTCCTGTCACACACACAGCAGAGTGGCTGCAGGGATGTTTTTTTTTTTTTCTTTCTCTTTAGTTTTTTTTTTTGTTTGTGAGTGACTGCGCTCTTAGTGTGAGATTAAAGCTGACTGATGCTCAAGCAGATTACTCAGCGTTCTCTGGTCACGTGACTGCAACCTGCGTGCCGATACGCAGGTCCTGTACCGTGGGACTTTCGTATCGATACACAAGTCTCGTCCAGTTCTCAGGGAAATTGAAGTGTTTCCGATGTTAAAGTTCACGAGTTTCTTTTAATCCACTAAATGTTTTCGACTGCTTTAGTTGCTTTAATCGTAACATATAGGAATGTGTAGTAGAACAGAAGATACACTTAACAACAGCCACAGAAACAATGTAGGTTTGTCCTCCATGTTTTAATATAGTGTATAAAAGCATATTTTTGGACTTTTATTTGAAGTAAATTAATATATTACTTGTAATAGAGCACACTGATGTTGTGTAATTGCTACTTTTCTACTTAAGAGAGCAGCTCAATATTTGTTGTCACAGTAATTAGTGCTGTGAATAGATTTTACAGCCAATACCACAAAAAAGATAGCATTTCCCCCTTCGATATCTATAAATATTTTCTAAGTGCATATCTAAAACTTAGGTCAGAGAGAGCCGGAGACGCGGAAAAAGCGTGACATGTGACATAATGTGCAGTTCCATATCAGCCTCTTCTCCCATTTCAAGTCGCTTCAAGCCATAAGTGCCACATGTATCTTCTAAAATAATCAGCCATGTGCTTGTGTAATTACTCCATAAGAAAAAGGCGCCCCAGTAATCTCCAGATTTGGGGCCGTAAATCCTTCGCCGACTACGAGGCTGTGGGCCGCAGGGTTCAACATGTGGAGAGAATAAAGCTATTTTGGGCAGATTCTCAATCAAATAAACAAATCTGGAAGATTTGAGCATGAGGTGGCTCCCTCACAGGAAGCCCCGAGTGGCGAATCTGGTGTAAGGGCGCCCTCTTCAGGCGGAATAGTTTAATTATCTGTTTTGCTTTTCTTTTAAATATGGTCAGAGTCAAAGTACAGTCAGATTGTTTGGTTATTGCGGTTTTGGACGTGTCATTAGTTTTGGTTTTTATTTTGTTTTCATTTTTAATCTGGCTTTTATCTAACTTCAGCATATTTTATTATTTTTACCTTTCTAGCATGGTTTTTAATTGAATTTTACTTATTTATGTCCCTTAGGTAATTACTGAATTATGATTTATAGGTATTTTTCCTGAACTTCAAAGTGGTGAGTGTGTGATTTTTTGTGTGTTTTATGTAATGCACTTTGAGCTGCACATTTTATATGGAAAGTATTCTATATAAATAAAGTTTACTTGATTCATTCATTCACTTATTAAAGATTTAGGTTGTTTCAATCTAGTTTTATTAAGTTGTTAAGTTTTTTCATTAGTTTCGGTATGAGGGAGCACTGAGAAAGGACCTGGATGTACAGAACAGCTATTACAACACTACCACACACCACCTTCCCGAAAATTGACCAATGAATATCTTGCGTACTTGCTTAGGTCAAAGTACAGTTTAAGTTTAAGAAGAATTTTCCACACCTAGTTTTATTTTTTTTAATTTTTTTACTATATACAATATCTTTAGTATATGTGAGGCCTAAAAGCGCAGGTTAAGCCAAATAACAAGCTAATGAGGTGGATACTTTAGCATTGCGCTCCAGTAGCCCGTGATAAAAACTATAATGAGTTATCCAGTAATCCAGAAGTACAGAGAGAACCCTGGGATTCAGGATATAATCACTGACCTGTATTTTCCAGTCCTGACTTGTACACCTTTCATTCCACAACGCTGGGCCCCACCTACATCGTTTACGAGATCATCCCCGATCATCAGCGCCTGCAAGTGAGGAGAGGAGAGGAGAGGAGTGTGGGAACGCTAACTTGTTGACCGGCCTGTGGGTAATTCCCCGCTGGTGGCACAATGTGGCTTACCGACACATTAATTAAAACCGGCACACCGTGTGCGTCTGTACTAAGCATCATTACAATCTGGTAGATGTGCTCCGGTCGGCCTGCCCCTCCTTGTACTCGGGTTTCCTTTTAACAACTGCTCAGCTGTCCTACGCACTGACGTACGTGGCCACACATTATCCAACATATAATGTGATACACTGATCAGCCACAACATTAAAATACATGTCCATTCTCTGATGAGTCACACCTGTTTTTGGAGACTGTTTTGGTTAGGAAGGTGGTTATAATGTTATGCCTGATCGGTGTGCAGTGAAGGAGACAAGGAGCTGTGTGTTATTTTGGATAAACAGAAGTGGGGCTCGTTCGTCTCCAGAGAAACAAGAGGTACAAGTACAGGGTACGTTGTGAACAATGATCCCTAAACCTGCATGGCATGCTCACTGAGAGATATTTATTTTACCAGGGCATGTTGCAAGTTGCAGTCTGAGACGGTGCGGAGGAGTGACAGTTTGAGGCCTATGTTGTGGAAGGAATCACAAGAAAAGGTAGTGGGGTCTTTGAGTGGGATTGACTCAATGAATGAGGAGTTTAATCTTTTTTTGTGATGAGGGCACAGAGGCTGGATGATAGGGCGACAATAGAAAATCAACAGAATCAATCGAGTCTTAGAGCGACACGAACCGGACTTTCTTAGAGGGGCTACTACCAGGTCCAGAAATAGATGAGCTTAAAGACAAAGCATGGATACTGCAGATTCTTACATTTGGTATACTGGGAAATGAATAAGCACCAGGGATATAAATAAATACATCTTCAGACAGTTGCTGAGTGAAAATATATCAATAGACGCAAAACCATGGCCTCTTTCTGTGACAAGTCCAAACATATAGACACTATTATAAGCCTTAATGTCTCAAATCAAGCAACAATAAAGTTCCCCTGGATTCGAAAAAAGCTGTAAGTGTACACTATATGTTGGCTCAAACAGTAAGTCAATCATCATAGAACTCCAGGTTAAAATACCCAACTTTACAGCGAAAATAAGCCTGTTAAAAACCAGGCTCTTAAAGATCTCTACTTTGTCCTCTTTAGCCCTATTTTACCTGGGATGTCCTGTTATTCATATATTAACATGTGGTGAATTCGCACCGGATGAACAAACTCTGTGTTTTACTCAAATTTACGATCCGTTGTTATGGCTCTGCTACTTTCCATCCCACTCCACTACATGTCAGAGAAAGTTTTAATTACTTTGCAAATCATAATTTATAAAAAAAATATATTTTTGATACTATTTATCCCAGGGAAGAAATTACCAATGAGTTGGTGGTATTTAAATCAGCTCCGCCTTTACCAATGGTTTTAATAATTTAATTCAAAAAGACGCAAATCAGACAAAAAATCTGACAAAAGTAAAACTCACCGCTAAATGACAGATGTTTTATCAGAGGACCTGTTGAGAGACTTATAGTCTAATTTGCAGACATGTTTGATTCACAGAGGATTAAGATCACAGATGCCCTCAGTGATTATTACAAATTACCAGAGGTCCCCTGATAAAATTAGTTCTGGGCAAATAGGGCTTTTGATCGGCCATGTGGTCATGAGTGGCAACAGGCGAAGTTTTTGAACCACACACTTCCCAGAGATCCTGATAGTGGAACCCGAATAATGCACCACAGGATGAGCGCAGATTTGGCAAACACACACAGATGACATTCCAAAGTAAATCCAATCTAAGTTCCTTGATTTACTTCTGAGGCCAGTCAAAGGTCAAAACACGGTCAAACACAGCAAACATACTGTTACAAATAAAGCACTTTAACCTTAAGAACTGACGTAGTAATCTTCAACATTGCACAACTAACACTTGACTTACTGCTTCGAACTTAGACTCTGGACACAAGCAATGTCAGCTTACCATACCTCATGTGGTTTGAGTCCCATGTCATTGAGGACACTCTGGAAGAACGTCTGGGATGGCTTTCCAATGACTTCAGCCTTTAAATCACAAGCATACTAGAGGAAACACAGCGTTAACATTACTCATCTGTGCAGAACTGGGGTTCCTGATAAACATATCTGTGTCACACCTCTATCATACCTCAAGAGCCTTCATGTAAACCCCGACATCTAGTTTCAAACCATCCGTCTCCTTGTAGTATCTCCTGTGAAAAGAGGTCGACATAATATCTGTAAAAAAAAATAAACAATTCAACGCAGTACGCGAAATACGCTGCATAATAATAATTATAATGTGTACTACTGATTAGTAATGCTCTGTTACCCTTGGCCCAGAGAGAACAGCACCGGCTTCTCCAGGCCGATGAGGACCCTGAACGCCTCGTTCATGTTGTGGTAGGAAAAGTTTTCAGCAGCATCTCCGATCACCACGCAGTTTGGGTTGGTTTTGTCCACACTGTCGAATTCATCGAGAAGTCCTGCAGAAGAATGAACCAAAAGTTCATAACTACAAGCGTCACAGAATCCTTACACTTAGACTTTTGTGTGCTAGTTTAGGTGCATCAAACATTTGAACATAGGGTTTGTACTGCAGCTAATTCTTGCATGGGAACACTTACTGTAGATGCACTACTTGAACAGCTAAATATACACTGAAAACCTCTAGTTTAAGTGGGTAAAACTGAGTGTTTTTAAATTAGATTCGCACAGGGTCTAATGCTGAACATTACCAGGGGCTAATATTAGAGAAACACTACCATCGTGCACCAGCAGATGAGGCCGTAAACCCCTCTCCTTTAGGACTGCGATGGCTGCAGGAGCAGGGGGGAAGACCTCAGACACAGAGATATCGAAGCCCAGTCTTTGGAGCTTGGCCACAAACTTCTCTCTGGTGGCCTGAGTCTCATTGGTGCAGAAGCGCAGCTGCAGGTCAGACTCCTTGAGCCTTTCAACAGATAAGGAGGGCAAGCAAGCATAAATATTAACAGTTCTCACATTGTTCAAATATGCACTAAAGGCTCTAAAATTACGTGCACATATTAGGCGACTGCCTTTACGTTATTGACGCAGCAAATACGGGATCCATGCACTTTGCACCACACACGTTTGACAGCCATGCAAACAGCGTCTACATCCAACCAGCAACCACTCACTTTTTCACTGCTTCGATCGAGCCGGGGATTGCAGCCCCGTCGCCCTCCCCGCTGTCATATAAAACTCCACACAAATCCAAAATGACACCTTTCAAACTCTTTGCACAGCCCGGCCACACCGTGTCAGCCATGTTTCGAATCGCCAACGGCGCATGCGCGTAAGGAAGAGTCTACGTTTCTTAAATAAATAAATAAATAAATAAATAAATAAATAAATAAATAACTATTATTCATTATAAACACACAATAACTACGTCATTGATGCATTACAATACAAATACTATGAACCTAAACACACCACCGATCTCTTTTCAGCAAAAGACACTGAAAAATAAAAATAAATAACTGAATCAATATTAAAGAGAGAAAAAGGTCTATATGTAAAAATTATACAATGTGAATTTTACATCTCAAATGTTAGGAATAACTTCTCCCCTTGTCGTTTTTTTCACTGTGTTGAAACAACAAAATCTCATATTTAAAAGGCAAAAAAATATTGGCAAAGACAACAATGATCAAATTAAAAAAAAAAAAACAGACGACAACTAGATAAAAGAAACAATAACAGCAGCTATCACAAGAATAAAAATAATAAAACAAAATAAAATCAATTAAATAATCCCAACATTCACACGTTCCACTCTGGCTAGTGCAGAAATCACAAACATGAATATATAACAGACCATTATTATTAATCTGGCAGGATCCGCAATATGAAATAAAGGAAAATAACTTGTCAGTGCGCCCTCTCGTATTTTTAAATGAAAGATAAGTATTAAATATCAATTAAAACTAAATGAACACCACATACATCATTTAAATAAACACAAACAATTGAGAAAAAAAACACACACGTGGTCCAAAATCACATGGAAATGTCTCTTTTATCGTCTTTTATAGTCAATCAATCATTCAATCACTTGCAATCAGTGAGGAAAGTTACAGCATGGGGGTGTGTCGTGTGCCTCTGACGTCAGCACGCACGTAACTGAAAAGGGGGGATGTGTCGCCACGCACGCACGCGCCAGTCAGTCACATAAGTCGCACTGGAATCACCCGCATCAAATATCTCAGCGCACAGAGGCTTCACTCGTGTCCCAAGAGGGTTTTTTAACAACTTCTTTCTGGTAACTATTCACCTTCCCTCCATTTCTAACGTCTCCTCGAACAATTTAATCTGATAGTTTCCTGGTTGAAGTAGTAACTGACAGCAGCGGGGGTGCTACTAGTGCTAGCTCGGTTCACCTTATTCCTGACCCGGAACATGTGTTTATTTACGTCGACAGGTGTCTAATAATACACAGGAGATGGTTTGAATTTGGACAGAGGTGCGGGGTTATTTACAGCGACGCCGTAGTGGATGATACGGGGGTGGGTTTTAGCTGAGTTTTTCCACTAGCATCTCCTGGGTCTTAATTTAGCTGTGATGTCGGAGGGGTGTGCTGGTGGAGGCAGCTCCCCGGCGACCTATCATCTCTCTGCAACAGCTTTAAATGCTCACTCCGTGGTATGTTATTTGCACAGGTCTCTCTCTCTCTGTCCTCGATGCGACCCTGTTTGCTTTGAGTATTTATTCACTCCGCCAGGTTATTGATAACAGGCATTTCTTCACATTTTTTAGTCGCTGCCCTCCTGTAATTTTCCAGCTGATTTGGCCAATATTCAGTCTGTTGCATAATGTAACCTGGCTTATCTCAGATGACTTCATAGCTTTTTTTATTGCACAAACATGATGTGTTACTCATCTCCAAAAAGTAGCAATAATAAAAAAAAAAAAAAAAAAAAAAAAGCTGTAAAAGCTTGTGATTGAATGACAAAAGTAAAACTGCGTCATGGTTGAGTTGCTGTGCTGCTGCAGGATTATCTTTTGTCAACCCCCTCGGTCCCATCGAAGGTCTGTCCCTCCATTGTGTCCGATGTGAAAGAGAAGCGTTGCTCAGCAGATACGTTAAGCCTATATCTGCCTCATGGATTCTCACATCGCACTATCCTACGTTTAACCTCTTTTGTTTTTTGAGAGGCACTTTTTCTTTACTCGGCGTTATTGTATAGCTATAATAACAGAGTAGGAATAAAAAAGTGTATTGTGTTTGGTTGAGTGGACATGTAGAGAAAGTTCTGGGGACAAAACATAATCCTTGAATGCGTCTTTAGGTTGCATTTTATATGAATACCCAAAATAGTTTCTCAGCTCTAAACACTTGTGTCATTTATTGGTCAAGCCACTCATACTTAGACAAATAAAACCACAATATGTCCCTGTAATTTCACCCTCTTGCTGGTTGTGCAGATAAGCAGAGGAGTAACGATAGTTAGAAATATTTTGTGATGATGCCAAGACTCAGTCGGACTTCAAACTATTCTTTCTAAATTGTCAAAAGGAGGAGTGAAAATCATCAAATGATTTGATTAAACTACGACAGAACCCAGCGTAAAGTTTGAGGAGTCTGTAGCTGATGGCGGCAGCGACAAACTACAGCGACGCACTTTGCTGCAAACGCCGGTGAAACGAGAGAACGCGTCTTTAGACGACCCACGGTCTGTAACTTGAACAGAAGCTCTTACTGAGCACATAGCGTTTGATAACAACTCGTCAGCTGTAGATAAAATGGGATTCTCAGCCAAGTGTGAGAGTCTAAAATAAAAACTTTAAACAGTAATTATTGTATTATATGTAGTTATTATTAGTACTTTTGTCTGGCAAAACGTGGTATTGGTGTATCCTTAGTGACCGTACCTGCAAGAACTTAAAGAAATGTTTATTTTCCTGTGTGTTTTCTTGAATAATGAGTTAATAAATTGATCTAAAATATGTGAGAAAAACAATATGCATTTATTACACATGACTAGTGAAAGCATGAAGTGGTCAGATTTGTGAAGTTTAAATCTGCAAATGTTGGCATTTTTGCTGCCAAAATAGTTTGAAACATTATCAGGATAGTTTGTTTTGATCCTCTACACTGAAATAATGGTAGTTAGGTGGTAAAGAAAACTGTAATTAACTTATAAATAACATTATAAACATTTCAATTTGCATAAGTGTTAAATGTAATCTTGAATTTAAAATGATTCACGGTTAGATAAATGGATGTATTTGACGTTCAAATGAATAGTTTGAGGATTTGAATCCAATAAAGTTTAAATTTAGCTCAAAGACTAAGGGTTTAGTCAGTTCCCTTGCTCTGTGAAACTTCAATTATCTTAAATTGTAGCACCGACTGACTCATCCACTCTCCGCTCTCCGCCTCGCAGACGTCGTATAAAACATGAGGGGAATGATTCTCCAGCTCGGCCGCAGCGTGAGACGCGCCGCCCCGGTCCTCAGCCGTAGCCTCCACTCTGGTACTCGACCCGCCTCCACCGCTGCCTCCAAACTGAGAGCAGACCGCCCGCTCACCTCGGAGGAAATCTACGCCCGCGAGGACAAGTACGGAGCGCACAACTACCACCCGCTGCCCGTGGCCTTGGAGCGAGGGGAGGGTGAGTTTCGGAGTATCGCATGACTCCTGCAGCTGATAGTGTGAATAATGTAAATGTGGAACGTCTGCAGCTTGTTCCTTTTTTTTCCGTCTCCTCCAGGCATCTACGTGTGGGATGTTGAGGGAAACCGATATTACGACTTCCTCAGCGCTTACAGCGCCGTAAACCAGGGGCACTGTCACCCCAAGATCATAGCGGCGCTCGGCGCCCAGGCCTCCAAACTCGCCCTCACCTCCAGAGCGTTCTACAACAACGTGCTGGGAGAGTATGAGGAGTACGTCACCAACATGTTCGGCTATGACAAAGTTTTACCCATGAATACAGGTAAACCCACCTGAGGCCGGTTGTACAAAAACATCTCCAGAGTGAACCATAAACAGACTTGTTGACCTTTCTTTTGTTTTTAAAAAAAAAAATGTAGGTGTTGAAGGAGGTGAAACTGCATGCAAGCTGGCGCGGAAGTGGGCCTACAATGTGAAGGGAGTCCCCAAAAACAAGGCTAAAATCATTTTTGCAAGTAAGTCACCATCTTGTGTTGTTTCTTTTTTGATTTTTTTTTTAATCGTCCTGTTTGTCACCATACATAGTTGGTCACGGTCCAGACACCGTGGGAATGTTTACGCAGTCGTTGCGTCAGGAAATTCCACTTGTATGAGGCAGCACCTTTCAACGGCTTAAAAAAAGAAGACAAAAAGAGTCCTAGGATTATTTGGCACAGCGCTCCTCCCAAAGCAGACTGGATGACGAGTGACATAATAAGCAGCAACTTCTTTCTTTAACAGACAAATTTCATTGTTTCACACGTGCTTTTATTTTGTGAAGAAGAAAACCGACAGCGGCATAATCGACGTGTCTCCTTGTTCCCTCTCGATCAGATGGAAACTTCTGGGGACGCACCATGGCGGCCATCTCCAGCTCCACCGACCCCAGCAGCTACGAAGGATTCGGTCCCTTCATGCCGGGCTTCGAGCTCGTCCCATTCAACGACATTCCCGCACTGGAGGTACAGGTTTTAAGAGCAGCTTCTCCAGCAGCTGCAATAATCCGTGTTGTCACAGGCGGCTGTTGTCTGTGAGGCATTCAGATAGTTATACTCCTACAGTACATGTAGTAAGATGTACTCAAAGTACAAGTTTCCGTCTTATCCGCATGCTGCTGATTAAAGAGGGAAGCTGTACGTTTCCGCTGAGCTGACGCTCTCTTTGACTGTCTGCTGATAGGTTTATCTTGCTGTTTTGTTTGCATAAACACAAGACATGAGTGACTCGCTATCTGCAACAAAATTAAAAATGTCTGACTTTTTTTTTTTTTTTTTTTCCCACCCCCTCATCTGCAGAAAGCTCTTCAGGACCCAAATGTTGCCGCTTTCATGGTGGAGCCAATCCAGGGGGAGGCCGGTGTGGTTGTGCCTGACCAGGGCTACCTGACAAAAGTCAGAGAGCTTTGCACAAAATACAACGTACGTCTTTACAAACGCAGAGAAATGTGTGGATCAACATCCTTTACGATTTTGCCACGATGTCAAAAATGTTCTAAAGTCTAGTTTTGTTCATAACTGGGAGACTTGAAACCTCGTATGAGGAATGTGACTGTAATTGAGGGTTTGAGTTTACGAATGCAGATCCGTGTGGTTTGTCCAGGTGTTGTGGATTGCTGATGAGGTGCAGACAGGTTTGGCTCGTACTGGTCGGCGACTGGCCGTGGACCACGAGGGAGTTCGTCCAGATGTGGTGATTCTGGGCAAAGCTCTTTCTGGAGGAGTTTATCCTGTGAGCTTTTTTTTTTTTTTTTTCCATCCTCCACGTTTCACGCTTCATATCACATTATAGATTTGTCTTTTGTATCTTTCTGCTTCGTTGGACAGTATAGATCATAGCAGTTGCCCAATGTTTACTTGTTTACCCTGTGCTCCAGGTATCTGCTGTGTTGTGTGACGATGAGGTAATGCTGACCATCAAGCCCGGGGAACACGGGTCAACGTATGGAGGTAACCCTGTGGCCTGTCGGGTTGCTATCGCTGCACTTCAGGTCAGTGGGAAATGCACTTGTACTTGTGAGCTAAATAAATAGAAATACCATCTGTCAACAGACGGGGGCAGCAGTTTACCAGAAATGCTGATCTTGACCCAACTACAAACTCTTGACAAACAGAAGCTCTGAGCCTGTCACAATAACTATCACCTGTCAGAAAAGAAGAAGAAGAAAAACCTCTTTAACAAGTCAGTCTACAAAGGCAGAAATAACCACACCTTAAATATTAAATAACACTTGTTGTGAGCTCTCACTTGCTGCGTTTCCATCACCCCTAGAAATGCACAAAACCTAAATATCTCAAAACAAAAAAAATGGTAATGGGAATGTCTACATTTAAAAAAAGCACTAAAACATTTGTACACTATCATAAGGTAGCAGAAGTGTTACAACAGTGCAATGGAAACACTTTTCTCACATTTCTCCATCACGGGAGATGAGGCATTGGGTCATGTGACCAGTTCATTTGAAGCCCATCTTCCTCAAAGTGACGTCTTAAGACGAGACTTTCACCTTACAAAGCGCACTTGTGCTTTATCGAAATTTCAATAGTATCGCTTTCATTTTGCGAAAAACCTGTAATGGAAACACAGTTAATGTTAAAAAGCTGTTCTTATTTGCAGGTGATGGAGGAGGAGAAGCTGGCAGAAAATGCTCAAAGGATGGGGGAGCTGCTGAGGGCTGAGCTGAGAAAACTACCAAAAGACATTGTGACATTGGTCAGAGGGAAAGGCCTCCTCAACGCAGTCATCATCAAAGAGACTAAAGGTATTTCTGAATGAGTGTTGTTGTTGTTTTTGAGCAGTGAAAACCTCAGGTGAAGTGTGTGATTACAAGTCCTTTTTTTTTTATTGAAACCTGCCATTTAAAGAGGACCTGAACAAACGGAACAGACTCCAACGTAGTATATGTGTAACAATGCTGTAAAAATCAGTCTTTATAAAGAAAAAAATTTTTTTTAAATGCATTTCTGAGGGCGTTTTAGGGCGTACTATCTGCCGTCTTTATTTTACGTCGCTCCCTACATCATCAGATGTGTAAGTTGCTTTGGCCGCTATTGAAGAAGACGCATTTTATGACAAAAATGTCAGAGGACGAGGCAGAAAGGGAGATTTTTCCATCAATTAACCCAGGTTCAGAGGAGGAGGCGGCGAGGAAAGGATCGGCAACACTTAATGGTGTACATGCTCAAAGTTTAAGACCATAGCAAAGACCAAAAAAAACACCTCGGTAATGAGTAGCTCCACCGCTCTTTAACCCTAACCCATTGGTAAACTTGAGATGAATGAACAGCCTATTCCAGTTAAATTGTTGTTTTCAGTAAATTGGCTGCTCAAAATATTTGGTGTCTTGCTGCCATTTCTTATCTTATGCATCTTCACTGCAAAAACAGCGTTACTAGAAATAAGCTAAATATTCTTATATTCAATCAAATCATCTTGTATTAAGAAAAAATAAATAAAAATCTGCCAGTGGGATTTTTGCTTGTTCTTAAAATAAGCACAAAGTTCTTGTCTCTGAACAAAATGTAACATGTATTATTTTGTTTTCTTGAAATTCCTTTTTTTGAACCTTCTTAAGATCCAACAGTGCAAAATGCAAATTCCAATTCCACCTTAAGGAACGTTTAAAGGGATACGCCACCTTATGTTGAGTTAAACTTAGTCACCGCATTTCCCAGAGTTGGATAAGTGAGAAAAGGCGTTTTTAAATCGGTCCAGACATTGTCCTAATCTGGCAGGACGACTGTTAGCATTAGCTTAGCATGTAGCGTTCCCAATTATCCAGTCGTTCACAAAAGTGATAAATGTTCTCAAGACTTTTCCTAATTACTACTTGTGACCTGTACATTCACATCGAGTACAAATGTCAATACAATTAACACCAGGCACAAAGAGACCAGGCAGCACCTGAAAACCACACCGGCATGACTGGTTTTCAGGTGCCACACTCCTTTAAATATTTACTCTTTATTTTTTATAGCTCTTGTATTTGTCTCATAATTTTGAGGAATCTATCTCCACCTGAACTACTTCTATACGCTGAAAACGTTAAGCATTTTAAAACGATTTTTCCTCCTACAGACTACGACGCCTGGAAGGTGTGCTTACGTCTCCGTGACAACGGCCTGCTGGCCAAGCCCACCCACGGCGACATCATCCGCCTGGCCCCGCCCCTCACCATCAAAGAGGACGAGCTGCAGGAATGTGTGGACATCATCCAGAGAACCATCATGTCCTTCTAAAAACTCCTTCAGACATCCTCTAACTCATCACCCACATTAGCTCAAGAAAACAGTTTTGTTTTTAGTTTTTCACAGAATGTGCTTCCTTGAAGGGCGATACTGCAGAATACAGATGTATGGATTGTGCTTCTATGAGGAAACACTAAAACTTCAGTACAGGAAAAAAAAAAAAAAAAAGAAAAGAAAGCTGCTGTAAAGAAAAAGGAGAAAAAGGGTTCCGTTAAGCTTCCTGGAGAGCGACGTTACAGATGTTATGTTTAATAGAGTGGTCATTTTACATTTTTGCTCGTGATAATATTAATAATTTTTAATTAAATATTTAAAATTGTTATTATTATTTTTAAAAGAAGAGTGTTTTTACGGATGAAGCATTTATAAAGGTCCTCGGTTTCTTTCCTTAGAGCTTTTGTGCTGAAGTAAATGCAGCAGAGAGAAGAGAAATCTCCGGATACTGACCAGCATAGTTAAAATAAATAGATTAGTTTACATTTCCGTTAGAGTATACAGTTAGCCCACTGAAGCACCGCTGCTTGCTGACGAAAACCTCATCAAACCAGTGCTGTTACGTAGAAGCGAAGAACATTTTTAATCTTGAAAAAGCCTCGAAACATATATTAAGTTTCACTTCCTTCAAGATTTTCATGGGGACACAAATTGCAGAAGCACTTCTAATGCTGAAATTCCAGATATTCTCATTTATAATTAAAAAAAAACGCTTACACGTTCTATGTTTTGCTGGAATGTTACATGAGTTAAAGTGTGTGTTACAGCAGAAGAAATACTCTCAGTAATCCTTGGAACAACTCAAATCCGGAAACAGAACAGAATTTCCCCTGAGGGCATTAACAAAGTCTGCCTCTGTTACACTGAACAATCAAATTTATTTAATTTAAACATGCTGTGTAAGGATTAATGAGTGTTGGGGGGGGGCTGTTCTGGTCCAAAGTATTCGCTGTATGTTTGTGTGTAGAGATTGTCTTTTTAAAGGCAGTACGGCATTGCCAGTGGTTGCAAAAATCCATTGATATTCTTCAAATAAATTATTCCAATCCACGGACTAAAGTTGTTATTTATGCCAAGAACAGAGTTCAATGAGTAATTCAGATATATTTGATGTGATTCATACCCGGAACACGTCTGACGCAAAAAGACCTTTTCTAGTCCGGCAAATTTTACTTTTTGCAGAAAAAGAAGAGATGAGAGCAAAAATACAAAAGCTGTTTTTCTACAAAAAAAAGTTTTGAAGCAGTTTCAGCTTTACACATAATTAGTTTACAATGACGTGCTTTTTCATGTGTGTGTTTGTGTTCTGCCTCCAAGTTATTTCCCATCACTGTCTACTTATTCCCCCTACAGTTGTGCTTTTAACTAGTGACGTTAGACGATATCGATTTCCTTTCCGATCCAGGCTGGTATCGTGAATACCGATCCAATGCAGACTTTTTTTTTGTGCAAATACACCTAATGTGTTTGCGAAATCTAAAAAAGAAAAAAAAGTAGTGTATTGCAAATCATAGCTTCATAAAGAATACATCAGAGTATTTATTTCAAACTGAGGTAGTGGCCTCATTTACTATTACAGAGATAATACAACAAAATAAAAACTAAACAGAGGACACAATCATACAAAATATGTGAACAGGTATGAGTTAAAATAAATTATTGTTTACTTATAACTACTATAAAAAAATGAAAACTTTAAATCTTAATTCTGACGCTGTTAAAGGTTTGCCACAACTCAATAGTTTAGTTACTTTCCGTTGTGTTCCTGTTAATGATCTACAGTACATTACATTGAATGACTGAAATATCAAGAGTATCGTTTTTTTATTATTATTATTATTATTGTTATTACCGGTATTTGAGAATCGATTTTGAAGCATAAAGATCTGGTATCGAAGGTATCGAAGGTAAGTTGCAATGACCGCTGATCCAACACTAGATGGTGCTGTGGTAAAATCAAACAGGATCGGCCACAACTAAAAGGAAGACGAGTAAATGACCTCTGTGATAAAAGACACGCTTCGTGTCAGGAGAAACGGGACTAGACGAGTACGACGAGCCTGTCTCCGTCTCCCGTGGACCCTGCGGGACATCGAGACATGCGCTGATAGACATGTGACATGCTTGACACTTGTCAGAGTTTATTCTGATCTCTCTCTTCCCCCTGGGGGAAATGCTGCTGCCACTTTCCAAACACGGCAGCAGACTTCCTTTCACAAACGTGTATAAGAAAGCATAATGCACGCAGCTACAGATCGATAAAACCCACTCTGATTAGTTTAAGGCTTTGCTCTTTTAGTGGAGCACTCAGGACCAGCTCCTCTTTAAAGGCTTTGTACTGAGTGCATTTTCTTTTTTGTAAACTATTATTCATCTGAAGAAGGCTTGCAGGAGTTGCAGGAGACCATCCTGACAGCAGTCCCGTTATTTCACTAGGTGCCTTAGAGTAGCACATAGGTCTTCAACAGGGGGCCTGCGACCCCTAGAGAGTCCGCGGAGGTCCTGCAGGGGGGTCGCAAAATCTTTTGTTTATTAGACATTGTTTTCTATATATTTAAATAAATAAATAAATAGAATTCTGCACATTGACGTGAACCCAACATAATTTAGTAAAGGGGCATCCCAGACACACACGCTGCCATGTTAGCAGAAGAGAAGCTAACAGTGCATGATATATATATATATATATAGGTATGTTTATGTTTAAGGCAGTTGCATGGCCACCCTACTGTTGCACGTTGGAAATAAAAAAATAAATAAATTTGAACGTGCGTATTGTTTGAATAGCTTAATATTGAATAATAATAATGTGTATTTATAAATAGCACTAGGCTGAGTATAATATAGAACAGATTGTAGTTGTAGTAGTAGTAGTAGTATGTAGTGTGTCCCTTCTTAATCTCTCATTAGTTTGGGGGTCCATGGTCTGAATAATGTTGAAAACCCCTGGTGTAGCATGTAAATAAATAAATATATAAATATCCTACTTGCCACCGCTGCTTACAAGCTCTTCTCTAACATTCATCCCACTTAGGCGATGCAGAGATGGGACAGGTCATTATTTCATACGGAGCTGGGGCAGAGAGAGACGAGCGAAAAAAAGCCCGGAGTTTGCCTGTGAAATATGAGTGGAATCCAGGTTGGCAGGAGAAATGAGGGTTATCGCTGGGTGACGCCGAGAAATGCGCAGACTTTGATCCTACACCGTGCTGAGACCTAGCGTCCTACTCAGCCCAGGGTAGGAAGGCATATTCCACAAATGAGCTCCAGTTTTGGCAGGGGAGTGACAGGCCACGTAAAATGCTCTGCGAGGATCTGGGAACACACAGAGGTCCGGGCTTTGACAGCCGAGGCCGAACCTACAGATGCTCCTGTAAAGCCGCCACACACACAAACACACACACACACACACACACACTCATTCCAACAGTCGGCCTGGTCCATTTGAACATGTGGTGCATCGCTGGCTTCAAAAAGCTTGTGTGTGTTCCACCACAGTTCCTCCGACCAAGAAGGTCAAGAGAGGCTCATCCAGACTGAATGGCTGCTCCCTTTCAGCTCTTTGTTCCTTTTCTCTCCCCCCTCCTTCTCCATCTGACTTTCTTTTAATTTGTTATCGCCTCGCCGTGTTCCTGCTCGACTCCCCGCACCTTCCCCTGCATCCGCTTCTCGCATAATGGTGGAAGTCAGACCGTCGTACTTAAGCCAGGATGTAATCAAAGTACTACTGTGCCTGGAATTTAATTCAGGTAAATTCGCAGTTAGGAAGAGGATAAATTATAAAGCTCTGTGTCCATTAAAATGCGCCGAGAATAAGGTGCCAGCTTGAGAATTATGACTGATGCAGTGTGGGTGGGAAATAGGACGAGCTATTCATTTTTTTTTATTTTTTATTTTTTTTTCCTGTAACACCAGAGATAAATCAGAGAAAAACGTTGGGCTCGCTTGCCAGTGCTCATATTAATGGCCTTTTTGCATTAAGTTTATGACATCTGAGTGCAGTGGGGGAAAAAAAAAATACATGTGCATCTTAAAGGGCAAATGACACATAATCCTTATGGAGTAATGTGCACTGACCGTTTTATTTTGTTCTAACACCCCGTGCCTCTTGTAGTTCACAGCAGAGGGGGGACATATCCAGTCTATATATATATATATATATATATATATATATATATATATATATATATATATATATATATATATATATATATATATATGTATTGATCAAGAACAGCAAGGTCCTCTGAAGGTCCTTCCCGTCCCTGCAGACCTGAGGCACACTTGGCAAATCAGACTCTGAGGCCAACCACTGTAGTTGTCTCACCCATACCTGATTTATTTCTGGAATGGCAACGTGTTGTGTGTAGTCCCTGCTAACCTTCAAAACGGTGCATAAGATAAATACAGGTGTCAGATAATGGCTTCTATATCTTCCATAAATAGTAAAAGAAACACATACATACAGGTGTGTCGATGCTAAAGCAAGAAAACATCAGCATGAACAACAACGCTGTGCACAAATATTTAAATGTTGACGATCAGAGAGACGATTTGTCTTTTCAAGCACACGTTTCTTTCAATTTACCCAAACTGGCAAACAAGCAACAAGTCACATTACATGATACTAATGAGCAGCAAATGTTAGAGCTGAAAAAACGAGGCCACAATCAAGTCAACCTGTGTTAAATTTTACATAATTTTACAGCAGGAATGAAATAAACATGATTACAGCTGCGGTTTCAGTCTCCATAGCTATTTTTGTTTCGCATTTGTACGTAGGGTGCAAGTAAATTATGTAAAAAAAACTTTAAGTCAGGTACAGTTAAACCCTCTGGAGTCGACAGATGCAAATCACATGACCAATTTAAGATGAGGACGTAGCAAGACGCAGCGTCACTCTGAATCTCAGTTTCAACTTCGTTTAAACTTTTGTAGAAAGTGCCAACTTCGGTTTTTAAATTGTGTTGATAGGCCAAGTAAAACTAGACTTATTATACATGATTTACTGCACAGCTTTTCCTGAATGTTGCCGTCATGTTGCTGCTCATCTGGTGCACAGGAGAAACGGTGAAAAAAAGCAGAACGCTAGCCAGCTTCAAATCCTTGCAAGCAAATAAATAAATAAATAAATAAATAAAACAATCAGGAAATGACGTGTCACTGGTTGCTAAGGCAGAGGGAAAAGTTGTGGGAGTGATGCTATATTCAGTCTATGGAATAACTGCAGCCATAGAGACAGAAGACAGAGATTTGGGACTTTTAGATATTATTACTTATCGTTACACCTGATAGTTTTGTAAATAGTTGTACGAAAATGCGTTTCCTGCATTTTAATGGAAACAGTGATAAATAGTTTTGTTGTTGTTGCTGAATTTGTTCATAAGTTGGTTCAATGGTTCATTAAACATGTTGTTTTCACAGTGAAAACAAACTTTTTCAAACTTTTTAATCGTCGGATTTGATGGTTTTATTATGTGTTGTTTGTCAAAATGAAAAAGTAACTGTAAAATGACACAGGTGAGGTTGTGCTGAAAAGAATATTACAAACAGGGCAATGTAAACCACTTAAAGATGAAACATACAGGGAAAACCAAAAGTAAAAACACCAGATTTTGCTGTGGACTCCAGAAGGTTAAAGCAACTGGCTGCTTCACCTCTTTGAGCAGTTTTGAATTAGCCAGGATTTTGGCAGAGTCACGCGCTTCAGTGTTTCCCACGAACTTTCATGAAAAGTTTCATTATTTGTTTTTTTTTGTTAAGCATATTTTAAGAGAACCGTTGATGTTCAAATGCCGTTTTCTCCGTCAGCTTAAATTACAGAGCTGGTGAGTGACCGGCGTGTTTGGAAGGTCTGGGGAGAGATGCTTTCAGAGGCAATAGGAAAAACAAAATAGTTTGAAAGGTGCAAAAAGTTCTTCTGATTCGTTATGAGACCACGGCGGAGTAAATTATTACTAAATTATCCCACTGTCAAGATGGCATCAGCGAGAGCCACCCATGTTGAGCTTCAAAGTGTTGTGACATCCCAGACATCTTTATATTGTAGCAAAACCCTTAGCTACGCACTCCCACCAACGTACATAAACCTAAGTAGAACATATGCCAAACCTCAGAGTAGGGTTAATTATGTCTGTATAATCTACTATAGTGTAAATACAAGACAAAACACTACAATTAAATCATCAAAGTAATCCTTTTTGGGTTTTTTTCTGCTGTTTCCCTTTGAGAAAACAGCAACATAAAGGTCAGATTTTGGATTCAGACTCCACCTGTCGCGAATTTGTGCCTTTGTGCCAAGTGTTGCAGTTTTATTAGCAAGTACAGCTACTCTTAAAACCATTGAGTGTTATCGTAGGACGTCAAAAGTCGGTCAGGTCATGTTTAAGTTACTTGCTTGCGGGGTCTCTCATGAGGGGTCACAAACATGAAGCCGATCAGGCCGTAATGAAAGGGAAGGATGCAGAGAACACGTGAGGCATAGCGGAGGATAAAGAGAGGCTGTTTGGAAGTAGCACAACTGTAGCAGGCAGGATGCAGGTCATGAGGAGGGTAAGTGTGTCTTAGAGAGGTTTGTGAGGCCTGTGTCAGGGAGGATCTGGTAGGAAGGAAGCTGTCCAAGGGGATTGGAGGATCCGAGCGGCCAGGGGTCGGGACCGACAAGTCCACCAACGATGGGAGAGTTAAGTCTGAACCACGACTCCTCCTCAGCTTACCTACCAGTCATGTTAATTTTTTACTGAAACAGTTATAATGGTGTGAAACTACTGAAAATCACCCTTTTTCTGGGACATTAGCCAAGATTAATTTCTGTATTACAAAACATATTTGATTAAACAGCTTTAACTGACTGTAAGAAGTCTTTCCAGAAGAATTAACGAACCCGTTGACATTACAAATGATAAATACATGGTAGAATAGAATGATTGTTGTGGGTGGTTGTATTGGAGGCGGTATGTAGATGCTATGATGTGTGTACAGAGGAAAGGAAGATTTTTATAGATCGTCGTAACCGACTATATTCATGGGTCTATTAAATGTGGGATGTTCGGTTTTATGTTTATGTAAATTTTATGTTTCCGGATGATTGCATATGAAGCAATCTTTATGTGTTTTTGTTTATATGCAGCACTTGTTCATATTTTACTATGCTTGTTTATGTATGCGTTTATATTCACAAGTGCTTTGGTTGCATGTGTTTTTATTTGGCATGCACCCCAGGAAGAGTAGCATAGCTAAAGCTAATGGGGATCCAAATAAACAAACAGATGAATGAATTTTACATATATGGCTCCTTGCTCTTAAGTGGTAAACAAATGTCAATAAATGTCTTTAGACCACTACAACATAAGAGCTGATTCTGGCGCTTTTCAACATTATCACATTATTCTTCTTTGTGGTACCTAATAACACAACTGGGCTCAGACGACATTAGACCCTGATTTGACCTGACAATGTTTCCTTGATCATCTCTGATTGGGTGGATGCTTCTAAACCTCACTGAGATGCAAAAGGGATGAAATTTAAAATGTGTGCGTGAGTCACCATATATGGTTCCTTGCCCCCTAAAGGGCTAATTTCAACCAATTTTAATTGTAAGCTCTTTCTTTTAAGTTCGTTACACGGTCCCACTCAAATTCTATTTTATCTAGAAGGAGGCTGTGTCAAGCTGACGATCATTGCTGCCAGCGTGCAGCAGGAAATGACATAAATCACTGCGAAAGGGAATCTGATGTATTACGTTTCTGTGTGCACCTCTGGGCCCGGTGGTGCTGCATGAAAAATGCCTGCCAGTAACTCCAGAGACAGAGGATGACTCATCTACCTGTTGTTCGCATCTCTGGGCACCCTCTGTTCATTTTCCATTAGAAAAATAAACTTGATTACAAATTCATCTAATTTTACTCCACGCGGTCGGGAACATTGCTGTCTAGGTTTTTTTGACTGGAAAGACATAATTAGAGTCAATGGACTACCGCAGGTTGGGATTCGCTCTCGATGGAATGAATGGAGAGAAATTCACAGCAGAGGTAAGAGGCGGCTAAAACGGAGACCCGGGGTGGTGGGGCTGCCGCCAGGGTGTGATTCATTTAATTGAATTCAAATTCACGGGAGGTGGCGACATCACAAAAACGGGACGCTGAATGAGGTTCACAAGTCAGATACAAACAGAAATGCTTCCCTCAAAGGAATATTTGTGGAATAATTTTAAAACGCATGCTGCAATTGCCGGATTTAACTTTAAAAAGGACACAGATAAGTATTTTGCTACTACCAAGGAAACCAAGTACTGGATCAACACCCTTAAGACAGTGGTTCTCAACATTTTTGGGCTGTTCCACAATAAGAGCATTATTAAGAAATTAATGGTGCGTGCCCACTGAAACAGTAGGGGCCTCATAATTTGAAACGGATGCTGACATTTACTGTATACTTGTGCGTCAGTTTTACGAATGCTTCCGCTATTTTTTTAATTGATTGCTTTGGGTTAATAAAGATGGAACACACTGAGGAAAGGTTATCTGAGGGAGTTCTGAGGCATTAGTGCAACTTGTCTTGGGCGAAATTTCAGTAAAAGTTTCAGTCACCGTTGTTAAAAGTGAAGCAGGAAGTAGAAAAAAAATTACTCCACGGCCACCAAAAAAAAAAGCGCCTACTAGTGTCTAGGTGGTGTTTTTACAGGGTGAGTCTGACTGACAAGTGCACAAGTATAAATGGCTCACACCGGTGTAGGTTACAGTGTTTTTACTCTTTACTCACTCTTTACGTTGTTTGTCCAGACATTCAGCCCCTGAATTTGCATATAGTGTCAAAAGGTGAAACCTTTCATGATTTCTGGCTTTTACCTCCATCATGGCGTTAAAATTGGCTAAAAATACTTTTATTTTGTGCTAACCAACAAATATTATCACGTTAACTGCAACAGCAAACATGGTCTAGCAGGAACGAGGTTCACCCTGGGCTTTGTACAAACTATCCTTTATGTGACTGGAAATTACATTTCCACTGAATCCACTCAGTTGCAAGTGCAGCCTGTGTTTGGAGCTACTGAAGGTTTTTACATGAGCCAACCACAATACTGAGACCACAGTAAAATGAAGACATGCCTCCGCTTGTGGTCGCAAAATACGCCTCTGAGTATTTGGAGGATGCACAAACCGCAGACAGCCCCAGTCGCTGCCGCCCTCTCGTCTGTTCAGGTCAACCAGAGTGGCCGTCCGCTGGCGTACACAAACTGACGCTTCACGAGGACTTGGCTTTACAATATAGACCGACCACAACAGTTGGAGAGGAAGCCTCGGTGTTTACAGACTGTGGGGCGAAGGAAGAAGAAGACGAGGAGGAGGAGGAAGGATGGGGATCTCAGCTTCCACTGTTGGCGGAAAAAAAAATGACCAAGGGAATTGGGACCATAACGACGCCCACAGGAATTCATGTCTCAGGCCCAAAAATGTTGAAAGGTCATCCTGCATGTCCTTCGAGAGGATTCAGACCCAGCAACAAAGAGGAAACTGTACAGCACACGAGGGGAAGAGGGCAGAGGATGAATGATCTCTGTGCATTGTGCATATGGCGCTCGCACCTCATTCAACAACGAGATGCGATACCCCAGCGTGTGCAGCCCAGATTCAAGGTGGTGTATTAAAAGAAAAAAATGTCTTTTCTGCGCAGGGAAGCAGAGGAAGGGCGACTCTTCCAAGAAATATCATACACTGACAGGGAGGCTACGGGCTCCGGGGTGGGCAAGCTGCCACAGAAGCTCTCAGTGTCATAAAGGATCCATCATGACTCGAAGCGTCAGCGTGGCTCTCTGATGCAGCGCCACTGCTCCGTGAACTCTGCAAACATGATAAGTCACATTTTTTTTTTTTTAACTCCGTCAACGTCTTTCACGACGGGCGGCGTCAGAGGTGCATTCGAGCCGTGCGGTAACTCACAGTGTCAGTGTCGTTAATGCTAGCATGGCGCAACGCTGCCCTTAGCCCAAGGGTAAAAGGGGCGTCTCTACGCGTCATCAGGCCCGAGGTGGAACGAATCAGCTCCTGTTCGTTGTCGTGGCTAATCAATTACTAATAAGGGATGTCAAATTTTATTTTCACAACCATCTGCTGTAAGTGCAGTGGATTTAGTGGAAGCGGGACCGAGGTCGGCTGCTCAATTATTTCCACAAGTGCAGACGTTTGAGAGTTGGGATCTGCACCGATGTGACGGGGCCGGAGGAAACAGGACCAGGCCACACCGCTTCATTTAGACTGTGTTAATGTCAGTGTTGAAGCAACTTCAATTTGGGTTTAATGGGCGGTTTTATATGGAGAAACATCTTAAATCAACACCTTTGTGGCTCAAATAGCAACCGCAAATAACGGCTTCCACGAGCGCAACATGGAACTGAGGTTAGACTAAATATCAGCAATTTGCTGCAAATTGCAGCCTGTAAATTGACGACAAAAGGTGAAGATTAGACATGCATCGGTCCCGGCACCTATGAATTAGGAGTTTCAATCGATCAGTTAACCACGCTGATCGGCCACAACATTAAAACCACTGGGAATTGGTGGGAAACTTGAGAACTTGTTACGATGAAGGTCACAAGAAAAGAAAAGAAAAGAAAAGAAAGAAAAGAAGGAACCATGCATGAACAGATATGACCAGACCAAGAACTGGGACTAAGAAAGGGCTATGCACACCGATCAGGCATAACATTATGACCACTGACAGGAGAAGCAATTAACATTGACCATCTTGCAGCAATTCAATGTTCTGCTGGGAAATGTTTGGACCTGGCATCCATTCACGTGGATGTTACTTAGACATGTACCACCCATCTAGACCAGACCAGACACCTCCCACTCCATAGCAAGGATGCATGATGAAATGTTGGTACCAGAAGACCGTGTTTGTCATAGGGTTCTATGTGCGTGGGACGTTAAACAAACAACTGCGGGAGACAGGAGCGCAACCAGAGAGTGATGCCTTAATTAAAAGTTATGCACCATTTATGTCAAAAACCTTGACACGTGCAGGTTGGAAGGAAGTCAGACACTGAAAAATGATTGCAAGAGCAGCTGACATGACAGCGGAGCCTCCGTCTCAGCGTGTCAGATGTGACAAAGTGTGTGACATTCCTTATACTTGTGAGTGAATGTGTGGGAGTCCATTTGTTTGCCCTTTTATTGCCGTTGCACTGGAGCGCGCATTCGCCGCTCCTTTCACTATATTAAAATCAAATCCCTCCCAGGGACGCAACACGGGGTGAATGCAATCACACACTCGCTAGGAAAATGTGTGTCATTACAGCTTCCTCTGACTTTTAACTTTCAATTCGGGCTCTCGCACTTCCAGGATTCAAAGACATTTCGCGGCGCTTTGATCCTTAAGTGTCCTCTATGGTTCCCGCTGAAGCTGCACATTCAGACCTCATGGTATGTTAGTTGCACACTTGCCTTCCACTGGGGGAATTTAAAGCAGCCTCTCTCTCTCTGGCTCATCCTTTTCTGCACCACAGCTTTTACGTCCCGGGGGCTCTGAGCTCTCAGTCCGGCGCTAGACCTGGTGATGCTGTGGGACGCAGTAATATCCGCCTGTCTTTGCAGGAGCCGGGGGATTACCAACTTTGCTGCATGTTGATTCTTCCACGTTCATAAAATTTTTTTATTAGAGATTATCTTCTAAAGCAGGGATCTTCAACGTTTTTCAGGCCCCAAACTAATGGAGAGGTTAAGTAGGGACCCCCTACCCACTATATGTGTTTTATACTATAAATATACATTATTATCATAATTTTGCATTCAATACTAAGCTGTCCCTTTACTAAAATGTAAATGTGTAAAAGGGATAAATTTAAAACAATATATATAAAAAATGTCTAATCAACCAAAGACTTTGCGACCCCCCTGCAATACCTCCATGGACCCTCTAGGGGTCAGAGACCCCCTGTTGAAGATCCATGCTCTAAAGTTGAGTTTGCAGAGATCGTGGAATAATAAAAAATAACTAGGAGTAAGTTATAAACTGAGCTAAATTAATGAAATCTAAACAATTTTAACGATAACTCAATAATTATTAGATCTGTCACACACGCACCACCACTCGCCTTCCTCTCCCCCTTTCTGCTTCTCCGCTGGAACTGGTTAGAACGCGCCTAGCTTGGAATCACTGACCTTTTTGTTAACTGCGATTTAATGGGGTGATTAGGCCCACCTCGCTCTGTTTTCAAAGTATACATCCATCTCCCTAGAAGCGTCGACGCTGCAATAACGCTGCCTTTCAGCGAGGCTCCTCCTCACAATGAACCGCTAGCTTGCTTACCGGGGGGAAAAAAAACAAAAACAAAAACAAACACCAAAACAAGAACACCCTTGACATTTTCGCACGCCTCTTTATGAAATCCATAAATTCTGTGTGTTTATGATTTGGCTGACGTGTGCTCATAATAAGACCCGAGGACACTTTGACCTGCTGACACAAGAAAAAAAAACAAAACACGTACAGTAGATTCTAGTGAGGGGATCAGCTCTTACCTTAAATAAGTCAGTGAAAATGCCAATGCTAAAGTTTACAGCAAAGACCAGTGTTAGAAGAGTGAGAGCAATGGTTGTTGTCTTGAACACTTTTTAAGGTCTCGGGATCGATATTTTCTATATTAACAATTGATTCAATGTCTGCATGTAACGTCAGGCTGCATCCTGCTTGGGATTATCTGCTGCCATCAAGGAGTGTCATCACTATGGGGTGGGGGGGTCTGGTCTGGTCTCGGTGGGCTGCTACACGTCTTAGTAACATCTACACGAATGAATGACAGGGAAACGTTCTCAGTGGTTTTAATGTTGTGGCTGATCAGTGTAGTTAACTGACTAATGAAAAATGATTGATTGCAACTCATAATTTAAAGTTATGAGCTAGAACTAATGCAGGCTAATCTTTTGTAGTCATTTTACGGGCTGTAATTTGTGGTAAATTGCTCATATTTAGTTTAAACCAACTTTGAATTTATTTTAATTTAAAGCAATAAACTGCATCTATTAGTAAACCAACATTGGCCTCTTTTAACTGAGAAAATAATATTTTTATGGTACATCATACCAGTAGCCTTAGCTCCCTGAAAAATGACCAAGAGCAACATTTCAACCCCTTGTGGAACAACCATGATCTCTGTCCTCTGACACTTTTCCCCATAACGAATAAATTATGCAATAAAAAGGGTACATTTGGGTGCATCAAACACCAACACCTTCCTAAAATTCAGGTGTTTCTGTGTCATAAAACTTCACGTAACCGAGCAGCAGCTAAAAGCGAGAGAAACGAAACAGAAGATGTTCCCACGCAGGACTCGAATCCCAGTCTCTTGGTTGAAAGTCAGCCTCCACCTTCCCTCCAGCACCTTCACGCAGGTTCTGGTCAGCCTCTAGAAATCAATTGATTAAACACCGTGTCCATTTCACAAACCTCTGATTGTGTTTGCGTAGCCGCTTTCCCATTTCTGTGACATTAACAGCTATGAGGATTTGCCGGGTGGGCGGGCTGGTGTGTAGGTGGGTGGGTGTAATCGGCCTGTACGGCGTGCCAGGCAAAGTTTCCTCGCAGAGGCAACTGGAAGACACAAGCGGACCCGAAGGCGGCGCGGACCGAGCCAAGAATGCATCCGTGCATTGTTTCAATTTTGGTAAAATAAATAAAAAAGTGTTCATATCCCGAGGCTGTTGATTCAGCTCCGTGAATGAGGAGAGATAAGAGGCAGGTGGAGTATGTGCAGAGAAATAAGAAAATAAAGGAATACTTTCTGAATACATTTTGAGGTCAGCGTGTGAACTGTTATGTGTATTCACTCCACACATGATGGATTTAGTTAATGTCAGTTTATTGTGTGTTTATGGTGACAGTCTGGAAGTCAAATTTCATAAGTGAAAGAGGTGAAATTTTTCTCTAAAGGCCCTTTAAGCTTTCACACGTTGCTGGAGTAATAAGTAATCAGACGCCTAAGAGGCGCGAATGCTGCGCCGTTTCATACGGGCACAGTCGCAGTGTAACCAGTCACCTTTCTGACACACAGTTCAGTGGTTTGTCTCTCCAGACAGGGAGGCTCTGTAATGTTTCATAATCAAGCTTGTCCATCCAAGCGTGGAGAGCAGCTGGACTGAGCTGATATTAGTATGCCCCTGGTGTGGCTTGGTGACAGAAAGCCGGGACTCGCCACCCACCCCCCCTCCCTCCCTCCCTCTTCGGCGTATGGTGTCAGATGGAGAACGTTATGTGACAGAGGGTGGAATGAAATGCGTTGCCGCTCTCCAGAAAACTCAGATTGGCTTGGTAGCCTTCTGCTAATTTGAGACGGGAGAAGCGTGCATGTGTCAAAACAAAGGAATTCCCTTTCTTGTTTTGCAGATGTCCTTTTTGAATTGTGGGAAGGTTTGTAGGCTGATGGAGCGGTTGACTATAGGGCGATCAAAGGTTTGTGCGTCAGAATCTGAAATCCAGCCCCTGACAGCGGGCGTGTAAAAGCAGCTCGGTGTGCTGGCGCTAATCTGACAGACTGTGATAAAATCAGGTTGGGCATTTGGACCGTTGTACCTGGATGAGCTTTGTCTCCCCCTCCGCCGTGACAGATGCTGCAATTAGTTGGCCGCAATGACTGCCAACTGCTGACACGGCATCGTATCAGCCACCCGTCTCCGCCGCGTTTGTACCTTTCTCGCTTTTCGGAGGGGAATCATTAGCTCACCTCAACACCGGGGTTTTACAGCGGAGAACGGAAACGGGCGGAGAGCAGCCCGGGCTCTGCTCGGCATTCTCACACCGCGGGCGATGGCTTGACACAAGCCGATTTAATTTGGACTCTTTATCCGAGGTTAGTGCTGCTCTTCTAAATGCAGACTCTTTCCAGCTGGCTGGCAGGTGTCTGTTAAAGTTGCAGAAGAGTGCTCCACACACACACACACACACACACACAGACACTAGTTTAACCACCACCAATTTAAAAGGCAGCAAACTCCCGCGTGTGGAGTACCTGGGTTAGCCCAGTAGCCTTAACCTGTTACTCATGCACAACCAAAATGATTTATTTTATTGTGTTATTTATTTCAGTTACTGTTTGCACATTTAATATTAAGAGAATAACTAAAAAGGCCTGTGTTGAAGGGGGTTGCTAGGGGGGGCAAGGCCCTAGAATCCCCCCACTATAGAGCTCCAGGCGTCACATTTTTTTTTTTTTTTTGTTGACGCCATATTGGCAGGAAAACTCTGAGGGTTTACAGATACAAACTGACCAGTATAAGGCAACACGCGACAGATTACATATCATCACATGCCCCAGGTTGTGCTTTTTTTTCGAGCATTAAAACAGCCGGCGGCGACAATGTTCCTGACCTGTAGTGTCCGGATATGTATAGAAATACCTCATTAACTTTACTTCATCCTACTCCGGAGAGTCACTAGCACACAAGAGCCTGGAGGGGGGGTCCAAATGGACGCATTCAGGCTGTACATCCAGCTTTGGAGTTTGTCGGCTGACGACAGCATCTCTTCGTCGTGACGACAGCGTAATGCAACAAGCTAATCACTGAGCTAAATAGTCTCTGTTAGATGCCACGCTTTGACTGAATGTCTAAATGCTTCACAACATACATGAAATTATTCTTTTATTTTTATTTATTACACAAGTGCATTGTACTGTGTACAGTAACGTAATCACAACAACAAGTAACTGCTTAACCCCGAATTTCTTTCTCATTGTGAGTAGTTTGTGCTGAATGAGTAACATCCCTTTGTAACCCACGGTATAAACATTAACATTTAAGGCCTAACTTGCCTTCATGAAAAGAACATCTGTTGGACATCGTGTTAAAAACGTGCTAAATGAACAAGACGTTATGCTTGGAAAACACCCTGATATAAAGTGACCGCTGCACAAGAGAAACTCTCTTGCGTTTCATTGCATTAACCCGCATCTGCCGTCTTGTGGGATCCGCAGGAATCCCATAAAACGATTTCCCCTCTGCTTGTCCCCGATTATTTTGGCGTCCTGGGGCACGACGGCCTCCAGGTTAATTAGTTAGTTGCTCGCATTTGTCAACCGAATAGTCATTCGAAGACTGCCCTTTCCCGCCAATATGGCGGCGCTGTGATTAACGGCGCAGGGCTCCCGGAGCTCTGTAGCAGCGACACTGGTCTCCACTCGTTTGTGGCAATCAGGCTTGTTCTGGTTCATCCCACATCCACATGAGTGAAACACGGGTCCGAAAGCTTCCCAGCGATTCTCAGCAGTTTTAATGTTGTGGCTGATCAGTGTAGTTAACTGATGTGAGAAAATGATTGATTGCAACTCATAATTTAAAGCTGCAAGAACGAATGCAGTCTGATCTTCAGCTGTCTAAGCATCCACATGAATAAATGCCAGGTTCAAAATTTTTCCAGCATAACATTGAACTGTCATAAGACGGTCAATGTTATTTGTTTTTCCTGCCTGATCGGTGTGCATATAATTGCCCTTTCTTTTGCCCCAGTCCTTGCTCTGGTCACACCTATTCAAAAAAAAACAACCCACATGTCCCCATGGTGCATTGTTTTCTTTCTTTTCGCTTTTGAATTTTCGGTTTGGATTAACCTTCCACACCTTTATCGCAACAAGTTCTCATTAAACTAAAAAATTATCATTTCAACCAATCCCTTCCTCCTCGCTGCACTTATGACAAATTCTACTTTATTGTTGCCACGGTGGGTTTAAGAACAAACTTGCCATTGTTTCTCATGAAGCTCACTTTCATGTTGGCATCCTGGGTCTGAACACGTTCCAAACCCTGGTGGAAAGAAAAAAAAACACAGGGCAAAAGTGGTTCTACAGTGGAAAGCCCCCCCCTATTTTTTTCAAATGCCTCTCTTCTTGTCCATCCATTAATAGTTAATTCATGGGTTGCCAACTTTGAGACTGAGCCCCAGAGATAACAGGTAACGCTATCCACCTTGACATTTCCCCGGTAAAATGTAATCTCTGGAATTTAAGCTACATTTCTTCAGAGACACACTCTCCACTGTTTTCCTCGTCTCCTTTGTGCTGATTTAATACAGAGAGGCAGGGGTAGGGGAGGGGGGGGAGAGACCATCACAGCAGCAGCAGCAGCATGGTGATCTAAAACATGTTTCCACTGTGCTGGATAGGGATTTGTGGTGGCAGGTTGTAAATGGGCTGCATTTACAGTGGCTTTTCACCTTATCTCTGCTATAGTTCGCCACTGTTGTTGTTGTATTAGAAAAGGCTGAGTGACAGAGAGAGGACGGGGGCCAATGGCTGAATGAACACAGTAATGGACGGACAACCACTTGTCAAGCAAGAGGAAAAGGAACGTCTTTCATATTAAAAATATTGAATTGTCAGAGTCAAATGTTGGCGTTTTTTTGTTGTTTTTGAAACCGTGCAGACGTCCTCTCGGACTCACGCTTATCTCTTCCTTTTACTATTTTTTTTTTTTTAACCCCAAATATCTCAGGAATAGAGAAAATACAATTTCCAGGAGTACAAAGAACTTGTCAAAGTCCTTGGAGGGAGACTGAAAAGAAAGGAGCTGCCGAGCTTGTGAGGGCAGCATTAGTGCAACATCCATCCCTGCTGAGGGCAGGGATGGATGGGGCGGGGGGGTGAGGTGGGGTGGGGGTGAGGGTGGGGGGGAGCGTAGAGGACCCCGGCTCTTTGTTAGGACGTGAAAGATGGACAATGCCGCTACTGTGCGCCGAGAGCAGGAGCCGTGCCGCTGTTCATTCCCTAAGACTGCCAAAGCTTGTCACAATTATGCCCTTCTTTTGTAACGTCCTCTCTTTTCCCTATAACCCCCCCCCCCCACCCCCTCTTCCATTTTTCTTTTTTTTTTCTCTCCCCCCCTTTCACCTCCCGCCTCTTTGTCTTTTCTACACCTCACCTTTCACAGTAATGATTTCTCTGAGCTCGTCTTCTTCATTACCGCTCCAGCCTCAGACTATTCTGCAGTGACCCACTGGGGACGTCTGCAAACAATCCCGTCGTCCCGGAGTAGCTGCCAATATTGTTTTTATGTTGAGAAATTAGACTCTGAGGCTTCTGGATGAGCAAAAGTGGATGAGTAATTCTTCTGATAATAATTCACCTCTGCAGACCTGTAGACCTGAGGCCTGGATTCAAGCCAGAAACGAACACTTCTGTGCAACATACTTGTTAATGTACATGGACTTAAGTAAGAAACATTTTGCATGGATTTGTCATGAAGAATTAGAACTGACTTTGAGAAACCCGTCTTGGTTTTGACTCAAATGTCTTGAGACATGACTTAGACCAGTTTATAGCATCTAGATTTGGACTCAGTTGAGCGGAGACACACCTGAAATGATCATAAATGACTTCAGATTAGTGTGAACTTGAAGTCTTGAATGAAAAAAAGACCTCACGTGTATGGCTAATTGTTCTCGGAACAACTGAACAAATCGTACAGTAGCACAGTAGTGACCTGTTGTATAGGTGACTAAACTGTTCGTCAAAATCTGCAGACAACTTCTTTTTCTGAGTAGAACCGTCGATTGAAAAATGTGCAGGCAGATTTTTCAATACGCGACACAGCGTTGCATGTAATGCAACCCGTCACCACGCTAATGCATCTAATTAACTTATTAACCACTTCGTTATACGACAGAAGAAGACTGTTGGCACCATAATGGGAGAGGCAGAGACACTGTGTGAGCATGGGTGCACCCATGGGTGAATTAAATTTATGTATTCACAGCAATACGTTTAAAAGCCGAAAGTTAAGCGTCTGAAAATGAGTAGGTGAAAGTAAAACGTATCTAAACCCTTTTCACAATTATATAAAATAAATAAAGACAAAAACTAAATACAGCTTAAAATAAATCAAGATGACTCACAATAAATTTTGTTGCTGCCCCCTGGTGTGTGCGTAGTGTGTTGCTTTTCACTTTAGGCCTGCGCGTCTCGCGTCCACTGTTCATTATTATGTTCATTTATTATGGACGGACGTGCATCGCTTGCGCGTCTTGTGCCGCATGAATGCGTCGCTGGCTCCTAAAAGTGGAGCAAAACATTAACACGTGTTTGCACATTAAGTTTTCCATTGTTCCCATTGCTTCGGTGAACATCCACTCATGGCACCAGTGTTTTCATAGTAGTTTAGGTTTTCAACCAGACTACTTTTGGGTTTAATTTTCCAGAAGTTCATTTCTTACCGAGAACTGGTTACTGAAGTCAATCAGAAACTTACTCACGTCACAGATTAACACTGATCATCTCAAGACAATTCAATGCTCTGCTTTAGAATCTAGACCAGACGAGGGACCCACAGACCATAGCAATGACACTCATTGGTGGCAGCAGACGTCTCCAATAGGACACAAAAACGCTTTGGGAACACATTTATCTGTGAGATCCATAGCTCCCCCACAAACAACACCCTGTTGTTTTGGAGGCACAAGGAAGACCGACACAATATTAGAAAGGCAGTGTTAATGTTGTGGCTGATCTGCGCCTGTTAAGATCTCTCCTGTGTTTGTCTTGAATAACCTGGTGCAACCTGACTCCATCCGCCAATAACCTGCGTGCTAATATCGCAAGATTTCATTTGGGCTTTTCCCACTTCTCATTTTGCACCAATTTTAAAATAGCTCCGGGGCCACATCGCACTAAAGCTGTGTGTGTTTGTGTCGTGGCGGCGGTCAGCACGCATATGCACTCGCTCCACACGCGGCGGCGGCGACGACGACGACGACGACGCTCCTAAGAGGCCTGCTAACAAGAAAAAGAACTGAAACGCCATGTACGGCACATGAAATGAGACGGTGGCGCTCGCGCTTTCAGATGCACTTGAAATGCTAATAAAATAAAAAAAAAAGAAAAGGATGCATAAAACGCTTCACATAAATGTAGAAGCAGCCAGCTGTGGAATATGGCAGCCATTAAAGTGGAGAGGGTATTTTTTATTGAACAAAGCCAGGACAACCGCGGAGGAGACCGCGCGCCAGCTACGCTTTACTTCAAGAACTTCGGGGGAACAACCCTCGAGTCTCGTATTCGGCACGCCATAAAATGTGAATGGCTTTCCAAAAGGGGCACTGCCGAGGCAGGGAGCACGGGAACCCGTGTGCGCATGATTGCGCGTTTATATAGCAGGAGAGCATCGAGAGAAAGAAATCAGGAAAGAACAACCCTGAGATCAATGACTTTTATATCCCTCCCTTGCAATCTCAAAAAAAAAAAAGAAAAAAAAAAAAAGAGGCACCTTTAATTGAGTCAGTGAAACGAATGCCACGGACAATTGCAGCGTATTGATTTTATGCGTCTGTATTCAATGCGAGTGGCTGTTGTTTTTAAATTAAAATGATACTAAAGACAACAGAGACAAAATTGCCAGATCGCTCAAAAAAAACGAGGAGATTTGCACAAGGAAGATGATGTCTTTCTGAATCTGCTCTGCCACGGCTAAGCAGCGTGACTGCAGCTCCGGGCAAAATAGAAAGTTTTTGTTTTTGAAAAAGGAAAAATGAGGAAATAAAAAATGCATTGAGGACAAAGACAGAAAGTTAATAATGGTGTCAGCTGCAGCTAAATTCCAGTCTAATGTTTAGACTATTGACCGTTACAGCTGTGTCACATCAGACGTTTGCTTAATGAGAGCTTGTGCAGTGTTTTTTTTTTCCCCGCCATGCAAGAGGAATTTGTGTTGCCTTCCAGGCGCCTCGGGGCATGAATATTGCATTGAGTTCGACCCCAAACACTGACATTATTTATAAAGGCAATCATCATCAGCCGTGAAGTGAACCCTGTCCGTGTGCATCAAGCGGCTGAATTCCAACAGTCTTCTTCTAATTAAAATCGACCCTGCTTTTGGGTTATTAAAGAAGGGGCTGAATTAAAAAAAAAAAAAAAAAAAAAAAGCGTACAATATTATTGTTTTCTGTGTTGTCTGTTCCCTCAGCAGTTTGATGTAGCTCTCATCTCCTCCTTTACCCACGGAATCGACTGTTCGTCTTCATCGTGTGGTTGATGAGGCTGTCAAAGAGACGGCGTCCGGCCCAGTGATGAGATAAGACAGGGCCATGAGTTTTTCTCGGTTAGTGTCACCTGCAGCTGCTGGCAACACCAGGATGTGTGTGTGTGTGGTTCATTTGTGTGCACGTCCGTATTGCATAAACATCAGGTGTAATCCATGAAATTACCTTTGAGAACACTTAATGGGCTCCAGTCACAGCCAAATTATAACTATCGGTGGTACTTAAAAAGCATTCAGTGTTCGCTTTGAGCTGCACATCCAAGGTGCTTACGTTCATGTTTTGGTGGATAGTGGAGTAATTGTGGCCCTCAAATAATAACAACAACAGTAAGAAGAAGAAGAAGAAAAGTCAAAAGCAGGAATAGGCGCATCTGTGTACACACCTCCTATCAAGAAAAGTACATACAAGAGGCCCATGTACGGAAGCCCTAAGCTGCCATGCATTCACATATTATTTTTTTTCTGTTTTCCCGTAATAATGTCTTAATTTCCTGTTTTCTTGAGATCTATTGTGTGGTTAGCACTGCAGTGTTGCAACAAAAGTAAAAATGTGCTATACTAAATATGCTATTTTTTTTTATTGATTAATTAATTTATTTCATTTCAAAATGTCCAGTCCTCATCCCTACGTGACTTTGACTGTGGGATTTATCTCATTATCTGATCTCGATATATTTAATTTGAGAGTTCTGTCATGATTTGCAATCTGCTATCGCACCTCTAGATGGCAGTAAATCCCACACTACGGTCCTTTAAGATAAAAACGTTTGACTGTTTGATATTTGTGTGTCACATAAGGTATCATCCAAAAATTATTATACCTAAAAAAGTTGTACAAATACAGCCTGAATGTAATGCAGTAAAATAATATAAATAACTGTAAGGTGAGCCGTTTGTTTTGTGCTTTAATGTTTGCTAGATAACGTTTAAGCTTCTGGAGATAACAAGATAAATAACTCAAGATCTTGAGAAAACAGAGGAAATTAACCTGTTATCACGGGAAAATGGAGGAAATAATATGTATGAAGGCATGGCCGCTTAGGGCTTCTGTACATGTGGACATTGTTGAGGACATCTAAGTATCTGAGGGTGCACATCAACAATAAAGTAGACTGGTCTAAGACCTCCAAGACAATCTACAGGAGGTAATACTTAGGTCCTTCAACATCTTCCAGATAAGGATGTTTTAGGAGTCTGCGGAGGCTAGTGCCCTCCTGTACGTCATTGCATGATGGGACAACATCCTGATAGATTGGCAAGGTTAGGGACGTTGTAGGGGTGGAGCTGGACTCCATAACCACAGCGTCAGAGAGGAGGATGTTAGCAACAACGAAGACCATTCTGGACAACTCCTCCCACACCCCACATCAAGAAACTCTAAGCAGCAATGTGTTCACATATTATTTTTTTCCGTTTTCCGTGATATCGAGTAAATTTCCTCAGTTTTCTCAAGATAATGAAACACTGGCTAGTCTAAGACTGATTCAAGGCTAATGCCCCTGCAACAAATGCTACCTGTGACTTTGCCTTATATTTCTTGTGTGAACCAAAACTTGCACTTATAAGCACCAGCAGCTGCCAGTAGTCTGTATTTGTCTTTTTTTTTTTTTTCAGTTGATTCAACATTGGGTATCCAATGGTGCCAATGGTGCAGGACACACCAGAAAAACTAGGACAAATGTCCGACTCATGGCTTGGTGTGTCACAACCTCCTTCTAGAAAAAATCCTCCTAGATTTGTACTTTTAACTATGAACTTCTGGTTGTTGTTTTTATGTCTGAGTCATAAATGTTGCCGAGCATTAACTACCTTTGCTTTGGCAGGTTCTAACAAACTTGTAATTTATGCACCTGTGATCTATAAACGTCAAATCAGCTCCGAATGGTTTGCGCGAGCCTCCGCCTCCCCCACCCTTTATGATGTCAACATGAAAGGTTTAGCGAGGCAAAGCCACAGACCGGCAGAGAAAAAACAAACTTTTTTGGAAGGTGGTGGTACAGGAGACTGAAGCCAGG
The DNA here is from genome assembly GCF_022458985.1 of Mugil cephalus. Classification (NCBI taxonomy): domain Eukaryota; kingdom Metazoa; phylum Chordata; class Actinopteri; order Mugiliformes; family Mugilidae; genus Mugil; species Mugil cephalus. Next base: position 7,342,733 of record NC_061785.1, on the reverse strand, counting down.
AGACGCGTAACCTAATATTTGGTGCACTAAAAAGAGGGTTGACAAACAGGAAAACTGCTGCAGGGAATGAGGTGGAGCAGAACGAAAGGAATGGCCTTACCTCAAACTACAAAGGAAAAAAAAGCAATAACCAGGCACAGAACTTACACATTGCAGCTGAAAATGGTCCATTTATGACTCGGAGCTGTATGTTGTTGTTGTTACGGTCATGCTACAGAATAAATTTCGGACCGATCGAATGTCCTGCTAATGACACCGGGATAGACAAGACTCTAAACACCCACAATGACAAACTATTATACTGCACGGTTACCACATGGGAAGTTAAATCAAGAGGGGGCTGCTTGTACGATGATGATGTAAACTCAGCACCATTTGAAGGGAACATTTATGTCACAGTCCTTCAATCAATACATTAAAGAGAAACAATAATCCTTTATGCATTATTTATAGTAGTACACGACAATAAGAAATGCTGTAGTTATGAGTACACATTAAATGTGCAGCATTTCCAACTATTACATCGTCCATGAACACATAGCTTTCATGCTTGCTGCGTTATGTCATGTGTTTATACTGTATACCACTGTGGTAACCATTGCTTTATTTCATATCTAATGGACTGGATCGCAGAGATGAAACAAACGGGGGGGCGAGGGGCAGCGCGACTGTCCAAATTTCTTTCAGCGGACCACGCGGCATGCGTAAAGTAGGTCAGGAGAAATGAGGAGCGAGGCCGGGGAGGATGGCTGGCGTGAAGTGATGAATAGAGGGGAGTTCAGCTCGGTGTGAGTCATCCTGGGTGGTGAGGTGGTGGGCAAACAAGCCTCCCGTGTCAATAATGAAGGAGGGATTCTGTGAAGAGCAGAGCCATCAGCAGGCGAACGGTGAATTATCAAGTCGCAGCAGCTCGAACGAAAGAAAAAAAAAAATGCTTAAAGCTTGAGAGATTCCAGTTAATTTCCCCTCCTTAAAAAGCCACCACCATCACCACCACCGTCACCGCACACACACACACAAAAGCAGGAGGCCCCACCCTCCTTATTGACTTCTGGTCATTAAGGTGCCACACTAACTTCCATAGTTAAACAGCCCACCAGGGTTGGATGCCTTTCCTAATGAGCATCTGCAGCGCTGTCAGCAGCACAGTGCATGTTTGATGGCAAACATTGTAATGCATTATTCTGTTCAAGGGAAGAAACAACAAACAGTGTAGACAACAGGAGAGAAAAAAAAAACAGTCCAGGACACACAATCAGGCCCTGAAAATCCAGAGCATGAATAAAACATTAGCAGAAGAACAGGAAGGGTTTGCATTGTGTCTCACTCTCTCAGTGGACTTTTGCTGTACGCAGAAAAAAAAAATAAATCTTCCAGGCAGTAGGTGATAATGCTCAGTGGGACGCTTTATGAACTTCTCATTTTTGCTATGCATGTATTCTTCTGCCATACACGGAGGCTCGTGGCTACAGTTAAACAGGAGTTCGGAGACGTGATTCTAAGTGTGTAATACTGGGGGAATGCACGGGGCCTCATGTGGATCATGTTATCAGCAAATATTCTTCCAGCGCCGTGGAAAGCCCGTTTCCTCAATCGGCGTCTCAGTGTGAGAGATGAGATCTTACACAAAACCGGCGCTGATGGTAATTTCTGTGCAGTGAGGAACGCGTGGACCCGTACACGAGGGGAAACAAAACAACCTCTTCACAAACGCGCGGCTCAATAGCGGAGAGACGGCTCTCCGGCTCAGGAATCAGCATGTCTGCCTATACCCCGAAAGGGTACAGGCAAGGGACAACAATGGACACATATTTCTAAACGAGAGAGATGGTTTGAAACACGAGTCAGGGAAGTCATTTATTAAAAAGCTGAAAAAGCGGCAAAATGTCTTCAATAAAACTCAGGGGTGGTAAATAAAATTGACCGTCTGTGACAATTCAACGTTCTACTGGGAAACATTTGGACCTGGCATTCATTCATGTGGATGTTACTTAGACATGTACCGCCCACCTAGACCAGACCAGACACCAACACCCAATAGCCTGACACACACACACAAAAAACCCCTTCAGGAACAACTCAAAAAACAGCCCAAGGTGTTGACCTGACCTCCAAATTCACTAGATCCCCAATCTGATCAAGTATCTGTGGGATGATCCACAGACACCAGAGGTCACCCCCGGAGGACTCATGTCCATTATCTGTCAACTATTCTACAATACTACTCGGAGGCACACGGTGGTCATAATGTTATGCTTGATTGGCGTAAGTCCATTTTACTTTGCTTTTACTGTTGGTTTTTGGGTAATACCAAATACTAGGACAGACAAACCAATGGAAAACAAAATGAGAGATGTCTACTTTAGGCATATTTTAACAAGTTTTAACAAGTTTAACCTATGAAGAGTAACGTAAACAATACTCAAAATCCCCCCTCTGGGCCTCCTTCTATCTAAGTGGTTTGAACTGAAGGCCACAGCACACTAATGTCTTTGCCACTGACCATGACCCGGATGACTGAAGAAAGCTTTTATTCAAGCAGGTTGTGGCAGTCCCAGTCTGCAGCAGCCTTCGCCCCTACATAAGGTGCAATGCATTTTCAGGAGAGTAGTAGTATAGAAGAAGAGAGAGACCTTTTTTAATACAGTGTCCTGCAGATGTAGACTATCTTTGAATCCTCGTGCGTGTAAGTGTAACACTGATATGCTTCAATTTTGTGCTAATAAACATTTTTCCCAGCTCAGATTGTTCCTGATTTGGTCACAAACAGCCGACGTTATGGAGAAATAATGACAGAAAGTTAAAAATCTGACCTTTTAAACAGCAACAACTGCTGCACTGTTATTACATAAACAAGGAAGGAGGTTTAAGGAAAAAAGGAAAGTGGAAATGGAAAAAATTAAAAAGCAACTACTGAACAGTTCTTCCGAAGAGGAAAGCAGATTTGCACTTTTCTTCCCTAAATTATGAAGCTGCCTTGTCTCTTTTGCATGTATTTACATTATATGTGCCTTATACGTGTCTATATAGAATAATCAAAATAAGCGAAATCTGCATTATTGCGTGCAGCAGGATGCGATTTAAGATCGTCTGGCATAATAAACCCTAATCCAACATAATCAACCGTGATCACATATGAAAATGTAAGCGAAGCCTCCGGGTACTCTGGGTACTGATCATCTAGCTCCATGAAGGTGCCACGATTCTATCCGCAATCTTTCCTCCAGGCCCTGCGAAATGTATGAGACGTTTGCTGTTCCACTCAGCCCGCCGGCACCTTGGTGACAGGCCAAGCCAGGGTTTACATCCACGAGAGGGCCCCGAGGTTTTCATATTACAACATCAGAAATTCCTGAGGGCTTGTCGCACAGAGCTTTGACTGTTTCGGAGCTACTGCCAAGTCCATAGTAACAGACAGGCCTATATTTAGCCGTGTTTACGAGCTGTTGGAAAGCGCTTAAAATAGTTTGGAGGGAGACACTTCTATAATGCTGCCCCCACAGGGCTCCATAAGTCTCAGGGATATCAAACCGGCTCTTATTCGACTATGAATCTTGGCACTCGAACATGGACGCGATTGTTCACCTGTTTGAACACGTCCAAAAAAACGAAACTGCAAGAATTTTTGAGAGGGGACATTGGACGCCCAATTCCCCAAGTTGATATGTTTCTTTCATGACTATAGAGGGTTTGAACGTGATGTCACAGCAAGCAGAGATTAGCAACATTAGTTTGAATCAAAAGCGTTAATAATGTCTAAATTGTAAAATCTATTTAAATTGACTTTGACTGTGACTGAACCAGCAGATTTGAAAGGCAGTCAGAGATATATTTTTACAGATATCTCCTGCTGCTAAAGAAAAGGTCGCTGCATCATGAAGGAACAACAGAAACCTGGTGTTGTGCTTCACATTTAGTGTCAGGTATCATTAATTTATGCTATATTTTTTTTTGTCCGGTCAGACGTTACAGTATTGTATGGCGCTAACGCTACTTCTCAGTAAAGCTCTTAGCGTTAGCATCTTTTATTTATCTGAGGCTAATACACTTTTCGGCAATAAAAGATTGAACAAGGCGTTTCCAAATCCTAATGGGATAGCGGACAGCGGCTAAGTCGAGGCTGAACTCTACTTTGGTGCAATTACTCGACAGCTACGCTACATTTCTATGGTACAATTAATGGTGACGACAAGCAGATTTTCCAGCAGATGTACACTAAGCTGAGCACAGAGCAGCTCAAGGACTGCTTCACTGTCAGCGTGTATCCAACGCTGGATGAAAGACAACGTGTCTTCACTAGCGTCATCGCTACTTGCGTACAGGGGAAGGAGGCGGCGTCTGAATAGGAACAGGAACAAATGATCTACATCACAAATTTGAATCAACTCACTGAGTGACCAATTTGCCACTCTTAACTCTTCATAAGCTGACTTTTCTGGCCTGACAGACATGCATACAACCAACTAAATGTGGAAAGAGCTCCAAAAGTGAGCATTGCATGCTATGTTTCTTTTATGACTCGGTGAACTGAGGTTTAGTCTTTACTGCCGAATAGAATCGTCCTGCTTTGTTATTGGATATAGGAGCCTTTTTTCGCCCGGGGCTATAGACTCAAGTTGAGCCAAAAATACTATGAAATCCTAAAGCAACCTTTGCCCGGCTTTTCTTTTTCCAGTAGCGTCAGCTATCCAGCCTTGTCCGCGGGGAGCACCTGCAGTTTTGAAGAAATTTTTCTGGTCCCGCAACAGATCCGTACCTACAGAAAACAATGACTGACAGTCTTCAACGTCAAAGCTTTAACCCACTGTTATCTTGATGCAAAAGCTTCACAGAAAAAAAAAAAAAAGGCATAGAACAATCAAAAGTCGCACACGCAAAGACTCGCGGCTTTGATGGATGCCAGCCATCTTCCTACATTCTAGACGAGAGCTTTAAAAGCCTGCACAGTCAAAGGCTCAAAGGGAATTATAACATCACGACAGACATGCGGGCTGCACCTTTGACTATAGCTGATGCGTTGTTAACTTTGACAAGTTAGCCCTGCAGAGCTTCTCTCTCCACCACTTTCCCAACTGTTTATGGCCTCGGCGCGAAGCGATCTATATAATGAAACGTTAAGTGCTACGTTGCTGCGACTTGCAAGGGAATGAGGAGAATGAGCGGCGAAGCCTGGATCAGACCCCAACCGCTGTTTAACCATAGAAGGAATCCGACCGTCGCCGTAAGCCGACTTAATTATGTGGCATCAGCAGATAAACGAGCGGTACGAAGCAATGACTGACATTCCCGCTATTGTAAACGGAGGAGAATATCAACACTATATTTAGACTGAATTCCTTAGAGCCGGCTGGATTATGCCATCCCGTTGTTGATATAATGCATATATATCACAGCTGGATTTTTCCTCCGGTGGACAGAAAAAATGTAATCAGTCTATCTGCGCGCAGGCAATTTTCCCGACAATCCACTCCAAGTCGACGGGTCCACGGCTAAACAGAAAGCCTCTCCTCCTCGTCTGAGCATCCACCGCAACCTCAGAGGAGACTCGGCGCAGCGAAACACCTGCTCCAAGTAATAACATCAAACCAGATGAAAAACTACAACCCACGAACCTCAAAAAAATCAGGCTGAAAATTGCTTTTCCATCTGCAGGAGAGCATTAGGAGATGGGAATTCTCGTTTCCGAGAGATATTGGGAGCAGAAAGGTGGAATGATTTTTTTTTTTTTGGGAGCAGAATGGACTCATAGTAGCACGGTGGTCTAGGCTTGAGACCCGCGCGTGCAACGGTGCAACGGTGTTAGGGGACATTTTTTCGACAGCGCTCAATGTCTAGCAAGCTGGAAACAAGTTCCCAGAGAGTTCTTGGCTTGTTCGCTGCGCTGTTGACAGCAGAGCCAGAGGCCTGATTGCCTCCCCTCCCCTCTTGGACCTGAATAGCTGCTCCGGCAAGACGTTGATTATGCAGAGCAACGCGTGCTGGGAGAGCACCAATTACCCTGATGTGCCTTTTCGTGTTTGCACATTGTTGAGCAGCACATCGGCTGGTGTCCCAGGAGTACACAACAGCACACATGTCTGAAGACGACAGCAGAGGTGACTTTCTCTGATAGGAGGCGAGAAGTGATGGAGGGCGCAGTCCCGACTGTCACGTCATGAATATGAATACATGTGGAGAATGCGCCTGTAAGAAAACGCTGTCAACCTTTGAATGGTCAGCATGATAAGACAGGGAAAATAATTAATTGTGTTAATATTGGCACATTTAGATAAAAAGAATAATAAATAAATAACATAGTTGAGAGATTTATTGGCAAAAGATAACTTTTTATCTCCAATACGGGTCAATCTCCCAAAATGCTGAATCCTACATTTCCCATAAGCAATAAAAGCCATCTAGTCCAGCCTAGTGCTACTGATAAATATACATTATTATTATTATTATCTTTTTTCATTCATATGTTGGATTCATGTTAATGTGTATTTAAATAAATTTAACTTTGTGGGGGAAAATTTCAAAAATACATAAAAAATGTTTAATCAACCAAAGACTTTGCGACCCCCTGCAGTGCCTCCGTGTACCACCTAGGGGTCACGGGCCCCCCTGTTGAAGACCTATGACTCACACCGATCTGCACAACATTAAAACCACTGACAGGAGATGTAAATTCATGTTCATAAATTGACGGTTTTACCACAAAACACTGTTCTGCCGGGAAACTTTTGGACCTGGCATTCATTCATGTGGATGTCACTTAGACATGTAGCCCCCACCCCAAAGCAATGACACTCTTTGATGCTTGGCACAAACACATAAAAAACAGTTTAGGAACCACTCAGAAAAACTGATCAGTTATTTGTAGGATGATCCACAGAAGCCCCATTGGACACTATCACTTTTTTTGTTGTTGTTGTTGCAATTTTACGCCTTTATTTTGATATTTGCTACTGGAAAGAGTTAGTTATGGGGTGATGAATGACGGGACGACATGGGGCAAAGGGTTCAGGGTGCTACTGCAGCAAGGTTAACCGTCTCGAAAGCAATTTTTTTATTTTATTTAAGCATTTAACAGCCAGTGAAAATATTCCATCCTGAAGAAATCTAATTTCATCTTCACACATTACCACCAACCCCACATCGCGCTTCTCGCTCGTCATCCACAAAGCGCTCGTGGGCTGATGTGACAAACAGATGACCCCTCGTCACCTCTGTAGCGGCTCGCCGACCTCTGAGGTCCTCTGTGCCGTTAATAGCCTCGCCGGCGTTGGGCTGGCGCAGCCTCTCACATTGCCCCGTTACATCAGAAGGAAAACGTAAGTGGAAAAAGGAAGCAAACTGCACAATTTAAATTCAGGATTAATAAGCCCTTATTTTATTTATTTATTTTTGCAGGTGTGTGCTAAGCTGCAGGATAACTGTATTTCAAATCCTTTAGCATCCATTTCAGAAAAAAAAACAGCAAACAAAGGCTTTTTATGCAGCTTTATATAATGAAATTACCAGTAGCTACAGAACATTGGGATGAATGAAAAACATGCCGCATATTTATCCCCGCTTAAGTCCTTTAATACCATAAGCTGACTCATGGTATGTGTTTGTGTTGGTGTGTAATCATGGTCCCGTTTGGCTGAATCCACAAAGAGAGCACACATACTGTACATCTGAAAGGATTTATGAAAGGTCCGAGCCAGAGATACCATTCTGTTCGTCTCTGATAACATCTCTGCAGGCAATTCATCTCTGAAAGTGATTTGCTGCCGTCTCCAGAGGTCGCAATTTCAATCAGATACTTCAGATGCTCAGTGGGTGAAGTAGTGCCGGTTTAACTTTGGGGGTTATAAAAGCCACTGATTTGCTTCGGGGCTTGTTTGAAAAAATATCAATTTAATTTTCGAGGTTGCTGGAGGAGGTAACGGCCATAAAGGCTCTGCTGCTTCCCAATGGGCTTCTAGCACTTAATGCCTCTATCTCTCGGGCCGCAAAACAATCATGTGTGAGCTGCAGGTCCCCGAGCATCTGCCTCAGGTAATAGCACCTACCTCTGTTTGCCATCGTGGGTCCTGGCCCGGTAAAGGGTAAGCCCCAAGCTTAGGGAGAGTTATAACAGTCTGTAGGGTAGAACAAAAAAATAGAAATACTGACTGTGATCCCCCAACAATAAAACAAAAGTAGATGTGCTGGATGGAAGTAGCGAAGATGTACTTCTCTAATATATATTTTTTAAAATAAATAGTCATCTATCTATCTACCTATGAAAGCGAGGCGGCATTAAACGTCAAAACATGGATCTTAAATCACAATGCAGACGAGTTATTGGTTGTTCCTCTGTGATGTTAACTGATCCGGAACAGACTCAGAGTAAATACCGATACACTGGCAACTGTCCCAGTCGGTCCCCAAACCTCATAAGCATGACTTAAAAGATTACTTTTTTTTTTCTTTTAATTCAATACTGAAACCACACAAGATAGTTGTAATCCTTCCTGCGTTTACAATCATCTCGTAAGGTTCACCGAATGCCAGCTGCATCCTCACAATGTGAAACAAGAGCTTTGGTCGCTTCCACAACCCTCAAAATGAAATATATTCATCTATTTCGTTTAATCATTAATCAAAGACATCGGGTTGATTAAAGGTTTCAGGTTGAGAGTGGGAGGCTGATAGACGATCACTTTTAAAGGGTCAGAGTTCCACAGTCACATGTGTGACATTTCGCTATAAATGGAACGTACAAACACAAGGGGATTATCCTCAATTAGGTATGTGTCCTCATGAATATGCATAGGAGGAGGCTGTAACTGAATTGGGCTTTTCTTTTTTATCAGTTCCGTGCAGATACCAACCTGGGGCTTTTTTAAGGACTCAGAAGCCTCCTTTGATCTTCCGTAGTTGATTTATTTCCCCCCCCAAGCTTTAAATTTGACAGATTCCTTTGTCAGATTATTGTGGGAACTTTTCTAAAGTAAACTTGAACCTACTTTAAATGCTTGCATGCTTCAGGTAATGTGTGAACATTCACATCATGTCGAGAAAGGAAAAAGAGCTCATATTTCTCTATATGTCTGCAAACAATCAAGCCAACTCAGCCTTGCTGTTTACCTCCTCCTCCTCCTCCTCCTCCTTCACATCCACCAACTTTGTTTTTGGACGTGCATGAGCACTCAGCTAACATAACAGTCGCAGAATGCAGCTCTCACCTTTTCTCTGACAAATTAGCAGGAAACTCTGCGTGGTTGTTCTGAGACACTCTGTGCCGCCTGCTCAAAAAACTTGGCGACCCGAGAGGACATCAGCGCTGACCAGAAAGCAGTTTCCAGTGGAACGTGGCCTTCATACTTTCCATATTAAAGAACTCGGAGAGCACGGAGAATGTCCAGAACCGCGTCTTCTTGTTGAAAGTTGAAATCGTAGCGACAGGCAACGGAGCCCCTTGGAAGTTGGCGTGCGGTCGGGATGATATTTCCATTAACCCGCCAGAACGGGCTACTGGTGTGCAGCTGAAAAATTCTGATCGATCCCCGCGCTCTGATGTCGCCGATCAAAAGAAAGAGAGCTGCACTGAGGCTATCCATGTCTGCTTTGAGTAAGTAGCTTCACAGAGGCTGTACATTAAGGAGCAGAAAAAGGGACCTTTCTTGTGACGCTTAACTTAGATCAGTGTCGTTCAAGTATTAAATCCAGTCCTTTAAAGATTCTGCAGTATTATTAAGAAGACCTTTAAACCATATGCTCTATGACTGCACTGCTTCACACTGTTAGGACTTTCACTCTAATCGCACCTCCTTGCCAAAGACAGACGTAGCCAGAGGCATCGGGTTTTCTGATTGTTCATTCATACAGTGGAACATCTCAGGAACATTTAGAGGGAATATCTTCAGCTCAGCTCTCAACAACTGTACCTCATGTCCATCCCATTCTTGTTGAATTTAAGGAACGCCTTGACACAATTTGGCAAAGTTAGGGTCAAAGCGTCACAGTGAAATCTAAATTTTTGATCTTCATGAAGTCTTCACTACATATTCGTGGACAGACATGAGTTGTTGGAGGTGTAGAACCATGAGTTGTAAACTGTAGTGTATTGTATCTATCGCCAATGCCACAACATTAAAACCACAAACAAGAAAAGTGATTAACATTGACCATCTTTTGACAATTCAATATTCTGTGGTATTCGAGTGCATCGCATCTGATCCACAGAGGCCCCTCCCATCAACCCAAAGGCCTCCCATTAACAACACTGTGTTACCAGACACCAGAGGACACCCTCAGAAAGTCCATGTCCATTCTCTGATGAGTCACAACTATTTTGAAGGCATAAGGGTCAATATATGATTGAGGGACTTTTGAGGTTGCATATATTTTTTTAAAGGTAAAAAAAAAAAAAACCTAATGGTTTTTATGTTCATTATGATCATGTCTTTACAAAATCCATCACTTATTAGTAAAAAACTACTAAATATTTCCAAAAAGTCAACTAAATAACCGTCCCAATTTGATAGCAACCACCTTCAAATTAGCTAAACAATAATACAACAAGCATATTCGAAATTTGTACGGACCCACAATGTTAAGCAGGTGGTCATAATGTTAGGCCTGATCTGTGTATATTGCTTTTGCTTCTGGAGCTACAACCTCATGTTCTGTAATGAAGCCATGATAGTTGCAAAAACTGCAGTTCCTCAAAAAGCCACTTGAGGCAAACTCCAAAAGCAGGTCAGCCACATAGACCTTCATGTTTTACAGCCGGGTACAAAAAAGATTACATGTTTCTAGAGCTAATTTCCACATTCATGACAACATGATGTAAGGCCGGCCTTCATAGGTACAAAGTGTAGACAAGCACTGCCAAGATGGCGACGACTGCTGCCATCCACACCAGGCTTTAAAAATGCATATGAATTTCTCCTCCTTCTTCTTCTTCTTCTTCTTACTGGGTGACCCCACAGAGGGTTCAATCCTCCCTTTATCAGTCAACGCTTCTGACATATGTGGTAATATTTAGTATACACATTTTCTTTTTGAAAATTATACACATTTTCTTTTTTTGAAAATGTGCCTCATTTGAACTAAAATAACCATTCAGCGAAGAAAGGCGTTATCCAAAATGTTCCTGCAAGGATTTAAGTGCACAGGGTGTCAAGAATGAAAAGATAATTGGATCCAACATTTTGCAAACCGCGCAGATAACATACCACAGGCTGAGTTTGCTTTGACATGTTCCTGCCAAGTGTCATGGTTAGGAATTTAAAGCATTACTACTCTGCCTTCCTAACGAAAACACCTAACAAATTAAAACAGGAAGAAGTTCAAAAATGGATTTTTTAAAAAAAAAAATGTGACTTTAAATTTACAGCTGGGTTTCACGGCTACAGTATAATTAAGGCTCTGCTATTTTTCTACACATTCTTCTTAGCATATGACTTCTCACAAATGTTCCCTGCTCATCGTTCGATGCTGCGACTCTGCCAACAGGTTAATTTAAAGTGTCTTCAATCCCCTTGTAAACAAAAATGAATTATTGCCCAGCGGGGTGCTAAAATAAGGATCTCAGACAGATCAAGTGCTAAGTAGTGCAAATTAAATTTAAATCAACACTTGCAAAGAGGGTAACAGCACAGAGGTGGAAACGAGCAACAGACGTCACTGCAATCTGTACAGTTTATCTGTTTTAATTCAGTCACCAACCCACTTAAAACCACAGAGACAAACTGCTTTAATGTGCATACACATGTTAACAGGCTCAGCCCACTATGCCTCTGTTGTGGGACACAGAGATGAGGCCCACTTTGAACTTTATGCCCCAGTTTTTCTCTCCGTCGGACACAGCAGGCATCATCCCACTGTTTCCCCATGAAAGCGACTCGGACCGACCATTATCCGACGATAAAGCCTCCAGCTCTGCTGTACGGTGGCCAAAGCCCTGGGGGATGAGATAAGACGCGAGGGCGGATTTGGCTCTTAAAGCTGTAAATCTTTTTTACATGCCCTCCTCCCGAGCTAACGTTGGAGGCTGTTGCTTTCTGAGCTAATTGGCTGAAAGGACTCTTGCAGCTCAAGGATATGAGAAGAAAATGAGCGGCAGAATCCTATTGGTTTTGCCTACACATGCAGGACTCAGATGAAATTGGGGGTGGGGAAATTAAAGAGAGGGAACAATGACAGGGTGTTACAGCATTTTGTGACACAAAATAAAATGTACCCCTGTAATACAGGAATATTTGCTTTGCATCGCTGGTATTAGCTTAGCTCAGCATAAACTCTGGGGAAGGAACTTGACAAAAGGCTGATTATGTACGGGTTAGTTCATAATCATATTTGCTTCTTTTGGGGGGAGGCACAGATGAGACAGAACCAGTGTCGATGGCATTTTTTACAAAAAAGGACTGTTCCCAAAATATCAGAGGTGGATATACTGACTTCATATAGAGCCCTTCACAGCTTGTAAACAGTGTGATATTTTGGGGGGCGGGGCTTAGCTGGAGGCAAAACAACAAACTCAAACACTATAGCCTGTAAAGTTGGTTAGCATATTGGCAGCAGAGGGTTTTGGCTGGAATGGACAAGGAAAATGCATATTTTAGAGAATATACTAATTCACTCAGTCCTCCAGACCATGAGTGTTATTTTAAAAAGCTGACTCTGACTGATGGAACTACATTCACAGACCCCTACACTCTTACTCACTGGATGGACGATTTGACCATATAAGGACACAGAGGGGACAAAGTCTGGTCTGTCTTTATCAAGTCTCCTACAAAGATATTACAAGAAATAACCACTGCGGAGGGTGATGCAGTGAATGAAACTTCTGCTTGGACACCCCTGAAACATACAACTATCGTTGCATTAGCTAGCCTAGCGGTTAGCATTAGCATCAACCTGTAACAAGAATAACCCAAACAATGATTAACGTAACATAATTTCAGTCACGATTTAGTCTAATCCATAATGTTATACAGGCTGAAACTGATGATGCATTACATATTAACCTTACCTGATATAAAATGTGCGCTGCAAAAAGAAAGTTGTTGTTGATTGTCTCTCTCCAATCCTTTATTTTAATCGCGTTCAAAGTTGTCTACGACTGGCAGTGGCTGGTATGCGATAAAACTTGATATTAGTGTTTTTGCTTTTTCTGTTTTGTCACCCAAAATTACAACAAGACGATATTTTGCTAGTTGACAGTGACTGTGTTAGCATCAAGATTCGCTCCGTTTTGCCTCCAACGTTGTGATGTCGCAATAACGTAGGCCATGAAGGGGTCTATAAAGACAATCCTTATATAATGTTAAAATATGTTGCATCAAGAGTAATTTTGAAGCTCAGTGCAGTGGCTCTTGTGGCTGCCATCTTGCCAGTGCCAGACTCCGCCCCTACTCCTTTCACCATTGTTCTTAATAAAACTATTATGTTAATGTATTCTTTCTGTTTCATTTCCTAACGCTGATTATTCTGTGTTTTTAGAAAAAACGCCTCTGGACTGGTGTTGAAAATTAGCATGTCTGCTCTATACACTCAAGCAAAGCATCTGGGACAGTGTCAATGTATTTGTGTTGACCACATCAAATAAAATAAAAAGTGTAACCGAAAAAATGGGCAGTGGCGGTGAATGAGTGATGCTGAAGTGGACGAGGAGGAAGCCACGCCCTAAATATAATAATACAATATCTGCTTTATCATCTGTTTTATTCTAAACGTTCCAAATATTTTAAAAAAACAATAATGATGAAGTCTTGAAAATAGCAGTTGAGACCATAATCACACTGTGATCACATGTGTCTGCTGTCTTTGTGCAGTCAACCCTTCTTGTTGATCTTTACAAATAATGTGGGCTCTGCTTTAATTGTTCAAACCTTGAGGCTATGAAAGCTTGTTTTATATAGTCTGTGGGAGGCACAAAATGAGGCATGTAATATATTGAAACTAATTCAGCTTCCTCACACGAAGAACGAAGAAATTAAAAAGGAGGATGGAAAACAAAAGAGATAAACTAGAAATAGAGCTTTTGGACCTGGCATCCGTTCATGTGGTGGATGAGATCGTCTCATAAGGCTGTAAAACCTAGTGCCTGTACTAGCTTTTCTAACAGGGGAAGTTTGTGTTGTGCAGACGTTATACAGCTTCGTAATTGCATATATTTCCAAAAATCTTGTTTAGGAATTCTGTATTTAGTTACCAGTTGTGCAAAAGACATAAAATTGTCCCCCTCAAAAGCATCTCCAGTAAAAATAATCCCTGCTTCAATCCATGATTTCCAATAGAAAGTTTTTTGACCCACTTTCAATCATCTATCATGCCATGTGGATTTTTTTTGAAATGCATTTACGAAAGGCTAAAATGCTGATGTATCATATTTGCAGAAACCAGAGCTGAAAAGTTACAAAAGTGTTATTCTGGAAACATTTTTCAACAGACACTTAGTGAAAGAAGAAGTCCTTGGAGAAGTGCGTCATGAGAACACAAAGGGAAGCTGAATAGGAGCCCTTGCATAACTCTTGTCCTAAAGTCCCAGGAAAAGTATCCACTGATTGTACATATTTGGTTTGCAAAACCATGAGAAGGGCATTGTACAGCTAAAACAAGAAACAAAGAAACGAACTGCAGGAGAGGAAAGAGTGACTGAAAGCTAGAGGAGGCACGATGTGTCCTCACGTAGAAACCTCACCTTTTCATGCTAGACAATGGCACATTGTGTTGAATTTGAATTCAAACATAAAGAGCACTATTAGGAAGAATGCCTGGAAATTAATTATGGACCCGCCCTATAAACCACAGCAAAAAAACAAGTGCTGCAAGAACCTGTGTTTTGGAAACAGCAGCTTGGGGGTGAACAACCTTGGACATGTGCCCATGTCTGTTTCAGTCAGCAGGCTGTGTGTTGCTGCTGCGAGCGCTGCCTCCACCACACCCGAACGAGTGTGAAACAGCGAGGCCATCACAATGATGCTCGAGAGGGAGAGAGGAGGTGGTGTACGTGCGTTGTTATGGGAGTTATTGACTTGAAGGTTACAGCCGGGGAATAGATTCATGAACCTCGTCACTGCATTACTCACCCTGCCTCAGAACAAGCCGACGCGTCAGCGTGACACAAGTCATTTGCGACGATGGGAAGTAAACCCCCCTGCGGTGGGTTTTAATTTGGGCTGTGTTGTAATTGCCGTCCCGAGGGGAGTCGCATCTGTCTGAGAGGTCACTGTCTCGGACTTCAGCCGATCTAGAACAACGGGCAGACGCATTGCTGGCGCTGGAATGATGAAGTCAATTGAGCGATTAGTCGATCAAAAAAGAATAAACTGCTAATGACTCATGGAAATTGAATGCCTTTTTGAATTTTGGGTGGAAAGGCAATTTGAAGATGTCACTTGCGGTGGCATTTTTCACCGTTTTCTGACATTTCAAAGTCGGTGCCATTAATCATTTCTTTGCAAAATTGCCAACAGATGAATCATTAATAAAAAAAAAATAATCATTAGCTGCAGCCCTAATTAGCTCTTTAGTGTGATGAGTAGACTCATAACCAGTCTTTTCCGTTTTTTAGTGAACATAATAAATATTTTTGCCAGTTTTGTTGTGATGGATACTCCACTTTCCATGTCTTTCACCTCCTTGTTTAACTCTTCCCTGATCCTCCCATCCTTACAACTGTGTTCGTCCAGTTGTGACTGAAAGGGACTCAGTGTTACTGGAGGATGTGAAGTCACCCTCTTGGCCGTGGAAAACAGGCTGGCACCTGGACGGAGCAGCTGTCCCGTTGCCTGTGACTGACAGATTGCAGTTTGGGAACCTGGACAAGCAGAAAACACCGCCAGACTGACAGCGCCCTGGACAGGGGCCATTCAATTAATCTCCACCGCCATCAGCCTCACAGCCATTTTGGCTCAACCGCTACTCTGGTGCGGATTTATTCACCTGTGTTCCCTCTCCAGGCTCAAGGGGTGGAGCCCAGTCAGACAAACATCAGCGGTTTCCATTTCTACGAATGAGGGAGCACAGACCCGCACCCAAATGGTTCAACAATGCAGCCGGAACGCTGAATTAAATCTATGTCTCTCTGCTTCAACTGAACGACGTTTGACAGGTTCCATAACTTAGATCCAATGAGATGTATTTCGACTGCAATTGGATCAACTAATCTGTTGCACAGAGGTTGATGTTGGCTCTTGTGCGAGTACGATTGGCCGCGCTTTTTGTTGAATCCTTAACCTCAGGACTCTTTCATGATCTAGAGTTACAACGTATGTCTCCATAAATGCACGTACTGTCGGTCGATCTGCCGGCCTGAGACACTCTTCATTTGTTTTGGCATGTTTGACAGAAATACTGAATATGATGGAGGAAACATGCACAGGAGACACAAAACGTTTTAGAAAGTTGAACAAATCGATGGATTAGTTGATGACTTTTATGAATCAGTTATTAAAAAACAGGATTATCTGTTGCTTAGTTGGACCAAACAAGCGACTCCAAAGACGCCAACTAAATTTCTGTTTGGCATTTTCCACACATATCGAAAGGAAAGGCTCATAGCACAGACGTAAGACCTGTGATGACGTATGGTTT
This sequence comes from Mugil cephalus, assembly GCF_022458985.1. Lineage (NCBI taxonomy): Eukaryota > Metazoa > Chordata > Actinopteri > Mugiliformes > Mugilidae > Mugil > Mugil cephalus. The sequence continues at coordinate 7,326,173 of NC_061785.1, read as the reverse complement.
AGAGACAATCGCTGTGAGGGAAAGACAGGAAAGAAGAGCTGGAGGCAGCAGAGCTAGAGATGGTGCAGTTTTCTCTGGGCATCACCAAGATGGATAGGATCAGGAATGAGTACATTAGAGGGACAGCTCATGTGAGATGTTTCGGACATGTTAAGAGGAAGGATAGTGAATATACTCGTGTAAGGACGCTGAGGTTAGAGCTGCCGGGCAGGAGGAAGAGGAAGGAGGTTTAAGGATGCAGTGAAGGAGGAAGTCAAGGTGTCAGGGGAGAAGGTACAGACGATAGGGGGAGACGGAAGCAGATGATTTTCTGTGGCGAACCATGAAGTCGAACAACCAAAAGGAAAATAAGAAGATTGTATATACACCCAAATGGGTGTTTCAAATATATAATGAGTATTTATTGGCGTCGACACATGGGCTAGACATGGTAGTCAGGACTACATCATCCCTAACAGTGTTTTCTAGTTCGTCATGATGGATCACAGGGTGTTCCTAGGCCAGAAGACCCTAACCCCAATCCTAAACTTAACCCCTGAATTTAACCCTAACCCTAACCCTAACCCTAACCCCAACCACAAACCTAACCATCTCAACTGACATGAAGGCTCTAACTGAGGTCCTTCTAGATCCAACATCCTTGTCCTTTCTCTAAGGCTATGCTCATCCATCCTACAGAGGAAACTCAATTGGTTTGGGGTCTTTACCGAAAGTTCATGACCATATGAGAAGGTTGAAAAGTATAGCGTAAGATTTCCCTTACAGCTCCCTCTTCACTACAACAGTTCGCCACTACAGCTTGTCCACATCCCACTCCATTTTACCTTCACTCATGAACAAAGCCGTGAGGTACTTTGCTCAGGATGATTATTTAAGTTACTATAAATAACCGTTAGAATCAGCCTTTTCATCGACAATTAAATTCTGAGAAAAAAAGTTTCCCATCACCCATTTATCGTCCCTTTATGAACAACTTTTTTCATGCATCGCTGTTCACAAAGCTGCACCTGCTATCACTTTATCTGCCATTTAGAGATGTAATAGCTCGCTTTGTTTCGTAAGTACCCACGATCCTCTTTAATGGAACTTATCTTTGTGCTCAATCTGCAGATTGCATTTTCCTTGACAAATTCATGGGCTTTGTGACCTTGTGCTCTTTGAAAAGCTCTCGTGATGACAGAGCTAAAAAAAAAATCCAATTTAGGTTCCTCACGTAGGCGCTTATGTTTAATGACATGGCTGCCGTTGTTCATCTGTATGCATAGGTTCAGAAAGGCGTCCTGAAGGATGTTAACCCATCAGAACCATATTCATTTCTCAGTGGTCAAATTTGGAGGCATAAATTATCATGCAGTTGCAATATGTTGTATTTATTCTATTATAAAGAGCAAATCTTTCATGTTGGACCAGTTATCTGTGTTTATTCTGTGACCAGAACATCGATGAGGCTAATCTAATTAGGCTTTAATCACACTTATTTGCATGGAAATTGATATTGATCGGTGGAAACAAACACGCAGCAGTGTGTCCGCCGTTGCCCCTTATGACAAAATGAATATGCGTGTTTGAGGCTCCTCGACATGACAAATTTCAACAGGCAGGATGAAAGTATGCAAGAGGTGAGAATATCAAAACTGGATCAGGCTGTTTCGTGTGAAGCTGTGGAACTGCGAACCCCCCCACAAAAGATTTGAAGTGAGCTGAATGAAAAAATAACATGTGCATCCACGCTCTGGCACGCAGCGGTGCAGTGCAGAATTCACAACTCGGCATCAGTTCAAAAGCCTCTGTGCGGTCTCCCTCATTTCAAACACAAACATCACAAAAATACACTCCTGCATCTGCGACTGAGGCGACTGAACCGACAGCGCGGGGTTGCTGTCGCTTGTCAAACGTGTGAAGAAACCCATCGAACCAATTGCTGAAAATATTCCAACACTCCCTGACAGCTTTCCATTACTCTGTAATAATTACTTCATTATAGTCCCCTTACAGTCTACAGTTTATTTACATGACTGGGCCATTTAAAATCTCATTAACTCCCCCAGAAAATGCAAATGGGGAAAAATGATATGGATTTCTATTTACCTCCAGTCATCTCTCTGCTCATGTTTGTGTCACGGTTGCAGTTTCAATTCCTTTGTCGGCTCATTAAAATGTCTTCAGTCCGAAACCAATGGTGTTTCTTTGACGGCTGGAGGAAGAATTTCTTGTCCGTTGAAATACAGTTCATGTCCCATTACTGCATTTGGAAATGCACACAAAGCAGTTCTTGTAGAAATATGTGTCCGAAAGTCCGAGCAAAGACAACCATTCCCTTTATTTGAAGAAGAACTAGGCAAAGGAGCATTGCAAGTCACGAATCACATTCATAGGGAAACTTTTCTGAATCTGACATTAAGTCATCTTCCTTGAGTTTTACCTTGACAGACATCTTCACTATCGGTACTACTTAAATTCTCATCCTCATCTTCTCTAACTGCTTGTCATACATACACCCTGGACAGGTCTCCAGTCTCCAACCACTCACACCTACGGCCAATTTAGAATCACCAATTGACCTAACGAGCATGTCTGTGGACAGTGGTGAGAGAGCCGAGTACCCGGAGAGAACCCACGCAGACGCAGGGAGAACGCGCACTTTGAAAATACCTTTGCAAAGCTTTCAGCGAACTGGAAGTCTTGAAAAGAGACTGAGCTCAAGGTTAAGAAGCAGACAATTAAATCGTCTCCATTCACAAGCCGTTTTAAATAAATCTATTCGTATGGACAGTTATTTTTTTAAGTGATTTCGATTCATTGCTTCGTCTATAAAGTGTCACACAATACGTCACAATTTCCCAAAAAGCCCGACGTCACGTTTTCATACTCCTCGTTCGGTTTGACCCATTTTCCAAAAGACCTGAAGCCGCGTCTTTACATTGATGGTTGTCTCTGATGAAACGGTGTAAGAGGTTCAGTTGCTTAATATATATATATTCATGAAATGTCACACATGCTTGGAAAATAACTGAAAGGATTATTATCATTATCATTATTTATTCATTTTTTTCTTCTTGACTGAATAATTAATTCAGTTCTACTTTCTGTTAAAAAAAAAAACAAGACTCATTTCTTTGTGATTTGTTTCCCTCAGCTTCCATGCATGTATTATATGTACAGTGTAAATCCATCCCGTCCAGCACTGTGGGATTCAGCTCTATTGGATCTCTCCAGAGACAGGACCTCCTCAAGGAAAACGCCAGCAGGCGCTCATAAATCAAACGTGCTGTATTTCAAGGAGAAAATGTTTCTGTTTCTCCTCCAATGACTACTTTAGCTCGGTTTAGCAGACACGCAACGCGGCTTACGGATCCTATTGAGTATTGCGGCAGAAATATTCAATTTCTCTGCTGCCTAGAAAGCACGGAGAGGTACGGCGAAGACGATGGAGTGTGGCAGCTTCGATCGAAGGACTCGGTTTTCTGAAGTGCTGAGGCAGCACTGTTCTCTGTGGCGTCAGGCTCCGATGTCTCCCCGTGATTGTCGAGTCAAACATCTTAGAGAGATTATCGCAGATTAACAAATGTTTTCCCTTTGGATTCGGGGCTGAGGCTTTACTCATCTGTTCTGAGAGGAAAATATTAACAGATGGAGATAAATTTAGCCATAAGGGCTTCACTTATTCACACGATGTTCGTCCATATTAAACCACACTTGAAAAAAATGATGCAGGGTATTAAAGTTCATCCACTTTGAGGGTTAGGAGGTCATTTGTGTTGAGAAATGGAAAACTCTTAAAGGAGACTGTCCACTACGTAAGGCATATTAACCTTCCTTGGCACAGACACGATCAGACCAAATCATTTATTGTCTAAAAACTATTAAAACACATCAATGACACCACCAAGTTCTTTCACTGTAGTTAACGCGGACACTGGAGTTGGACAACCACATCCTCAAGAATTCAAGTTTGTACAAGATTACAACCAGTGACAGGAGGAAGTAAATAACACTGAACATCTGCTCACTCATCCAGCTGGAGTGTGATGTGCAATCTGTTGCCTGCAGCTCTTCATCTAACAGATCACTGCAGCTGCTCCTACGCCTTTTCCATTATTCCATATAATCCTTTAATGTTCCAATACATTTTCAATGAATGACCGTATGTATATATATATGGCATTTCCTTCATAATAAAAGTCTGCAACAGAGGCAAATGTTTACATGAGTACCAATCTCCAGCTATGGTCTGGTGCTTTTTACCGGGGGTAAACACGTGCTGTGCCCTCCTGTAAATTTCCAGATGAAATTTTCACGAATGAGTCTGTTTTTCATCACAGACCGTTTATGATCACAGAATAGCATCCGAATCCCTGCGCTATGACTGACGCGTCGAGGAGCAGTTGACAGCTCCCGTGACAGGAGCTGCCCCCCTCAACCCTCCCTTCAGTAGATACTGAATGGAACGAGCGACATGTAGCGCGCGAAATTTAAATAGTCTACAAACACTGCCGTGGATCGTAGATACGGATGCGCTGTCAGCGGACAGCCTGGCTGCCGTCATGGACTTCAGACAGTTCTTTAAAAACAGAGGGGATCAAGAAAAAAAGAAGCAGGGAGAAGGAGAAATGTGAATAAGAGGGAGAGAGGTGGGTTTATCTTTATTTGCACTGAGCCAGATGTTAATGGGAATCATTTCGGGAGAGAGAGAGCTCAGCTATCCACACAATGTTAACACGCTGACCTATCGTAGCCTTTCACAAACACAAACGTTGCACAAGAGTGACTCAGGAGGCATTTGAAATCGAAGAAACTAGGCATCAGCTTTTGTTTTATTTATGTGTTTTTGATACACCATAGCCAGTCAGCTAATATTATATAGATAGATAGATTTCTAGATTTCTAAATACACATGTAACATTTCATACAACAATTTTAGTTTGTTTGTGGTGAGAGGCTTGCACAAATATCATTAGGGTCAGGCTGTATAATAAACAGTTCAGCCTAGATGGAACAAGGGAAATGAGTAATAGCTGCGTGAGCTGAGACACAGTTTTGCAACACATTTCCACGAAAGACAAGAAGTAGACGTCTCTTCTTCATTTTCACAATCAAACAACGTAACATACTGTGTGCCGGGGAAAACGTGAATCATTTGAGCATGAGGTCAGCGTCCACCCTTCCCTTACAAATCCTCAACATGATTTTATCAGACATCTTTTCCACCCCCCCTCCCACCAACAGTCATGTGCAAAACCTATTACTTCTAATCTCATTCGACTGTCCTGCTGAGTTCTTTGCAGCATTTTAAACTCTTTCGATTGCGTAGACCGCAAACCCCCCCCCCCACCCCACAAAAAAAAAAAAGGAAAAAAAAAAACCTGTTAGATATGATAATGGCGCGCTGTTCACAAAAATGCTCCTTAACAGAAGAACAGTGGGGGGTCTCGCTTCGCACGGAGACTCTTTGCTGAGTGCATTTCTCAAAAAAATTAAGTTTGGAGGCAGTTCCTTCACATCTAAGCCGGGTGAGATAGAAACTAAAATATCGCTTGGATGAACGTGGCTCGCTACACACGAGAGACTCCTCTACAAAATAAAAGCATTTTGGTTCCAGTTTTGAGAACACAGACTGTATTTTGCAGTTCTTTGCTCACATTTGGAGCCTTAAAACACAAGTTTAACGGAAACGTGGAACAGAAATCTGATTGTAAGCTACAATAAAGCACAATGCCAGACGAGGAAGGAATCATTTCTAGTAACAGTGTCAACACTTTAAATTAAAGCAATTCTTGAGAAAACAATACGAGGATGCGTGTGACAAAAGGACAAATTGAACGCCTCGGCAAAAAACTGCATTGCCTGAGGTTCTCATCAAAATACACGGTCAGCCATTTTTCTGAATTTATCTCAAAACGCCTTCATAATGCGCGTGATGAAAGCACACAAACAAAGCAAACTGCGGCCTTGTATGCAGTTTTCTAAGCTCGAAAAACACGCACGCACACAGATAAAACAAACAAAGCAAGAGCGTCTCTGTCGTATCTGTTTCCCTTTTTCTGTTATTTCCACAGAGCTTTAATAGAAACAGGAGCCGAGACGTCGCTGAGAGGCACGTCTGGATCCAAGACGTGGGGCGCACTGCCGGCAGCGCGACTCGTGCGCTCGGGACGACCGTCCGAAGAGACAACCAGCCACTGCACCATCGTCGGGTTCCTTGATCTTTCCCGCTTGATTAGATTGTCCATGGGTGGGACGGGGCGAGCGGACACAAAAATTCATATTGCGAAGAAGATGAAATTCTTGAAAATCTGTAACATCCCCTCGGGCTAGTTATTTATTGCAATGAAGCAAAGCACAAACAGCATATTGGCAATAATGGATGATGGAGGCTTACGAAACTAGTACGAGGAAACATACACCTGAAGGCCTAATGGTATCCATTACAGTCCATTGCTTCCCATATAGTGTTAATGCTATAGCGGCCCTCCAGGGTCTAATTTACAGCGGCATGGTCTCAGAAGAAACCGGAAATATTTTTGCACAAACAACCTTGTGCTTGTATTGTTTTTCCTATTGCTCCTGAAAGCATCCCCCCACCCCAGGCCCTCCTCCACCTACTCTGTACCGCACTTAACCTCCAAAGAGCTGAGCTTTAGTTCGAAGTCCATTTTAAATTTTTAAGTTACTTGAGGCTAGCAGGACCATACGTGGACACAGGGAGATTATTTCTCTGTATATTACAAAAAAGTCACCAATATGTAACAAAACTTAAAACTTATTTTGATACCTTAGACAGAATTTCAAACAATGAAATTCCAACGCGGTACGAGTACCTGCTAATTAGCTAATTAGTGTAGCTCGTTAATGTTGAGAGAATTTGTTAAATTTGCACGTCGTATCAAACTACAGAAGTTAAAAAGCACAAACAAGTTTCAACCATAGAATCTGATGAGGTTTTGTACCTTTGTAGCTGCTTTTGTCCCGTGTTCGGCTGAAGAATAAATCAGCCCGCTATCGTGTTCTAACACCGACTTGCGCATGTACCCACTGCTACCACTAGATGGCAAACTGAAGCGTCCCCTCGTCCAACTCGAGTATCATGTGAAGCTATTTGTGCGACTCACTACTAAAAATTTCCGTTACCGCTACTTTTTAAAACCCTGTGTTTGTGCTCTTGACTTTTGGAAACTGTGGATATTTCAAAAGATTTAAAGAGAGTTGTTAAAAACCCCGGAGGAAACAACTACGGACGTAACATGAACTAGCTAAAATTTATAAGCACAAGCTAGCAAAGTTCAATTGTAAGTCACGTGTTTGCTATAAATTCAAGTTTTCGCTGTTAGTTTAATTCATTTTACATAAATTCATATCACATAATGTCACATCCCAACAACATTAGGTTTATCTTTCCTGTAGATGACCTGGTTGCTGTTGTTAAAGCTAATATCCACTTTATTATGGTAATTTAAAGACGGACGGTCAATCCAAGCCTCCTGTACAGAGTAGGCTCCGCCCCTATCACTGCTGAGCCAATAGCGAGGCCACATATTACACGCTGACTCTATATATGTACAGAAAAAGAAAATAATTGACGATATGCAGACTTGTTATTGGCTCAGCAGAGATAGGGGCGGGGCCTAATATGTACAGGAGGCTTAGATTGAAATAAAAACAGTGCATTATTTGAACAGCTTAAAATTGAATGCTAAACGATAATACTAACGTATATTTATAAATAGCACTAGTTTCATATAGAACACCTACAGTAGGTAGGGGGTCCCTGCTCTCCATTGGTTTGGGGTCCTTGGCCTGAAAAATGTTGAAGACCCCTGGTTTAATACATACACAGTGATAATTAGGGCCCCCCAGGCTCCCTGCTGGCTCTGTGATGGTGAGGATTACTGACTCAGCGACAGCAGCAACGAAACTGTGGCAGCGCCACTGCAACACGATACACGAGAACATATTTCCAGGCTGACCGAGCTCTCTCAAGCGAAACCCCCGCTCTCCCAGACAGAACTGCGGCCACAAGCTGCACAGCCGGTCACCACAGCTCGAGCTTTGATTGGTGCAGCTCTCTGGATGCATGAATCACGATGAATCATCTCCACAATCTCTGGGGCGCATGCATCTCCCCCGCTGGACTTCATCAGGAGAGGATCGGTTGCGTGTCTGCCGCCAAAACCTCAGCAGATAAGCACAGACGGTTTCAACATGTGCCCTTTATTCTGTTATCTGTTAATCGGCCGTTTGGTCCAGTGACGGTCCAGTAGAGCTTGGACAACAACAACAAGGTATTTGTTTGGTTCCTACAGAGATCAACATTTTGATCGGTGCAGTAGATGTAGATCCTAAAAGTTCTAGGAGGAGTTTTTTGGAGCAAAACTGAATGCATTAACTACACAACTATGATCCTTCAACAAATTCTATGAAAACACCAAAACCAATAGTATATTAATCAGTCTCTCAGTACTTTCTTGTGGCTCTTTGCCTCAAGTCTTTTGGTCCCTGTGAGGAAACAGTCTTTGAAGTCCCTCTGCAGGCCGCCCCAGTCTGCTCTGATTTGTCTGATCCCTTCGAATAAGGCGGGCAGCGCCCATGTGAGTTTCAGATCCGAGGCCTATAGAGTTCTGGGTAACGTGGAGATACGGGGACATGAACATTCCTGAAAGCGCTCGGTCCCAAGTGCAGGATGAGTCACCAGCATTTTGTTTTTTGTAATTGTTTTCCTTGTGCAATGCACAAATTTAAATAAGAATACCTGTAAAACTGTTTGTTTTTGGTCCATGTCGGAACAGAAACTGACACAGGTACTGAACTGACACGCACGGAGCAAAAGTTGAGGATAAACATCGAATTACATTTCACGAGGACTTTAAAAACGGCTCATAAATCCATACACTTCTCTATAACCTGCGCCGCTGTTGGCGGCTGGCTGTATATCGTCTTTTTATGAGCGGGGGGGGCGACGTGTCATGCAACAAGGGTTTGTGGCAGGAATCCATCTGGGAAGCTTTATGGCGACCCTAGAATTTTCCTTCGACGGACCCGCTGCGTGCACCACAAATTAAACCCCAGCTACCCTATATTTCACACCGATCGGGCATAACATTATGACCACTTCCCTAATATAGCGTAGGTCTCCCTTCTGCCTCCAAAACTGTTGTCACCCATCAGAGAACGAAAATGGACCTGAAGGTCAAGGTGTCCTGTGGTGTCTCGCAACATAATTTTGTTAGTGGGGGTCTTTGGGTCCTATGATAGTTGAGGGGAGGGGCCTCTGTGGATCATCCCACATACACTTGATCAGTCTGGGATGAATAGAGATTTTATTTATTTTTTTTCGGTCACATCTGCATTAATGAATGCCAGGTCAAGTAACACGTGTTATCACAAGATGCTCAATGTCTCCTGTCAGTGGTTTTAATGTTGTGGCTGATCCGTGCATGTGGGCAGATGTTTAAAGCTGATCTCTGAATTTGAGGCGAATGAGAAACTGTGATTTTGAATTTGCGCAACCCTCGTTTTTAAATGTAAATTTTGCATTTGTTCTCATTACACTCGGGAGAGATTATAATAGCTCTGCTCCCTCCCCCATTTCCTCGCTCTAACCCCTTCACCCTTACCTCCCCACCAGCGGAGAGGGAGGGAGGGGGGAGAAGAGAGAGAAAGAGAGAGACACACTGACTCCCACAGTTCATCTCGCACAGACTGTGAGAAGAGAAGAGGAGGGAAGCGGAGGCTGTCTGTCACACGGCACAGACTCAACAACTTGTTCTCATGTAATCGCGAGAGAGAGAATACGGATTTTACAAATGCGTCTCATCCGCGTAATAGTACCCGGGAATGGAAATAACATACACGAGGCGACAATGAGAAGTTGCTTGATCCGGCTGGTCGTGTGAGCGCTGCCGGCACCGAGAGAGGAAGAAAAAAAGAAAAAAGAAAAGAAAGAAAAACTCATGGTAAGATTTTTTCTAATTCCCACACAGTATTGTTATTTTTTTTTTTTCGTGATGGTGCATGAATGAACGGTTCCATCACGTCAATGAAGTTCGTGTCTGTGGAGGGAGCCGGTGCAGAAATGGAAAAGTTTGAGGCTGATTTGACTGCGTGTGCGTGTGCGTAGAGCTACAACCAGAGACATCACCAATATAACGGGCTCCTTTCAGCGAAGAGGCGCCCGCTGCCCGTATAGAGAATGAATGGGTCACTATGTATTCTAATCTAACTCCAGAGAGGTGACTCGATTTTTTTTTGCTTCTCCGCTTTAAAGTGGAAGAAAGAGCGTGGAGCGCAAACGCACGCCGCGTCGCGGAGGAACACTGGGAAGGTTATTACAAATCAGGGAAAAAAAAGGCAATCGTACCCAGTTATAACTAAACTAAGCACGGATTTTCGATTATGTTTGGCTGCCATTCATGAATCGCAGGATTTCTTTTTTTTTTTTCTCCAACCGTGAGAGCCAAAACAAAAGGATTTCCCGCTGACCAATGAGCGCTGGGGAATCCTCAGGAGAGTCGGAGTGGTCCTCTCTTCTCTTTGTCCAAACCTCAGACCGCTGCGAGGCAAATCGCTGTTGGGATAGATGGACAGAAAAGAAGTCTTTCTGGTTGGGTTTCTACAAGTCGGATGTGACAGAAAGATCAGAAAGATCGTTGCATTCTTTTTTTTTTGTTTGTTTATGAAGCTGCAAAAGCACATTCAAAACGTATCTGCCTGCAGATCTGAACTTCTGAACAAAAATATCCTCAGTGTGCAGTTGCAATATGGAGTCATGTGAGGGCTAATGGCTGGGACATGCCCTTGGGGTGCATCACATCACTTCACAACACATGCACAGTGAATATGTGCAAGGGTTTTTTTAAAAATAACTTTACTTGAGCTTTTAATTTTGGCAGCTGCCCGCTGGCCACGATGATATTGGAGAAAAAGAAGGTACATGGACAAACGGAGGAAAATCAGCAACTATTTAAATGAGGCCAAATCATTTATCATGCAAACGGTTCCAGCTTCTCAAACGTAAGGATTTCTTGGTACGTCTGATGACGGATGGCGGTCAGTCATTTGCTGGTGTCAGCTAAGACATACGTTGCGGCCCTACCACGAGTCATATGCCTGACATTAGCTTTTTAGTCGTTTCAGCAGATTGGGAGAAGGATTATTGTGATTGGCTGTTCAGTTTAGCAAACCAGTGCACAAAAAGAGAAGTAGCGAAAGTGAACAAACCGCAGAGACGAGGGGAAGCGGAAGAATCGTATCATATTTCATCCTTATCTCATCTAAACATTCAAGTACATTAAGATTTTCACAGCACACTACTGTCACCTGCTGCTACTGAGTGTCTCACAAATGTGCACAAGGGAAGGTACAAGGTGTCCCAGCTGGCTGCTGGTTGCAAAGTGTGTAGGAGAGTTACTAATGTAACTAAGGTTCTATGAATTTCTCTGTTTCTATGTGGAAGTTACAGTTTAAAAAAATAGAGAACAAATATGGAAGTTGCAATGCAAATGTGTGTCAGTCAGAGTTAACGTCATAGGTGGCATTAATCACCAGCGTGATCAGAGACCAGCAAAGGTTAAGCTAATCAGGTTCTACGTTAATCAGCACTGCATGGTAAATATAATGTCTGTGGTGACGACGGGAATACAATTTACATCAACTGATTATTTGTAGCAGCGGACACAGAGTAGCCTACGTAGCTAGGGGTATGCGGGAGAACGAGGGTGTCCAGGTGTCCTTGAACCTAATTTCTCTGGTGGACAGGGATAAATGACTTAGAATCTAGAATCAATGACAAGAACAAACATGGATTAGCACTGGCATTAGTTTTCATTGAGGAACTGTAGGGTGCAGGCATGCGTGATGTGCAGTTGTTTACACTGTTGGTGTAATTCCTCTGGCGGCCAGAAGGAGGAGACACACATTTAACATTGCAGCTTTAAAATTAGTTGGTTTTGGACTACAAGTAAGCAACTTCTAAAGGATATGTTTGTGCACTGATCAGGCATAACATTATTGTCTAGGTCTCTCCATTGTGCCTCGAAAACAGTTGTGACTCATCAGAGAATGGACATGGAGGGTGTCTTGTGGTGTCTGGAAAAAGAGTGTTGTTAGTGGGGGCCTCTGTGGATCATGTTTTTTTCAGTTGTTCCTAAAGCATTTTTATGCAAAGAGTGTCATTGCTATGGGGTTGGGGCGCCTGGTCTGGTCTAGGTGGCTGGTACATGTCTTAAGTAACATCCACACCAATGCCAGATCCAGAAGTTTCCCAGCAGAACACTGAATTGTCACAAGATCGTCAATGCTATTTACTTCTCCTGTTAGTGGTCATAACGTTATGGCTGATTGAAGTATATGTTAATAATATATTATTTTTCATAGACTAACACTATCAATGGTTCGAAAGATAATACACGATGAAAATAACAATTACTTGTAGCCGTAAAGGTTACGTCACAGTTCCAAAGGACATATTTCATGGTGCTGTTTACATGCTGTGGCTTGAGATGCACGCTCTGTGTATCATGTCGGGGTGTGTGGCTGTTTGCAAGTTGACACAGAGTGTGTGTGGGAAGCTGAGACGTAGGCGCTGTAAATGTAGTGGGGATTCTCTTTCTCACTGCAATATATTATTATACAAGCGAGTGGGATGGATGATTAGAATGATTTAAATGCTGCGACTGTGTGTAGCGTGCGTGGCCTCCAGCAAGCTCTCAGTTGTTTGAGCTCATTTCATCTCTCCCACCACAGATTTTTTTTTTCTTTTCTTTTTTCCACACAGTGACTGAAGCACTTTGATGAATTACTCTGTCCAACGTAAGCTGAGATATAATACATCTCCGACTGATTGGTCTTGATTTCAATGTAGCGTCAACTTTTCTCCCTCTATGTGGTTGATGAAGTAGTAATTTACAAAAGCTTGAACACACGAATGAATAATATTGAATTGTTTGTCAATTACGACAAAGAAGGCGTTTTATCAAGCAGACTTTGACATGTAAATGGAAACTCAGCAGGAGACGCAGCTCTTAATAGGAATTTTGCGTTTTTCGTCACAGATTCCTCCGATAATGCGCCTCTCAGTAATAGACCAGCTGTGGACTCTTAATTATTTCAACACAGTCACAAAAGGCACGGCTTTGTCATTGAAATCTTTGCTGGACATTTCCCAAAGGAAGGGAAATTCAATTGAAATAGCATTGGGAGGCTATGGGAATCCAGTGCAAATGGTCCGTTTTAAGCTCACCACATCACGAAATCTGGAAAGAATTTGGCAGCAGAAACGCAAAAGAACTGTGCCCTTTTCAGACTCATGGATTTAAGGCCATTAACCACTGACAGTGATAAAGCGTATTCCCGTGCTGGACAAATGCAGAACTACACACTTGATTGGTACGAGCTCAGATGATTGTTTTTTTTTTTTTTCTTTGTCTTTGGAGAACACGCACACTGCAATTTGTGCAGTGGAGCAGTCTTTATTAGCCAAGACGCTCGGGGTCCAAATTAAGACTTTCTCATGCAAATGGCTGTGCCATTCTGCATTTAATGTCACCAGGATTTAAACTCACTCTTGTTTATTCACAACGTTTTAATTCGGTATTAATATTCTTAAGGAGAATGCTGTCTTTATTGCCTTCTATAAATCTGTAAATAGATTCCATCAAGGCCCTGGCGGCGTAATGATTTATCAAAATGAACTAGAAATCAAAAGCATAATAAACACTGTGCTGCGTGGTCTAATTTGCTGCCAGTTTCCTTTAGCTCCACAATTTTCTTTTCTGTTGTGAGAACACAGGCCTGTCTGGGACATTTTGCACCAGACGGGGCGACCGTCTGACCCCACTGCCTGCGTGTCTGATCCCCCCCAAAAACCTCTGATCGGCCCCGGAGACGCTCCGTGCGTCTTTGTGTTTCGTGCATTCTAGCCCCGCTCTGATAACATTGACACCTTTTTCTTTTTTTTTTTCCCCTTCCATCTACATGTTCTTTCGCAGCCCGAGAGCCTGAAGCGGTGGTCTGTGTTTCTCAAATGAAGCATTTGACCTCTTTTGGGGGTCTTTTATTTCAGTCGCTGCTGCAGGATGCTCAGTGTCAAGCATGCGTCAGGGGCCTCTAGCCGAGGTTCCTTTGGGGGAGCAGGGCACACAGGCTCTCCATATGGACCCCCCCCCATCCTCCACAGCACATTAACGCTAACCCAGATTGGTCAGCTTCAGCCGTGCCACGCCAAGCTGCGGCGACTTAAGTTTCCACAGTAGTGCAAACCACAGCCAGTCCTTGACCTTCCCTCTCATACCTATGTCCTGAGTGGAATTAAATAGTATTTTAGGTACTTTTGCAGCTTCTCTGTTTGATTTCAACCATGTGCTCCTCTCTCGTCAGCCTTATTTCACCGTTTAGCGCCATATTGAAGCTGTCTATTATGTTACTGCTGAGGCAAAGCAAAGCTTTCCAGCTGTGACCGCTTCAAGTTTAACAGCTTTTCACTGGTGGTCTGCTCGGACGCTGCAACCGTGATAAAATCATCGGAAACGTGACATGTTTTCTCGTAGAGGTAGCGTAGCTCCGTTAGTGGCGCTGAATGAAAACAGGTGTAGTTAACCAGAGTTTTGTAGCCTGCTCTGGCCAAAGTCAGTTCATACCAGAATACGAGTCTGGTAACACGCCATTTGGAATTCATTTGCTGTGTTTCAACCAGTACAGGAAAAAATATACCAATCAGAGCTATCGTGTTGTGCAAAAATTCTTCTGTCGATCACTGCACATGTTCTGCAGATGATAAGCTCTCACCGATGTTTGCAACTAGCTTCCAACATGTCACGAAGCTGATAAACACCGAGTCATCACAGCCCAAATCTTTACAGCATGGCTTGGTGGAAACGGCCGCAACGGACACACCGTGTCGATTTACAAAAGCCCCACAAACGCCCCTCTTCCTGTAACAAAACGATGTAATTCCCTGCAGCTTTGCCCATATTTGAAATAGGATGTTAAGGGGGAGGATTTGAATGCTGAAGAAAACAAGCGATTTGAAGACATGCCATCAGGATTTGGGGACTTTGAGAAACACATGATAGCAATAATAAACAATAGTCTATGAGTCTATTTGAAAGTTAAGCCGATAAAAACATGTCAGCTCTTATTGATGCCATCTTAAGCTTCACATACGTCACCATTAACCCATTGTTGCATAAAATTTCATAGACAGGGGTCGTCAATGTTTTTTTATGCCAAGGACCCCCAAACTGATGGAGAGATTAAGTAGGGACCCCCTACCTACTGTATGTGCTCTATATACATTATTATCATCATTTTGAATTCAATATTAAACTATCCCTTCACTAAAATATGTTGAATTTGCGTTAATGTGTATTTAATTTGTGGGGGACAATTAAAAAAAAATATATAAAAATGTCTTATCAACCAAATAAGACATTATTTGCAGTACCCCGTTGAAGACCTATGGTCTAAGTGGGGTTCCAGTTTTAGACCGAGTGATCTGCACTGAAGGAGGTAGCGGCCTGAGCTGTGCTCAGGGGTGGGAGTCAGACTTTGAGAATAATGGTGCAGCATGCGCAGCCGCCCAGTGATGGATGGGTCCTCCAGTGACGTTATGTTATGTATTCCTGATGAGAGCAGTGGATCACTGGAGAGGATTTACGCCGCTGTGGAGAAGCAACCATTCCAGAAGATGTTGTCCGTATGAAATAGCGGCGTGAGACCGTTCGTCATCGTGATTGATGAGCTCCCCGTGATTAAGTTACCACACTAACAGACATTCATCTGTTTCATCACATGAATGCTTCGCGTAGGGTAGGGGAGGGGGGTTCAAACAATGTTAATGGCTCTAGTAAACAAGGGGAATGGTGGTAGCAACTTAAATGCATCATTCTTTTTCCCCAGAGTAAAAAAAAAAAAAAATGGAGACAAAATTCACCTCAATGCTTTCTATATAGTTTCATATGTTGGTCTTCAGGTTCTGTAAAGTGACATTTCCAATTTCTTGTTGTGTTTTTACGTGTGGACACATTTATATAATTAAATGAGAAAACTGTGTGTGATCTAGATTTCACGCTGGGACTTTGCGTCGCAGAGTAAGAAGGTGAATCTGTCGGGTTGCTGTGTGCCACCACCAAGTTGGGGGGGGGGGTCATTGCTTGTATTAATGACGCATGGGAAATTAAACTGGGTTTTATTTCCCTCACCATCTGTACCCAATTATGGCATATAGATGGATTTTGGCTAAAGAAACAGCCCCCCCCCCCCCAACGCAGATAGTCGTTTGATTTATGGGACTGTGTTGTGACTGGACGTGCGGTTTATTAATATCCTTATTTACATAATCGTACAGCTTAAAGTAAGGCTTACTGTTTTAGGTTTACAAAGTAATTTACAGAAAAAAATAAAAATGGAGTATCTTTACAGGACCTTGGCTTAAACGGATTTTCAGCCAAAAGGAGTGAACACACTTATAGGCTCCTGCATCACTTTGTCGCTGTAGTCACGGCAACAGCCCAGATCCTGCGCCCACCCAATATGTAGGTAGGGACAAAGAAATTGACATAGAAATTGTAGTTTGTATCCTGTCCCCTAGCAACAGCCAGTCAGTTCAGAATATGACAGTATTTGATACCGGTCATGTAAAACTGTACTTTTGACTTGGATATTAAGTCGTTTTTTCAGAATGTAACATTAAGACTTGGGGCTTTATGCCAGTGCTAGTCAGGTTTTGGGAACATTTTTTGTGTGTGTGTGTGTACAGCACATTTGGAATATTCATCTCAGCCCAGTGAGTTGCACCTAGGCCAACTAGGCAGCAGTTTGCAAGGCAGAGAGATGCAAAGCCCAGGAGCAACGGCGCACGTTTCTGCTCAGGATAAGAAACACACCTACTTTTGAGCATCAGAAAGACGTGGATGTGGACGGGGTTTTGGATATGCTCGAATGCCATTTTGCCAGTCTTTTCCAAAAGGCGGTCGATGGAATGAAAGAGGGAGGCTGTATTGGCACAGCTGAACCAGTAAAAAAAAATAAACCAAATTCCTGTTGCATGTAAAGAGGAATTTTAAGTGGAATACTCTCTTACATTGAACAACTTCGTAGGATTAGTGTCTTTTTCAGAATAAAGCCCTATCTAAATATTTGAAGTGATTGGAGTGTTGTCCGAGGACTTGTTGCAACACTTTGTCGCTTATTTTTTTGGACAGGTTTCCTAGGTAACCCTCTTGTATATTTCCCACCCAAAATGTATTAGAGGGAAACTAACAAACGATGCTGACATGATGTATCAGCATGGTGTAATTGGTGGCAGAAACCAAAGTCGTGGACGGTTCTTAGCCTGTGTTTCCATTCCCCCTAGAAATGCGCAAAACCCAAACGTCGCAATAAAAAACTGGAAATGGAAAAACCTACATTTCGAAAAACTTTTCCAATATCTAAAGTTAAAACACTTTTACGCTCTCATGAGGTAGTTTTTCTGACGTATCAATATAAAAGTTTACACAAATGTGCAATTGAAACACTTTTCCCACAATTCCCCCGTCACTGGCGCCACTGGAGTTGACGCAGGGGTCATGTGACCAGTTCATTTAAAGTCCATTTCCTCAAAGTGAAGTCTCGCATGACGAGAATTTAAGAGGATTATGGGAAATCGCGACACGAGACTTTATGAGAATCACAGCTCACTCGCAAAACGCCGTTCGACGGAAACACATACGAAGCGCGATTGTAATTTCGAAAATCTCAGTTTTCATTCTACGGAAAACTGTAACGGAAGCGCAGTTACTGTTAGTATCACTGAACCATGCCTAGTGTCTTTACCATTCCTTAATCAAGTTGTTTTAGTTGTACAAAATGCACACGGATTAATGAATTAGTAAATGCTCTTTGTGATTTGTACAAGGAATCATTTAAAAGCAGAAAGGCTGCCATAGCAATAAAAAGAATTAAGAGAATTAGGGGGAGAAGATAGGAGCTTTTTTATTGTCTTCTACAGTACTAAAAAAAAAAAAAAAAAAAAAATCACGGTTCTGTTTTTATACACATGACATTTGAGAAGTAAGTTCTGTCTGAAACATACTTCTCACTGAATTGAGAAGGTGTGTCCAAACTTTTGACTTGTAGTGTATATATAAATATATATATACACACACTACACCACCAGGGCTTTGGATGCTTTCATATGTTGCCATGGAATCCCTTAGGTTAGCAGAAAGACCCAGTATTAGCGGTTGTGTGTGTGTGTTTCCAGTATCTGTCTTCCAGATGTCACTTGAACTGGCCACTGCACAGACCTGTAGGGACCTACACAATCTACAGCACAGAGAGATGTGTTCATTTTCCAGCTACCTCTGGCTACTTCTTTTAAATTAGAAACTGTGAAACCTTTCCTTGGTAATCCCCCATTCCTGCCTCCACTTTATGTTCCTTGGAATGACCTACAAATCGCTGAGGTTGCTCTTGATAATTTCAGCCAGCTGTCTCCCGGTAGACTGTCTCTCTGCTCGCGAGCAGGACCCTGCCAGTAACATAACCGAACGTGCGGTTAATGCGGAGATTACGAGCGTCCGCAGTTTTGCAACTGCAGCGGCACCGGGGGCTCGTTCAACCCAAACGAGAGGTGGCATCTTAGCATCCTCGCGTCACTTGGCGGCACGTCCGACGGGGCTCAAAGGTCGGCATCGAGTTCCATTTACCAGACGGCTCTGAAATGTCCAGCTCGGGTGTCAGACGCACCTGCAGGGGCTGTTCACATTTTAAGGGCTTTTTTGGCAGCGGGGAGGCTTTCTCAGACCTGACCGGGTCACGAGGAATTTGTACAAATGTTATTTCCATTGCTGTAGCTATCATTTTGCAGGATTATCCCTGCCAAGTTAATTTGGTGCTGGAGTTTTATATCGGCGCAGGCAGCTGCTGCCAATATGAACCTCGCGGGAGAAATAGTTACACAAGATGGATGTGCTGTTGTGGTTAGACCATCTCTCACCCTGCCTTCATTTATCAGGATGTGACCAAGCTGGTAGAATAATCTACCTCCGGGAGAGGGTAGAACACAACAGATGGATTATTGTGATTTACCTGACACCCAAATTACATCGTAAGTAATCCTTCTGGAGGTGGAACACACTGGCAACATTAAAAATGGTGATACCATTGGAATTATTCCTCCATATTAAAAGGAGACTTCTTCTTCTTCTTCTCACCCTTAATTTGGAGAATTAACCTCCCCTCCTGCATGCCTGCCTGTTAAGCCAGGAGAATTTGTCCAAGGCTTCATTATGGCGGAGTCATACGTATAATGAAGCAGAGGGAAGGGAGCGCAGCATCTTGTAAGCTGGAAATCCAAAGGCCAAGTTAATATTATGGATCCGCTGGGATGCCCTCGAGTAGCCTCCCTAAAACTGTTTGCATCAGTCCCGCTCCCATGTGGGGGAGCGGTAAGCCAACCCGACTTGGTAATAGCCCGCGTTTAGTTAATTCACACATTTTTCTTGGCAGTCGCAGGCCACCACTCAATCCGCACACATATCCCTATCATCTATAGCAGGAGGCTCGGCGCCGTTAAAGACGGGGCCCGGGCTGTTAACTAGGTGTGAAACGCTACTGCGCGGGATTACTAAATGTCTCCTGGAGAACCTTAAGAAATCAGGGAATTAAGATGAAACAGGAAGCCGCTCTGAAAAACATCACAGCCTGTGGCGCGTCTCCTCATCATCACACAGTCGCGGGGAGGAAAAAGCGCAGTCTTTAATAACTTGGCCCGCTGCAGTTCGCCGAGTGGAGACGGGCGATTGTGCGGAGGTACTCCTGAAATCCTCGCGACTGCAGGATTTTGACGAAGATTGCGGGTTGGTTTCCTGGGAGATGCTAAACGTTCTCTCCGAATATAGACATATTCTCACGAGTATACAAGTTTATTTTGTGAGTACAAAAGCAGAGAGAAGAGCTCTACTGGAGAGAAAGTTTCTAACAAGCCCCCTCTGAGATTTCTTACTCGGCTGCCCAATCCTTCACCTTTTCTCGGCTCAGGACACCGTTGCTATCTTTATCCGTGTGTGGGACACATACTACACCTTAGAAAGTATGTGTTTCCCAGTGGGAAGATGTATTTAAAAGCACCGCAGTCAGTTGCATGATTACAAATCTATCATGCAACTGTAAACCACAAGCATTACACAGAGCAGAAATGTATGAGGACGAACCTATAATTTAATTGGATTAACTGGAGCTTCTGAGTAATAAGTCAGCATTGAGTATAATGTGTGACTGTGTATCTTCTTTGCTCTAAAAGATTTGCAAATCATTCAAGTAAACTTATAAGTTACTGTTTTAAAATCAACTTAATGCATTTGGAACGTTCCTAACATTAAGATCCACGGCATATTTCATTGTTTTGTTGTGTACTTTTATGCTGAGCAGTCTCAGTGAAGGACTACCTACACCCTGCCCAACCCTAACCACACCATATTTTGTGGCAATAAATAACGTACAAAGTTCTTAAAATGCATAGGAGTGTACAAATTTAATTGTATGAGAGCGTATTTGAAGACCACAACCTTGTAGCTTCATTTAAATTTCTCTTTAGGTCAATGACGTGAAATGTATGAGAAGATTACAGCATCACCCAACTCACAGAGAGACAAAAGGTTTAGAAGACGCAGTATTTCCTTTTATTTTTCACAATGTTAGCATGTAAACATGCTAGAACCTGTGATGCTTGGTGACACAGGGGTTATAGGTTAAATCTGGTAAACTTCAATCTGCTATTTAACCTCCTGAGACCCAAGCATTTGTTTGGAATGCATCTTAATTAAGATCTTAAAATAAGATTAGTATTTTTAGGTATTTGGTATTAGTAGGACACAAGAAGTATAAAACATAAGATCATCTTCGAACTGGAAGTAGTAGTAGGGATTATTTCACTGTATATTACAATGTACTGTAAGTCACAAATGTATATCAAATATAAAAAAGAAGAATTTTAGACGATGAAATCCCAACGTCCTCAAATGAGTACTTGTGAATTTGTTAAATGTTCGTGTCATATCAAACTAGAAAACTTATTACGCATAAATAAATAAGTATGTTGACCCTTCTCTACCAGTACATGACAGACAAAAGTGTCCCTTTATGTGGACAACAGGTTTAAATAAAGGAGAATAAGCTGTCAGAAACCTAAGGCTTAACGTCCCCATATGAGGACCCCCGGTCTCAGGGGGTTAATGTGAGTTTATGTGGCTCCACCTTCATTATAGACAACAACAAAGAACTGTGCAACACCACAGGTTCCCTAGACTGTTCAACTAATTACAACGGAGTGATGTTAGTGGGGGCCTTTGGGTCCTATGAGTGGAGAGGAGGGTCACCCCATATGTCTAAGTAACATCCACACAAATGAATGCCAGGTCCAAATGTTTCCCAGTGGAGCACTGAATTGTCACAAGATGGCTGATGTTATTTACTTTTCCTGTCAGTGGTTTTAATGTTGTGGCTAATAGGTGTAGCCTGCTGACTACGGTGTAACAGCTCATGAATATCAGTACCCGACTGCATGGCATTCTGTCCACACGCTTCCAACTAAAAAGGTCAATCTGCTGGAGGTGGTGCGCGAAAAGGCAGGTATCACAAAAGTCTGTAGTATCGTAACGGCACACAACTTTGAGTCTGGACCAGAGAGGAAGACAGAGCGCCACTGCTGTGCTAACACCTGTTAGCATGGCTGAGAACAACTGATTAAAAGCAGATTTACTATGTAGCAGTTTATCATGCCCCCCCCCCACAACAAAAAAATTAAAAACAACCCAGCTCGTGGCGCGCCAAAAGGATTAGGAACAAGTGCCCAGAAAACATTACACTTATAAAAGCATGCTCGACTTTAGTCCTACAGTTATTTAAGTGGCTCTGAGTTTATTTTTTCCCAAGATCAATGCAAAACTTTAGAGACAGTCAATTGAAAGCGCTTCAATGTGCTCATTAAATTTCTCCACTTATGTTCTCATGATATTCCCTTTGACTGTTTACAACGCAAAGAACTTATTTTTACATGCACAGACACATTTTTACGGAGTGGTTTACCGAACTCTGGGGTTCCCGAGCGTAGAACAGTGTTTACAGATGTGTCACAACTGTCAATGTGCAAAGAAACGCGGGTGAAAAAATGCCACTGCAAAACAGTTTTATATCTCAGTCTTGGAAATGCTACCATAACAACATTTGGCCCCTCTTTTTATTACATTAGTGTTGTTGTCTGCGTTGTTTTCTTCACTCCTCGATATCTGGTTTTCCCCCAAATTCTCTCCGTGAGTCGATTTGGATCTGAGTCACTTCTGCTGCTCTGTGGGTTTTGAAGGCCTTTCACTGGAAATGGTGAACATTCCCATTGGATTAATTACCAACCACCTCCTCTGGTGGAAAAAATAAGATCAACAGTAGATTGAACTTTGATCCAAGTGTAGAGAGCATGCCTGTCAGGTCTCGTAAAGAGAGAGTGGAGGGAAAGAGGCCCAGGAGTGTACGACAAATGAAAAGGCGGCCATCTGAGGGAAGAGGTCAGATAAGGTAAAAGGACATCTCCCAGCAGCTATTTTGCAGCTGTATCCTGTACTCATTTGTCCCATTATACCACACATAAAACACTAATATAAGGTTTCTACTTGTAAGAGATGAAAGGAGATGAAAAGGTGACTGGCACATCTTTTGCAACCGCCTTAAGCACATGCGCTACTACACGGCACTGTCCTGACAATTAACCAATGCTGCTACTTCATGACATCAAGGTTTACTCTGTAGAACACACTAAAATAATACTGAAAATAATAATAAAAAAGATTAAATGTTATCAATGTTATTTTTGAAATAGTTATTCATATCTATGAATCCAAACTGCTATGTCTGTAATGTCAACAGCAGCGTGACCGTCTACTGTAATAATTGCAGTTGGTGTTGTAGTTTTTTTTTTCTCATCCACATAAAACTAAAATTGGGGAAATTTTGGGGGACACCCTAAAAAACCCCACAAACAACCGACACAACACCTTTTTTTTTTCACCCTCTTGTTCTACCACTCCATTTTTCACACCTTTTCAAAAAAACTTCCGCCATTTCTCGCAGCGTGTCAAGGTTGGAGGTTGTGGTGAGGTGAGGACCCAAATGCAGGACTGATGAGGCACGAAGTTCAACAAAAGGTATTTAACAATCAAACAAAAAAATCGCTGCGCAAGGCAGGAAATACAAATTACAAAAATCTAAAGAATCATGACCTGACTTGACTTGATATGATAACAAGGACCATGGTGACATGGGGATGACATTAACAACGTGACAAGGAACAAAGGGAAAGCAGGGCTATATATACACAAGAGGGGTCAGGGCAGACAAGACACAGGTGAAACACATGATGACAATCAACACAGGTGAAACCAATGAACAATCAATGGACAAACTAGGACCACAGACAGGAACAGCAGACCTTAACAAAATAAAACAGGAAACACAGCATGACATAACATAACCACAAGGAAACATGAACGACAGGAAACTAAGAAACTTGGCAAAATAAAAGAGGAAACACAAAACCTGATTCACAAAATAAAAGACAGACAAACCATGACACAGCACAACTTTCCGAACGGTATGTCAGTATATTAAAAATTCATATCAAAACAAAACAAAAAAAAATATATACTGGGATTCGGTATGAACCGGTGTACCGCCGACCCTATCTCAACCTACAACTCAAACTGTGTCAGATTAACATTTCACAAAGTAAATCTATCAAACAAGATAACATGTGACTGACAAAAGATTCCATAGAGAAACCAAGTGACGGCAAGGAGAGCCAAAAGGAAGAGAATAGCTGGGAAAAATACCCACAAAGATATTTCCAAAATCCATATGGGTATACATTTTCTAAAATTAGGTAATAAGTTACATGAGACATCTAAGTTCATCCTGATAAATTATTCATTGGTAACCGCTGCGCAATTGCTGCACCGCTTTGCATATGCCCCTCAAACCTGAAGCTCCATTTCATTCGCACACGAAACCCGTGATTGTTTATTGTGTTACGGATGTATCACTTCAAATAAAATTACTGCCCTTGACTGATGTAGAAGACTCTTCATCCGAGATAGGACGCGTGAGCCTTCACCTTCCCTCTTGTCATCTTCAGTGGCAATCTATCCTCATTGTGTGCACAGACCGGAACAGGGCGTGCTTCTCGCCACGTATCCGTTACCACAATCTATAATTTAAATGGCAGCCGTTGTTTTAATGACGACATCATAAGCACTTATCCACCTTCGGAAGGAGCGCCGGCCGTGGGAGGATGCGATGTGAAATTAAAATAATGAATAAAAGATTAGCCGGAGGAAACTGGGGCTCGGTGTGAGAATCGCAGCTGAGTCGCGGTTTTGAACGCGAGGGCAAAGGCCACGCTTCTCACCAGCCTCCTGTGCAGTGAGGAACTGAGGAGCGTCCGATGGCTGTGTTCATAATTTGACCCGGCGGCTCATCACCCAGGTCACAGTCAGGACCTTTGGGTGGAAGACGAAGGGAGATTAGATTCTGATCCTTTGGTCGACAGTGTATCCGATGTGGATGGTTGTGATGGATGATATGGGTATTATGACAAATGAATCCACTCTAATCCACAGTAAATGCTTATCTTCAAGGTTGTGATTTACATGGTTGTACCCGGGAGCAGAAACTCGGGGGTTTGGGGAAGGTGGTGACATACCTGACAGGTCAGGGGGCCCCTGCTTGTTTTATTGTCACTGCTCTTTGCAGTACATTTTAGACATACAATCCTATTTCCAGATGTTGGTGTAAGGATTCATTTCACACCTCAGCAGCTCGCCTGGGTTCTCGGTTAATTTGCACTCGGCAATGATGCTTTTTTCCAATTTAATTCATTTATTTAAATACAAATCCACAGTTAAAGCTCATATTTTACGTTTTTATCACAACTTCTACAAGCATTTATTTACACGAGTTATCTATTATTTTTGTTGGTTTTGAACCATATCAAACGTACAAAATACGGTTGAAAATCGAGTTTGAGAAATTACATTTCCAGCACAAACACGCTGAAGTTTAACACTTCCTTGTGTAGCTGTGATTCATTTCTCACCGAATCCTGCTGGCTGCTTCACACAAGTGACACACGCAGCGTTGCTTTTACTATAAAGCAGACACAGACAAGGCAGATTTTCCCGTTACCGCTTAGAGGTTAGAGCTACTCCTGACACCTTTGCAGCCAACATTGGTTGCTAACCCTGAGCAGTTGCAGAGCCGTTTCGAGTACAAGTGCACTAGCAGTCAAAAGTTTCCTCTGGTACAGTTGGTCACGGTTTCATCCTACAACAAGGCAGTCACCCAAAACTTTAGCTCAAACTGTACCAGAACTACCTCATGATAAAAAAACAGATGGAAACTTTGAAAACATGGAGTCTCTAGACTTTAACCCAATGGAGCTGGATTGAGATGAACTGGACAGAAGAGTGAAAGCAAAGTGACACACATTTCTGGGAACTTCTGCAACTTTTACTCATTTCAGAGCAAAATAAGACACTAAGTAATGGATGCACCATAAAGGAATGGTAAATAATTTATACTACATCCAAATGCTTATATATCCTTTTGTTTCTGCAGAGGGATCCCCTCAGAAAATTAAAATATCCTTGATATCAGAGTAGGCAGTGTCAGCATCATCAGCAGCTATTTGTCACCGGTGTTCCTCAACCAACCGGGAGGCTGCTCCAGTGTCACACGCCGTGTGAGTGAGTGTACCACCCTCACAGTGGCCTCCTGCTGAACTTTAATTACTGTGAGTGGCTGTGGTGGGAAAACATATTTATTTTTTCCAGCTGACACAGCAAAGACAACCCCTTTGTTCCTCCTTCCAACTGCCTCTGTCATGCTCCTGCCCCGACAGCACTTCCTGTGTTATTGGTGGACTTCAACCAAAATCCACTTCCTGCCTCTGAGAGGTCGCGGCGGCGAGGATGAGCAGATGGTTTCGCAGACGAGAACGTACAGTAAAATGCATTGCTTCTGCCGGCACTGGCGTTCGCAATCCGCTCATCAGCTGTTTCTGTAGAAAAAAAAAAAAAAGCCTTAACGGGAAACCGGCCGAGTCGGCAGACGTTCTGCTTACAGTCAGATCTGAGTCATTAGCTGTCTGCTCATGTCTTCATTTTTTTTCTTATTTGCTGAGGGGGACCTATAAGTGGTCCCAACGAGGGAAGTGGCTTCAGCGACAAGATTGTCCGTGAACGACAACCTGTTTTCTCAGTATGACAGTGGACATCTGAAATCAGGCTGTGAGAGGAGGTTGAGAGTACTCGTGGGTAGCTGCCTACAAGGACTCTGTGGACAGAATGTGCTGTTCTATTCTCAAGGTCTCCGAGGTCTCTGTATATTCCTGTGTTTTGTCTGCTCCAGCGTGTCATTTTTCATGTTTTCTAATCTACATCAGGGATTTTCCAGGTTTTTCAGACCAAGGACCCTCAAACTGATGGCGAGAATAAGCAGGGATCCCCTACCTACTAAATGTGTTTTATATTAAACTCGGCCTAGAGCTATTTATAAATATACATTATTATTATTACAATTTTGCATTCAGTACTAAGCTATTCAAATAATACACATGTTAATATTAATTTTTTTATTATTATTATTTCAACATGTGCAACAGCGGCTATGTAACCTCCATTTATCCCTTTATTAAATGGGTTGGATCATGTTAACGTGTATTTAAAGAAATTTAAAACTATACATAGACCTGTGTCACTTGTGTTAATATGTTATTAAAGGCAGTGACACAATTATAAGAAAGGACAGATGCAACACAGCAGCAGTCAATGCACAGTGAGTTACAGATAATGACTTTTTTTTTTACATTGTGTTCCCTTGTTTTTGAGAAAGAGCACATGCACATGCATATTCATATTGTCTGTACGGTAATGCATGTTTTTAGTCTTTTTGTGTATTGAGCTCCTGTTTCAGTAGATTATGATCTAACACAAGGTTATAAATCGAGTGTCTTTGAGAATTTAGCGACTCTTCTTTGCGTCGTCATGGTAATATGGCTCAGCCTTGCCTGAGCCTTATCGTCTCGCTCGGTGCACAACCCGATGTTGCATTCCAGTCTCCAGTGTAAGCTGTAATCTGCCTGTTGCTCCCGCAGATAAGAGGAGTTTAAGATGTCATGGGGTGTACACAGCAACCAATGAGAAAAGATAGTCTGACATTTAACGAGAGGACTTCCCCCGCTTACGTGAAAGAAAACACTCGGAAACAAATTGTACTTGCACGACGTCCAAAGGGGAAACAAGCAGGAAAAGTTTTGACTTCCTCTTAAAATCCATTATGCCCAACAGAAACCTTTTCATCTTCTCCAGCAGTCGAAGATGAAGACAACAACACGGAGAGAGATCTGCGAGGAGACATTTTAACAGTTTTCTGTGACGGGGAACAAGGAGTTCTCTGTTAGTCTGAGAGATAGTGAGTGCTTTGCTTTGAATCAAAACAAAAAGGGTATTTCATAGGCCCGTCGGCACTCTATGCAATTAATTTCCTCCATTTGAAATTTCAGAGAACTGAAGAAGTAGGACAGCGAGCTCTGCGCTGCACAGACTCCAGCCAGGTATAATGATAAACCGCCGCTGTGGTCTGATGAATGATTTAAGAGCTGTGGAGTGTTTTTGTCATTCCCTATTGTCTGGGAACATTCACAATGGACACGACCGCGAGTCACGTAAAAAACAGAACGGCATTAACACACTGCAATTGAAGCCTTGCCTATTATTTTTGTGTTACCGCTCAGCCGTTCGGGGTCTGCTCAATCAATGCCAAAGAAAGCAAACTTTCATCTTCAAAGCGCAAGGAAGGCTGTAATGTAGCCACTTTGAAATCTGATTTGCTGCTTACTGATGGCTAAATGGCGGTTAACAACAATGGATTCAGAATGGCAGATTCATGAAATACAAAAGAGATATGAAGCTTTTCACGGACATATCGACAGCGACGAGCGCGGAGAAGAACTGTTAGAGAAGAAAGGCAAGGTAGAAAAGAGGACGACGAGAAGAAAAACGACAAATCTGCTTGATTGCCTGTTTCACTGATCGGCCCCCGAATGACAGGGTCGACACTATGGAGAGGCCTCCCTCTGATGAGTGATTAAGGCCGTGGCCAATTCCATTTGCGCCGCACGGGGAGGGAGCCATCAGTCCAGCACAAGGGGCATTACCACCGATGCCTGTGTATTTTAAGTTAATTACAATCATTACGAATGTGAGTTATCGTTGTGGTTAATGAGTTTGATCTTTGCAGTCAGATGGCATTTTCTTGTCACTTGGAGACTCCCTAAGTGAGCAATAATTTTCCTCTTAGTACCACTTTCTGGTGGAGCATATCTAATAAATGATTCGCAATTCCTACTTTATCGTATTATTGTTGGGAAATCATTGGTAACAAGTTTCTCAATGTCATTAACAACAATAACATTATGACCACTGAGAGGGGAAGTTAATAACATTGACCATCTTGTGACAATTCAACGCGGATCCGCATTCATGTGGATGTCATTTAGTCATGTACCACCCACCTAGACCAGACCAGACCAGACCAGACCAGACACCCCCTCAGCCATAGGAACGACACTCCTCGATGGCAGCAGCCACCCCCGGCAGGATGCAGCCTGACATGAAAAACAGCACAAGATGTTGACCTGGCCTCCAAACTGACTAGAATCCCCTCAACCCATAGGACCCAAAGTTCCTACTAATATCTCTGTGTTACCAGACACCACAGGACACCTTCAGAAGGTCCATGTCCATTTTCTGATGAGTCACAACAGTTTTGGAGGCACAAGGCACAAGACCTACACTATATTAGGAAGGTGGTCATA
Source organism: Mugil cephalus (assembly GCF_022458985.1). Taxonomy (NCBI): domain Eukaryota; kingdom Metazoa; phylum Chordata; class Actinopteri; order Mugiliformes; family Mugilidae; genus Mugil; species Mugil cephalus. Next base: position 7,297,276 of record NC_061785.1, on the reverse strand, counting down.
ATGTTATGCCTGGTCTGTTATGTATGTTATGCCTGGTCTGGTGTATGTTAATGTACCATATAAAGAATTCCTAATGACTAACAAATCAAGAATCGCAGAGATTGATTAATATTGGTGAAGCTCACAACCATACGTTTGCCTCATTGGCACTTAATGCCATATAAAGTGCTGATAAATATTTATTATTAATCACTGAAGCAACAATGAACCCTTCTAGAAACGCCGTGCGAGAGGTGATAAAGCACAGTTGTGGTAAACATCTCTCTTCTGTGCGGAAAATGTGAAAGGAAGGATGCAACCTTGCGTCGTCTCCGTCCAGCGCCCTATAGACATACCTCGGCTTGACTCATCTCCTCGTGTCTGACGACAAGAGCAACGTATTTGCTTCGCGAAAGGAGCAGATCTGTCAAGCTGCCACTGCCGCAGTTAGCCGACTGATTGACTGAGACGCGACTTCCCTCGAGAGTGACATTCTCCCGTCAATGACACAGCCCCCCTTTTTTTTCCTATTTGCATTTTCCCTTCATCTCTCAACTCCTTCGCCCATCGCTCTCCCGCCACGTTTAACCCCCGTGGCCCTTTTCCTCCTTCCATCTGTCTAAAGCGTCCAATTGACTTCGGCGCTGATGAAGGACGCAGTCGGTCAATAAGTGCTAAAGACACCGCGGTTACAGATGATTGCGTGTGCTCATCAATAGCAAACAGCGGGGTTTGTTGTTAAGTATGATCCTGAAAATGTCATCCTACATCTGGGGCTTTGATTACAGTGTAGCGTCCATCTCTGTGATGGAACATCTGACCGGCAGTAATTACATTTCTGCTAAAAGCAAACCTCTTAGTCCTTTCCAAAGCTTTGGAGCTTTGGAAAATTTCTGAGTTTGGTAAATGGGATGCTGCACCAATACGGTGTATTTAAATAACATTAAGTTGTAATAAAAAAAAGCTCTCATACCAAACCTTAAGATGTGTAATAAAACTTTAATTGAAGTAGTTATATATTGCTTTCAATGATTATTCTTTTTGAAAGTGATACAAAAAGAATACTGCTCCGGCTAAAAGCAAAACATATTAAAAATCTAACATCTTCCTCTCACGGAAGTTGCCATTATTTCTATAGCTGTCTCCTTGTGAGACAGTCGCTGTGCGGCATGAAGCAGAAGGCTCAGCTGGAGGTAAATGACATTGCTTGAGCAAATGTGTCAGGCACTCTCCTGTGGTCTTCTTATCAGTGCTGCTGCAAGCTGCACGCATACACCAATGGCGAAGGCGGCCGCACGGTATCAGCGGCGGTGAGGAGGAGCGATGACTCACATCCGTGGAGCCCTTATCTTATGATGTATGCGGGCAGGAGCAGTTTGCAGGTGTATCACACTTCATGGCTGTTTCCAGGCAGTTTCTAGTGTGGAGATTTTTCGAAAATATTACCGAGGCCTTCGGCCAATTCCTGAACATCCTGCCCAGTCTTTGAAGTGTCCTCGACCCTCGTCTCTATTGAACTTTTGTCACTGTGCTACATTTGAGATCCCCAGGTTCTTTAGACACCGGCCCTCCTCTTTATCTGTGGATGACTGTTGATCCATGTGACTTCACACCGAGGAATACTGTTTTTTGATGATATAATCCCTCCTCGGGTCGGGGCGGGGTATCGCTTATATTTGCGTGTCTCCCCAGGAGAGGCTGACACACAGCCTGGTAGTTCCTCGGCTGAATGCATCCCTCGCCCTTATCACTCCCTCCATATTGTGACTCAGATGCACTGGGAGGAAATGAGGGGGCAGGGGGAGGGTGTTACTCTGCTGTCTGATTAAAACAGGAAGGGGAAGAGGAAGTGAGATTAGTTTAACTGCATGATATGATTTATGCACAGTTGCCACAATCAAAAACCAAGAAACCCTAGAAAGTCCATTAGTCTTCATTTCAGCATCAGAACCCAGAAGATGAAAACACTGAGACAGTGTTGATAGCTTCCTCCCTCTTACTCTTTCTTCTTCTTCTTTCTTTTTTGTAGGGAAGTCTCCAAAGATGAGATGGGCTGTTCTCCACAACCCATCATGGATATCATGTACTGGCCATTCCCCCATCCCAAGATGTCCTTTCTGGGCGGCTCCGTAACATCTCCCAGCGCCTAAAGCTGTGACACAAAGGACTCGCCGGCTCTGGACACCATGACACAGATGGACTACAAATACAGCCTCCTGGGCTCCACAGTGGACGACTACCGCAAGAGACCGCTGCTCCTTCAGGTGGACGATACGCCTATGAACCTCTTCGCAGTCCTTCAGGTGAAACGGGAACTGCCGAGACGCTGGAGTACCCTGGGCTGCTTCCGCAAGATCCGCCTCTACAGCTTCCTGTTCGGCCTGGCCGTCACGTTCCTCATCATGGCTTCGTACATTCTGACGGGGGACAAGAAGGGTCTCCTCCTCACCCCTTCCCCTTACCACTTCAGCAGCCTGGTGAGCCCGGGACCTTTTGCCTTCAACCTCTCCTCGGTCAAGGACTACGAACATATCAAACTGGTGGTCAAATCCATCACGTCCAAGGTGGAGTTTCGCAGCAGTCGACAGCTTCCAAAGCTCAAAGCGCTGGTTAAGAGTGAGCCACATGTGAGTAGCCAAACCATATTATCGGCTTTTATATTACGTACCCAGAAAGGATGCAAGCTTTTGTCAAAGAAATTTGATTTGGTATCCGATCAATTTTGTAATTAATATCTCAGCATGTTATAATCTAAATGTTATATGTCTTTATTTTAATCATAACTAATATGCCTCAGTATGATACCGATCTCTCCTTTAATGGACAATCATAGATGTGTCCTAAAGCTTAATTAGATGCTTGTGAAAAGGCAATTCCAATCAGGATTTGTGCCTGCATGCTGTCTTCACAGGGTTCAATACAGCCACACTGGTGCAATTTTCCACTGTGGCTGCAGTGTCTAATTTAATTTATACAAGAGATAAACCTGCTCTGAACACCTTGTGTAACACTTTATGTCACACCAGATAATTGCATAGGCTCCTATCGGATTTTTTTTTTTTTTCCCGAAGAGATTTAAAGCTCAGCCCCGAAGTCGTCCAATGCACTGGCCCACCGGCTTTTTCTCCGCATCACCTCAAAGCCTGCTTCAATTATTTGTTAATCTTAATGATAATGGCTTGTGTCGAGGCTATTTGCAACGTAACTAATTTCTTATTGAACAAGCTAATGAATAGGAGTAGTGTGGCTGCGGGGACAATCAATATGTCATCTGCGGATGGATCCGGCATTAATTGTCCCTACAGTGGCTGCATCTCGCAGGCAGCGTGTAAGTCATGATAACACGGTTCTGTGTTTGGTTTGATCAACAAAAACTCTTTGAAACGTGAACAGAATATCGTCAAAAAGTTGTGCCAAATTAAGAAAGAAACCTGTCTGCAATACAAGCCTATCAAACCCACACCAGTAAGGAAAAAGAGGATTGACTTCTCATCTGACTCAGTAGAGATGTAAAAAGTAAAATGTATCTAGCCTGCTAGAAACGAAGAATTTGACAAAAAAAATAATGTCTACTCATGGTGTGTTGCCAAGGTTGAAATAGTATAATTCTTGGTTCTTAGTTCTTTAATGTTCATAGTTTGGCCGCAACCTTGTGACAAACGTGTGATTTTTGTGGACCAAATCAATATTCTATCCCTGACATTTGAAGTCCGTCCTAATTAATGTTAAAATATCCTGTCATCTTCTTCAATTAAACATGGCAAATCACACAAAGAATTTGATACGCAATGAGCTGTAGAAACGAAAAACCCTCTGATAGCTACTATTCGGAAAATAGTCTGATGGCAAGAGTTGAAGGATGCCTCCACTTGCAGCCTCCCAAGAAGATGACAAAGAAGATGAAGTTGGCATAATACGTGCTAATAAAGGATAAGGTTGTACAACCACACACAGAATTGCTTTCCAGGCCCGGTCGATTGGAGAGCAACCACTAAAAAAGGTTTAACTGCCATTATGTCACTACCGTGTCTACGGAAAGATGAAATTAGTGCATCATTGTTCCTATAAACTCATGCTTTGAGTGCACTTTACACCTATTAATCAAGCTGAATACTTACCATGGTCAAACTATTAAGATAGTAATATTCAAAAATGTGATGGGGCAAGTCTATTGCCTACTTTGTCTGAAATACTTTGGAAGTGTAGTGACTCTGCTTTCTTTTCCTCTGCAGATGTTTTCCGTGATCCCCCGCAAATTCCTGCCTGGCGTCAAGAACCCCTGCTGGTATGAGGAATACACTGGGAATATCACTTCAGATCCATACAGGACAAACTTGTACGGACGGTACTCGCGGCGATTCCGGACGGTTTTTCAGCACTTGAGGAACACTTTCCAGGAACATTTGCTGCGCAGCAACAGGAAACTCTACCGCATGCGGTGCCTTCCTTATTTCTATATCATTGGACAACCAAAGTGTGGCACGACGGACCTGTACGACCGTCTGAGGCTGCACCCCGACGTCAAGTTCACCACTTTCAAAGAGCCGCACTGGTGGACCCGCAAGAGGTTTGGTAAGTAAAACCCACTACGACTATCTTTGGCAGATGCCTCCAGGCTGGCGCACGATAATGAGAGCCTGAGAGTATTGTTAAGTGCAAAATGTGACAGCATCTCATTTTGACGGAGACAAGGCCAAGAAGACAGGCCTGTATGTTTAATGTGCATCACTAAATATTTCTCATATACTTTTTACTGTTGCTAGATGTGCGGGTTGTGGCAATTAAATTCCATCATTTTCACTCATTTCAGTCATTAATTGGGGAGAAAGTCCTATAGGTAGTGAGTGACAACTTCACACTATGTCAAACTAAGAGTTTTCTACATCAAATTCACCAAAAAAATTGTAATTACTGTGTGTCTATCTCTATCTGTGTGTGTGTGTGTGTGTGTGTGTGTGCACGCGTGCGTGCGTGTGTGATAAATTGCTGGATGTGAGCCCTAAAAGTGGCATTTATTAAGTATTTCTGAGGCAAGCAGTTCAATCTCCCAGTGCAATTCCAATGCAATTAACCGAGAGATGAATATTCAAGACCCGTCTCGTGCCGTGCATGAGAATAAACCTAAACTGTTTATTTTCTACCTGAGGGTTGTTAGGCCTAAATTTACAGCTTCGACGGTGTATTTTCAGTCTTTTATTGCCTCCCTCATTCAACATTTTGAATGCTAATCTTTTTTTCTCCTCTCCCCCTAACCCGTGAGCCCGTATGCCATCATTAGTCTCTCACCACCGCAGCTTTCTCATCTTAGCGCATATATGGTTGAGCTCGCGTGGCGACGACGCTCATTAACGGCTGGGATCCAGCCTAACTTTACGTCGCCTTCATCTGTGACATAGATTTGTCTCCGTGGTCGAAGCCACTTGAAAAGAACGTGAGGGAGACGGCGTTTGAAGCCTCGTCGCGCGCTTTGATGCCACACGTGTGGGTGCACTGTTTCTCGCACTTGTTAAGCAAATGTTAATGTCTGCACGAAACATCTCTCCGCCGCAAACGTCCTCTCATGAGTGCTCTAGCTTTTCAGCCTAAGCACATTAGACACCTTAGATTTTATACTCTCATTTAAAAAATAAGAAAGATTTCAATTATACATTTATTTAATTGCACAGCAAATCACTTCAGGTTATGATTGAGCTGTTGCATTTTTTTATTTGAACTTTTTAGGGGCTTATTTCTGTAAATATATGCGAGTTTGGCTGGTGGAAACATTAATGGTACCCGTTAATTAATGGCTTGTTTCGGTCCAAATTTCTTTGACACACACACACACACACAACCCACTGCCACATTTCTGGCTTTCACTGTTGGCAATGGAGGAGTCTGAACAGGTGGCAACGCAAACAAGTCATTTACTCAGACAAAGAGACAAACCCTGCGCGATGAGAAGTAAGAGCCTCCTCACAGCAGACATCTGGTCGTATGGCAGTTCTGTCAACTAAAAGTGTGGCTGCCATCCTGTTTCTTTCTTTTTTTTTTTTTTCCTTCTTCTCGATGAGCATCTGTGATGTTAAAAAGAATCACCACACCATCGCAGATGGGATAAAAAGCAACGCGAGATGCCCAGAATGAACTGAAAATCCTCCGTATTAAACAAAACTGAGACTTATTTAACTTGCGGGTCATGTAGCACCAAAACAAGTGATGTTTTCCACGTAGATCTGAAATGGTTGCATGAATTAAATTTAGCTAATAATGCTGGTGGAACCAGTTTTAAGTAGGCTAAGAGTCTAATTCGGTACCCCCTAAAAAAGAAAATCATCATCAAAAATACCTATGTGTTTTTGTTTTCCCTTACAACAGAAATAATCATCACGACTCATGAATAATCGGAACGTTCTGCAGCTTCAGCAGCACAAGAGGCGCGGCTAATGTTTCCCTGTGTTTGTTAAAAACGTTAAGAAAAATAAATGAATGCAAAGATCAGCCATACGGAGTGATGGCTTCAGACTCAGCTCTGATTACAAAACCAAGATCAGATTAGATAATGGCTTCACACTGCGTTGCACATATAAAGTGTGCAGATAATCTCATAATTCTCCTTTAAGAATGGCAGCTGCGCTATCACATCAGTGGAGTACTAGGACTCGGTTTTCACAGTGATTTCTGGGCGTGGATACGATACATTTTGTTTTTGCTTGAAGCCGTTTTTCTAATTACACCCAGAGCCTGTTTAGACCTTGCATTAAGATCCAATCTGGATTGCTAGTGATCAGCTTTAGGTGCGTGTGTTCAGACCTGCGTCTCCAAACGTGTCTCCAGATCCGATCTCTCAGTTTTGTGTTCACATAAATCCCAACATCATCCACTGTAACAGCTGATCTCGCTAACAGCTCTGGTTCAGGTGTGTGCGTCATGACTTCATATGTTAACTTATTATTTATTGATCTCCACCCTGACGTTGGTGAGACCTCAGAAAAGCTCAGATTAAAGCTCCAACCCTGGAAATTTCCACATGGACCGAAATCTAATGCTAATAAAGTTAATTAATGACATCACTGATTCTTGAGGAAACACTTAAGCACATCTGGCTCCTCATACATCAACATGACCGCATCAATAATTAACACACAATCCCACTCGTGTACTCACTGTAAATAATTTAATTTGTGAATTCTTACTTAGAGTTATTTATTTATTAGTTGGTTAACAGGAAAAATGACAGAATATTTTAAAAGGCTCTCTCATTACTAATTAACTGACATCACTTATAATGCTTCTTCTATTTCTGATGATCATTTATAGTGGTTTTTAGTTTATCTGAGTGAATGAGGCAAAACTCTGATGCAGCGGTGTTGAGTATAGGTCATTCCAACAAAGGCCTGGTCAGAGATCGGATCTTTCAAATGTGATCTTAACGCGTCTTTTACGTGAGCGGATCGCCCAGGTCGTATCTTAATGCAAGATCTGAACAGGATTTCGCTGTAATTCTGTCTCAGGGTGTTACATACCGTTATTGGCCACAATTTCCTTTCGAGAAATGCACCCAAATACTCAGCGCAGATAATCAAAGAGGCTTAACACTCGCAGCCGAAGCGATACCTTTGAAGTTCATCCAGTTCCTGACTATACCGCTAATCCCTCTGAGGCTTTCAAACCCTAATTGGTGGATTGATCAGTCTGCGTGCAATACTTATTTTTTTTATGTGTTTAGTTTGAGTCGAGAATTATCTGAAGCGGTCATAAAGTCGTCAGACGTTTGCTCGGATTCGTCTCGCTCGCGCTCGTGTTTTACTGCGGCTTGTGATGTCGCGTAGCAGCAAATGTAGCCGTATCCCAAGGACAGAGGTCCCTCTCAGTTATCGTTTCCACCTATTCCCCACGCTTTCTTTTCCCTCTATCCTTGCAGCTTTGTACTTTAGGCTGTATCCATTCGTGATCAACATTCCTCTCTTAAGACCTCCTTTGAGAACGCTCTGAACTCAAATGTGCTTGTTTTGTATTTATTTACTTTTACTCCCCTGGAGGCCGAGCAAAAAGGTGATGTGATGTGATCTGCTCCACATAGCTCTCTCGGTGGAACAGTTTGAATCTTAAGCAGATGCGTCTGCCGTGTACAGCGCCCATCAAGCCGCGCCGCCTATTTGAAACTTGCTTGCTGCGTAATTCATATCAAAATAGAAGAGACAAAAAGAAAAAAAAGGAAAAAGTCCCGAAGCGAGAGGCGCCGGAGCCATCACGCCTCGTATAAGTGTGACCGTTCTGAATGAATTATGATGCAGGCTGTTTGGAGACTTTCCTGTAGTTTTCTAATCATGCTTTCCTGCTAACCAGAGAAGGTGTTTTGCAGGGACGCCATCAAAGCATCACCGAAAGCAGCAGACGCCCGAGTTACCTCATTATTCCCCTGCTGCGTGGATACTCCTAAGTCCCACACCGAATCTCCACAATTGCCTTGTAAATTATAATTATACTGTGCACCACAGCAGCTCAGATGGAAAACACATTTGCCAGTCCTGCATTTACACCATTAACTTGACATTGGCCCTTAATTGGAAACACTAACAGGGACAGAATCCCCAGATGAGTATGGACGGACTGGATCTAAACTGACATTTTACCGAGTCGCTCTGTAGCTAGGACAACACTGAAGCACTAATGAACTCCCCTTGTGCCGCACGGAGAGAGCATGCACGAATAAAAACATCCTTGATGAACACTCACCGTTATTTTGCGCTGTAAAATCAATCCAACTATTTTTTTTTTCCTGCCTTGTAAAGATGTGTTACCTGCCAACAAACATATCCACAGATATAACTATTTACCATGAGGTGTATTTACCTTCAAAGTCTTTATCCGTCAGGCATCATTCGTCTCAGCGAGGGCTTCCATGATCGATACCCGGTGGAGGACTACCTGGACTTGTTCGATCAGGCCGCCTACCAGATCCAGGGCAACATCACAGGAAATACCAGCGGATCCCTGAGACACAAAAGCATCATCATTGGTAGGTTTTTCTCATTTGTGGAAACTACGCAGCGTGCAATAGTTGAATTACCAGCATTCATTTAGGGGTGAACCACAGACTTCAAAAGCTACTCAGAGTCAAGCATGTATTGGTTTTGCAGTCTTACCAGCAGCTGAATAGTTTGGCAAATTGAGGTTAAAACATTTTGAGGGACTGATTTGAGGTTAGGCTGCAACTATCTCTCCACGTGCCAACACCAAGAGGCTAATGGAGTACTCTAATGCGGTTAGCATCTTAGCTTCATATTTACGCAACTTTGCAACAACCAATAACTTGATGAATTAAGTTATACGAGTTATATCGAGTTATATGCATAGCCTGCAAATGTTAATTGAATCAAAAGGACGACATTTGCAAAGGAAGAACCATGTGGAGACCACAAGACAAACACATTGCATTCATTATTACACAGGATAAAATGTTACAATCCCTTGTGCCAAGATCCCAGGCAAAACATATTCAGAAGTCCAGGCCAACTGAAACCCGACCAGCAGGCTAGCAGTCAGCCACCAGCTAGCAACCAACAAGAAGACGGCAGCTAGCTAGCCTAGCCAACAGCACTAGACAGTATGCAGGACATCATTTGGATTTTTAAGTTGGCACCTCCCTTCATCTCAAGAAGGTGTAACATTGAGCTCCGGTGTTCTGGGAGTCACCCTCCTCCATGCTGCCACTACACAACTAGCTTAGTCCTTTTTACTGCTACTCAACAAAATACACTGATTTGAGGTTAGGAAGGACTGCAACAACCTCTCCACGTGTCAACACTAAACCGCTCAGAAGCTACTATAGTTCACCTATGTGGTTAGTGGGCATCTTAACTGCATATTTATGCAACTTTGCAACAACCAATAACTAAAGATGGACAACAAGTGCATGCAACAAGTGTGATGTGTATAGCCTACAAGTGTTAAGTGAAACAAAAGTGTGACAGTTGCAAAGGAAGTTGAGACCACAAGGCAAACGCACCGAAACAAGGCTGGCGTTTCAGGTGCAAGATGACAGTGTTTTATTTACTGGTCTGCTGTTAACCTGTTGAGCAGTGTGCTGCATGAATCCAGTTTAAATCTAACCTTGGTCTGACCCCTTATCCTAGCCCAAAGCCCATAATCCGAAAGCAACCAAACCAGACTTTATATCCAATATGAACTCCAGCCCCGAGATTAACTGTGACCCAGACACAGAATATCATATTCTGCTCGTTGCGCAGTGCAAGCGAAGTAAAGCACAAAATAAAACTCAGCAAACAGCAGAGTGATTCGGTGTGACAGGAAGTCCCTTGTCAGCGTTTGCCTGTTATCATAAAACACCCGCAGTCCATTAGATAATAATTACCACAAGAATTATATTCTAGTGTGAAGGTAAAAACCGCCACGCAAACAACTGCCCTACATCTTGCTAATCAGATCTCCAGTCTGTTTTGGTTGCGCAAACATTTCCTGTCAGACATTACCTCTGTCTTCCTGTTTTGCCGGAGCATCACATCGAGGTTTGCTCTGCTCCCTTTGCTGAATCATATCAGTTTCTCAGGTCATGTCTTGGCGCTGTGATCTGCGCGTGGAACGTGGCCCGACGCGATTCTGTGAACCTCGTCAGGCTGCAGCCAATAGCGTTTAGCTCGGGGCGACCTGACATTTGCCTGGAACTTCACTCGTAATCTTGTCTCCAATATAACGGAGCTGCTATTAAAGAAGCAGGTAGTGGGGCTGAAGCATGGGGCTGATCTGCAGCCGCCACTTTCACTCCAGTGCAGGAAGGTAATTTTTAAGAGTGCCGGTGACTCAGCCCTAAAGAGAAGCTCTAACAGCTTAATAATACCGGACTTCCTTCTGCCTCACTTAGCCTCTTCACTTAAGCACTGTATAAAGGAATCATTGTTTTTGTGTCAGGACAGCATTAATATCCGCAGCGGGGCAGAGAAGTCTTACAGACCTCCTTCCTCTATCTGCATATCCTGTTTCATCCCCTCTGCTTCTGTCTTTTCCTGTCGTCTAAACACCGCTACAATGAATCCGCTCGGCTGCAAAGACGAACTGATTTCAGTTCTCAACAATAGTCTTTTCACACTGGATTGAGTTGGTGCATTGAGTGAAGCTTACCACGCTGCCTTATTTTGTTTCCCTTTTTAAATAAATAATCCTTATAAGGGAGGGGGGGGGGGGAGTGTGCCAAAGGCCCTCTCAGTATTCACACCATGCCCTGGGAGAACCCAGCAAGGTGCAGGCCTACGGCCAGGATCCCGGGCCTCTGATTTTCTTCAGCTCTCGGCCAAGCCCAAGCCACTGTGAAACCCCAGAGGCACGGCCGGGGTCTGGCTGCTTCGTTTGTTTGCCTTATTGCAGCCCTCCTCCCGACGGTGCAAAAATAAGCCCTTCAGACGTTTAAAAAAGGCTTGATCGCAGCGTGCATCATTTTCGGCGTAACAGCATTAGCAGCGATCCCGTTTCACTCTCGCCGTAGTCATCACAGAAAATAGGTCCTGGCTATCATCCCCTTCTCCAAGGAAGGAAGGCAGATAAGGCCCGTGTTGTGTTCCGTCCAAAATACAAGGCGGCCTCGCTCCGCAGATAAGAGGATAATGAGGGCACAGACAGCCTAATGAATCCAGGATGTAATTTCTCACCATAACCCCGATAAAGTTTCTGCTCCCAAATTAGTATGAGAAATGACGTCCTCCCGACTTGTTATGAGCGCAGCCGCCGTCATCCTGCGATTTTCCTCTCAGTTAGAGGTGCAATCGCTCTCGCGTTTTCCTTTGTGCGCTTGAGTTTCAGTGATCTCTCCTTTTATTAATCCGTGACACGTGTGCCAGGACATTTATATAGTGAAGCTGAAAGAAATTACATATGCATCATTTAAGTTTTTCTTTTCTTATGAGAAAAATATCAAGGGGTTTACACCAAGTCAGCCACAAAATTAAAACCGCTGACAGAAGAAATAAATAACACTGACCAACTTTTGGAACTGGTATTCATTCACGCACCGTCCCCCTAGACCAGACCAGGCAGCCGTCACCCGTAGCAAAGCCACTGTCAGTGTCAGAAGAGAACAGCTTTTTAACCAGGAAGCATAACTTTTCAGCGCAGGACAACAAATCATTCAGTATTGTGTTCAATCCGTCTGTGGACAATTAGTTTTTTTTTTGCCACAACTGTGCAAGATCTTTAAAATGAAACTTTAAAATGAACGCTTGGGTTCGAATTAAATTAGTCAAAACACAGCAATCCAACGATCCGAAGCGAGATTTACAGCGTTATGAAAACCGAGAAAGCTGCTTATCCTCGAATTTAAGAGGCGGGGACCACTAAATATTTGGCAATTACGCTTGAAAAAGGATGAAACACTTAATGGATTGTCAAAACATGAGCTAATTGAGTTTCGAGTTGACGGACTGGGCCGTTAATCGACTGGTAGTTTAAGGATTTAACAAAAACAAAGAAACGAAAAGAAAAGCAGCGAGCTACACACTTTGCCGAATGCCAAATAGTGAGGAGGAAGAAAAGCGCGTTGTGTTTTGTCTCTGTGTGACTGATTTTGTGCGTGTTTTCGTTTGAACCACCGTGGGTGTATTTTGCAGGAGAAGCCAGCGCATCCACCATGTGGGATAACAACGCCTGGGTGTATTTCTATGACAACAACACGGAGGGAGAGCCTCCCTTCCTCATCCAGGATTTCATCCACGCTCTGCAGCCGGACGCCCGCTTCATTGTCATGCTCAGGGACCCGGTGGAAAGGTGAGAGAAACCTCGCCGCCCTCAACTGCTCATCTGCACTGAAACGCCAGCGGTGACGCAGACACGGCTCATGCACGCACACGCCTCCGCCGCCCTTATTGAAACTGTTTACGCTGCTGGCGCAGAGTGATAGTTTCCTGGCTTACAGGAAACGAAAGGCTCGTCACAGAAGATGCTTTTGCCGTCACGTAAGTTTCATTTTGACGCCTTCGTCGGACACAGCGGAGAGCTCGCCGCTGAGCGCCCTCTGTTTAAAACTGGGATCACTTTTGATTTTCACTTCACGCGACGTCTGAACATGCCCTCTATAATTGCCTGTGTCTGTCACTTCGCAGCCCGTCCCCAGCCTTCACCCTAAAACAAATCCCGGGGAAATGAACTGCACGCTCGGTTTAGATTAACCGTGCCATTTTATTATTATTTTTTCTTTTTTACAACTTGTTTACAGCTCGCGCATTTCCTCGCTACGGACACCGACACGTCAAACTAAACTGCGGCGGAGCGTTTATACGGTTCGGCGTTTCCAGCTATTTCACGCAGGCTGACATGACGCGAGGCAGCTTACTTCATCATCTGAGCCGAGGCTTCGCTTTGATATGAGTCCAGCGCGTCGGGCTCATTATTTAAAAACTGTCAGAAATTGGGTGAAATCATCACCGTACGCACAGCTTTTATTTATTTTTTGTTTTGCGACCGCGCAATCAGCTTCTCTTTGAACTACTGGAGGCACTCCATGGTGTCGGGCCTTATTTACTGTAAACTACAACGATCTGCGTCTGTGCTCCCGCTGTAAAAACATACAGATTTTTAACAGGCGGAGACAAAACGCAGGGTTTATTAAGTTTCTTTTAAAAATGATTGCAAGCTTGATGAATAATGAGCCGTCTGTCCGTCCCCTGTTGTCTTGCAGGCTCTACTCTGACTACCTTTACTTCGGCATCGCCAACAAGTCCGCAGAAGATTTCCACGAGAAGGTGTCGGAGTCGCTGCAGCTGTTCGAGGGCTGCCTTACGGAGTACACGATGCGTTCCTGTGTGTACAACACTACTATCAACAATGCCATGCCAGTGAGTTTCCCCCTCCTTCCCTTCCTCTCGCCTCGCTCGCGCTTTTTAAACCGACACTTGGCCCGCAGTTTATTGGCGGGTGGGAAGCAAGAAGCAGAAATGGAAGTGAAAAGGAGCCGACGGGGTGAAATCCACGCTTCATTAGCACATGCTTAAAACCTCGCCCGGACAGACTTTATGAAAGCGATTGACGACGTCGTGGGGCGGCTCAGTGCCTCCAGCCTCTCGAGTTTGCCAACGCTGTGAACTTCTTTCCTGCTCACAGAACCCGGCCTTAGTGTCAGCCGGTGCAGGACCCCGGTGTTAGGCCCCTGGCCAGCTTTTCCCAGAGTGCCCTGAGGCAGACTGGGTGAAAGAGGGGGAGGGAGGGGGGGGAGGAGGCTTGTCCCCTTTTGCCTCCCTCACGCTCTAGGCTGCCGGCTCGTATTCAGAAGTCCACTGACGAGCTTCACGGCCCTCCGGGAGCGTGCGTGCTCTCCGCCTCTGGCCTAATTGTCCATCCATGTATATCTATCATTGTTATTAGCCCACGTGAAGAGCGCTGCAGCCCAGCCGTCCTTACGGCACCTTCTCCCGGCTGTGGCTCCTTGATAAAAAGTTTCGGATTTCAGATTAGTCTGGGGAGAAACAAACAAAAAAAAAAAAAAGCTAATAAAATAAACACCAGCTACAAAACATAATTGGTCTCAACTGTTGCACCAAATTAACAAAGGCAGACTTGCCGGCCGGGCTTGTAATGATTTGCTCTAAATGGTTGCAGGGCTTTGTTAAAGAATCTAAAAATCCATTTCTATGACAGTTACCTGGAAATTTGTGGGCTGATTTATTTGCTGGGCTGCAACCGAAGCTTGTTTAACTGTATAATGTTGCAATTTATATTTTAACAACATGTCATAAAAAAATTAAGAAAAATGCCATAAAAGGTCTGGGACCTGACATTGGACCTGACCAGGCACCAGGCCACCCCCATAGCGATGAAACTCCTTTAGCAAGTATCGTAGCCTTGTCAGTACCTGTGGGATGATCCACGTCCACCCTCAGAAGGCCCGTGTCCATTCTCTGATGAGTCACAACCGTTTTGGATTATTGGAGTATTAAGAAAGTGGTCATAATGTTATGCCTGATCAGTGCATCCCCCTCCTCAACCACTCCACACAACACGAGGACAGGTTCACATGCCCACGCAGTGTCTAGCATTACCCAGAAGAATTCATGGCGAAGATGAAAGAGAAAGTTGTTGAAATTCCCCTCCCTCTGTTCATCATCTCTTTAAAAATGTATGTTTATGCGCAGCCTTGTCCTTCTGCTAAGGAGGAGTATTGTCTTGTGTTGATTCCACTCCTTTATTTATTTTTTTTGTGTGCCCTCAGGTCAGATTGCAGGTTGGCCTTTACATAGTGTACCTAACGGACTGGCTGACCGTCTTCAGCAGGGAACAGATCCTGGTCCTGAGGTTGGAAGACCACGCCTCCAACAGGAAATACACGATGCACAAAGTCTTTGATTTCCTTAACTTGGGTGAGTGGGCAGCACATCCTGGAACGTGACCTACAGCTGCATGTGTAATCAAGCTCCTCTCGGGATCAGCGCGAGGGCGAAAGGAGCCGACTGAATACAAATAGGGACGTGTAAACGCGGCGACGGCGGCGATTATTAACAGCGAGGGTGCACGGATCTGATTAAACACCAGTCAGTCATTTTCATATTAAAAGGCCATAACAACATTAGGATTTGAATTCCAGTCTATAAAAAAAAAAAACCTTTGTTGTGAATTTGTTTTGAGTGCTTTGACCTGACTCTGAAGAGCATTTCTTCCACAAATGTCTGCACGCCGCGGCAAAAATAATCAAGAGAGGACGTTCCGCTATAGTCTGCGAGAGCAGTGCATTTATTTTATTAAACAAATTATGTTAACTTTGAAGTGCTTCAGCTTGGAAAAAGAAAATTTAATTTCCACCTGGTATTATTCTGAACTTTGCTGAAAATGCTAACCTTCCCTCAGGGTACGATGGTACAAAAAAAAAAAATCCGTTCTGTCCTGCAGGCACAAAAGCAGCCTTCCTCACTGGTTTATCCCACAGTGTAATTGCCCTAAGGTCAGATTTAGCTCTTCAAAGAGCTGCCCAACAGCATCCAAGGTGCAATCACTTCCCAGGGACTCTTCTGCTTCGAGAGTCCTTTCACAGTGTTTGGTTCCATTCGTAAAGTGCAGCAGCGAAGTCAACGACGGGAGCATGAAAAGAAGGGTTTGTGTGTGTCTTACAGGGCCGCTGACAAAAGAAATAGAGTCGGAAATCACGAGGAGCCCGGCGTCGAACACCAGGAGGCCGGCCGACAAAAACCTGGGACCCATGCTGCCCATCACTAAAGAGATCCTCCGGGACTTCTACACGCCGTTCAACGAGAAACTGGCGAAAGTGCTGCGGAACGACTCCTTCCTGTGGGTGAACGGCTCCAAACTCTGAACGGCCCGTCCCAGCCCCGCTCACTTCAGTAAAGAACCACTGACAGCGTCAGCCAGCCCTCTTTGTTTGGGTTTTTCATCTCTCTCAAGTGCCCATGAAAGAAGAAGAAAGAAAAAAAAAAATCAATGTGTTTTTCTTTTTTTTTTAATTTAAATTATTTTTTTAAGTTATAAAAGCAGAGATGAATCAAAGATTTAAAAGAGCACAAGCGAGTGTGGTGGTTTTGAGTGTGTGTGTGTGTGTGTGAGAGACAGCGTGAGTGGATTGAAGTGATTGTTATTTTTTTGTGGCCAGGTGTACAAAAAAATTAAATAGTGAATTCAAATATATCAAATGCGAAGTCGCGTTGTCTTTTATACACGTTTGATCGGATTGATTCAAAGCGTGGTCCACAATTGAGAACTATTCGTTTTTATTTTTGGAATCTTGTCCTGGGAATAAAACCGATCAGTGAAACAACACCGCCCTCTACTGGAAAATACATGCAACTGCAATATTGAAATTTGCCTTAACCCACCTAGACTGGGCTAAAAATAAACTCTTCCAGGGGGATAAACACTATCTTCAAAGCAAACTTCAAGCATTGATATGATGTATTTGGATGAAAGAAGAGTTTAAAAGAAAATTAAAGGCAAATAAAAGGACAATTACTTTTTATTTGAAGTCAATTTCCCGTAATTGCAGTTCTGATTGAACCTATCGAATAAAACCACATAACAATCTTTTCCACAAACACTGAATAATAACCAAGTAGTAGTAAGCATGGATTAAAATGATTGTGACTGGATGTGAGGTTATGAAATATGGAATATATATTTAACAATTTGAAAGACTTTTCTTGGACAGAAATACAGCTACACATAAATAAAAGGTAACCAGGGACACATAAATTACAATCTATTCAAAAAGATATAAATTAAAGAAATATGACACTCCAACTTGAGTGTGCTGAGGGTGCAAAATACCTTTTCACTACACCAGAGGGCAGACAATACTCAACAATATACAGCTGAAACTTGGACTTGAGACGTTTGGCGAATTAGAGCATTTATACAACAACGCAGAAACCCTGAAGTGTTTTAAGGAAAGAGGTCAGAATTTAAAACGTGTTTACAAAACAAAAATGGCACCTCCTCAATTCTTGCAGCCATTAAATCTTCCACTAAGACAAACTGACCCAAATACCAGAGTAAAACCTCCTGTCATAATTAACACGAAACACAAGCCCACTTTGTCCTCGACCGAAATCAAGACAATCTGACCGGGGGGGGAAGAAACAGCAAATCATTTGCATATTTTGTTTAGAGTTGGACGGTTCATCTGGCCGGCCCCGACGAGGCTCCGCTTGAATGAACGTCTCCCAACCAACTTGAATTTCACTGGAATTCACAAATATTATCAGAGCCTCTTTTCATCCCAGTCTGCTCTGTATCAGAATAGAGCAACTGACAGGAAACTGGACGACTATAGCTCCTGAGTAAGAAAACTCCAGAGACTTCCTGAACCCTGCATTTACCCTGTAGATGTACATTTCTCGACACAGTTTCTGTGAGTTTTGGCATCAGCGGGCTAAAAATACAACTTGTTGTCATGGGGAAAACAATGACCGGCCGTGTCGTCAACAGGCTCACATGGAACGGATTTATAACGGTAATACAGTTTTTGGCATTTAGGGTTCATCACTTGATGATATCATATTGAGACAATATTCAACTTCACCCCAGGGTGACCTAGAAGTTATCCTGCAGATGGATGCTGGAGGGGGGGGTGGGAGGAGCGTATAAAATGCTGCAGCCTGTGCAGCAGAAGAGCTGGACAGAAGCAGCTTAGCACAGCAAAGGGCATGAAGGAAATATCCTGGCGAGCATTGCAAACTGGTGCATTTAAATGGACACCAATATTCCAGTTAGAATAAGAAGAACAACAAAATGTGCCTCGTGGCACCACCTCAAGCAAAACAGGCTGCACTCATCAAAAAGGATATTGAGGGGGCTGGCATAAATCTTTTGGTGCTCGGTTCAACAGGAAAACATTAGCACGGAATAACCATTTAAGTGTCTGGCTGGAATATAAATCTATTTTTTTTTTCTCCACATGTTTGCCCCATATGGGGTAAACATCAGGTTATGTGACAAGTTCCTGGGGGGGACAGAATGATGGAGGAAGCGAAACAAGTTGTTCAAACAAGTGTTTTTGGAAAACATGAACCAAGCTGGAACTGACGTGGGCAGCAGCTTTGGAAACTCGGCTCCATCTCGATCATGTTCTGCTCTGTGATTTCTACTCCTGCTTCCCTTCAGATCTGTCAGAACCACTTTGCACGTCAACAGAAATTTAATTCAGTTAGATATTTTGGTATATTTTACCAGAACAATTTATTTAGCATCCTGAAAACTGAATGAGCAAATCATGTGCACCAAATCTTGATACAGGGGCAGTGTAACGTGAACCACAAAAGAGCAGCCCAGCAAAATGTAATAATGATCGTAAACAGCAAGACACAACTCAAGCTCAAGACTAGAACTGACCACTTCAACGTTAAAGCCCAGTATGATGCTTTACTGAAGCAAGCACATAGAAAAAAGCTCAAAAAAATTGTCCATGCAAGAAATATGCAGCAAAACCAAAGCACCATTGCAATATTTAGTTGTTAGTATCATTCGCCATAATGTTTCAAAACACAGCTAACACACACTTAATTAATACCCTCACAATATTATTAACAATATTCATGATAGTATAAATAGCATAAACTTACCGAGCTTACATTCGGGCAATAGTAAATCCTTTGCGTGAGCAGAGTTGTCAGCTTCCAGGTTGGTGGAGTGCTAACTGACGACTAAAATAGCTAACTAACGGCTAAAAGAGCTAACTAACGGCTAAAGTAGCTAACTAACAGCTAACGAAACTAACAGCCAAGAGCTAACTAACAGCTAACGGCTAACTAGGAGCCAGTAGCTAACTAATCGCTAATAGCTAACTAACAGCTAACCTAAACTAACTAACACACAGGTATTTCGTGTATATATATTGCTTTCTTATCAAAATGCTTGTTATTTTTCCTTGATGGAGCAGCCGTCCCCAGCAGGATGCAGCCTGACACAGACGCACAAAAACTGTTTAGGAACGGCTCAAAAAACATGAAGAACAGCACAAGGCCTGGCCTTGACCTGGCCTCCAAATTCACTAGATCCCAAACTGATCAAGTATCTGTGAGATGATCCACATGGGCCCCTGTCCTCCACCCATAAGACCCAAAGGCTCCCACTAACAACACAACACCTGTCACCACAGGACACTCTCAGGAACACACACGATCACATTTTGGGTTGGTAAAGTTGTGATGGTAAATGCACACCTAAGAATTATTTATTTATTTATTTATTTTTGACTCTCTTTAGTTGGCAGAACTCCCCTCCAGGTATTCCTATCTGCGTCTCTAAACCGAGGCCGTGCTGACAACCATGCACTGCAGGGAATACGCCAATCGTGGATAAGTACCTCAAACAACCCCACTTCAAAGAAAGCAGACTGTCCCTTGAGGAATTAATCAATGTGAGCAACACAGATTCATGTCCTCAGAAGGAACCAGTGGGCTGGTGACTAAGCTGCAGACAGTCTAGAAAGGTTTTGAGAGTATCGCAGAGCTAAAGCACTGCTGTGTTTTATTTATTTATTTATTTATTTGTTTGTTTTTGGTCTGTTTGTGTGACTTCTTTGCAGAAAGGAGCAGATGAGTCCCCTCAGAAAAGAAATGTTGTCTCGGTGCCAGCGGCACGGCAATTGAGTCCCTGAACCTGTAACATGGCAGGAGAGCGTTTCAGGTCACACTTATGTGATTCACAGCAGGAGGTTGGATGTGACTGAGAGACGTTTCCTCCAGGTTGATTTCTCCTCTGTCAGTCTGGATAAAGTTCGTAGCAGAGGGGGCTCCTCGTCACGTATCTCGTCTGCCCTCTTCCATCTCGTCACGCTCAGGTCAGATCAAACGTTAATGATGTTGTGGCTCTTGTTCGTCTTTGTGAGGGGAGTCTAAGGATCGGAATCAGAGTAGAAACTGCCTTCAAGACCACCAACATCTGCAATCTGGCTGAATAAATCCCCCTCTGTATCCCGTCTCTGAGTCTTATTGTTGTCAGTGATTAATGGCAGGTTTTCTTGAGATAACAAGAAAGAAAGATCTGCATAAACAAGTCTACGCAACAAACATTTGCCATCCATCACGCGGATTGAGTGCTGTGATAGACTGCCAGGCACATTCGAGGAGGCCGCGTGCGGCTCGGTCATGCCCACTGATGATGAAGCAAGCGAGGAATGCAGAAAAGAAACTGATCTTCAGAAAAATCATGCCTCAGATGGATGACAAGAAATTAGCAACTAATCTCTTTTGTGTTATTCCCGTTCTCACTCCAACACGCCCTGTTTAATTCTCTTTCTGAACATTCGTAAGAGGGGCTCAAACCATCTGCTTGTGATACACAGAGCTATGCAGTTTTATCTGTTCTGGCAAAGCTTGTGATCGCTGATTGCCCTCCGCATTTCTTCACACAGCCTCCTAAGCTAAGCTAAGACGCTACTGGGACGGTTTCAGGCAGCGGGAATTTTTCCTTGCTCTCGTAAATGTTGATTCTTTGAAAACTTGTAGAAATGTGGCATCAAAACAAAAGGCAGACTTAAACCATGAGAAAGCCCTTTCATGTGCGTTCTCGTCCCCATTACCCGTTATCCCGGTGGTTCTATTTAGCGTTGGCAGGTCTTCATGCGGCTGAATTAATCGATTCAGCTATTTTTTATCGGAGCAGACACTTAACAATGGGGGATGTGTTGAAGCAGATGTTTCATCCCTGTTTCGTTCCGTCCTCTGCGGCCTCTCGCGACGCCCCCGGTGGTTGTGTCATTGTTCAGCGAGGTTCATTGCACGCGGGGTCGTTGCTCTGCATTAGCTCCCACCTCAGACTCCGGCCAGTCATTTTAAAAAACAGGGAATAGCGCAGAATTCTGATGTGGTTACATCCAGGCCTGTGTGGATCGCGTTCTTGACGCAGCAAAGCTGACAGGTGTCCTTCGCGGTGCCCGTAAGGACGTGAGACAATTCTAAATGCAGCTGTACTAACAAACGGGATTGAAGACATCCTCGCTAACCTTTCTCCTTTTTTTCTTCAATCACGCGTCAACAAATTCCTACATAATGATGTCGGCTTGTAACTGTTTTAAAGCAAACAAACAGCCTGGCAATAAAGAACAAGCAACCTTTTTTATTGAGTTTGATTGTGCTCATATGCATATTCATTACGCCGTTAGGATTCTCCTGCCATTCACGTTAAAAGCCGTTATTAGAGGTGAACATCTGGCCTGTTTCGGACACGTCCAGCTGGAACCTGTCCCGGCTTCGGCGAACGTGGACAATAGAATTAGAATCGCAGGTGTTCAGGAAGCGAATGTTTTCGGGGAGGAAGCTGGGGGGCGGCCCGGGCTGAATCAGGACTCAGGCCACCGTGCAGTAAAACTGCTGAGAGCAGCCTGAGGTCTGAGCGCGTGATGGATAGATAAAGAGCCTTTGCTTTCGCCAAAGGTCTCCGATGGGGTGACGGTCCGCGCAGCAAAGCACAGACAATAAATAAATTGTCCATAACTGAGCCTCTGTGATAAATGTAATAGTTTCCACAAGGATCACACGAGAGCCAAAACAAGTAGAAAAACATATAAGGCAGATTGCAGCCAGCGCACAACACAGATGTCCAAGGAACCTTTCTCACAACTGGCCTGAACAAACAGCTCAATGTGCTCGCTGACAAGCTGTAATTCACACTTGAGTGAAAAGATTTGCTTTGAAAATATGAGAAAAAGTAACTTTCGTTGTGAAGTCTGTAATCTTCAGCCGTTAGAGACGTGGATTTACTGATCCGCTGGCCTGGTAGGGAGCAGCAAAAACAAGCCGGCGTGTCGTATCACCTCATTTTGCGGCCAGATTTATGCGTCTGCGTCAGATCTAATCATCGATGGTGTAGTTAGCGTTCACGCCCATGCGATGGTGTGTCAGCGCCTCGGCGTGATCTCTGTGCTGCTTTTGTGTTGATTTTATTTGCGTCCTTCATTCCTTCTGTAAGCTATTGAACTTCAACTGCAGTTATTTTGACTGAAATTAGCAGGAAAGCAAAAAGACGCAAGAGTGCGCCAATCAGGCATAGCAGTAATATTGTGTAGGTTGACATTGTGTCTCCAAAACAGTTGTGAGACATCGGAGAATGGACATGGACTTGATCAGAATCAAATTCCAGTCCAATCACGGCAACTGACTTGAACTGACTTGCATCAAGTATAAAATTCTTCTCTGGCAAGAATACTATCGTTAGAAGAAAAGGATTTAATAGCCCAATCAATATATAACAAACAACCGTCTACTGAAACTGAAAAACCGAGACCTGTTTCAAATTAAGTGAAAGAACAACAACAAAGAAATGCCACCACCTGTTACGTTACGCAATCCTGCTACCTTGATCAAGTTTCATTACCGGATCCAAAGACGTTAATCGCACCAATGAAAACGGTTTTCCTCTAATCTCTTGACTGAGTTCTGAGAAGGACACCATGAAAACATAAGCTGACACAGACTTCTCAAGTCTCAAAGCAGACTGCTCTGCATGTGTGCCAGTCTCACAAATTGACCACTGCTGGCTCCACACAGTTTCCATGGACACGGGAAAAATATTGCTAAAATCCGACACGGGGCTGTTACATTTTTTTATTTTTTTATTTTTTTCTGATCATGCAGTTATCAGAAATGTGTCGAGCCTAATTGAACCAATTTTAGAAATAAACGCAGCGAGAGATCAGTGGGTTTTAAAAAGCTGCGACGTTGGGAAATATAAAAAAAAAGTTGGACAGTCCGCGTAGAATGCTGATTATGTTTATAATGTTTCACTCCAGGAACAGTCCAAGTATTTTTGTCTACCGAAATCAAAGCATCTCTCCTTTGTGTGGAAATTAAACGCGATCGCCTCTCAGAGCCCGGAGATTTAGCTCGCAGTTGTCACGCTTGTTTAATGCCAAGAGTTTCGAGTTCTCCATAATGAAAGGCACATGTTTGTCTCTTTCGAGCAGTAGCTAACCTGTTTGTACCTCAGTAAACTCTCAACACAACTCATTAGAAACATCAGCCACAAGCCCTGGACGCTACGAAGGGTGCGTTTGATGAATGAACACGAAATGTGTTTGCATACGCGCAATTAGCGCTCGCTGCGCATGGTTTGTCAGGGAAAAACTTGGCCCTGTCATGTCCAGCTGAACACTACAGTACCGTTTTACGTTATTCGCTCCAACCTTCAGATCCTGAGTCGCAAGCCAGTCTCCGACTTTTCATCAATTACAAGGTGACACAGCAGCAGCGGGGAGGTATTTGCCGCTGAGCCTCTGACCTGTCACTCCAGGCACTGGCGTCCAATTAATGCGGATTCAGTTTGGGATTTCCCTCCCTGCAAGGGATTACGGAGAGAGGCAGGAGCCATCACTCTCCCACCTTGGGTGTTCTTTGCTGGGGAAGACAGCTATTGTCACAACATCCCTCAAGCTGCTCTGCTTCGCAGCCCGATAAGCAGCGGTTTGAGCTTCCTGCTCCAACCATAGCAGTTCCGGACAAATGTTGGAAATTATGTTTTAATACATGTCTAATTAGATTCCATACATACATAATGGAACATCATTCGCAAAATGAAACAGCAACAACAACAACTCAAAAAGTGTAGCGTTTATAACTAATAAAAATTAAAAACGGTAATAATTCTAGGGAATTTGGAGGCAGATCCACAACTTTTTTGTGCATGCGCCCGTATTAAGAGTGTTGTTATGGGGTGGGGGTGCCTGCTCAGGTCTAGGTGGGTGCTACATGTCTAAGTAACATCCACGAATGAAGGCCAGATCCAAAAGTTTCGCAGCAGAACCTTGAACTGTCACAAGATGGTCAGCGTTATTTACTTCTCCTGTAAGTGGTCATAATGCCTTATTATATATATATTTCTTTTTAGTAAATAATAAAAGCT
The DNA here is from genome assembly GCF_022458985.1 of Mugil cephalus. Taxonomy (NCBI): domain Eukaryota; kingdom Metazoa; phylum Chordata; class Actinopteri; order Mugiliformes; family Mugilidae; genus Mugil; species Mugil cephalus. The sequence goes on along the minus strand of NC_061785.1, from coordinate 7,272,973 downwards.
GTTAAGTTATTTTAATTTCTTGGCTTAGAAGGTTCAGGGCATTGACACGAATTGCAATTTCCATCCAACGTCGAATGCGAAACGACCGTTTCCATCATGCTTTAATGGTCTTTGTGTTGGAAGGCCGCCAACAACCTATTTTGCTCTTTAAGTAAACAAATTTGTCAGACCTTGGTGAACGGCCTTGCCTAAGGATCTTTGAACCGTAGAAAAGATGCTGAAAAGGCTATTTTTCCCGCAGCCTTTCAATGCTGCAATAATGAAAACTGGCCAGAATTGTACGGCTGAAGAATAAAGTAAGTGATTTACTGTGGCCTCAGTGACTGCGTAACTTTTTTTGAGACTTGTAAAACTAAGTAAAAGCTATTATTGTGATAACGTTGGACAGTTTGACCAGTGTGTAGGATTTAGATGGATTCATAATGGTATTGGTGTCTACCTCTACGTGGTTGTACTTTCCAACTTCACCACTAGATGTCGTTGAATCCTGCACACTGCCCCTTTAAGATCCTGTTGAATCAGGATGAATCACAGGCCACACTCCAGCCTGCCAACACCAGCCAAATCTGTCATATTGCCGTCTTTAAATACTAAAGAAAGCTGTGTGATTTATTTTTCGTTTGCCAGGCAATGAAGCAGATCTTGAAATGCACACAGGGTAGTTGCGCATTCGAGAAAACAAACACTCTGGGTAACACAAACAAGAGCTGGGCAGTTTGAAAGTGTGCAGAGGGAAAAAGAGATATTTCATGTCTCCAAGCCATTGCAGTAAAACCTTACAGTCCTCTTGGCGGCCTTGTTCTCTTCCCCTTCTTCCATTTCCTCCCTCCTTCTTCCGCCCAGACAGTTCAGGATGGGTGTAGTCTCGATGAGGAGTGGGCGAACAGCAGAGCCCTGCTTAGCTGGCGAACGATTGTGCCAGCTGAGTGTTCCAGCCTCGAGCTGTCCACCCACTCCAGATCTTGTTCTACTAGGCCTGCAGCCTCCTTTACCCTCCATTCGGAAGCCCCCTCAGTCTCAGGTGCAAGTTTGATTTCCACGCAGCCCTTTTTTTTTTTTTTTCAGACTTCTCCGTGCGCAGTGTCCATCTGCCGCTGATATGTTTAATGAGCCACTGCATTTAAATTGGACGGCATCCCGGCAGGCCACCAGGCTTATTAAAGGATTATTATCTTAGCTTATCTTGCCTCAGGTTGATGAAATGTCAAAAGCTGTATTCATTAGTTGTGCAACTGCCCGGTGGATTCCCCACTCCTTATGACTAAATCTTTTTCAAGCCAAAGGCTAGACATTTCTTTGCTTAGCAATAACTGCTGCTCCTTAAATACCAGAGACAACACGCTGGGAGTCTCGTGATGAATTTTTCCTTCCGATTCCCTTTAAAAACTGCAAAGATACGGTTTTAATCACGAAAGAGCCAGCTTGACTCTCGCTTCGGGCTTTGTTTTTGCCTCTTTTTTGTGTGTGTGTGTGTGTAAGTGAGGCTCCATCGGCTGCTGTAGACATGCCTGCATGAAAGGGAGGGAGAGAAAAAAGGGAGAGGAAAAGCTTCATGAGGAACAGACAGTGCTGATGTGATGAGCAGTGACACACAGGGCAGCGCTCCATCACTGTGTTGGAACATGCCTGGATGCTCCACTGAGACTTTGTTTGGTTAAAATCCAGACGCTTGTTAATGTGTAAATTACCGCACAAACGTCTTGGCTAAAGCGAGGACGGCCCCGGCGTACGAGGCTCGCGCGGGTGAGGAGGTGCAACAAGTTAATTATCTCTGTCCGTAAATGGATATTAAACTCACTAAGTAGACTTTTACCCAACGGATGGGCACTTAGCGAGACCTACTGCTCAAACTGAAAAGGGCAGATTACGGCTACTGTTTGTTTGGAAGTGCGCATTTTGTGCCGCTTTGAACTTTAAACGCCTACGCGGATCGAGACACTTGCCTCTGCCTCTCCTTTGAAGCCACATAAATGCTAGCCGGTGTTTAAGTGTATTTTTTTTATTTTTTTCCCCCTCACAGGAAAGAAGAAACTGTCCTCTGGTTAAATCAGCCCCATGTTACAGCCAGTTGGAGCCGGCGAAGATGAGAGCAGATGTGTCAATATATATGTTTCTGCCCCTATTTCACTTCCAGTAAATGACTCCGCAGTGTGTCATCTGGTCTGGTTTAAATCTCCCATAACAAGGTTTCTTTTTTTTTGAGTCACCTGCCAGCATCTAAAGACGAGAACTGTGCTGCGTGTCTCCCTGCCTCTTCCCTCTCTGCTCCCTCATCTCCTGCCCACAGTGTCTCTCCCTCCCTCATTGCATTTTTCCCAGGCTGAGGCGTCCATGGACCCTCTGGCTCCGCTGCTCTCGTCAGTGACTTGGAGCGCTCGGAGAACTTTGTGAACTGTTCCTGCCGGAGTGGGGAGGGAGAGGGAAGGCGAGCAGTTGATGGGACGCAGTCCGGCAGCAGCAGCAGGAGGCTCCTCTGGAGACGGCATCGGAACTCTCAGCTGGAGATAATCGCCCCCCCCCCCCCGCCCCCCCGCCCACCAACCCCCGGGGTCATGACGAGACAACACCTCAGCCTCATAACCCCCCTGGCCGTGCTGGGACTCCTCGCGGGGTTCGCGGACCTCGGCCACGGCTTCGTTGGAGAGGATGAGGATTACTACATGCAGGAGCTGCTCACGAGAGAACAGTACAACAAGGTCCAAGTGCTGGAGAAGCCCATGACCCCGATGCCAGATGGGCACGCGCAAAACCCTGTCAAGAAGTTGCCAAAGGGAAAAGCAGAGAGCAGCAGGAAGACAGATAAAACTACAGCGGATCCCAAATCAGGTAAATGCACTTCCACCCCTCGGAGGGACACCTCGAGAAAGATGTTTTGTGATTTACTGCAGTAAAACTTACACAAGAAAATCCTCCACTTGAGAACTTTGTCATTGCACCAATCAAAAATGGAGATTTTTTGTGTGGTTGCAACATCAGCTCAGAAAAATTTTAGTTCAGCAGAAACTTTGAAGCAAACTTATGAGTCAGCATTGCCACTAGATGACAGTGAGTGGCTTGACATGAGATTTCAAGGCCAACGTTTGCATTAAGGTCTCAGTAACAGATGCAAAGTAGGAATATACGCTGGAATTTGATAATTAGTCTGAAAAGATGGGGTTTTGTGGGTTTTGTGGCCACCATTTCTGTCATCACGCCTTTCATTCTGCTGCTGTTGGATGAGTGAAAATGGAAAACACGAGGCACCAAACTGAAATGTGCTCTTTGACTCCACACGAGCAGCTGATTTGAATTTGCATAGTGTTCTACGTGCAGAGAAAATAACAAACCAGACAGAGCAACAATGAGCTCCTGAGGTGTCCTCTTTATCAGCCTATGGTATGCATAGGTCAAAGCCACGTTTCTGTGCAGCTTCTGTGCAGCAGCAGCAGCAGCAGCAGGACTCGTGGATTCATGCGCAGCAGATGTCAGGACCGCACCAAGACAGAGCACATGTGAGATCCCACTTGCAGTGCGTGTTGCACCTCCACGGGAGCCTCGGCTCGTAACGAGTTAGTAGGTATGTTTGAGACGTGGCCAGGCGATTGGAGGACGGCGGCGTGTGGGCGTGAGGATTTCTGTTGGTGGCAGATAATGCAGAGCAGCTGTGTGGATAGTGACCTCATGTTTCAGGCATCTGGCTTTACGTGTCTCAGCAGGGAAACCTCCTGCAGGTGGGTCGGGACCAAGAAGATAATAACAGTGAAACAGACTTTTTATTATCGTAGTTAAACAAGGATTATTAAAGATTATTTAGAGCTTCCTAAGCATTACTAACCGGCCTGATAGAAGTAATGGAGCCTATTTAACCCTTTATAGGGCACTCATTGAAATACGTGGAAATTAAATTCTAAATTTCAATCTCAGAGTGTCATTGTGGGGCGTAAGAAGACTTTCATTTTTGTGAAATTTCTCATTTTTTAAAATTTTCATGGAGAAAAATCAAGATTGATGATTTTGCCATATATGATTTCTTACTCGTGAAAAGTAATCAAATGCAGTAACGAAAATAGGCTTGAAGACCACATTTGAGCTGAGAATGTTTCCTTGATCTTTTCTGATTGGCTGAATGAAAACCACATGTTTCTAAACCTCACCAAGAGGCACAGGGACATCATTTAAAAAACATATATGGCTCCTTGTCCCATAAAGGGTTAATGGTGTACTTCACCATGTATCATACTTTTCAAATTAACAGTGGTTCAGGTGGCTAGATGTAATATGAAACAGGCTGTGGAGTATTTTAGTGCCTTTCTGCTTCTTGTTTTGAACTTTTCAGCCCACCCCTTATGATTCGCGTTCCATGCTTTCGTTGACCTCCAGGCGAAAGCATATTTCCAGGAAAATAAAAATCTGATTGTACACTACCATCCCTGAGCAGTAGATAGATAGATAGATAGATAGATAGATAGATAGATAGATAGATAGATAGATAGATAGATAGATAGATAGATAGATAGATAGATAGATAGATAGATAGATAGATGCTTTCTTCAGCCCAGACTTGTGTGCATACCACTGCTCTGAAGAAGCCAAAGACAATTCAGCTTTAGAGTTGCACTGTTGAAGATTTTCATTCAGCTGAATGATTGTTAAGCCAATCTCACTGAATGAGCAGACATTGCCATGTGTCTAGATCTCTGTGGTTACATTCCAAAGAAATTGCTTATTTAATCTCTATGAACAGATATCTGGATATAAGTGCAAAATAGCCACAATACAATGTTGGTTTGAATGTCGCAGCAAACTAAGCATTTCCAATTCTACAGATTTCCAGTGAAATTGTTCTACTGGTACACCATGTATGGACTTTTATTATTATGTGTTTACACGAGACGGCTAGTTAGTCAGTTAGCTTAGCCTTTACTTATAGCTCAAAAATGAGTCTACAAAGGACAATGGCCACTTCTGAGAATGGAACAAGAAGCAGCAGCCACAGTGAGCTGTTAGATGAAGAGCTGCGAGCTAGTGATGCGAGATTGACGCTGAAATATTGATGCTTACGATACCAAGGCTTAATGCTCTGAAATGATTCTTAAATCAAAATATCGATACTTTAGATACTTCAGTCATTTGAAGTAACGTAGGAACAAAGTGGAAAGCAACTAAATTATTGAGTTTTGGCAACACAAACCTTGTGAGACAGCTCAGATTAAACCACATGATGAGGAGGGTCAGAATTAGGATGCAAGTTTTCATTCAGTTGAACAGTAATTTATTTTAACAGTCTTATTATTTCACTTTTTCTTTTATCAGTGTTTGAAACAGCATTTTCATATTTTTTGTGTGATTGTGTTTGATTTTTCTGTTGTTGTATTAGCTCTGCTACATAGTAAACGAGGCCACAACCTCAATATACTTCCCAGTTCAAAATAAATAACTCTGATGTCTTTTATTCTTTATGAATATGATTTGAAATAAGCTACTTTTTTAGGTTTACTAGACACATTAGGGTGTATTTACACAAAGATTCAATATCGGATCAGTATCTCCGATACCAGCCTGGATTTTACTCGGTATCGGATCGTAAAGGAAATTTGTGGTATCGAACATCACTACGACAGTTTGGACACCTCCAAGCTATCAGCTACATAACCACCTCCTTTTGCTGTTCAGTGCTGTTCATTATGCTGCATTCAGCATAGAATCATATAATGCTCACTGAATCATGGCCAATTATTGTCCAACTTTTTTATTGAAACACCAATTATGGCCAGACTTCTGTAAGCTGTAATATTAAACCACATTCGTCAAATCAACAAATGTTGGACATGTTGCTTAGCTGCTTAAAATAGTTTGCTTTCAAGTAGAAGCTCAGTGCATTGTCACGTCTGTGCTTTGATCAACCTCACAGCACAGACAGCGACAATATGTGTTTCTAAATCTGTCACGCTGAACCACGCACACACACACACACCTCAGAGCCTGAACCTGTCCCCAGAACGAGACGAGGATAAAGACTCTCAGATGTCATGTGGGGCCTGTCCCGACCTGAATCGCAGCCAAATAAAAACACGTGCTGCACTTCCATCTTCGGCATTCTGCCTCCTGCCTGCAGAACATTTCCCGATTGATTCGAACCCCGAGGCGGTTTTCCCATGCAATCGTCGAAGAGAGCTTGAACTCGCTGAGCTTTTCTCAACGAAAGCGAGACAAGAGTTAAACATTTTCAAATTCCGTGCCCAGAAACGCTCCCTTTGGTCCGGTCCCCACTCTTGAAACCATCCATATGTGTAGGACTAAAGCCCACGAAAGCTTCCTTTTATCTCCTGTCAGCGGTATTGCTAACCCTCTCTATGCTGCAAACTTAGAATTTTATATTTACGATTTCATTCTCCTGGTTTTGATAGTCGTTGTCTTTTCTGCAGCGAAAACGGCGAACAAAAAGGCGGAGAAGAACAAGAAGAGCCCCCTGAAAACCCCGAACAGCATCTCAGAGGGAGACAGGCAATACAACCCGACGAAAGAGGGTGAGTGGGAAAAAAATATAAAATAATAATAATAATAATAATAAAAAACTGTGACCCCCGTTTTGAAATCTCATAAAAAATCATCCTGTGCAGGAGGGTGGGGAGGAGGGTGTCAATCCAGCCACGGTGGGAAAAAAGACACAAACGCTCTCAGACATGACAAATATTTTTTGGAAGAGGGTGAAGAGTTTTCAGAAAGCAGATCTTCCCCGAGAGGAAAGGCCTGGCAAGCGTGCGAGGATGCTGCAAGAAAGAGTGAAGAGGCACAGAGGCGCTGATGTCCTCTTCGCTGCCTTATGAAGCATTGTGTTTGGTTTCCATGGATCACAATATGCAGGATTTGCTGAACTGCAGCCAGCGTGCCCCAGTAGCCTCTCTGTGATTGATGGACTCAAACCGCTAGACTGTAAGCGTGATTCACTGCAAAGTGTTTCGATCTCAGACTTTCCGCAAACTACTGATATTTCCCTCGCAAGACTTATTATTTACACGGGGCGAGACGTTTCAATCTTTAATAACGCTGCCAGATTGAGAGTGGCTTTGGTTGGTGGGCAGCTATGGGTTTGTGAGTTTATTTTTGAGGGACCAACCAGAACAGACAGAAAGGCTAGCATTTTTTATTTTTTTTTTTTTGGCGCCGGGGGGAAAAACAGGAGCAGAAAGTTGGATGTTCTTGCACGCTTGGAAAGTCGGGGAAGTTAATGTTGACGTGGGTTAGCGCGGATCACGCTGACAAGGTGCCTTTCAGACTTCCAAAACCATGTTTTCACGGTTGACACTCAGCACGCTGTTTTCCAACTTTAAAAAAAAAAAATAAAAAATTTAAATAAATCTCAGTTATTGGGTCACAAATGGGAGACCTAAGCCCCAGCATGGATTTTCATGCAGCAGATGTCAACAGGTCATTCGTTATTCCTATCAGATGTAGCAGAAAGCTGCTGAAACAAGATGTTTCCGCTCTGATATCACAGTTCGCCACATGTGCTCTGCGAAGCTGTCGAGGCTGGTTTTGATAAAAGGCTATTGATTTTTATTTATTTATTTAGCTTTTTTTCAGGCACAGCTGTGTCACGACATGCGACGATGATTTAAGGTAGAGCACGTGACATTGCGAATGATTCCTCTTTTGGGCAAACATTTCGCGCGATGTGAAAAAGTCATACGTCCCAGAACATTTCAATATTGCGCCGGCAGATGTTTTAGCTGTGACTCGCGCAGCCTGTCTGAACTCTGAATCGTTTTTTCAGGGCCTCCGCAGTGACATGGCAAGTGGCCGAGGCAGCAACGAATGAGGACTCGACTGTCTGCATTTTTTATTTCTATTACACACTATAGTTAAAGCCAGATGCTGTGTTCCTGTGTGGGTCCTTCCGTGAAGGATTGCGTGCAGATGGTGATAAAGATTTAGGGCTACGCTGCATGGAAGGCAACCATCTACTCTTTTGTGTTGCTAACCTTGATCTCTCTCCTTTGTCGTGCTGTTTCTGCATTGAGAAAACCCTAAGGAATTAAAGTACAAGAGGATTTTAAATGTGGGAATGCCTAGCACAGGAGCTGGTGTTTTATTACTGTATAGAGTTTCTTTATACACTTCACTATTTGTCTTCAGCTGTACAGCAGGAATTAATTTGGCCTCAAGCTATGTTTGCTTTATCCTGCAAACATAAATTGTCTGATGCACGTGCGGGTTTTGGATGCTGATCATCTTTGTTTGCGGTTTCTCCATACACCTTGTGGCATTACACACCATCAGGCGTGCAAAGCCAGCTTCCCTCACGGATCAAATATTGCACCGCAGAGCTCTTAAAAGCCGAGATCCACTTCATTCTTTAAGTTAAATCTATGGTTTTCTTTTGTGCCTCGTCATATTTATGGGTCTTCATTTGTGAGGGCGGTTCTGGCTGCGTGACAGCGACATGTGCAGCATACGCCGCATGTACAAACAGGCCGGTGCCCAATCGGAAATTCTTGCTCTGAAATTCCATCGCTGTGGTCCAGGGAAGTCGGCAAACAGCTTGATGTGAGCCGCTGGGCAGCGGAGATTTCACACGTCAAGTTTGATTTGCCCACTTGGCCCCTCACTGGAAGATATCCATTGTAGTGTAAAAAAGATAAGCCAACCTCACACAAATAGCTCTATTTAGCGAAACACCAGTTCAGTTTCTGCAATCACTTAAATGCAGGCGTCGGTTCAAATGAACCGCAATCTCTCTCCGGCATCAAACAAAACCGTTTTTACTAACGTGCAGCTTTCTCTTTTTGAAGACTGCGTTTTGTGTGTTTTTCCCCAAATAAAACGTACGAATGCAGCTGTTTGCCTGTCAATGCACCGTCAGTGGGCGTTAAAGGATAATTGATATACTGAGGAACTTAATTACAAGCTGATCGTTCCCAGCTAATTGCCATCATCTGTAGGCCTGCTGCCAGTAAATATGTTACCAGCCATTAGACACGTCCATCTACTCGGGCCGCAGGTTTACTTGCAAAACGATCTTCTGCGGAATTTGTGTTAAAAAAAAAAACAATTGTCTCTCATTAACTGTTTTTAACATCAGCTACTGTATGTGCGTGATTAAATATGGAGACGTGCGATACGCTTACACCAGGAAATCGGGTTCACGCAGTTCAGTCACACGTCCCAGGAATAATACAGCTGTGCCTGTCACCACTTCAGCCGTCCGCAGCTCGAGGAGGAATTTTCGAGTTTCTTGCACTCACTCTATTACTCAAAAGAGCCACTCGGCCTCAGCTGCGTCTTTGGAGAATAGCCTTCATGGTGCACGGTGGGAAATATAGGGTCCGGTATTAACCAGCCCAGACTAGAAACTACATCAAGATGCATCAGGCCTTGATTTTGACCTTTTGTCAGTATGTATGGAAAATTAATTCTATGGTAAATCAGCTGGAAATCAATCAGCAGATAACTGATTTTGACCTGTAATATAATCTGATGTGGATAGGACCTAGCAGTCCAAAGTACGCACCTGGCTGAGCATCAAGTCGACCAGCTGTAATTTGGTAAAGCAGATTATCGTGATTATAAGAATGGACCTTTTGGAACATTTGCAAATGTATCAAAACTTTCTTGACACTGAAAGGTCTTCTTGTGCTCTTGTTCTATATATATTTTAAAAGAAACTCGCTCAACAGGTCCGTAGTCTGTCCATAATTAATTAATTTCCTCTTCTTGGGTTAATGATATTGCTGCAGTCATTACAAAAGTTTAATCATGTCTCCGGGGCGAGGTTAGATGCCTGAGATAAGAAGTTGCAAAATTAGGAAGAGGAAGCATTTGTTGTGTTCATTAATCACGCTGGGGCTCGACATGTTTGTGAAATCCGTACAGTTGTGTTTACTCACAGAGAAGATGTACTTCCGAAGTCGAAAAAAATTACACAAAGTTCCCGATAGTGATTAGATTGGCTGCAAAGCGGACTTGCATGATGGGTTTTTTGTTGTGCAGGGTTGAAAAAAAAAAAAAAAAAAAAAAGCTGCTCGTATGAAATCTGCTTTTATTTCGAGGATTTCATATTGGGTTATAGAGCAGCTATCGCTAAATCTTCTCAGCGGTGAATTTCCCACAGGGTAAATAAAGTATCTGTCTCTGTTAGCTATATTTCACTTCACTGTACAATGTAGAAATTGCTCATTACTGTCGAGTCAAGCTATTAACGAATGCGCGGTTCCCCCCTCTCTCTTTCTCTTTCTCCCGGAGCAGCGGAACGCATCATACACAACATTTCCATTACAGCCCAATTTGTCATTCTTGTTACCTAGAATGCCCCCCTATCGGACTGGAGACGTTGAAGATTGATGATTTCCAGCTCCACGCTTCGTCCACGAAGCGCTACGGCCTCGGTGCACACAGAGGTCGCCTCAACATCCAGGTAAGACGGGATCGGAATGTGAAGTGTTGGCGTAGCGTGGCCAAGCTTTCCAGAAATGTCGGGGCTCGCATGATACCCCAGGGCTATGTCGTCTTTACCTTAGAAGCTTCTTTTTTTTCTTCACTCAGTACACGAGTGAGAGATAATATCTTTTTAATTTTAGGATCGCTTTGGCTTTTCCTAGAAGACGTTGGTGTTGTTTCACACTGTTTTAATATTGAAAATGTCACAAAGGAAAGAAAGTAACAGGGTTCCCACCAAGCCAGAGGCACATCCCTTGTCCTAATATAAATGGATGGCACCTGGGAAAAGTATTTCCTGTTCTTTGAGGGTATTGGCCTGCGTACCTTCCACGGCAAAACTCATCTTCCCCGCACCGCTCCAAATCCAACAGCACAATTAATGAAACACATGCGAGTCCTCTTAATTCACCCAAGATGGCAAGAGGACACACCACATAACGAAACAAAGGATTTGCTGTTTGTATGTGAGCAACACTCACTGAAAGGCAGAGATAGAGTCTATTTGGAGATTATTATCTGCAAATCAGAGGAAACACAGAAAGCAGATGTCGTCTGTTGAATCGGGCCTGCGTCCAGTGAACTTAGTTTGTTGCTGCTATGTTTTGTTTAGATTCCAACAGCACTGGAGTGAATGTGACTTATATAGACCCCTTCACGGCCTACGTCACTGTGACGTCACGACGATAGCTGGAGGCAAAACAGATGGAAGCTTGAAGCCAACACTGTCGCTTTCAACCGAGAAAATGCTGTATTTTTTGGGGGCCAAAACCAAAAAAATCTAAAATACTAAATTGAAGTTTAATCACATACCAGCCACTGCCAGTTGTAGATAACTTTGGCTTTTTCTTTTGTGTAGACGCTGGGGAAGTTATCATTATTAAGTTAATCATTATTTGAGGGATTCTTGTTACAGGTTAATGCTAACACTGACTGCTAGCTAACACAACGTTAGTTGTATGTTTCAAGGGTGTACAACCAGAAGATGCATTTACTACTTTACCCTCCTTCTTGTGATATCTTTGTTGGAGAGGCTTTACTTGATAAAGACAGACCAGACTTTGTCCCCTCTATGTCCTCATATGGTCAAATCGTCCATCTACTGAGTGACACTGTAGGGTGTATTAGTATATTCTCTAAAATTCATTCATTTCATTCTTGTCAAAACAGTCCACTGAAATATGCTAACCGCTGTTTACAGGCTACAGTATTCGAGTTGTTTTGCCTCCAGTTAAGCCCCGCCCCTCAAAAACAGTCACATTGTTTACAAACTGTGAAGGGGTCTATAAATCTTTATATTGGGAGATTCATGTCGGCAGGAAAACGCGAACAACCGTATCCCTGTCATACGGAATAGTGATGTGTCATTCGCAAAAGGAACAACTGTAAGAGCTGATGCTTGGTGGCGAATCAGAAGAGCCGAAGAGTCCCACTACTTTTTTTTCCTCCCTTTTGCTCCTTCATCTCTGCTCCTGTGAGGACGGGGGCAGACCTTTGTTTTTTTTTTCCGACGTGGCCAATCACATGTGAGGATCATACCATTATGTGAGAGCAGAGAGGGCGACGGACGCTGTGGCCGACTAAGACAGCCGACAGAGGTGAGAAAGGCAACACGGACGCACGTAGTCACGAGTGACGCCCGTAAACGAAGCAGCATCTGGCTGAAATTTAAAGACGTCGGCAGTGGCAGAGCAGAGTGTCTTCACTGCAAGATGAAAATAATACCAAGAGCAGGTTCCACCACAAACCTGCACAATGACATTTATACCGTTTGCATACTGAGCTCTGTTTTTGCTTGCGTGGATTTAATTGCAAAGTTTTATTGAAACATTAAACAAAAGTAAGTTTTTGTAACAGAATAAGAAAACGAGACAGTTATTAGACTTGTTATAAAAGCAATGAGTACAAAAGGGCTTTGTACTGTCTTTCCCTCTTAGCAAGAGCATTAACAGCAAGAGCCAACATCTTCTTCACATTACGACTCTGGAGACGTCAGTGTTGTCCACGGGTTTAATAATGTTGGAAGTTGTGAAACTACAGGAAAAACATGAATATCAAATGAATAAAATGTCGTCATTTATATTAATAAGTCGTTAACAGCATGTAATAAATTTCATAGTCACATTTAGCTTGCTACAGCACACACACGTGATTTGCCTTCCAGTGTTCAAATTAACAAATATGTTGCAAAGTACAACAAATATCCAAGTAAAAATAAAGATGAGTATAAACTAAGAATGTACATACAGACATTCCTATGAAAGACCAAAGAACAAAACCAGATGTCTAAGGATTGTGGTGAAGTCCATTCCAAGAAACAGCTTAACTTCCTGTGACGTCACAATGGAAAGTTATACCGGCATCCACCACTAGGTGGAGAAAAACAATTGTAACAGCATCTATCTATAAGATAGATAGATAGATTTCACAGTTGCTGCAGCAATGTACAGGCATCGCTGACTCAACACCATACATCCTATATAACAGGATAAAACAAATATTTACAGGACCATATGTATTTGCTCTGCTGGGCTAAAATATTAGGCTATAAGTGACGCTAAATAAAAAGCCGTTTGGGAGCCGAAAGACCCGTCTCTCAGAAAAGAATCCAACTGCCCATCACTGCAACGGAAGTGAAGAGATAACTCATCATTGCCTTCAGGCACCAACCTTTCTCCTGTGCAGGAAATGTCTGCACCTGGATCTGCGCCTGCAACCAAGAGAAATGACTTCCTCAGCGAATGCGTCCATTCTTCATCAATCTTCAGAGATTCACGGCTGACTGACGGACAAACAGAACATTAAACAGAGCCATCCTGTCGTTGGCGGCGACGCTCATCCATCATTTAAACAAAGCACGTTTTTATCGTCTCGGGGAAGTTGAACTTCAAGGTAGCTGAACACTTAAGTCTTTTTGGCTGGGACGTGGCTTCTCCAAGCTGCATGTGAATTAAGGAATCATTTGGAGATTTTCTTTTCTAAGCGCACGCCCGTCCAAACAGGAAATGGGATCAAGCGCTCGGCTTCTTTGACTCTTTGGCAGAATCGCCCTTAACTTTATCTTTGCGGTTAGAATATGGAAATGCACAGCCCCTTTGGCTCAGATCTTTTTGAGCCGGTGATATTATGCATTCCGCACATGCATCGCGGTACAGTATAACGTTTGGATGATGCTTCTGTCAGACTCGGCTCTGAGCTAACAGTGTCAGCTGGCAGAGTTCAGGCTTCATTCGTTATAATCAGTTCAACATTTTCAGCTGTCGAGCAAAACGTGTCCTCGATATCACGAGCAAAAATTTAGAAATACTGGAATTTTGGAAAGACGCACAGTCCTGGATCGCAGATGTGTTCTCTGTACATTCCTGTAACGCAACTCTGCTGTATTTGCTCAGCTCTGAGTACTTATTTTTATCCAGTTTACAGTGAATATGCTGCCCTATCAAGACACATTTGTCCAGTTTATTCTAACCGATGATCAAATGTAAATCTTTTTCATGCTTTTTCACCATCTCCACTGTCAGCATTTAAATTAAAGGCTTTTATAAATGTATATAATTTAGCAGTCAGTGTGCAGAACATAGGCCGAGTCAACATCTAGGATGAAATTCTGCTCCACACGCCTGTTTCTGGCCCGCAGGCTGGCCTATACGAAGATGACCTCTATGACGGGGCCTGGTGCGCCGGGAGAGACGACCCGCTGCAGTGGTTCGAGGTGGATGCCAGGAGGCTGACAAAGTTCACCGGGGTCATCACACAAGGCAGGAGCTCCCTCTGGTCGTGAGTAGGAACCCTACAGACAGCGCGTGGAGGGGCTGCAGATGGTTGCACAGCGAGGACGAGGGTTTGTCTGGCGGGTGGACGGTGGGGATTGAGCGAGAAGCTTTCATTTCAATAAAAAGTCATCCCAAATGTGCAGAAGTTATTCAGTGCAGGTTTTACGCAGGTATATAAAATTCGATTTGTCTGTATATATATGGGAAAATATCCAAACAAGCAATGTAAAATATGAGAGGAGAATATGTATAATAGAATAAAGAATTGAAGCCTCCACAAAAGCAAAAAAAACAACGACAAACTTTTTGCTTTACAGTGCTTGTGGTTCTCATTGCAGAAATTAATTTCAAGCACAGACTCTAGCTTGTACACCGATCAGCCACAACATTATAACCACTGACAGGAGACATCAATAACACTGACCATCTTATGATAATACAATGTTCGATTGGTATGTCTGTGAAGGTTCTCATCCACGTCATGGTATAATAAAATAATAATAATAATAATAATATAATAATACGGATGTCCAATATAATATTGGCCAATATTAGCCTATTTTTGTAATATCTGTTCATATCGTTATCGGTTTTAACACCGATAATGAAAACTGCTGCTTGTGGGGTCCAGCACACGATTGATGACTTTATCAAACCAGACCTGGAGCCAAAACAACGACTAGAGTGTAGCTAGTGTGGCTAACAGGTTGCTAGCTACCTAATATTAGTCTAGGCAAGAAAAAAACAAACAAAAAAAAACGCCTGCATATATCGGTATACCATATCGGTTGATATCGGAATCGTAAATTAAGAATTTGGACAATATCGGCAATCTGATATCGGCAAAAGGTCAATATCGGACATCCCTATATAATAATAAAGGTAACTGGATTTCCGAGTAGCTTCTTCAGTTCTAAGGGACTGGTAAAGGGAAGGTGAGAGTTAAATAGGAACATCTGTGACAAGAAACTTGCTCGACTTGTTTTTGTTAACAACCAGATGCTGGCACGACTAGTGTCTATTAAAAGTTCTGCTGGGAAACGTTTGGACCTGGCATCCATGTGAATGTAACACCCACCTAGACCAGACCAGATCAGACTCAGCACCCCCACCCCAAAACTCATGAAAACATTAAGAGCAGCTCAAGGTGTTGACCTGATCAAGTATCTGGGGGATGATCCACCATAGAGTCCCCTCCGTTCAACCCACAGGACACTCTCAGAAGACCCATGTCCATTCTCTGATGACTCACAACTGTTTTGGAGACACAAGGTAGACCTACACAATATTAGGAAGGAGGTCATAATGTTATGCCAGATGGGTGTGTAAAAGCAAGAGTCATTTCTTTGCTGTGAAGTTGGCGCAAGGTTAGTTTTGACCAAAACTGGAGAGACCAGCTTGAGTCATGACATCAACGTGGCAAACACGAACCCAAACACAGTCTCTGGACACACAAATTAATTACACATGGCATCAGTTTCACCATGACAAACGAAAACTGGAAGTAGACACATCTCTAAGTTAGTCTCGCATTTTCCTTTTAATGCCGTGTGGAAAATGTGACTTCGCCGACGTAAGCCCGACCAGCTTTTCAATCTCGGTCGCACGGCGCTGAAACCTGCACTGGTGTTTGACCTTTTCGCAAGTCTTCGGGATTAAGGATTTATGAATTTGATTGATTGGAGTGCAGCCTCATTCTTTCATATCTCTTAAAAGGTCACTACATTACAAAAATAACTCCGGAGAAAATAGATTTCGCAGCACGGCAAGCTCCGGCGCGCCCAGATGAAGTGGGTTATGACGGGCGCAGATTATTTTCTTAAACTGCGAACATTTTTTAACGGCAATCCGACTGAGCAGCGGCTGTAAATCTTGTTACGTCTCGGTGGCGTCTTACAGTGTGTGTGCTTAAATTGCAAATACAAGAGGAGGGCCTGATGTCACCTCCTACTGCCTCATCTCAACCGCATTTAAGTCTGCCAGGTCTGTTTTGGAACTGCTTACTCTATATTTAGCAGCCACCTACACGTCGCCTTTGCTATGTGACTGTATATACTCTTTATAAGATTAGGTTTATATGTGAGCATGCATGGCTGAAGAATACCACTTTTTTGGGGGTTGCAAATCAACCTCATTTATACCTTTATACACTTAGATCCCTATTCACAGGATCTAGCATGCCACATTAATAGACTTTATATAAAAGAGGGCCGTGCAGAGATGTTTTGAATCATCAGATTTGGCTTTTGGCTCCAACCAATTTGCTTTTTGGATCCCTTTAGTGATTACATCTAGACTAGAGTCACGGATGAGGGATGTCCACCAGACATGGCCCCAATTATACCTCACTTTGAAGCCCACAATCCTAATAATTGGAATCATCTCCAGGACCACCTGCATACTGATCAGAAGAAGTGAATTTGGCGGATTACATAATGACTTTTGAGGGGGGAAAGGATACTGTCATTTCATGAGAGAAGCTTAACATTTGTGAATCTGAGTTTTGATCGCCACCACGACCTATTCCTAGTCTGACATAGCTGGAGACAATTATTTTGTCACATCTTTTGAGGGGTTGTGTAATCGTATTTTGCATGATCGACTTCACAACTGATCGTCCAAGAGACACTTTTATTTAGGGGCCCAAAAAGTGCCAAGAAAATATCCCACCACACCATTACACCAGCACCACCAGCAGCTTGATACAAGGCATGATTGATCCATGCTTTCATGTTATTTTAGCCAGACTGACGAGCGCACAAGTACAAGTGACTTGCACCGGCGTAAGCTACGTACGTAGGTTACGGCATTTGGTCCCACAATACCTTAAATGAGCCTTTACCGTACAGAAAATTGCCATTAGTTGGTTCTATAAGAAATCCACCTTGACCTAAAAGAGAGTCCTAATTTCATTTGTTCAGCCAACACTGAGTTCATGCAACAATACAATCAAATCATCCTCACTTTAGGATTAAAACCAAAATTAAATGTTGGTTATGGTTTTTAGAAAGAATTTTGAATGAGGAATAATTAATCTGTGGTTATAAATTAAGAAGTGATTGGCTGATAGAAAGAAAAGACAACTGCTAACTGAGAGACTAAACAGTTTTAGAATTAGTCAAATGCAGTTATATGTTAGTAGCATACGTGTTAAGAAGCCAAAAGGAACCAATCTGTCTCTTGAATGGATCAAAATTTCTATTTAAAAATGTCTAAGAGCAGCAACACAAGCACGAGGAACACATTTGAACTTTTCGAAAGTGCTACCGTTTACCCAACTGAACGTTTCTACAAGAGGAACTTTGAGCTCCGCATTTAAGCCACTTCACAGTTCATTACGTTTTCCTTCCTCCCACTCGTACCATACCTTTTGCTCCGCAAGAACATCCGACAACTTTTGGCCTTTGTGCTTCTTAATTGGAAAGCGCGGCGCAGGATTTCAGAAACTGCTGCGTAGCTAGGGAGACACTTCATCAGGCTGTGTTTGTAATTTCCCTTCAAGTCCAACGCGATCCAAAGACAGAGACAGAATTTCTCCCGCAATTAGCTCTGCAGGGCATGTAACTGTCTGCGGTGTCAGCGCAGGGGCCTTCTGTCTATAACAGAGCTTTAATTAGCAGAACTGGGAATTCTTACCAGGCTGGACTCGCTCGGCACTGATGTCTTTATCCGACCGCCAGCCTACATACGGCGCATTGAGCGGAGCTCTGTCTGGCATGATGGTACATTAAGTCATCTGTGAATTCTTTTTATAGGCGCGCATACAAAGCATCGCTCTGATTGATGCTTCACCTCTCTTTGTTCATCCTAAGGAAACAAGCCTGTTTGCAGGCTCTGGCTCATAAACGTCCATTCTATACGTTTTATTTCTCCTAAAAGTTGCGTTACCGTTGCCATATTGATTTTTAGCTTATTTCAGTCCAAGCCAGAGTTTGTCAAATGTGCGTCTATGTGGATTGTTTTTCACATTTGGTTCATTCACACTGAAAGTCAAAAATTGTTTCACGGAGGATATCGTCAAAGTGGCAGCAGCAGTGTGCGGTTAATGGTTCTGGCTGCCGTATGACTGTTATTCTGTCTGAGATTAATGGAAACCTAACAGATGCCTGGAAAACTAGTAAATAAATTAAAAACTGAGCATAATTTTCAGAACACAGAGACCCTCTTAAGTTGATGTTGCAATTGAAAAGTAAACTTTTTCCCAATAGATCCCCCGAGAGTCTCTCTGCCGTGGCCCCTGGGCAGTATAGCCTAGTCATCATGTTGGAAATTGATCCTTGTATGGTCCTCCAACTTTTGTTATTTATATTACAGTCACACAAATGCAAAGTCTGCCAGTTTTTTTGGATGAACACAAGCGATTTCAGTCTGGTGTGTGCAAAGAGGGAGGCAAAACGTCGCAGCTTTAACCTGTTTATAATGAAATCCACATGACCTCATCGTCTCTTTACGAAACTTAATTACTGAACCAGAACGCAATAAATGTTCTCATTTGTTTATTTTAGTGTGAATTGTTGTTGTTTTGCTTTTTTTTTGCTAACTTGCCAAGAGTTTAATAAGACTGATCACCACGGTGAGGTTGCCAGGCAACAAGCCGGAGTTACAACACAGAGGTCCCATAAAAATACTGTAATAAACTAAATGTGATTAGATGTAATGTATTAATTGAGTGAGCTGTAAAGGGAACCCTAGGTTTATTTATTTTTAATCTGGAGTCTGAATCTAGACTTCAATCAAGACCTGTCTTTGTTAGTTTAATTTTTACCATGCAGTCGTGAGAGAGGTGTGATTTTTTCCTATAAATTGCCAAAAACATTCAGTTTTTAAATTGTCTGCATGTCAGCCCAAATTAAAACCAGTGCTGATTAGTTAAAAAAAAATGAAAAAGAATGACTGCGTGTGTGGCGATAATGAAAAAGCCTACGCAACGATTATATAAAGAGGCCGACAGTCATAAATTGCAAAACTGCAACAACAACAGGACAAATGAGGTCAGTCACTTCTGGGAAATATACAAGCAGTAGTAGCAAAAGCAACCAAAAGGCTAAGTATAACTAAGAACCTGACGTTCATGAGCTTTTGCAGAGTTGGACCCAGAAATGCACTCGCGCATCCAGATTAACCACGTCATCGTTTAGGCAACCAACCATTTGGACTTCCTAGTGAAGCATGTGTTACCTCCCGATGACTTAACCAGGGGGATGAGGGGACTAAAACGAAAGAGGATATTTTCTGGGAAAAGGAAAACGACACAGAGACTGATGACCGTGTGTAAAGAAATAAAAATCCTCTATTCAAAACACAACACTGATGGAAACCCTAACTGAAAACGCCGGTCGCAAGCTAAACAAAACAAACCAGAACTAACGACCACAAGCAAACTAAAAGCGCCGCCACTTTGGGGGAAAATAAACCACATGAACATCAGACAGGAAAAACAACTGCTGCCTCTTTTCCACAGAAAAGAGAAGTCAGTACGAGCCAGACAAGAAATACAGTAACAAACAATCAAAAAGAGGCAGCCTTCCATCTCTGTGGTCCACCGTCTCTACTCCTTCCCGGGCTGCACCGCTTCTAACCACCTTCTCACCGTAGCGTAGGATGACCAGGCGTTCTTTTTTTTTACCTGGACATATGCTCTTTTTGAGAAGTAAAATGGTGTCAAACTGTCCGGGATTTTGTCGTACTAGAGCCTCAAACAGGTTTATATTGAATTTGTGTTGCATTTCTCTGTGTGCCAGCCCAGAGGTTCGGCTTCCGAGATATAAACAATTACAAATGGGCAGAAATTTGAGGCACAAAGTCCCTGTCTACCCCCAGAGTTCATGGAAAGTAACTGAAAAGTGCTTGGTCCATGAGCAGGACACAACTTAATTTAGATCCCTGTCCCTGCAGTGACAACACATACTGAGTGCCTCCAAAAGTTCCCAGTTCCTTCAATAAACGTTCCTGTGGAAACACAACTTTATTTGTCCCAGAAGGGACATTTGTTTCCACTTGACTGCTCAACACAACAGAAAATTGGACGGGACTAGTGATGAGTATCGTTAAAGTTTTATCCAATACCGGCGCCAAAGCCGATACTTTTGAAACGGTGCCGCTGCTTAAAGAATGGAAAACTTAAAAACTTTTTATTTTTTAAGGCGTTTCTGTGACGTGCAAGTTGAACAGAATATTAATTTAATATAAAATAAAATTCACAACACACAGTCCAAGTACAAACAGTGGCGTGTGGTGTTGCAGGCTCAAAGATGCTGCATTTCTAAGCTTTTAAAAAAATGTGTTGTCAGATGTTTAATCAAATGTGAGGTGTTACTTCCCCCGCACAATATCTCCTTTGAGTAATTATTGCATCTTTTGAGGTGAAATACGCCGAAATAAAGCACCGAAATCTGTCTTGCTTTTCAGTCCGGTTACTACTGTGTGCATCAGTATAGGAACTCATCCCTAGACAGGACAAGAAAGTGCTCAACAACTTGCGACATTAGTTATTGAACGTGGTGGACGTAGACAGACGTAGGCGTCTGCTGTTTGCGGTGGCCATGGCGGCACATACGAAGCTCTTTCCCACGCGAGCTCGACGTAATTTGTGCGACTGCAAATCGTCTTACGGATCTATTGCTCGGTTTCTGCGAGGCAGGGCGTGGGAAGGCCGGCGACTTTGGAGGCGAGGCGCGTGACACGTGTCAATTTTGTCCCACCGGTGACTGAAAGCATGGTTACGGAGCAGATGTCTAGTGATTCAAATCAATACCGCAGCACTAGAAGCTCTAGAAGATTCACTCCAGCTCGCGTTTCGCAACTAAAAGCAATAAAAAACAAGAGTGACACTTCTAATATTAAATTCTTTGACCTCCTCTCCGGCTGCGCTGCTTATAAATGGGATTTTAACCTCAAAGATTTCGCCCGGGGTTCACAGTCACCTCGCTGCTCCGTTCGCCTTGAATTCAGCCTGACGTGACATACCTCTTTCCTCTCACCCCCCCCTCACGCAGGAGCGATTGGGTGACTTCATACAAGGTCATGTTTAGCAACGACAGCCACACCTGGGTGACGCTGAAGAACGGCTCCGAGGACATGGTGAGTAACAGTCGTGACATTTAGGACCAGGATCCGCTGGCACACATCTTACGAGGAAGGGCAATTATTACCCTCTAGCCGTAAAGCTTTTGAGCTTGAGCGTTATTATTCTTTCTCTCTTTTCACCAGCTACAGCAGGAGCCTTGTTTTGTGCTCGTCTCCGGTTGACTGGAACCAGAAATGAATTCCCGCTTGAGAGCAATTACAGAGGGAGATTTAGATGTCTGGTTATTTCCAAACTTAATGAGCTGAGAGGCAATAGTAAACACTGATGATCCTCAAGCAGATGGGAACCTCATCGTCTTTTTCTGTGCACTTGATGTAATTGAATCGAGAGTAATCAAGTGCTACAGCATGACAGCAAACTGATCACTGACATGTTTGGTTTGAAAAAGGGGATAATTATTAATATCTCTCATGAACGTATAAAACCTGATATTTTTTGAGGATAACCATATCCCCGTCCCTCTCTCATGTCCCCCGCTAATGAAATTTCGGTGTAACCGTACACTCCCCCGGCCCGGAGACGTCATCGATGCGGGAGATAATACCCAGACAGTAATTTAGCCTCGGCTACAAGCTTCCCTCTCGCCCACTCGTGCACCTTTTGTGCCAAATGCCAAACTCCTCCGTTGGTCTTTCAAAATGCCAAAAGGTGCACAGAATGAACTCCAACCGGGGGTGTTAAAATTTACAATAAACTCCCGGTGGTATCGGAGGTTTAATGATATTGTACAGGTGCATGGATGTGTGCTTGGATCAGGAGACCAAACCACGGAAATCCATCATATATAAATATTTAAATATTATCGAGTCCATATTTTCAAAAGCTTCTTGAGCTTCTTGACTGCTATTTCTGTAGTTATAAAAGGGTTTTTCAGACGCTCCTCAACATGTGAAGAAAAATCTGTTGAAAGGAGTGAGCATTCAAGGCCGCGTTCAGCTACCAGCTGTTGAATGAAAGGTCACTTGAGGACACTTGATGCATGGGAAAGTTCCTTTTATGAAGTATTTGAAGCAGTGCACTTTGGACTTTGGGAGATGACTACGGCGACGGTTGGGATCATTTTTAAAACAGAAAATGGCTGCAGACAGAGATGACTAAGGTGGAGGACTGGGTCAAAGTAAGGTTGTAAGGCTCTGGATTTGAATCCAGTTTGAAGCCTGTGTGGAGTTTGCATGTACGCTGACTTCCTCCCCCTGTCCAAAGACGTGCTCGTTAGGTTCATTGGTGATTCTAAATTGGCAAATCAGAAATTACTGCTTCCGAAATAAAAAAAAAAATAGCTGCTTCACATAATTTAATGTTCAGCAAACGGTGACAATACACCAAGCTTATTTCTCTCCTCCAAGTTAACCTGTAATGTCAACGCTATGATATCAGAAGCCTGACATTTCAGAGTTGGAATATAGAGTTTCCGAATTTTTGTGAAGGCATCATCTAAGCATGCAGAAAGGTCCAGAGTAGGAGAATGTGTCTTAATAACAAAGGACAGAAAATCTGTAAAAATAATAATAACTAATATTAAATGTCAGGATGTAAAATGAGCAATTTAGGGTTAGAATTTGATCTACAGTTGTTTTTGTATAAATTGACACTGAATTAAGTGGTTAAAACGCTAATCGAGTAATTCCTCAAATGAATTAGCTTGAAAACTTGGTGAAGGATTGTGCTTAAAACCGTATCTAAACGCCTTCTTTATCATTAATATTGTGCCCCTGCAGTGGATCTGTTTATCTGTGCAGAAAGTCTGCTGTTTGAGTGACTTGTCTCTGCTGTTTATTCACCATCCGGATGAATGTGTTTGCCTCAGTAGATCTTCAGTGGAAACAGGGAAAAAGAGCTCCCGGTCCGGAACGTGTTCCCGGCCCCCGTGGTCGCCAGGTACATCCGGGTCAACCCGCGCTCCTGGTTCAACGTCGGCAGCATCTGCATGAGGGTGGAGATCCTGGGCTGCCCTATGCCAGGTGACGGGTTTGTATGGACACATGAATAATTCAAACAGACCTGCACAGTCTGGGACGCTCGAAAGACGGCTTGATAGGAGCGCGATTAGCAAATAAAACGTTGCTTTGTTTCTGCTGAGCGAGATAAGGAGGTATCTTCAAAGCCTCGGCACAAAACTCCCCAAACTTCCCGCACGGCCTGTTGCCGTGCAAAGACAATATCTGTGTTTTCAGCAGAACTGAATCTGAACCGGAGGAAATAGAGCAGCTGGTCAGAATTTATCACCCCGGAAACACCTGGCATGTCTGATAATTCCCTTTTTTTTTTTTAAATCTCTGCACATCAGTAACTTTACGTCATGTGGTTCCAGATCCGAACAATTATTACCACAGACGCAATGAAGTCATAACAACCGACGACCTGGACTTCAAACACCACAGCTACAAAGAAATGAGGCAGGTGAGTGAGAGCGACTCCTTTCTCGTTCGCCGCTGAAAAAAACATTTTGTGCGAGTCGAGTTGTGTCCTTCTGCGAGAACAAAGTGTGCAGCCGAACGAAGCGAGCACTGGCGGGCGCATGAAAATGCATGAGGCGTCGCCTGGGCTGTGCCATTACTTATTCATATAGTTGTCATGAACAGAAGCCGGGGATTTGTACTGAGTAGCGGGACAGCTGTATTTGTCAGTGCGAGACCGTGTCCGCACAAGTGCTGCAGATCTTCTGTAATGTAACGGCTCCCTGCGCAAAACGCTCGACTACAGGTGTCCCGAACTGCTGCTTGGGCGCTACTACAACGAGACGTCTCCCACTTAATGCCCCAAATGTATGGCTCATTGTGACACTTTTTCTTTTCTTTTCTTGTGGTGTAACAGCCTGAAACGCTACAGGAGAAATATCAAAGTGAATTTAACTGAGTGTTGTCCTTTCTTTCTTTCTTACGTTCTTTACCTTTGTGGACAATACGAGTCCCATGGGGTGTCCAGCCTCAACAGGCCTCCACAAAGAAGCCTATTTTTAAAACTCCCTTTCTAAAGCTTTTTTTTTTTTTCCTTTTACCTTTGACATTTTGCTTCCCCGTGCAGGTACCAGGGTACCGTATCTTTGCCTGACCTGCGGCGGGTTTAAACACCCAAGCTCTAAAGCAGAAATAGCCCATTGAGGCTCCTCCAAATGAAGTACATGCCCCATGAGAGGAGGACAAAAAGGACCGAGTGAATGCATTGTAGGAGCCTGGGGAACACCGGTTCAAACAGTTCAAGAAGGAAAAAGCAGGAACAGTTTCCAAATTGTTTAAGATATAAAAAAAAAAAAAAATGGATGTTACTGTGGAATAGCTTGTCCAAGAAGCTTTGTTTGGCATCTTTCTATAAGAAAGAATAGTTTCCTGCGCCGATTCTGATGAACAGGCACGAGAACGCCGAGCTTTATTGAGCCGCGCTCTGAGATTTCTGCTTTAAATCCTTTTGTTTTATCAACAAAACCAGACATTTGTTTAATGATTTGCTCGGGGAAAAAAAAGTCAAGATCCACCGCAGACTTAATTAAAAGCCCATCCATCTCACCCGGCTGCTTAATGACTATTGTGGCAGCTGAAAGCGCGAGTAAACACACACACACACACACGAGTACATACGATATTTGTTCTGCACTCGCTTTGCTCAGCAGCTGGTTGGTCTTTTCCCCGCTCGCAACGTCTTCCAGTGTGTCACCGCTAAATGATAATTGTTACTATTTTAATCAGCTCCTCTATGAGCCTGTAGAGATAATAAGGCTCTTTGACTAGGGTGATAATAAGCAAGGGTCCGTGGTGATTTTAGAAATACAACGTCCATTAAAATTACCTTTTTTTTTTGGTACTATTTTAAGGCTGCACGTAGAGGAAAAAGAAAAACACTGATGACGAAATGAGCAAACTCAAGATGTTATTTTACAGCTTCATGGAAAAATCGGATTCATCCGATTGATGGCGGAGTCAGTATTTTTTGCAAACGTGCACTTTTTTGTCTCAAGCTTAAACCTCTTAGTGTTTGAACATGTTTCGCTTTTTGGATACTTTCTGCTTTTGCATCTTATGTGAGCTGATGCTTCCGTATTTACTTCCCACAGCTCATGAAGGTGGTTAATGAAATGTGCCCCAACATCACTCGCATCTATAATATAGGAAAGAGCCACAGCGGCCAGAAACTGTACGCCATAGAGATCTCTGACAACCCGGGAGAGCATGAAGTTGGTGAGTGGTTACATTTAATCTACAACACCACCACCAGAGACATCATGTGTGTGTTTTTTCCTTTTCCGTGTGGGTGTAGTTACAGTGATGGCACAATTAATCTCCCTTCCACCCTCCCCCCCCCCCCCCCCTTTTTTCCCTCCCTTTTCGCGTGAACCGGGCTGACCAGGTGAACCGGAGTTTCGTTACACGGCGGGTTCCCATGGTAACGAGGTGCTGGGACGAGAGCTGCTGCTCCTGCTGATGCAGTTCATGTGTCTGGAGTATCTGTCGGGCAACCAGCGGATACGTCACCTGGTGGAGGAGACCAGGATCCATCTGCTGCCATCCGTCAACCCCGACGGGTACGAGAAAGCCTTTGAAGCGGTAGGTCTGCAAGACGCCCATTAGTGACCTCTGGCATCGCGAGGCCGGGCCCCTGATGAAAAACAAGCGCCGCGTCTGCTCGGCAGGTCTTCTCCTCGTAGACGTGCGTGCGGTGCACACGCTCGCCGGGTAAATTAGTTTGAATGGTCTGGCGGAGCGTATTAAAGTGACCTGTTGAATGTACACGGGCCGGCCTGCGATGCTGGAAAACACCTTCCGCGGCTCGTGTTGTTCCCTCAATCAGTGGCGGTCCAAATGTTTAAGAAACACCAGATGAAGAGAAGACAGGCAGAAAGCTTCGTACCTACCGTAACTCTGTGTTACACAAAAACTAATGATGTGCCTTACAACTCATTTCCATGTCAGCTTGTACTTTAAAGTGCGTGTACATGCACGGTTAAAGGAGATGAGCCTGTACAAGGGCAGCTCTAACAATTACACTGTATCATGATTAATGCAGTGATTAAATCCATTTAACCTATGTTCTTTATGTAATGTGAAAGGCTCATGTAGCGCTAATAACTCAGAGACTGGCAGCTTCCACCCTCTTTTGGCTCGTGGTTTTGGACCTTGCTGCACGTACCCTTTAATCCTAAACCCTGGACATCGCATACAATTATTTTTTTTATCCTGAAACGGTGAAAAGGTCAAGGCTAAATCAAGGCTAATGGACTTGTTTGGTGGGGTTTCTTGAATATATGCGTAGAAGTGGCGTCTTCTGGTGGGGAGTGTAGTTCTTTAGAAGGTCATGAGAAAGCTGAGCATTGGATCTTTGTGGCCCAAATGAGATGCTGATCTGTGTCCAGTTCATTTCCATTCCCAGCAGCAATCCAAAGTTACTTCGAGAAGCTTAAAGTTCTTTTTGGTTGCCATTGTTGACCCTCTTTTTACATTATTATTATCATTTTGCATTAAATATTAAGCTATTCCTTATCCCTTAAAATGTGTTGGATTCATGTTGATGTGTATTTAAAGAAATTTGTAGGGGAAACTAAAAAATATATGAAAAATGTCTAATCAACCAAAGATTTTGTGACTCCCCTGCAGTACCTCTGCAGTCCCTATAGGTCTCTAGGGTGTGGACGTCAGGGCTTCGTCCTCAGCCGAACACCAGCAATATTGTAATTTGCTCTAATGTTGTTCTTGACTTAGTCGACTTAGCACCTCCTGCATCTGTCCTTGACAACTCTCCACTTTCCTCCTGAACCGTTCATAGGTTACCAGTTTGCGATCACCGATCTCCCAGTGGTTTTGTTCCTTTTCGCACAGGGTTCAGAGCTCAGCGGCTGGTCCCTGGGTCGATGGAGCAGCGACGGGATTGACATTCACCACAACTTCCCCGATCTCAACTCCATTCTGTGGCAAGCTGAGGCGAAGAAGTGGGTTAATCGCAAAATACTCAACCACCACGTGCCCATCCCGGACTGGTACCAGTCCAAAAACGCCACAGTGAGTTCTAACGACTGTTGTGTTGCATTGAAACTTGTGTGTCTACAGGGTAAGGCCCGTTTCCACATTTTTCTTCATTGCTGCGACCAATTTGTGCCTCCAAAACAGTTGTTGAGTCATCAGGGAATGGACATGGGTCAGGTGGTGTCTGGTAACAGGATGTTGTTAGCGGGGGGAGTGTCATTGCTTCGAGGTCCAAACGTTTCCCAGCAGAACACTGAATCGTGACAAGACGGACGACGTTATTCCTCCTGTCGGTGGTTTTAATGTTGTGGCTGATCGGCGCAAGCTCTCAGACGCCAACTCGTATCTCAATAATCTATTTCCAGCTTTCGGCGTTTACAATGTAACATCGCGTCCTCCGCATGCTGCTCTATTAATGATGTGATTGCCGTTTAGTTTCGGCGACTTCACCTCGGGGGAAGCGGTTCACGACACCGTGTTCTCGCCCTCCACCTCCTCCCACGTAGCAAACTATTTTCATGACGCGCAGCAGCGGCAGCAGCCTTTTGCAAAGGGTAAAGCAGTCACGAGGGCATATCAGCGCTGTCTATTTTGGGAGACGCGGGTTTGCTGTCCGTGTGTGTGTGTGTGTGTGCGTCGGAAGAGGCTGTGAGCGAAAATATACCCGGCGACCTATTAAAAGCTCAGCCTCACGAGTGTTTTGACGTTAGCGAGAGCCCTGAGTGAGTCACACACACGGAGCCTCCGGAATAGCTGCTGCAACGGCGGAGCTGGGATCCCCATCTGTGCTCGGGAAGCTGTGAAAACTACCCTCGCCTGCGTGACTTGACTGGTCCGCCCGGGTGCTTTGAGATAAGGGGGGGGGCTGTTTTAATTAATTAATTACACGCGCCCAAAACAGCAGAGAGGCAATTTGATCAATTTCCTAACATGTGACGCGCAAATAAAATCCACTGGAAGAACGCCGGGTTGCTCATATGACTAAATTAGAATAAACAGCTGTATTTGTTCGCCAGAGTGGGATTTAATAAAAAGCCTTCTTTGGTTTTTCCATAATCAGGGGGAAATTGTTTTAATCACCGGGAGTTCATTTGGCTGTCACGATCCTGAGGCGGGAGCGTGATTAATAAAATCCGTCCGCCCCTCTCTAGGTTGCCTTGGAGACGCGGGCTCTGATAGCGTGGATGGAGAAGATGCCCTTCGTGCTGGGCGGCAACCTCCAGGGCGGCGAGCTGGTGGTGACCTTCCCGTACGACAAAACGCGCTCCGAAGCGGTGACCAGGGAGCAGACCGCCACCCCGGACGACCACGTCTTCCGCTGGCTGGCCTTCTCCTACGCGTCCACCCACCGCCTGATGACTGATGCCAACCGACGGGCCTGCCACACGCAGGACTTCGCCAAGGAGGACGGCACCATCAACGGAGCTTCCTGGCACACGGCGGCCGGCAGTTAGTGTCCACGTCTCTTCTCTCTCTCTTGCTGATCCTAACGCGGCGTTCACGCAGGATTCCTCTGCTCAGCTCTGAGCCTTTGAGCTGCAGCTTTGTTTAGCATATATGAGCACATCTGCATATTCAGGACTGAATCCTTCTTGGCTGCTTCAAAGCTTCTAGGTTTTAGCCCCGAAGCCTCGTGTAAGAGGGCAAACAGACAAACAAACAAACAAAAAACGGCAAAGTTACAGCTGCTTCAAACCCATTTCACTCTTAATTATCTTCTTCTTCTGGACGTGGACTAAGGTTCCACCTAAATTGACGCTTGCCAACGCGTGTGTCTCCCCTCTCTTTGCAGGTATGAATGATTTCAGCTATTTGCACACCAACTGCTTTGAGCTGTCCATGTATGTGGGTTGTGACAAATTCCCCCATGAGAGTGAACTGCCCGAGGAGTGGGAGAACAATCGCGAGTCTCTCCTGGTCTTCATGGAGCAGGTACAGTAACCACCAGGGGAAAGTGGCCGCTCGCACACAGTAAAACCCTCAAAACGTCCACTTTAGGAATAGGGGTTGACCTAATTGATCTATCAACCCTATGAGCTGATAGTATATGTGTCTTCGGCTTGTGTTTAATCCCCTTAACCAGCCACACCTGAGAAGAACCTTGTTGTCGCCGCCCTCCAGCCGGATCGTAACAACATCCAATATACTGTAGAATTAATTTAACACCATTTCTGCCTATGACTCATGTCCTCTCTGGAGGACATGGAGCCGCATTTCTTCAATAAAATGTCCTGACAAGATATAATACGTCTTCGTCTGTGTTACGCTCCCCCTAAAATCTGAATTTTTGACGTGTGCAGAGTAGTTCTTCCCACTTTCTGTCATGTGTCCAGTCTGGATACAGAAGAAGAAGGAAGTGGTTTCACAACTTTGACATTGAATTCATTCATATACAATAAAAATGAATGAATCCTTTATTTATTCCACCATGGACGAAGTTGTCCGTGTTGCAGCAACACAAGAGATTAAAAAAAACACAGGCTTTCAACAGAGCATCAGTTAATTCAATTAATCAATGAATTGCGTCATAAGCTCAAGCAGCTTGATGTTTTGCTACCCCCCCATCTTTCTAGAAACTCTTCACGTCAAGTGATGTTTGCGTCATGTGGCGCAAAAAAGACCAAATTTTATCATTTTTTATTTCTCTTAGAAAGAAACAACTGCATTAAAAGCATTTACTGGTTAAAATTAAGTTAAGTTTTGTTCTGTTCCGACCTGCCTGTTCCAGCAGATTTGGTTACATGAGGAATCATTGGACCTTTATTTCATTATTCTGAAATATTTGCCAAAAAAAAAGGTTAAAAAGCCTCCACTGAATTATAACATACTTGGATTGCAAAAGCCCCTGTAACGAGGAACTGGTTGAGCAGGACTGAAACTCACCACTCAGGACCCAGGGGGTGGGTGGAAAGTTTTCACTTAAAAAGCAGGCAAAGGCAAAGGCAAAGTCCAAAAAAGAAACCTAAGGAAGAGGAAAAAGCATAAAGCACAGGAAGGAAACACTAAATACCTGGGGAACAATGAGGCACAGGTGAAACAGAATGAGGGGGCGGAGCTAACGATCACTCTGGGGAAGTGAAGACATCTGAAATGACAGAGTTTGTAGTTTGCTATAAAGTTTTTTTTTAATGCAGGTGCATCGTGGGATCAAAGGTGTAGTCAGGGACCTGCAAGGTCGGGGGATAGCTAACGCCATCATTTCCGTGGAGGGCATCAACCACGATATTCGCACAGGTAAACAAACCGCCGCGTTTCACCTCTTTCTCCGGTGTCGTTTTGGCTGTTTCTGGTTAACTTGATACCACTGACTTGTTTTGCTTTGCAGCACGTGGATATCTTTCCCTTCACCTGACTTTTTTTTTTTTTTTTTTTTTTTACGTGAGTAAGCAGAGATTTTTTGCAATCGGTGCAGACTAAGCGACTGACTCGACTGTCTGCTCATTCCTCGGGAATGACTCGCGCGCCGCAGTGAGTCGGGCCTTTCAGCACAAGGGGAATAAACAAAAGCAGGTGATGCGTGTTCGAGCGGAGGCTGACTCAATTCGCAGTCTGAGCCGGCGCTGCAGAGGCCTCCTGCTCTGAATGTGACTATCGATTGTGAGTCCTCGAGGCATTCTCCGCTGATGCCTAAAAAATGCGGCCTTCAAAGCCGCAGTAGTTTCGTACTTAGAGCGTGAAATCAAATGTCCAGGAGGACATTAGCCGTTATTATTCCTGGAACGGAGCGTAAGTCGCCGCTTCCTCTCGGGAACCCTGCTGTTCTCTGTCGCAGTGAGAAAACATTTTTGTCTTGAAAGTTGGTCCTTTTCAGCTACTTCGAGTTTAGTGTGGGACGGCGTAAGCCTCCACATTCACACATTCGTGCAGCTTCTCTCCGTCGCTGACGTGAATCCGCCGTCGTCCCTGCTTCTGCTCAGCTATGTGGATATCTGAAAGTCAATTTATTCATGAGAATCTTTGCATTTAAGCATTTCAGTAAACAATTAGCTCCCTCCTTGCCTCTAAATATGAGTAATATGAGCGTGGACGCGCACGCATGTCAGTGTGCATCGACTGTGGACTGGCAGACCTGCCATCACTTTCCATTTGTCCCAGCTATTCAGACGTGTCAGGTGGGTGTTCGCCTGACAGGAAGGAAGCAACGCTGTCGTTTATTTTTTATTTTTTTATTTATTTATTATGCGAGTGAGTCAAAGGCTGAAAATATACCACCGAGCAGTCCGGCGTGCCCGGGTCACATGAAGGCAGCGTTCAGCGGCACACTGAGGATCCAAGAAAATCCAACGCGACAAAGCAGGAGCTATTTTTCTGAAAAAAATAAATAAAAAAATTAAAAAAATGAAATCCGCACAGGGAAATGGAAGATCTGGCTTCTTGAAAGTAGAGCGCAGGGACGTCTCAGCCTCGGTCTCAAGGCTTTTAGGGTGTTTGCTGCTTAGTTGGCTGTTTAAAGGCAGATTTCTAGGACGAGTTTTGCAAATCACTGCTGTTGCAAAAAATAATGTGTGCCTAAATTTTTTTTTTTATATGTGTGTGTTTGTGTGTACACCGATCAGGCATTACATTATGACCACTGTCAGGGGAAGGAAATAACATTAATTATCTCGTGACAGCTCAATGTTCTGCTGGGAAAACTCTGGACTGGCGCTTTATTAAGACATGTAGCACCCACCCCACAGCAATGATGAAAAACGTCACAAGGTGTTGACCTGGCCTCCAAATCCAGGCCCCTCCCCTCAACCCACAGGACCCATAGGACCCAAAGTCACCCCACTAACAACACTGTGTTGCCAGACCCCACAGGACACCCTCAGAAGTCCGTTCTCTGATGAGTCGCAACTGTTTTTGAAGCACAAGTTAGACCCACACAATATTAGGAAAGTGGTCATAATGTTGTTTTAATTTTTCCAAGTTAGTTTTTGGGCGCACAAAAACTAAGAATCATCTTTGAAAAGGAGTAGTAGTTTTTGAAAAAAAAAGAAAATAGTGTCCTTATATGTGGACACAGGGATTATTTCATTATTTATATTATAATAAAGTCATCCAATGTGTGACAAAGTCTAAAACTGTTGTGGCTGAGCTATGACAGTGCAATGAACAGTGAAGTCTCAACGTCCTCAAACGAGTACTTGCTAATTAGCGACTTGTAGCTCATTGCTATTGACAGAATTTGTTAAATTTGCGCGTTGTATCAAACTAGAAACGTTAATAAGCATAAATAAATAAGTTTTCACCTTTTGCTACCACTAGATGGCAGACTTAAACGTCCACTAATGAGGACAACGGGTTAAAATGAAGCAAAATAAGATGCAATAAAACGTAAAACTTAATGTCCCCGTATGAGGACTCAGTGTCTCAGGAGGTTTTAGGTAAAAGTGCTCAATGATGGATTATTCATAGTAATATTTTTAATATTGTTAATAATAGCAGTGCGATCAATTTCTCCCTCAATGAAAAGATAAATCTGATAAACTCCTCTTCTCTTTTTAATAATGCCTGGGATGCAACATAACGGCCAATGCACTTTCCTCAAACGCAAAAGAGAAAACTGCATTCATTTCCTGTGCGTGTCTGTCTCCTCAGCTGCTGACGGCGACTACTGGCGCTTGCTGAACCCCGGAGAGTACATAGTGACGGCCCGGGCCGAGGGCTACAGCCTCACCAGCAAGAAGTGCGAGGTGGGCTACGAGATGGGCGCCACCCGCTGCGACTTCAGAGTCGGCCGCACCAACTTGTCACGCATCAAAGAGATAATGGAGAAGTTCAACAAGCAGCCCATCAAACTGCCCGTCAGGCAGCTGCAGGCTCGCCGGCCCAGAGAAAGGCGCATGGGAACATAATGACTGCGCGAAGAAGAAGCCCCCGAGGAGGAATTAAAAGCAAACATCTGCTCTGATCTGACTGGGGTGAAGTCCAAGCCTGGGTTTGGATCTGTGTCAGGCTTCTCCAGAGCGCTGTCAGCGGAAATTAGTGTTTGAAATTTGCGGATTTATCCGAAACCGAGTGCATTTTTATTTGATGTTTGTTTGGTTTCGTCCCCAGGCATAAGCTCCCTTTGCGGTTTTAAGCGTTTCATTCGGTCAAAGGCCAAGTTTGTCAGAAAAGAAATATAAGGCGCCACCTTCCCATGACGTCAACCGTAAACACTGATTTTTCACATTATAATCGTTTAAAAACCGAAACTTCAGACGAGGAATCTCTTTCAACATCTCACTGCCATGAATGTACATACTCTTTAACTTATGTAACACAGTTATTAAAGCCAATACAAAAGCTTCATTACCTGCACTTGTACGATGTTAAGTCCTTTAAAAAGGCTTTTGTGTGTCATTGAATTTTTTTTAATTTTTTTTTTTTTAAATAAATTTTGCTTTTAGGTATTGAAATAAAGACTACCTTTGCACAATTTAAAAATCTTGACGTCTTTGTACGGCTGCATCGTTCAAGGATAATCAACGAAGATGTTTTAAAGTATGCAATTACAAATAAAAAATGCGTTTAAACTGATTTATTGCAGCTGAACGAGATGTTTTTGTACACGCAGGAGGCTGGGAAGCATAGGAAGAATTTTTGAAAAACCTTTATATAAGGAACCAACAATAACTGAAGACAGCTGCAGTAAAAAAATAATAAATAAAAAAAAGACCTGGCAAAGCATCACAAAGGTCCCATTCTTTGATGACGTCCATGGATTCCATACATGCATCACGCAGTATGGAACAAAGGATCCCGGACAAAAGGCTTAATAATGAACATTTTATTCATGATTATGTTAATTTGTCAAATAACATATGACAATAGGGGAATGTGCATAAAAAAAATGGTTGCAGCTACAACTAATGTGAGTATCCTCATATTAAAAGCCAAGCATCTACGCTTTAAGGTCATATTAATTTTTTAAAAATCAGTGTATTTGCAGCTAAAATAGCAAAAGCAAAAAGTAATTATATCAGATTTTTTTTCTCTTAAAGCTTAACTTAACATGTTACCATGACAGCTTTATGTTATAGCAATAGATTTTACATAATTTAAATAATAAACACTGCAATAGACACAAAATAACACAATACAGAGTCAGGTCATACAGATTCACCTACTGGACAAATATAAACATGATGAAAATTCAAATGAAAAGTCAGGCTCTCAAGACAAGTTTATCGTCATATGCACAGCTGAGGTTACACTGAGCCGTGACGTTCTCACTCTGTGAGTAAATGAAGGAAATGAACACAGTTAATGTCACAGTGGTAGGACACTCAGAATGTGCAAATATTGTTCAGGCTGTTCAAATGTGCAAACGATGAGGCAACCAGATTGTTTTACTCATTGGAGTCACTGATTCTGAGCTCTGTGTGCACAGAAACAGTTTTTTTAAATTTTTTTATTCTGGTTGTCCTTGCGCTCACACTCCTGACAGTGTCAGCCAGACGGCACGAGTGTGAGCAGTGTGAGCTGTGGGGGTGGCTGCGCTCCTTCGTGATGCCGTGCGCCTTCTTTCCGGCCCGGGTGATGGTGAATATCCTGTTGGTGGTGGGAAGTTCCTTTTCTGTCCTGAACGGCGCAGATCCCACACTCACACACCGTGGTGTCGGGACGTTTGTTGGGACGGTCATGTGTAAAAGTGGCCGAGGAGGATGGAGGTGGAGATGGAGGGTGATCCAAATTTCCTCCTTAGGAACAAGATGAGTTGTTGTGCATCCAGGCGAGATCCTCCAAGGAATTTTTAAACCTTAACCTTCCGATATATGGTGATATATGGCTCAGAATAATAATTATACTCAATGCATAAAAGTTTATGTTGGTGAATTAACTCTGTAAGTGTCAGTGCAACACATTTAACATCTGAACCTGGATATGACACCTCAGGTGTTCAGTACCTGGACAGTCAGAATGAGAACTACCGACTTATTTCTACTGATGACAAAGCTTTGTCTGGTGAGTAAAAGTGATTCGTTTTGCACATAATGTTGTGTTTGTCTGTCATGACCATATGTCACGCGCTCCCTAAGGCCTCTTCATACCTCACATTCCAAGATCCGATCTGGACGACTGGATCGCACGTGACCGTCTTTAGGTGTGGTCAGACCTGGCAAATGCTTCCCCCTGATCACATCCCAGTGATCCCGCCCCCACATCATCTGAGGCCGTAGAAATATTTCTATTGTCTGTAACGGATCTCTGCCGCTGCTCCAGAACCCAGAACAGCTCTATTTTATGTGTGTGCGTCATGACTTGGCACAGACGCACAACTTATTATTTATTGATCTCCGCCCTGACGTTAGCGAATGGATGGAGCAATTTGCCGCTTACATAGGAGAACCCCCGTTGTGAGTGTAGGTGGTTTTGTGTTTCTGTGTGACCCTGACAACGATGTTGCGTTGGAGACTGGAAACAGTTCAACAATTATTATTATTTGG
The DNA here is from genome assembly GCF_022458985.1 of Mugil cephalus. Taxonomy (NCBI): domain Eukaryota; kingdom Metazoa; phylum Chordata; class Actinopteri; order Mugiliformes; family Mugilidae; genus Mugil; species Mugil cephalus. The sequence goes on along the minus strand of NC_061785.1, from coordinate 7,237,332 downwards.
AAAAAAAAACATTGTTTTTTTAATGTTTTTGGAGTTAAATGTGGGAAAAGTGTCCATAACATGTCCATAGCGCACTCATTGAAATACTTGGAAATCGAACTGCATGAACTAAACAGGGTTAGTTAGCTGGTTAGCTGCATGGTAATCCTCTAGTGGTTTGGTTTATCTGGCTCAGCAGCAGTAATAAACTGTTGCCTGCTAATGAACTTATCAACCATTTACTAACAGATGTCAGTGGAGTGTAGATGTCTAAATAAAGACAAGATGAGTAGCCTGTAGTTCACCCTGTAACACCTATGGATAATTAATTCACGGCGCCAACACAAACTGAAACGTGCCTTCGAGTCCGTCCGCAGTGTTTTGTATTCACCTAACGTGTATTTTTATGGGCCGGGGCTCGATACGGAAAAGGCCGGGTCATAAACCGACGAAGCATGTGCATTAACGAGCGACCCGCCGCGAACAGCAGGTTATTTTGTAAGATTAATTTTTTAATTTGACCTCCTTGATTGAAAGTCCCCCACGGAAAATAAACTCCATTTCATTACCGTAACTTAGCAGTAATGACGGTGGTTAATTTTAAGCGCGGGTTCTTCATTTTGATTTCTGCTGCGGTGGAGATCGTATCTTGGGAGTGTCAGGGCAGGAAGAGACTCTAATTACCAGAGCCCCGCTAGGGCTTTTACAGATCACTGGCTTATTCTGACAGCAACACCGGCCTCCCTTCCCTCTCTCTGGCCAACACGCAATTAGAGGGAAGACCTCAACCTCTTATCTGGAACTGTAGTGGTTATTGAACGAAAGCTTGAGCACTTGTCATCATCTCAGCGCTCCGCAGAGTACGAGACGCAGCTGAGCTTGTTAATATTACGATAGCTTCTGCGGCTCTACATCACAGTCGGTGGCTCCGGGTGTGAAGGAGAAGAGGCGGAGTGCATATGTAAGTCATGCAGACGGCAGGGTGTTACATATTAAAGGGATCTGCCGGCATTTGAATCATGGAACACCAACCGCACAGCACGCACAGAAGGAATTTACACCTCAGAGACGACAAACGGCTTTGGGAGTAGGGACGGGTGACGGTACTCGGCGTAAATGGCAGTAACTCAGATTTCGGTGCTTCATTTCGACGCCACTGAATTTTTAATCGCCGAAGCGAAACGGTCAAAAGTTTGTCACCTCAAAAGATGCGGGATCAAGAGAGGCAACACCTCGAATGTGAACCCACGCCACAGTTTTTATTATAATTGTGACAGTGTGTCGTGAATTTTATTTCATATTGGTTCGTTTATTTCTTAGGCCTAGTTGTATTTATATCGTGGGTTTTCAACAGGGGGTCTGCGGCCCCTAGGGGGTCCGCGGAGAGACTGCAGAGGGGTCGCAAAATCTTTTTAAAAAATTTTTTTACCAACAATTTCCCCCCACAAATTTAAATTTCTTTAAATGCACATTAACATGAATCAACATATTTTAGTAAAGGGACATCGCAGACACGCGCTGCCATGTTAGCAGGAGAGAAGCTAACATGTGCATGATATATATATATATATTTTTATATTTACGACACTCTAGTGTTACACGTTTGAAACAAAAAAAAAAACAGGAATATTTGTACTTGTGTATTATTTGAAAAGCTTAATATTGCATACATATATACTGTACAATATACTGTATATATTTATTAATAGCAGTAGGACGAGTTTAATATAGAAAACACACAGTAGGTAGGTGGTCCCTACTTAATCTCTCCATCAGTTTGAGGTCCTTGGCCTGAAAAACTTGCACAAATGCCTTAAAAGTAAAAAGGCACCATTTTTGGACAGAGTTTGGATTTTTTAAGCACCAGTTCGGGCAACGTTTAAGCACTGGCACCATATCAGAAGAACCAGTTTGGCACCGGTATCTGATAAAAGCTTAACGATACCCATCCCTATTTGGGAGTGGTGTAAAGTTACTCAAAAAATTGAGTATTAAATTTTTTGTGCCGCTTTCTATGTTGACTGCACCATATTTCCAGGAAATATAACGCTCCTTTTACTCCACTACGTTTATGTGACAGCTCTAGTTACCAGCTCTAAGAAATGAATTCACAGGTAAATAACATCAACGATGCAGCTTACTTGAAAGTTTTCATATTCAGTTTTTACATCCTACCAGTGCTGCACCCCCACTGTTTTGGATTCCAGGAGGAGTTTAGCATTCCAACTGGTTCAATTCATCGATATCAATAGCCTTCATGCCTATCAACTTCCTTTATCAATACTTTTCGTGCCGCATCTTTACGTCCCAGCCCAGAAAGTGGCGGCGATGCACCTAAAAGTTGTTTGCCAACCGAAGAAGAAGAATCTTTACGCGGAAGCGCATCATTCGCATCACGTGCCGCTCACATGACGACAATGTGGAGACGGAGAGACTGAACCGATCACTAGAAGGGACTGTAACACCACAACGTGCAGGACAGAGCTAGTGAGGATCCAGTGACCAATTTCCTGTTTATTTTCTTACACAAGTTCTTATCTCTTGTTTAGAAACTCAATAAAAATGCTGTTGTTTACACAAAACCAATAACATCTACTACTTGTAGACCAAATATCCACAGGAGGAATTGATAAAGGAATCGATAAAGAATCGGATCGATAAGCAGAACTGATAATGGCATTGGTATAAATAAAATCTTATCGATGTCCATCCCTGGATCTTATTCTACATTGGAGTTGTGAGAAAATCTGACTTTGATGCAGCTCCTCTTACTTCCCCCTTGATTTTCCAAAAAAGCTAAGTTATTATTTATTCATCTGTCCTTTTTATGCAATGCAGCGACTTGCTTACTCGATTTATCTTTCTTTCTCATCTCTTACATCTTCAGTGCTGGAGGTCTGTTACAAAGACATACATCGGTCTAAAATAGAAGCAGTGACTAATTAATCGGTGGTGATCGTTAATAATAAGAACAAACTTCTCCCATTAGAGCTGCAGCAGACAGACAAGCAGTCCCTGTGAGTTCAGGTGGGTGTGGTGGGGTAGGAGGAGGAGGCGTGGGTGGGTGTAGCACAGTGTGCAGGGCGTGCAGGGCAGCCACTGTGGCCTGCAGCTGTGATACCGTGCAGATGTGTGGGAAGACACAGGCTCCGGCTGACCTTGCCAGCAGTTGAAAGGCCAGTGCTTCTTCAGAAGTCGGTCCAGCCTTTGAAGCGTTGGAGCGCCCGGCCTGGATATCGCAGGAGTGAGTCACCATGCGGCGTTAGTAAACCCAGCTCTTAACCTCTCTCCCCTGCGCTGCTCCGGAGCCCCGGAGACAGATTAGACGCTCGGCGGTTTAGATGGACATCAAAGACGTCGGGCAGATAAGCGAAGAAAGGAGGGTGGTCGAGAAGTTTCAGAATTCAGCCGTATCTAACCGTTCGGCTAGTTAAAGTTTCTAAGTTAAGACACATTATATTATATTACACTTTATTTAGCCGTTTCCATTAAGGGAAATCTCAATGGGAAGAACTCATTGCACATCATACTCAAGTACGTAACATCTGGAAACATGGATAAAAAAAGAGTCTAATGAAGCAAGATATATGAGCAGGAGTCACGTTTAAGATGAGAAATTTTAAACAATTATCTAAACTGGTCACTGTATATTTTTTGTAGCAATATGTGAACATTACGACTGATGTAGTGTTCCTAGATGTCCATTTTCCATTTCCATTGGTAAATATAATGTTTTAATATGGACAGACTTAGGTAGATGTTATTGATCCACAAGGGAAACTGCTCAAATTTGATCTGTTTGCACATTAAAATGTGTATTTTTTATTGTTTTTAAGGGGACAAGTCTTCATAATATCCTCAAGAATGGCCATTACAACACAAAAAAATAAAAAAAGAACGTGACATTTGTGGTGTTGTGGGTCAAACATGACCCGCCAAGAACTTTGGCAGTTGCATGGATCATAGAAAATGTTAAAGGTTGCTCTGGGGATCAAATGTGGCTCAGTTCACACTCTTCACGAGCAGTGAAATCAAAGATAAAAGGTCTATTGGGCCAAAGAATAACATTTAATACAGAGCTTACATGAATATAAACGCACAACAAAAGTTAGAAATCTGGTGAAAACATGACAGTTTTGATGTGAGGGTTAAGAACCACAAGTAAAAAGATGAAATAAAATGATATTTATATATATATATATATATATATATATATATATATAACTGGTGGCTACGGCAACGTCTCTGTGAGCAGAGCAGTGCTAATGCCAGCAAATCTTGCTTGTCTTTTTATTAAATAAGACAGAAATGATTAATTAACAGCAGCGGCAGCAACACCCAGATTTTCAAGAAAAGTAGTTTGATAATCATTTACGAGAACTCAAACTAGATCAGGCGGCTGTGTGAGTCCTCGGTGAAGGGAGCCTTGTGTGGGAGGCAGCCAGGAAGTCGATTAATCCGTATCAGGGCCAGTGGAGATATTATTGACGCATGTAAGGAGCGAACTGACAGTTTGATACAGCTGCATGGGAAGTTTAATAGATAATATTTAGTCGGAGGAAAAAAAAAAAGCCTTGTTATGACTAGTTTTGTGTTTAGCTGAATCCTCTACAGTGTGTTTAGTTGCATTTGTAAGCCTCAAACACCTCAGACCTCAGCGTGCATCATATGAACAAATTCACCATCATGTCGTGGGAGATGGACTTTAGATGAAACACAAAGCAGCATTCTTCAGTAAGAACACTGGTTCGCCTTTTTGAGCCTTTTTGCATATTGAGTTTTTTCTTTTTAGCACATCAAAATTCTTTATTCACACTCTTTGTTTTGTGCTATTGAAGCTCTCTGCGTACCTGTCAGAACGCTTGTTATTCTACTTTATGCCAGAGACACTGCATCCGTGTGTCCGTTGTGTTGTGCATTCACACGTTTTTAAAAAGATAATGAACCTCCACTGCACCACTGGATTAAATCACGTGAAGGCATATTTCGATTTCAGATTTAAGCAGCTTTGAGGCTTTTAAACTGATTTTTTATTTATTTTTTCCCACCAAAAGGAAAACAGAAAACATTCCATTATTTAGCGTGTCGAGGTGTCCACTTCGCACTTCGAGTTGTGGTTTATTTCTCGCTCAGAGGGGGTGAGGGTTGGGGGGGTGGTGGTGGTCAGCCGACCCAGTGGGAAGAAGCCAACCATGATTAAGCCGTGTGCTACGCGCTCAGCGCCACCCACCTGAGGATAATCACCAGCTACCGGGGAGGTAATCAGCGGACGCCATCGCAGCCATTTGCAGCCGAGGCCGCCTCAGTCGGCTGCTGGTGCTGTTTCATTGTCACCTGCGTTGGGGGGGTTGGAAAAGAAAAAGGAAAAAAAAAAAAAAAAAAAAAAAAACGCTTTCCAGTCTGACTCAGAATGATTGTAGGTGGACACGGTCCGGATTGCAGCAGTCGCATAACCTTCATCAGACCGTCCTGTTTTTATCTGGTTTTCAATGCACTTCTAAATTCATATAAATGATTTCAAGTGGTAGCTTCTGTTCGTGGAAACCAAAGAATAAACTGTTGCTTAAATCTGAAACAAGAAGATGTTGTGATCCGCCTGTTCATTAAAAGGGAGGGGACTTTTATAAATGATGAATGACTAGACCCCTTCATCCCTTCACGTCACAACATTAACTGGAGGCAAAACAGAGGAAAGCTTGAGGCGAACACTGTCGCTTTCAACCATGAGATGACGTCTTGCTGTATTATTTGGTGCTAAAACTGAAAAATCCAGCCACTGCCAGTCATAGACAACTTTGGTTTGACTTTGGTGATTAAAAGAAAGAACTGGAGTGACACTAACGCACACACTTCATATCAGGTCAGATTAATATGCATCATCACTTTCAGCCTGGAAAACGTTATAAACATTATTTGGGGGATTCTTGTTGCAGGTTAATGCTAATGCTAACTGCTATTCTAGCTAATGCAACATTAGTTGCGTGTTTCAGGGGCGTCCACGCAGAAGCTGCATTTTCTACGTTACCCTCCACAGTGGTTCCACTTACTTCTTGTTGATATCTTTGTTGGAGAGGCTTCACTTGATAAAAGACAGACCAGACTTCGTCCCCTCCGTGTCCTCCTTTGGTCAAATCGTCCATCCACTGTGTGAGAGTGTAGCGGTCGGTGAATATAGTCCCATCAGTCAGAGTCAACTCACGGTTTCGGAGAGTTTTCCTGGTCCATTCTTGCCAACGAAATATGCTAATAACCGCGTTTACAGGCTATAGTGTTTGCCATGTGTTTTGCTGGGGATGCCTACGTCATATGCCTGTGACTACCGTAATAAATCATATATGTGCGCATGCCCGTATGTTCCGAGCTTTCCAAAGCCGTCGAATTTTTCGACTCGGACCAACTTTGACGTAGTTACGTTAAAAATGCTCCGACAACAGCGCCGGCGCTAACGCCGTAGGTAAAGGGTTAAGCCCCGCCCCTCAAAAAACATAATAAAAAAAAATTATCCATTTATTATTTTCTATTGTTATTATTTCTTCTTTTAATCCACCTTGGACCACTAACTGTGTAAATGTGCATAAGAAAAGTTGTCAGTTAGTTTTGTAGTTCTGAGGTTCTGCTAATTTTCGAACGCCCCTTAACAACGGGTTGGGATATATACCTATTTTATTATTTTTGTAATTCCCCTCAATTAAAAGCTGAAACAGGACGACAAACCATAGTTTTTGTTTGAAATATTACTTAATTTACAACGATCGTAAGCAGTTCATTTCATTTCCATTCATTCTAATATTTCCTAGTTAAAGATGTCACCTATATGTGGTTTTGAATCTGACTGTAGTGCCTGACCACACCTGACTACCGGCTAATTCCAAAAAGACGTGGATGTGAATTAGTGCTAGTGACCTGAGAGGTTCATCACTGTTAGTCAAAGTGGCCACGATCTTGTGCAAATCCATGCAAAACTTTAATCCTCAATACTTTTTAAACTGGTGATTCATATAAAAATACACACTGCATGAAGTTGTCAGTAACGGAGAAACTATATATTTACAGATACCAAAACTGTACCAGGCTATAAACATCTCTGCTGTAAAGCTGGACATTTGAACATGGAGATCTATGAACAGGTTTGAACCATACAAATATAAAGATGGAGGGTGGAACTGCTCCTCTAAAGTGGAACCAAAGCAAGTAGAGCTCCCCCTGGTGGCTGGAGGCTGCAGTATAGGTCATGAGCTCCACCTCCCCCATGTAAGTGGATGGGACACAAATAATACCAAAACGATTACAAATCAAACAGTTTTTACTTCATTTTTTTTCTTGACGAAACCAAGACTTGTGTGACTGTAATTTTAGGTAGTTAAAATAATGTTGCATGTTCAAGTGGCAATTCTCGAAAAGTAGTTTGGCCAATGCAAGGAAGTGGGGACACAACGTCCATATTTATGTACAGTCTATTGCTTTGAACTGAATTCCTTTAAATCCAATGAGATGTAAATCTGCAACACCCATTTAATGCCCAGTGAAGAGTAAAAAAAAAAAAAAAAAGACACGAATTATATAACAATGGGTGGATTAACTCTACTTTGGAGTCTTTTAAGGAAGTTTTTGAAACCTCTGCGTTTGCTTCACTTTTCAGCCCTGGAGGTCGTTGCTGACTTTCAGCAAATATCAAAGCCAGACAGATCTATTGACCAATTATTGAAATAATAAGACGTTTTTCAAGCCTGGAACACAGCTCGAACCCCCCCCCCCCCCCTCCCCACCCCCCACAATTGGTTGTTGTTGCTTTGGAGTTGCTCCTTTGGGAGTTGATTATGATCTGGCGAACAGCTGATAAAATTGTTAGGAATGACTTCATGCAGCGATGGACAGAAACAGCAAAGTAGTCGTGCACGTCATCTCAGTGTTTTTTTGAGTCCATGCTGTTGACAACAAAAAGGCCTTAAATTTACTGTGGGACAATCCGACTGCACTCAGAGGTATTTTTCTCAGTATCTGCTGAAACACGCCCAATGATAAAATCCCCAGGGGAGCGTTACCAGACTGTGATGAAACTTGCATCTGTGTGCGGCCGGATATTGTCCTTCGTCTTTACCAGGTCAAACCAGTGAAAAACTTCAACCCAAATTCAAAAGTAACCCAAACCACATATTCTACATTCAGTTTAGGGTTAAGGTTGGGCACAAGCCTTCAGGCGTAGATACAGAGATTTGAAAGCAGGCTTTACTCCTTGTTTTTCCCCCCACACAACAGTACAAGACCACTTTGGTAAAGTCTACAGTTTATTTTAATCATCAAAATCTAAAACAGTCATCTCCTTCATTTTTCACCATCACATTAAGTACAGCCATAAAAAAAAAACCAAACAGATTGAAACAGCAGTCGTCTTTGCCACCTGTCACCACATCCACCACCGCCACCACCACCACCACGTCATCACCAGTCTGTCATCTTCAGCAGCAGCAGCAGCAGCAGCAGCAGCATCGAAAGCCGAGGTTTAATAAATTAGGAGGTACGTAACAAAACACGTCAGGTCGTCACCCACGGACAAAAATGAGGTATATTACACTCAGCTCATCGTCGCCCAGCCGCAAACACTTTGCATTTGAAGCAGCACGTCGTACCCATTAGATACAGTGTTGTCAATAAATCACACGTTACACACATATCAAAAGACCCCAAAAAATACTTTTCATGTTATCGCGCATCTAAATCGGTCAACACACACTATATCGTTTCATATTTAGCTTTAATTATTATTAATTAATTAATAACCACGTTTATGAGAATAGATTATCATGTGCACTGGTCGGCCTGGAAATCATAGGAATACAGTGGTGGATTCTGGGTAATGTCAAATGAAGGGAAGGGAATAAGGCAATGACTGATGCTGTTTTTCATGATTGGAAATGCTTTACACCAACGCAGATTTTAAGGCTGCAGTCGTCTTGGAGTGTCCAAGACAACCACTTCTCCTCTGTTTAACGTTTTTTTTTTGTTTGTTTTTTCCATGTGGCACCTACATAAATAAACTATTTTCTTTCATGTTTTTTACAAAATAAACCGCAGCTACTAATATCCGGCTCACTGGGCGCCTTCGATAATTTGATCTTGGTGCAGGTACAAGGGGAAAGCACTGTGAAGGCAAAAAATAAACTTTACATTAAACTATACTCTCTATACTTTCTCTATAGCATCTTATACACAGCTGCCTGTCCTTTGTCAGGTCAGTCGAAAATGACTCTTGGGCTGAAGCCACTGTACTATCAGCTCTGCATCAATGAGACCAAATAAACACACACAGAATATGAATAAATTCGTCGCGTATCATAAAAAGGGTGATAATGCCCTCCATCTCGTTAAGTACGCATTTAACTGACTGATTAATGTTTGCCAAGTATCTTCCTAAAAAATGAAAACTAACAAAAAAAATGCCGTAAATGCAGTTCTGATTTCCACGGATTCACATCACTGCATAGATGTAACTGTACGAACATTCCCGTCAAGTAAAGCCTCTCTGAAAGCAAATGAATTAAAAGTGGAAACTGAAACTAGATCAACGTAATAAAATGGAAAATTGTGTTTTGCTGTGGCCCCTTTATCCTCGTTATTCACCTTCAGATTTTTATTCTAGCTTCGGAGCAGACAGATAATATTGTCTAATTTAGTCCTCGCAGTCATAACTTAAAAATTTGCCATGACAAGTAAATCCACACTGATCAGCCATAACATTATGACCACCTTCCTAATATTGTGTACATCTCCCTGGTGCGCGAATGGACCTGGGTCTTCTGTTAGTGGAGCCTTTATGGGTTGAGGGGGGGGTGGATCATCTCACAGATACTTGATCAGTTTGGGATCTAGTGAATTTGGAGGCCAGGGCAACACCTTGTGCTGTTTGTCATGTTTGTTTTTTTTTTTAGTTAAAGCGTTTTTTTTTTGTGTGTGTGTGTCTGTGTCATGCTGCATCCTACTGGGGATGGCTACTACCATCAAGGAGTGTCATTGCTGTGGGGTGGGGGTACCTGGTCTGGTCTAGGTGGCTGCTACATGCCTAAGTAACATCCACACAAACGTCAGGTAGAAAAGTTTCCCTGCAGAACACTGAATTGTCACAAGACGGACAATATTGTTTACATCTCCCGTCACTGGTCATAATGTTATGGCTGATCGGTGTGTGTAAGTAGGTTAGCCGACACTTCACAAACCTGCTGACTGTGCAAGAGCCCTGCGATTAAGCTAGAGGTTAGACGTATAGTTCAGTTTTGGAAAGACAAAAACAAGTTCTTAATCATTAGCATGTTCTCTACCTTTACAGTATCACTATCACCGTCACAAATCCGACATATCCAGGATGATTAACTATTTCTTTAGCTTTATCGCCGAGTGAAATGATTCTTTCTGCTTCCAGAGGTGCTTTTCCTCAAAGATATGTTTGTTTCCCTCGAAACCGTTGCCACTAAACCCTCTGATCCCTCTGCTAACGGGTAAAAAAAAGACTCTGTATAACCCAGTACATTTTCCTTTTCATTCCTCTCTTTGCCCCGACGTGTGAGAAACAACCCAGTCATCTTCTGTGAGTACAAACGCTGGCAAGTACAGCTGATCACGCTTCACTTGGCTAAACAACCTGAGGGGCACGCGTCAGACACGACAGCGAAGGCAGCCGCTCTGAAGCCTCGTGCTTTTTTCTCCTTCGAAGCCCTAGTCTAGCAGGTCGGTGCTGCAAAAGCCCATCGGAATGAGAGTCGGACGGGGGTTAATGATTTCCTTCGTAATACCACAAGAAAAAAACAAAAAAACAAATATTAATAAGAACGCGTTTAGAATTTGCTTCATTTAAAGTGGATTTTTTCAGCCCGTTAAGCTTGAAAGACATGTGTACCGGTGCAGGTACCAGATCGGCTCGGGGAGAATCCGGCGCTTCCAGATGACATCACAGAGTCGTTAGAGATGTTTTATAATTGGTTGGAAAACGTGAAGAAGTGGAGCAACTTAGCGGTTTCGTTTTGTCCTTTTATTCTTTGGATAAATTGATAAATATAAAATACTTAATTTCTCATTTAGTTTTGTAACCATTGCTGGTCACTCAGTTTCTAAGATAAACATGTCACATTATATATACAAATATCTGTGTCTGTGTGTACAAGTGTCTCAGTGTTTGAGATGTTTTGCCTCCAGCTAAGCCCCGCCTCCTTAAAAACCATCACACTGTTAACAAACCGCAAAGGGGTCAATACAAATGAATGTATCGAACTCGAATTATTATTATTATTGTTAGTAGTCATTTTCTTACTTTTATGAATAATGTGCTGCCATTGTATTTTTTGTGATTTGTGAAAAATTATAAATAAATAACTTTATTGAGCTCTCTCTCTTCCAAACATATTGTGAAAAATAAATTAAATTAATTGTCTAACCATGAAGCCGAACATATATTTGGCATCATTTAGAAGCGCCGGATACCCTCCCTCCCAGACCCCGAGCCGTTCTCGTAGCCGGTTAGGGGACGTGGTCTGACTCTGCGTCCAGTTTCGGCTCGTTTTCAGTGCTACATCACGTACAAACTAGTCACTTGCAAACACTTGGCACAGACTAAAAACAGACGTACGGCCACTCCCATCATTTGTTGTCTTTTTTTTTTTTTTTGTCTTAAAGATAAGATGAATACTGCAGTATTGTCGGAACAAATAGACGTCCCGCGAAATCAATACGTGTCGAACTGTACGCCATTTCGAAATTGAGAGCTACCCCCTAGTTAAAATAACGAGGCTGTGAACCGGCCGTTTCTTCCTGCTTGAGCACATCTGTCTCTCCAGGTGGATGTGAAGTCTGCCGTTGTTTATTGTCCTCGCAGCAAGTTCTCCGCACAGATCTGCTGTTCTCAGTACTCGAGCAGAGAGCGGCCTCCTGTGCGGGCGTTTGCCCTTGTCTGCAGTTACTCTTTTGCTTTTTTTTTTTGTATTTTTTTTTTTGTACTCTTTTTTTTTTGGTATGTCAGACCAAAATTCAAGCAGACGTGGACAGGAATGACCAGTATTCCGTTCTCCCGTTCTCCGTCGACAATAAATCAAGTTCCCGTTTTCCCCCGACAGTCTCCAGGTTTGACCGTCCGGGCCGCGTCGACCGTCACTCCGCCGCCGCCGCCGCCGCCGCCGCCGGGGCGCTGTTCTCGAGCCTCCGCCCGGACGCGTTCAAGGAGCTGCGCTTCAGCAGCCTGTTGACGATGTCGGTGCACGTCTTCTTGTACTGGTGCCGGAGCAGGGAGTACACGAAGGGGTCGCACGCCGCCTTGCTGTAAGCTAAGCACTTGGAGACAATTCCCCAGTGAGGGTTGATAGGCACCGCTGGAAATAACTCCACGATCCTACGGGGGAAGCATAAAAGAGAGAGGGCGGTGAGACGGACAGATAGACAGATAGATAGAGTGTGGAGGAAAGGTTAGTCAACATGCTGGAAAAGACATGCACGCCCTGAGCTTATGAAGCAGAAATAGAAACATATTTGGACGACATTACTGCCCATGCCATTTTTTTTTATGTAAGCGTCTGCAAAGATAGAATCATCTCATTAGGTAAAGAGATGACTTTCCAGCATTTACTCTCCTCTCAGTTGCAGCTGCAGAGCACGGTGACACATGAACAGACTTCTCTTGTGGCATTTCCTCAGTAATACCACGCTGCACTGTGAGCTAGTGACGTTCGATGCCACCAATTTCTTTTCCGGTCCTGACACTGAGTAAAATTCAGGCTGGTATCGACACTGATACTTGCTGTAAATACATCCTAATGTGTCTGGTAAACCTAAAAAGAAAGTGGTGTATTTCAAATCATTGCTTCATAAAGAATAAAAGACAAGTATGTCGAGGTAGTGGCCTCATTTGCTACATAGTCGAGCTAATACCATAAAAGAAACACCAGTCAGGACACAATCATACAAAATATGTGAAAATAATAAGTAAAATAATAAGACCATTAAAATAAATTATTGTTTCACTATTAACAACTACTATAAAAATGAAAACTTGCATCTTAGTTCTGACACTTTCCTCTTCTGTCCTCTTCATCATAAATGTCTCATATTCTGTGTTGTGGTTTAACTTGAGTTTGTGTTTCATAAGGATTGTTGTTTTGCCACAACTCAATAGTTTAGTTACTTGTCACTGTGTTCCCACATTACCTCGAATGACTGCAGTATCGAAAAGTATCGATATTTTGATTGGAGAATCGATTTTAAAGCATAAAGACCTCGTATCGGAAGTATCGATATTTCAGTATCGATCTGCTGGGAATAAATAAATAAAGAAACTTCACAAAAAAAAAAACTTCCCATTAGAGCTAATAAACTGTGTCACTTTGTCTCTTATGTGTGAATTTCCAGACTACTTTTTATTTCATTCGCAGCTTTTCGTATTAGAAAAAGCAGCGGCACAAGAAGGATAAAACAGCTGCAATGAACGTGTGGAAATAAGAAAATGAACTCTGATTGTAAAAACAGACGTTCCTCCAGATCATCATAAATACCCTTGTGTACTTCAAAGGTTGCGCGTTTGATTTAAAGCGCCCAGTGTGCAGTCTCGCCCCAATTTTTGTCTGCATCTCAAAGCAGCGGACGTCAGCCCTGAAGGCTTCGAATTAATAACTTACTTTCACACTATGTATTTTTTTTTTTTTTTCAAGTGTAAAAATATTTTATATCACGGTGGTGCCATAAAAGATGTAGAAAAATCGCTGATCCTCCGCGCTCGCACTCTGCACGATTACTCTCCGCACAATCGAGCCCCGTCAGCACATTAACGGCGGCCCCATGTGGGCCGCCAGCCACCGCTGACATTTGCCCACACGCTCCACAGAAACAGAGCAAACAGGAGGTTAAGTCAGGGTTTTTTTTTTTTTTTTATGTGTCTTTTTTTACTCCACACCTGGTGACAACAAACGAGCTACGCCCGAGAGGCGGCGGAGGAGGAGCCTTTGGCGTAATGATAGATCCAAATTTTTCAATTAGCAAAACTGCCATTTGCAGAGCGAGAGCCGCCCGGCTCTGGTCATTCACTGGTGACAGTTTACTGATAACGTGACAAACTGTCGAGCCCGCGTTGTTTTGAGGGAATGAAAGGGTCAAAGAGAACGCCCCCCCCCCAGCCACCCAACCACCCACCCACCCGAGGCTTTATTTATGTCATTTCGTTTCAAAGAGGCCGACTTCCTGCAATTTCAGGTGTCGGTTTAACATGTTAATGGGTCATGAATAGTGGATAGAATTGAGTGCACAACAATATTCTAGGTTATTTCCTGTTGTCATCTAACACACTCATCACAGTCATTTTTCTGGTATGTGGGTACATTTACATAAGATTTAAAGGTACTACAATATATATATATCTCAAAGTGACAAAAAGCCATGCTAATTTGAATTAATGAAATATGTATATTATAACAGCCTGGTTACACCGATTTCTTGATTTGTGGCTTTCTATTACCGGAGGCTAGCGCCAATTGTTTTGTCGTTTTGAACGTATTTTATATTGCCACGTCTTCATGTGCAGTTTTTGGTACAGATACATATAAGTTCCTCAGTTATTGGTAACAAAACGTTTAATATGTCCTGTTTTTGAGATCGACCTCCCTTTGGCCCGACAGAGAACAGGTCTGGTTCACATTTGCGAATGCATTTCCAAGGCATCTGAACTCAAATTCTGAAATTCCTCTTCCAAAAATTTAAAACCTGACTCCCGGTTTATGCTTCTGCGTCAATTTAACGCCATGACTTGCACCTCCCCAGAAATGTAACTACGCAAAAGAGGCGATGCAGACCAACAAAGCTGCAATTGGTCGACTTGATAGAGGTGTGTTTCTGCTTTAATATTTCCGACTGCTTCTCCATCTCCCCAATTCTTTTGGATCAATAAAGATGCAACACATTAAGGGAAGTTTAACTGAGGAGGTTCAGAGAACCACGAATATTTGTCTTGGCGAAAGTTTCAGTCGCCATTGTTGAAAGCGAAGCAGGAAGCAGAAAGAAAAGTGAACCCGATTTGCAAAAAAACGGAAATATAAGAACCAGATGCCAGATCAGAACAAGAAGTTCAGAGTTAGCACAGACAGTACTGACAGTATGTCAAATAAAATAAAAATTAATGGTCCACTTGCTGAAGAAATGTCAATGGCAGCTTTTTTTCGAAGGTTTTGCTCTTTTCTTCTGGACGGGACTGTGGAACTGGTCGTTCTGTTGAAATGTTTCTATTCACTGAAGTGCAGTTGGTCCTGTGGTTCCCCGGGAAGAATTATTGCATATAAACACATCAAAGGAGTTTGGCCTGTGCATCTAACCCATCCAAGAAAGCAGGCTTGGAGCAGCGTACGCTCCAAACTCTGCTTCTCTAACCACCAAATATATTTGAAGTGAATGGAATTAATTCGCTATATATGCCAACAGAGATTTAACATTTTCTGCAGCAACAACCCCCAAAAAAAACAAAAAACCCTGTTAATATGGGAAACAAACCTGCACTACTCACAGGGACCGGTTTATTTGTTCAGTAAGTCTGGAAAGTGGGAGACATATTCCATTATAATATATCAGCAGTAATAAATAAGCCCTTCTGCTGCCTGACTCATTCCTGCACGCTGCTCATTTGATATTCTCCGGTGCTCGTACGATTTTAAAACTTCTCGCATGTCAACGTAGCGCATCTCTCACTACGGGGGCCTCGTCTGACATCCCCTCTCTTTGTCCGGTGATTGATGTGAGTGGATGCTACCTCACAAAGTGAGATGCACCCGGCGAACTTGAGAGAGAAAAGTGCTAATGCAGCAGCAACACCAGCAACAACAGCAGCAGCAGCAGCAGCAGCAGCAGCAGCACAGCGCAGGCATATTACTTATCACAAGGTCAGCCAATCTCATCTTCCAACTCCGGCCAGTGTGGAGAGGAAGCCCGGGAGGAAGCGGAAGGTGGGGGGGAGGGATGTGGGGGTGGGTGTGAAGGTGCCACCCCCCTCCCCAGCTCCCCCCCTTTTGTTCCTTGCTCCTGTTCCTGACACTCACCTCGTGATCACGTAGGGAGCAAAGCAGAGCATGAAGGTGCCGATGAAGGTGCTGATCTTCCTCGTTGCTCTCTGCCGCCGCCTCTTCTGCTCCTCCAGACAACGCTGGCGAACGCTGGAAGACACATCCACTGGGTTTTAGAAAGTCTTGAGTGGGTGGGTTTCTGTGTAAGGCCTGAGGCCTCCAACATTTTTCAGGCCGAGGACCCCCAAACTGATGGAGAAATTAAACAGGGACCCCCTACCTACTATATATGCTCTATGTTAAACTCAGCCTAGTGCAAATCATAAATACACATCATTATTAGAATTTTGCATTCAATATTAAGCTATTCAAATAATACACAGGTTCAAATATTCATTTTTTTTTTATTTCGAGTTGCACCGTTAGTTCTAATAATATTGAAGCCTCTGGGATTTTAGCTGGAGACTGAACAGGCTCTTGGAACCTGACAGCCAGCCTTGTGCTGTCAGGTTGCGGCCTTGTGATTGGCTCAGCAGTTATAGAGGCGGGGCCTCCTGTTAATACTACAGGAGGCTAAGATTGACAGGTCTAAGCCTTCTTAGTGAAGAGCTGACTGAAAGATAACATCTTCTACATCCATTTATCCCTTTACTAAAATGTGATGGATTCATGTTGATGTGTGTTTAAATTTGTGGGGGAAAATTAAAAAAAAATACACATATATAAAAATTATCTAATCAACCAAAGGTTTTGTGACCCCCCTGCAGTACCTCCGCGGACCCTCTAAGGGTCCCCGGACCCCCTGTTGAAGACCTGGGGTCTAAGGTGCAGGTGGAGCCGTCAAACAAATATTCGGTTTGTCCTAAAAACTGCCGGACATGTAGCTGAAAAGTGAAGGTGGTTACTTTTTTAGAATTTCACTTAAATCTCTTCCTGTGGGGCTTTGCGTGAGCACCGTGGCACACTGCTTTGAGCAATATTTGATGAAAAAAAAAAAAAAAAAAAGGAGGTCATCTTTGTGAGGGATGGCAGGCAGGATTTACAGGGCCGGCCTGAACCTGACAGACAGTAGCCGGGATACCACTGATTGATCCCCCCACACTCACTCATTCTCTGTCTCACACAAACACGCCGGGTTATGTATTCATTTCAGCCGCACTCTGTGAATTCTGAGCAAAGCAATCTGTTCTGGATGACATTTCTGTAGAATTAGATTTTGTATCCCCCCCCCCTCTGAATACCGAGGACACTATTCAAATGTCAGAGCAAAGGCAGGGAAGTCTCATTAACCGTTTTTGTCCTGACAATAGAAACAGAACAGTTCTGGCCTCACAATCAATATGATTGAGGAATGATGGCACCAACACTGCTAACAGCTCCCTGGGATTTTTCCACCCTCCCCTTTCTTCATGAAGGGTCGATTTGAACAGTTTGTTCTTTTCCCCCTAAATGCTTACTTCTAACTGATGGTCTTTAAATTGCATGGACGCTCTCCAAAAAAAAAGAGACTAAACGCTAGATTGCTGTAGAATCCAAAGTCGTGCAAGCCAAGTTAATAGAGCTATAATGACTTAAAAGGGGGCTCACCTGGGGTGTATATCCACCAGCAGCACCAAAGTTTGCATTGTAATAACGTCGATCCTCTTACAGTGAAACCGCGCCACTTTAAGGACTTTGAGGTATGTGACACACAACACTATAAAAGACAGGAGGAAGGTGAAGGAGTGGAAAAAGACGGTGAAGATAACAAACTGGGTCCGGCTGCTCGCCCGCGGGTTGGACAGGGTGCAGGACGCGTAAAGCCGGTGGTATCCCACCCAGGAGAGGCAGGTGGCCACCGTGGAGAAGGACACGGAGTGCGCCCACGTGTACCCGAGCACGAACGCCGCGTCCTTGTGGCGCATTTTGGAGTGGTACCTCAGGGGGAACACCACCGCGATCCACCTGTCGATGCTCAGCGCTGCCATGCTCAGCATCGAGTTGGTGGACAGGAAGGTCTCCAGGAAGCCCACGATCTGGCAGAAGCCGTCCCCCCCCGGCTGCGCCTTGCTGACGAGTCCCACCAAAGTGAGCGGCATGTTGGACACGGTCAGCAACAAGTTGCAGAAGGTGAGGTTGAGGTTGAACAGACCGGGGACCTGCTTGCGGATCTCCGGGTTGTACAGAAAGCAGATCAGCACCAGGACGTTGGACAGCAACGACACTATGATAATCACAACCACCAACAGGGAGAGAATTACCTCCGCAGTGTCCATCCTGTGGGCCCCCAAAACTCACTTCCCCCCACTTTTTGTGCGCATATCCAGTCTTGTTGTGCGGCTGCTGCGAAAAAGACGCATTAATCACCCATAACCGTGTCTGTGCATCCCCCAGATCGCTCCCCCCCCCGGTGGAGATCCCCTCGTTTTCCTCTCCACTACATTGTGTCTTTGGCGAAGATGTTCGGGGAGGATTCCGGGATGATCAGGAGGAAATCGCGGAGTGTCAGGAATCGAGCTCCTTGTGCCAAGGCTGCTCTGTTCTGGCACACTGCGTCTTGCAGTGGGGTTTTTGTCGTCCTGTGATGCGCTCTCAAGGCATCACCCCTCCGCACACACCGCACAGTGTGTGGGCTACTTGATCTCTCCCTCGTCTCCTCTGAGTAACAGGAAAAGACAAAGAACATTAGTCCGAACTGTGTTTTCTTTTTTCCATTAAAAAAAGAAAAAGAAAAAGAAGATCGCGGCGAAGATGCCCGCTCCTTGCGCAGTGTTCCAACTTATCTTTGTTGATGGGTTGTGGAATTGATTTAACACGAACTGACACATCTGGACGCGGGTCCATCGTCTGAGCACTATTTTTAGCCGTTCATCACACTTATTTGTATCCTGTACATGTTTTTTTTCTCTTATGTAAACCCCCATTTAGTTTTATTTCCAAGTGAGACTTTGAAGCAGTCAGAATAATAAATACAATCAAAACATTTAGGCACAAAAGGGCGCGCACAGTTATTCTGTTAAGAACCATAAATCATTTAAAAAAATCTCAAAATGATCAACTTTGGCTCATTTATTCAAACCTTTTTTTTCTGCTTCTAAAACCGAACATGTTTCAGTGTCAGATTCTGATCTCATTCTTTTTAAAAACCATCATCCCAGCTGCATCCCCCTTTCCCGGTCTCTGCTCATTAGGGTCTTGCTCCCATCAGATTGACAAGGAGCAACATCTTCCGTTCCCGTGGAAGCTGGATGACGCCCCCACACTCTGCTGCCCCTCTGGACTTTTCGCCGTGGCGAATCTTTCCTCTGAAGCGTGGGACTCATCGGAGTGTGCGCGCTGCGGCACGTGAGCCACCGAGGGCTGTGGAGCAGAGCAGGGTGAGGTGGCGGTTGTGTGGTTGCAATGAGGGGGGGAGGGAGGGGTGGGTGGGTTGGGGAGGGAGTCAGAGCGTGTGGGCGGAAAGAGTTATTGTTACTGCAACACACACACACATGCAGTGTTTGAGACTGTGGAGACGTGGTACTATGTGGGCCACCTCTTCCTTTTTATCCTGGGTGGCAAAAGATGAGCAGAAATGGGAGAAAGAAAAAAAAGGGGAGGGGAGGGGAGGGGGGGCCTTATCCACCCTGGGGAAAGCGGGGCTTATCCACCCTGTAAATGTTATGTGTGGAGTATGTGGGTCAATGTTTGCGCTTGATGCAAAGAGAAGGGCGCTGCGGGATAAGGACAGGCATTGCTGCTGCTGCTGCTGCTGCTGCTGGGTGTTATGAAGCTGAAATGCAGCTCTGCAGCCCCCCCTCCACCCCCCGTAAAGGCTCTGGCCCCCACGATGGATGCGTTTTGCAGCATTATTTGTTCTACATGTGATGGGGCAATCAGCCTTTTGGAGAGAGGCACTGTCGTGTTGCAGCTCCGTCCCGTCAGTTCAGAGGCGGTTATCAGCACAAAGCCACCGGTTGATCTCCGGCGTGAGTGCAGTGCTTTTCGCGGGCTTTAATTATTCTTTTCATAATTAAATGCCGGCTCCTCAGACAATAACGTATGTTGAGGTGGGGGGGGAGACAAAGAAAAGAAAGGAAAAGTCTCTAAAAATATAGCTCGGAGAGGATGGAGTGATGCGGATGGATGATGTAATGGGAGAGAAGATAGTACAGATTGTTTTTTTTTTTTCTTCTCTGAAGGATTTCTGATATTTTTTCTATATGCCAGACACAGAGCCACTGCAGACACGCGTGCTCAGAGACAAATGTGATAAATATGAACGCAGCTGTTACCGATTCTGAGCCCTCTTTAATTCCACCTGGAACAAGCTGTATTTGTGTATGCAGATGTATGCAGGATTCAAGGTGGGTGCGCACGAGGGGCTCTGACACCTCTCGACCTCTGTGACATCACCATGAATGAAAACAGACGTTCCTTAGTTGATACAACAGGTTAACTTATGCCAGACAGACAAAATTAAGCACAATTCTTTGAGGTGAGTCCAGGTAAAAGATAATATCTTTTACTGATCTTGTCGTTATTGCAAAACAACATAGATCAGTTCCAGGGTTTATTGTTTTGTTTTTTAAGCTCGGGCTCGATGTAAATCAGTCTTTTTATTGTTATGCATAAGTAGCTGCAAATTTCCCGAGATTTAATTCAGAACAAATCCATCTGGGATGCAACAAATTTACAATAAAGTCTGAAAAGAGTGAAAAAATAACCTCATAGTTTCCCACACCCATATATGTTGAATTTAAATCAGGGGTCTTCAAAGTTTTTCACCCCCTGATGAGAGATAAGTAGGGACCCGCTACCTAATATATGTGTTGTTCTATATTAAACTCATCCTAGTGCTATTTAAATGCACATTATTATCATGTTGCATTCAATATTAAGATATTCAAATATTTCAAACATGTGCAACAGCAGGGTGTCTGTGCAACTGTCACAAACATACTTATATATATCATGCACTGTTAGCTTCTCTTCTGCTAACCAGCCAGTGTGTGTCTGGGATACATGTTGGATTCATGTTAATGTGCATTTAAACAAATGTAAATTTGCGGGGGAAAACTGTGGGTAAAATGTTACAAAATATAGATAAATGTCTAATAAACCAAAGATTTTGCGACCACAGTGCCACCGCGGACCCTCTAGGGGTCGCAGACCCCCTGTTGAATTGAATATTTCGCATTTTTGCTCGACAAATGACAGTCGAGGAGGTGTTTAAATAGTTGATTCGGAGTCATTTCACTCACACAGTTTTGCTTATTCTAAAATAAAAGCTTATTTTTCATCATGGGCATAAAATACCACTTTAATTTTCGAGTTCATACGTGCAAAGACGTAGATAAGGCCGGCCTCTGGCTGAATCGTGAATCCAAGTGCAATAGCCCGTGCCGTTGTCGTTATTGATCATCTTCTTTTAAACGCTCCAGATGAGTTATCTAAAAAATTTCCCATTTTTTCTTTGCAGGCGGGGAGGGTGGGGGCGGACGAGACAAGATCTTGAGTCCTCAGATCTGCACTTTGAAGATAATACCTCCTGTCAGAAGATTTAACAAGTGCAGGATTTGACGGTGGGAGACGGTGGGATTGGAGGGAGCCCTGCAGCTCTCCTCCTTTGTGCTGCGACACCGCGGATCCGAATTTGCTGCCACTTCCAATCGCACACTTGACTTCCCCCTGACAGGCGGCTTGGTGTCGATATTAAACCTAAATGTGTGCTTTAGCGTCCGCGTTCCCCCAGCTCCTTTAAATATGTAGACTCTTATTCGAACGCATCTCTGCCGCGGGTTTTCTATATTGAGCTTTAAGAGGACAGTTTGGGATGTTCGATGCAAACTTGGATGGAAAACTTGTCAAACTTCAGACTGCGTTACGTAACTCTAAAGAAAGCGCACATCCTGCAGGCTATGCTGTATGAGCTTGAGCCGAGCGGCGGCTCATGGAGGTCTCACAGGTGAGGACAGCGGGGACACTCACTCAGACAGGAAGCTTTATACAAACAGAGTGAAATGCCAACCTGCGAGGGAGGAGAGGGGGGAAGGTGTTGACACGGCTGCTGAGAGGCCATTTTCCTGCTACTCCCGACTTAGTCAGAGCGGCTGCAGCCGGGGGCCGACGTTGATCAGCTCCAAATAACACATAAGGTCAAAGTGGTTGTTCGCAGTCGCAGTGGATCAATTGTGTGTAGCTGCTGTTACAGGCGTCAAGATGATATCTGCTTGAGCTACGCTTTGAAGCGACGATTCCCAACCGGGGGTACGCGGACCCCTAGTGGTCCGTCGTGTAATGGCAAGGGGTCCATGACAATAAAAAAACCTCCTGAAACCTGAGCTTTTGGTTAGTGTGCATTTTTAATTTGTGCATTTGTCTTTATTTGAGATTGGTAGGATCTAAGAACTATAAAAACTAAGCATCGTCTTTGAACAGGAAGTAGTTTTTTGGAAAAAAAAAACAATGTCCTCATATGTGGACACAGGGATTATTTCTCTCAATATTATGACAGAGTCACCAATATGTAACAAAATATAAAACTGTTTATTTTCATGTCTGAACGTTGCTGTGCAAAAGCAGAATTGCAAATAATGAACGTCCTCAATGGAGTACTTGCTAACTAGCGAAGTTTCAATTGTAAAATTCGATTCGTTTTTGAATCTTGTTCACTCATGTTACGTGATTGGCTGATCCACTGATCACGTTTTTAACTAGTATCTAGTTAAGAGGACAAAATAAGCTGCTACAAACCTAAAAATTTAACATCCTCGTATTCTTAATAGTGCTCTTATTGTGAAACATCTGCGGGATGGTGTTGCAGGTGGTGCAGGCTGTGACTCTCTGATGAGTCACAGCTGTTTTGGAGGCACACGTCGGACCTACACAATAGTATGAAGGTGGTCATTATGTTATGCCTGATCTGCGTACGCCAGCTAAAAACCGACAAACGCATTAATGCAACTGAACGCAATAATATCTGTCTACCGGCGCCTCCAAAGCATCCACATGGAAAAATAAATCAAATGTACAAATACCAAAGACTTTTGATGAAACCTTCTACCTGTGTGAACTTCTTCTCGGTCTGAAACCTCGCGCAGGAGGTCGTGACCATTAATAGCCCGATAACTCCGACAAAACGCCGGCTTTTCGATTTAATTTCCCGCCTGTTCTCATATCCGTTAATGACGGCCGGCATCAACGACGAGCTCTTGATGAAACTTTTTGTCGAATCTCTCATCTCGGGCCGACCTGTTCTCATCAGACCAGACCGATAATTAGATAGACGGCTGAGTCAATGAGGACCTCAGGACGGCTCGGGCTTAATGAGCCCATTTAGACACCGTTTGAAGACGGAAGGCTTAAAATACCTTGTCCAGATTTAATTTTTTTTTGTCCATGGTTACACAGTGTTAAGCAGACGGTTGTGCTTGTTTGAACAATGCCAGGTTGCTTTTGATGATATGTAGAAATGTGTTTGGGCTTTGAAGATCAAATCTATCACGTCTGATACGACACAGGACGTTCCCTTTCATTCAGTCATATACGCCGGCTTGAACACATTTCAGATTACACTGTAGTATCTCTGACAGTTATTTACTGGTTATTTTTGTAGAGTAAACATACACCAATCCGGCATAACATTATGACCACCTTCCTAATATTGCGTAGGTCTCCTTTGTGCATCCAAAACAGTTATGACTCATCAGGGAATGGACGTGGACCTTCTGAGGGTGTCCTGTCTGATACAAGGATGTTATTAGTGGGGGGGCCTTTGGGTCCTATTGATTGAGGGGAGGGGCCTCTGTGGATCATCCCATAGATACTTGATCAGCTTGGGATCTAGTGAATTCTTGTCTATTTTGTGTTTATCATTTTATTTTTTGAATACAGGTAGGTGTGCATGAACAATGAGATGGCCACGTTTCTTTTTTTCTATTAACTGTAAAAGGAATGATCAAAAACATGGTCCACAAACTCTTCCCCGCTTGACAAACTCCGTCCCAAACCACCCTCCCTGGCCTCCTAGCTCACACCACACACCGCATATTTCCCAGGATCACTTCATCTTTTCGATATTTCTCACCACCCTCTCCTGCCTGCACAGAATATTTAGCGGCGTCGATACAAAAAGTCTAAGACACATCAGGAGGAGATACACACAGATAATAACAAAACAGGAACGTCGGTGCTTGTTTAGATGCTAATTAGCTAGGAGAGATGTAGGAGAAGAGTAAAAACGTGTCAAAACAACAACAAAATACGGACCGAACCTACGAGCCCCATACATCACCACAACTCCTCCAGCTGCAACAAAAAAAGTAGATGCCAGGGGCTTGTCTGGTGGGGGGGTGGGGGGGGGTGGGGCGAACCACCATTAGCATAACTCATTCGAATAGAGCTGCATAGCGTAATCAATTAGTGGCCTTCAATGTGAGTAAAACTTTCTAGGGCAGACGGATTTCTGAATTTTATTTTCTCCAATTCGAGCAAAAATAAGACGCCACACAACCGGGCTTTAATGGAAGGCAGCTGGGGTGATTTCCACAAAAGGATTATCTTCCTGCGGGCAATTAAGGAGGAAAAAGCTATGACATGATTTTTAAAAGGGCTGTGGTACGAAGTGCTTCTGGAACTACACCAGAGATAGCTATAGAGGGGGTCGGGTCAATTTTAAGGCCTAGTATGTTGGACTTAAAGAAGATAGTTTTGATAGATTGCGTGGGGTCTGAGAACACCTGTGCATAGTGCTAGTGCTGTAAATCTTTAGGAGTTTGTCTTTGCTATAGCAAAGACTCAAAAGTACTTTAGTAGTAGTACTTTAAATGAGGAGTTCATGGTGGCCAGAGCTTGAATTTGTGTCTTTTGAGTTGTTCCCAAAGCGTTTTTTTTGTGTTTTTGTGCATCCTGCTGCTACTGCCACCAAGGAGTGTCATTGCTATGGGGAGTTTGGGTGCTACACGTCTAAGTAACATCCACACGAACGAATGCCAGGTCCAAACGTTTCCCAGCAGTGCCACAAGAAGGTCATTGTTACACACTCCATCAAATCGAATCACGGGCTATTAAATAATTAACACGAGCCCATGATTTATCACCGACGCAATATGATCCAGAAGTACTTACAATCAGCTCCGACAATAAAAAAAAATCTGCGTATGTTAATGCATCAATCACATTAATAGGATAATCGCATAAAAACTCCCGAGTGCTGCATACGAACGCTGTAAGAGGACTCCCGCTCATAAGAGGCTTTTGTCCGTGCCCTCCATCTGTATGCGCTGGCTGGGCAGCGGCGCCGTCCCAAATGCTCCCGAGCAATCCGAGGCCCCCGTCTTTTCGCATTAGCCGCGGAAGACGTCGAGGGAAGCCAGCGCCGAGACAGGGCCCCCCCCCCCGCCATCGGCAATTTATAATCAGCGCCGCCGTTAATACTGACGCCGATCTATCGGGCTTATTTATTTTTATTATAGATTGTAGAGAGCGTTGGCTGCGCGCGTAAATCCGAGGCTGCAAGTTGGCAACTGCGAAAAGGATTTTTTTAGTTTGAAACTGTGTTTTATGGCATGTTCTGCTTTTAGTCATTTATTTAATATTTGAGCAGGGCCGCGATAATTATCTTTAGCCGGGCGAAGATTTACTGTCCGCATTTTGTAGGAGGGAGTCAGATTTATAGTATAATTATGTGAAACTGGTGAACCTCACAGAAAAAGAGCTGAAATGAGTTTTTTTTTTGTTGTTGTTGTTTTGGACTAACAAAAGGAAAAACTCCAACTGGATAAAGAAGAAGACAGACAGACAGACAGACAGAAGACAGTCCCAATGTGTTTTCTATAAATCTGTTTTTCATCTCTTTATTTCACTCCACAGTGACGCTGTGAGCTGTTCTCTGGAGCCTAGACCAGACGAGCGAAGGCGAATTTGAAATGTATTGATCTCGTTATTAGCAGTTCTCCAGCTCCACGTGTCAGCGCAGGGAAGAATTTCCAGATTAGGATTGAATTGCACAAACTACACTATATTCAGTTGGATTTCCGATTTTAAAACACTTCCCCGTCGCGGCAGTATAACTCCCTGGCATAATTTGATCTCCGTCAGTCAGCATAATGCAAGATCAAGAAATGAGACGAGAGCAGAGCCGACAAATAACGAGTCCGGACGGTCGAGCCGTCCCGATATGAACCCTGCAGCGCCCGACCTTTCATGACCCCAATAAACATTCAGCCCACACGTCCCCCAAATTTCACGCACCTCCGATATATTTCTCAGGCTCTTACGCCCCCTCCGTAGAATGCACAGGGAAACGATGTCCATTAGTTTTGATGGGTAATAGTTCAGTGTGCCCGGTTCAATATTTTAATCAGCGCGTCTCCGCCCTAAAGCCAGAAATTACTGGTGCCGGCGACTGAAACGTGCTACGCTGGCGTAAAAAGTGCCATAAAATTTTGTGTTGCACAACTGAAATAAAATCACCTGGGAGGCATTTAAAAAAAAAAAAAAAAAAAAATCTTGATTGATGGTTAATTGCAGAATTTGTTTTGTGGAATGAGGTCGGATGAAGTGAACACATGTGGTATGAAGCCGGAGTTTGGAGGCGGTGAAGATGGAGGAAATTGAAAATGAATTATGAAAGTCTTTGTCTGGAGGAAACACAATTAGCCTGTTAGCAACTCTATGTATAAATATATAAATAAAATGGTTATACATTTGCTAAAATGTGCACCATTACACCAAACAGGCAAAACATTATGACCAGCAAGAAGTATTGATCATCTTGTGACAATTCAATTGTCCGCTGTGAAACTTTTGGACCTTACATTCATTCATGTGGATGTTACTTAGACGTGTAGCACCGACGTAGACCAGACCAGGCGCCTCCACCCCACAGCAACGCAAAGTAGCCCCCCCACTAACTACATTGTGTTCCCAGACACCACAGGACGCCCTCAGAAGGCCCGTGCCCGTTCTCTAATGAGTCTTTGAACGCCCCCATAGGGGAAACAAAATTAGGCAGGCGGTCATAATGTTCTGCCTGATCAGTGTATATATATTCAAGCAACAGCTGCTTTTTCAGCAAATAAGTGAAGAATGGATCGACTTTGTTCACCTGAAGGATGTGTTTTGAGCTTCTCTGCAAATTAATGGATGTTTTTTTGTTCTGTTTTTGTTGTGGGGATGCCTAGAATAGAGCCTCCGCATACAACGTGTCACTTATGCACCTTTGAGTGGGAGGATAAATCAAGTCGCAGGAGCATCTGGGGGTAAAACCCATATGCGCTGAGGAGCTAAGGGCGCTTCTCTTGCCTGTCAAAAGGAAGAAATTGAGTGTCTTGCGTCTCCGGATCCGCCCCCACCTGCATCCGAATAAGGCCCGCGTGGACGTCTTCAGCTAAACGAGAGCCGTCGCCATTCATCCTCAGTAATCACCTGCTCTCAACAACCTGCAGCTCGTCTGTGTTTTTTGTTTATTTATTCTTTTTTTTTTTTTTTAAATCCTGCCTTCCCATCCCCGTGCTTTGTGCTGAAAAGTCAATTTTCCCATTCACCGATCTAATTCACTGCGAGGATTAATTTGCCGTCCTAATTTGATTTCACAGTAATTTAATAAATCCTCTCCTCCTCCCTCCCCTCAAAAATTTCATCAGTGTTTCACTCACCTTCGAGAGAAACCCTAATTAGAAGCGCTAATGCGTAATTATTCTTTTATTTCCGGCTTAACGTGGCCGGCACGAATGGGATGCAACAAGGGGGATGACAGCAAAATTAATTTCATATCAGCGTGATTACAATGAATATGAGGGAGTGTAATTTGTTGTTTTTTTGTTTTTTTTCCTCCCCTGCTTGCATGGGGGGCGGCCTATCCTGGTTGCGGGAGACTGCAATTAACCTCCGGTGTCTCCCCTCCAGCATGCAGCAGCTCTCACGCGGTGATGTAACCATCAATGCATCGGTGGGTTTCTTTTTGTGAGGCTGTGCGAATGGAAACCCGATCAGATCCTTTAAGGATGTTCTCTACTGAGCACCAAGGGGAATATGTTGTAATACTCGGGAATCAATGGCTTGTAATTATGGCTTAATCTTACAAATGGAAACCTACGGAGGAGCGCAGTGATCAGACTGAGAAGCAAAAACCTGTCTCCTGGTTGATTTACAACAGATATTACCCTGAAAGTTCATAGTGATGATGACACAGGCTCTGGGATTAAACCATACACTCCTGCCCCCCAGTGAAAAGCTGCGGTATTGCCACACTGCTGCGCCGCGAAGGAGGCTTGAACTACAGCGGCAGCAAAATTTAATCAGTGGTTCCTCCTTGTGGCAAAGCAAGGTCAGTGCTGGTTTTTATCTCCTTTCGTTTTCCTTCTATTTATAGCGCCCTCCCGTCTGGCTGAGTGACATTTGTAAATTGCTTGTCCTGCTTGTCACAGATACATTAATAATTTCACACATTTAAGCGAGAGGCGACCTTAAGATTGGACTTACGTCCAAGGTGTCGGCTTGATAAGCTGAAATGTTATTACCAAGGTCGAACGCGGCGTCAAAACAGTCCAAACGGTTATGAAGATAAAGCCTTTGTGCCAAAAAAGTGATTCAAATCAGAGAGATGTATTCACAGTTTTATGGGAAAATTAATGGCGAGTAAATATCGAGGGGACGCTGGGAGCGCTTTCAGGGTCAGAGGTCAGAGTAAAGGGCCCAAGACTAAACTCCATTTAATCTCTGCAGCCTTTTGGGAAGGCTCGTCCCGCTACTGCAGCTGCAATAAAGCCACTTTACTCCTTGTTGAGATTAATAGCAGGCGCGCACGGGGGGGGGGAGCCATTAATGCCGAGAAGGCACTGCCCCACCTCTTCCCCAGTGCTACCCTGGGAGCCACAGCCACCATAATGGCTCCATTCTCCGAATTAACGGCGCTCAGCGGCCATATGACGGAAAAAAAATTTAATTATGGGCCTCGGTGATACAAGAGAGGGAAATTGAAAGTGAGCAGCGGGGAAGTCTTTTGTCACTTCGGATGGAGCTTAATTCTGGATTTCCACTCTGGAGGGTAAGATACACCGATCAGGCGTAACATTATGAACGCCTTGCCTCCAAAACATCAACAGAGAATGGACATGGGCCTTCTGTCCTGTGGTGTCTGGTAACAGGATGCTGTTAGTGTTGGTGTTATGGGTTGTGGGGTGGGGCCTCTGTGGATCATCCCACGGATACTTGATCATCAAGAAGTGTCATTGTCATGGGGTGGGGGGGCCCGCTCTGGTCTAGGTGGGTGCTACATGTCTAAGAAACATCCACACAAATGAATACCAGATCCAAACATTTCCAAGCAGACCACAGAATTGTCACAAGTTGGCTGATTTTATTTACTTCCTGTTAGTGGTCATAATGTTGTGGCTGATTGGTGTATTTTACTACAAGTAAATAAAAATGATGAAGGACAATAAAAACGAGTCAGATTCTACCAGAGATGAGGTAGACGTCAAACCCAAGTTCTTTAAAAGTTGTGAATTTAAGTTGTGTAATTTAATATTATTTAAGTTAAACTTCATGGATTCTATTAGAATGAAGGTGTTAATGTTGTTATTCTCGGTAACGTTTAAAATGTCGACAGTGGTGCAACTTTAAATAAGAAAATTCCATGCAAACTAGTGTTATTGTGTTTTATCCCTAATAATTAACATAATTTTTTCTTCACGCATAAAAAAAAATGGAAACATGGGGAAAAAAAGCCCAAATTTCATCTTTTTTAATCCCTCTCTCTGCCTCAAAGCCTCCGTTCAGACCCCCCCCCTGACTGCTGCTGCTGCTGCTGCTGCAGGCCCCACGCCCAGCTCAGGACGTCCGTCAGCCAGTTGTGTAACAGTATCCGGGCCGAGACGGGCAGGTGGAGTCGGAGCCGACAATAGACCTCCGTGATCCACTGTCAGCAGTCAGCCGAGGGTTTCCTTAAACTTAGGAGCAGCCTGACACAAGATCCCGGCGCACCAATAAACAGGTTTCCGTTTCAAAGGGCTGCGATATCTGATAACCGAGGAACAGGGGACGTCGCTGCAAAGATCACAGTAGGGATTTGACTGGAGTGAAACAAGATTAAATTCTAGATATCTTACAGATTTATTTTGCATTTTTCGTTCGTCTAACTAGTTTGTCTCAGACTTAGTTAGTGATATTATATTTGTGTTAACTCATAATGGGACAAAACTATGATCACACTATGATCAAATTATGATCACATACCAATATAATTAAAGCAAATGTATTTACTGTCACACTTAAAAAAAATTGGATAATTTCAGTGCCTATTGATTCCTGCAGAGGGCGACGGAGTCGGCCAGCCAGTCCACAACAACACCCCTTTCACCTGAAACCCAAGAAGCACCTCTTAAACAGAGTCACTTGCAATCAGAAAGCCTCCATTTAATTACAACACACAGGAAATTACCGAGTGAATGGGTCAGGCGCTGATAAGAGGCTGAGCCCCGGGGATGATGGCTCCTGAAACCCGAGCGCCCCCCGACCAATCTCAAAGCCCGAATCATCACAAAGGCCAAGCCTGGAAGCCCCACCATCTGATTGTACTGTCATCTAGATTCATAATTAATATATTTATCGAATTAAACGCTGAAAAGAGGCCCGGCCTCCCGAACAGTAGGCAGATTCATTTTTCCGCTGGCTCGGCTTACCGCTAATAACAGTGTTGTCAGTGAAATAGCCCCAGACTGGACCGATGCCCCCGGACCTCATGACAGACAAATTGCTCATCTGCGTGCAGACGATATGGGGAATTCACAGAGTAAAGGAAAGAGGGGGGAAAAATGTCATTGTATGGTGACAACTACAATTGTGTCGTTGTTTCGGGTTGCGGGCACCGAGTTGGAGGAACATAAAAGAGGCATTTGCCGTTTGGAGGGAGCTGCAGATACCTGTTGCTGTTCCTCCGGTTTAACAAATCACTCATCAAAGTTTCACTGCTGCTACGGCATGTTGATCAAGTGAAGGAGAATGTTTTCACTGGTTAACTAGAGATTCACCTTCACCACGGCTGCAAAGACTCTAAAACCATTTTTAGTTAATAAAGGAATTAGATTAAATTAATGTAAAGCAATATGCAATAAAAAGATGCATTTTATTTTTAAGTAAAAATACCAATATACATGATTACAAGTAGAAATCTACTTAAATAAATAAATTGTATGGTACAGAACATTGGTTCTTTAGAAAAAATGACTTCTGTGACTTTGATTGAATTAGTTATAGATTAGATATAAATTTACTATTGAGGCTGGACTATTGTACTTGTATTTAATTCACAGTAAGGGATATTAGCCCTGTGGTTACAGATCATATGATTATATTTTACATAGAGTACAATAGAACAGAGGGTATGTACTGACGTCACTTCCGCCCAGGGCCACGTCCACTGTGGCAAAAACATAGTGAAAAGTATTAGTAAATACAGCGAAACCAGGAAAATGTGGATTATCAGATCACATTAAGGACAATTGGACTGAAAAATTGGTGTCTTAGGTTAACTTTTAGTTAGTTCAAGTTAGTTTTAGATCATTTAAGTCATGATAAATGTAGCTAAATAAAAGATGCTAATGCTAAGAGGTTTACTGAGACGTAACGTTAGCCATACTGTCGACCGTAACTACGCCAAAACAACATCATCCACAAACATCTCTCCTCTCTCTCCCTCCAGAACGTAACTTAAGAAGTGACTTAAGGTATAAATTAATATTACCTGACGCTAGGTTTCTGTGCCTGGATTTCAGTTGTTTCCTCGTAATGCAGCGATCCATTTACGTGTCTTTTCTTAGTAAATGTCCGTCTTAGTAAATGATATCTATAAAAAATGTATCTCCGATTGTTTTTTTAAAATCTGTTGGTGCAGTCAGTTGTACAACACCGTTTTTTTTTAAAAATTTGTTTAGGTGTATAATTTAGACGCCATTAAAGCCTACGATTCAAACTAACGCAGCTAATCTCCACGTTCAACTGCCACTTTTTGCCACTGGGTGGCCGTAACCATGGAGACTTCGCTGGCTGTGACGTCACGGGCAAACCCTCTACAATAGAATAGAAAGATCTTTATTGTCATTGCAGTCGCTGCCATTGCTCTACTATTATAAAGTATAGGAAAACTGAAGATATGATCCGTAAATATATCTAATGACATAACTTGGTATAGGATTGGAAACTCACTCCATTAAATTGACAGTAGCCTCTCTGATTTATTATATTAGACATAAAGTTATGGCTGATTGGTTCATTTTGTGTTTTTCTGTCCACGTTCTGTTGGTCTCCAGTGAAAAGCGAGAAAGATTAACTAAAAATAAAAATTCAGCCTCGAGTGAGCTGCTCTAATTGTCCCCCCCCCCAAAAAAAGTCACATTTGGAACCACACAGAGCATCAGTGCAACACTACCCAGGGGTGAGATGCAAAGTTAGGAACTTTATTAGTCTCCTTCCGTTTGTGGCCTCGAGAAGCGAGTGTGTGTGTGATAATGAAAGCTCGACTAATCCCCTCTTGTTTACTCTGTGATAATGTTGTTTTAACATGTTGTCCTCTGCGGTACTTAAATAGTTGGTATTTATGCTGTCTATCGGCAGCCAGTTCAGGTCCTCCTCCCCCTCCTCCCCCTCCTCCTCCTCCTCCTCCTCACCGAGGGCCTGGTTGGTTCAGTTCTGCAGCCTGAAAGGAGCCAGCGACTGCGGCGTGCAGGTAGCAGAGGCTTTTCAGCTCTAACATCGACTTAGTTAGAGGGCCCTCTGTGTAATTGCCAACTATTACAATGTGTGGCACGGTGGGTTCAACGCTATTTTCCAACATGATGAAATGGCATCAAGGCCTCCTCTCACATCCAGTGATAATTGAACAATTAAACTTTAGCATATAAATTACCTCTTCATATGGCATCACTAATTACAGAGGCAGGCCAGTCACAAAGACAGTTGTTCTTGCTTCATGCATACGTTTTTTTAATTGTATTCGAGGAGGCTGTCCAGATTAATATATTAATAGCTTTGCCTGCAGAAACAAACATATTCCATAAAAAGGTGTATTCATACTTATTTTTAGAGACCTCTTCTCAGGTGTAATGGTCCTAATTATACAGGTGATTTAGACCCAGGGATATTTTCAGGCCATTTACTTGAGGTCATCCAGCTGCACCCACCCACCCCCCCCCCCTCCATTAACCACCCTGATTACACAGGGTTTAACTTACCCCTCATGATTGGGGCAGTTAAGCTCTTCATACTCTTCACTGTAAAATGCTAATTCCCCCTGAAACGAATGGACACGAATCCTCGGAGAGCATATGGAGAATCTCTCGTATTAATAATTCAAGGGAAACGAGCAAAAATTAGTGAGCGGAGCGTCAGCGATGTCGCGCGGCCATTATTTCTGCAAATGAGACGTTTGATTTGAAAGATTGAAAATGGAAATATCATCAGCGTGACAAATTACGACCCCTTTTCACGGTGCGAGAAACTATTATCTTCTGGACAGCGTGATTCTAACATTCTAACAAATACATGAATCCCGCTATCATTCTCCAGATTATGCTATTTCTTTCCACAAAGGTCACTAAGCCCTCCATATAATGGTAGCTAAGCATCCAAGTATGAACTGTGAGGCCTAATTATGCTTTAGAGGGAACCTGAAACCCCTCAGAAACTCCACACACACACACACACACAGCAGAACTCTTCAGGTGCATTAGGTGAAAATGACATTAACGCTGACAATGGTGGACACAAGGCTCCAGGAGCCACTTGAAGGTTGCAGTGGGCTTGAAGAGGGCCCATATTTAAGTTCAGGAGGAAAAAAATGGGTGTCGATAACAACATTGGGGCCTATAGCAGCAGTATATCATCAAAAGGTATTCACTAATTTGAGTATTTTTAGATGCCAGATGCCCAAAAACGAACACTGAATGCACCAGAGTAGAGTTTGTGCAAGATCAAACCCCCCCCCGTCCCCGCGGGAAGAGATGAGACAGATTATGAATTTGATATTAACCCGAAAAGGCCAAGCTAGGAGCACAGAGCACATTTAATATATAAACACGGCCGCTCGCACGCACGCGAGAGTCATTTGCAAGTTCCAATACGAGATGATTATATGTGTTGATACATCAAGGCAAGAGATGGAAATGATTGGAAATGTATCACGAGGTGGTGATTGTAGATATTAAACAGCACAAAGACGCTTTTGTTCTCGAATTCTTGCGGCATTTCAGCGAGTATCGCCTCTGCTTTAATTTAATATCTATTTATTTTACTCCATTGTGTGGGTTTTATTGAGGTTGCGCCTGCTTTATCGGCCCCGATCTCAACCAGAAGTGAAGGTCAGGGGAGGCAGAGTGACTCTGTTTATTGGCTTCCATCGAGCCCATATGAGCTGATTTGGCTATCTGCTCTTGATATTAAGCTCTTTCATAGTATTTTGCGCCATCCGGATATTGTTTATCACCACATTGAGATATTCTCTGTGTATTTACGGCTGAATTAAATATTCTTCATCACTTTTGTAATATCCTCTCCGTAGGCTCGTGCAGGATGTGAGAATCCTGTTGGATGTGCCGGCAAATCCTTATTGTCTATCTATGAATTTAGGGAGGGGGGGAAACACAATATAAATTTCCTCCCATATGCTATGAAATGTAACATTCTTCTGCAACTGTTCTCTATCGTGGAGTCTGCTTTTTGTACTGTGGAAGATCATCTACAAGCACAATAATATTTGTTTCCATCTGTGTATCACCATTAATATTTGGATTTGAATTACTTTTTGTTTGTTCCCTTTAAGCTATGTTTTAGTCTAACCAGGGTGTCAACTTCTTTTCTGATATTTGCCTATCTATCTATCTATCTATCTATCTATCTATCTATCTATCTATCTATCTATCTATCTATCTATCTATCTATCTATCTATCTATCTATCTATCTATCTATCTTCCATTATATTGCATCAATTTCTGTTTGTTCTCAGTGTTATTTTGTTATATAAAATGCATCAAAAATGTAAATTTAGTGATAAAGCACATTTTTAAAGACCTTGCCAAAGTGTCGTGCAAGTTGTAGGTAAGGCAGGGGCAACATTAAATATGAGAGCTGAACAAAATAAAAACTTAAAACCTCACCACTTAATACACAAGTTGTCGCCTCTATTTACTTCTGTTTTTACTTCAGCTTTCAGAATAAACATCTATTTTTGCAACTTGTTGCTGCCCCGGAGATGATTGGCAACAAAATATTAAGACCACAAATAGCATGTCTTGATATTTTTTTCATAAGAGGGTCAATGGGTTGCTAGACATTTAACTGCAAGAAGATTACCTTTGAGAATTTATTTCTCTTAACTTGCAAATATTACAAATAGTCTGTTTTCACTACTATATAAATTGCACCATTTGACCTTTTGCGCAGTAAGATCGTGATATTTCTCCCGGCTCGAGTTGTGGAGCTAATTCCCAATCCAGAGCATCACCTGAACGTCACATGCATGGAAATAACAGGAGGTCGTTCCTTAAACGCACCATGAAAAACACGGATGACGTCACGTCTCCTCGGGTGTAACGTGATGCTGCAGGTGGTGCACGTGGTCTTGTTGTTTACTTCTTCCAGGAACATGCAGCTGGAGAGGAGGAGGAAGAGGAGGGGGACAAGGGGGAGGAAGGGGGCGGTGAAATTGTGAAACAGCGTTCCTGGATAGAGTTACGTTGCTCAGCATTTAGAAAGAGACGCCACGGCAGCGGCGGAACAATGTCGAAGTGAAGTTTCTGAATTTTCTTCCTCTTCAAAGGCTTTTTCAAACCAGCGCGAGACCTCAACAGTACGTATGTGTTTTTTTGTTACGAGATTTCCGCGTGCAGTGTTTTTTTTTTCCTACTCTTTGTTCTCTCCTAGGTGGGGGGTTGGGGTGGGGGGGGTTACCTTGAAGTTCAAGTTCAAGTTCAAGTCTAGTCAACAAAGCTATTGACCCTGAATGCAGCAGATTGCATGCTCTTACAGTACAGCGACAAAACGGTTCATTTGTTATTCATTTAAACCACACATGGAGGATTTGAACTTGAACAACATGGCATCATTTTGACTGTAATGCAACTGTGTTTCCTTCAGTTGTTTTTCTTTTTTTTTCACCCCGGTAAATGTTTTCTATTAGTGACTCTAACTCATCCATATAACTTTTTCCCCCCTCTTCTGTGTCTTGTTTTTAAACAGAGACTTTAGAGAATGCTTCAGCTTGGAAGCCTGTTTACCCAGTTTCATCCCAGCTCCAAAGCTTCAGAAAGTGCCCAAGGACAGAGTTCAAAGCGGACGCTAACACTGTCTGACTTTTTACAACATGCCATGTAAGTATTAGATAAAGTTAAAGCTGTGCAAAGCAGTTTTTTTCATATAATAACAGTGGATCATCTGGCCAACCCACAGAGACCTTTTAGCCTAAATTTGCATCATTCAGCTGATTGTTTTGGTTTTACTACTGGTTTATTTCACACTTTCTTTGTAAAAAACAACATGCCCGGCACCAAACAGCATAATCAAAAAAGTTTAAAAGAGCTTTTGGTAATGACATATTGGCATTAACCTCCTGAGACCCTGCAGCCTCATACGGGGAGTTTTAGGTTTTATTGCAACTTATTCTGCTTCATTTACACTCACTGTCCATAAGTGGACGCTGTAGTCCGCCATCTAGTGGTAGCAAAGGGTCAATACACTAGTCGGTGTAAAGACATGATAGCGGGAATTTCATTGGATTCATTCTACAGGCGATCACAGGACGTCAAAAGTGGACCAGGAACAAAACCTCATTAAATTTTATGGTTAAAAATGTATTTTTATTAACGTGCAACACGCATAGTTAACAAATTTTAACCAAAAGCAACGAGCTACAACGCCGCTAATTAGCAAGTATTCGTTTGAGGACGTTGGGACCTCGTTGTTCACAATTCTGTCTTTGCTCAGCCATGTACAAGTATTAAAACAAACAGCTTTATATTTTGACACACATTGGGTGACTTTATTATAATAAAAATAATGAAATATAATCCCAGTGTCCACGTATGAGGACATTGTTGTTTTCAAAAACTACTACTTCCTGTTCAGAGACGATGCTTGGTTTTTATATGTCCTACTAATCCCAAATACCGTGCAGACCAAAGAAAAGCTCAGGTCTCAGGAGCTTAAAATACAAAGACATAAAGAAAGGATGAGGCTGCTGATAATATTGATTTTTCATTCTAAAATTATGAAGAAAAGACTACATGAAGAAATGACGATATATTAACATCCAGCAAGCATCGGTTCCGGTTACGAGGTTGTGAATGCCACAAGAGGGCGCTGTTCATGCGGAGTTTAGTCGTAAAACACAAAGCCATTGGAAGGCAGCGTTAGTCACTGAGATGTGTTAGAGTTAAACAAAGATTTATGTGAAACATGACTACAAAAGAATGGTGATAAATGTGTAAATAGGGAAGTGTTTGCTGATATATTTACACACAATCACTGGTGTGTTCCACTACGTCCAAGTTGCCAAAAGAAGTGAAAAAAAGATAGACAATTCTTTTTTGTTTATTCTTTAGGAAACTCACCGGGCTGAGGAAGGAGGATGTTTACTGTAACCTCCGTGTTCCTAACCAGTTTCAGACAGCCAAAGATGACATCAACATCGTTTTCCTCACAGGTTGGTATCTATAATAAAACATCCAAAAGACTCCTGCTTCATTCTGCTTATGTCACGTTCAAGTAGCTTTGTTACATTTTTTTATTTGTTTTCTTTTTGCTAAGGTCAAGGGATCTTCTGCTTGGATGTTAAACCCTGGAGGGGCGTCGTGTCTGCGCACAACCAAAACTGGCATGTGCAGGTTAAAGAAGAGGACCAAAATCTTACCAATACGTGCATTGAGCAGGTTGAAGATCCCCTCAAAGCTATCACGGTAAAAAAAAATGAAATGCTGCATTAGCCTCACGAAAACGTAATGTCAAACCGTCTGGTACACTTTCGTCCAAGGTCCAACCAATTGTCCAATACACTGTTTTCATGCAAACTCCAGCCGGGTCAAGAGATTCTGAGTCACCGTAGCAATTTATATGGAAATTTCAAACACTACAGCGGGGGCTTCCTAAACTTCCCAAGTGGACACTCGTCATCTGAAAGGCCATAATTGTGTTCACGGGTTGAGTGGGATCGGGGGGGAGGGGGGGATTGGAAGCAGCCAGGTGCCTAAACACAGCTGTCACCTTATGGGCCCGGGTCCGTTAGGAGTCATTCATTTCCATTTCTATAGATGCTGGAAGCTCGGTCCATGACAAACACCCACTGCATTAATAAAATAGTTAAATTGGATCTATTGACTCCGTTAATCGCCACAAAGCAGATACAGCTCGACTATCCGTGCCTAATCGAGGTAATTTTTTATTAAATGGCTCCTCTTAGAAACTCAATACTGGACGTTTGCATTGTGGTAAGAATATTGAGACGTTCTCGTCACATATGATTTCCACTTATCAGGCTTGATTTAATGAAATAATTCACGAGTTATCAATCGGTTTTATTACTATTGACTTTCTGTCTATTCACAGCTGGTTCTTTCATTATGCAAATCTGTTAAAACAACTCAAATTAAACATTTTTTTGTGCATGTACACTACAGGTCAAACGTTTCTGTTGTACAATGCCTTTCCTTAAAAACCAGCATGAGTTCTATGTGTTTTGGGATGTATTTAATGCATTATCAGACTTTACTTTTATTGATATGCACCATTTTCCTCAGTTTACCTTTAGGTGATGGTTGCTGTGACATGTGTTATTTTGCTGATTAAATATCAGCAAAATAAAAGAAGGGCTTAGTTTTAGGGTCAAGAAGATTTGCAAGAGTCACAATTCATTAAAAGCATAAGTGAAAAAACAAACAAACTAAAAAAGTTTTGCATTATTCAATTTAACTCTTTGGCTTTTGAGTGTCTTTACAAATATCACATGCTGCTGTAAAAGCAAAGTCTAAGCAAGAAAAACTCAAATACCTGCTAATTATAGTAAAAATGTCTTCTAATAAGTTACATAATAATCATGATTATTTTGATACCAATGAAACTATGATCTTTTATGTACAAATTTGATTTTGCTTCCAAACTTTTGGCTTGTAGTGTAGGTAACATCAGTGACATTGTCTATAATCTGCAAAATTATCATTTCAGTAAAAGAAAAAACTTAAAAACAAATGAGAACCATAAATGGATCATAATGTTTATCTGTGTCCTCTAGACCAAGACGGCTAACTTATGCGGCCACCTGAAGAGCAGTGGAGTGTCCGTGCGCCAAAGCGCCTTCTTCCCCAGAGTCGTCTTCCTCTCTCCAGACTGCGAGCTGGACGAGGAGCTGAGGAAGAGGAGGGAGCTGGTCTCCCACAGCCAGATAGATGATTTCCTCAGATCTTTCAAGGAGAGCTACATGGCCTGGATCTCCGATGCTCTGACTCCCTCCTGGATCTCTGGTGAGTTGGTCTTAAAACAAAAATATGTTAAATATATGCTAAACGAATCAGCTTGACTTATTTTATTTTTATTTTTTTAACCTTTTAATGAATTCCACCATAGATTACGATTAATTTAAACAAGCTTTTTTTTTTTTTGTTTGTTCCTTGTCCTGCAGGTCATCTGTCGTACAGGCAGATGGAGGCAGTGCGGGAGGTCTTGAGGAGGGTGGGAACGTGGGATCTGGTGCGGCTGCACGGAGGCGAGCAGCTGAAGGGCGACTACCAGGGCTGCCAGTACATCGCTCTCGACCGCCAGGACACCGACACGCTCGAGTTTTCCAGGCTCAAGACCCTGTCTGCTGATTCCCTGTGGGCCCTGCTGGGACACGCTCCTCAGGTCAGTCGCGTCTGCAATTCAGAGGCTGAGTCCGTGTCTCCAAAATGATAATGTGAAGCATGAAACCCAGCGTGAACCAGCAGGTGGCAGTAGCACTTTATAACCGTCTCCCTATAGTTGTGGTTATCCCCTCTTGTTCTGCTTAAAGGATTTGATTTGTGATAAAGACCACAGAGCAAGATGCCAGTTTTACATATATATATATTCGAACACAACAAAATTTAGAAATATTCTTTAATAAATCAATGAAACGGAGTCAAAAAGCAGAAACGTTTAGGCTGCAGATATTACAATAATCACAACTAAAGACAGCGTTCTTTAGAAATAAGCCAGTGTTGGTTATAGTCATCTGGCTCTGTTTAACAATACACTGAAAAAGCTGAATGGGGCTTTTCAAATTGCTACCTCCGTTAATATCCACCGACACTTGAGTGCTAATTACTGCCTTCTGTTTTTATTGATGCAAGTCGTCCTGCCCGCCTGTGAGGCACTCATTAGCACACTTGATTAAATCAAGAATCAAGCCGCGGCCTGTAAAGCATCTTTTGAGCTTATTCCCAGACGGTTGTAGATTATGGTGTGTTTTCATTGCGAGGTTGAACCTGTTAAATGTCTTCTCAGAGAGAGCAAACGACACATCTTAACTGACCCTGACTGAAAAAAGGCTGCGTAGTCGTTCTGAATCTGATTAATTGTGATATTAACATGTAATTATTTGTGCGTGGAGATGGGCTCCGTGTCATTTAATTTGTCGCATTTGTCAAAAATGAAGTACATTTCACCTCTTGGAGAACGGCGAGCGTGACCCCCCGGCTCAGCATCTGTGACAGACTCACACCCTCAGCACCCAAACACTCAGCCTCGCACAAGCCTGCTCAGGCTTTACTTTGCCCCCCCCACCATCGCCCTCACCCTCAGCAGCCAGACTGTATGTACTCTCCCCTCTCACCTCCAGCTGCTGTGTATTTGATACATGACCCAGCAGTCATTAGACGGTCTCCAGCGGGCCCTTTTCTTGCCCAGGGGGACACACAACGCGACAAGAAAATATATTATTTTCAAAGAAATACTTGTAAATGGAGGCACAGCGAGGAGGAGGACCTCCCCCCCCCTATATTTGGGAAATATATCTGAGTATTCAAGTTCCTATTATTTCCAGCACATAAACCAAGAGATTTGTTCAGCAAACAAAAAGACTCAGTAGCGATGTCACCTCCTCTGTCTCTTAAAAAAAAAAAGAAGGCTCTTTGCTCGTGTGCAGCACCAGCTGCAAGGGGAAGCTTTTGGGGGGGGGGTGGGTGGCAGGGTGGAAGAGAAACCCGATATCTCCCCCAGGCATATTTTCAGGGCCCAGAAATAATGCACGCTTTTGATTTGTTACTTGTAAACACGCCCGGCTAAAGAGATCAGCGACGTGACCCGCGGTTTCACTCGGGCATCTGTTTAAGAAGTGGCACCAGATGCATCCACGAAGCCACCGTGGAGACACTAGGTGTGTTTCTTCAGAGAGCTGTGGGTGGGGGGCGGGGCGGGGCGGGGGGGTGGGACAATTACTCTGCGCAGAATGGGATGTCTACATGCCCCAAAGTGGAGAATGATTGAGTAGAGTGGCTGTAATTTATTAATTATGGTCTATATTCTTAGACCACGCTTCTGGCTTCATTCAATTTGTATGGATTGAGGAGTAATTACAGTGTGTGTGTGCCTCTGTGTGTGTGTGTGTGTGTGTGTGTGTGTGTGTGTGTGTTGAGGAAAGAGAGAAGGAACTGAAGATCTGTTCAACATAAGTGCAAGTTAGTTATGTTGTTCATCTTCATGTCATCCCCTGCTCTGATGTTTTTTTTATTTTATTTTTTTTATCTTAAAGTTTGTAACTCACACTCATGCACATACATATCCTCTCCTAATTGCATAGCCGAAAAGGCAACAATTAAGCTCCTCCAGCCCCAACTCGACTACGAAGCCCCCGTCGGCTGATTAATAGAAGCAAAGCCGGCAGGCGAAAAAAGCTGCAAATTCACAGACAACATCTCAGCTCGCGGTGAATGGCAGGAATAATCAGATCTCGGGTTGCCGGAGATACATCTCGTCTCCCCTTGACAGGCTGCAGATTCCACACAAATGCAGCTTGTTAATTTAACTCCACCCCGACATTCCTCCCCGTTTGGCCATCTCCCAGGCTGCACGCGTCACCGGCCCCACCGTAATGGACGG
Source organism: Mugil cephalus (assembly GCF_022458985.1). Lineage (NCBI taxonomy): Eukaryota > Metazoa > Chordata > Actinopteri > Mugiliformes > Mugilidae > Mugil > Mugil cephalus. The sequence goes on along the minus strand of NC_061785.1, from coordinate 7,195,281 downwards.
CCCGGTGCGCTCGGTGCTTAGCACAGAAAAACCAGAGAGGGGAGACATCAACTGCTTTGTGGTGATAATGAATGGAGGCGCACAAAAGGGGCCAGGAGCAGGCCATTTACAAAGCCTGCAAATTCTGCTGCCTAAATAGATAATATTGGCCGCCTCTGTGGCTTTTTGGTCTCTTTTTGTGCCGAGGACAAAAAACTGTATAAAGCCATTTGAAGTAAATGCATGCAGTGCCCATTACTGTTACTTATTAAATAATCATTAGCAAACACGGCTTGTGTGTGTGTGTGTGCGCCGCACAATGGAAATGCTACATATGGACATGTGAACGGAAGTTTTTTGACGGCAAGAAAAGCTGAAAACAAGTGTGTGTTTTCAATCACAAGATGAAGAAGGAGCTGTTTCGCCGAATAGTGTGATTTAAGAGGTGATTTTGTAGATTTCCAGTTCCACGGAAATCTACAAAATCACCGCACCGTCCACGCGACTAAATCCGACGGAAGAAAAGTTTCAGGGAAAAGTTTTCTGATTGCGTTCCTGGAAAGACAGATCCATAAGCTGTAAGGCAAAAATGAAAAAATGAGTGGAAGCTACCAGGATGTTCAGCTTTCTGTAATTGCAGGATCCCTCTCGAAAAAGGAAACCGGAATTAGAAACAATTTGCGGCCGAGTGTGTGTAGGAAGCCGCGGAGGAAAAACCAACCATGCAATTACGCGCGAGGAGAGCGGTGCAGCACCACAAGTGTCTGTAATGAACTAGCGAAGACACCAGCACTTACACGGTGGAAGGCAGTGATAAAAGCCTCCTTGTAATAGTGCGTGATTAAACTTGGTAAAAAAAAAAAAAAAAATCTATTTTTTCACTCGAGCGCTGAGCCGCGGTGAAGAGTCCCGTGGAGAGATTTCTGCATCTGTCAGTTTGAAGATGACTCAACGCGCTTCCTCCGAATTCATCACCCAGCGGGCGGCAGCAGTCGCTCCAGAGGGCTCTTCAGCCGCCCTTTTGTTAATTTAGTTAAACATCAACCCCGTCGCGAGTTCACGTTTCACACATTCCTACTTAACACGGGCGGAGTTTTCGGTAAATTTGAATACATGTTTAAAATGAAGCTCATTAATATTCATTAGAAAATAATTTCCCTGCATGTGGAATGAGCTGAGGCAGGAAATAGAGTCACAAAGTGTGTTGCAGACATAAATGCACCAACAAAGAACAATATTAATACATTTAATTACTTATTATAGCCGATAAACATTTTTATTCCTATTAGGAATACAGAATTTTCTTGTTTTGTTTTATTTATATATATATAAAAAAGAAAATAAGACAAATAATATTCAGGTTTAATACATAATAATCATAGTTACAGCTCTAATAATAAAGTCATCTGCTCAGTGGCCACAACGCTGTGTAGACAGTGCTGCACCAAATTAATCTGAAAATGACTCTTCAGTTCGTTTTTATGTTGAAACAGCATAAGAAACTGAAGTGTTTCTGTTATTTAGCCTAAAATAGGGTCGTCAAAAATAATAGAAGCATGTGCTGATGCAACACAGCCGGATGAAACTGAGTGGAATCAACATTTTTCTCTTTTATTTGAAACAAACGCTGAAGATCATGAAGCTAAGATTTAGTTTTATACTTAAGTATATTCAGTTTCACTAGTGTACCTAATAAACTGGCGTGGCATGTGCGTACAATACAACTGCGTAAAAGGAAAAAGATATATATATATATTATTCATTGCAAATTTAATAAGAGCTTTAAGGCTTCGCTGAGGATTTTTCCAATTAATGCTCCTCCGCATTAAACGCTGCTTTTAGCATCCGAGCGAAACTTTTCTTTGGTCTGCGGCCAAGATGTTAACTTTATCTGCGTAAGCCCGGTTACTTGTCCCGTGGACTCAGGATATTACAGTGATCCCCGGCAGTATAGGTCCTAAGATATGATCAATAGGGATTCATGAATAATGAAGAGGCGGAGTGGAGCAGAGGCACTTAATTACAGCTTCAAAAGCCATTCTCGTTAATTGAGGAGAATAAAGGTGGTGAAGTGGACTGAACGGCAGCATTAAAACATTTTTTTTTGTGTGTGTGTGTGTGAATTTTTTGATTTATTTTATATTACAAAACCAGCCAGGAGCCACGTAATTAGAAACGTCTGCATTTCTGCTGTTTAATATCGTCGTTTGTGTCGTGTCCTTTCCCCCCCGCCCCCCCCCCAGACCACCTGTGAGCAGACTATCGTTCTTTTAATGTAAAGCCTAATATGCGGCATGTCCAGACAATGCATGTCCGCTGTGTGCAGCAGATACTGTATGTAATTGACAGCCCTGCCATCTGTTACAGTTACGTGAAATTACGGATAAACTAGTTAACAGACACTTTGGCCCATTGTCTGTTGTTTTGATAATCACCCTTAATAACGGACGGCATCAATATGGTCTTTAAACCTGATTTGGGAGTTAATGGAGTCAGATGGGGCCAGTCAGTGTATGCTCTGGGGGTAATGCTGTTTGAGATGTTCGTAAAGAGCAAATTAAATCAGTCATAGATTGTGCCCTCTCAAGTCGGCCAGACAACCAGACCCATTGAGGAGAAAAAGGAGGGGATTCATATTTTAACCTCTCGTAGAAAATGCACTTATGCGGATGGAAATAAAGTCAGAGCTGGGTGGCTGGATGTAAATGGTTATTGCCGGGAGTCTAATGGCTTCCTGTTAGCTGGGGCCTCGGCTTGTGTCGAAGCAGAGACGGAGCTATTCAGAACTTAACCAGACGTTTGTTTTGTGCGTTTATGGCTTCAGAAGCAAATGTAGTTATTGACGTTATGTCAGCAAACCAAAGTTTAGGCATCTTAATGGAGTTCAGCTATGATGTTTGAGTATTTCATGGACGAAGTATGGTCGGTTATCGCATTGAGGCCTAAGCCCTGAAAAAATGTGTCCAATACTGTAGTAAATAAGGTTTGATTACAAACTAATCGCAATTTAAAAACTGAGATTCTGAATCTGGATGACCATAATTTTTGCTTTTATCAACGCAGATTTAACACCTGCTGGTTTTGAACTTTCGGTTTCAAGCCAAGGACCCACAAACTGATGATGAGAGATTAAGTAGACACCCTTTACCTACTGTATGGGTCCTGTATTAAACTTGTCCTAGTGCTATTTATAAATATACGTCATTTTACATTCAATATTAAGCTGTTTGAATAATATACAGGTTCAAAAATATAAATTTTTTGTTTTTCAAACGTGTGCAGCAAGAGGGGGAAAATTGAAAATATATATATAATAAATGTCTAATCCACCCCTAGGGGGTCTGCGGAGTTACTGCAGGGGGGTCACAAAATCTTTGGTTGATTAGACATTTTTTATATATGTATATATTTTGTTTATTATTATTTTCTCCCACAATTTCTCCCTTCAAATAATCTACTGTTACACTTGAAATATCTTTGTATTGTTTGAATAGCTTAAAATATTAAATTCAAAATGATTTATAAATAGCATTAGGACGAGTTTAATATAGAACACATATAGTAGGTAGAGGGTCCCTACTTAATCTCTCCATCACTCTGGGGGTCCATGGCTTTAGGCTTTTAAACACCAAAGCCAGTCATGGTGACATATAGAAGTTGCTTGTTTTGACTGACCAAGAGTTCAAAACCAGCAGGTGTTAAATCTGCATTGATAAAAGCAAATATTATGACCCCTGGTCTAATCTACTAAAGATTGATACCTCTGCAGACCCCCTGTTGAAGACCTATGCACTAAAGAATTTGTCTTAATAAGGATGTGGATATTCATTTTTTGCACGGATGCACCAATTAGAAATTATGAATCAATCTAGTAAAACACATAAGTGAACCACATTTCTCGAAATAAGATCCAATCTGTGCTTTTAGTTATAATATAATGTAATATAATAACTACCACTGGTGATAATGCGCAAAATTAGCTCATAGTTTGTTCAAGAAAAGCGTCATTCTGTCATAAACGCAAACGCTTCTGGCTAAATTAAATCAAATCACAGATAATCTGCCGATTCACGCCCCGTCTTTGCAGATTAACGCGCTCGCCCAGCGAGCCAAACCACACGGTGTTTACCTAATTGCCTCGCAAACCCCTTTTTTGGTCCGGTTCCACGACGCTTGGCTCGTCGACAGAGACGCTCGGTGCGCCGGAGGTGTGTTACTCAGTGTTCCTCCCCTTCTGCGTCTGGTGAGACACGGCGCGGAACAAAGAGCCCGTCGTCTGAAGCCGGTGTGGCGTTACGCTCACTCAGAGTTCACCAGAAACACTGCACCCATGGCTCCAGGTAATGGCCCCTGCTGACTGATACCCCGCTGGGATCCTTTGACTTTATCAAGGCAGAAAATCTGAACTTTGTGAATGGCAATACACGCAGGTGGTGACACGTCCCTACCCAATTACACAGGTCCTCGCATTATTCACGTCCGTCACACTTGTCAGGCCTTAATGAGAAATATCTACAGTTACACGGCAGAAACAGTGAGAGGACGCACGTCTCCGTCCACGATGCTTTTTTGTTTGTTTTGTTTTCTAATTGGAACAAATCATTTGGTGTTTTCTGAACCGTAATTACACCAGATAAGCTCTGAATCCGTGCCACGGTCGTCCCCGCAGGTAGGAGATAAGGAAACCAGCGGAGATCGCTATCAGCTGTTCGCGAGGAGACGTTTCTTTTTGGACGGGGAACGAGCTGTCGTCTTGAGTTTGGGAGGGTAAAAGGTGAACGGTGAACCAGAGGCAGGATTTATGAGCGCTCGCAGACGGTAAATAAGAAGAGGGAGAGTTTGTCTCAATGAAACGCGAGGAGTGATGTCACTCGCATGGCTCCCGAGACGCTGAAAGCGAGAGGCGGATCAGCGTGTAGACACTGTTAGGTGAGCTCTCAGCCCTTTGTGTGACACCCAGCCTTCGCCCCAAGGGTCTAGTCCTCACCGCCAAGTGTTATACACGCTCACTCAGGCCTGTCGGTGCTTGTAATGATCCTCAGACGCTCGTGGACAACTCACGGGGAAAAGTGAGATGTTATTTTAGTAAATATTGATCTGTGCACTTGGGCTTGATCAAGATTGTGCAGCTGCGACTCGTTTTATCGTAAACGTCGAACGCACGTCCCCGCTGCCTTAAGTCGGACACGGTGTCGTCTTCACGCCGCAAACGCTTGCCTCAAGTGGCTGACAGGGTAACGCGCGGTGACAGTTCTCGTACTTGACACACCATCTCTGCTGAGCAACACCTGGCAGGCAGGTTGTCTAGACCGCGCAGGGCCAGGGAGCCGATGCCAGGACAACACTTCTTCCTTCCTGTGTGTCAAAGAGCCGCCAGCGGAGCAGCTAATAAAACTGGTTTTGGTTCGTTTCCCCCCCCAAAGAAACCGTGACTTGCGATCAGCCAGTCAAGCGCGACTGCTACTGTAAATATTTGGAAATCTCAAGAATTGTGCGGCTGTATTTGTGTTTTACAGCTTCTTACTATATGAAGTGAATAGTTCTTTGTGTTCTTATTTGGGTTTAAATACGACGCAAAGCCTGCGTCGCGTCTGCGCCTCCGCAAAAATAAAAAGTACTCAACGTTAGTTCTTTTAAATTAGTTAATTGCCAACTATTACGTTCGGCTGTGATTTGCTAGAATAATTCCTCTCCGATGCCTTTGTCTCGTTTTATATGCCTCTCCGCCACCAGCTGTCATGAAGCTATTTTTTCATGCATCCCAAATTAATAGACACTCACTCTGAAGTGTCTGATGCTATTGTAACACAAGCCATGTGGCATTCGGCCAAGGCTGCAATATAAGACGCAATTGTTTAGCTTTTTCTCCTCCGTCTCTCTCTCCCCGTTTTAATGCACAGTAATAAGTAAGTAAATGGTGGAAAGATGTGTGTCTGAAATCGCAGTGGCCTTTGTTGTAGATAATTAGGTTAGCAGCGAGAGCGTGCAGGTGTTGAGGGTGTGCTGTGTGCTCGTGTTGTGTTATCGACTTGCTCATATTCGTGGGCTGTCAGGGGTGTCGCACTTCCCATCAGCCCCAAAGCTCACCAACCTCTTCACTATTAAAATGATCACTTTCAATAGCAGACAAAGGAAAGAGGGAACATATCTAGTGCAGGGTATTTTCCCCACCTCTAATGCTTATCTGCCTTTTGATGTCGGCGTAATAAAAGGCCTATTGGGCTTCCACAATGACCTGCAAAATGGACAAGGGCCGATATACTGGGTTCTGACTGTCGCTACCATTAACTAAAAGGCCCAGACATTATGGAGAGCCAGGGATGAAAGTACATGGGAAAAAAAAATAATAATTGAAAAATTGCCTAATGCTAAAGTGAAAGAAAATGGAACTGTGAAAAGGCACTGTAATATTCTGTTATCCCCTGTAAATGCAGCCAAACAAGAGATGCAGTGAGGCATTCTTTTTGAAATGGATGTGGTTCAATTACCTGCATGTCTAAATCTAGTTAAGGCCTCCATTGTCGGGCTCGAAACATAACAGGCAGTTTTGATGTAGTGTTAAAGCGTACTATGCCCTACAACCTACATAAAATCAAGAGAGGTATGACTCCATTCAAGATGTGGAGGGGAATTAAAGCTCACGTTGAGGAGGAGGTTAATTTAATATTTATTCTGTTCCAGTCTACCGTTTGGATCTCTGTTCTAACGGAGTCGCTCAATATTTTAGCAAGCCTTACAGTTATTAAATGGGGTATTAATGCATTAGCTTCCGACAAAAGGAGAACAGATTTGTTACCATTTATTATGTTTGACTAAGCAGAAAATTACTGATAAATTCAAACTGGAATAATAATAATAAAATTGCAACTATTTCATTAACCAAATAACCAAACCAAATTTGTTTGTTTTAGTTTACCAATAAACATTTTCAATGTAGTTTTAGACTGAAATATTAATAATTAATCAAGAATATAGCCAGAATGTTAACAAGTTATTAAATCAATTAAATCAAATAATAGCTCTATGTAGGTCCAGATCAGACCAAATTTGATTTTAAAGGTGAAATCACTACTTTCAGGAAAACCTCATCCTCTTAAACATAAATTATGTGGTTTGCTTGTGAAACTAGATAAAGGTTATGACAAACCCAGTGTTGTAGCTTCATGCATTGGCTAAACTAACTCTATTTTCCCGGGAATGCGGGCACCACCATCTTGCGACTTTGGAGCAGAGTTTGTGCAGTACCATGTTCAAATAACCAACTAAAACTAAGCTTATCGCAAAAATTGACACTTTAAAATTCATCAATTCATCAGAAACCATAATTGAAAAAAGTCGCATCCACTAACATGGAGGAGGTGGAGCTTATGACCTATACTGCAGCCAGTCACCAGGGGGAGCTCTACTCGCTTTGGCTTCACTTTAGAGGAGCAGTTCTACTATCAATTTTTACTTTATACTGTCTATGGGTCAGATCCTCTGTTTTGCAAAGCACGTTTTACACCGACATCGAATCTGAACATTGAAATTCATAAATAAGCTCCTTATGATTCACAAATTAATAAAGTGTAGACCGACTGATCTGCCAAATTTAAATGGAATGAATATAGTCTAGTGCCACCTGCTGGTAAGATGAGAGTCAACATATTTACCAGCTGACCATTGGTTATTCTTCATGGTGCGTTCATGTGCAAATTTTTTGTAGGGGCACAGGCGATTAGAGATGACTCTACACACTAGCCATTCATTGCTGGTAGGTGGTTAAAGTCAGTTTGTTGTGTTTCTACCGAGGTGCTTGCGAAACCTTGACTTTTTAAGATAATTTAGTTCGGGTCAAAGGTGAAAGTCACGAGTGGCTGGCTCTAACCAGAGGATCAGACGGTCTGAGAAAGGGCCACAACCCCAGGAAATATTCTTGAAAAACACCTCATATTGAGAATGAAGTATCACCTTTAAGCCTCTAATATTTACCTTTTGTGTCCACTGCTCTACAGGTAACGGTTAAAATGTATAAACGTGGATCTCGCAGCTGGTTGGGTAAATCCCTCAACGCCACCGCCACCATCCCTTCCAACACCTTCGTGATGTTCAGGATCAGCGGCGAAGACGCGGATGCCAAAATCCCAGCGAACACCATTCACAGCATCACACTCAGCATTTAACTGTGAGCGTCAGATACCAGGAGGAGGAGGAGGAGGAGGAGTGGGGGGGGAAGCATTCTTAATTATTAGTATCGCAGTTGCAAAAACCAAAACTGAGTGTCTTTTACTATGCAGTGTTTGTACTTTGGTATTTTATATATAAAAAAAAACAAAATCAAAAATGTCTTAATGGGAGAAATTATTGGAAATAACAATTTTTCAGCTTCTTCAATCATCAGTGAAAATATTATGTTAACGAAGCTGGTTTCCAACAATTAGCCTGATTAACTTTTGTCTTGTTTTGAATTTCTAGGGCCGGCCCACACTTTACGCCAGCCATTAATTAGCCATTACGCTAACTGACGGTGTCACATCGGATCAGGTCTCGAGTGTTTAATGCGTTAATTGTGGCGGTTTAAACACCGGTGGCCTGTGGCGCCGTGAAGGGGCCCGAACGCGCTCCTGCCTCCGTAATGGGAAGTTATTTACGGCGCGTTTAGACGGTGTAACTGTAAGAGGCTTTATTAATATGCCCCACTGCACCGGGGGGGAGACGATAACACCTTCAGGAGCTCACAGGCGCAGCCACCAGCGTCATTCATAACCGTGTCAGAGTCACTTTCCATCAGTTACCAGGCTTACACGGCTGCGCTAACAGCTAGCAATTGTATTTACCGGGCCTGGCAGTGGCCGAAATGAAGTTATTTCCATCAAGATATCAGTGCCTTTAGCTAATGCAATAGAAGGAGCTCTCTCTGCTGATGGTATCTCCTTGCGTGGCATCTCTACCTTAAACATCATTACACTGTACTCAAGCTCCTCACGTTTTTAAATGTCTCTTTCACCTGAGGGGGAAGATCATAGGTAGTTGCACAAGCAGTGCTGCGTTGTTTGCATTATTTTTTGAGAGTGGTTGTTTTGAGCTCTCGGTCGACATTGCTTGAGTTTTTTTTTATGAACTTAATATCTTTGCGTATTTAAACTTACAGCGAGTATTCCTCAGGTTTTCTCCACAGCACTTGACAAACAATACTGACAGTATCGGGCGGTAGAGATGCGCGTATCGATCCAGAAATTGTCGATACTTTGGATCTAGACATGTGTTTTTTTTTTAGAATCGATCTTCGCATCAAAATGTCAATAGAAATATTAATACTTTCATGAATGTGTAATGAATTCTAAAAAAGTAAAAAAGAGACCTCTATGGTGGAAGGCAGGCAACATCCAGGTATATAGTGAAAAAACATCACAGGCATGTACACGTAGATCATGTCAACACGCTGTTGTTTCTTAACAAAAACGTATAAATGGGAAATGATAGAGAGAATACAGAATGAGACATTTGTTGTTACGGTTCAAGTGAAGTTCCAACCTGGAGACCAGACTGTCTGGTTCACAAAGAAGTACATCAAAGTTAGAGCGACTGTTCTTATTTTCATTTTTAGTTTGAGAGTGATTTTTTTTTTTTTTTTTTTAAATGTGATTTGCTCAGGTTGTATTTAATTGGTCTTATTAAAGAGAAGTCTGATAATTGTCAGAGAGTTGTGAAATACATTTTCCATAATTACATTCACAAGTTTTCATTGTAAAACTCCATCATTTTCATATACACAAGTAGACATCTAAAACTATGGGTATATGGATTACTTTTGGTGTCGGACTGAAAGGAAAAACGGCTGTATCGCACATCCCTATCAGACGGTCTGTAAATGAGAACGACTTGCATGCATGAGAATGTTTTACTGTCATTTTGTTATACTTTTGTAGGTCATTTTTTTGTATTTAAGATTTTCAAGCACTTTCAGACATAAAGCCAAGTTAAAAAAGCATGAACTCTTCTGTTGCATGGTTGTTTACTGAATGTATCACTGTATCATCAAGTGTTTTTATGTTTTTCAATGATCTGGTGTTTTAATAAAAAGATTTAAAGCTTCAAGTGTTGATTTACGCCACTGGCTTCTGTCAGTTTTTTTTTTTTTCTTCATATACAGTAATACCTAATTGCCTCCCCTAAAGCCATTCCGTATCCAAGCAGACATGTGAAGGCTCTGTAATAGTGAACCCGCACATACAGATTCATTTGTCACTACTGGGCCACAAGGTTTCTTCAAAGCCTTATTAGGGAGATGGAGGGCATCCATCAACAGCTCACTCTGCTCTTTGAAAGCAAGCATCACGTCTCCAGCGCGGTAAAAGACTGGAGATTAGGAATGGATGACTGGCCACGGGGACAAAGGAAACCCTGTTGGGCAGCGTGGTGGCGGCTGGGAGGCGAAGCTGAGCGGAAATGGACATGGAGATCAGACCAGAACATAGTGTGACAAGGTAACAAGGTAAACTGATCCAGGCTGCAATTCCTCTGGAAACTGAATCAATGAGGGTTCTGTTAAGATGGAAATCCTCCCGGATATCGAGTTTAGGTGAATCTATGGTGGGATAGAATCAGCTGTAAATATACTGTTGTGCTTTGCAGTACACATGAGTAACCTGCAGATAAGTGTGTGAGTTACGTGTTTTTTTTTTGGGTTTTTTTATTCGTTGCTAAGACAGAAGATCCAGGAAGTGAAGTGAAAAGGTCTTTGCCCTGCAAGAAGACCAGGTGTCCAACGTTGACCTCTGGCCATTCTGCGTTCTAGGTTTCCAGGTCAGGTGACTCCTTTGACCTTTTTCTTTGTACAAGATGCGCAACTATAGAGCGGCCCAATCCCCTCTCAAATGACGTGAAGGAACGAGCCACCGTCTCAACCATTCACTCCAGCTGAGTTCACACGGATCGAGGACGTAGCTGTTTTGCTTTTCCAAAACGCCGTGCGTCCTTCCTCTCGCTTCGACGCTGCTGCAGTTTTTCCAAACGAATTTCAGCGCTGAACAAATTTAACTCTTTGACCCCATTATGCAAACGCGTCATCTCCTATGATTTTTGCTGCTTCAGCTCGACTAGCTCAAAGGTTCGATCGGGCGGAGGGCAATTCGCTCTTTTTAACTGCAAATATTTTCTGAGATCCAAGCGTGTGTCATCTGTAAAGAGCCCTAGAGATGAAATTGTGTTGTACTGAGAGTCTAACCTTATGGGAAAAAGCTATGTTTACTGTAAGTGGGGAAACAGTTTGGAATGACTCTTGGCTCTGACTGTGTCCCACCATAAACACTCTGAACACCACAATAGATCAGCCCGTGAATTTATATTCTGTAGATGACATTTCTCCTCATCTCTTGTCTAGTTGTTGTCACATGAGGGTTTTTTTGGCTCCAATTTAACCAGTATAATAAAATATGTTGCCCATAAATACATTAAAATAAATCTTGCACAATCGCTGAAGCTAAAAATGACAGTTTACCCAAATTTAAAGCTTCTTGTTTTCTGAATTTAAAGGACCACTGTGTAGGATAGTGTCACCTAGTGGTGAGGTTAGAAATTGCAACCAAGTGAATACTCATCCCATTTCAAACATGTGCAAGAACATGGCTTCCATGTAAATGTAACAATGTGAAAAGCTCTCTCTAGAGCCAGTCAGTACGTTTGCATGCACGGAATTATATATATATATATTGCCTTAATTCAATTCTAACTGGACAACTTAAGCACATAAACGTGTTACTCCAACTAATATCGGAGTTCTCTGACTAAGTAATAAGTAGTACCCAATTGTAAATTTATTTTCACTGGCATGTATATGGCTTTATCGGACTTTAACTAGACAATACTTGCACGTGCTCCACAACCGCTGCACTGGTGTACGACATCAGAACAAAAACATCCGAGAAAACCAGTTGTTGGTAAGTGTTTGGTCACAATGACTAGATATTTTATGAAAAGAAAAACACAAATGTTGACCTCGCTGTTGCAAAGTTGACATAAGATAGGATCCAAAAATTACAAAGATTGGCAAGGCCGTCCAGTCAACTCTGAGTTACTGCCTTGTGTTTTTCGCAGCAGCAACATATTTTTATTTTTTTTTTTTTTTTAGCACCAACCTCGCCACCTGTAAAACCAAGCCAGTAGCAAGGTCTATAGGTCAGGGCTTTTCAAAGGATTGGATTTGTCACAACACAAAAGGTCGGGTAGCCATGCAATATTGTCACAGCTGTGTAAAGAGCTGTTTTAATCTAATTAAAAAAAAAAGTGAAGTAAAAGTAAAGGGAACGCAAGATGGGGAAATAATTATAAATGAATTATAAGAATATTTCTCAGCAGCTAAGACTGATGCACAAGAAGGTTAAGAGGGCTCACGAGTGTGAGGCGCTAACACAACAAAGTGAAATGTCTTTGAATGCATTTCACGGCGGGATAAAAGTGCAATTGTGCTGAAAATACAGCTACGAGCTACGTTTGGTAGGCTTTTATACAACCAGTACAATGTAATTATAAAAACGGGACAGGCCGTCCCCTATAATGCCCACCAGCCGCTATTCTATCGACTCTACTTTACTGAGCGGCGGTAAAACTTTCAAAGCGTGAGAGCAGCAGGGTTCATAAGAACTTAAATGTTTCTTTTACCTCGTGCAGATGTTCAAATTTAAGCATCATCAAGGCTCTATTAAATGGTTTGGTTTTTTAATAGACTTCACTGTTCAGCAGAAAATGGAAGAATGGTGCGTATTGTGTATTCTCAGATAAATAAATGGGCACACGGGCCACAACGGGCAAGGGGCTGCAGAAATTAGCCAGTTTTGAAACAACTCTCAAAAGCACTGCACTTGTGAGGAAACCTACGGGACAACAAAAGACGCGCAGGAGTGAATGAAATGAAGCTTCCTTGCCAATTACCGTGGCGAGCGCGGCCGCGGTGGGGCTTTTTGTGCTTCACACAAGCAGTCTTTTCTCCCCTTGTCTCCGGCTATTGAGAGGGATACATTAGCCAGGCGGGATGGATGCGGTGGAGAGGCGCGGAGCAGAGAGTTCGCAGTCGTACAGCTCACTTCACGCCTGGTGTTACAGACCTCTCTCATGATTTCACTCGCGGCGCACGCACAGAATGTGATTTTTACCATGTCATTTTTTTCCGCCTCCTCTCTAAGACTTGCACAGAAATCCAGGCGAGGGAAATATCCGCTTTCGTCCCGTCTGGGTAAAACACAGTGGTGACATTTACGTGTGGTTAATTTCATATTGTGCAGGCTTAAAAATCGGTTTCGAAAGGGCTGAAATAGATTTTTACTGTGAGAACTGAATTTCAAGAGCGGGATCTCATCGCAGACCTAGTACGTTTTCCTCCTTCTCCGGGTGAATATCTAAACTTCAGATTTTTTCCACAATGATTGTGGTCAAAAAAACCCTAAAACGTGCCAAAATGTGACTGCAAATATGACGTTTTTTAGCATTTACAGGTATAATTCGTCGTTTCTAGCGTTCAGTAATGGGTTGAAGTTAGTTGTTGGAGCCCAGTTTTTAGAAATCTGGGCCTTTCAGCGCAATAATTTCATGTGACAAAAACACAGGGCACGTTCTAACCTGCAAATGCTAGCGACGCTGGAACACCGACATAATGTTTTATCGTATTTCTTTCTCGCCTACGTCCCTCCGGACCACCCCCGACCAACGCTCAACACCGCGCGCCACTCTTCTCGCAGGGTTGCGGCAACTGTACTAGTGGGTTAGCGCGGCGCACGGCAACATCCCTCATGCCCTTTCATTAGCACTGACCTGTTCCACATAATGTCGCGAAATGTGTCAGGTGCCAGATTATCGGCCAGGCATGGGCGATCAATACGTGAATAAGAGAGAGCGGTGCGTGCGACGCTGATGGCACTGACGGCCGCAGAACAAACCTCCGCCCGGGCACCCTGCCGCCCTGTCACAAATCTGAAAAACAAATGGACTCGCCCCGGGGCCACAGCCATCAATAATGATATAATGTGCGGACGATGATGAATTAGAAGCAGACTTCTCCGTCGGCGCCGCTGTTTCCGAGCGCAGCACCAACAGAATTGACCTCTGCGTGCGCATTGGTTCGCTTAATCTGTGCGTGAGTCGATGGCGCGGCGCATTGTTTCACTTTATTGAATTAAAAAAAAAAAATGAACGTTAATAATGCCCCATAATCAAAAGCTGTTTATGAAAGCACCTCCTCTTTGCGCCATTGATTTGGCTCCATAATGCACTGATCACGCAGACAGAATGCACTTAGGAAATGACAAATGTGGCTCATATTCAATAAGATGGATTTTTCCACACTTAGCCATGTGTTGGTGTTTAAACACAAGGAAAACAAAAAAAATAAACAAAATAGTAAAAGTATTCCCGCGTCCATAACAATTACGGACATTAACTGAAAGCGCTGAAGACAGTTTAGTTCAGTTTTATCTGTGCAGTTCACTTCATTTTTGGCCCTCAGATCCAGCTCTGGGATGTTATTGGCGTAAGATTGTGTCATTTGTTGGTTTAATATTTAAATGTCGACTTTTAAAATCTACTTGCCAAACAATACCCAGCGTCCTGAATCTTTAAACTTTGATAAATCGCTTTCAATCATAGGTCTTCAACACTGCAGGGGGACTGCAAAATATTTGGTTGATAAGACATTTTTTGTATATTTTTTTAATTTCCACCACAAATTTAAATTTCGTTAAATGCACATTAACATGAATCCAACATATTTTAGTAAAGGGATAAGAGATAGCTTGAATGCAAAACGATAATAATAATGTATATTTATTAATAGCACTGGTTCAATACAGAACACATATAGTAGGGAGGGGGTCCCTACTTAATCTCTCCATCAGTTTGGCCTGAAAAACAAAGACCCCTGTTTTAAATATCAACTTATCTGGTGTGGACAGCTGTGTTCATGTTTTATCTCATCATTTTATCAATGTCAATTACTTGCTTCCAGCATTTACCTAACTTTTTGCTGTCATTTTACGCCCTTAATCTAAAAAAAAAAAAAAAAAAAAAAGCATTCACCGACTCTCTGAAAATCCCACAGTCCGTATTACGGCCTACATGCATACATTTGGATTAGTCCTCAAACAATACTTCAGTCAACCTACACAAACGTCCACGGATTCATGGAGTAAATGGAGTAAACGCGGCGAAAGCCAAAAGCAGAAAAACAGCTCCGAGCTGCCTCGTTTCAGCCGCAGTGTCACTTAAGACTCATGAGATCCCCGTGGCCCACAAGGGCCACCACAATAGCGTTGGTGTAACTGTTCCTGTGTGCTGAATACCTCCATGAGATCACAGTGTCTTGACCTAAATGTCACAGGGCAAACCAGACGAGACAATAATGACAACACAGTCCATTTATAGGTGGAAATACATGAGAAGTGAATATATACTGGGAGTGAAATGGGCCTTATTGATGAAGTGATGCAAAAATAAAGGAGTTGTGACTCAAGACCCTTAATGTTAATATTCTTGTAATTAAATGACCTGGAGCTTTAGTGTATATCAGGACAAGGTGTGAACAATTTAATCTCCTCTTCTTTTTTTTTTAAAAAAAAAGCATCAATGTGACACCAACACTTAACTGTCTGATAATAGCCGGCTTGACATGCTATTCTTCAGGGGATTTTGCCAATAACGTCTAATAAAGACGCCCGAAATGGATACAAGTAGTCAGTTAAATCTCGCCCGCAGCCACTCGGAGGCACAGAGGAAACTTGAGCCTCAAAGATGTGGTGCATTAGTTCTGCTAAGCTAACCGTGAATGCTAATTGCAGGAAGGACAAACTGTAACCCCTGCCCCGTGGCCATGAACCCATTAAACGGCACAGAGGGTTTCATAGACACAGAGAGCGTACAAAGAGGCCGGCCTGAAAAGGGGCTGCAATCTGATTTCAGTTTAAATGGGGATAACAACTTACTGTTTTTCAAAGTCGCCCCTTGGGATTTGTGTTTTTTTTTTCTTTTTTTTTTGACAGTTAAAAAAACTGCCTGTCGCACCAAAGCTAACCGCAAATCAGTGATAACAATGCAACAGGTTCTACGTTTTCAAGTGGAATATACTGTGTGATATGCCGGACTTCTATAGGACGTGGATCAGTTGTGTTGAAGTGGTTTCACCCCTGGAGGAACTTATCTACTTAGCCATGCACAATATGACACCCTATACAAGGCGGAGAAACCACAAGCATTGCTTCTTATACTCTTGCTTTGAGTAAAACCTGCACATATTAATCAATACGACTAAAATAAATCACCTTTTTGGCCAAACACAAATCATAAAGGGATTCATTGTTGTGTGCTTTTACCTTTAGCAGCCCCGGGGCCACACATTTCCAAACATGCCCCCAGTGCACCGACTGCCCCCATCTCCTTTGTGCCGACATTCATCAGTTTGACATCAGGTGACATGAAAGCTAATTTGAATTCTGCACTTTTTTCCCCCACTGAAGCACAATCTTACAAGTTATATGTTAAATTAATGATAGCAGCCACGTCTTGCTGCACAACTTTCAAGGAAGTACTTCTAAGTTAGCCTTAAAGTTCAACAACGAGAAACGTTACAGCCCCCCTAGCCTAATGCTAAGCTAAACAGTCAACACATTCACAAGCTAATATCAACATGCCGACACCTACGGGTAGAGGGAATGCAAACGTCTTGACAAAATGTCACGGTACCCCCTCAAAACCATCAACATCAACCTTATGAGGCCACAAGAGGAAAAGTCAAAGTATTACCAAGTCAGTCAGTAGGGCTCATTAGCTGGTTTGGCTAAATGCTAATCTAAAAAAGGCTGAACATTAACCTCCTGAGCTCTTGTTTGCTATGTATTTTTAATTTCTCCAAGGTATTTAGGATCAGTAGGACTTAAGAAGTAAAAAAACTAAGTATCATCATTCAACAGGAAGTAGTAGTCATTAAAAAAAAACAAAAAAACAATGTCCTCATATGTGGACACTGGGATTATTTCATTATTTATATTATAATAAAGTCACCAATGTGTGACAAATATAAAACTGTCTATTTTAATACCTGAACACGGCTGAGCAAAACCAGAATTGCGAACAATGAAGTCCCAACGTCCTCAAACAAGTACTTGCTCATTGCTGTTGAAAAAATTTGTTAAATTTGTGGGTCACATCAAACTACAAACGTTAATAAGCATAAATAAATAAGTTTTAATGACAGAATTTGATGTGGTTAAGTCCCTTGTCCGTTTTTGTCCTGTGATCGTCTGTAGAACGAATCGGATGAAATTCCCGCTATCATGTTTTTACTGTCTAGTGTACTGACCCTTTGCCACCACTAGATGGCAGACTAAAGTGTTCACTAACGAGAACAGCGGGTTTGAATGAAGCAGAATAAGCTGCTCAAAAAACTCAATGTCCCCAAATGAGGACACACGGTCCTCCTGGAGGCTAGTGTCAGAAGGCTACAAAACAAACATGCTGATAAGTTAAGGTCCTGTTTGGCCTACGTTTCCCATCTTAGTTCAGTGTTAGCATGCTATTATCTGCCAACTAGTACTGAGGAAAAGGTACATCCAAGTCATTAATTGACAGGTTTTACAGAGGTTTCACGTCATAAATCAAGATATTGGGTAAGATGAAATTTTAACTGTTGTCGTTATGACGATATTTGAAGGAATCCTACAGAGAATTTGACTCTCTCAATCAAATTTCATGGTCATCCGTCCAAAACGATTGAGGTATTTCAACAGAAACAATCTTATGGGGCCTTTAGGTTAAAGGACAAGGGATGACCAAGGCAGTAAGATTCCTCCACCACTTTGCAGCCATGCGGGTAACGTAAAAAAACATAAAGTACACATAATTTCAAATATGGCCAGAACCTGTAACCCCACCATTCTTCCATTCAAAATGATTGAAAGCATACACTAAATGTAATCTGGTTTTATAATATGACAGGGCCTGATTTGAAAAACACCCAAGTCAAACATTTTATTTATCAAATGATTAATTTGCAGCCCAAGAGCCAAAATGGAACCTCAAACCCCAAATCTCTGACCCTCTTGTCACGCCTTGAGATTTTTTGATTTACTATAGTCCAGCTCCCACTCCCAGGTGAGCTCCCCCACCCCACCCCACCCCACCTTCACTCGTCAGTCCCATGCTGCCTGCCTGACCGGCCTGGAAAGAGATGGATGACCGAGTGTGTGAAACACAGCAATGGGCTGCATGGCCTTGAGCTTTGTCGTTTGATTAGGCTCTAATGTAACTACAATGCTCTCGAGAAGACGCTGCCTTGCCCGCCAAAGCTCTTTAAAAGCCCACCTCGGGGCAGGGGCAGCTCGCGGGGTGAGGTGCCGTGGTAGGCCACAGCCATGTCCAAGTGGAAGGGTCGGGTTTCATTCCCGTGCTTTGGGTTGTATCATAAACAGAATGCGAGTCTTGTGGGGACAAGCCCAGATCTTCATTGTGTTGATACGTACGAACTAAAGGCTTTCAGCTTATGACCTTTGATAAAACAGGAACATGGCGACTAGAAAAACAAACGTTATAAAGTTATATGACTTTAGAGGTCGGACATCAATGCCTGGTTATTATATTCAACAAATTATATTAATATATATTTAACTCAATCCTTACATGTCTCCTCTTGTGGTCACCTGAGATGATGCATCTGACACAGTTAATGTATTGTCTGCATTTTCTACTCACCATTTAATAAAAATATGTGTTTAACACAACCATGTAAATGCTGTGTTTTAATATTTAGACTAGTGACGGTTTACAAGTGAAATAAAACCTCTAGTAGTTCTGTTAAGTCAGCTGCTGCCTCTTTATTCCAAAGTTAGCCTTAAGCTAGCTACCAATTGGGCATAGTTTAATATCGTATTTCGCTCGCGGCTTTTGAATTACCGTAATCCACAGTGGTTTGCTCTACTGACAAAATTCAAAGTGTGGCTAAACACTGGGAAGGGCAGAATATAACTAATTACCATCAAATTCCTCGTCCCGGTCTTGCGTCGCTTCCAGTCAATGGTCGCTCCCCAACCTGCAGCAGCGGTGCGTCATAATTACCGTAATGTCAGCTTTTTTCCCCAAGAAAGCGCAACGTCCCAGTGTTCAGACACGCTTTGAATTTTGTCCATCGGTGAGTTACGGTAATTCCAGTACCGCAATTTTTTTTATGCGGAGGCGGATGTTTATGTCTTAAAGGGTTAAATTGCAATCAAAATATGTCTATTAATGGATTATTATTATTGTTTAACCATAGGACTTACTAACCACGAGTAAAGCTATTAGTTGCATCTTAAAAACCTAATAGAAAACTTTCCTTCTCAGTGTTAATGAATGGCCTAATTCATAGGTCTTCAACAGGGGGTCGCAAAATGTTTGGTTGATTAGACATAATATACATATATATATATTAATTTCTTTAAACACACATTAACATGAAGCCAACATATTCTAGTAAAGGAATAACTTAATATTGAATGCAAAATGATAATAATAATGTATATTTATAAGTAACTCTAGGCTGACTTTATATAGAACACATAGTAGGTAGGGGGTCCCTACTTAATCTCTCCATCAGTTGAAAACCCCTGCTTTAATTCACTTGAAATCTTGAATTGGGTGAACAAGGAAGGAAAACTTTCGCTGTGTGCATCTCTGCTGCGTGTTGCAGAGAAGAACATCAATATTCTCCTGACGCACCACGTGATTTCCCCGTTTCTCCACAGATCACGAAGGACGGCATCATCAGCTCGATACAATATCAGAAGCCGGTCTTGAGGGATAGGGTGTCTGGCTGAAGGTCACCCGTGCCCTCTTGAGTGAACATAAGAGCCCTTTGTGGTTGGGTTAAATGCACCTGACAGGCTGTTGGAGCACAATCGCCCATTTTAATTGTCATGTAACGGTTTCATGTAGAGCCAAACTGTCTGCAACACTTCAGCGGTTGGAAACCAGAGCCCGGCCACACAGCCGCAGATGTGGTCATCTGGATGTTTTCTAGCGAAGGAAGGAATAAAAAACCCAGAGAGCTGAGTGGAGACGTAGAGGAAGATGCTGAGAATTAGCAGCAAATGGTAAATAAGAGCTTAATAAATCCTTTAAAAAGGAAAAGATTTATTACGGTGTAAAGGTTGGAATAAATACTAGTTTTCTTTAATGCGTCCAACAAATTAGTGGCTCAATTAATTCTACCAATCCAGCACAGACAAGAAAACCGCAGCAGGTTCAACTAAAAGGATTAAATTTTACAATTTAGCAGAAGCTAAAGATGATTGGAAACTAGGTAATTCACCGTAACCCCAACAACAAACCCCTGACCGGCCCTCAGGCCGCTTCGTGGGCCGTAATTATGTCCCAAAATGAATACCGTTTCATATTAAACTGGAGTCATAATCCAACGTCAAAGGGCAGACTCATTATCGACAATCACGGGAATTAGTTACATCATTTCACCAAACCGACCTAATCATTTCCAGGATCCTGCAGAAGCAGATAGAGCCATTAGAAAAAAAAAAATAAATAAAATTGGAGCTCTTAAATAGAATAATTGACATCTATATCTTCTCCGCTGCTTTGGCTGAAGGGCTTCAGAAATTGCATTAGTCGCCACTGAAAAATCTGAACCGAGGGGAGAAAATAAAATAAATAAATAAATAAAAGGGCCGCACTTAGACTTCAGCAGGGCACTGGTGTGGGTTCAGCGTTCCCATTCATATACTGCATTATAAAAGGTCTGCGTTACATCCGAGCCTGTCACCAGTGTAGCAGCTCGCAAAGCAGCAGATAGTCGATGATAATGAATTTTTTTTTAAAAAAATAAAAAAAACTAGAGCACTAAATAACCTCCACTGTCATCCTCTTTAATGCAATTTGTGTATTTTGTGTACTTTACATACAATTCTTGAATAAACTAAAATTCAAATCAGAATTTATTTATTTTTTATTATTTTATGCAAGTGTGAAACTTTGGTTTGACTTGTCTGTGGTTTGCAGCCAGGTCATCCAGTTTACTCCCCCCCCAGTAATAAAGCAGGTTCTGGTTTAGGACACAGACCTCTGATGTCTATCAGCAAAGGTCAGTGTCTGGGTGCAAGTGGAGCCCTCAGCAAGACGAGAGGATCCTCGCTTTCCCCTCAACACATCATCAAGAGAACAACCTCCTCTGCCCCGACACATTCCTAGAATTTCACCGTTTTTTTCTTTTCCCGGAACACGAATCGACTTCAAGCCATTTGTCAAAACTTGAGAGAATTTATTGTACAACAAGTGTCAAACACAGTGAAGCATCAGTATTAAAAGACTGATCCAAAGACTAGAAAAA
The DNA here is from genome assembly GCF_022458985.1 of Mugil cephalus. Classification (NCBI taxonomy): domain Eukaryota; kingdom Metazoa; phylum Chordata; class Actinopteri; order Mugiliformes; family Mugilidae; genus Mugil; species Mugil cephalus. Next base: position 7,173,971 of record NC_061785.1, on the reverse strand, counting down.
ATGACAAAGAGGTGTATATAAATCGCCAAAAAACAAGGAAGACAAGAAACAATAAAATATTTAACATGACAGAAGAGAAATTCCAACAAACATTACTTACAACAGAGGAGTAATAACAGGCGTACTGGAATGGAAAGAAACAACAGGAACCGGTGAGTTAGTGGTGCACTGGATGCCAGCAGATAAACCCAATGTGATAAAGACCGTGGTGCACTCAGGTTGACCTGTAAACCAAAAACAAAAGGAAGAGATTTAATTGAGCTGAGGAATCACTGCGTCGATGCACGGAGACGACCAAATCACATCTGTGGAAGCAAAACCAGCCGACCTGGAGACTGGTTGAAGACGGAGTAGGTCACATTAAAGACCACAGTGCTCTCTGGGTTTGATAAATGTGTCATTTCTCTCAATAAAATATCTGAACAGAAGCTTAATGTTGGAAAAGCATCAGGTTACGAGTCAATTTCAGAGAAAGCGATAAAACGATATTTAGTGACAAACTGATGCTCAACACCACTGGGTCGAACTCATTGAACTCGAGGCTTCGACGACACGTTAAACAATCACGTGTGTTTGCTGCACCAGTTCATTTTTAAGTGCGCACACACTTTAAACACTCAACGACGACTCAAAGACGATTCCTACTTGTGTGGCTCATGGTGTGAACGTCGCAGATTGTGTAAACTTCCTAATCTGCCGGAGAAACATCAGCTAAAACAGATGTTTGTTACAGCTGGATCCACCCTCTGAGGAAGTCATTGTGTACAATATGCATCACAGACTGTATAAATATGGGCGACGTGTTGCCATGTTCTTGCATTGGCCGGGTGGCACCATTTTTCTGGGGATCAGTGTTGCCACGTCGCATATTATAAGCGACTTTGGGAGTTTTTTTTTTTTTTTTTTTTTTACAAACACTGCTGAATATTGGTGACGAATCAGCATTGAGCATTGAAAAGACCCACGTTATTAATATAGTAAGCAGGTGATTAGTGAAAAAAATAACTAAATAACAACTTAGAAATAATGTGTGACCCCACCACACTTCCTTGGGACTATACAGTATATACTGTACTTATTATTCATTTTTCCCCAACTCTGACTGGACCGTTCAACTGGTGGTCACTGTTATGTCACTTCCTGTTTCTACAATTATTTTTACCCATTATATTCTATACATAGCCCCAATCAACACTACTTGTCGTCCAAATCATTATAGATCGAAACATGAAATGTAAAAACAACAAATATATGTTTAATATTCCTCTTGGAAGAGCCGCTACAATGCCCGAAATGTAGAGCGAGCAGGATAAGTGTGTAAACCTGCAACACTGTTAATACTGACTGTACCAACTCCTTTACTTCCAGGAGTAATGATGGCTCTCCAGCTAAATCCTCTAGACGTCTGCAAAACCCCAATAAGAAATTTAAAAGAAATGTATCTAAAGGTTGTGACACAACGTGTACCTAAAGAAACACTTATTCCCGCTTTAAGACAATGTTGAATACGAAACCAAAAACGTAGCTTCATTAAGCTGCTTTTGGTTCACTGCTTATATAAACGACTACAACTAATATTTTTAATAATGCAACATAAAATGTAACATTCTAGCTATCAGCAACCATCTGACTGGTTTCAAGAAACATTTTAAATGTCACAGTGCAGGTATTTATTACAGTCTGGCTGTAGTGGATTGCATTAAATTCTCCAACAACTTTCCATTGGTCTGGTCACCGGGCGTACAACGGCAGATGATACCGGGGGTTGGATCTTTCAGCTGTCGGATATTGAAAAGTGGACGGACCGAGATACAGATCAGCATAATGCAGCAGCAGCTGGACGTGCTCCTTGTAAACAGAACATGCTTACAGATTCAGGCGGTAGTAAACTGCCGTGCCGTGTTGTTGCTGAGGAAGACTCACTTGGGCTTCGTCTCTGCGTCTGTGACCTGGCGGATGAAGATGGCGTCCTCCGGGTGGCTGATATCTCCTTTCTCGTGCATGTAGGAGGAGGCGATGGCGAGCATGGTGCCGTCGTTATTGAATGCCAGTGACGCAATGCTGGTCGGGTAACGGTGGAACTGACACAGCCGCTTCTTGTTGAAAGGGTCCCAGATGTTCACGAAGCCGTCAGAGCCACCTGGTAAAAGGAGAGGCTCAAGGTCAACCTCAAACGTTTCAAGCTGCGTTACAGATGAGATATGGATCTATATTAACTGGGCTCTGCACGTAACCTTGGCAGCTCAATGTTAAAGGTCAGTGGAAAGCCTTTACAAAACAGAAAGGCTCAACTACAGAAAAAAAAAAACGAGGAAACAAATATTCCTTATCAAGTACTAACTAGCCAATCGCACCTGTGGCAAAGGTGTTATGAGCACTGTGAAATGAGATGGCATTGACGGGGTAAACATGCTCAATTCCGTCTTCCTTCAGCCTGTGGCACTTGAAGGCATACTTCTTCTTCTGAAACTCCTGGCTCGGGTCCAGGTACTCCACAGCTACACGTCCCTCGATTGAACTCAAGACGTAGCCCTGCAGCCGAGACAGAAGATATGAGGTTACAATTCAGCTTCCTTATATTAAAATTTGTACCTGTAATACGAGGCGGTGTAGGGAGCTAATTACCCACCGATGCTTAACGCAAATGTACGTTTATCAATTTTATTAGAGCCGGGTACAGTTTGAAATTACCTGTTTGTTTGGAAAGGCTCTAATGCAGCGGGTCTGATACTTGAGACTGGACTCTCTCCTTTGCTGTACGTAACCCATGTTTCTTAAATCCCAGACCAGGACTCGTCTTCCGGCTGTGCCCACGATCATCTTATCCCCAGCCACAGAGAGGGTGTACACCTTTCACAAAAACAGCGGGCAAGAGTCCAGACAGAGTTAAAAAAAATAATAAAATAAAATAAAACAGCAATGCCAAAAGTAGTATCTGATATATGTGTGTATAAGGTTTCATGTTAAAATGACCCACCAATTTATGGATGATAAATACATACAATTAAAGCTAAAGCTTTAGATGTGAAACTAGAATGTTTACGTTTAAAACATACTGTGATCCGATGCAACTAAATAATCTTAATGATGTCTTAAATAAGAACATGCGTGTCTCTATGGCTCTACCTTTTCAGGCTGTGTGAAGGTACCAGCATTGCAGGGAGTCCGCGGGTCCCACAGACGAACCGATCTGTCCCAGCTGCCCGTCACCATGACATTAACTTCTGGGCAGTACTCCACACAACGAATGGGGGCATCATGTGATCCAACTATTGTATCTGTCGAATATAAATGCACAAACTCAAAACACTGTATTCAAACATAAAGATGAAGGTCACATTTAATTGCTACACACTCATCAGGTTTGTGCCATACCTTGGTCTGTGTTCAAATCGTGAGTTTTTAATTGTGCGTCTAAACCTCCACTCCAAGAATGTGTCGGGTCCTGCAAGTGAAAGGTGACATATTTTGTGTTTGGCATGGCGATCAGGGTGGGTTTGACATGACAGCAAGGAGCCCAAACTAAGAATATGCAACTTACGTAAAAAGCACAGTCAAGAACCGGCGCCGAGTGCTGGTACTTCATCCGCATGGTGTTGCCGACGACGTCATAGAGGCGGACGGTGCAGTCCCAAGAGGAAACCAGGAGGAACTGGGCTGTGCTGGGGCTGAACTTGACAGAGGAGATGCTGTCCTCTGGTCCCTGGTTCAACTTGTACTCGTTGGAGCCCGTCATCTGCACAAGAGAACATTTTTTTAATTTCAAGTTAAGGCTCTGCAACCCTGCAGCTGATGCATATTTATATGTCTCATAAGAAGGACATTTCAATGTGAAGTATAAACAATGCAATATTCCGCACGGATAAAGTCTTAGGAAGTGCTACAAAGCTGAGTCTGACATCTTGGACATTTACATCATTTATTCTCACCCTTCATAATAGATGCTTAAGATCTGAAATGACCTTACACGGAGCAAGTTACATTTTAGCCAATTAACAGGGAGCGAATTGGCCAGCTAGTCTGTTAGTTTTCATATCTTTTTATATCTGATGAAGCATCTGGACACCAAATTTCCCTCCACATAAATTAATAATAAGTAAGTAACTAAGGAAGCAAGTATCCACAGACTTCCCTGCATAGCTCTGGCAAAAGAAAACCACTACTTAGTCCTAACGTTTCAGCTAAATTACGTGCTTTTCCTGTTAGTAGATGTGGTGTAACACTGATTTCACTTAGTGGCTTTAAAGTCCTATTAGTTTTTATTTCACATAGACCACAAGGAGTATTCCGTTACACCCAGCAAATACACCGAGCCCACTTCCACCGGTGTTTGCTATTAACGCTAGCTTAGCACGGTAACGTTAAACACAATGACTACGAGCCCTTGCGATTCACTTACCGCTTCACTTTGGTGTCGTTCAAACGCGAGCGGTGCTTTTTTTTAATTTCACAAGACCTATGCTTTGGTTTGGTAACAAAAAAATAGGGTATTTGCATTGGACAGAAAATGCTAGAAGGCAATGTGGCTCCGTTGAGCTAGCTTCTCCTGTTAGCGCTGAACCGAGGCCCCTCCCCTGGACGCTGATTGGTTGAATCAAATGTTCAAGTTGGCGCCTGAGATTTCATTGGTTGATCTCAACTCGGAACGGGCGTTTCCGTTGTCTGGACACAGATCACGTGACACAGGTCCGCTTTCTTATACAGGAAGTAGTAGTTTCTGAATATCGTTAGCCTAATGGCAAAATTACCTAAGTAAATTTTTGACTTACTGCTACAATATTAATAATAATAAAAAAAACAACAACAATGTGCTTGATAAAATTGTGTTTTTGTCTTGTTAAAAGAAAACATTCAAATATGACTTAGACCTTAGTGTTTTAGGTTAACTATATGATCAGTTAGGCACAATGTAGTTATATTATAGTTAAAGCATGTAATACTAAAGTAAATGTGCTATATATATATAAACCATAAATATAATAAACCATAAAAAATAATTTTAAGGCATTCTGCTATAGACTGGATTCGGTTACACTAGATTCTCATGATAGGAACATTTTCATCAGGTAGACTGGCAGAGCATATTCCACAGGGAGATATATTGGCTATGGCTAGAACCACTTTCTTCATATTCTTTTTGTGGTTTGAAGATGAAGGTGAAGACATTTGCCCCATAAAATGTCTCTGAAAAAAGCACCAGGTAACATGTAGCCTTGTTCGGTCCTCTTCTCATTTGACAGCAAAAAATGTAACTTTAATTGCATGAACGCTTTAATTTAAAAAGACTGGATCCTGGACTAAAAAATAAATAATATAAAAAATATCTTGTAATTGCTGCTGCAATTCTTAGCAGCTTTTTCTAGTGTAGATCGATTGTTTTAGAATAATTGTAGAGTACTGTAATCTGCCAAATAATTAATTATTTCAAAAAACACACATGAGATCACTGAACCTCTTTCATCATTGTGGTAAGGACTAGTTCGAGCATTTGTTCCCACAAACGATCTTTCTTTCAAAATGTTCTTTGCAACTCATCAAATTTTCCGATCACAAAAAAAAAAAAATTACAAATAAATGGTCACGGTTTATTTACTAATTTAAAAGCATTTTGACACCTGTGCTAATTTATAAGAGGATTGCAACAACATGTGCATCGCAACTGCAGTAAGGATCCATACATTTCTTTTTGGAACGAACCTTTACTGAGCGTAAGACCATATAATATACAGAATTTCATTTACAACAACAGAAGAAAACCGAACACAAAAACAGAAGCTAAAAATTTTGGCTCTTTCATGGCTTTAAAATGACTGTCAACCAAGTACTGCATCATAAAATAAAATTGCCAGCATCACCTGTAGTTTTCCGGATATTTTTTTTTTTTTTTAGGGACCACGTGATTGTCCTCACTATAACAAAGATAATTCTTTATAGCTATAGGTGACAAATCCTGGCAGCCTGATGTGAAGCCAGCGGTATTGCACGATATTGGAAAATATCAAAATATTCAGTTTCACATTTTAAGCTACAAACACTGACACAAATATTCGTAAAATACATATAGACGACAACCCTGTTCAAAACGCCTATTTTTCTGAAAATAATACATTAAAATATATGATTCACCAGTATCATACTTATAATAATAATATCAATGCAATAATCGTTCCTCCCATGTGAGCAACTGAGCAAAAGGGACTCTGCTCAAGGGAAATTCAGCAATAAAGGATGGTTACATATAATAATAATAATAATAATAATAATAATAATAATAATAATAATAATAATAGTAGTGTCCCTTTAATCTACAAAATATACAAAATTGTATTTTATTTTCTCAGTCAATCACTCTGGTTTAAAAACATATGTACAGTGTATATTATGACACAGTCAGTGTTAAACAGGCCTCAGCAGTGGGACTGGGTGGGAATAGTACATGTGGTGGGGAAAAGTGAGCAGTGACTGGCTTCCCGGTGAGTTTGTAGCGGGGCCCCCGCTCGTTTCTGGAGCTCCGTTCTCGTGGTAAAGAATGGGAACCCGCACAATCCTCTGCGCCGCCGCATGGCTCAGGTTGGCCGCCTCCAGCTCCGCGGCCAGCTGCCTCTTCCACTTATTCCGCCTGTTCTGAAACCAGATCTTCACCTGCGTCTCGGTCAGGTGCAGGGACGCGGCCAGGCCTGCCCTCTCCGAGCTGCTCAGGTAGCGCTTGATGTCGAAAGTGGACTCCAGCTGGAAGACCTGGCTCCTGGAAAACACCGTGCGCGTCTTTTTCTTCCGGCAGGGCTTCTTATCGGAGTCCAGCTCGTCGGTTTTTCTCCTCCAGTCGTCATCCTGGTCCGTTTCTTTCTTTGGCTCTTCCGCGTCGCTTTCGTCCAGCGCGATGTCTTCGTCTGCGCTTTCCTCTTTGGCATCGTGCTCACTTTTTTGGAGATCCGGGGAGCGCGGTGCCGGTGATGCTTCCCTCAGGCTGATCTTTTCAGATCCTACAGGAAAAAAATATTAGCAAAAGGAATTCAGATTCGATATGTAGAAATCATTAAAATACGTTAACTAAATGTACTTTAAATCGTTCTTTGAATTAATAGAGTTTTCAGTGGGTAAAATGTTCATGTTCGGAAGGGAATTTGTGATTTGGAAAGAATTTATTTAAATTCGTTTAAATTGCATTTTATCAAATCTAATAATATGAAGATATCAAGAGTATTTCTTGTGATAGACTTTAGGAATTATAAACACAAACTCGAATTCAAAGTAGCACAAATATTTACCTCCAGTCCTGAAATGCGTCCCAAGCGTATATGGATACCACCAGGTAGATGCTCTTTCAAGATACTGCGCAGATAATCCAATTCTCTGTGTGGGCAACTCAACCCGAGGGAGAGCCAATTCACCGAGCCGTGAAAAGAAGCTACCTTCAAAAACTCCTTTAGACGAGCCGAGGATGCTTTTCGGCTTCGCTGGTTTGTCTTCAATGTTCAGCAGGTTCTTTATGGAAAAAGGTGAATCCTTTGCCGGCTGGCGCGTCTCTTGCGTGTCAGAGTCTGCCATCACCGCTTACTGTCCGATATGGATCACCATCAAAAACTATGTGTATCAAAGTAAAAACACCTCAAAAGGATCTTCTGGTTTTGGTGTCAAAATAACGCGAGTCAGAGAGAAGAAGAAACACAAAAAGACGCTCAACGCTGCGTCCAGCTCCTCCAGAGGGGTGATCGGCACGAGAGCGCAGAGATCACCGCGTCCAACTTGCGCCGGATTGTAATGATGAAATAAAAATGCCATCCGAGTTAAAACGCGCTCGGTCCCTGCTATTGGGCAGGTACAATAGCAAATAGGATTTGAGATGAAACCGCGAGGGGGCTGTGGCGAGAATAGACTCCAAAGAAAAAGGCCGCGCAGGCGTTTTGGCTCCGGGCTCGTGCAGTGCGCACCCACTTATCATCCAATTAGATTAAAGAGGAAAATGTCTCCGGGTTTTGGGGGAGGCGTGCACGAGCCACAATCACCTGTCAGTAAATTGAATAAATGGTCCACAGATTATCACACATAAACACGGGCATAATGAAATTGGGGTGATTACGCAAATTACGCATGCATTTTACGCACAGATGTGAGCCATATGAACTAAAAACAACAACAACCGCAACTAAAAATATTAATATTCCATAGAAAACAATGTAGCATTTATTGATTGAATGTTTTTTCCCTCAGGTTTCGTCGAAGCTTACAGGGTTCAGATAGATTCTCTTTCATCCGCGCTGTGCATTTCACCTGGACCGGAGCTCATTGACTTCTGCGTAATTTTATTAGTCAGGAAGCGCTACAGCAGGCCAACATCAAATTGAATGCTTGCCATCGTGATAAAGTCTTTTCACGTCAGCTTTATACAAAACCTGCAAACCCACCAGAGCAGCAGGTGATCTAATGCACGAGGATGACAACAGCCCTATTTCTGTCACAGCACTAGAGGTTGTATGAATCAGATTATATTAGTATGTAGACACAGGCCTAAACGTAAACCAGTGTGCCCAGATTAGGTGATAATTGGTATAAAATATCTTTTAAAAAAAATAAAAAAAATAAAATCCTTACAAAGAACATGTGGACATGAATTTAAGCCTTTAACTGTGCCAGAAATAATAATAATAAAAAGATAAAGACCTCAATAGTTACACCAATTGGATAGACACTAGATGCTGTGAGTCCCTGCAAAAACCACATAGCGGAAAGCATTTAAGATTCAGCATTTAAACCAAACCTGAAGCAGACGCAGAGAACTAATCAAACAAATTGAATTTGCTCAACCTACAAATAAGCAGCCTGTCCTTTTAGCTCATGGAGCACTCTCCAGCTCTGGAGGACAACACTGTGTTTTGTGAAAAGCTACTTGAATCCTTGCATAATTAGAGGTCTCATAGCCGTGTTAAAGATGGGGGCGGAGAAAGAGGCTATAGCTGAGCTGCATTTGCCAAGGCAAAGTGAGAAGCGGATGGCTGCGCGCTTCCACCAGATTATGTTCATTAAACCGGGGGCCCTTCACGAGTCAGAGTGGAAAAGAAAGGGCATTCAGTGACTGACGCGTTCAGATGCTTCAGGGAAAACCTTGGAGGCGTTTGTATCAGTGTATTTTATTCTGTGTGTGTCTGAAATTAATTTCCATCTTGTGAGATGAACTAAATCCAGTGAAATGTTTACAGCTCAGTGGAGTTTTTCTTTACAGGATAAGATGGAGGTGGAGAGACAATTAGTAATTCTTCTCTAATTCAGTAAAATTAAATTTATTTTGTGAATTTTCACTTGTTTAAAATGTGGACGGGTGTCAACAGGTGTCCCTAAATATTATGTATTTAAGCCATTTAAAGTTAAATCTTATGGTCACAAGCAATTCTCTGCTATGACATATATGACATAATATTTAGTTTAGTTTTTTTTAAAAAATAATCTAGTGAGTGGTGTAATCAATAAATGTATTTATTTGTCTGGCAATGGGAATCTGGACTCCTTAATAATTTAAATCAGGCCTGCAAATCTCTAGCATTGCATTTTTTTTTTTTTTTTTTTTTTTTTACTCCCAATCTCTATAAAGCATGAATCAATGTCGAGTGCCCTGCAAGAAACATGTCATTCTTTCTGGGTCTGGGTCTGTGTAGCCGGGACGCAGCTCATCTGTGTGAAACGTAATCAGTCTAAACTGCAAAATCATCTGCGAGTCAATTACGCACGGCGGGCTCTTTCCATCTGAAGCACCGGCATAATTAAATCAATATAAAATATCATTAGAGGTGACAGGCTGTTAAAAGACGTGGTAATTGGCTGCCTTTTCAGAAAGGAGCTGACTCAACTCAGGAGCGGCGCTGCCGTCACTCAGGAAAATGTTGCCACCTAGCGAGGAGAATTGGTATAAACCTGAAATCACAGCATCCGATGCACGGCAGAATATTTCACATTTAATACTACAGATAGATCGTTCTTTACAGGTAATTTGCTATGACGTAAAATGTCTCACTGTACAGTATGTGTGGAGCATATAAGTGAACTGTTACAATCCAGCTGCTACAGAGCATCCTGCAGATACAACACACTTGATCTCAGTATTTAGAAGGCACTGAAATATTGGAGGGAAAATCGATCATTTTCACGGTGACGGTCTTATTGAAACATAGGGATCAGGTGTGTTATCGTTTCTGCACATCTGATCCCGATGTCTCAATAAGAAGATGACAAATAAGGAGGAGGTGGTGAAGGTTTAGTGTCAAGTCTAGTGTTTTGTCAGGTGATTAACACTGTGTTTGTAACGGAAAACTACCTCAAGAGGATTAGCGCCACTGTAAAAAAAAATAAAATAAATCCATGATTATATCATTAACATATCCAAATATCCAAATAGCTTTTTTTAAAAAAAATCTTGCAGAATAATCACTTTCATTCAGTATTTAGGTTTAAAGTCAGACTTACGACTTCTTCTTTTGCTCAAAATTAAAGTTTAACACCAGAATTATTATTATTATTATTTTTTTTTTTTTTTACAGAAGCTCTAATACTCCTCAGTAGAAACAAAAAGCAGAAAATAAAGTAAAAACATCATTACACCACATCATCAGTAACAGCTACTTAACAGGAAGTTCCAAAAAAGGTCTAGAAACAAGAAGTCTACACCGATTAATTGGAGTGTCAGAATGGTGCTTTCAGTCTGTGGTCATATGGGCTCAATAATCATATTCCTTATCAATGAACTTGGCCATAGTGGTTAGCTGGATATTTGTCGTGCCCTCATAAATGGTACCTGCACAAAGAGACAAAACAAAAGCATTAGAGCGAATTCCTGCTGTGCAAAAAATAAGCTCCACTTTATCAAATTTCCCTGCACGGTGCGTGAATCTACAGCTTTCACCGCCGGGGGACAACGGGGGTTATTATGCAGCTCGGTCTGTCTCGGTCTCCTCCAGCTGGACGACTGGGGAGCCAAAATGGTGGCGATGAAAGCAAAAGTGACTTTCCGCCCTGGCAGCTTTCTTGGTTGGCTGTGTGCTGATATAATGGCACTCGAGGGAGGAGGCGTGGGGGGCGTGGGGGGGCAGGAATTCCTGCAAGGTCCGATTACAGCCACTAGTATCAGGCCTTCTCTCCTCCCCACTCTGGTCCAATCACAAACGGCTACACCTGACCTTCCCGCAGCCTTCACCGGTTCGTTCCATAGTTGCATAAACTACACCTCACTTACACAACGAACACAAGTCGATATTTATGTGTCGCACTCGTGGAGTCAGGCTCACCGATTTTACAGTCTCTGTAGTATTTCTCTACGGGGTAGTCTTTGGTGAAGCCTACTCCTCCCATCCACTCGATGCATTTAGACGTGGTTAGGGTCGCAACCTGATGGAGACAAAACAAGAGATATTAATGAAGAACCTTAATGTGAGCAGTACGATGCGCCACTGGAACAGAACATAACGTTTAATTAGAAGCGATTCCTGACAAAGCACAGTTACAGAGGGTCAGAGGATAAATAAAAGGAGAACTATTTAAGTTTTCCTCACATTTGTACACTTCCAGCAACTAGTTAAGATGCCGTTTACCTCCACATCTGTCCAGATGACTTTAGAAAAGTGGCCTAGTAACATTAAGAATATCATACTATCCCTTCAGAGTCTGGTGGAACTTATTCATAACTGGAGTATAATTTGTTGAGTTATGTGAAGTCTCTGCAGCTTTTGAAAACCAAATCTGAATCTCTTCCCTTTTGAGTCTAAGTTAAGTTTGATGCAAATTTGAAGAAACTCCAACAGTTAGTATTGGGTTCATAAGCTGCTTTTGGGGAAAAAAAACATGTGCTTGTGAGGTCCTCTGAACACCAAAACCAAATTAGTTCAGCCTTGGATCAAAGATGAACTTTTGTGCCAGAAGTGAAGTAATTAATTTGGCCTTTTTTGACACCACAGTCTAATCAACTCATCCTTGAGTTCAGGTGAATGTTTGTGCTAAATTTAAACAAAAATACTCCAAGGCATTCCTTTAAAAAACAAAAAAAAAACAGCACAGACAAGCAGCCTTAGTAGACACCGATACAGAAGCGAACATGCTTGTATTGCCTTATATTCATTGCGTCAGGAAGCTCACCTCTGCACTGAAGTATTTCGCCATGCATGCCTCCTTAATGAAAGGCCTCCCTGCCTCCTTCAGCCGAGCGGCGTTGTACGTGAGCAGCCGAGCGGCTTCGATCTGCGTCGCCACGTGGGCTATTTGATGCTGCATGCCCTGGAATGTAAACGACAAACGTGAGAACTCTAACACAGCGTCCTCCGCATCAGTGTCAATGTTACGCAGAAGAACAGTCTCTTGCGGATAGTGACCTGGAAGTCAAAGATACGCTTTCCAAACTGCACTCTCTGCCTTGTGTAAGGAATGGTGTGATCGAAGCAGCCCTGTGCCAGTCCAACCATCTGAAACACACAGACGCAAAGTTTGCAAATGCAGGTTTCCCATCTTAGACATAATTCAAACAAAGTGTCTCACGCTTTACCTGTGCTGCAATTCCAATCCTGCCCTCATTCAACATTCCAATGGCGTACTTGTAACCATGGCCGATTTCTCCTAAAATGTTCTTCTCGGGTACCTACAAAGAGAGTAAGAAAGTAAATCATTGGCTTGGTATCGGGCTTCAGCCAAATCTTAAGTGCTTATTTATTGCGGGTCGGCCATAAACCAGAATTAGAGGGACGGGTTTATGGCGTTGGAGGACGAGCCCATTTCAAGGTATGAGCTCTCCTCTCTACCTTTGCTTTGACAGCTCTATTTATTAGACTTAATGCAGCCGCACAGTGACATGTGGTCGAGGAGAAAACGAGTGAGATAAGAACAGCCTTTATGACTCCCCAAGGAAGAAAAACCAAGTTTATCTAAGATCTGATTGGGACTCAGATTGGCAGGTGTTTCGAATACGAAACGAACCAGGGGCAAATAAACTTGATCAGGACGTCCCTAGCGTGCACTGCCTGACACTGACTCAGTGTAGCACGGGATGTTCGGCTGCACCTTGACATTATCCAGGTTGAGTGGGCAGGTGGAGGACGCGCGGAGACCGAGCTTGTTCTCTTTCTTGCAGATCTCAAGCCCTTCGGTGTCCCGGTCCACAATGAAGCAGGTAATGCCTCTGTATCCCTGGTAATGATAAAAGAGCTTGTTGATTGTCTGCGTGTACCAAAGAGCATCACCACAAACCACACAAAAGGTGAACATTATATAGAAAGCACACTTACAGAGAACAGGAATAAGTGCTACTCACAGCGGAAGGATCCACATTGGCCATCACCAGGAAAACGCCCGCGTGCTCGGCGTTGCTGATCCACATCTTGGATCCGTTGATTACATAATAGTCCTTGTGTTTTTCAGCGCGCGTCTTCAGGCCGAAAGCATCACTCCCCGACTCTGCTTCCGAGAGGCAGAAGCTTCCGATCTGTTCACGGGCACATGAGGAAACGCAGGGGAACATACATTTCAGCAAGAAAGACGTAGAAATTGCATGCGCGAAGGGGAAAAACGCCGCCCTGCTCACCATGTCGGTTGCCAGTCGGCTGAGGTACCGCTCCTTCTGAGCCGCGGTGCCAAGTTTGGCGAAGAGCGTGTTGATCAGCGTGTTCTGGATGTCACAGAGAACAGCCACGGAGGGATCCACCTTCGCCAGCTCTTCGATGACCAGAATGGACGAGAAGAACGAGGAGCCAGTGCCGCCATACTCGGGATCAATCTCAATACCCATGAGCTGCAAAGATGAAGAAATTACAAGAGCTGCTGTAATGAAAAACTACTTGCAAAAACGCACCCGTTCGCTCGTGATTAAATGATTTACATACGCCCTGTTCGAAGAGGGATTTGAGCACTTCCTCGTCCATGGCAGAATTCTCATCCATCTTTGACACGTGTGGAGCGATGCACTCTTGTGCATATTTTTTCACTGTGAAACAGCAAAACAGAGTTCAGATTCAGAAAAACTTTACAGAGCATTCACTGTAAGACTGAGGGGAAAAGCTCAATCAATAAGTAACATGGAATAAACCAGTGTTTATGAATATCTAAAAAAGCATTTAATAAAGTAGCTGGATGTTTTGGGTTTTGAGAAGACTCATTCAAGTAGCTTCTTCAATTCTAAGGGACCGGTGTGAGGTTTAAATATGAAACTCTGTGGCTACAACCCATCGCTAACTTGCTTGACCAGAGACTGGTGCATTTAATTTCCAGTGTTTAAGGACTTTCTCTTTGCATGCGGTTTGCAGCAACATGAAATCAGTTTCACCTGCTTCCCTCATCATGCTCTCCTCCTCTGAGTATGTCTGAAGAGGAGGGAAGGAGACCCCCCCAGATGCCTGGTCTGCAGCCACATCTGGAGCAGATCTGCTGGAGCTGCTCCTCCATCCAGCCTGGCATGCCCCCCACGGCCTGGAGACCTGCCGAAAGGACTGAAAACCCAACGACAGCACAAATCATTTAGTAAGACACGCAGCCTGACTGAGTTAACGTTCCGAGTTACTCGATTAAGCATTTGTTTGCCCCCCTTGAAGTTGTCTCAGCTTTAGCAAACATTAGCACGTTGGCTAACAACGTTAGGAGCGTTAGGGAGACACTGCACGTGTGTGCGATTCAAGAATAAAAGACTCGTCCTGAAGAAAAATGTATTTAAATCCTGTGCAGAGACACGTCAGGTGTAAATAACTGTGCTTATAATGTCAAGTCTCACCCTTGAGAGAATCCTAACCAACGGGGCGGCCATGACTTCTTATGAAATGTTTACACATGCGTCCACCAGAGGGCTGATGCTGCATTCAAGAGCGCTTATAAAGAATAGGATATCTTTCACAGCAATGTTTAACATGAAGGATGCATTTATTTTTAAGAGTCTTTTTTACCTTTTTATACTTATTTAAAGACTATGTTAAATGACGAAAAGAAAACTACTGCTCAGCAAAACGGAAGGTAGTTTTAAAAGCGTTCTTAAGTTATTTTTACGTTTGGAACTGAGTAGCAATTTTTCCGATTTCCCCGAAGGCAATAGTTGTTTATTTTTATTATTTCTATTGAATATCATAGGAAAAGTACAACAATGTAAAAATGGTCAGGATAAAATGCTGTTACAAAACTAATATAAATTAAATAAGGCATCAATATGGCTTTAAAAACAATAATATCTGTCACTGGTTGGTATATTTGAAACAATGAATATGAAATTATGCTATAATTACGAAAGGGTTGATTACATAACATTTTGTCTAGGCTTATTTTTTCAATTTTCCGACAAGTCAAATTGTATATGCTGAATATTTTAAATGATTTAAATGAAGATCAACATTGGAATTTTAAAAATTACGAAGGCAATAGTTGTGTTTGTCGATACCAAGTAATACCAAAGCGAATATTCCGATACCGATATCGACACGTCTACTTGTGCATATGAAAATGACTTTTACAATGCACAACGTTTTCTTTCTTTTTTTTAACCTCTGTACAAAGTGCCAAATATCAGGCTTGTCACAAGCAATTAAAGACAATCTGTGAAAATCAACAAGTCAACCGAAAATCTGAGGAAATCACATTAAAAAACTAAATAAATAAATGTCTCTGAAATGTCTCTGTAATGTCTCTCTCGTGCTTTTTATTTATTTATTTTTTAAAGAAATTGTTACAGATTTGGTGTCATAAAGGTATTAGTATTTGTTATTCAAGCGGGCGTGGTATCGATATTTTGACATTAAGATCGGTTCTTTAAAAAAATACAGATCTAGATGGGAAGTATCGATGTTTCTGGATCGATACGCACATCCCTGGTGTTTGGGTGTACGCGGCGCATCACTGACGTCACACGTTCACCAGGCAACAGCGTTGAAAGCAGGAAATTATCCCCAGGTTCCCGTATTTCTGTTTTATTCACAATATTAATGTTACTTAAAAGTTGAAGGCTGCGTTAAGTGTTGTTGATATATAAAAATTTTTCAAAAAAAGCCAAACGGTGAAGTGTAGGTGGCGTTAGGACCGTTGCTAATAGCCATGTTTATTGACAGCTAGCGGTTGCTACCAGGCTACCAGGTTACCAGCTGTTAAAGGGTCGTGGCACGTCTCCATTGTTTCCTTTGAATCGTTTCAGGCTCAAACGGCGAGGAAGGAAAATGGAAGAGATAAAAACGGAGCCTGTGGATTTTGTGAAGGAGTTTCAAGAATACCTGACTCAGCAAACCCAGCACGTCAACATGATCTCGGGATCTGTCTGTGGTGAAAAGGAGTCAGCGGAGCCCTTTCAAGCCAGTGAGAATTAATGCACGATTCACACTTCTTTTTTAATATTTCCTTTGAAAAGTACACAGCCTGACGGTGATGTGTTTGTTTTTGCAGTTGCCCCAAGGTGTGAGCAAAACGGTCTGGATCCCCCGTCCGTGGAGGTGAGCCTGTCAGTGGAGGATGGGTCTGAGGTGCACATGGACGGACTGGAGAGGACCTGCGATGGAAAGTATAAGTGCAGCTACTGCAGCTATGCCAACAAGGGCATGGCTCGCTTAATAGAGCACATCCGCATCCACACAGGTCAGTATTTGAAAACACTTGATCCACACATACTGTCCACTAAATGATATGACTCCCACAGTGGGTGATGTTAAATAAGAGAGTCTGGTTTGTCTATATGACCAAGCTTCACTTCAAATAATCATTAACACTGTGCACATACTAAATCTTGGTATGCTTGGTAACATAGGCACGTCTAGCCCATTTTTACAGGTGATCAAGGACCCCTAAACTTTGTCCTAGCACCCCCAAAAATAAAAACTCAATTTTTTAAAGGTTGTCTATGATAAAATGACAAACAAAATCATCAAAATAGTAGAAAGTATGTGGTTTAAACATAGAGGGTGGTTGGGGGTTGCCTGCTAAGTGTCTGCAGGGTGTGTTCAGTCTAAAAAGAATCTGCAGGAGAAGGTTTTGCACTTAATGTTCCTACTTCACCTTCTCATTTAAATACAGTTTCTTTTCTTTATTTTTTAAACCAAATGATAGCTTTGTGGCATTTGACATTAAAGCACCCCTACAGTTCTGACCATAGAATCACCACTGCTTGGTAACATTGGTATCTAATTGCGTATACGTCCTCACACAGGTGAAAAGCCACACCGCTGTCAGCTGTGCCCGTTTGCTTCAGCGTATGAGCGCCACTTGGAGGCCCACATGCGCTCCCACACGGGAGAGAAGCCCTATAAGTGTGACCTCTGCGCCTTCCGATGCAGCGACCGCAGCAACCTGTCGCACCACCGCCGCCGCCGCCACAAGCTCCTCCCCGCGAGGGTCGTCCGCTCTCCCTTCTCCAATAAGAGAATGTTGAGCGCTTTGCAGAAGAGGACGGGCTCGCTGGGCTTCAGCCGGCGGCTCCTCATCAATTTCAACCCTCCCCCCGTGGTCATGCCAAAGTCGGATTATCTGAGCGACTTGTCTCACAAGATCCACCATTTGAATAACGGCGAATATAAGAACCCGTCCAGAGTGGATGAAAGTGAAAGTCATAACAGGTGTGCAAGCGTTTTGGCTTTTAAAAACCCTCTGGACCAGCTGTCTACGCTTGCAGGCCAGTTGGCCAACCTCCACCCCGAGTCTCAGGCTCCTGCGTCCCCAGACAGGGAGTCCTTAAAGGACGAGAAGCCCATCCTCATACAGCACGTCTCTAGTGAACACGCTGCGATGTGTTCTAACGGGGTGCAGACATCTCCACCTTTAAATGAATCTTCCACCTCGGGCCACGAGTGCTGCAGCCCTGTTCCCGACTACGGTTTGGAGAACAACATGAACACCCTCCCTGCGAGTGTTAGCAACAGCCAGCCGAGCACACCCACCCCTGCCGCAAACATACCGGACCACCAGCATTTACACAAGTGCCAACACTGTGACATTCACTTTTCCGACAATATCCTCTACACAATTCACATGGGCTGCCATGGCTATGAACATCCATTCCAGTGCAACATCTGTGGTCACATGTGCATGGACAAATATGATTTTGCATGCCATTTTGCCCGTGGACAACATAAAAAGTGATTCCTTGCGGCGTAGAAGCTTTTGGTGTCTCGGCTCACTAACAACTTAACATGGTCAGACTGTTTACTACCAATGCATACTTGAGTGCGGTGGCCTGTAGACGTTTTTATAGCACCACAATCACGCAAAATGCAGTTATGAAACGTTAGGCGTGTAGCGTAATGAAGGATGTGCTCACTGAGAACTCATGGATGGAACTTCAACAGGTTGTGACTGAGTTTATATATCATATTTTTATGTATAGCTTTCTCTTTACACTCACCAACTGCACCGTGCTGTTGCCTTCCTGCTGCTCCCAACATTGCTTTTCAACATTTTGCAGCACCTCACTGGCAGTATTAGCTAATACCACTCCCCGACTCACTATACTTCTTTGCTTATACAGCTGATTGTATATGGACTTCTTTAAATTTGCAATGTCGAAACACATATGTTGCAACCTGACTCGAGGGCTGCAATAACACTTTTAGGAAGCCACGCCTACACAGACAGCCACATATGAGTCAGTTTAAATAAAATACCACGTCAGTATTTTACACCAATATGTCAATCTTAGCCTGCCATGTATTCAAGTCAGTTTGACCAACATCTGTATATATTATAAACCAAAGTTTCCACCTTAGTTAAATGAGCTGGACGCATCTAACAACCGTGACGAATGTAAAGTGGGATGTTTAATAGAGTCTGGGAGTCCTATGGTCCAAACTCCAGCTGTTCTGGTATTTATTTATGCCTTACATCGTACGTTGCAAAAAATTTAAAAGAAAGAAAAAAAAAAGTCAAGGCGCATTTTAATATTTATTTATTTTTTTCTTATTTTGTATTACTATCTTTGAAGCTTTTCTTTTTTTTTTTAATTATCTGTATATAAATTAGTTTTGTTGTGCCTCCATACCAATTTGTATCTATTGTAGCCACTGACTCTGTATGGTAGCTATTGAAAGAAAAATCAGTTGTAGCCCCTCACACTGTCACATGTCATGTGAAGTAATGTTGGTAACTTTTTATTTGTTTAAAATAAATGGCTTGTGTGTGTGATTATCTAACTATTGACAGAAAATGAAAATTTGAGATTAATAATCACCCCTTTCCTTTTAAAATACCATATTTGCTGAAATCACGTAGATGTTTGAAATGATGTTGATGTTTGATAATGAAACTTTTATCCTTTACCCCTTTTTTTATATATATATATTTCGAGTTTTTGATTACTGAATAAATGACTGAAATGATGTATGCGCCTTTGAGAGTTTTCGTATGAGTGTCACACATTTATGTTTTGAAGCGATTTCAAGAAAAATTCAAAAGTCATTCGCAGTCATTCATGACTCTCGACAAGATCTCCTTCCTCGTGCCGTCGAAAACATCCACCGCTCTGTTCACTACATGTTCCAAGTTGATGTCCTCCTCTTGAATGCAAGTCGCGTCCTGGAGGAGCTGTTTGCGCAGGTTCTGCAGAAACGATGCTTTGGATTCGTTCAGCTGAGCAGCCAAAGACCGCATGCGTTCGGAGGGGACTCGGCGTTCTGGAGTTGGGACGACAACGTGACCGTTACGCTCAGCTTTGAGTGACAGTGGGGATTCTCAAATTGCGAAATCATCTCTCGCTCACCTCTGGCAGCCTTCATGGCTTCGGAGACGAGGCGCCGACAGGCCTGGTCAGCCTGGTGGACCACGCTGGTGGCACATTTCAGTCGGTCGGCTTCCTGCAACGCATACGAAACAAGAGAAATGATGCACGTCTGTAGCAGGACGTCCAGATTCCGCTAGACGTGTTTAAGAGCTGTACCTTTTGTTCAGTGTCGTCTTCAGCCGGGCTCAGTGGGTTACTCAGTGCAGAGGAGATCAACTCCATCACCTTCTGGCTGGAAAAGGAACAAATAAAAAAACTGATTTAAGCACCATGAACTTGAGTAATAAACGTTAATATCTTCTTATTCCGCTGTCTTACACGTCACATTTGGATAAACTGTTCGTAGTGTTGAGTGAAATGCTGTTCGTCTCCCATGAGTTCTTCTGTGGATTCGGAGGCTCCAAGCGCTTCACCATCTCCAGTATCACATCGGAGGGAATGGGCCGAGGCCTGCTCCGGTTCCTGCTGATGCACGTCTCCAAGTCACACTGCAGATACACCTGGCAGAAACCCAGGGAATCTGCAACGACAAGCTGACAAGCTTTCAAGCGCCGCCTACACAGCACGGCGGCGGCGCGGTCGCGTCACAAAATGCCACGTCCTTACACTTTCTCGCGAGCTGACGCGCTTCATATCTCATGCTCGGATAGTAGAAGTTGTCGTCCAGCAGGAGAAGAAGCGGAGCCTGGTCAGACTTCAAACCTTCAGGTCGCAGCAGGGCTCGAACGCACCGCTCCCACGCGGCGGCGTCGATCCGGGAGCTGCTTGGCGGCTCTGCCATCCCTCCTGGGGTTCTGCAAGAACTGCTCGACGCACTGCAGCACTGCCTGTCTGTGCAACCTCCATTCAGTGTGCTAGAAAGGAAAACGAGACGTCCAATCAATGAGATAGCTTCATACAGAAATTAAGTTTTTTGAATATGCTGTATTGAATCTACTTGGTTGTAATTTTTAAGATTTAAAGGTGGAACTGTGCTGCAGATTCCATGTTTTTTTTTAATTTTATTATCCACCTATGACCACCTTCCTAATATTGTGTAGATCTCCCATCTTGTGGGCCTCCTGTGGTGTCTGGCAGTGTTGTTTGTGGGGGGAGCCTTTGGGTCCTATGGGTTGAGGGGAGGCCTTTCTGTGGTGTGGGGGTGCCTGGTCTGTTCTAGATGGGTGTTACATGTCTAAGTTACATCCACATGAATGAATGCCAGGTCCAAAAGTTTCTCAGCCGAACACTGCATTGTCACAGGATCACAAGATGTCAATTATTTTTGTTTTTCCTGTCAGTGGTCATAATGTTATGCCTGATCAATGGTTGTTTTAGTTATTTAATTAGTGACAAAATCGAGGTAAAAGTCCATTTGAGGACAGCTGATTGTACCATTTCAGTGTCCTTCTCCACTCTGGTTTGAAAAGCATGCTCGGGGATCAGGTCATCATACGGCACCACGGTGGCTCTCCATCCCTGCTGCTGTGCGGCGGTACCGACGATGATGCGGGACAGAGTGGACTTCCCCGCGGCAGGCAGCCCGCAGAGGACGCACAGGCAGGCCGGCGGCCTCCCGACACTCCCGGGCTCCTCTGCTGCCATGTGCCGCAAGACACAGCTTCAAAACAAACTTCTCACATGTCGCTGAACATGTTCATCTGTGGCGAAACACATACAGACAGAACAACGATAGAGAGCCGCTGCAGGTGACAACCAGCTTCCGCGTTATGACGTCAGAAAACACGTGATTTCCTTCTTCATTCTTTCCAAAATAAAATTCCACAAAGCAAGATGAGTGAAAATATGAAAAAGACACATTTTACTTTTGGTAAAAACCAAAAGGATTTAGAGTCTGTGTTCAAAACCCAAGATGTGTTGTTCTTGCCCAAGCTAAGTGGGCTGGATATACGCTTGAAGGCTATGAATCAATATGAAAGGGAGTTCTGCTGCGTACATTATAATCTCCGGATTGTTTACTTGCCAACCTGGGGGTCCCAGGAAAACAAGAAGTGCTCTCTAGATTTGTCAGAAGCCAGAATTTATATCATTTCAAATACTTCAAATAATAATAATAATACAGCAACCCCCTCTAATAATAATAATAATAATAATAATAAAAACAATCATTTCTTTTGTAAACCAAATGTGATCAATACCAGTAACACCTATTTTTCTTATGCAAGATACAGACTATCGACTATTCTTTATTCAAAGAGATCAGTTGGTGTATAATCGTCTATAATGATGAAACTTGAGGACCATTTCCACCATTCCTTTGAACAATTCAGCCACAAAGCAGCAAGCAAAACCACTTTCTAACATATTTTTCCCCATTGTTATTTACAACATACAGAAAGTGTTGAGGACCCTCATGTTTTATTATTATTGTTGTTGTTGTTAATAACTCATACTTTTGCAAATAATATTTACACAAATGTATTTTTTATTACAATTAATATCCAAAGAAATCACATTTCATAAAACCTTTAAAATACTGATTTTCTTTTCTTTTCTTTTTTTTCCCTTCAGTGTACATGTATTTCCAATAAGTAAGAAACAAGAACCTCAAAAAACTCAAAACTGACATAAATATTCTTCAGGCTCATCCATCACCACAATCATACGGTCAATGTTACAAAGGTGCTATGTACAAGTGTCAGTGAGTCTATTATTATTAATATATTTTAAAACTGCATTTTTGCACAGAGTTGAGGCGCACTAAACTCCATACATTATAAAAACTGAAAATATGCCATTTACAGCTGGAATCATGATGGTTGCTGTCTGGGTGGGTTTGGTCTGGGTGGGTTTGGTCTGGACGGGATTGCTCTGGGCACTCCGGGACCCTGCTGAGGAGCTTCTGCTTCTGGATTGTCCCAATAGTCCAGTTCTCCATATCTTAAACTGACAGGTTAAGCACACATTTAGTTGAAAGCAGTAAGACAGGTTATATGTATACATAAACACACATAAAAAAAAAGAAAAAAAAAAAGTTCCTACCCAGGAACTGAAACTGCTGTGGGAGGTGGATATGCTGGCTGAAATTAGGAGAAAAAACAAACAAACAATCAAGCAGTAATTATTGAAAACTAAACGTCCTACAATAAAAAAAAAACAGACTTTCCACTGTAAAACATATATTACACTACCCCCTGGGCCGTGATGACTGTAGTAAGAAAAACATATTTACCCTTTGAGGAGGCGTCTGTATTGTAGGCTGGGTAGTACCGCCTGTTCGAACATTGCCATTTGACTGTGCATTTGAGCGCCTGAAAAAGGGGGGAAAAAAAAGTATGAAAAACAATAATTTTTTATCAAAACATAAGACCTTTAAAACATGTTTGTATCACAGACTATACATAAAGTACGGACTTAGCCACTGCAATGTCAACCATTGTGTTGGGGACTACCCGTTTTGAAGCGTTGAGTTTGGCATTTGGCCGTCGCCATCTTGGATTTTTGGGGAACCAGAAGTGACCATATGTAGAGAAGAGGGAGGAGCCTCTCTCATCAGCTCATTCCACTGACAGTTCGTGGACTGTTTAAATATGGAATAGTTTTCAAAAGGATCGCCAGCACACTGATCAGAATAGTTAAGCTACTTGTGGATGTCAAAAATGTGTTTTTGCTGAGAGAAGCCGATGATTTTTGAATGGGAATCTTCTCGGATATGGATATTTTGTTGAAGCTAGCCCCTAGTGACCATCAGCGGTACTGCACCTTAAGCCACTTCTGCATTAGCTTCATGTTTCGTAACCGCTCGCGACATCCGTCTTTTCTATACAGTCTGTGATCAGTAAATAATGTTTAAATAATAGTTGTTGTTGCATACTTAGATACTTGTCTCAGGCAAGGGTTCAAGGTATCTCTTTTAAAGATGAAGAGGAGCACCAGGATAAGAATCACCAGGAGAGGAACCACCGCCAGAAAGAAGATCAACAGGCCGTCCCTGAGGGAGTAGTCTGAAGTAGAGAAGATGCAAATATGACACATTACTGATAAATAAAAAATATTATATATAACTGGAGGCACCATAGACAACTTTAAACGATCACAATGTTTTGGATCCAGCAAACACAAACAATACAGCTAGAATAACTGATTTAAACAAAATCACATGAACACAAAGACAAAAAACAAACAAAACATTCACGTTAGACATCTTATACAAGTGTTAAGAAGCTGATTCAGGGCTGCAGTAGACCACACAATCCTGTTCCATGTATGCCTTTCACAAATTTCACATACGTGGCTCCAAATAATAACAATAATACACGTGGGCTTAGGTGAATACATAGTATGTAGCACAGAGGCATCTATGGCTTTCTGTGTCTCTTACCTATCTGAGCAGGACCACTGTCTATGCTGCCACCGCGCCCCGACCTGTCACAGTTGGGCGGGGCCCATCCATTTTCACAGTGGCAGTTCCCTTTGTTATTACATACCTGCAGAAAATAGCACCATGAAAGTAAAGTCAGAGTTTTTCCCTTACTGACTGGTAACTGAGTAGAGAAAGCTCTGTTTTTTACCCCTCGGCCGTGGCAGGTGGTCTGAGTGTCACAGTTTAAGTCTGTGCGCAGCAGAGCGGAAGCGTTCACACACTTAAAGTCCACACAGGTCTGAAAGAGAAATCACAATGGGGGATTCCCTTTACTATTTTAACAGTGATTCATTCCTGGTCACATTCCTCCTCTGCGGTATGTACACACTAGTTTAACTTTTTAAGAGTCGGCTCACCTTTCCTTCATCGCAAGGGCTGCCAGGATTAACATAGGCAGGATCGAGCACATCTGGGCCAAGGTTGAAGTCTGCATTAACGCAGGTTGCCCCCGAAACTATCTGGATGCTGACTATGGAGCCAGGAGGGGGCTTATTCACATCCACGTTGGTGCACTGCACTTTTCCACACATGGCATTGCTGCAGTGCAGGTTTAAAAGAATACAGTCAGTTAAATATGGACAGAAACAACAAATCTAATCTATCCTTTAACTGACAACGCTACTAAAGTTGACGTCCCATCCTGAATATAGAGGGTTTACATTGCGCCCCATCCAATGTATCAATACATATAGTAAGACCAGGAGAAAATGTGGATTATCAGATCAAATTAAGGACAAATGGACTCGACAATGATCTATACGAACTAGTTTGGATTTGGAAAAGTGGACTAGCCTCAGTTTCAGTTAGTTTAAGTTAGTTTTAGGTAATTTCAGTCACGATAAATGTAGCTAAATAAAAGATGCTAACGCTAAGAGCTTTACAGAAAAGTAACGTTAGCCACACAATACTGCAATTGTGCAATCGCAAATATTCACTTTATTGTTTTATTGTTATTTATTGTTGGAACTGAAATAGTTACTGTCGGTCATAAATACGCCAAAAAAACATCCACAAACTCATCTGACAGCCCTCCAGAACGTAACGTAACTTAAGAAGTAACTTAAGGTATGACTTCATCAAAAAAAAATGTAGCATAAATTATTATTACCTGACACTAAATGTGAACCACAACACCATGTTTTTGTGTCTGGTTTCCAGGCAATTAATTTTATTTAAAGCCAATGATTCAAACTAATGCTAATGCTAATCTCCATGGTCATCTGTCACATCTGTCACGCAACCACAGAGACTTCACATTCATACCCTCTATGTATCACACCTAAATGCTTTTGTGCAGCTGCAATAAAACATCACCAGATCAGAGGACGTTAGATATTAACTAAAGCTGAATCTGTGCGCATGTGTGTCCAAGTCAAACTCCACAGAGATGACTGATGTTGATGTGGCTTGCAATAAATGATTCAGAAGTTCCAAACTCGATTAAATGAACTCATGCTTATCATAAATGTGACATGGCTACACTATATGTACACAATCAGTCATTATATTCATGAAGCTGGAACTGGAGGCTCGAGTACTTACGCTACAGTGCATTTCGCATATCCTCCGTTACTGTTGATTCCACAGTTCCCAAATTGGTTTCCTATAACATTTGCATGTTGGAAACAGATATCTTCTGCCTTCCTTGCACTTTCTGCCAAAGAGAGAAATGATATCTAGGTTACAGTATTTATAATAAGGAAGTGAATTTCATCTTTGCTAGGTGCTTGGCAGACATTTTATAACAGGTGATTACAGTGACCTCATTCCACTTATGGGAGGTCCTGCTGTTGTGCAAGTTGACTTAGTCGGAAAATAGAAATGTTTCCCATTAGAAGTGAGTCATCATTTATACAATGTTACGTCCCTAGTATGACAAGTCAAGCTGTAACCCATGAAAATGGTCAGTTAGAAAAAAAAAGAATACACTGGAATGGCAACCATGAAATATTACTTAAAGTACCTCGCATAAACAAATGTTGGCACTGGGATTCGTACGTCTGGCAGCGGCCTTCGTAGCAGTATGCCGCATTGTTTTGACACGGCAGGCCATCCATGACGTAGAAGTCATTGGGGCAAAATTCACTCCTGCCAGTGCAGTATTCAGGGAGGTCGCAGGTGTTGACAGACTCTCTGCAGGGCGTTCCACCGACTTTGATCTAAAACACAAACGCGCCTCCATATGATTTCCACACTTTACTGCCTCCGTGCAAACATGAGCTGCAGTAACTGCAGTTGAAGTGCGGCGCGTTGCAGACCTGACAGTTCTCGCAGCAGTCTCCCATGGCACAGCTGGACCCTCTTGTGAACATGCATGTGGAGGGGTCGCAGCACGGGGTGTCGCATTCCTGTGTAAAACAGAAGGGAAAATGCTTAAAAACAGAAAAAAAATAATAAATACAAAAATATTTGCACTTCACTCTGTAAAATGTTGAATTGAATGGTGTAAGAAAGGCCTTATCTGACACAGTGTCTGAATCTGTATCTGGTGTATTTGTTATTACATCTGATATTCAGGCACAATTTACTTTAAAAATAATGTGTAAGCCTCCCCCGTCCATAAAGCCTAGTGATGCCCCTGTTCTGAAGTATTTGTCTATACAAATAATCATAACAGGAAGTATCCTGTTATTTTGCGTGGTGTGTGTGTGACAGTCTGTGAATTAGTACTCTACCTCTGGTGTGCCACAGTCACACTGCTCTCCTTCCTCCAGGCGACCGTTGCCACATTCAATAACGCCAATGACGTCCGAGGGGGAGGGCGGGTTTCTCAGACAAACGCCGCCACCGCGGATGACCAGCGACTCGAAATCGTCTGCACTGCAGGTGCTGAACAACGTGGAACCGCTGCAGAGGGAACGGCGTTAATCATTAATGGCGTCGTCCCTTTGAAAGGGCAGCCAATGCACAAATGACGATTCCAGTATTTGTGTCTTACGTAGCAGTCGCTCCCATGATGCAGCTGCTTCCATTACAGTTGCAGCGTGTGTTGTCGTGGTTCATGCCCAGGTTATGGCCCATCTCATGGGCCACGACAGTGGAAACATAATTCAGGCTGTTGTCACTGAACTGTAAAAATAAATAAATAAATAAATAAACACCCAGTACATTCAAAGCTAACACTATGCATTCCTAAAAATATAATCCTTCATTGGAAATTGAAATTATGAACAATAATATTTATTTACAGCAATAGTTCAATAAAGGTAAACATTCTCCTAATTTACATGCTCTGCTTTGCACTTAAACAAATGTCTGTTATCTTACTGGTCCGGCCCACTTGAGATCAAATTGCATTGAATGTGGACCCGGAACTAAAAAGGAGTTTGATTCCCATGCTCTTCAGCCCACTGCCCGACCAACTTCTTCAACTCTCCCCCACTTGGTGGTTTTACACCAACGTTTTGCACCAGTTTGCACCAGATTTTGTTGTGTGTGTGGTGGGGAAACTCCTGCAGTGGGTGCAGCTTTTTCTTTAATGTTGTGTTTTTGAGGCTAGATACAACTTTGCTGGTTTGGAAATAGCAACGTGTTAGATTCTTTTTTTTTTCCTGAGTTGTTCCTAAGGCATTTTTGTCTGAGGAGTGTTATTGTTAATTGGGGTGGGTGTGTCTGGTCTGATCCAGGTGAGCGCTACATGTCTGAGTGACATCCACATGAATGCCAGGTCCAAAAGTCCCAGCAGCAGAACATTGTCCCGTCAAAAGATGATCAGTGTTATTCACTTCTCTCCTGTCAGTGGTCATAATGTTATGCCTGATCGCTTTATATAGAAGAAAGACATTTGTCAAAAGCACTGTATTGTAAGCAACCATGCAGTGCAAAAATATCTCAGGAATTTAATTATTCAAAGAAATATACCCTGTCATGGAGTTAAGCCAGTCTGCGTTCAAGTTTATCCTGTTTGGCCGGTGTGCTACTATGAGAACGAGCCGTACTCTCTCATAAATGATGCAGATGGCATCGATTTCAGCTCACGCCGTCAAAGCGCCAGCGTGTCAGCTGGTGTTAGAAGTTAAAAGAGAGTTGAACTCACCACGTTGAGTCCTCCAGAAGTCGCTTCCGAGCAGACCGTCCCCACAAAGGCCATGCCTAACACACCTCCTGGGTATGGACCGGATCGACCCCTGCAAAACGAGAGGGAATAAAAAAAAAAAAACACTTTAAATTTTAACAACAACCATGACTATAGGGTATGAAACAATGTCATTTGATGCCACATGTTGCTTACACAATGAGCTGACCGACGTCATGTCTGATTCTGGGTAACAGGGAATCTTTCCTCCACTTGACGAACCTCCCCAACACCTCTCCCGCCGACCCTTCCACATCGAAAGGGTTACTATTCGTAAAAATGTCCAGGCCCACAAGCACAATCCGGATATTCAGCTGCTTGTAGTACTGATAAAGAACAGGCAACAAAAGCAGGGGATTAACTGTTATGTGGCACTTGCCCAAAGACAACATTAGGGTTAGGCATATTTTCTTTTGCTAACAACTTAAAACCTCACCATATCCAGTAGATTGGCCATTTCCACCATCTCCTCTCTTACCGCCGTTTCATTTTCTTTCCTAAATCTATACTGTTAAAACAATTGTTAGATGTTAGTCAGTATTGTTAGAATGATAATAAATGGTTTAACATTCCATAACACAAAGCACTTCAACATTTCAGATAAAATAGAGATAGAGAAATGTTACTGTGGTTTTCACAGTTCCTCAGTGGTTACGCACTCACCCTGAGATTATCAACAACCATCACCAGCTCCACATAACTCGTTTGTGGTAGGTTGCGCTTCCTCTGTTGGAAAAAAACAATACGAAAGAAGAAAAAATCAGATACATAAAGTCACAAATATACCCCCAGTCAAAAGTTAGGACAAATGACAAATGAGAAGTTTTGTCCAAACTTTCGGCTGGTAGAAGTACGTATCGCCGCAAATTTAAGTTCAAATGAGCATAATGAGCATCCCGACCCGCAGGAGAGAAGTCAGCGAGTGTCCGGGGTCAAACGGCTCATGGCTCGGCGCTGCCGCCGCCTCACTGACGACCCCGCAGGTGACGGGCCCCGACTGAACGTCCTTCAGTAGGTACAGAAGATGGTCATTGGTGGAAGACTGTGGCACAGGCTCAAGTCCAAAGGTTTCATTTCCAAGGAGGATCACACCCCTACGGAGAAGGAGAGCGTAGCAGATACACACCTATTAACATTTTAACAGATAGCAATCTGGTCCAGTTGAAAGCATCATATTTATAGGTTATGTAGGGTATTGTAAAATTGTAATTAAAGTTTTTACATGGAATCAGAGCCTACTTCTGTTTATTAAACCAAGAAAGGGATATAAAATAATTACTTGTTTTTTTTTTAAAAAAAAAGAGAACTATTCAAACCTGAGGCCAGAGCATGTGCTAAGCGCTACCGCAGAGTTCTCATATCCTTCCACGTCTCCGTGATAATAGCAATGCACCTAGGAACAGGAAAGTAAATACAAATTTAAGGGGTGGCTGTCACGGTCCCTTGAATATCAGAATGAGCAATCGTCCGCTTACGTGTTGTCTTGAATATGACGAGTTGTATTCGCCAGCGGCACCACGTGAATACTGGACAAATTTAGGGTGCAAGAAGTCCCTGATGAAAAGAGGAAATAACCCGAGGGGATTTTATTTGATTTTTTTTAACTTCAGCACAAACATTGACAATGAAATAAGCGTAACCTGCACATACCTGTTCTTTTTTAGGTGAAGAATGTGCCTTTTGTTGTTAATATTAAGTGCATATGAAACTGTCTCATCTCCATTTTCCTACATGTGTGAAAAACGAAAGCATTTCTAAAATGTGTCACACTGACTCATCAGTTTATGTGATTCTTAAGTGAGGTGCCTACTTCTTTTGATTGTGCCGGTCTGTTGATGCTCCTCGTCCATCTGTGAACCACTTGAGGATTTACAATGGAGTACTTGGAGGGTTTTGATGTGTGCCCACTGAATAGGTCTGGAAGAAACGGGGAAAAAAAGACGAACTTTAAATATAATGAGAAATTTCCTTGAGATTGTTCTTTCCTGGTAACAGCACAAAGGTTATTATAACACACACACCCAAAAGACAAAAAACTCAACAAGATTTTTTTTTGAGTTGTAATATTCTCTGGAAAATGAATGATTGTCTTTTTAAAATAAAAATCGAACAAAACAGAACATGTAAAATGCTCTTTTTGATCACAACCAAGGTTAAACGGTTAAAAAAAAACACACACACAAAGAAAAAGCTCTTTTTTCTGCGCCACGGAGAGAATGAACTTAACTTACCTTTGTTGTCGACCACAGAAACAAAACACTGCAAGAGCACAGCGATTAGGATGTGTCTTCTGACCATGATCCTCGTTTAAGTCTCCCGACTATGTCACCGTTGTATTCCAAGTATCGTTCTTTACAATAAACTCGTCTTCGTCTTTTTTTTTCTTCCTGTTGATCAGGTGGTGTCTTGTAGGGCGTGGCTAAGGGAAAGTGAATTCTACAGGTGAGTTTTACAGGTGAGCTCTACAAAATAAACCAATAGTTGCATTGGGAAAACTAATATAGCTAATATATATTATATAAGCATATATAATATATTTGTATAATATAAATAAAGATATAAATATCCACGGTGAACGTTTAACCGACGGCTATAATGTGCTTTACCATTGCCTGCCCCAAGTTAATAGTTTCTCTTCAATAGTTTAATATAAAATAAAAATATATGTAAATAAATAGGATAAAATATATGATAAATATGTAATAATGGTGAGTGTTGAGTCGGGAATTCGAGATATTTACTGCAACCTCCAGAATATTATTGCCCCCCATAAATAATACTCAAAAAAAAGCGAACTGGACTTGAGTTTTGAGAAAACGTTTCGCCACTCATCCGTCTTCTCAAAACTCAACAAGTTTTCGCTTTTTTGCAAACGCCGTTTGGATAAACCACGACCTGGACCACCGAGAACCTTCGCCCCACTAATAGTGAAAATGATTTCCCAAGATATCGCGTTACTTCAGTAGCTCCTACGTCACTCGCATGCGGAAGTATTTTGGCAAGGTACAGAAAAGGTACAGAAAAAACAATGTAGCATTTCGTCCGTTTACTCTATAAAGTACGACTGTGCGTTTCTAATAACGACAAAAAAACAACAACACAACCTATCATTGTGTAATTCGAAACTCTCTCTCTGTTGGAAACGTATCACTTTACAAAATATCAGCTCAAGTGTGTTCTGAACTGGGTCTTTTTACAGCCCGGTGTAGCATGTATGCTATCCAATAAGCTACGGCTGAGTGGGTTACTTGGAAGCCTCATAGTTAATCAACCTGTCGTTTGACACCGTATGACTACAATTTACACTCAAAACGCGGAATCATATTTAACACAAACATTTTAGCAAGCGCTTATTAGTTAAATAACGTTACAAGGCATTAAGTCACTGGTAATTATGTTCACAACTAAAGCACTATTGGCACTATTGTGTGCTTTCTCTGCATAGGTTGTGTCATGTATGGCTTCGTACTACATTTTAAGATTTGCACGCTTTCTGGAAAAAGGACTGCCTAAGATTCAAGTCTGGACAAAAGCCAATAACGCCTCATTCGTGGTGTCACCTCAAGTTGTATTGTGAGTTAATTTAAGCTTTGTTTTAATGTTTAAATTGTACCTCTGCTGTACATTGTATGGACGTGTCTCATGTGTTGTTGTTTTCTTTCTTCCTTTATTTTCGTAGAATGACAGCACTGACAGACTTTGAACCTTTAGCGAAGAGACTAAGGGTTGAAACCAGTGAAACACCAGCGTCTTCTGTCAGAGGTAATCTGGTTCCATAATATTTCAACGACAGAGTCTAAAACAAGCAAGTTGTTTTTATTTTTCCGCCTTAATTTGGATATGCTCTTTTTTTTAAATTTCTTTAGGTTCATCCAAACAGAGTGCTGGTGATTGTATCTTAGACCAAGAAAGCAGAGAAGACGAAACAAAGACAAACATGGAGGCACAGCCAAAGACCGGAGAAGGTGGTTTGCGAGGTGTAAAGACAAAAGGTTCCCTTCAAAGAATTGGACCCAAGCAGCAGCAGAAGTTCAGAAACACTCTTGACCGGTGGTTGGTCAAACCCTCAAGAAGCACAATTACACCCGAAGCGTGCCAAACCCCGGAGGATGCCGACATGAGCGATGATGGAGACGTTCAAAGCACCTCGGCTCAGTCCTCAGACCGCACAAACGTTGAGAAATCGTACGTCTCTGACACGGATGAAGAAACTCAACCCTTGACGCCACAGTTCCAGGATCAAGACCAGGATCAACACCTTCGTGACTCACCAGTTTCCAAGGATCGTGCAAGGAGTGGCTTTATGCGGACACAGACCAACAACGACGATGGATTTGAAAAGCAGGAAATGGGAGCGAGCTCAGAGGGCTCTGCCAAACACAGCAACAAAATAACAGACTTTTTTCCGGGGGCATCATCACCTGGTTTACCTGTGAGACGGAGCAAGGCAAGGAGATCTCCAGAGGAACCAGATGCAGACGAGGAAACTACTTCTGCTGATGTGACATGGCTGGGATCGCCAATAAGCGAGCTGAAGAGGATGCCACAGTGTGGTGGGCGACTTCCTCCGCTGAAGGATGTTCTTGGCCAACACACTGTGATGATAAGGGTTCGAACACTTCTTTATTTCTTCGTTGCGCAGATCACAGCACAGATTCATATTCAGACTGCAGGTCATAGTTTTGTATAGATTACAGTAATATCATGTTTCTGTGGTGTCGTTTAGGTCAAATTCATTTGCAGTTTTAAGAGATTTAGAGACCTTTATTTATTTGTGTTTAATTTCATGAGTTGTTGTTCTGAAGAAGACTTGATTATAATATTGCGTTACATTTTCAGTATGTCATTAGGGTTGGTACATGTGTGTTTCCTTTACTTCCTGTGCAGAATAATTTTCATGGCTTTGAATGGAGACATTCTCTTTTTATGCATTGGGAAAGCAACATGTTGTCACACTTCCATGTATTCTGCAAATTAGGTTTCAAGTTCCGGACAGATGTATATTTTGTGGACTTTTTAGGACTGTGTGGTTTGCACACAGGTGTTACATGTTGTAATGCCGTGTTTTGTTTATTCTTTTTCCTTTTCATTCCCACTGACAGACGGACCTCCTTCGCAGTGGGGAAGTTCCTGTTCCGTATCCTACCAAGTTTTGGGATGCCTGGGATGATGCGCACGTTAAGATGCCATGTTCTAGCCACAACTTGTTTCCTGTAGAAGATGAGGTAAAGGTTTAAATATCAATATCAAAAGTATAATAAATTACTTACTTGTTCGGTATGGAAACTGAAATCATATATAAAAATGTTAATGATGCTTTTTTTTTTTTTACATTAGTTCTGTCATATTTAATTTGATATCACTGTGGCATGTCAAAAGATGCAGGTTATTGTATTTATTAATCTAGCCTGGGTTTATAATTTTAAACAGTAACCAGAGTTATATGTAATTTCTTTTTCTTGCTTCCAAAGGAAACACAAGAACGGACGAATAAGAGCAGGTGGGAGCTGATCAAGGAAACCTTAAACAATACATTAACAAGTCCACTGGATTTGAAGGCAAGTTTCACGTCTCTAAACACTCAGCTTTGAAAAATAATTTGACATAGCTGATTAGAAACCTGTTTATAAATCTACTAGAAAAAGGGACAGCAACTAATTTTCACTTTTTACTAGATGTTGTTACCAGACTACGCCATAAGATGGCGTCATGACCCCAGAAATTGAGAGTGTGTTGTTTCAATACACATAGATAGTAATTGTGCTTCAAGGGTTGACTTAAATTAATTTTACCGGTTCCTTTTATATGTTTATACATATGTTTTGTTGTTACAGAATGCAATATTGAAATACAACGCCTCAAACGCCAAGAAATGGGACTTCACATCGCTACATTTGTACTGCACTAAGGTAAAATACATATCTATTTATGTGTTTTCTGATTACAGTTTGTGAATCCAGCTGATCCCATGTAAAAAAAATAACACTTTGGATATCACTGAATAAACATAAATTAGCTTGAGACTAATGCCGTTCATGACATTTAATGTAGCCACTTTAGCTCTTATCGTGATGGGCCTGTTATTGTCTTTGAGTGACTGGGTTAGTTATCAAGTACAATTTTTAGTTTACTTGTTTGAGCTATGAAGAGAATACAAGGTAATTTCAAGGAATTCACACAGTTCTTAATGCCATTGCAAATATATGGCTAAATGTAAGAATTACCTAGATAAAATTTGCTTACAGCTTCTTTTAATTTCTCCACTTTTAAAGGTGTTTTAAAGGTGTTTTTTTCTCGTCTCTAAATAATTTCCTCTGCAGGCCGAGCCTAAAAATAAACCAGAGTTGTATCATGATGACAAGAGCTCTGCTGGTTCATCGGCCGTTGCTCAGGGTTGTCAGTGTCTGTGGCCATCCATCATCCGTTGTCTTAATGCGTTCTGCGTCATCCTGTGTAGAGAATCAGAGAGGGCCGTACTACTGTCTGGCTCATGACGGGGATGGGAGTATCCTATCTGGAGAGGCGGCTGGGTGACATTGATATAAACTATAGGATTTATTTTCCTTATGGCGAGGCGAGTCTTCCAGATTACATCGGCACATGTACATGCAAGGCCTTTAGCGTGAGTGTCAGAATACTGGATGCGTTTCTGTCAATTTGCAGAAGAACAGTAATGGATTTCACAAGGGGTGGAGAACGTTACACTTTACCGGTCTGAGGAAGGGTGGGGGCAAGGAGAAATAATTTAATCCTTAGGCAAAAGGTCACATTTATTAACTTGTCAGAAATGAAAATGGCTGACATTACATTCCAGGGAATGGTTTACTCCAGAATTACACTGGTGAATCAATAGCGTGCCATATGTATGTCATCATTTATGGTACGAAAAACTCTATTAGACAAAATATCAGCATGTTGAGAGGATTTAAAAGGTTACGTTTTGGATTTGCAGTGCACCTCAGCACGGAGCAACATTATTATTTTTTTTCTGTCACTCTTGAAAATGTGTGGATCAGCCACAAGATTAAAACCACTGACAGCTGAAGTAACTAGCATTGCCCATCTTGTGGCAGTGCAGTGTTCTGCTGGGAAACTCTCGGAAACTTGCCATTCGTGTGGATGTTTAGAAGACGTGTACCAACCACCCCATAGCAATGACACTCCTCGATGGCAGCAGTCCTCCCCAGCAGGATGCAGTCGCAAAAAACACCCCCAAAACGGTTTAGGAACAACTAAAAAAAACACTAAGAACAACACTCCAAATCCACTAGATCCCAAACTGATCACGTATCAGTGGGGATGACGTACAGAGAAGGTGGTTTATATTAAAACAGAGTTACATTTGCAGTGTCGTGCCATATAAACGGTAGACGTTTGATCAAAAGTGGTATAATTGGGTGTCACATCAAACTTGCCGGTGGCTTTTTATCACCATATAAATATCACTGTTGCTCACGCCAAATGGATTCGCTTTATTTATGCGCTATGTTGTCGGCGAGTTGACACCCTTGAACATTTATTGCTGCTTACAGAATTTACTCCGACCTCTCCTCTGTCCAGAAACCTGCGTCTTAACAACCTAATATGCAGAAGAGAGGAAGGAGCCGGTGAGAATTGCAGACTCACCTGCTGCATATGTTTCCATTTTCCCTGTAAAATATAAAAATGTAAACAATGCAACGTAATGTGCACATTTGTCGCTGTGACCATCTGTAGCAGCGTGATTCTGAGCATCACAGAAAAGCAGACGTGCATGTCTCGGAGTGACGGGCCAGGCACCTTAATTGAATATTCATCTCTGGACGTGTACCTTATGAATAACTGAATAGCTGTTGACGGACAGCGGCGGTTTAGTTCGTGTCCTATTCACCCGCCTAACGCGTGCTGTATTTACAGTTATGAGCGCGCGCGCATCTTTTATTTTTACGTGGTCACATGTTCACCGACTCACTTTACTGCTTCAGTCCGCGGCGATTAGGAAACGGGACATTGCGAGGCGTTAAATCTGTATGGGAGCTCCGGTTTCTCCGCTGCCAGCGGCCCCCCCCGGCGTCTCACTTGATTGGTTTGTCAGTTTGGTGTGATGTACAGACCCGTATCAAGTCGTACACGGAAGTTAGTTGAGCTGATTTGATGCACCGTCTTCTGCTGATTTAAGGAGCTCGGCTTACACTACCTCAGCTATATCTGCCGCCCCCCCCACCACCCTCCACCCTCCACCCTCCTACCCTGTCAACCGCCTCCATTTATTACGCCCATAGGAGCAGTTTATGATGTCAGCCAGGTCATTACTTACAACAGTGTTTAGTCAGGCTTCCTTTGCCATAATATAAATGTCCGGGGGCTAAATCACCAGTCAAGGCTCCTTGTCCTGGGAACACACTGTCCTTTCTATTTCAAACACTTTTGATGCCATTTGCATCTTTTCCAGGAACTGTTTAATCAGTTGGCGTGGCCGCACAGCCTTGATGAAATTGTCCCGTGATTGATCCTTCTGACATTTCGTAGCCAGTATATGGGTGTAAATATGGGTCGTATATGACATCTGTTTACCATAAGATTCATACGTGCTGTGGAGTCACGGATGGTTTATAATAATAATAATAATATAAAGCCGTATCTGTCCTGTTGCATTCCCTTCGAACCTCCGGAGACCCTGCGTCCTCGTATGGGGACGTTAAGTTTTAGGTTTGCGGCAGCTTCTTACAGTGGGGGAAATAAGTATTTGATCCCCTGCTGAATTTGTAAGTTTGCCCACTTCCATAGAAATGATCAGACTCTGGTTTTTATGGTTGTTTACTGGTTATGGGTATAGACAGAATATCAGTCGAAAATGCATAAAAAACACACAATCTAAAAGTTATAAATTGTTATGTATTTTATTAAGGGAAATAAGTATTTGATCCCCAACAATTCACTTAGAATTCAGGCTCCTACAGATTGGCTGGTGCGCATGTGGCACACAACTGTGCATCAGTCAACTTATTACCAATACTCCTGATCTTAACTCGTCATGTATATAAAGCACACCTGCTCTAAGAATCAGTTTCTTACATTCCAACTTCTACAGCACCATGGGCAAGACCAAAGAGCTGTCAAAAGATGTCAGGGACAAGATTGTAGACCTGCACAAGGCTGGTATAGGTTACAAAACCATCAGCAAAAGGCTTGGTGAGAAGGTGACAACTATTGGTGCCATTATTCGCAAGTGGAAGACCCATAAAAGGACCATCAACTGTCCTCGGTCTGGAGCTCCCCGCAAAATCTCGCCTCATGGAGTGAGGATGATGATGAGAAAGGTGAGGGAGCAGCCTAAAACAACACGGCAGGAGCTTGTTAATGATCTGGAAGCAGTTGGGACGTCCGTCACCAAGAAAACAGTTGGCAACACACTGCGCCGTTATGGATTGAACTCTTGCCGTGCCCGCAAGGTCCCCCTGCTCAAGAAGGCACATGTACAGGCCCGCCTTAAGTTTGCCAGTGAACATCTAAATGACTCAGAGAAGGCTTGGGAGAAAGTGCTGTGGTCTGACGAAACCAAAGTTGAGCTATTTGGCATTAACTCGACCCCCGTGTTTGGAGGATGAAAAAACGTGAGTATGACCCAAAGAACACCATACCCACGGTTAAGCATGGAGGTGGAAACATCATGTTTTGGGGCTGTTTTTCAGCAAAGGGTACAGGGCAACTTCACCGCATTATGGGGCCAATGAATGCAGCCATGTACTGTAACATCTTGGACAAAAACCTTCTTTCCTCAGCAAGAACACTGAAGATGCCTCGTGGGTGGGTTTTCCAACATGACAATGACCCAAAACATACTGCCAGGACAACAAAGGAGTGGCTCAAGAAAAAGCATATTAAGGTCATGGAGTGGCCTAGTCAGTCTCCAGACCTTAACCCGATCGAAAACCTGTGGAGGGAGCTGAAGCTCCGAGTTTCCAAGAGGCAGCCAAGAAACTTGAAGGATTTAGAGACTGTCTGTAAAGATGAATGGGCCAAAATCCCTCCTGCGCTGTGTGCAAAACCTGGTGACCAACTACAAGAAACGTCTCATCGCTGTGCTTGCCAACAAAGGTTTCTCTACAAAGTACTGACTTGTGTTGTGCTTGGGGATCAAATACTTATTTCCCTTAATAAAATACATAACAATTTATAACTTTTAGATTGTGTGTTTTTTATGCATTTTCGACTGATATTCTGTCTATACCCATAACCAGTAAACAACCATAAAAACCAGAGTCTGATCATTTCTATGGAAGTGGGCAAACTTACAAATTCAGCAGGGGATCAAATACTTATTTCCCCCACTGTATTTCGCTTCATTTAAAGTTTTATTCTTGTGACTACATACTAGTAATAGCGGCCACGTAACAAAAGCGGATAAGGTACAAAACCTCAGTTTTACAGCTGAAACTTTTTCATTCATGCTTGTTAACTTTTCTAGTTTAAAATGACTCAAATCCTATGAATAGTAACGAGCTATAACTTTGCTAATTAGCAAGTGCTTGATTGAGGACGTGGGGACTTCCATTATTTGCAGCTCTGCTTTTGCACAGACATGAGAATTAAAAGTTTTATATTTTATCACGTATTATAATATTGATACGATATGTATATGAATAATATTATATAAAATATTCCCCACATGAGGACATACATTTTTCCAAAAACTACTTCCTGTTCAAAGACGACGCTTTTCTTCTTCTTAGGTCCCACTAATCCCAGATAAAGAGAAATTAAAAACGCAAACCAAACAAAAGCTCAGGTCTCAGAGGTTAATGCTCAACAGCCAGTTATCTGTATCTGCATTAGGGGTGGGAAAAAATATCGATATGTCAATATGTCGCCACCTCCTCCACCACCACTTTTTCTCTACAAGTGCAATAAATTGGAAATCGATCATTTGGATTATTATGGTTTTTTGACTCAATTTGTCCAATGGATTATCACTGTCATCTGATGTACAAATATATAATGTGCATTTTAAGCTGTATTGAAAATCTCTCAGTGAACTATGTAGAATGTTGCAATACATCACAATAATGTATCGCGTCGTGACTCAAGTATTGTGCTACGTATCGCCCCTGATCTGCATACACATTATTGCAGGTTGTTTAGCCCTTTGACAGCTGTATTTGTTTCTCCGTAAGATTGAACATTTTTATAAGTATCAGAGCCGTAAATCTCCTCTGTCCGTCCTGAACTAATCAACCCGAACTGCTAATAATATCACAGCTGAATTTTGTGGCAAAACAACAAACATAAACAGATCTCATGCTCTCTCCAAGGTCCTGGAGCCTGATGCTGCCGAACATCTGTTTGACTCCTTGCTGCCAGACATGGTGCAATTAGCGCTGAGCGCATCTGAGCTCTGCACCAAGGTAACACCCATCACTAACCAACGGATACCGACTCACTGGTCCGCGTCGTGGTAGATGTTCTGCAGCAGGTTGATCCCAAAGGTCACAACGTGACAAATAATCTTGTAGCGAACACGGTGGGGTCAAGGCACGTAGCTATTGATGGTCATTTGTCAGATGTTTTATAGTCTGTGTGGTCATCTGGTTCTTCAGCATGTAGATAAGTGTTAGCAGCTGGTCATAGGCGGCCGTTCATCTGGCCCAGCACGCCATCATCAAATTTTAATATTTACATCTGTGTGTTTATTTTATTTCTAGCTTGATTAATTTACCACTGAAATTGGCTCACGCAAGTAATAGATTGTGATAGATTCATGAGTGTTTCTGGCCATTGTAAATGCCTCCAAAATGAAACATCCCTTCTACACATACAACATTTTGTTCTGTGTCGCATAATAAGAGTTATAAGAGTTTAGTTTGATTGCCTGCAATCATCGGTTGCTTTCAAATAGACTAGAATAATGTCTGTTTTAATGGAAAGAAATTAGCGGAAAATGCTATTTGTGTTCAAAGCTGTGCTCAGTGTTTGAGGTGGAGAGAGCTGGAGAGCACGTCGATGCTCTCTTCTTCCTATAAATGGTAAATTTAAGTGTATTTGTGACGCAGCCAAAGTAATTTTCCATCTTTGCTGTTTTAATCAAACTCTCCACATTGTCATTACATCATTGCCTTTACAGATGCAATGTTTATTTATAAACCAATGACCCGTTATTGGGGCAACGGCTCACACGCGTGAGCACAAACGGACCATGATTGTAATTATCACGACTGATTCAAGAAGCTCAGAGTGCCGTTAAACGATACTTCAATCTCTGGTTTGCTAAATTGACACAAACAAATGGTTTTGACCTTCCGCGGCTTTACCTCCGTTCACCCCCTCCAGCCGATACCGCTCCTCAAGGGAGGCATGAACCACTCCATCACCATGTCCCAGGAGCAGGTGGCATGTCTGCTCGCCAACGCCTTCTTCTGCACCTTCCCCCGACGGAACTCCAGGAGGAGCGAGTACGCCAACTACCCGGCCATCAACTTTTTCAGGTAACGTGGGGATGTGGTTGTAAATTACACAGCGGTGGCAACTAGCTTCAATTCCATGAGGGGGCACTACTGTATGTGCTTTCCTCTCTTATCATTACATCTTCTGGCTGGACTTAAAGCTTCCAACATCTATGCCGTGGATGAGTTGTCTTGATCCTCCTCTACTCGCCAGAAAAAGCCGTTTATTTGCAGTGTCATCGTATAAAATACTGACCACGGTTGATGCATGGTGTCTCCACAAAGCATGCAAGTATTATGTTTATTAAGAAAATGGTAAAAAAGGTGCATTTTTGTTTTTATATATTTAGTTCTCTGCAACGGGAGACTTGAGATTTTTATTTTTTCAAGGAAAAGGCTCATGTTTGTACGTTTGAAAAATAGTACTTTTACGGTTTTGGTGATTGTGATGCATCTTTCTGATCATCTTTTTCTCTGAATAAATAAATAAATACCTTTGTTAATGTGTAGTTTGAACCAAAACCCGTCCCTTCCTTTAAAACAACGGAGGACATTGTCTGGATGGTGTAATGTAAAAATCAGTTTGCAGACCACCGCTCAGTCACGCCGCCCCCCTCCGTATCTGTTGGCATCGCATCGTAATTACCTAAATGGAGGAGGAAATTAGATTAACATTGACTCAGATGGCTGCTTTTGACGATACAGAACAACGCCACCGGCTATTTCTCAGAAGGCAGTGAAAGAGTTTAGCATCAGAATTTCATTCATCTAAAGCTTTGGTTTTAATTTGGGAGCCCGTCCTGCAGCCGGTGTGATGTGAGCCTATGTGCCAGCTATTAAATTCTTTGGAGCCTTTTTTTTTTCTCATTGTGAATGAAGGAGGTCTGTTAAATGCTCCCAGGAAGCTAAACTTAAAATATATGGTTGATGTTTTATCTAAATGCAAACGGCTTGTTTTAACATCCTTTCAGCCTTTATTATTTTACTTAACACTTTTTCTGAGTTGCGTCACTGCACATCTGTAGGAGGCACGGTGCTCTTATATAATGCTCGTATTAATTCTCTAAGTCCATCGGGATTGCATTTTGTTACTAAAAGGCTGCCCTCACCAGTGGCTAGCTTATGTCAAAGAAATTTTCCCCCGAGGACTACAAGAGGCATGATTGTTTCTAGGGGCCACGCTGACAAAGAAAAAAGAAAAATGGATGCTGGAGTTGACTTCGATGAATGAGTTTCTCAGCCCCTGAAGGGCTCTCAGTGCATCGAGCTTTTGTCGTTATTTCATTCCCTTCACATGGAATTTTTTTCCTCTTTTTATTGTGGCGCGTGAGGCGGGCTGTGGGGAAGATGGTGGGCTTAATGCTCAAAGTGCATTCAGTCCCATCCACCGACGCACCTCGCTGCGAGCAGCTTTCTGCGTGAATATGTGCGTATATTGTTCTCGGGGGGTTTGACCTTTTGCCTCGCGAGGACTCCGTCGGTTAAAAGGGACTTAGGGGTTCTTAATGTTTCCTCAAAGAGGGAGCCCTGTTTCCCCTCTCGCTTCCTTTTTTTTTTTTTTTTTTTTTTTGTGCGAGTGCTGTGAAGTGGCACATGAGTGTTGCTCCGTGATGGCAAGCCTGGGGCAAATCAGCCGTCGTGGCAGGGAAGGAGCTCCTACATAATCGCCTAGTGACTGAAAAGGAAGCTGAGTGAGAGATGAACTAATTCATATCAAAAGTTAAAGCTTGACTGAACTCACATGGCTAAAGTGGACTGGTTATAGAGAGTCGGTTTTCCTGGTCCTGGCTGTAGTGTCTTGAGTGTCAAAGTGTTTGACTGGGATGCCATGTACGAAGCTTATTTTAAAAAGTAACAATTTTATAAAGAAGAGCAAATATATCATCATTTTATTGTTTTTTTAAATGAAATCCTCCCTTTCTCTTTGCTTGCAGGTTATTTGAGGGGTCTTCTTCAAAGAAGATTGAGAAGCTGAAAACCCTGATGTGCTATTTTAAAAGTGTCACTGAGCAAAGTAGGTGATCAGATTAGATTTTTATTGAAAACATAGTGATTGTGTTGTTGTTAAGTAAAGATAAAGAGCAGACATTTACCTTTT
This sequence comes from Mugil cephalus, assembly GCF_022458985.1. Classification (NCBI taxonomy): domain Eukaryota; kingdom Metazoa; phylum Chordata; class Actinopteri; order Mugiliformes; family Mugilidae; genus Mugil; species Mugil cephalus. The sequence goes on along the minus strand of NC_061785.1, from coordinate 7,131,320 downwards.
TGTCTTTCAGTACCTACTGGACTTGTGACATTCACTCGAAGGCGTTTGGATAAACCACCAAATTGGAAAAGGTGCTTCAATTTATTACACAACAGTCAATAAATACATCGATCAGGCATAACATTGTGACCACTAAAAGGAGAAGCAAATAACGTCGAGCATCTTGAGACAATTCAGTGTGCTCTATGAAACGTTTGGACCTGGCATTTGCGTGGATGTTACATAGATGTGTAGCACCCACCTAGACCAGACCAGGCGCCCCCACCCCAAAAAGCAATGACACTCCTTGGTGGCTTCAGCCTAACGCAGACACACACACAGAAACACTTTAGGAACAACTAAAAAAAACATGAAAAAAAACACAAGGTGTTGACCTGGCCCCCAATGATCCACAGAGACCCCTCCCCTCAACCCATAGGGCCGAACCCCCCCCCCCCCCCCCCATTGTGTTACCAGACTCCACGGGACACCCTCAGAAGGTCCATGTTCATTCTCTGATTAGTCACAACTGTTGGAGGCACAAGGGAGACCTACACAATATTAGGAAGGTGGTCATAATGTTATGCCTGATCGGTATATATACATAATTTTAGTAGAAGAGGGATAGTATTGCTTCTTTTTATCAAAATGTCCTGAAATCTTTGTGTTGCAGCTCGCAGACTCTGCTGAAGAAGCTCCACATAACTTGTGAAGGGACCATTGAGGATGATGGTTATGGGATGCTTCAGGTACGACATCATTACACACCAATTATATCATAATTAAGAGAAACTTTACGTACTCGTGCTTTGCGCCTGAGAGATGGTCCTTCTTGTGCTCGGTATCCGTCCTCCTCCTCCTCCCCCCATGTTGTGCTCACATCATTCTGGAGTCTTCCACCCAGAATGCTTACTGCTGCTGAAAAGGCCTTTGAAGCACACGTCAGAGGGACTGTGCGCTGGGACTGGGGTCGAGGCCTCTGAGCCTCCCCCTGCTCTCCGCGTCGGCCCCCGCTTCCTGTGCACTGTCAGGACGGCCCGCTCTGGCTTTCACCTTTTGTTTGCCTCCAGTTGCCACGGACTGACAGCTGATGTGCACACATGACCAGCTCCGGGGTTCGCGTTGCAGCTCGGATTGATGGACGCCCTGCTGGGGGTGGGGGTGGGGGCGGGCGGCGGCGAGGTGCTGACAGCTTGTCAAAGCCGACTTTGGAGGCTGGCTCGCTGTCCCAGAGTTGAGTGACCAGTTTTGGGGGGAGATCTGCTCTCTCTCAGGCTGCTGCTCACCTCATCTTTGCGGCTTCTTGCCGGGGTTGTGATGGGTTCAGCCTGGGTTTGTCCATTGGCCAATGAGCAATAACTGTCAATCCTGAAATTACCAGGTTATTTATTCCACTTGGCTGCTTTCTGGATAAAACAATTGTCACGTCTGAGCTGAAACAATGAGGTGTGTATTTTCCTTTGAATCATAAAGAGGCTGAAATAATAAAAAAAAAAAAAATAGAATTCATTGGGCACTTTGCTATGACTGGAGGAGGATGTTTACTTTGGACTGCAGGACCACTCTCTTGATTTGATAGTTGCTACTGGCAGCCCCGCTCTTAAGTGCCGCTCCCGGGGGGCGCTCATTTTGGCATGGGGGGGACAGATGCCTGAGTAATGCCAGCACCTTAGGCCTCGTTCCCAATCAGCTTGTCAGGGATTCTGTCACAAATGGGATAAAAAGGGCAGAGACTGTTTCGTGAGGTGTTTGATAAATTCTTTTGTTTTATGGGAATATGTCCATATCTGAGACTAAAGTCGAGAGCTTGGTTCGGGTTCCATGATGTTTCCCTTATGATCTCTTGATTTTTTGCAGGTGGATTTTGCCAATCAGTTCGTGGGAGGAGGCGTCACCAGTTCTGGTCTCGTTCAAGAGGAAATCCGTTTCCTCATTAACCCCGAGCTAATAGTTTCTCGCCTCTTCACCGAAGCCCTGGATCATAACGAGTGTCTGATCATCACAGGTTAGTTATGACAAACTCTCCCTCACCTTGTGAATTTTCCCACTAAAGAAATCCTGCTGCTCAATTATTCAGGATTCAAATCCGCTAATCCTGATCAGTTTGATCAGGTTTATTTGTTTGTCCTACTGAAGAAACATTACATGCATTTCCAGTCTCACACACGCAGCGTGAAGCACCACTTCAATTTACCCCATTCTGACTCAGCAAGAGGCTGAAGTGTTGTTTGGAGCAATTGCTCTGTTTTCTGTATCTGTCCTTGTCACGTTTTTTATTTTTGATTGGCTGCAAAGAGTCAAGTCTGTATTTGGGGACAAGGCCGTCCTGATTGCGCCGTTGGGTGTTTCTTGTTGAGTAATCCCCATGACGATAATTCACAATTGAGTGTTTGCACCAAACAAGGCTGGGACCAGCCAGGAGACCCAGTAACAAGACCTAGACTAAAGGAGAGTCAGCAGGAGGCTGATGGCACCTGTTTTTTCTTTTTTTTTGTCCTTTTCTTTCTGTCTGTTTGTCTAGACTGTTGTAGGAGCTTGATTGTGTCTGATGAAGACAACCAGAGCTCCCCTAAAAGGCAGATTTAAATCATTCTGCAATAGTAAAACAAATGAAATCATTATGTGAAAGTTACAGCTATTGAGCCCACAGATAGAACATATAATAAACTTTAGCTGTTTTACTCAGTTGACAACAACTCAAATCCTATTTTTTGGCCTGTTTTTATAGTTTTTATGCTTAATTAATGGTGAAATCGCTTTTCATTACAAAATTATCCAAAATATGAGTGACATTAACCTGGTGACCCGAGGCTGTGTAAATACATTTCATAACGTGCCTCCCAGTGGCACAGAAAGTACACTGATCTGCCATAACAAAGATTTCAGGACATTTTGGTAGAAAGAACTAATGCTGTCCCTATTAAAATTATATTTATATATACCGATCAGGCATAACATTATGACCACCTTCCTAATATTGTGTAGGTCTCCCTTGTGTTTCATAAACAGTTGTGACTCATTAGAGAATTGACTCGAAGGTGTCCTGTGGTGGATGTTGTTAGAAGTGGGCTTTAGGTCCTATGGGTTGAGGGGAGGGGCTACTGTGGACCAGTCTTGTTCCAGTGCATCCCACAGATACTTCGGTTCAAGACAGAGTGAATTTGGAGACCAGGTCAACACCTTTCACTGATCTTCAAGTTTTTTTTTTCAGTCTTCCTACAGTATTTTTGTGTGTGTGACTGTGTCAGGCTGCATCCTGATGCTGGGGATGGCTGCTGCCATCAAGGAGTGTCATTATTATGGGGAGGGGGTATCTGGTCTAGGTGGGTACTACATGTCTAAGTAACATCCCCACGAATGAATACCAGGTCCAACAGAACAATGATTTGTCACAATATGGTCAATTTAATTTACTTCTCCTGTCAGTGGTTATAATGTTGTGGCTGATCTGTGTATCTGACGATATGTTTTAAAGACATATGTTAAACTGAAGTCCTTCTATTTCTATTCTAGATATCAGAAATGTACATATATCTATTAAATAAATATTCATTAGTATCAATTGTCCTATAACAGATGAACGGCTTTAGCATTGCACAACAAGTGAGTCCTTGGTACGAAGCGAAGGCACCAGAGACGCCATCTTCCCGGCGATGCCTCAGCATTAAGAGCTTCTCTCTTTGGCAGAGTCACCTTCAGATGTCTTGCTGGACGTCTCTGTCTCTCTCTTGCTCCTCCACTTAGGCCACTTAACTTTATTACTGGGGCCCAGAATTAATTATAGCTGGAAGACCTGCCCAAGACCTGCTCCGCTAATGGACTCTTCCATTCCATCATCTTTATTAAACCCCGCCTGTATCGCTCGCCCCTCCCTCCCCGCCCCCCAGCCCCTGTTGTAAAAGTCCAAGCTTTAGCTGTATTGTGGTTCCTGCGGTAAATCACACCCCACCCCTCCGTGATATGTTTTGGCATACAGTATGGGAAGCTAATGGATTTTACCCCTGCACTGAAATTTACAAAAGTGCCCAGGCCTAATTGAATTTTCCTTGATTGCTAGATATCTGGCTGCCATTGGAGCGGTCAAAGGTATAAATAGCATCAAGGGGAAGTCCTATGATTCAGTGATTGCTGCAGTGACCAGAAAATACTGCTTGCAGGCTGTAAGCAGAGGAGCTGCAACATGGCGGCATGGGGACATTTGATCTAGACTGTGATTATTACTTTTGACCAGAAGCATTTCTTTGTATATTTTCCCTTTTTTTTCTTTTTATCTTAAGATTAGCTCACATGCAGACCTTGAAAATAATACAGTAGTAAAACTTCTTCCCTTGTCCAGTTTTGCCTTGACACGGCAATGAGATACGCTCGTGACCTTTCAGGGTCTGGTCCACCACCAGTACGAGACGCATTGTTTTGACGTATTTACACATGAATGGAACAACCTTCAGGACATTGTGAATTATACCTGCTGATACAGACGGACACACCTTTCCCCGGGCCCAGATTGATCCGCTTCCCCACTACCAATGATTCTTAAATGACAAACGGGCTGCATAGAAATCAAAAGCATAATTAATTTTGTTCCTGGAGAATGTTGCTTTCAAATGCAAAAAATGTTTGATCTTAAGAGTTTGGTATTTATGGAGGACCAGTAAAGGGCAGATGTTTGCATAGTTAACACAAGGTCCGCTAGTGTGACAGTATCACAGTTCACACGTTTTTATCTATTTTATCGATTTTTATTATCATTTCAACGCTGATAATAGAATTTGTCCAATATTAAATACTGCTAGTAGCATCAGATGTGTAATGTAAGAACAAATATTCATTTATTTGTGACTTTTGTGCAGGTTTGATGTGTTTTTTCTTGTTCTTCTCGTCCCTTTTTCTCATCTATTTTCTTTTAATGTCTTCCTGGTGAAGTAGAGTAGCTCCTTCAGCGTCTTATTCAGGCACTTATTGTGCTTATTACCTAAAACAATTAAAGGGTGGCTGGTGATTAGTGAAATATCTGTCGAGTGGAGTGCACTCTGGAGACCCCCGCCCCTCCCCCTCCCTCCTCCCTTCCTGCTGTGTGGACCTCCTAATACCCGCTGACCAAGGTTCCACCACTAATCACTTGGTTTATTCATTCTGCAGCGTGAAGCATCTCTGCGAGTGCTCTCGACAGCCAGGTACTAATGAGCGCTAATGAAGGGGTAGTTAATTTGTCGCCGGCTCATTTGTTTGACTGTGCCGTTGCCTGTCCCGAAGTGTTCCCCTGTGGGGCCGGCGGCCAGTTCGCTGCTGCTGCTCACACTGCTTCGAGGGGTGGGGTAATAATTTGACCTTCCTCGAGCCAAGAGGCGGCTGCTACTGTTTTAGATCTGGTCACGCTCCCTGAAAGGTGTCATGTGTCTGACCCGTGTTTAGATAATTAATTGTAATTGTATTAAACTCGAGGTTCAGTCATATCGGAATTTTTTATCTCATTGTTTTTTGCTTTGAAGTTGAAACAGAATTTATGTGCATATTAACCTGCCTTTCAGTTTCTGAGATTTCTATTAGCGTCTGACTGAGGTGAATGTCTGTTTTTAGGAACGCAGCAGTACAGTAAGTACACAGGGTATTCGCAGACCTACCAGTGGAGCGGCAGCCACCAGGACACGACTCCGAGGTATTTATTACATGCTTTAACATATTTAATTAACTCCTTCATCACTCCCACTCAGTTGAGTCAGAACGGTGCGCCGCCGCCGCCTTGGGCTGATTGAATAATTGTGCCACTCTAACAGTTTGACGGATCGCCGTGGCTCTTTAGCATAGCCATTCATGGTCCCAGAGGATGAATCGTGCAGAGTTTGAAGATCCATTAAATTCTAATGATTACCTGACATTTCATCACGTCATATTTCTTTATTTGTCAAGCACGTCGATTTATTAATTACTAATTAATGGTAAACATTAAACTTCGGCGTGTTAGCATGTAATTGTAGTTAGACAGAGCTCAGAGCTGCTAGTGTGACTATAAACTGCAGCTTGTCACTAGCTGCATTTTCATTACAGTTTTTTGCAAAATAAAATTGATATTTCCGAAATTTTGATGAAGTACGTGTTTCCATTGAAAGGTGTTTCGCGAATGAGCTGTGACTCTCATAAAGTCTGGTCACACGATATCCCATTATTCTCTTAAATTCTCACGAGACTTCACTTTGTGAAAAATAGACTTCAACTGATCATCTCCAGTGACAACGCTGACGCACCCTAGTGAATGCAAAACCTCGTGAGAGTGTAAAAGTGTTTTAGCTTTAGATATTTGAGAGGTTTTTCCAAATGTAGGCGTTTCCATTATGATATTATTTTATTGCAATATTTGGGTTTTGCACACTTCTAGGGGTAATGGAAACACAGCAACTGTTCACTAAGGCAGTGAATTACAGATGGAAGTGCTTTCATAGTTTCCACTGTCAGATTTATTTATATTTATATTTTTAATCCATTTGATGCTATGCTATGCTATGGTATGCTATGCTAGCTTTGCGATGCTGTTCTCTTCTGTTCTGTTCTGTGCTGTGCTATTCTACGCTATTCTATGCTATGCTATGATATGCTTCTGTGTTTTTTTTCTATTCTAGATTAGAGATTAGATTAGAGTCTTTATTGTCATTGCGCGGTAGCATATAACAACATACATTGCACAACAAAACTGAGGTACAGCTCTCCCGTCAGTGCAAAAGATAAATATTCAATAAATAACTACACTAGACAAGGCATGTACAACAAACAAACTAAAAAGGAAACTATATACAAATTAGAATGTAAACAGGACTGTCTAATATTGCACTTGTTTGGGGAAAAGGAAAAAACTTATTGCACAGTCATTATTTTCATGAAAGTGAAACGTTGTGGCTCAAATGACACGATTGTGTCAGCTGTTTTTGTTCAGCATCTCTATTTTCTTCTATCCTACTCTACTTTCTCTCAGGTTTTATGTGTTTTACTCCTGTTTTCCAGGGATGGCTGGCAGAGAAGATGCACTGAGATTGTGGCCATCGATGCTCTGCAGTTCAGGAGCTTTCTTGAACAGTTTCACCCTGAGAGGATCAACCGAGAGCTGAACAAGGTTTTCTTTTACTCTGTGCTTCTTACTTGCTTTCTTTAGTTGTTTCTCAAGTCTTTATCTGTTAAGAGAAGATGAGAACTGAGTTGCGTGTTTTGCTCTCGTTCTTGACATCGGTTCAGATCATTTTTTAACGTGTTGTTATGGTTAGTTTGCACATATTTAATGATTTCAGTGTCAGTCCATTTGGTTGCTAATGGATGTCAGCTGATATGATGTTGACACGTGTTTACTCTTCTCAGAGTAAATATATGTGGTATTATTAAGTGTCATGCGTGTAATATGTCCTGATAAATTGTTGTATTTGCAGAAAATAAGCATAATCATATTCATTATTCTGTCCATTAGGCACAGACTGAATTTAATGAACATAATTGACCTTAGGGCAATAAATCACAGTTATTACATTTGCATTATAATATATAAATATATATATTGTTAAACTGGGGTGTTTCACTATGTGTGTTCTTCCCGGATTAGCCATGTCTATTTGTAATAGAAAATCAAGATGTTGATGTTGTCAAGTCTGCTGTCAGAAAGCACGGAGGTGTTTGACAGTTCTGACAAGGGTGTGAGGGATGCACGGACATGAAGATCAATCCTTGTTTTCGAATATTGTTCAGCTAACTGTCACATCTGCCCTTTCACAGGGAAGAATTTATGACTGGTCAGAGAGGGGATGGGCACCTACAATTCATTCTCACTATCCTCTTCATTTCCAGTGTGAAAATTAATGTCCAGAGCCCCCTTCGGATCTTTCATTTCACATGTCCTGCTCTTAGAAATTATTTCCAGTGGGACTTAAAGTGGTAGACTTTAAGAAATCAGCCCTGGTGGATTTGATGCTGTAGTTAATGTGATTTAAAACAAAAAGAAATGCAAACTAGTGTTATTTTAATGCAGAAGTCGGTTATTTAATTTGCCTTATTCCATCATCCTATGACCAACCATGATCAGATTTACAAAAAAAACTGTCTGATTAAGGTGGAGGTTGTTCAGTGCACCGCCTGCAGCTCTTCATCTAACAGCTCAATGTTTTTCTCTTAAAAAAAAAGACAAAAATCACTTGTTTTTGCATAAAGGGCAGAGACGTTGTGAATGCCGTTACCATTTCATAATAAAAGTCTTGTTTTAAATGGTGCAGCTGTAGGAAATGTCCAGCTTGCATTAGCAGCCATTGTTGAACCAACTAGTTATCATAAAACATCAGTTTATAAGACATAAAACATTTATTTATCCCATGTATGGGTATATATACCTTGTCATAGTAGTGCAGAATTAGGCACAAAACATATATATATACAAAAACCATGAAAGACGATATCAAATTTGAGAACAATGTGTAAAATATACAAGAATATAACAGCAGTCTGACAGTCGGTATATACAGGGTGGGCTAGGAATTAAAGAAATGTTTAAAAAAAATGTAGATATTAAATGTGGACAGTGAGGCAGTTAGTCATCACTCATATGCCTTCATATCCAGATATCTGCTTATAACAATTGCATTAGCAATCTAAGTTACCTAAGTTGGTGATTAACAGCCATTAATTTAAATGAATAAATATTTGGTATTATGGAGGGAAATATGCTGTATATGGTATTGCAATCCTTATGTGTTTATCCACTGATTGATGTAAAATGCAGTTACTACGTCGTGTTCCTCACTCTTGTTCTTCAGGCTTGGTTTTTATGTCAGATGTGACACTTGTCAAACCTGATTCAAGGTTTATGTTCCAGATGAGAAATATTCTTCTTATTATTTGAACGGTCTGCTTGACTTAACAACAAATGTTTTACAGTGTAATCATCTCCTGTTATGAATCTCAGTTATGTTTTCTTTATTTTTTTTATTTTGTCTTTACCTTTACCTAGGCGTACTGTGGCTTCGCTCGCCCGGAGGAACCAAGTCAAAACCTCGCAGCCGTGGCAACGGGGAACTGGGGCTGTGGCGTTTTTGGAGGTGACACGCGCCTCAAAGGTGAGCGGTGACGTCAGTAGATCTGTGCGAGGGGTGAAAGGCGCTCGGATCATCATGGCTGTTCTCTCGGCAGCCTAATTGGACTCTTATATCGGGGATATAACGGAATAAATTTCTGATTGAAAGGCTCCAGCAGATCAGCGTGGGCACCCATTTATCTTCCGGGGGAATCCGTTCATTTACTTAAGGTCTATTCGTCGCCTTCCTCCTATCGATCAAACGACAAAGTTAATATGTTTCATTAATAGTGAAATTGATCGCCTGCTCGGCTCCATCAATCTGTTACAGTTCTCCGTCCGTGTCTTGTATCACTGTCACTGAGGAGGGAGGTTTTTCCCCGTAGTGGCTCTGCTTCTCGCTTTCTGTCTGCTTGTGCTTACAAGCCATATATCCGCTCACATTTAATAGTTTGCTATATTAAGGTTTCTCCATAGGCACAATCACCTACTGTCTAGTTAATGACGTGCCTCCAGGGAAGAGCTTCGTAATTCTGTTTCTTTTTCCCCTCCTCGGTTTACTTTCTGTGGCCTTACATAGCTGCCTGATTTTAATTGCCAGACCCTTTTTTTTTTTTTATGTGAAGGAAGTGGTCGAAACAGCACGGGGGGGACAGAAACTGCTGAAATGTAGGGATATTCAGCTTAGCCCCTTTCTGAAAGTGTTGATTCAGTTTTGCTCATTAACTCGGCGATGTTTCAACCTCCGTTAATCAGCAGACATGTTTCCAGTCTCTTAAAATATTCACAGCTCTCCGGGGCCAGACCTGGCCCTGCCTCTGCAACTAATCCAGAGTTCTCAGCGGGGGTGAGACCTATTCCCCCGATTACTTACCTTTTACTGTACAGGCTGCGCGTTTGCCACTCAGTTTGAAAGGAGGACGCTGCCGGATTACCTCTCGGACGTCGATTTAATCCGAGAAAGAGAGAACGAGAATATGTTGATTCGTTCTTTCCACGTTGTGCGACTTGAAACTTGTTTGAGGGATTTAACGCAGCCCTTCTGTCCCCTCAAAGCTCTGCTCCAGATGCTGGCAGCTGCCGAGGCGGGCCGAGACGTAGCCTATTTCACTTTTGGTGACAAGCAGCTCATGACAGATGTCCACAAAATGCACTCTTTCCTGACAAGGAAGAAAGTCACTGTCGGTAAGGCGAGCGGCTGTGAGGCCTTTTCTTCATGTGCTTTCTCTGTTCACGTTTTAATCTTTATTTTTTGGCAAATTATGCAGCGCTATTAAACGGTCGTATCATATTGGTGCACCATGTTGACTCTACGTTATGCACGGCCTTCCTTGTCTTCGTCACAGGGGAGGTGTATGATCTCCTGGGGCTTTACTACAGCTCGGTGTGCAAGAGCTGCCTCGGCCGGCGCCCTGACGTCAGCCTCTACTCCTTCATCTACCAGCAGGTCAGCTCCTCCCTGGCGCCCGGTGTCTCCTAGCAGGGGTTCGGCCAGACAACACGCACCCACTGACTGCCATTAAGGTCAAGTGGCTCATGAGTCACCCTTTGCCTCATCCCTGGGAATCGGAACACTTAACCAATTAAAAGATTCGGACTTTATAATCATTATTATTATTTTTATTTGGTAGAAGATAGACCTAATGTGGTGTTGACCACATGCTGCAAATGAAAAATCTAGCATACAAATCCTCAAAAGCATCTGAAGTGTGTGGTGGCACTGCAGACCAGCCCTGTGTTCATTTGTGCCAGAGCCGGTAACGCGGCAGTAGATTGAGCTCCAGTGTGACGCGGGTTGTGATTTTAATGGTGAAGCAAAGGTTGCCATCCATCTTCCCAGTGTGTCATGTTGCCTTCTTTTTTTTTTTTTTACACCCACACATATCCAGCCTAATTGAATTGGCTGTCAGAAATCAAGTTAAAGGAAAAGAATAACAAGAATGGTGTTTGGAAAAGCTTGGAGCAGTCCCAGGAAAGTGGTTTGATTTAAAGAGCAGCCCGCCTCTCGGAGAAATAATCTCCGCATTTATTCGGTTACGTTTGTCGACTGAGGACGCTTGTTCTTTTCTCAATGTGATTGCACTGACCTTTATTCGCTTCGTTTATGTATTTTACAAGATGCTGATGTAAAATTCCATTTTTTTTTAATGGCTAAACTAGTGAGAAAAGGACATTTTCTGAGGTTTTGTTTTTCAGTGATTCCAAATAAAATCTGTTTTAATGAGAATCCGGTATTCAGATTTGTAATATCAAATTATTGTGCGGCACCCGGTTTCAGTGGAGCCACAAACGCCAGTCACACATCTCTGAGCAATCAGAACGATGGCTTCTCGTCTCGTGAACAACGTCCCATGGACTGTGCAGCCTTGCCACTTATCTTTCCCGGGCGCTGCCGCCTCACCCCTTCCCTCACAGTTTAATAAGGTCACACCTTTTCTATAAACTGTACATGACACCTCATTAAGTAGTCGGGCAGTGAGGGTCCAGTGTGAATAGTCTAAAAGCTTTTTTTTTTTTGGGCTTCAAGAAGGCAGACAATCCTCCGAGGTTAGATCTTAGATTAGGTTTTATACATTGTTAGGTAATAATGGCTTCACAAAGATTTTAGCAAATGGAAACTGTTGTGTTTCTGATGTTTTTCTCTTTTTGTTGTTGTCTACTTCTATGAGCTGTCATGTGTCAGTTTCCAGATTAACCAGTCGGCAGAACGTTATTGACTTCAGGTTTTTTGGGGGCGTGGGCGTCTCTGTCTGCCCTCGTGGAATCAGGACCTGGCGTAAGGGGGGGGTCTCACTTTGTAGCTTGCTGAGTTCAATAAAAAAGCCTTTGGTGGCATCTCTCTCCCAAAGGGATCCACCGCAGACACGCGGGGGGTTTGCTTCTGTACTGATCCCTCTGCTGTGAGCATCATGTGTGTTTCTGACCTTTAGGCTACCATCTGTCATCGCGTCAAGACCGTGCGCGGTGTTTAGTCTTTCTAAACACAATCACTGCAATGCACTGTTAAGCAGAGCGGTGACTGCAGATCTAATGACAGGACTGGATCAGTACCTTGTTTAGTTTCTGTGCATTCTGGTTGTCACTCGCTAACTTTGATCTAAACCACTGAATGTATATAAATGTGGAGGAATCCTGAAAAGCCATTTTTAATGTCAGTCAGAATCATAATCTTCATTGTCATTATACTAAAAGTATAAAACTTGTATAAAAATTGTAAAGAAAGCCATCCCGTGCAGAGATTTAAAAGAAGAGAATTGCTAATAAATAGACCGGTGTAAATGTGTACTGGTAATTTATAAATGTATAAATATGTGTGGATACATTTAGAGGTGAATGACTTCTACTAACTTCGGGTTCTGGTTCAAAACTGAGCCAAGTGGTGGCGCGAGAGAAAGGGTGAAGCAGGTGGGAGATGCCCAGAAAAACAGTTTAAACCTTCCACATCCTTAAATATACAAAAATCTAAACCTCGATCATTCGGACGGGTACGTTTTTATGAACCTCCTGTACGTTCGTCATAAATGGGGAAATTAGGAATAAATGTTTATTTGGATGGAGTGGGGTTAACTCACTTTTGGAGCCAGTCTCAAGCGGCCGTTTTGGGAGGAACTGCAGTTTTTGGATACTAATTCCACAGCCCTGGCGGAGACCTATACTGAAACATCTCAACAACTACTGGAAGATTTGCCGCGTTCAAGATCTCCAGAGGATGAATCCTGATGTGTTTGGTAATGTACCGACGTTTCTTCCAGCACCACCACACGGTTAAAGCTTCCTTTCAGTGAAATATCTTGAATATATATGTTACATAATACTTATTACAAGATGAATTGTGATGAAATTTAATAGACACACTGTAGTATTCTCTTTCTATCTCTGAAGATCCATTAACTATTCATACGCATGGCTTCCCTAACTGTCTCTGAGCAGCCACAGGAACCTATTAAAAATGGCGTTTAATATAATTAGCAAACAGTTATAGCTGCGGAAGGAGTTTCTGTTTCTGTCTCTGACTCATCCTGCACTCAAGGGAGTGTACTAATTTTACATCCAATCAATGCGATGATTCTTTCTTAATATTTCACGTCCCTCCCTCCACCTACGTCTTTAACTCACTTTTCCACTTTGGGCTCTCGGCAAATTTGTCTTTTCAGAACGGGAGTAGCTCTCAAGTTGGAAGCGTGTCCCGGTTTCCTGGACATTTTAACTTTTAAAAGGTGAATTTCGAGTGCCATACATATAACAACACCAGAGTAATGCCAGCTTTCCTTTACATCTTTCACTGAATTACCCATGGACCCCAGAGCACAAATAAAATGCATCAAACAATTCATCACCGGATTCTTTTTGAAGTCTGTCTCCAATCCAAGAAGTTCAGCTCTGTAGTACGGAGCCGCTGTGTTATAAATGGCGTGTACATTTAAATTAATCATGAGCTATTTACTTCATATTTCCTTGTCACTTTTGATCATTAGTGGAAGCTCCCTGCAGAGTTTGGAGGAGCAACGCAAGGTTCTCTTGGCCACGGATTAAAGGCGTTATCGGCTGAATATTGATGTGTTTGATGAAACCCTGGGAGCTGTGGCTTATATTTGTTTGGACTGAAGACGTAAGACAAAAATAGGATTCGTTGTCATGAGCGCTGTTTTGCTAATTATTCATACTTTGTCCTTTCTGCGATAAAATGCCTCGTGGAAAGAAAAAAAACATTGCACATGCACCTGAGGCGTCCGGGCTCTTGTGGGATGCAGATAATTCGCAGCTGATTCTAATGATGTATTATTACTATTTTACAGTATTGGTACTTATAGGGATGGTTAATGTGTAAATTAACCTCAAACTAGGGATTCATGCATCCTAATTTACCTCTATTGTAAATCTGCAGTGTCTCCACACTTTTGCTGAAGTCACCTGTCCAAAAGTTAAAATTAAATTTGAGATATCAAAGAGCTCGCCCTAATCTGATTAGAATACTTGTCTACTCTAATTAATTTATGCGCTGCGGTTTCCAAAAGGGATTTCTTAAGAAGTATTTTTGGCAAAACCCTCAGCACAGGTGTAGACACTTTAGACACAGAAAACAAAAAAAAAGCGTTGTCTGTGAGGCTGAGGTTAGGAAAAGCAGCCGTAGTGTGGAAACCCCGCTAATATTTGTTGAAACAGATTGCAGGCAATACAACATTATGCGCACGCCCGTTACTATTTTCTTCCTGCTACCATTAATTTTAATAAATTAACGGTAGCAGGCTCAGTAAACACTCATTTTCCTTTCGAGACAGGATGTTTGCCTTCCTCGTGCTCTTGAAATTTAAGCATTGCTCTTCTGTTAAATCGAATTTGTGCCACGGCCGATTTACAGATCTCTGCCCGTAAATGTCCTCGGCTCGTACTCCGAGCGGGGCTTGAACTTGGCGTGACCTAAATGTTTCACCGCTTCCTCCCCGTCCTTTGTGGCGCCTCGGCGGTGGCCGCTTATCGTTTGATGGTAATTTGCGTCTCATCCTCCGGCTCTGCACATGCTGAGATGGTTCCTCCTCCAAAGGCAGTTCCTTCACTTCTCCCAAAAAGAAAAAAGAAATGCTTGCATTGTCTTTTATTTGGGGTTAAATCGCCTGCAGTCCAGAATACTCTTTAAGTATGGGCTGCTTTAAAGGATGCGGAGGCGATGTATGAATCCATGACAACAGCAGTTATTTATCGGCGACAGCTTTCTATGGCCATTTTAGTTCAAATGTTTCCCCCCGCAATTGATCCCAAAGGAAAATCCATTTTTATGTGATAGCCGTGGCTTTTAACCAAACTGACTGCTCGCTCTGTAAGGTCAAGGATTGAGCGAGTGAAGTTATTTTTGCTCCTAGTGTTATTAGATTGCCTATCTATCACTGCGGCGTCATGTGATTGATACCGACTCAGCTTGAATGAAATATGGAGCGAGGCCGCTCTCTCCGCTCGCACGCCGGCGTCAGGAGTGTAGTCTGATTGCCGCGGCAACCGGCGTCGAAGCTCTTGAAGGATGTACGTGCGTGTAAGGCCTAGCTTATGTTGCATAATTTCTCATTTCTTCTCAATGGAAACCCAAATTCTAACTTTATTTTTCTTTACGGAATTTACAACCTCAGCAATAAACTGTCGGATGGGCAATCGCGGAAAGATGAGTGGCTCTAAGATTGTATGCAAAACTGTTAAATTAAGGCCACTCCGCATATTGCTGACCATGTGATACCGCATGAACTGTTCATTAGCTTTAATGCATGCGCGCTGATCTCGCTTTCGCCACGTATTAGGATCTCTAGACATCAAATTGAACTCTCCAAATGCGCCAGGTAGGAGCTAATAATTTTAGCGGTGTACGGCCGGATCGGTTTGCTTTCCAGAGTTTATGTGTTTTCCACCGAAGCGTCTCTTCAGGCATTTAATTGCACACTTGTTGCTCCTCTCACCCACGAGGTACATAACACCATCTGTTCCGTGTCCGCGCAACACCGATCATAATTTCCAAAAGAAAAAAGAAAAAATATTCCCTTCCCTGGCAAAGAATTTCAAAGTGATACTTATTAGAGACAATGAAACGCAGCATTTTATATTCGCTTTAAAACCATTTTAAATGTTATGTGCAAAGGAACATATTGATGGACGCGTATGTGGTGATTTTTAGGATACTTCGGGTTTGTTTCCACATCAGACAGATGTTTCTCTGTGGGTTTCAAAGCTGCCAGATGCTTCCCAAACATTTCAAAGGAGACATTTTACTGGTTTTTGGGCCTTGATCATTTTCAGGATATGATTAGTTTGCAACACATGGCGAAGAAGTCACGCAGCCGTTAGGGAGAAAACAAAGTACAGAGAGTAAGTTGGGTTATATTTTACTTTTTAGATTTAGTTAATTGATTAATTGACTCTAGAGTCTCAAGTGTGGGGATTTGTTGATCAGTTCATTTTATATTATTGTAAATTAAAGACGTTTTTGGGGTTTTTACTTTTTCCCTAGGGTTAGGGTCATAGGTTAGGGTTAGTCAAGCTACAATAAATACATTCTTTGTGTTTTTATTAGATGTCTGGCATTATACAGTGTCTGATCTAGTATTTCTGAAAAAAAAACACATTTTCTAGGTTTACCGATCCGGCATAACATTATGACCACCTTCCTAATATTGTGTAGGTCTCCCTTGTGCCTCTAAAACAGTTGTGACCCATTAGAGAATGGACATGGGCCTTCTGAGGGGGTCGAGTGCTGTCCTTAGTGGGTACTATGGGTTGTGTGGTGGGGGGCCTCTGTGGATCGTCCAACAGATACTTGACCATTTTGAAATCTAGTGAATTTGGAGGTCAGGTCAACACCTTGCCCTGTTCGTCATGTTTTTGGAGTTGCTGCCATCAAGGAGTGCCATTGCTAAGGGGTGGGGGTGTCTGGTCTGGTCTAGGTGGGAGCTACATGTCTAAGTATTATATATAAAGTATTCTCTTATCGTAAGTAGCATCCCCTCGAATGCCAGGTCCAAAGGTTCCCCAACAGAACATTTTACTGTCACATGATGATCGATGCCATTTACTTCTCCTGTCAGTGGTCATAAAGTTATGCCAGGCTGCTCTCGGGGGATATATACTCACATTGCATCCAATGAAACGCTTCCTTTTATTCCTTTGTTCGGCTGGACGAGGCCACCATGCGCTCTGAGAAGCAGCTAATCCACGAAAGAGAACGACGGCATCTTTTCTAAACACGTCAAAGCGCTTGATGTGTTGTTTTGTGCATGTATGTGAAGAGTCTGACAGCGGACCACGGGGAATAGAGCGACTTGAGGCGAGGGCCTGTCACGTGTCACAGGTTGACTGTGTGTGTGTGTGTGTGTGTGTCCGTCCATAGAGAGGAGGGAGCTGTCTGCGTGCGCTTTCAGTGCTTTTCAGAGGAGCGCTAGCAGAGTGACCCTCTAGGCTCTGCCATGCACCAGGCTTGTTATGGAGCTGTCACTGTTGCGGCGGCAGCACACAACGCAGAGATGCCTTTGCCGGAAGTTGAACGAGAAAGGCATAAATCACGATTACCCACAGCTAAATTACGAAACCACCCTTATTATGTGTAAGTTGATTCGCCGGTGAGGCTGTACAGGAGGCTGAGGACTTCCTGGTTAAAACGTGAGTCCCTGCTGGGCCTTTTTACCCAGCATTAATTGGATTTCTTCTGTGAAAGCCCTCCAGTGCTTAAAGAAACATCCTTTTTAATCAAAACATAAATGGGACACATTAATGTGATAGCAACTCTAATAAATCGGAGAGGAGGGGGGGTCGTGCATAGAAAGATTCTTTTATCTTTTGCACTCTAGTTCACGTTTTAGTCATGATTAAAGTCTTAAATTAGGTGCATTTACAAGTATATCCGGTTTGTTTTTATGCCGCCGCTTCAGTGACTGTATATAAAGATAGATGAACCATCCAAGAGCAGTTTCGAACCATGCGAACCGTGCTACTTTCACTGATGCCTCTGATTTGTTGAAGGACTGTCCATATGTGTGAAATGGTATTTTTTTTCTGTTAGTTGGAAAATGTCCCCTAATTAAATAAAAATGGCGCGTTAACAGACTCCTAATGTGATAAGAATTGGCTACGTCAGGCTAGCAAGGATGTGCATTAGGGGCAAACACTCACTTGAGCTCATGGACGATGACATGATTAGATTTTGTCGGACAAAGCTCAAAGGTTAACACCGGCGTGACCTCACAGAGCATGTTGTGGTCCGTCACTCATCAAATTATACCCTAATTATCCCTTCAAAATGTTTACAACACACAATATATTCTGATTAGACATAGTGGATTTACACTACGTTGGCTGAAAATATTTTTAATTTGCCTCCTCACTGGTTGGAGCAGCAGCCAGCGCCTGCCAGCTGAGACTTCAGAGTGAGTCCAGAGACTGAAAATGCTATATTGTTTGTCTCTGTGTTGGGTAATTGTAAACTACGGAGACAAAGCCTATTTGTCGTGTGCATCTGAGCTGTCTCGTCTCACCACTTTCCTTGACAAGTGTGGCTTGAGGGGCCATAAAGCGGCTCCGCTATCATCCCTCAACCCTGTCCTCTATTACATATGAACTAGTGGCTAAACTGACAGGCTTATTTACACCAGAACGTATGTAGCCTAAGTAACGCCATCGCTCCGTTGCCGAGCGCCGCTGGTTCACTAATGTGTCTCATTGACAAATTACTGAGAGTTAAAGGCACCAGAGATCGGGTGAAGAATCTTAATATCAATTCACCAGTCATTTGGTTTGGGCGCACTTCCTTTACGGATAAGTGGATTAGACCTTTTTCCCCCTCCTGCTGTTCAATTACCTGAGCAGCCATAAAAACTCGGAAGTTCTGTCTCCAGAGTGAGATATTGTCGCGCTGCTCGTCGCAATAAGAGCGAGATTTAGGATGAGTCCTTCCCATGTGACAGAGGCTCGGCAGAGGGATTCTCTCTGTCACCAGATATTGCGCTCCCCGGCCGCTCATTAAACAAGGAACCATTACTTTACAGCTCCAGCTTGCTTATCCCTCCTCCTCTTCCTCCTCCTCCTTCTTCATTTACCTCCACAGCCCAATGGAAGTAAATAAACACAAATGAGAATGTGCGATATTTGAACGAAGAATTAGCGAAGAGCTTCCACGGCGCATTACTTCACAGCTGTGTGGCCCTTAAAGTAGCTGATGTCTTATTTCTCATAACGCCTCTTAGTGATTGGATTAAGTTTATATCACAGGGGAACTCCCTTGAGAACGATGTGGCTTAATGCGTTCGTTGATCACGTCGTGCTCATTCCCCGTGGTGCTGTTTTCGTTTCAGCTGTCGCACGCTTCGCTAGCGTGGGAAGGTCAGTCACGGAACTCCTTTATTAATATTATGCCGGTTCGGGTTGTTGTGTACGGTGTCGATATTTAAAAGTGGCTTTTTGAAAAACGTTTGGAGGCTAAGTGAATGCTAGGCGCTAGGCCCAGAACATCCCACAGATGCTCGATTGGATCAAAATCTGGGGTATTTTGCAGACCAAGTGAACTTTTTTGTGTTCCTCAAACACAAACCGTTCTGGTAAAAAGAAGCCACTTCCATCGGGGAATACCATTCACATGATTAGTGCACATCATCTGCAACAAGATCAATCAGAACATTTCCCTAATGCATCACCCTGACTTTTGGCTTCCAGAGGTAAGTGAAGAACGTGATCTCGATTCTTCCATTGTTCCTTGGTCCTGTTCTGACCCTCCCATTGTACGTTAACCAATATTAACATTACAGTAGCTTGTCTTTGGACTTCTGGTCTTCATCTGGTTTGATTATGATCCAAGTTTTGTGTCCCACATTAAGTGGTTTTGGGCAATATAGCACCATGGCATTGGCAAAGTTCTGCAGGGAGACCGTGGGTTCTGCCGTTCGAGGAACATTTTGTAAGTTCAAACTTGTTTTTACCATCTGAGGAAAACTATTTTACATGCTTTCATTTCATTGTGTCTGGATTATTGTTGTAGCCTTTTTTTTTTTTACCTGTTTCAACAATAAATCAGTTTCATGACTTAAAATGGTCCAAACTTCAACCTCCCGACTTTTAACTAGGGCCAGGAAAAGGGATGATATCACACCAGGTTTAGTAGATCTTCACTGACTCCCGGTCTGTTTTAGGATCGATTTTAAGGTCTTACCGTTTGCTTTTAAAGCTTTTAAAGGCCGTGCCCTGGGCTTTATCACTGACCTTTTAGCACCATATGGACAAGGGGCATGTACCTAGAGATTCTTGGGCAGAGCTCGACTGTCTGTTCCAGGGGCTCGGCTGAAAACAAAAGGTGGCGGGGCGTTTGCAGTCGGGGACCCACAGCTGTGGAAGGACCTTCTAGATCATAGATCTTCCTCAGGGAGTCTGCAGAGATACTGCATAGAGGTTGAAAAATCTTTGATATATATGCTGATATATATTTATTTTTTAATTCCGCCCCTCAAATTTAAACTTCTTTAAATACACATTAACATGAATCCAACATATTTTAGTAAAGTGTTGAAGGATTGTTTAATACTGAATGCAAAATGATGATAGTAATGTATATCTATAAATAACACTAGGCCAAGTTTAATATAGAACACATATAGTATGTAGGGGGTCCCTACTTATGTTTGTGGGTCCTTGGCCTGAAAAACGTTGAAGAACCCTGTTCTAGAGGAACCCAGGTCAGCTGACTCTGTGATCTCTTTTAAATTGCTGTATTTTTGTGTATTTTATTTTATTTTATGCAGATTTTTGGGATTTTATGAAGCACTTTGTAATGTTTTTTGTTTTCTGTTTTTTTACACCTAAATGCCAGCATGGCTGTAAGACTTTTACTTTGAGCAGAAAAACTTTCCTCCAGTCCCTGTTGACGAAAGACCTAAAGCTCATCAGCGTCAAAATTGTCCTTTTTTTTTTTTTTTTTTCTTCCTCCAAACAAGTGAGCACACCTCAGTTCTCCCATCTGTTGAAGCGACTCTTCCTAATGGGTCACTGTAATTGGCAGGAGGTGAGCGCGCTGCTCCGTGACGACGCATGGTTCAGTTACTGGAGTCTTGAGAGCGATGGAGTTACCGGCAGCTGTGGGCTCGGGGGGGGGTGCTGCCCCCTGTTCGCCTCCTCTCCACCCCTCCACAGCTTTTTTCTCCACAGGGACAAAGCTGCTGGGACAAATGGCCACCTGGGAGCTGCGCACTTAATGAAGCACACTTTTTTTTTTCCTTTTTAAACTCCTCTTCCTCACAGTCTTTTTCCTAACCATCCCTCCATCTCACATCTGGCCTGGCGGGCCGAGCGGATCCGTCAGGGAGCTGTTAGAGAGTTGCCTTTTTTTCCGAACGGTGTCTCACATGACTAAAACCCGCGAAGCCCGCGTGCATCCGAAGCTCATGCCTTTTTATTTGCCCCCCCGTGACAGTCGAGCCATTTGCGGCCTGGTGGCGGTTTTCACTTGTCGAACGCTGTGAGATATCCCTCAGAGCTCATGGCCAAGCATTACGGAGATGGGGTTTGCGAGGAGCTCTCCTAATGAGTTCCTTCCATCTAACTTCCCCCCCCCCTCCCCCCTTGTCGCCTTGGATCCTTTCACAGTCGCCGCTTACGCAACCGGCTCTCACGCTGAATTGGGAGGCCATGCAGGCGGACGGCCCGTTGTTACTCCGATGTAGGGAGAGCATTTAAGCGTTTGTCTCTTCGCAAGGCTTTTGTGGATGATTGAGTCTACTCTTCAGACGATGGCCTGGCACAACCATTTACCTTCCACTGCCTGAGCCTGCATCCCCCCCCCCCTCTACATCCTTTTTGTTTATCTGCTCAAATCTATTAAGTGCACTCAATGGCTTCAGGCGTTTTTGTTGTTGTGAGCTGCACACTGTGCTTATGATAATGATTATGATGATTAAGGACGCTTGAGTTCTTTTTGTTTTTTTTCCCTCTCCTCCTCTCCACCGATCACGACTTTCTCCACTTTTCCTGGTCACACCCCGACCCTTTCGCTAACCGCTCCCCCTCTATTTCATTCAGAAAACCTCTTTCTCCGAGGCCGCTCAAATTAGCCGCGGCTGTTCGATGAGATCCTAGCTGACGCTGGACCTGTCGCAGGGCGGCTAGGCATAAATCACCCCCCCCCCCCCGAGCAGGAGCTGTGGCAGGGCCCCCCCCCTCCACCCCCCTACCCCTCGACACACATCCACCACCCGAGATTTACGCCGCACATCGAAGCGCGGCCTCGCAATCTGGACCCTCTCCGCCGGGTCATCTTCAAATTGGTTATTGATCTTCCAATTGCAGAATGAATCATGCGTTGCCAACACTGTTTAGGGACTACGTTTACAGTATAGCTGCGGCTCGTGTAGCTCGCCGGCTGATATGCAGCCCGGGGATGTATTATTGTTTAGAAACCCGCGAGCGCCTGCGCCGAAGAGGGGAGTAAATACGAAAAGAGATTAGAAGCAGTCAACCCTCAAGATGAATAGTTGTCACGTTGTCATGTGGCAGACCCTCATTAGAGCGTAGCACGTGAAGTTTGCCTTTAACTGTTGTGATATGCAACAGTGTGATTAAGTCACGTCAGTGTTTTCAAATGATAATATTGTTGCTGTCCCAGATGCTTCACATTCCTCCTAACTTCCTCTGACTCATTTCTTGGAGTATGAAGCAGAAGCGCACGGGAACTGAATTTCACCGTGAAGGCTTCTGTCAAAACAATATGAGCACTTGTGTCCACATCTATCTCAAATGGGACCGGTTCCATGGAAGGCGCTAGCTTCAGCTCCTCTGAGTATACCACACAGCCGGGTATCATCTAATGGGCCCTCACCTCTTTGCCTAATTAGGCTCTAAGATGGCGTGTAAGTGTAGCTCCCCCCTTCTCACCGCGGCCGGTTTCCTCATAAATGCCAGAACGGCCATTATCCGAATTTCTTTTGTGAGCGGAAACAGACAGCTAAAATACAGAGCCCGGCCTTAATTGAAAGATTGTGAGGAGTGGAAGGGGCGCTGCCTTAAATGTCAATATCCAAAGACAACGGTTCGTTTCTTTCCTTGTTCGGCTTTGAGAGGGAAAATGTCAGGCTCATTTTCATTTTCAAATAGGGCTTCATCAGTGCGCCGGGGGTCTCTGAATCATGTAACATGTAACATGTTTGCTGTAATTAATCGGCTGCTGTTTTTGATCCATGCGCACGTGTTCAGTTAGTCGTGAGAGCGGCTGTGCCGATGGGGTTTTTAAGAGCGTGCTCACCGGTCACTTGTTGAGACAGGATGCAAACTTTCCATCAAATAATCACTGATTAAAGATGCATGTGAGCGTCTTAAGGTTCAGACACCGCTTCTCATTTCTCTGTGCTCGTAGAGGAGATGCTGTGGCTGGACAGCTCTGCTCCGCCACCCCCACCCCCCCTCACCTGCTCCACTCTCCAGTCGATAGCAGCCAGCAGGTAAAGCTCCGACTCTGTCTGCAGTGTGGCAGACGCTTATTAGCAGTAATGTTCTCCCCGTCATCCATCTCCAGGTGGGCTTCCTCCATTGATCTCGACGCCAAGTCTTGTCACAAGCTGCTCCTCACGCAGGGAAAGCTCCGGTCGCCGCCAGCGCTGGCTCTCAATGACCCAGCTTAATGTTCTGTCAATAAACCCGTGGCTGGACCAGCCAGACTCGTGCGGTGTGAGGTGACCGGCACGGTGGCGTTTGGTGTTTTTTTTCCATACAGTGGCTATGAAAATAGAATAAAGAACCCATGATTATGAAGCTTGAGAACTAAAATATATAATTCACATCTAGTCTTTCTTTCTATTCTCATTCATTTAGTCAGCATATGTTTTAATACAGTGTTTTGGTGCAGTGGGGTTAGTTTTTTGTCGTCTGATGAGGCTTGAAACATGTCATCTATTCCTCCAGCTTCGTCTATTGCATCGTATTTAATGTTTTTGTCTTTGTCATTGACAACATACCAGTAATTTAACAAGGTACTTTAGGATCTTTGCCCAAAATATACCAGGTGACAGAATGTTCTTTATTAAATTATCCAATGAGAAAGAAAAATAAAATCACACACACAGATTCTACCAAACTTAATGCAAAAGGAGCATTTGAGGTCAGCTGGTGGAAGAAATATGTCCCAGACTAAATTCCCATATGTGAAGGAGGTAAAGCTGGCGGAGAGCCTTGGCACAGACAACTCAGACTAAAAGCCTCTCAGTGATGATAATGAATGATAATCAGTTTTTTTGTTTTGTTTTGTTTTTTTATAAAGAGTCTTTATTTGTACTTATCTTTCAGACATAAACTTGATTGAAGCTGAGCTGATTTTTTCCAGTCCCACTCGGGGAACTGGTAGGACTCACAAATGGAGACGCTGGTTCACATTTTTACATTTCCCTGCCTCCACCAAAAACAAATAAAGATGAGTGAACTAACTCGTTTGCTCTCATAAGGATATTGGAGCAATCATGGTAGGTACCCTTCCAGGCTACATCTCTTTGGTGGATTTTGGTAAAGTTGTTGGTGTCTTACAGCGTAGGTCTTCAACACGTGGTCAGCTTCAATCAAGTTTATGTCCTACAGATAAATGCAAATAGAAAATGATGCCTCATCACTGAGAGGCTTTTAGTCTGAGTCGTCTGTGCCAAGGCTCCCCGCCAGCTTTACCTCCTTCACATATGGGAATTTAGTCTGGGACATATTTCTTCCACCAGCTGACCTCAAATGCTCCTTTTGCATTAAGTTTTGTAGAATCTGGGTTTATTATTTTTGTTTCTCATGGGATACTTACTTTAATAAAGAACATATCACCCAAAAACAAACCAAAATCTTTGGTTGATTAGACTTTTTTATTTATTTATTTATTTTTTAATTTCCCCCCACAAATTTAAATTTCTTTAAATACGCACTAACATGAATTCAACGTATTTTAGTAAATTAGTAGATAAATGGAGGCAGAAGACGTTATCTTTCAGTCAACTCAACAGAGCACCGTTTGAAACGGAGCGGCACAAAAGACCTGTCAATCTGAGCTTCCTGTACACAATAGGCCCCGCCCCTATCGCTGCTGAGCCAATCACAAGGCCGCATTTTTATACACTGACTCCGTCAGGTTCCCCGCAATTGTCCGAGAGCCTATTCAGTCCCCAGGTGAAATCCAGAAGCACATTGCAATATTAGCAGAAGAGAAGCTAACAGTGCAGCTCGCTCCCATCAGCATCTATTCATCCAAGGTTAGATACGTTTGAAAATGTTCACAGGCCAGAGGAGCTGGGAAAAGTCACCTCTACGTTTCTGATGCACTGTCTTCCAGTTAAGCAATAATGTGGTAATGTGGTGTAATTTATATCCTAATGGGATGCAGCTAATCCATGCGCGTTTTTATTTTGAACAACAGCAAAGTTGGCAATGAATTCTGCCCCAGTGTAAAAAATACTTTAGGGTTTCCTTCACAAAGAAAAGAAACATGGATGTAAATCAAAATTTTATCTCATTCATTCTCTAGGAGCTGCCCTAACTTTTTCATTTAACCTGTAACAAATCAAAGCTTATCTTACCAAAAACCCAACAAATCTGTGCGAGTTAGTTTTTATGTCCCCATGGACACACAGATGTGGTTGACATGCTCACTCTTAGCTAACAGGCAGCACGTTTAATCGATTTAATCCAGATTTGATGGGCAGCGAGGACGGTCATAGTCGGCACCACGTTGGAAAAATGGAATTAGTCTTGGGTGCAGACAAAGAATTTAAACAAAGGTGTAATAAACGCTACAGTCAAAGACGAAGATATCGGTGTAAAATAGCTTAGCTAACCTGTAGACCTGTGCTCTTTAATGCAGATAAACTATATGCAAAGTTTAATCAAGTCAGTCCAGCAGAATCCGATCAGATAAAACACACATCCACCGAATACAGAGGATATGCAACATCATAGAACTGGTCATCTGTCTGTGTGTGACCACTTCCTGTTCTGTTTAATCCGCGTTATTTCTTTGAGGGATAATTTGCATCCCACGTTTAATTAGGCTGTAGCTCACGGGAGCTTGACTAAATGTTTAGTGCTCTTTGGGCAACTTGGTCGACCTGGTTCAGCGGTTTAACCAATGGAAGAATTAAATTTGAGTGGGTCCCCAAAGGCCGTACGAGATGCCGGTGGAAACGAGGCCATCTGTTGGGAGTGTGTTAGCGAAGAGGCTGTGGTGCTGAAAGCAGACAACCACGTGCAAATGAGCCCAGTTACACACAACTATAATGGAGCCTAATCACTTTGTTAGCTTAGTCTAAGGTTCGAAACCATGAATTAAAGTTAGCGGATTGATTTATTTTTTTTGTGTGTGTGTGTGTCATGTCCTACTCAGGCACAGTTACAAACTATCACATAAAGAGACTGATCTCTTCTTTGAGTTCCTTTCTGTGTAGATACTGCTGGACTTAGATAATCAAATAATATGCAGTAGTATTATGGCCACCTAGCTAATATTGTCTCCAAAACAGCTGTGACCCAACAGAGAATGGACATGGGTCTTCTGAGGGTGTCCTGTGGCAACAGGATGTTGTTAGTGGGGGGGTCTTTGGGTCCTGTGGGTTCATGGGAGGGGCCTCTGTGGATCATCCCACAGATACTTGATCAGTTTGGGATCTAGTGAATATCTGGAGGCCAGGTTTAGATGTTCCTAAACCGTTTTTGTGTGTGTCTGTGTCAGGCTGCATCCTGCTGGGGGTGGCCGCTGCCATGAAGGAGTGTCATTGCTATGGGGTGGGGGGTGCCCGGTCTGGTCTAGGTGATTGGTACATGTCTAAGTAAAATCCACATGCATGACTGCTCCAAAGGTTTTCCCAACAGAACGTTGAATTGTCACAAGGTCTTATTTCCTTCTTCTGTCAGTGGTTATAATGTTGTGGCTGATCGGTATATATTTCACTGTTTAAGTGATTTTAAGTAGTAATTTGCATCCCACAGTTGCAGGAAAATGAGAATCCATTTTAAATTAGAGCATTTGAATCAACATGAGTGGTTGTATTGACTGTGTTAATAGTAAATAATGTCCATTTCAGACACTCAGACAAATAAAAAAAATCACCAAAACAAGGACATTTTGCCAGACATTTCACAAAATCCACAAATTTATAACCAGAAACACTGAAACTGTAAGACGTAACACTTTTCTTTTTATTTATGCATATTCATTTTTGCAACATGACAGTTTTATTACAGCGTAATTCGGCGACATCTTCAAAAATAAATATTGCTATTGCCCAAAAAATAAATAAATTAGTTATTCATTTTGTTTGTTTTCAGAATGATGAATATAGAACTTTACACTTCACATGATTTGGTAAAACACTATAATCCCACGAGTCGAGTTGCACATCAATTACCATTCGACGACAATGTTACCGAGGACGAGTGTAACATGACTTCATGAGGCCACATACTCTGTTGTGGTACAATAGATACTGTATGATTGAAACAACAAATGGACCGATTAACACGTGACAAACATCACATTCTTTTAGATATATCAGCAGCTAGAAACACATCAAATATAATCTGAGGTAAAACATTGAACACTGAACATCTGGCAGGAGTTGAGGAAAAACTGTTTTGCATTAAATTATCTTAAGGCATTTTGTACTCCCTTTTAATAACATTTTCCTTTAACCATACGACATATTCACCTACACTAGGCTTATAAAAATACAGCTATGATGTTAGAACAAACATGCGTCTTTTTTTTTTGGATTTACCTTCACGGTTCACATTCACTTTGGCTGATGATGATGATGATGACGATGATGACGATGATACACAGATAACACAACATCTGGACACGGGATGACAAATGTCCTCGCAGTTCTCAATTCCGCCAAGGTTCGGCGGATTCGATTTGCTGCAACAAGACTCACATCACACAGCGCGGGCAGTGGGAATCTGAGTGACACAGCACACAATATATCAAAAATAGCAACTGTAGTGACATCTGTATCACGTAAGCATCTATCACCATGCGATCTAGAGAGCTGATTTGGTAAAATTGCACATATACCCTCACTGTACTTCCTACTGTGTTATTGCACGGAGTCTAAAACAATACATTTCTACCCTCATTCTACCTCTAAGGAGTGCACATACACATGTATATATTAACTATTGCTCTGGTATAGAACACATACAGTACGGCGAGACGACTTCAGATGTGCCACTGAAACCACGTCACATTTTTTATTTATTTTTTTTCCTCCCGCGCGGTTCTCTACAACAGTTATTCATTCGTATCGTTACAGAAATATCTTAAAGTGCCTGATCGGACAGACTTCACGCGACCTCTTTGGCAGACGCGTGGCGTCGCACGTAGAATAAATAGACTTATTTGGTAAAAAATAACACATTTAAATGGATTTTTTTAACTTTTTTTTTTTTTAGGTGGGAGTTAATGGTGCTCACAAAACGAGGTTCGGCGGGATCACATTTACAGGACGTCAGAGCTAAGTCACCTAAATATACTGCAGGTATTTTATTATTATTTGAAATTTGTTACTACTCTATGCGTGTGAGATATACATCCGGTTCATACAGTTCGGATTCCCTCTCTGCTGATGGAGGAGTCGAGCCTCGCATCAGCGCTACAAAGCGGACATGGCTTCAGTTTCCTAAAGGCAGCAGACTGATTGACGTCAGTCTGCCAAGTCATCTTTCAAGCCATCCTTTTCCCCACAAGGACCCAAAAGAAAACTTCTTTCATTCACATTTTCTATTTACATACTTCAGTTTTAAGGCGTTTTGTTTTGAAAGGAACGCTATTGCACAAACGACAAAACAAGACACGTGAAGGCGTCTCAACTACTAAAAACCTAAGAGTGTTTGGAGTGGAGCAGCTGAGTGGGCGTGCTCTCCCTGCCTCTCACTATGGCTTACTTCCCTGATTTATGAGGCTGGCCGGCTCCCTGGCTGCCATTAGCCGGTTTGGCGGCCGCGGCGCAGCATCTATTGCACAGGTCCCTGATTTCCAGCAGGCCCTCGTTGAGGGCTTTGACGAAGACGGCCGAGCTCGTCTCGGTGTTCTCCCAGAAACTGGACACGCAGAAGACGATGTGGTCGGACTGTGGGTTGTAGCAGGCGCCGTAGCCGTTGGGCACCACCGGCCCGTAGCAGCAGAACATTTCGACCGTGGTAGGAACCTGGAGGCATTTGAGAAGGGACGGTTTTTATTTTCCTCATTTGTTGATTCGCTTCTGGATCAACCAGCTTGTCCACAGATATCCAGGAATTAATAATAGGTAAATAACTGTTCAAAAGAGGCCAATGAGACTTTTTATTGATTGATATTTTTGTTAAGACTCCAATGAAGCAGAAAAGTTTCCACCTTTCCCACAAAGAGTTTAAGTCTCAGCATTATAAAAGCAAAATGTGCCATTTGTAAGAAAGAGCGTGCTGCAAGATAACGCTGTAATCAATTATTGCTGCACCTTAACTATTTAAGTAATTTTGCAGAAACACAACCCATTATTTCTTGAGATTAAACATCAAAATGTAAAACTGTCTTGCATCTAGAAATATAAAAACACAAGTGAAGTCTTTTCATGAAGCTTATTATGCAGCTGCATGAAGCGATGTTTATTTGTAAAAAGAAGAAGAAGAAGTAACTATTTTAAGTGCTGTCCAGAAAGCTACAGATGACCGCGGGGAAGTGAAGTGAATAAACGCACTGACGAGGCCAGTGGATTCTGCCGAGGCCTCCAATTAACAGCCCTCGAGCAGAAAACACCACCATCGTGAAATCTTTAATTAGTCTGACGCCTTTAGAAAACGTTTGTTTTGCTGCACGTGCACATTTTCAGTCTCAGTCTCTGTTTGAATAATTAAAGCAGAATTTAAATGATTCTCTTTTTTTTAAAACATTTTTCTTGGGTTTCTTTATCAACTATACAACTTCAAGCAAAAATTACTTGTGGTTTCCCTAAACCACAAAGCTGAAAAAAGTAAAACTTGCGCCTTCATTTCACCTGACTGGTTGAGAGGATGAACTGGTTACTGGCCAGATACGTCTCGTCGCAGAAGATCTCTGGCTTCTCCATCTTGAGCTCCTGTGCGATCCTCAGCAGCCCAAGGAGGTGATTGTCTATTGCCATTCCTGTGATTGCCTGAAACATGCATTTTTTTTTTCTCATTGGGAAACGCCATCATGTCACGTCAAAGGAGAGACTAAAAGTGGATAAATAGTTGCTAAAACATAACAAGGTTATGCTCTGTAGCTGTGAGTTACTGTCCCCTGACTGGCTCGCAGTTGTTGGATGCACTTTATTGATAAAACGTTAATAAATAAGAACGTATGTGATCCAGATCCCTTAAAAAAAGCCAAAATTCACATTCACTAGTGCAATAAATCACCTCAAGTGATGTCTCTTGAAGGAAAGGAGGGAATAAAAAGTTGTAAATCTCAATTTAGCTCAAAAAAACAAAAACAAAAAAAAAAAACAGCTACAACTGAAACAAAGTGCTGTACATGGATAAAATAAAAGCAGAAGACATAAAACTCACTTACTGCGATTGTATAATCTGTTTGGGCTTTAACCGCCTCCCTCAGACGACTCATCCTCTGTGAATCCTGTTAAAGAAGCAAAAAGAAAACAAGTGAATGTAGAAGAGAAGACACCAGCGCAGCCCAGACATGTTTCATGCGCCCATTAAATCTGCAGGGACATCATCTGTCTGGACTGGGAGACAGGGTCTGGTGTGCCGGGGCGGCCCGTCGCACCTGTTCTCATTTAAGCAGGCGTGATGAGCGGGTGACGCGGGGGCTTGTTAATTGGGGTTGAAGTGAGAAAAATGACTCACGGTGAAAGTTGCTCTCTCGTCTGCCACGGACTCCACGAAGGCCAGGGCCTCGGCCGTGGCCGAGCGGATGTTGTCCACCCGGCCTTGTCGAAAGCGCCGAATGGACGCGCTTTCGTACGTGGACACGAGCCTTCCAGTGCATCTGCGTACGCGGCAGAGATGGTGATTCATTTAATGACATGAGACCTTTCAGTTTATAGTGTATAGTGATATATACTTTACTTGTAAAATGCAAGTTGTAGGGCAACTTGGATGTAGGCATCTGGACTCATCCTGTGTTTTTTAATAAATTCTTTCCCATAAGCACTGAATTTGAATACGTCCATGTCGAGATTATCCACCAGCCTGAAGAGAAAAAAAATACCAATATATGAGATTGAATGTCTCTAGTAGCTGCTTGGTAACTGTTTAGTGTTGGTCTTGCCTCTGAAGTCTGTCTCCAGACGCTGTTAGGAGTCCCTGGATGTGTGGGTTGCATTTCCAGAGCAGCCTTCTCGGAGGAGGAATCTCTCTGAAGGTGGTCGACTTCGCCATCGTGGATCCTGCACTGTTCAGTAAAAAAAAAACTTCTTACACAGTTCCTCACGCTCGTTATGTTCATCTACACTGGGCTAACTCACATGTATTTCATCAGGTACTCAGAGCACTGGACCAGAACGATCCCCTCAAACGCCGAATGCTCGCACACCACTCCGCACACGCCGTCCATTCCTACCACAAACTGAGAGGCGGCGAGTCAACCGGTTGCTCGGGCTTTACATTAACGGACGGCTGTTAGCGCCTGCAGCGTGGTCCCACCTGCATTGACTTGTCATACCAGCGGTTTGCACCGTTCCTTTCGCGGCCGCCTCCGTGCAGCATCAGCAGGGCCCGGTTGGTGTCACTGGGCTGGAGGCCGCCGGGCTCGTCCAGACACACCACACACGCGCAGGTCTCGATCATGGCCAAGGAGTCCCTGTTGACTCGATCTGGACGAAGGGGAGGAAAGACGTTAACCCGGATTGTCTGGAACTGTTTGCGGTGGAAGGGGTTGAAAATGAAAAAGGCAGTCGCGCTGAGACCTTTCATGAGCGCATCCCTAGCTTGTGCCCATTCCGTCCTCCCGTCTGATGTCAGGATGCCAACCGGGGGCAGCCTCTCCTCGGCACTCTCTGACATTTTCACGATCTTCTCAAGCTGGGTGAAGATCTCCATCTCGTTGAGCTGCTTGTTGTTTGCAACGACGTCCAGCACGAAGAACTGGGGACGACAAACAAATCACCGTAATCCCCCGTTTCTAAAGAATCCCCTGAAAGATGATGATGAAGATGATGCAACTCTAGTAGTAGGAACACCATGCATTCGCCTGCTAATTGCGCTACGTAGCTGAGCTCATAGTTTCCCCTCGTACGAACGGTTGAGATATGAGGGATGTTATTGATAATGGCAGGAACTAAATATGGCAAGTTCTTCCCTCCTCTACTATTCTCGATTAAAAATGAGACTCAGGGAAGCTCTCAGATAAAGTGGCAGATTTAATCAGCAGTAATGAAGTTAACCGTCTGCTTCTCCATAGGGAAGAGCTCTTATCTGCTGCCTCCCAGAGCCATTTCCAGGTGAGAGCTCCTGCACATGATGGCAATGGAGATTACGTGGTTTGGTTGTTGCTTGTTTTCATATTCTGTCCGGTTTAAATATTCAAATAGATGCTTTAATATCGGCAGATAGCATTACACAGAAAGGCTACAGTGCTCACAGGCTGAACCTATGAAATGCAGCCATTCATACCTGGGCACTGCTCTTCTATCTCTGCAGAAGTTCAAATTCTAGTTGTAATCAGTCAAGTGATTATCCACCAACTCCTCTCGGAGAAGCCTTATTGTTTCTTCTGCCTGTAAATATGCTATATTTTATATCTTGCGCTATATTTTGCTTCGTATTGTTTTGTAACTTTATTGAATATATATATATATATATATATATATATATGTATATATATATATTTGATAGTAAAGATTATCCTCTAACTCATTTTAGTTCAGGGGCCCAATTTGCATAATAAGCTCCCAACTCCAGATTGTTCCTTTGTTTTAGTGCAAGTTTCAGTTAAGATGCACTTCTTCCTCCTCCTCCTCATTCTTTTCCTTTCACTCCTCATTCCCCATCTCCTCCTCCTCCTTCTACTCCTTCCTGTTCTTCCTGTTCTTTCCTGTTCTTTGTCATTCTTATCTTCCTCTTTCTCCTCTTTCTCTGCCTACTTCTCCACATCTTCTTTCCTCTCTTCCTCCTTCCTTCTTATTCTTCCCTCTTCTTCTCCTTGTCCTTCG
The DNA here is from genome assembly GCF_022458985.1 of Mugil cephalus. NCBI lineage: Eukaryota > Metazoa > Chordata > Actinopteri > Mugiliformes > Mugilidae > Mugil > Mugil cephalus. Next base: position 7,098,671 of record NC_061785.1, on the reverse strand, counting down.
CAAATTTATCCCCATGTTTTGACGGGGCAGTTTTTGGCCCCACACGTTTGACACCCCTTCTTTACCAGAGTGCCTCATGTGTTTGCAATGATGCATTTTACAGAATCTATTTTTTTTTTTCGGAAGCAATCCTTCCAGTCTTCGCTCACTGTTTCCCCTCACACAGGCAGGACTCTGTGTTCACTTAGAAGCGTGATGGAGTGTGACAAGCCTCCTCAAAGGCCGACGTCCTGACCTGGTTCTTGCACGCCACGATCATGTGCTCCGGCGCCGAGGGGGCTGCGCTCGCGCGGACCCTCAGCTCGTCCGTCTTTAACCCCGGGTAGCGGTAGGAGGTGAAGAGGCGATAGTACTGCTCCATGCACAGAGGGGTCCCGGCTAGCTGGCCCCGGGCAAAATCAACCGGCAGCGCTCGCCTGAGGGACGTTATTTACACACATCAGGACTCTCATGACTCATTATTACACGTGAAAGCCTGGCGAGCTTTTTTCGAGGCGGCAGGTAATCCATTAGAGGCCGAAACTTACGCGTCAATGAGAGCTTTGTACTCCAGCACTCCTCTGATGAGACGAGCAGCGAACCTTAAGAGAGTGAGAAGGTTGAAATTTAAACAAACCGGGTGCAGAGCTTGATGCGAAACACTGAGCGTACACGGCGGACCGGCTGGTGACTATAATTGGATGTACTCCCATCTCTCAAAGGACCAACAGTAATCGTATTATGGTAAATTACTAGGATACAGTGAGCAAGCTGCGCGTGTCTATTTGTGTGAAAGAGAGCCCGTCTGTATGTGTGAGTGGGCGGTGTGGGCAAATGGGGTAAACACAGCGCCTTGTCAGGTCTTATGGTGTATGTCATTTGTCTCGGGTGTTATTACGCTCAAAGCCAGATCAATACAAAGGAGGCAGCCGCAGAGCACCACACCCCCTAATTGAGGCCTGACCAGCGGTCTCTGCGGAGAGCTTGGCCCTGTCACTCCCAATCTAATAAGTGGCCGTGTCAGTGGATTACCAGCTGCTTGGGGTGCTCTGGAAATATTCAGTTAGGGCGCAGCGAGCTGACAAAAGCTAATGTTGAGTTACAGGGCTGGACGGGCCGGTGCAATGTCTGCGGGACCGCGGCTCATTTAATAACCAGCCAGAGATTCTCTGCGCGGCCGTAATTCAGATCTTAATCTGAGGCTGCTGAGAAGAAGAACATAAACGCTGTCAGCATCCGAAGAGCGGAGCGCGCGCACGTTACGTGGTTAGTGATGATGTGGCATTCATAGCATGGTGGATGTTTCACTGGGTGTACATTTGAGAGGGCACGTAGACACTTGAGGAGAAGCGTTAAACTGGCCCTATCAGGCAAATTAAAAAGTAAAAACCTGAGATGCAGCGTTATCGCGTCATGTTTAGAGTTCATTTTTCATGTGCATCTGTTGTGTTGTTGTACTTTTTAATTTGCAGATCTTCTACATTTCCCAGATTTGCTCCCAGTTTGTCAAAAAGCAGTGCAGCCTCTCAGCTCATGGGCCTTAAAGGTCAGTGTTGATAGAAAATTCTCCATTTAAGTCAATTTGTAGTGAATAAATGTCTCAAAATAATCTCAATATTTTCATTGCAGGTCAGACTAGGAGAGTAACTTGAAGTTCACACTGTGTATTCACATATTATTCATTCAAATCTGTCTTAAATTGGCAGCAAACTGTCAGATTTATTGATTAAAAAAGTGCACTCAGTGTATTCTGGTTTGTTTGAAGCCACTTCCTTGTATTCAGTTTGATTTTAATCAAGATAATCAAACGAAAATCTGACTTTTACATCATATTTGGCTGAAACATTTCCTGCAAACTGACTCAAAAGTGTATCTAACTAACTAGCAGAGATACAGTATTTTTCATTTTATCTTACTCTTTCTTCTCATTCCTCTTTTCATATGATTCTTTTTTCTGACTTTTTTGCCAGAATTTTATCTAAGAACCATCAACAACACCTCTGGTGCCACTGGTGGAGGGCAGACAAAGTTTACATATTTATAACAATAACATACATGTTTTTAGAGCCTTAAGCAACCAAACTCAAAAGCACGTACCTGAGGGGCTCTTTCTGATCTTTGAACATCTGTTTCGGGAACACCATGACAGGATTGGAGTTGACCGGCAGGGCCAGCCTGTTGTTGAGGTACATGTCCTCCAGCCAGTAGTCATAGATCTAAATGTAAACACATCAACACTTTTTGAGCAAAAATGTTGTTTTGTTGAGCATATTTAACTCAAGGTGGTACTTTCAGCCTCACTGGGAGCTGTGGGCAGTGGAAAAAAAAAAGAAATATTACAGAGTGTCACTGCCACATGAAAAAGGAGAGTGGGAGTGTGATAGATTTCACTTAGGTGGATGTACCGTGGTCTGAGGGGTCAGGATTGGAGAAGGACAAGCAAAGGCTCAAATGAATAAATATATATAAATGCTCTCTTTTATTTATGTGTTTCTTTTGTAATTCTAAAAACTACATGAAATAGTAAAGCAGATTTTGATTTCATTGCATAAACCACATATATGTGTGTGGGAAATTAATTGGACTCAGATTCTGCAGTAATTGTACTTTTCAAACTAATGCAGCAGATTTCTCCATTATCCATTAGATCTGAGCGTTTACCCAGTTGGTCGTCTTATCCCTCCGCTCCAACAGCTTCTTCTGGAGAACCTCCCCGACGCCACCCGGAGCCCCGAACTTCTCCACAGCGGCCTTCGTTTTCTTAAACTGCTCCTCCTTCACCAGGTGCCGGACGCACTTCAAGTAAGTGTCGAGGGTTTGTTTCAGCGGGGGCACGGGGACCTTCGGCAGCTCCTGATATCGTAAAAGCAACAGACTGGTAAAGAGACGTCAGGAGACATAAGGGACCACGGCATCTGTTCGACATTTTCTCCTCTGATTCGGTGTTCATTAGTTAAAGGGCTAATTCCCTCGCACGCATGCTTTCTTCATGCTTTTATCATTAGAGCCAGAGTTAATAATTCATCCTGAATGCTTGGAGGCCTATTCAAGAATACCCTCATGGGTACTGTTTATTTTTCAGGATGGAAAAGGCAAACTGATTATCTTTTCTGTCTGATGTTTGATCATTTGCATACTGGGTAAGCCAAGATGCCATATATAATATTGATAAGTGCAGCACCATTATGAAATAAGTCGTAGCCAAGTGTCCATGGGAGTGTTGAATGTGAGGAAATACAGGGAAAATAAGCACCAATCAAACCAAGACAAAATTATAATTTATAATGTGGCTGCTAGTTTAATTCAAACAGAAATATTCCATGTCTCTGTGTATCCCTGAAAAGTAAAAGGCCTACTGTCTAACTCTCGCCCCTAGCGGCCATTTAGTGAATCTGTCGCTGTCCGTGGTGCTGAAATCCACGGAAACAGACATCGCTGCGGATAAAGACTTCCCCAATAAAGTGGACGCACGGAATAACTGTCCGTGTAAACACTGTGAATAAGAAACGGGGACATGTTTTCTCACTTGGCTGCCTCGGTCTCTTTCAGTCTCCTTCTCCATGATTGGCATTTTTCAGTCCAGTTCGGAAATGTGTCAATCCAATGATGAGGGGTTCGAGTTCAGCCTTGTCCCTGGGTGGAGCACGTTAAGACATTTAAGAGAGAGACAGGAAATAAATAAAGTTGATTATCTATTGAGCATGTGTAGCAACAACATGTAGCAACAATGCCCGATTTGAATGTTAGTCACCAGGCTTCGGTTCTATTCTTGTCACTCTAATGAAAGTCGCTGCTTGTCTTTGAATTCCAGCTGCGCCCTCACCGCTGCAAAGAGATGCGCATATTGCAGACTCTTCTATCTCTATTCCTTTCCTTTTTTACTGAAATAAAACGAAAGTCCAACAAAATTAAAACTGTTCAATTTATTAATGCACTTTTCTTTTAAAAAAAAGTTCGCATTTTAAAGAAATTTGTGCCATTTTGTCGAATTGAATCTTTGGAGGCAAGTAGGTTTGAAGGAACTGTTTTAGAAAACTTTACCTTGAGAGCAGAGTGAACTTTAAAGTGGATCAAACTCTGTGCGCCAAAGAAGCTCATAAAGTTTTTTTCAATTCGCACAAAATCTTCCCTGTTGCTTCTTTTAAAAATAAATAATTGCCTTACCTGGTCGGTGCAGCCCTCGAAAAGTCGAAAAAGTTCAGATTGCTTCCCACGTCCAAGCCGCAAAGACCGATAGAAAGCTCCGCTTTGACGCGGAGCTGCTCCCCGGGTCCCCACGCCTCGCCATAAGGCTGTGGCTCCACATTAAAGCGCGCCTCGGAAAATATGCTGAAGGTGTTCGCGTTTACCTACCCCCTTGAGGCAAGAAACTCCTCCCATCGAAATCTATTCGCGGAACATATTATCTGACAGCTTGCTTCACCCCTCCCGCCCTCACCCGGTAATAATTTTAATCTATAAAACAGGGCAGAGAGTCGGGTTTAGACTTGACATTCAGAGCTTCTGTGACGGCACCGTGGATGAACACGGACGGTGACGCATTTGCTACTCAGACTTAAGTCCCAATTTTTTGGAAACTCTTTTTTTTTAGACAACATTACATGCTCCTGTCTATGTAAAATAAGTATGTTGCTTTTCTAAAACTTTGGTTTTCACATTGTGGCAATTCTTCTTCCCATACGTCTGTGCGCACTTGAAATCACTTTTATTTTTTCGCCCACAGTTTTTCATCTTTTTCCGTGCATTGAACTCTTAATTCAATTAAATTTAGTCTTTCTTGCCATGTAGTGCGGAATGCGCAATTTGAATATTTTTTTATCATCATATTTGCAACTTCCGCAACAACTTCATTGTTTTTTGTTTTTTGTTTTTTCGTTTAAAATAAAAATAAAATCACAGTTGTCACACAGGTCCAAACAGAGATTTATTAAAACCACAAATTGTTAAATGAATACACATTTGTTCATCTTTAAGGAGGCTGACTTCATTAGCTACTTCTTGACAAAAAAAATGTTCCACACGCACACGTACACGCGCGCTCCCAAATAACACACGTCGGCGCGCGCACACACACACACACACACACTCCGCAGAGGTCCACGTAATATTTTAACAATTTACATTGTGCATTTATCCACATATGTACAAAATCAATGTATCATAATGTACAATTAATTTAAAACGAATAAAAATAATAACAAACAGGCCCACTAGTTACGAAATCAAAAGTCACGAAATTTTAAACAGTGACAAAGAAAACGAGGCCTTTGATGTGCGAGTAAAAAAAAGTTTCCTCGGAGACTAAAAATATAGGCTATTTTGTGTAAGGGAGGAAAATGTGCTGTTAATAGTTGGTCCCATATAATCTTGTATGCACATTTATCTATTAATATCTTCTTTTATACATATATATATTTATATAATACTCAGTAATACACACAAATTCAACAGTAGCTGATAGATCTCGCACGAAACTCCAGTTATACGTCCATGACAAACGCTACACAGACTTGTTCGACACAATGAAATCACAACAAAAAAAGATGTTAAAAAAAGAAAAGAAAGAAAGAAAGAAACTTTGGAAAACGGGTCACACAATCATGATTTTGGTGATTGGGTGTTTTATATTGCACGTCGGTACTTACATAAAAGTTTAAATCACTGGTTTGTAACCTGCCTGCCTCGTCTCCGTGTCTTCCCCTGGGGAATGTTTTGGGTGGCGGTTCAGAGAGTGTCCGGTCTAAGTGCACTCCGGACCGGACGACTCTTCTGACAAGGACCGCTGTGCTCTGAAAGGGTCGAACCCGTTTTCATCTACTGGCAGGCAGTTCCCTGCTGAACTGTAGCCCTTCTTTTTAGCTCTCCTCTCCTCCATTTTTATGGTGTCATACAGCCCCTGCGGACCTTCCTCTAACAGGTTATCTCTCTCTGAGTGGGACGGTTTCATTTGGCACACGTTGCGCAGCAGCAGCAGTGCTGGTGCGTAAAGCACATTGACGAGACCCATGCCCAGGTTAAGTTGTACAAAACCGAGATGGTGCACAATCTGCCCGGCCACTATTGGACCCATGGCATACGCGACGGAGTAGGAAATATCTGCTATAGCGTAAACGCTACCGTAAACGGAAACATGACGCACGTCTACTAAAAACGCAAGTGTCGGCAGCAGGGCAGTGTCTACTAGAGCGATGCCAAAACAAATGCCGCACAACGGGGCGATAAGCTGTCCAAAAGTTTTGCATGCAGGGACTGTGCAGGAGCTCGCCCCTATGATAACCATACCCACAGCTCCGTAGAACCACTGCAAATGGGGATGCCGTGACGCCAGTTTCACTGTTATGTACACGCCGAAGACGTGGGGGAAGAATGCTGGTAGCCAGGTGAGTCCCATTTCCCACTGAGTGGAGTGCATGGTGGTCTCCATCCAGTTGGCTATGGTGGGCTCTAGGAAGGCGAGGGGGATGTTGCACACTGTCAGCGCCCCGGCCACCACGGCTATGTACGGGTCAATCATGAGTTTGTATATGGGGGTGCCGACTGGCATGTTCTCTCTAGTCCTGTTGGAAAACGGCTTGATCACGGCCAGGACCAGGACGCCGTCCACCAGGCAGATGCAGGCGAGCACGATGAAGGGCACTCTCTTGCCCGCGAACTCGTACAGGACGCCCCCGAAGGGAGGCGCCACCAGGCTCCCGAAAGAGATAAACGCCAGAGCGATGCCGAGAGCCCTGCTCCGCTCTGCCTCCTCCGTGTATTTGTCTGCGATCATCGCGATTCCAGAGGTGTCCGCGAATGCGGAGCCCAGGCCCTGCAAACTTCTGGCCATGAACAGCGTCGCATAATTCTCCCCAAAAGCAAATATGCAGGTGGACAGGAACATAACAGTCAGTCCAATTAAAAGTGGAATGTCGTATCCGACCCGGTCTATGAAAGTTCCAGACAGCGGGTTGACCAACAGCTGCAGGATGGCTTTAGACGCGAACAGTACTCCTATCTGGACATCTAAATTGTCCTTGTTGCTTTTGTCTTGGCTTGTGCTGTTTGCTGAAGAGTTTGGGTGCATCACTAAGTGGACGTGCTCTGACTGCTCACTCTCCAGATCAGCAAGATAGTCTGGAATAATTGGCACGATTACCATGTAGAGCATATTGTCCAAGAGCAGAGCCACGCAAACAATCACTAATATGATCCGTCTTTGCTGGTGAGGATCCCTTATCGCGGTGCCTAACTGCTTGGTTCTTTCGCCCATCTCGGACAGTTTTACTGCGGCTGATTTGGCCAGACCGGATGATCCTCCTTCTCCATCCATTTTGTGCTTTTTTTAAAAAAAAGATTTTCGATTGAGAATTGAAGTTGTGCTTCTCCCAGTCTGCTGCCGATCTTTTCAACACCTCGGATGACTCATTGGTGTTTTCTCTACATTGATGTAATGCTCTCCGTCCTCACCTCGCCTGTGCGTAAAGGGAGAGGCGCAGAGGAACTTGGCTGCTTCATCGGTGAAGATGGCTTTCCTCAGCTTCCTCAACTTGTCCTCGGCTCAGCCGCGTCCGATGATGTTTCATGATCTCCCGAGAAGTGACGTGGTGAACTCGTAGAATTTCTGCGGCTTGCAGAGATTTCGCTCACTATTCTTACATGGCAAAGTTTAGTTTGGAGAATTTTTGTTGCTTATTTGCGGCACATAGGGCGCTCAGGACTCCCTCATCTCTGCGTCCATGCCTCCTATCACCTGTGGCACTTTTGCGCTCTGCTCTGAAACCACGAGTGACTTCTTGGCCATGGGTGCACATTAACCCTCAGGTTCGGCGATATTTTAGTCCCTTTTTTTGTCTCCTCTTTTCACCAAGAGCTATGACGCATCACCAGCTTGCCCCCAAGCGGATCTTTTCGCCACTTGCCTCCTTTATGTTAATTTCCAACCATGGCAGCAATAACTTCAACCAATAAGAGCCGGCGAGCACAACAAGAGAGGGATGGAAAAAGGGAAAGAAAAAAAAGCCTTTCTTATATTTAATGTCCCGTGTGTGCCTCTTGACTTTGGTGCCATGGAAGAGTACAACGTGTCACATGTATTTATAAGACACGATAAAGCTTTTATAAATGAGATCTGCCCCTACAGTAATCTTAACAATAAATCTTAGGAAGACCAAAAACACCACAAAAATCAAATCACAGAATCTCAACAGAGCGTAGGAGACTGGGGAAGCCATACGGTGTTTGACCGTGCCAAAGAGTGCAACGTGTAGAATGGGCCAAGGAATGTAATGTGTAGTGTTGTGCCTAAAATAAATCAGCATAAGGAAAACTTTGGACAATTTTGCTGGGTATTTTTTGTGTTGGTGCTTTTACACCTGCACTTGCAGCCAGACACGCGTGCAAACCCTTCATACCAGTATGCGCAGAAAGGGACAAGGAAGCCACTATACAGAGTTTTTGGATTTTATTTATTCTTATTCTTATTTTTGAACTGTTAGTACCGCTTTGATAGAAATCCCTTAGCTGCTCGAGGAAAAGTGGAGTAATTAGTAGTAATTATTTTGAATTTCCAAAACGACAAGGCGCATGATCACAACGACCCGCTGCTGGACCTGAAGAGATTTCAGCACCACGAAGCAGCGGACAGCGTCACAGTTCAGACAAATTGTCACTTATTCTGTGACACACACATATTCTTGATTACCTCCTTATAGTGTAATTAAAACACACAAAATAGCATAGCAGCAAACGTTTGTATTTACTAGAAAGATAAGAAAAAGAAGCTCCTGTCGTGTATCTCGCAGTACAGATAATGTGCGGGTTCCTGTTACTTTAGACATCGGCGACACCCTGCGGTAAAAACGAGTAGGTGCAGGAGAACAAAAACCAAACTTATCCAAAAACGCTAAAGGACTTGTAGAGTTTCTTTAAAGCGTTTCATCCAAGTAGCGTCTTCACTTCTAACAGACTGGTGGGGGAGCTGGGGTCTTTGTAGAAACATCTGTAGGTGTTGCCCATCAGAAACTCACACATAGTGTCTGTGCTGTGACGAATGCACAGACGTGTGCACCGGGGAGACAAAACAAATCATCCAGAAGCAGCATGGCTCAACACAGGATATCTGTCTTGTCAGGAAACGATTTAGGAGTCCGCCTGTATCTGAAGGACCCCTTTGAAGACAACAGTGTCCCTATTTTAAATTAAGCCATGCACGTCAAACTGAGCCCTGAACAGAGAACATAAATTTACAGTATTACAGTATAATCTACCACCAGAGACAATTTGTATTGTTTTTGGCGCTATATAAATAAAATTGAATTGAATTTAATTGAATTGAATCGAATTGAATGGAGCAGTCTTGTTCAGTCAAATAATTATGACTCATGTAGTTAGAAAATTAAAAACAAAAAAAAACACACATTTTATTTATTTATTTATTAACCAGAGATCTTTGTGTTTGCCACTAGAGGGCAGTGAAGACTTACAGATGACAAAAAAGACGGGACTGGAACCTCAACATCTAGATCTATTAAAATGAACCAACCTAAGTTAATAACAAAAATAATTATATTTTATTTATTTATTTATTTTTGAAATTGTGCTAAAAAGTTTGATTGCATCTGTAAAGTTTGAGAGAGCACCATATTAACAAGCCTGTATCTTCATTTATGGTCAGCTAAAGATGTCAAACTCTTTTAGCCTTTTCAGAAATAAAATTTGATTAAAGTTTGGTTATTCAAAAAGATTTTATTTAAACAAACAAACAAAAAAAGTCAAGACAATCAAACCATGACACCTTTTACCTATTTAATCTATTTTCTCTAGTGAACTTGACTTGCCTCAGATGTTTCTGGATTTCAACACAGTGGATTGGACGACGTTATCAGCAGACAGTGCAGTGCGTTCAGTGGATTATCTGAAGCAATAACAGCAGCACGGATTAACACACCACATGAAATAACTAACCAATTTCACTAATGTGAGAGGCTTGGCACTGCATGCAGCAACCATTTACATAAATGCTTTTTGATATTGCCGGAGTTTTATTTTTTTTAAAAAACGCAGATGTCATGTCAGCGACCGTGCACTCGTGGGACTCCGTGGATAATCTCCGGCAACTCGCTCCGTGCAGATGCAGCAGCATTGGCATTAAACTCAACATCAAACTCCAGGTTGAATTAAGGATTTTAACATTTTCGCCTCTTATCTGGACACAGCGGGACAGAGATGTTTCCTGACAGAATAATCTGGAAATATGACACATCTCAATGACCTTACACACACGCAGTATTCTGTAACAAAGCAGCAAAGCCTCAGATCTTGTTTATTTATCACGGGACATGTCTCCTTCCTCCCCCTGGTATAATCTGACCTGTGGACTCCATTGTGTAATGATTAATGACGCATTTACTGTGACCTTTGTTTCGTGTCCCTGATGAGAGATTTTCACCTTTGAACTGGATTGTCTTTTACACAAGAAAACAGCACCAGTATTATTTAAGCATTGTTCAATTGAAGCATTCAGAACCACACTTGATGGGCCGGTACAGGGTTCTTCTGTTATTTCAGACGTCATACAAACAGTGCATTCCCTCAGACGATCTTAGTTACTCAGCAGCTGAACTTGCACACTCTAACAAACTGAACGCTTTTCAACCATAATCCCTATTTTAGGTGGCGTTATTGTTTAGGATTTATGGGTTATATCTCTATATTTGAGCTACACTGATCCACATCCATTCAACAAGCCTTCTCAGGGTGTCCCATAGGGTCTTGCACCAGGATGTTAGTAGTGCACATCCTGCAGAGTTAAAAGTACTTTGGGATCTGCTTGGAGTTTGGAGGTGATGTCAACCTTTAGGGCTATTTTTTTTCATGTTTTGGGCAGAGGTGCCAAGTCTGCAACAGTGTTTCAGTCCACATGCATGCCAGGTATCGCAAGAGTATAGCAAGATGGTCAAAGTTATTGAGTTCACCTGTCAGGGTTATAATATTGTGGCTGATCACTGTAGGGACTTACAAAGATATACACTCTGACGTGGCAGCTGGAGCCTCAGAAATGGTTCCTCTAAATATTCTTATTACTTTTATTTTGACAGTTTTACTGATAAACTTGCGCTGAAATGACTTGAGTTGGTGGGATGCACGGGGACACTCTGATGTTCCTGATGTCAGCTGCTGTTGTGTGGTGGGGTGTGGTGGGGTGTGGCGTTGCACCGTGGGAACTCGTCACCTCACTATTTCAGGATCCCACCCTGGCGTCCTGGTGCTCTTAAGGTCAGAATCTGGCTGTGATGGATTAAATCCCTCTGAACATGTCCCATGTGGGATCCCATGTGGCTTCTGTTTGTGCTGCATAATTTTTTTTTTATATATATCCAATGATCAGCCACAACATTAAAACCACCGACAATCCTTTTTTAGTATTATTATTATTATTTAAGTCAGCTGCCTGATCAGACTGTGTATCTGTGTAAGCTTCAACCAATCAGCCACAACATTATAACCACTGATAGATGAATTGAATATGTACCACCCACCTACCCTCCACCCCAGAAACTCACTCACACCAGTTGTGGAGGCACCAGGGAGACCCTTCTCCTCACATCGTGTGTGTGTCGTCTAAATTCTGACTGTGCCGAATAAAAAGCTTCTTGGTCAGATTACTTATTTGTGTGACAGCAAAGCTAAGTGAGGTTATATCTGTCTAAGACAAGCCGTCCCCATTCCTCCCACAAGCTTTTTTCTGTTGCTACTGCTTCTATCACTGGCTGAGACTAATTTAGATCACTAGTCCACGCACACACACACACACACACACACTCACACACGCTGTGTTGTAATCAGCCATGTGTCAAAGGGCTTCCAAGAATTCAAAGCTAATCTGTCGGGTTCTTCAGCGTTTCCCGAGAAAAGCCTTGACCGTGCCCGGTAGATGGGGAGCAGTGGAGTTTTGAGGAAGATTATTCTCAACATTTAATACTGCCTAATGAGCTAAGGAGTCGTCTGCGTAACACTTTTCCCGAGGCTTTCTGATTAGGGTATTAACTTTCTCCCCACTTCAACTTTCCTTCATAGTAATACACAACATTTACAAACTCAAATCAGAATGACAGTGCTAACATGCTAATGCTACGTGGGCCTGACGTTTCGGTTGGGGGTGTTAGCATGCTAGCATTTGTTAATTAGCATTAGTTCAGACAGCACGGGTGAAGTGAATGGGAATATTTTAGCAGTAATTGGGCTAATTAATGTGTTGAACTGGTGATGCTAATAAATAATTATCAGAAAGGATTAAAATAAAGGCTGGGTAGAACATGAACATCCATAAAATCTATAAAGACAGCGGTATATATTCGTTATGGGCTATGATTGTTTACCCAATAATTGTTAAAACATTTCTGCGTTAGACTGACTGATGCTAGCATCACTAGCTTAAAGGAAATCATGCTTTATAGTCTGTTTCCAGTGTTGCTTTGATTCTGGATGAGCAAAACCAACACTGAGTTTTGTCAAGTCTTCCATCTCTGCCTACGTATTATTAAAAACAAAGCCACTAAAGATGTAGCTGCTTCTGGCTAATTAATCATTTGCCTCATATCATATCAAGTAATTTCCCCATAAGAGAAACCATATCACTGCTGTGACTTCCTGTTAACGCTGTAGAGCAACAGTTAAACACTGCGTTTCACACATCTAATAGTCCACGGTGCTATTTCAGGACTCTGACACTGCGTGACTGTTCATTAGGTCTGACTCTTCCCCTGTTAAGACGCTGGCTGCCATTGACGGCGAAAGGATTTCACCTGCTGATGTTCTGGCCTGCTGGCAAGAGCATCACTCTCCGGGGTTACTGTGACACAGATTTTGTCTTGCTGCGGATTATTTCTGGAGTGGATACGTTTACTTGCTCGGAGACAACAGCGCTTCTCCGACACCGATGCTGTAACAGCTTTCATAAACGTGGCACCTTTGGAGTCTCTCTGAGTGGAAACGTCTCTTTATTTAAAATGCTAAAAAAAAAAAAATCAATAAAAAGTGCATTGGAGATGAATATGCCATAACCTTTTGCTGGTAATATTTAAACTACTGCTTATATTTATTTATCAGCGCATGCATTTAGATAATTAGCTACCTCCTTCACTTTGCCTCCGTGGTAACACAATTACGTAATGCAGCCATAGCACAGCAACTGCTTCTTTGCTAAATACAGAGGTTACATCACCTCAGCGTCAACGAATAAAACCCGAGAGATCATTCTGAACTTCAGGAAGCACAAAGCTGAACTCCCACACATCCTCACCAATGGAGGAGGCTGTGTGGATAAAGGTTCACGGCTTTAAGTTTCTGGGAACGCACAACTCTCCTGGTCAGCACAACCGTTGCTGTGTTATGAGAGTCGCTCCATGACACTGCAGACGCCCACTACCTCAGTCAACCTCCGTGTCCAAAAATAAGCTTTTTTAATTATGATCTGTGAATCAGATTGTTCGTGACTGCATCTTTTATTATATTGTTTTATGTATGTTTGTATTTAATTCTTCTTAAAAGCACCTCTATATTGGGTATTGTTAAAGTTTATTGTATTATGCACACAATGACAATGAAGTAGTTTCTTCTTTTTTTTTTTTTTCTATGAGTACACTAAAAAGAAACACAACTGATTAATCTGTTTAATGAATCCCATGTCGTGAAAGGGCGCCAGGTTCTTGCTCGCAGACGGAGATTTACAAACAGATGTACAGCAGAAGAGCAGCAACATCTGTGTTTATTGAGTGAGTGTTAGATGTGGACGGAGGAGCAAATAAAGTTAATGTTGAGATGGGTAAATTACCTGCAGCACAATTTACAGATTTACATGAATCCAGGGAAAAACACAATCCGAGTAAATGGTATGAAAATTATACAACTGTACAGGCACCTATGTGATTCAGGCATGTTTACTGTAGTACGTCAGGACGGGGAATGTATCACAAGAGCAGATGATGTCCTCTGAGTTTTTTTTTTGTCTTTACTTCTTCTTGATAACTGGTTCGACGATCTTCTGTCCGGTGAGGAAGTGCCAAACGCCGCCTCGGTAGAACTCATTTCCAAACGAGTAGAGGAGGGCGTTGAAGATGGGATTCGTCTTTGCAATGACCGGAAGCAGCTACAAGAGGAAGCAATTCCATCACTTTATTTGGTGTACTTAAAGGACAGAGGTGGGATTTATTGCGACTTTTTGTATAGTAACTGCCCACACAAGAACAAGGTGATATTCTGGTGATAAACTTCACACAAGGTAAGACACAAGAAGAAGTAAAGTCAAGAAGAAGTCTGACCGGAGCCAAGATGTTCATGCAAACTCTGAGAACTAGAGTAGGTCAAACCATGATGGAACTAGAGTTCTGTTTAGCTTTAGCAATGTGCTAACTTTCCCCAAAACTACAAAAGTAAGACCAAAGTTGCAATAAACTTCCAATTATTCTTTGGACTAAATAAAAAAACAATGACAAAATGGGCACTCACCATCCTCAGCTTTGGAGAGATGATCTTCACGTTCTCAAAGCAGGCGTAGATACACATGAGGACGTAGGGACCCCAGCACATCAGCATTACCCTCAGGGGCATGCTGGTGTTAAACTAGAAAATAAAAGTTCACTGTGTCACAGCTTCATAGTGGATTTTGACGATAGTAGCTGGTAAATATCTCTATATTTCACAATATAACAATGTTTAAATTTGTTTTGCATCAACCTGCAATGGTTTGTTTGCCATAACTTGTCAGAGAAAGCTGCATCAACCTGGAGTTGGTGTAAAGTTATGGATGTAACCCAGGTTGCCATGAATTCATCATCTCTGAATTTGGAATTAATTCCTTTTTTTGTTTGTTTTAGTGTGACCAGCAGAAAGATGAAGCCAAGGGTTTCTTGAGCTGCTTAGAATCTGAGCTCAAAGAGGTTGAGCGTGAGTAGAGCTGAAGTGGGCGGGAAGCTAGCAATATTTAACTTCCGATTAGTTATATTAAAATATACAACACGTAGTTGTTATAAATGGGAAAATAGCTATGAAGACCGTAAACATGTGTATGGAGGTTTATGGAGCACTTGGAACTAGCCTCAAATAGCCTTTTTTTTTTCACTTTCTGTTGTGTTACTTTGGTTTTAGAGGATTGTTTCTGAAAAAAGAGCAAATACAAAGGATGTTGTGCAATGTTGTGTAGCAGCTAAAGCCTTACCCTGTAGTTGTGAATCTTCTTGAAATGTTTGTTGATGGAATCATAACATGACAGCATGGTGATAGATGGGAACGTCAGGTAGACCACCACCAGTGTTAGCATGTAGGTGATGTAGTCCCTGTTAGGTGTGAAAAAAAAAAAAATCATTAATAGTTGTGAAAATGCAACATTTACCTGCTGTTGCTGAGAAAATCTCCTAGACACTTCGTAATATATTCAATAACGACAAACAGAAAATTTTCCCATGCTTGGATTTCAGCGGATTCCAGCGGTAGCATCATCCATACATTTATATAAGTCTACCTGTCCCCTCTGGTGTAGTCCAGAGTGCAGCATGTCCTCATAGGCTCAAAGTCATAGACGCCCCATCCCATGAGAGGAACAGCGGCCCAGAAGATAGAGAGAATCCAGATGATGCAGCTCATTGTCACGGCCGTGCTCCAGAAAAGCTTCTGTCCTACAGATCAAAGCCACATATAACAGAGTTTGAATGTAAGAACAGATTTGATTAAGCTTTATTACATATAAAACACCATAAACTGATAGAGTTGAGTGCAAAGTATTGCCCCACAATGCAAAATATTCTAAAAATTTAAAAATCTTTACCAACGCTATGACTTGACTTTTTTTTTTTTTTTACTGTACTCACTGGTGCAGTACTGGTGATATCTGTCCCAAGCGATTGCAGCCATGAAGCTGATGGAGGCCAGAACGGCGATCATCCCCTGGAAAGCGTGATAGGAGCAACCTTCCTGACCAAACGGCCAAACCCTAGAGTATATAACGAACCTCAGTCACACTCCACTATGCAGAAGAACGTTGGTTATAAGTAAAATAAAATAAAAAAAAAACATTGTTCTACTATGGCAGCAAAATGGTTTGGTTTCCTTGGCCCCCTTTAGTGGGTTAATACAGCCCTGTTGTTGAGAACAACTCAATGAACTACACTGGGTTCGCTGCTTATTAGCTACACCCAGCTACAATTAATACAGACTAATGCAGCGTAATCCTCCTTTCAATGGAAATACAGACGATTTGGAAAAGTTCTGCATAAAACACACAAACTTACACTGATAGAAATGAGCGGCCAAAAAAAATAAAATAAGTAAAAAACACTTTTTCTGTTTTCTCTGCTGTTCTCAAAAAAAAACTTCTTTCTCATGAGAAGACAGGTTAAAGAAAAGTCAATGAAGTTGTAAAGAAGGAACAATAGCGATTTTTGTTTTGTAACTTCCAGCAGATTTGCTTATGAAATGTTTCACAATGAATAAAGTGGATTGAGGAGATGATTGGATTACAGAAGTCAGAGGCTTATTTGTAATGTGCCGGATAACATAATACTGTACCTCTCTCTTTGTTTTTGGAGCTTGCTGAAGGATTTAGTAAAGAAACAAGTACATGTGTGATACTGTACCTGAGGTAGCTCGCATAGGCCGCTGTGAGTCCGTTAATATTCAAACTGATGTCGGCCAGGGCGAGGTTGAACACAAAAAAGTTGCTGGGATTTCGCATCTCCTTCACTCTGATGAAGGACACGATGCTGATGGCGTTGAGGAAGAACCCGAGCATCCCTGAAGAAGAAAACGAGAAAGGGCGTTTTTACCTTTGCAGGTGTCACGTTTAACCACTCTCTGGATGTGCCCCTGATTTTATCCTAAAGTATTTGACTTTAAATGTGCAAACATATTACATTTAAAACTGGAGCAAAGTTGGAACACACAACTGTTCATTTTTTTTAAAGAATTATGGTGTGAAAAGATACAAAATAAATGTATACATGGCAGCACAAGTTGGAAAACAGAGTGAACTATCCCTTTAATTCTTGCAGCTGTGTCTTTGTGTGGCTCTGTGCACTCACCCCCAACCAGAAGCGCCGTCCCGAATGTAAACATATCAAATTCCGTGAATCCCTCCGGTAACGTATACGCTGCCATGTTTGAAAATGCTCAAAATCAACTTTGCGCGAGTTAATTTGTTTTGTTTTGTTTTGTTTTTGCTGCGGCGTAACTAACGGCCAGTCTCCAGCAAAACGACTCCTTATAAAGGCTCTTTCACGTGAAAAAGCATAAAGACACTAATCTTTGTAAACCCCCCCTCCGCCTTTTGCAATCCCCCGAAGAATGTCCTAACGAGCAGACTCTCTGCGCGTTTGCGGAAAGTTTGCTGCTGCGCAACTTTCAGATCGAAGCGCGCAGAAAGTTTTAGGTGTTATTGTGAGTTTTAAAGCCAGCCTTCCTTCTGACAGTTCACTTAAATCAGGCGTTTCTTCGCTGGGGATAAGGGAAGCGAGTGGAAACATGGGAAATGGTGTCTTTTCACTCTATCGGACATTGATTTTTAAATGATCCCGTGTTGTTTAATCTTTTAGGCTGAGTCGGTCAATCCTGCAGCGGAACAAGGATCGTTCCCAGCGTTAACCCTTGAATATATTCATGACATTATGTGACATTTATTGCACGCATCTTCTTCTTCTTAGAGGACTCACTTCCGGATGTTTGCTCCGTTAAAAAAGGGGGGCATTGTTCCTCAACAGCAGTGTGTCAGTTAGAGGGCGCCCTATCAATACAGCGTTCTCATGTTAATTTCAGAGTTTAAAAACTTACTTAAATTAAAAAGAGGGGAAAAAATACGCCAAAAGTAAAAGGCACCATATAAATATCCTAAATTTTGCAAATTTGACTTTCAGTTATGTGTTTTTTATGGTACCTGCAGTATTTTTTTGTATGTGTATTGTTTTGAAATAAGAAACTTTATCCTTCAGGTTTTTTCTCAGCACAGTGACTTGGCACACAGCAGACTTCTTAACCTGCCGCGATAGAGCACAGGTGTATTATTGATTTCTGTGTTCCACTTAGCAGAGGTCTAATGTCATGGCTTAGTGACGCTTAATGGAACAGTGCCATCATTAATTCCTTGCTTTCCCTACTCTAGCAAATCTGCTGTGACAACACACACCAATCCGGCATAACATTATGTCCTCCTTCCTAATGTTGTGCAGGTCTCCCCTTTGTGCCTCCAAAACAGTTGTGACTCATCAGAAAATGGACACGGGCCTTCTGAGGGGTCTGGTAACAGAATGTTGTTAATGGGGCCGGGGGCACCTGGTCTGGTCTGGTCTTTTCTAGGTGGGAAAACATGTTAAAACAGAGTTGGTTTGGTTGGAACCAAACCAAACGTTTCCTGGATGAGTAGTATGTAGAATATTTCTCTACATTTCCTGCAGTCTGTGTTTTACCTATTTATCGTAACAAAGAGTTTCATTTGAGGCTTGTTTCTTTTTCCTTTTTTTTTTTTTTTTTTTTTTACTAAAAGAAGTTTTTTTTCAAAGTAAGCAATTAGATTAACATGTTTTCCCCATTTTTGCAAAGTATTTTTTTTGTACAATTCTTTTTTTTCCTTTTTTTTAGTTAGACAGTACAGATATGAACTAAGTGTGAACAATGTGTGTGTGCGTGTTACATTTTATGAATACATAAGATAAGATAAGATAAAATAAGAAAATATAAGATAAGAAATTCAACATGTTTACCATAATAATAATAAATAAACAAAACAGGCAAACATATGCAAAACAATTAATAATTATAGTGATAATAATCACTATAATGGAGGTGGATTTTTATGAGGTGTTTCAGGCCCCTGCCAACCCACTGGGAATCAGCCTAAGGTTTTGTGGCACAATTCAGACGTTTCAATTCCTCGGTTTAACTTCTTATGAATCCTGATGGTAAATTAGTGCATTAAACGAGCTTTAAGTAATAATTGTTACACCACTACAGCATTTGTCCAAAGTCAGCATCTTTACTAATCTCACTGGGAAAGTTTTAACATTTAAGAGTTAAGTTGGTGAATAACTACACAATGCATTATTTCCCATAAGCTGTTCTCAAGCCATTAAGATTTGACCCCAGTGGTTTTTAGAAGCGATCTGGGACTGGAGGGTCACCGGTTCGAGTCCCAGGACGAATGGCCAGGTCAAATGCAGAGAACAAAATTCTAAATTTCCCATCCAGTACAAGGCAATAAAGTAGCTTTTCTTTTAAGCCATTCCAAAAGGTCTGTTCAGTTGAGCCAGTCAGAGAATCAGGACTTTAGTTTTAGTTTATGTCTTGAATTGTTGAATCGAAATGACCCCGTCAAACGAGGACAGCAGTACCATGACCTTTCCCCCTCACGGCAGCCGGAACCTTTTAAAATGTAACATTTGGGCAGAGTCTGATTGCTGCACTAATCTGCAGAAAGATTACCACAAACTCATTAACTATGAAGTAATGATGTGTCCCAATGGACTTATAAAACCCCTTTCAGAAACAACCCATATTGTCTGAACTGAAAGCTCGGCGCACGGTCCAGTTACAGACTCCCTCGCAGTCAGAAGCGCTGATGCATCCGCTTCTCTGACACAGGTCAGAGGAGGTAAAATCCTTCAGAGGGCATCTGATTTAATCCCAATGAGAAACCAAAAGAGGTGTTCGGTAGAGGCCTGGGATAGGGACAGGGGCGGGGGAGAGGGGGGCAGTGGGAGGCAGTGTGACGCCATGCAGGAACATTAATGCAGCAAATTTCGCAAAAGATTCAGCGACACAATCTGTTAATCTACCGCGGCTCAGAGTGATGAAACAAGCCCGGGCGAATGCTGGGGTGAACGCAGCGCATTGATCAGCTTCTATAAATTGGAATCTACATAAAGCTGAGAGGGTTTACATTATCTCATCACGAGGCTTTTTCCACCGTGATTTTCTGAGTGAAAATAAAGCCCCCGGCTGCAACTGACCTGAATACCCTGGCTGTAATATATATATACATGTATTTACATATGCATGTTTGTTCTTCTGAAGTGCTTGCACATTTGCAGTTAAACATTAGTCCACTGGCAAATAGTTAATTACTCCGACGTAATCTGCTGGTTTTGCAATGAAACAAAGGTTTCCCTGTTGGGGCTGAATTCGTACCAACAGACTCTGAAGTCCGGGAGCGAGGTGAAGGAAACAAGAGGGTTTGTTTAGTCCTGTGAAGCAATAGAGAAATGAAAGGCAGTAAAGCAGATTATTTCACAGCCTATACAGACGGTACAAAAAAAACACTGGTGATAAAATGATGGTCAACACCTTGTGCTGTCTTTCATGATTTTCTTATTCTTTTTTTTTTTTTTTTTTTAGTTGTTCCTAAACTGTTTTTGTGTATGCGTCCATCATTGCCCTGGGGTGGGGGTCCCTGGTCTGGTCTAGATGGGTGCTACATGTCTAAGTAACATCCACACTAATACCAGGTCCATAAGTTTCCCAGCAGATCACTGAATTGTTACAAGATGGTTCAATGTTATTCACTTCTCCTGTCAGTGGTCATAATGTTGTGGCTGAAACACAAAAGTGAAATAATTCTGTTCCGCTCCACATTGTCCTGATGCCACTTACTCTTCCTTCTTAATTCATTCCTTTCATTTAGTGTGACGCAGAGAACATGTGGTTGGTTAAGAACACATTTTACTTCAGTATTTTGCTCATGCATCTAAAGTTTTACTTGCAACAGGTTATTTTAACACTTTAAAGTATCATAAACTGTTTGAGTTTTCTCCAAATGTGTGAACCTCCAATAATTCAACACGCACTTGACATTCGGTTCATATTTATTTATTGCAAATCGCCACCCAGCCCCTGATTACTCTCTGACAGCGATTCTACGGGGAGAAAGGATGTTTGGGGACAGATTCGTGTTTGGAGGTTTTCCTTTCTGGGACATCCCTCCCGAAAAGAAACCAAACAAGGATTTAATAATAAGGGACGAGGGGAGATGACTGGATTAAGGGATTTGAAATTTCGCCGGGCAGCCGCGTCTTTAAACCTCTGCACCTGTGAAAAACCCTGACAGACCGTGACAACACATCTGTCATCCGCCAAAGTGTGTCACAACTCACACATGTGGACAGTGTCTGCAGCAAATTCACCCACAATCTGACGCCAATGAAGGACTCGTTAAAAATGTTTTAGAAGATGAATTTAAACCCACTGATCACCTGGCTGGAGACACAACTGGAGGTTTGGAGCTGAAAACAACCGAGGCCACTGTGTTCCAACTATTCACTGCCATCTAGTGGTCATTTATTGCTACTTAAATAAATAAAACTGAAAGAAACGTATAAATTGTTTAAATTGTTCTTTAGCAAAACTCCCTGAACGAAGCCGATTTATAAATACTGCCAAATAATTTCACATTTTGCAAAAAATAATTCCAATATTCATGCTCCTTACGCGAGATTTAAGGACTCCGGTTTGTCCACCTACAGTCTCCTTTTAATGTTACACACGGTGTGCGTAATTATTAACTATCCAAAAAAAAAATATTGGAAAGTTGTTCCCCAGGGATGCAAGTGTAAACCATACAGCCTATCAGCATCCAGGAAGCCGTCGCCTAATCGTGTGAATGAAAATAACCCAAGTCCCTCTCTAATCCCTGCCTATCCTTTTTATCTCTGGATTCAGACCAGTCGGAGCAGTGTGGTGTGCTGTGCGTCTGCAAGCCACTACCATGCATCCAAAGTGGCGTTAGTCCGAGCAGTTGCGCCTATTCCTTTTTTTTTTTTTTTTTTTTGTAACTAAAACTGTAGTTTTAGTTGCATAGCGCTTAGTTGCTTATAGCTGCACCATGAGGCGACATTTTATTTCTGCTCTTTGTGTGGCGTTAGTTTTACTTCCTCTGATGAGCAGTTCGTGTCCTGTGCAGTGCAGTTGCTTCTTCCACAAATTAAGCGACGGCTCAAAAGCAAGGTACGGTAATCTGAAGTTGAATGGATTTGACTTGTCGGCAGAAATGTAGAAACTCCTTGCGTGTAAAATTGATTTCCATCACAGCTTTCCTCTCTTCTGTCACTGCATAGTGGAGGATTAACTTGGAGTTGCTCTTTAATCTCCTTTCCTTGTTACTGAACAATAGGTTACTACGTTTTACTCATGTAAACTCAGCTATTAGTTTTTAATTTAAATGTAAACGTGTTTGTTTTAATATTATATACGTTTTTAGAGTCACATGCACTGTAAAGGCAGCTTTAATATCAGTACAGTTAAATATGATATTATAAATTATATTTTTTTGTTTATTTTTGCAGGAGTGTGCTTTGCAATGATCCAGAAATCACTGTGGTTCCCCCAAACTTCCCCACGGACACATCAAAGCTGCGTATTGAGAAGACAGCAATCACAAGGATTTCCAGCGAGAACTTCCACTACCTCAACGGTCTGGAGTTTCTCTGGATGTCTTTCAATTCGCTCAATTCTTTGAACGTCGACAGCTTCCGGGGTCTCTATAACCTGGATGAGCTCAGGCTGGACGGCAACTCCCTCACCTCCTTCCCCTGGGAGTCTCTGAGCGACATGCCGAGCCTGAGGCTCCTGGACCTGCACAACAACAAGATCTCCACCATTCCGGCTGAAGCCAGCGCGTACATAAAGAACATCACCTATCTGGACTTATCCAGCAACAGCCTGACGACCGTTCCTGCCGAGGTTCTCACGATGTGGCTGAGTGTGAAGCCACCCCAGGACTCTGAGTCCTCCAAACTAATTCTCGGTGAGGATCAAGCTGTGACATTTTAGGACACTGGAAAGTTGTACACTGGCTTGCATGACACTGAGTAGCATTTAAAGCTGCGATGGGATTAGTCTAATTATAGTTATTGTGTGCAGTGTGACAAGTTGTAATTCTCTTTCTTTTAAATACAGGTTCCGAGTCTTAAAATGGTTCAGTGTAGCATCAGAGAAAACACTACACAAGCTCAATATCCAGTCCTTTCACTCACAGGACCTTTTCACCTTTCCTCTCTCAGGCCTACACGACAATCCATGGATGTGCGACTGCCGGCTGTACGATCTGGTCCAGTTTCAGAAATCCCCCTCGTCTTCCGTGGCCCTCGTGGACACCAGGCTGAGCTGTGCGGACCCGGAGAGCCTGTCGGGGGTTCTCTTCACCGAAGCCGAGCTGCAGAGGTGCCAGGGCCCCCGGGTCCACACGGCCGTGGCTCGTGTCCGGAGCTCGCTGGGCAACAACGTCCTCCTGCGCTGCGGCACAGTCGGGGTCCCCATCCCTGAGCTGTCCTGGAGCCGAGCTGATGGCAAGAAAATTAACGGCACCGGTGAGTTCTGCTCAATTAATACCAAATGTAGTTAGATTAAACCGTCGTCTATTTCAGTCAAGTGTCAGGGAGATTATTCTTTTTGTGTCAATCAGCTTATCTCTGTGGATTTTTTTTTGTTTTTTCAGTTCAGGAAGAGATCTCAAAGGAGGGCATCATTTGGTCGATTCTAAGCGTGTCTGCGGTCTCCTACCGAGATTCTGGGAAATACGTGTGCAAAGCGACCAACTTCGTGGGCACTGCGGACGCCATCATCTCCCTGGTGATCACAGACTCCATTCGGTCTGAGGAAGCAGGCGCCGGTGCCGCTGGTGGCGTTTCTAAGAAAACGAGAGGCAAGAAACCTGGTGGCATCGGAAGAGCGGCATACCAGGAGAAACTCATCGCCAGATACGTTCCTCCGCCTACCACCAAGGCTGCTCAGCCCATAATTGAACCTCTTAATGGCAAAGGTGTTACTGGGAAGTATGAGATAGAGAGCTACAGCATCTCTGATGGTGTGTCTCAGGCACGGGGAAAATCTTCGGACAATCCGAGTCCCATGGAGGTGGATGCTTTGAGTAACTTAGCAGCCAACGCTTCATCCTTGCAGCAAGCTCCTGAAAAAAGGGTGGTTCGTTCAGTGAAGGTCATCGGTGACACCGACCACACGGTCTCTCTGAACTGGCGAGCGCCAACAGCCACGAACGTAACAGAATTTAGCGTCCTGTACGCTGTATTCGGGGAGAGAGATATGCGTCGGATCAATGTGGGAGCCGGGAAAAACCGGATAACTGTTGACGGCCTCGTGCCAAAAACAAAGTACATTGCTTGTGTTTGCGTCAAAGGCCTGATCCCAAAAAAGGAGCAGTGTGTAATCTTCTCAACAGACGAGGCAGCCAGCGCCAGTGGCACTCAGAAGCTCATTAATGTGGTGGTGATAACGGTGGCGTGCGTGATCGCTGTCCCCCTGACACTGATCGTGTGCTGCGGGGCGCTAAAGAAACGCTGCCAAAAGCTGCTGAGGAGACAAACGAAGGAAATGCAGGACTCATATGTCACCTTTGAGACCCTGGGCCCTGGCGGAAAAGCCAAAGGCATGGAGAACGAGTATCTGACCAGGCTGACTCCAGACGAGTCCAACAGGCTGCTCTCGTCGAGGTCCAGTGTTGACTCGGAGGCCACAGCCAGGACTGAAGGGCCGCCGAACGAGTACTTCTGCTAAAACCAAACGTATGCCTCAGTTTCCAGAGGGTGCACTTTGTCTTCTAATGGCCTGCGATGTGTACAGATAAACCGCTGTGCTCAGAGACTCAAAAGACTGACATGATCTTCTTTTAGGGTTCTTCAGAGGACACTGATAGCTCTGCCAGCACCGGATGTATAAAATTATTTTACAGCCTTGTTGGAATAAAAACCACCTTTCATTTGGTGGATAGCAAAAAAAAAAGGGAAACAGTTTTAATATTTACATGTGGTGTAAATGTGTAAAAAATATATATCTTTTTTTGTATTCATCTTGCACTTTTTAAGATGATGCTTTGCTGAGAAAAAAAAAAGATGTCTCGATGCCCTAAACTCTCTTAAAACCAGTTTTATTTAGTTCCAATCCAAGATGTAACCTCTTAATCGTGTAAACACTTTACTTAGAGACAGAAAGTATTTAAAGGACTGCAATATATTTAGTATGTCAGTACAATGTTAACGTGCCAGGTTGACTGTTAAACCTAAACCTAATCTACAGTACATTTTATAATGTGTGTATATATATATATATGTAACCTGAAATATATGTGTATGTATGAAGCTACTGTTATAAAATAAATATTTTTTATATTCAAACTATTTTTTCTTACATTTCAGAATATTTACTTTCTAATAGATCAGTATTTAGTTTGACTGACAAAAAAAAATTGTCGTGTTTTCAAAAAAATCAAAAAATGCATTAGCTTTAGCGCAGCCATGCTAATTTGGGGCAGGTGACTTATGCTAGCATCAAAAGTAGCACCTTGTTTTGTAAAACCTTTTTTCGCATTAGTCAATGACTGAGCTGAATTAGGATAGATTACATGATGAAAATACACTTTTCTCTTTTAAATCATAATTTAGAGTGTCTGCAAACTAGCTAGATTTAACTTATACCCATTATTAGCTATGTTAGCCAAGCTAGCAGCATGGCTAAGTCAACCATTTTGCTGAAGTATCTCAGTAACTGAACTGCAAAAAATAAAATAAAATAAGATCGTGCACAGGATGAATGCTAAGGATGGTGAGAATGGTTCTATTGATTCATCTAGAGGCAACATGACACATAAATGACACATTTAGTCCCTGGAATACACACAAATATTTCCATAAATAAAAAATAAACCTGAGAAAACTGTATGTGAAATTTAGCATTTATCTCCGGTTGACGTGTTTGGAATGCTAACAAACTTGCAAATGTGTATATTCAGTATGTCCTTAATTTCAAATTTATCCGGTAACAGACACTGACGCAGTGAGGGATCATCTCCTTAAGGTTTCTGCCCGTTAAATTAGAACGAACGCACATGTGTGAAATGTTTGTACCCTTCATGAAAATCATTAAAGACTGAAACTCCAGCGCTGTAGATGTTTCACACTTGCTTTACGTGCTGATTCGGCCTTTAACAACCTGAGAGACAACCAGTGTTTAGATTATTGAGGGCAGATTACAGTCCTCTCCAGACATCTGTCTCTGTCTCTCTGCCGCCCCCTCCCTCCCACCTCAGCGCTGCTAAGCCTGACATCCCACATGACACAGATGGGCCTCATGTCTTGCTTTGGTGAGGGACAAATAAATGTAATTAGTCTGATACAAAGCCTTTGTGGTACACTTCTGAAAGAAGAACTCCAGCACAATAAAACTTCACGTCATCTCTTGTCTAGAGATTTGTGAATACGAAACGATAAAGTCAAGTTCTTTTAAAATGACTATGCTTTCTGGTCAAAGTGGACCACTACTATTAATACACCTTTCCTGTGTCTCACATGTCATTAAGTGTTACGTCAAGGAAGATTAAGGTAATAGGCTTTGTTCTGTGCAGCTCATGAGCGTGTCCTGCCCTCGCAGGCCTGTTTCACAAGCTCGTCCAGGAACATGGACGCCTTTCATGTCGCATTACATATCGCTTTGGTGTTTTATCTCATCACACCTGGATCGTCAGCTTGTCTCTTTGGTTGCACCTGCACAGATGATAACCTGGGGAGGTGAGTGACCACTGAAACTAGAGAAATACATATTGAATGCTGCTAATAGCCAGTTGTGTCTGAAATGCTGTACTACATACAATAGCTATGTGTGTCAGATAAAATACGCAAAACATTTCTCATCTACCATTCCAGGTCTTTAATATGTATGGGAACCTCCATGGGACAAATCCCAGAGGACATCCCAAATGACTTCACTAGAATCCGAATTGAAAACTGCCACCTGACAGAGTTGCCTCCAGGATCTTTCTCTCGAGTTAGTGCCTTGGAGTTCCTCTGGCTGAATTTCAATGAGATCACCCTGATGAATATCAAGAGCCTGGACGGGCTCGCCAACCTCACAGAGCTGAGGCTGCAAGGGAACAAGCTGACGTCGGTGCCGTGGACAGCGTTTCAGGACACTCCGAAACTCAAGATTTTGGACCTGAAGCGCAATCGGCTGGACGTGCTGCCAGAACACGCTCTGAGGCACTTGCCTGCGCTGACCTATTTAGATTTATCGTTCAATCAGCTTAGTGTCATATCAAAAGACGTCTTCATTAACTGGCCTCTTTACCAAAAAGCAGAGAGAGCGTGGGGGAAAGAGGGCCTGGTGTCCAACGTGGTTCTGGGGCTGCATGACAACCCCTGGTTGTGCGACTGCCGCCTCAAAGGCTTTGTTGAATTCATCAGGGCGGTCAGCCCTCCCATCATTCTCATGAACTCTTATCTGATGTGCTCAGGCCCCGCCTCCAGAGCGGACAAGTTTTTCCATGACATCCAGTTAAAAACGTGCATGAAGCCGGTGGCCTCTGCCCCAGAGAATAACATCACTTTACCTCTTCAGGCAAATGCAACGCTGACATGCTTAGTCAAGGCTCGACCGGACCCGACCATCCAGTGGATGTACAGTCTGAAGATTATAAGAGGATTTGCTGGTAAGATTTTTTTTTTTTTTTTTATCAGTACCATCCATTAAAATGTTATCAACCTGCTGTGGGAGCACTTAGTGGGGGATACCTTAAACATTAATGCTGCATCTACTTTGTGAAAATATACAGAAACAATACCATGCAGGGTTCGCCTTAGCAAATGAAAAGAGGTCACTGAGCTAAGCGGTGTTCATTCTGTTGTTGCAGTTAAGGAGACTCACATAGATGAGGAGACCGTCACTTCCCAGCTCCTGATTCCCTCCATTCACCTGGCGGACAGAGGACTCTACACTTGCACGGCCAACAACTTCATTGGCAACTCCTCCGTCGGCATTATGCTCAGCATCATCCCCCCCAACGCCTCCAACCCTCTCCCTCCGCCCGTCCCCATGCTGTCATCGGACGAGAACCCCCACATCGACATCCGCATCGCCAAGCAGACAGTTTACGGCATCACCCTCGAGTGGCACGCGGCCACGGACAACCCTGGGGAAACCTGGTTCACCATCCACTTTGGCAAATACGACTCCCCCAAGAAGGAGATGATTTACATCGGCCCGGGCATCAACAGCTACTCAGTGAGCGATCTGCTTCCCGTCACCAAATACGAGGTGTGCTTGAGCCTGAAGAACCACCCGCCGAGGGAAGGCCAGTGCATCGTGTTCGTGACGGGAAGCGACATTAGTGAGATGGAGCAAAGAGAGAGGCTCATCCACATTGTAGTCATCGTGTGCGCCATGGTGCTGGCCGTGCCGGCCGGCATGTACGCCTGCACCACGGAGGCCAGGTTCAGTTGCGTGGACCGCTGCGTGGACCTGTGGAAGAAACGGAGGATGCACGAAGAGAACCTGCCGGGGACGGAGAGGCAGGGCACCTTCGACAGCCTGCAGGCGGCCAGCGACGAAAACCTGTGTCGGGACTCAGGGGAAACTCAGAAAAGGAGGCGGAAGTCTGAGGATAGGTGCAAAGGAGGAAGTGCAGCTTACATGTACTAGGCTTGAAGTCTAGAATCGCAGGGTCATGTGTGCATGTATGTAAATGGCAGTTATTAGTGACGCTCCAGTTTGTGCCTTTCATGGATTCACATTTACATTACAGGAGTTACGCCTCGTTTTCACAGTAAAAATAAATATGTGATCTTTGAAAAAATATCCAAGAAGATCCTTTAAGTGAAGCTACAAGGTTATATCCGCAATCCATTAAACAATATAGTGTGCCACAAAATAGAGGGGATTGAATGTATGATGTTCTTATGCAAAGTCAGTGTATTACCTTGGACAGGGTCGGCAGCAATATGCATTTTAGCAACTGAAAATACCACCGAAAGCGAGGCCCGAAAATATATGTAATCTCAGTTTAAGGGTTATGCAATACACTTAGAATATTATTCATATTTAGCTTACATTAAGATAGTGTTTTCTAACTGAAGCCAGTGCACTGCGCTCTTTAAAGCCACCAGACTCTATTGACAAAAGCTGTTATTTGGAATCAGAAGCAGTTTTATTGGCCACGTATGTGTGCTGTTGACCCTGTCCACAGCAGTACATCATATATAATACACCGTCTAAGGACCTCACACAACAAAAACATACTGTGTGTGACATATCTTACACAGGAAATATGTTGATGTGTTAATTTGGTTTCAAACACATTAAAAAGTATTAGAAAGATTCTATATATTTTAAAGATACATGAAAGTTTACTATATTTTAGATGTTTTTTTGTTTTTTGTTTTATTTCCTGCTGCCGTCTGAGGAAGGTTTGTTCCCATGGGTGAAATCGCACAAACTGGGGCTGCGAGCGTAAATACATATCTCAAGCTATCAGCTCAAAATGGAGATGCCTTTCTTCCTTATCATAGGGAGAGTTTGTTATTATCTGTTCTTTAAGACTCTTTTTCTCAGTGTTTTGATACTGGTTGCTAAATGTGAAATATATACAGTATATATATATATGAATTAAGTTCTTATACAGTGTTGTATATATTTCTATGTTATCATTACAAGAGCAAATTGTAATCGCTTGGCTAAAAAAAAAACATGTTTATTTTTTATTGTTTGCTTTCTGCAGCTTTCTGATTTTCTGTCTTGTGATGGAGAGAATAGACGTGGATTAAAGGGGAGTCAAAGATGAATGCTGAGACATTTTTTAGCACAATCACTCAGAGGATTTGTTACATAAGGAGAGTTTTTTCCCGTGCATTTATACATACACTGGTAAGCAGATTAAAGTGATTTTCCATCTGAATCCTGATTGGCAGAACATGATATTTCCATTTAATGACAGCTGTAAGCTCGCTGTGTCCGCACATGTGTCCCACTTCAGCAGATATTGCGTCTTATTATGTTTTTCTTTTCTTCGTTGCAGTTGTTTTTAACAGATAAACCAAAAACTGTTTATTATGTGTGACCCTATTCACCCATAGAGTCCACATGCAGTCAGGTCTCCCCGGAAAATACAAATACTGCTCATGGCACCTTCCCTCTGGATCCCAACAAGCACACACAGTTCGTCCATCTTTCCTGCCAAAGACCTCACGTTCCCCACAAGTACAGATGGTACCACTGCTTTGTATTTCGTCTTTTTTTCTCAACATTTTGTCTTTTTTCTCTAAGTACATGACGAAAAAAAAAAAATCTGCCCCCTCTCATTTTTGCCTTAGTGCTGTTTCGTACAAAAGCAAGTCAATCTTCCCATGTTATAATATCCTACTCTACAGCGCAAGTAAACAAGCTCAAAGCCTGATACAAAAAAAATGATTTTTTTGGTTGCATAGTTACTTCCTCCATCCAGTTTTATTAAAACTAAAAAGTGTGTTAAGCCTTAAAGTTTTGCATAAATAAAGTAGCAGTAGATGGAAGTGGTGGCAAAGTCAAGATGGCTGCCACCAGCAGTGGAGCCGTATAATAAAAAATATCATCATTAATTAAATTACACTAAAACAAATGGAAATAAATAAAATGGTAATCTCTGGATAAAATGGAGCACAGACCAAACTATTTTCAAATATTTATTCAAAATCAAAGACAGTACAAAGACAGTACAAATATGTTACTTTGAAGGACCAGGCAAGTGTAATTTATATTTAAGATATACAGTTTTCCTCAACTTATTTAAAATAGTTATCAGTTAAGATATAGTCAGATACAAGATATTTATTACAACCATGACATTTTGTTTGCCCACATATGAAGGCATTGAAGAGAAACATGGAACAACGCGTGGACTCTACATTTAAATATCTATAACGGAAACGTCCAAGCAGGTTATAGATCTGGGCTCGAGTGTACACAACTAATTTTTTGCCCGCTAGTGGAGTTAGATGGTTTATTATATTTTACTGCTGCAATATACAACTGGGAATCTTGTCTGAATAACTGAAGTAACGCTGTACACTGAAAACAGACCCATGTACATTTATACAAAAGCAACTTTCTATCTTTACTCACTCAAGTTAAGTACAAGCAAGCTCATGTTACTGTGAAAACCTACAGTGGCACATTGTAATCATACAAAAGAGTGACGCCTCAGCTTTTCGAGCGGCTGATGTAGCACAGTAAAAATATTAACACACAGGTCCTTTAGCACTTCATACCGTGTCATTCAGCTGCATGATTTTATTTTTAGGATTCGCTTTGTAAAAAAAAGAAAAAAAAAAGAAAATCCTATTTCTGTGCCGAAAACCCACTTCTCATGACTCTTTTGAAGAAGTTACGCAACTTATGTATACACATTAAGTCTTATTAATCCTCTCCCTGGGCAATTTACAGTGGTGCTTCTTATGGTTAAGATGACGTAATCCTCCTCGAGGTGGCAGTGTGGTGATTTATCTAAAACCTGCCGACGCAATCCCTTCTTCTGCTCACAGGTCAGCCGAGGATCCAGCACAGCCCATTTCTTTAACATCTTAAGACATAAATATCTGCAAATCTTCCCTCATGAATAATCTAACGGGTAGGCCCAACCTACCAGATCATCACATGGAGCTCAGGTGAGAGGAGCACTGTCAAAGAATGAACCCGTCAATAATAACCTTGGTTGTTCTCGTTAATCTTCTGCTCCAGCTTCATCTTCAGCTCCGACACTAAAGCGGAGCTCATGTTTCCCTCTTTGCGGCGGGTGGATTTCGCTTTCTTGGAACCCCTGGAGGCCAGCGCGCCGGATATCGTGGGGACTGCCCGCGGCCTCTCGCTGGGCCGCGCGCTAGAAGAAGGAGGCGGAGGTGGCAGACAAGGAGCGGCGGGAGGTGGGGGCTTTTGCCGGGGGCCGCTGCTCCCGCCCCGCTGGGGGCTGCCCTCCCCGTTCCTGATCAGGAACTTGTCTGCGGGGCTGGTGAATTTGATGGTCGGCATCTTGGAGGTCCAGTGCTGCTGGTCCCTGGGTCGCCTCTTGATGATGCGACGCGCCGGCATGATCCTGTTGGACTTTGAGTTGCGCATGTACAAAGCCGTAGAGATCAAGACAGTCACTCCTACCAATAGACTAATGATAACAGTGACCATGACTAGAGCTTTCAAAGGGTTGTCCCTACTTTTCATTAAAAAGGCCGCCATAGGCCCCTTGAGAGGAGTCTGTAAAAGAGCACAAATACAGCAGTGAAGTCTTTCACGCAACATTGGTCCAAAAGCATGAAAGCATGAGCGATGGAGGAGCAAAGCACTGACAGAGGAGGCCCAGACAACGTGTCTACCAACAATATATCACTCTCACAGTCACACACAGTCATCACTCTCTCACTTTCTGCTACAGTACGGGACTGCTGATGCAAAGCTATGAGCTAGTTGTTGGGAATGCGTCTGGCAGTGCGCTGCAGTAGGATTTCTCTTTGACTGATGTGCAGAGCGAGGGCTCAACGACAAGTATGACGGATTGTGAGACCAAAACTGTGTCGGCGTGTGAAAAGAAAAAATAAAAATAAATGAAGTGAGCAAATCAAGATTTAAATCTCAAGTAAAAGGCTTCATCTGAGCTCATCTGGAAGCCAAACAGTCTGAGTCATGCCCTAGATAAAGATTTGTTACAGACATATTTACATTACGGCAAAATGAAAGCTGCATTATTAAAAAGTCAATGCATTTATATATATTTGCCAATCAAAAAAATAGATTAAAATAAAATAAATGTATTCCTGTAAATGTGCTCCAATACTCTTTTACAGACTAGCCAGCCAGTAAACATCTTTTTAAGGGTTTCCAGTGAATATCAGAGTGGCATCCATCACCCCTCACTTGACTCTGCGGACCACTTTAATATAGTTACTCTCGGGGTTGATTCGGGACTTTTTCACCGCGTTACAGTACAGGATCGTGGATATGCAGATGGTTAGCAAAATGAGGGACGTGACAATGCTGAAAAAAATTCCAAAAACAGTCAGCGGACGCTTGCTGAGGCCCGTGAAGTATGAAACAACTCGGCCTTTGATCTGAAAAGCACGATCACAACACAGAAACAGAACCAGAAACACTGAGTCATCATGGAGAATGAAAGTATGAATGCACAGTGAAAAACAGAAAGTAAACGACTAAAACCTTTAGAGGACAATGCTGCAGTTCATGTATAGTTTAGATTATAAATCTGAGAAAGAGATGAGAATAAGTATGAATTCATTCTGTGTGGCCGCAGCTAGAAAGTTTATTCTATTA
Organism: Mugil cephalus; assembly: GCF_022458985.1. NCBI lineage: Eukaryota > Metazoa > Chordata > Actinopteri > Mugiliformes > Mugilidae > Mugil > Mugil cephalus. The sequence continues at coordinate 7,065,611 of NC_061785.1, read as the reverse complement.
AAACCATATCAAGCTCGAGGTTATGACTGTAACCCCGGTTCTCTGAGTGAGCGTCTTTTTTTAATCTATCTTCACTTATTTTTCTCTTTACTTGTGGTCCTCAATAGGGTTTTTTTATGTGCAACGGAGCTACTGTGACCAAGCAATTCCCCTTTCGATGCATTAATGATCAGTCATATGGTTTGATTTTAGCAATCTTTCTATACAATATGGTTTTTAAAACTGTATCATTTAACATTTAAAGACGATATCTAGAAGGTGTACATAGAAAGTGAGAAGAAAATACACTAGCTTTAACTCTGCTAATGCACATGTGCATTGTGCAAAGCTAGACATCCAGAAATAACCAGCTCTAAATAAATGCAAATGTTGTGTCCTCTTAATGTATAAAAGCCATGTTTAATATCCGTAACAAATAAATAAGTAGGCCAGAAATACGACTAATGCAGCTTTAATAGCTTTTGGGCACCAGCAGAGGATTAGCTTCATCAGCTTCATCAGGCTTTGGCAATACAGACATTTTGTTATTAGGACAAATTAATTGTTGGCTTCTAGTTGTTTAGCAGAACTAGCAGCGTTATCCTTGAAAGAAGATGAGGTCTGTGAAATGTGAGTGGTTGAAACTAGGATGCTGCATTAGCGGCTGCATGCAGTAGTAGCATGAAATCTGACTGCTTAGATCTACAGCTCAGGCTTGGAACAGGAAGCGCTGCGAGCATGCCTGCCACGAGTCACGTGGAAATCTTACCGCCTCCGTGATGTCGATGTTGACCACGGCCGTTGTGCTGAAGGACGGAGAACCTCTGTCCCTGGCCTGGACCACCAGGGACCACCGGCAGTCCTTCTGCTTTGTGATGTTCTGCACGATCTCCATAGACTTGATGTAGGGCTTCAGCTGGATCTCACCGGTCTTGGCGTTGATGTCAAATGCATTGTCGGGATCGGCCGTCATGATGGAGTACTCGATAACGTTATTTGGAGACTCTGCATCTTCATCCACCGCCTGTAAAAAAGAAAAGTTGCACATTTTGACACTACCTTGACCTGGATGCTAAACTGTTAATACTGAGTTACTTAATTTGTGATATTTCTGTGTGAACTAGTTTTGTACCTGCAAATTCAAGAGTCTCTTGTCAAACATTAACGCTAACTTATGTTTGGCATAAATTAATCCCTTTAAAGATGCCTCACAAATACATGTTTCTACATTATAGTTTCCTAAAAGAAGCTGGTGCTGTGGTTGGAATAAAATACTAAACAAAAGAGAAATCGTCTTGTCTATTTTTCAGCCACACATTTGATGCACTGGTCAGTTTTACTGCTGCAGGACAATTTGTGTTTCTCTAATTCAATGTTCAAACGAATATTTTCATATTAAATTAGTGGGATGACACCCAGTGTGCTAGTGTGACGCACTGATGGTATTTTAATAGTTTTTAAATGACTGTGGGGGTACAGAATAATGAGCTATATCAGTGTTTGGATACAGAGACACTTGTTCTTTTGTTTTGTTTTTTTAGGTTGGATGTCAGTGAAAGAAAATAGAGTAGATTATAGACGAAAGTCTTGTTGTCTTTTTCACAATAATGACAACTGAATAAAAACATTTTCTTAATCAGCTTGAATTGGCAACCATTGACTTCCACACAGTAGAGGTCTACAACAATTACTTTCATGACAGAATAATCTTATATCTTTTTGGACTAACATATTAGATGTTGTCATGCTAAATTTGTTTACCACTTTTCAAGCTGAATATCAATCCTGCTTTCTATACATTTTTTCTACAGAAAACCCACAAAATATTAAGTTTACGATAAAAAAAGATGAATATTCAGGTTGGAATCAAGAGAATATATGAAAATATTTCACTAGAATGACATCATTAAACAGAAAATCATTAATCATCATTAAAAACAAATGACGTTTAGTACAAAAGGGAATATAATACAGCATAATGTACCTCAACTTTGACAGGTGTGCCGATAACCAAGGTCTTCTCCAGGAGCTCTTCACCAAACTCCGGATAGTGGTCGTTCATGTCAAGGACGGTGACAAACACCTCTGACAAGCTGTACTTCCCCTCTGAGTCCTCAGCCTTGACGTAGAAGTTGTATTTGGACCTGACCTCTGCGTCCAGGCTGGTCCAGGGCTGCGTGGAGATGAGGCCGGACGACGGGTGAATAGTGAACCTGCAGTTTAGATCAGACAGTGGGTATGAGTCACAAGCACTGACGTCCCAACAAACTAGGTACATACAAAACAAATGAGTATTCGATTCACTTCCTGTGAATCTCTACATTAATCAAACTACAGGTTAATAAAAAAGCAGGTTTACAGCCTTTAGTGGAAGGAATATGTAATGAAAACATAGTTTAGAATTAGGTATATTAAGAGTAAACAGGAACAAATATGCATTTCTTTATTTATGCTAAACCTGTCTGGGTCGGCCATACCTGGACTGACTTAATGACACTTATTTCAGTTTTTTACATAGTTCCCTTTTTAATTGAGGGAAAAAAAAAACGTTTTTCATTAGGTTCTGTTTGTTTTATTTCCTGTGGCATTTTTCCAAATTCTTCTAGACATGTCATCACTGGCAAACTTTATTGTAATTCTCCATGGCAAAATTTAACTTAATTTAACATCCTGAGACCTGAGCTCTTGTTTGGTATACAAAGTATTTGGGATCAGTATAAAAACTAAGCATCGTCTTTCATCAGGAAGTAGTAGTTTTTGACAGAAGCTATGTCCTCATATGTGGACACTGGGATTATTTATCCAAAAAACTTGCTAATTAGCGACGTTGTAGCTCATTGATAAAATTTGTTAAATTTGCGCGTCATATCAAACTAGAAATGTTAATAAGCATAAATAAATAAGTTTTAACCATAGAATTTGATGGGGTTTTGATCCTCGTCCACTTTTGTCCTGCCATCGTCTATGAAATGAATCTGCTTGCTGTCATGTTTTTACCGTGTGTTGACCCTTCGCTACCACTAGATAGCAGATTAAAGTGTCCACTAATGAGGACAACAGGTTTAAATGAAGCAGAAACAAACCTATAAGTTAATGTCCCCATATGAGGACGCAGGGTCTCAGGAGGTTAAGATAATTGCCCATTACCCTGCTGGTCTTACTGATGAATTTTAGCATGTTTTGTACACCCCCGTACCACGTAATAGATCGCTCCAATCTTTACTAATTGTGCGTTACCACCGCGTTATTTTTTAATAGCTAACTTTAACACATTATGATACCATGATTTATGGTAAGTATGAGATTTAAAGCACTCATTCAAGTGCTATCTCAGTACTTTGTAGTTCAGCCGTGGGCACGCTGCCTTTTTACTCAGCAGACATTTCTGTCTTGTTTTCCACTGTGAAAATTCACAAGTTGCCTTGAAACTGATAACTTTCGCACAATTAACTCAGGTCGCCGCCTGCAGACGAGCATAAATTCTCACTTTTCCTTCAACGCATGCTGCCTTGCTTTTCAAAGCTGCCGTTCCTGTAGCTCCAGCTGTCACATTGCATGTTAATTGGCTCTGCCTATGTGAGACGGGCCAGGCTGTCTATTTTTAACCCTCCAATCCAATTAGGAGATTAGCCAGCAACTCGCAGCCATTTTAGAGTGAGCTGTTTGTGCAGCAGAGGGGCCAATCAAACTGGTTTCATGCTTCCATCAAAGACTCAAACATGGGTGGAGGCTGGTGTTCTTTTAGCCTGTTTTCTGGGAATTAAATAGTTAAATATCGGATCGGGCTGAATCTAAACTGGCAGGATTGAAAGGTTTCTACTTACAAATCTGATCCAGATCCATAAATCGTGTATTTGACTTCACCCCAAGCGCCTGAATCTGGATCATTTGCCTGCAGGAGAAAATTAGAACAGATAATATAAATGCTTACAGCACATACTGTCCAACAAATAAACAATATTTTTGACCTAGCTGGTAAATTAGTTAGATTGGGGAGGGGGTTAAACAGGATCTTAAGTGGTCTTAAGAGCCTTTCACTGTGTGGAGTGGATCTATTTACTACGCAACAGAACAGACTAGAACAGTCTGGTTGCAGGTTGCACATAGTATTATGGAAGGTAAGAGACAAATGTGTCAATATTTCTATTAATAATCCGAGCATATGCCAGAATGTGACTCAGGAACAGCCACAACAAAAGCGAGTGAGCCCTAAGCTCTTTCCGTCTGGCACCAACCTGCTTTCGTCCAATAAACCTCCCCTGAGTAATATGCATTTATCAGAGGATTGATGGATTATGTAATCACTTTGCTTTCGGGTTAAGGCTCAGTTTAATCGAGATTGACTCACCGTCACAGACACGACGCTGGAGCCTCCCGGAGAGTTCTCGGGGACCCTGGCGATGTAGTACTCGGCCGTGAATTTGGGGACGTTGTCGTTGGTGTCCAGCAGGTTGATCACGATGTCGGCCGTCGCGCTGAACCGCTCGGGGGTGTCGATCTCCACCGCGAGTAGCTGAACAAAGAGAGACACGTGGAAAGTTATTCAAATAGTGAGGGAATGCTTAGTCATTAATTTACTCATAATTCATTGTTTTAAGGTCATATTAGCATGTGATTAGACTTTGCCTTTAATGAAATTGCTCAACTGTCTTGATTTAATATCAACATACTTATTGGTTAACCTCAAAATCCAACTATTCTTGAAAATTTTTGAGTTATTACATGAGAAAGTAGTAAATATGTATCATTAAATGCAGGAATTTAATTTATCCAGTTCAGTTTAACAGTTCCTCACAACGTTTCCTCACAACAACAACAAGGTGATGGCAATGTCACCTTTTTTAGAAATTAGCTTGTTAATAACCCAATTAATTTTGACAGTATTTATTATATATATATATCTATCTTTTTTTAACTTTTATTTTAAATTGATGTCAATAAGTTCGTTGTACTGTGCACAATGACAGAAAAGACATTCAATTCACAGCATAAGGCAATCTGATTTTTGATTTTTTATATAAAAGCGGTATACTATATTAAATAAATATGATTTGATTTTTATTTGTCTCAAACAAGCACAATCACCAAAACAAACAGTAAAAAAAAATGACACTGTATTAAAGTGCGAGTTCGAGAAGGAATTAAATAGGACGCTTTATAATCAGTTACAATGGATTGTATTATAGCCTACGAATATGAAGTCTAACCTTAAAAGAGAGCGTTGGTCCCTTTTCGTAGTCGATGCCAGATGTGTCTTCTACAATGATGGTCACCTGGGCCTCATTCAGGACCGTTTGGGGAACCACTCGAAGCACTCGGCTCGGCCCAACAAGTCTCAGTTTGAATTTAGCATTGGCTCCCTGAGAAACAAACAGCAGAATGTTAAGTTTTACCTTGAATTAAGAAGCAGATTTGGCTTTTTTTTCTCTTTTCTTAATTGTTGTTGCATAGCCTGTTAGCTCGGTTAGTAGATATTTATGCAATGCGCTCAAAGGGAAACGCAATCAATGAATCCTGATGAGTGTGTGATAAGCAAAGAATCAATGACACAAGAGAAATCTGGGAATAAATCACCTGATCGGAGTCATTGACCGTGATCTTAAAGCCTCTCAGGATCTCCCCTGCAGGTGGATGCTCGTACATCGTGACCTCAAACTTGCTCTGTGGCCCGTTTTCTCCATAAAAAGTAGGGGGGTGGTTGTTGAGATCCACCACCCGGACCGTCACCGTGGTAACGTCGTAGTCCTGCAGCTGACTGCTTGGTCCCACCTCAGATGCCTGGGTTTTAAAATGACACTTATTAATTATCGCCTTCAGTAACATAACACATTTACAAGAGGTAAGGAAGAGTAAGAGGCAGAAACAAGATGATTACCTTGACTTTTATTTCATACAACTCATTTTTCAGAAGAGAGGGAAATGTTGTCAGGGTGATGCATCCACTGGTGCTATTTATGTCGAAGACGCCGTCGCTACCTGAAAGGCAAAGACAGAAATGTTTCAGATGTGTTGGGAGACGGAAATAGACTAAACAAGGTTATAAATCTTAATTAACAACAAGCAGCTCAGCTCACTTCTTACCGTTCATGATGGAATAATGTATCGGGTTAGGATTGCCTTGATCGCCATCTTTGGCATAGACTGTGAATATCTCAGAACCCTGGAAGATAAGTACAGAAACATCTTATTTAAAAACACGTTAACAAAAGCAGCAACAGCTTGTCGAGAACGAGACTTACGGGAACCGAGACTTCGTAGACGTAGCCAAAATAGGGTGTTCCTACAAAGGATGGAGGCATGTCTTGGGAGTCCATGACGTTGACTGTTATGGTGGCTGTGGAGGTCAAGACTTGATGTTTACCCTTGTACTTCCCACCTCCATCCTGAGGGAACAAGTAAAGAGGCAGAAGGCAGTTAGAAAGTAAACCTCCTAATTCAAACTTTACCATCAGACTGCATTGTAGGCTTCATTCATTCACTCATGATCTTTATATCCCTGGTTTCTGCGGGCTTGATTTGTATTTGTTTGTTCGATGCTTAAAGCACCTTGGGTTGCAATTCATTTGTATGAAAGGTGCTATATAAATAAAGTTGATTTGATTTGATTTGATTTGATTCAACCTTCCAGTGTCTGATGGGGTGAATCCAGGTATTAGAGGAAATAAAAAGTGAAATAATCTTGCCAATTAAACTATGTAGACTCACTGTAGGAGTAACACGTTCAATCCCTTGTCGGACCAGTTAATTAAAAAGCAATTAGCTTCCAATTGTTCTTTCTTTTTCCCTCAGGTGGGAGACCACCTGAATAAATGTGTCAAAGGCAGCGCTGCTGCAGAAAGTAGTAAGATCCAAGTAAATCCCAGATAATAATAATAATAATAATAAATCAAATGCTATGGATGTCAAAAATACATAACTTGAATGTTAAACTTTGAAATACACCGATCAGGTATAACATTATGACCATATATTAATAACATATTGTGCCTCCCTTGTGCATCGAAAACAGCTCATTCTGAGGTTGTCCTTAGTGTGGGTCTTTGGGTCCTATGAGCTGAGGGGAAGATTCCTCTGTGGATCATCCCATTCATGTTTTTTTTTTTTTTCCCAGAAGTAGGATTGTATTGTAACAACGTCATTCAGTTCTCCTGTCAGTGGTTTTAATGTTGTAGCTGGTGTATTTGCTTACATGTTCAGGAGAAATAAATCTGCCAGTAGAGCTGCTTACTGTGTTGATAAGTTTGTGTATCCCAAGAAAACTAATGATGGGGCTAATTGTTGGGGAAAAAAATCTGTCACTCAAGATATTCTCTATTATCCTCTTCACCAAATAGTAGGAGCTCCCCACAGACATAGGGCACAGAGACATGCAACCTACGGCTTCTTTGTTGTATAGTTGAATTCCATATAGTCTTTTTAACAAGGTTGCTCCTTGCTGCAAGTAAAACTTGACTCCAGTGACTAATCCATACATAAAGTGTGACAGCGACCTCTCACCTTTGCAACTACTGTCAAGAAATGTGTTGGAGTGGTCTCATAGTCCAAAGTCTCGCCTGGTTTAACTCTGAGGATCCCGCTGTGTCCGTCGATGGTGAACTTGGCAAACGGGGAGCTCTGATAATAAAAACAGTCACGGATTAGCTCATATTCAAGAGAAGCGGTTAGACATGTTTCCAAACAGTTTTTTTAACTTCAACCATTTCGGGGGTAGTTTTGTCTCACCGCTGACACATGAACAGTAACCACTACCGCGCTGTAAGCTGATGGCCCCCACCAAACCTAAGCCCCTATTAAGCCTTCAATGCCTTGCTCAAATGTAATTGAAATTTAATCCATTAAAGTAACACCATAACCAGACTGCTCTCTGGTATGAGATTAATCTTTCTCTCCGCACACTATCCCATCCCTCGAATGCCCCCACCCCCCCACATGGCAGCACAGCTCTCCTGATGTCGCCTCGACCTCTGGTCTTACCCCCGAGTGTTTGGGCCCTACCGATAGTATCGCCATGCAGAGAAAAGTGGTGTAAGCCTTAATAATGAAAATACATTTTAAATGGATAATACAGTGGAAACTAAATCTAATATAGTAAGAAACTGCAAAAAGAAAAAAGAGGTCGTTCACGCTTTCAGATCAGGTCTTGGGAATGAAAGGGGATAAACTTCCTGGCAACCTTAAGGGTGCATTCCAGGGTGCAAGAGATGCAGATGTACGGGTAAGTGGAATCAAGCTACAAAGAGACCTATATATGACTGGGTGCCATGTGCGAAGAGGCTAAAAAAGCTTTAATTGTTTTAGCCTGGGTTACTATGGGTCGCTTTTCTGGGCACGTGCTGCCGTAAAAGCCTCAGCGTCACATGAGGAGAGGTTGAGGGTTTTTTTTTTTTTTTTTTGCAGAGTAGAGATAGATGGAGTAGCCTGAGATTAACAAAATAAAAAAAATAGCATGAATATTTTTGAGCAATGTTCGGTTCGGGATTATGAGTTTGAATTTAAAACCATTTTCCACTCCATATTTACAAAGAAAGAGGCGTGCATCATCTGCATAAAAACGAAGCATTGACGTTACCGGCAGATAATAGGAAACACTGCCTCCTGAGCCCAAATCTTTATCCACTGCTTGAACTCTGTAGATGCTACTTCCTGGAACGGTGTTCTGTTAAAGAGATGAGAAATGCCAAAAAATAACAACAATAACAAAAAACATTTTAATGTAAATCATAATTATGTTTGATCAGTTGTCAAGATTTAGAAGTTGGCAGTGGCTCAGCTAAACCTTAGTTTTAGTATTTATAATATTCACTGTATTATATTATGTGTTTTTTTTGATGCACTGTACCTCTGGAATATCAATGATGAAAGGCAGATTTTGAAATTCAGGGGGTTCATCATTGGCGTCCGTGACAAAAACTCTCACGGTCTCAATGACCTGGAAGCGACAAGGAAATGAAATTTGCAACTTTCCAGTGAGAGATGAACAACAAAATGTTCAGACATATGTTACTTATATTTAAAAGTATCACTTCATCAAGACTATATTGACTGTAAATGAATAGGAATACTGTACAAATATTAAAAAACAAAAATCAAGCAATCAATAAAAACTAACCTTATTACGACCATCTGTTATGCTCACAAGTGCTGAGATTTCATCTTGTTTCTATAAAAAGAATAATTGTCATCGTCACTTTGTGAAAGAGTGTTGCTGTTGTTGTTTTCAGCAACGAGATTTTCCATTAACAGGCTCACCTCTCTGTCAAGCTCCTTAATCAAAGTCACATTTCCTGATTTGGGTTCCACCCTGAAATATTCTTGAGAGCCCTTTTCAAAAGTCAGACCATATCGCACCGGATCCCCCTCTGGGTCCGTGCCGTTCAGGATGTATATCTGGGTTCCTTTTGAGCCAAATCAGAGAAACACTGTAGATGTGAGAAGAAGAACGTGGCCCCCAACAACAACACATTTGGCAGAGTGGTCACGTGAGGCACCGTCCGCATTGTTTTGTTCCCGTAAGTCTTGATGTACGTCACAATCCAAAAGGTATTACAGTGATTAGCCGGAGCCTACATAGCAGGCGTCATAATTTCACCATTGAACACCTTTAACAACACATGACTTCCAGACTCTATCACTATTAAAACACCTATTAATTAGCACGTGAGACTTACCGACAGGTGTATCCTCAGAGATGCTGAACAAGGCCATATTCCCACTCGTACTGCTGGGACCATTGTCATAGAAGTAGGGGGCGTAGTCTGATTGCCCTTTATGATAAAAAAAAAAACAAAAAACAGATAAACATGCTTTAGATCAAGAAAAAATACTCCGCATAGAACATAAACCTGATATTTTGCTCTAATGTTTACGTGACATTAACTATAAAGTGAGAAACGTTGCACTCACTTGCTAAAAGGGGCAGGAATCGAAAGCAGGAGGGAGGAAGGGGAAGATTAATTACACATATTTAGATTTATTAAAGTGCAAACAAAAAAAACACACAGTCACAATTTAAAGAAGCAGCATGGAGAGTCTACACTAAGATGCCCTTTGTGGGTTAGAGGATTAACCAGATAAGAGCAAGGCAAGAAGTCTTAACCACACACACATACACACACATGCACAAAGATGAGAAAAGAAAAAAATAACTGTTACCCAAGGTGAAGTGAAGCAGGAGGAGAAACAGTAAAGCATGCGTTTTCTTTTCTTTCTTCATCCTGGTGGGGAGGTAAGGCTTGGCTGGCTCATGTGGAAGGCTTGGTGTAAGGGGGGGAAGAAAGCGAGCGCTGAGTGTCGTGCCCTTCTGGAGGCGTCTCAGCAGGCTCAGGAGGAGGAAGAGGCTGGGACGGATTCTCAGGCACTAATCCAGTGACGCATCCCGTCCCTCCGCAGACATCTCCTACCCTGCCACACTGCTCTCGCGCCTATTTCTCCAGCAGAACTGCGACGAGGGGTTCAGGGTTTTCGCGCAATATGGTGTGATCATCACACCTCGGCGCACGTGTGACGGCGTACACATGAGGCACTGCTTTCGTCGTTCCTCCTGGATGCACGAAAGCAGTTGTGAGCTTACGTTAAACATAACTGAACACTGTCGGGCCCTGAAAGAAACATCCGTTCTGACACATTTGTTTCTTTTTATTTATTTGTTGGGATGCGGTGCTCATTTGGCTCCTCTCCCTGGTGCTTTAAAGGGTTTCAGTAAACTCATTAGTCACCTGTAGTGAGTCCCAGTGGCCTGGGCGTCATGTGGACACTCTCATTGGCAACGCACTGACCAACACAAGCCTCAGATGCACCTGTGAGTCTCTTACAGCAAAGAGGCTTTATGTGGCCTTTGCGGTCCACTTTCCTCAGGAAACATTGTGACCTGACTACAACAAATAAACATGGACCAAGAAGATGCTTCACAAATGGTAAAAGTCATCATAGTTTGACACCTACAGATGATATTTGCCGCTAAGCGCCGTCGAAACACGATTGTAGTGATTCACAAGCACAAGCTTTAACAGGTCAAATTCATAACACAGGGCTCAGTCTAGAAGAGATACAGTGTGAAAACAATCAGCTGAAAAAAGTGACAGGGGAGGAAAACTGCCTATGACGTCTTGACAACAGCGAAGAGCCAGAAACGTCATCGTTTTTATTTTTGAACACAGCTTCCACACAGCTTTTTTTTTTTTTTTTTTTTTTGGTCATTATTTCATCAGATCCGTTTACAAGCACGTGTCGGGCAGAGTTTACCTGTCATATCAGCCACGCGCGTTAACCGCACTCTCTGACTCATTAAGAGGTGGAGAGTGTGTGCGCTTCCTGCGCTCACAGGTATGAGAATAGTCCCTGGATCAATGTAACACGTTTAAGGTAGAGGGGGATCGTGTGGGTGCACGGGGGGAGAGCCACCTATTGTACAGAAACAAATTATACGTTAGAAGATCATCATAAACCTTTTTTTTTTTTTTGCCATTTGCATAATTTAGCAGCTAGCTGTCAGATTAATGTTGAAGATTAAAATATCAAGTTCCTACTGAAAAGCAGTTTAAAGTATGGCATCAGCGTTGCCAGATGTACCATAATTATCAGATTTGTTCGATAATATCACTCTGTAGGATCAATAATTCCAAAAATCATGACTATTAGCAAACGCAAACAGCGCCGTTAGTTTATTTAAAGGTAAAACCGTATTATAAGCTATAAGGTCTGTGGCAATGTTTTATGTAGCAGATGGTCCTGAAATCAGGTATGTGAAATAATTTTCCTCAAAATACGATAATTTTAAGCTAATCTGTGATAGCCCGTCTGGCAGTACTGTAAGGTATGAAGTAGCATTATATAGAAATAATATAAAATCTTAAATTTCAGACTGAGACTGACATTGTATTAAGCTCTGGCTTTCAGCTCCAGTAGATTATATGGGGACGTAAAACTTTAAACAGTTCCCAAGGAAGGAGCAGCAGCTAATAACTGCTAGCTAACCCACTAGCTAATGAGGAGCTTCTCATCAAATTCTGTGGAGCAATTAATCATTAGTTAAAGCCTGGTTAGTTAGTGAAGAATGAACCAAAAGATGCCCACATTAATGATGCAAAAGTAGTTAGTATGTGACTAATAGCAGGCCTACATTGATCAGGCGTAACATTATGACCACCGACAGGAGAAGTGAATAACGACCATCTTGTTATGTTCCACTGGGAAACTTTTAGACCTGGCATTCATTCATGTGGATGTTACTTAGACATGTAGCACCCACCTAGACCAGACCAGGCACCCGCCACCCCGTGGCAATGACACTCCTTGATGGCAGCAGCCACCCCCAGCAGGATGCAGCCTGACACAGTGTGAGGTGGAAAAGGAAAAATTACCATTCTTGCAGTGAGGATCTCAAAGTCACAGTTTTCTCCAGAAGTCCACAGGATCTCACACAACTCAAGGTTACGGAAGAGGAGGTTAGTTATCGCTTCTCTTCTCTGGAAAGAGGGAGTAACTTCTTGAGATGACACCAAGTCCTCAGGCGTCCGGCACAGTCCTCGAACTGAGAAACAATGCACTTATTCATGCATGAATACGACCCGTTTACTAAACCTAATATTTTTCTATCTCATATACATACACATGCACAAAAGGAACAACTCAAACAAAACATGAAAAAGTACAAAGTGTTGTACTACAAATCCCCTAGATCCCAAACTGATCAAGTATCTGTGGGATGATCCACAGAGGCCTCTCCTCTCAACCCATAGGACCCAAAGACCCAAAGTCCATTCTCTGATGAGTCACAACAGATTTGGAGGCACAAGGGAGAACTACACAACATTAGAAGGGTGGTCATAATGTTATGCCAGTACTTGTACTCCATCCTCATAATGGCACCAATCAGGGAACCAAAATATCTCGTGAATATTTTTTATATTTCACATAAACGACAAGTGTCTATCAAAAATTTATTGAAATGTAAACTTGAAAAACTGAATCCTAATATTGAAATGTGCCTGATAAGGAAACACACACAAACTGGCTCAGGCCTATGATAAGCAGCACAAGCCCTGGACTCAGCCCAAATGTTGCTCATCAATATAAAAAATGACTGACAGAGGGCAAATTTAATCCTCAGTAATGTCCGATCCCTGGATACGGAAGCTTTAGCCATCTCATCCATTATTGCCCTCTTTACCCGACCCCAGCACACTGCATATATGAATCATAAGTATCCAAACCACTGACATGATCTGACAGATTTAAAACACCGCCTTGCAGCTGCCCGCTCCACGTGTACACCCTTTAATGAGACACCTGCGTATTTACAGATGTTAGCATCTGTTGCAAGTGCCCTGGTTTGAAGGTTTAATTTTAGAGGAGCGGCCAGATGGCGGACAAGAGGATTACTACGCTAAGCCTTTGTCATCTGCTGCTACACACTGACCGCGCATCGGGGAAATGCAAGGTGGGGCCCCCCGCTGGTCCCTCAGTCTGGTCCAGTCCACTGAGGGTGGATAACAAACACCGAAATATGTCACTTTCGAAGCATTTAGCGGCAGATTAAGAACTGAAGTTTACACAGCAAGTCACGAGAATTAATCCCAGGAAGTGCTCCAGTTATTTGAGTGTATGTGATTTTTGCAAATTAGTGAACTCATTTGTAAAGTTCAATCAAAAGTGCAGTCAATAAAAAAAAAGTATGAGACGTCATCATTCATTAATAAGTTCTTCCTTGAATGAACTGAATGGACTAAACGCTGCTCACCAAAGAGTAACATGCAACAATTTAACAATGTGTTCGTATGGATGCATGTTTATTAAATAGCAGTTTAAAATTATATGAAGACAATGGACAATGGACATTTGCACAGTCCCAATTGTCCAAAGTGACTCTTTATGTTCATTATGTTGCTTTAATAGAGAATTGTAGATAGCACGATGCATCGATCAGGCATAACATTATGACCACCTTCCCTAACATTGTGTAGGGCTCCAAAACAGTTGTGACTCATCAAAGAATGGACATAAACATTCTGAGGGTGTCCTGTGGTGTCTGATAACAGGATGTTGTTGGTGAGGGCCTTTTTTGAAGGGAGGGGCCTCTGAGGATACTTCATTAGTTTGGTGTCCAGTGAATTTTGAGGCCAGGTCAACACCTTGTGCTGTTTTTCATATTTTTTTGAGTTGTTCCCAAAGTGTTTTTGTGTGCGTTTGTCAGGCTTCTGCCATCAAGGAGTGTCATTGCTATGGGGTGGGGGGTGACTGGTCTGGTGTAGGTAGGTGCTACATGTCTAAGTAACATCCACATGAATGAATGCCAGGTTCAAACATTTCCCAGCAGGAGGTTGAATTGTCACAAGATGGTTCAGTGTTACCTCTCCTGTCAGTGGTTTTAATGTTGTGGCTGATCGGTGTAAATGCTCTAAATGATTAGATCAGTGTAAAAAATTTTACCTAATATTAAGTAAAAAGTAAAATATTTAGGATATTTATGGAAATGATGTGATCACAATAAATTTTATGGGCCATACAGATGTTTACTCATCTCTGTTGAATTGTCCCTTAAACTTGATACTATGAAAATAATTCAACACCTCTGTATTTCCAACAGGAACCTTTTTTTATTAAGTGCTTCCATCGTTGAAATGACTGCATCACATAGATATGAATCAATATCAGTCTCTTCAAGCCATCACAGAAGTACAATGTGAGTGATTCTTTTAAGCAAGTACACACAGAATTTATTGTACTGCTAATATAGACCGATCTACTGTGTGATTCACGTTTGAGGCATTTTTTTTTTATTACATTTCTGATTTCTCAAGCGGAGAGCGCGAGTGGAAATAAATAGAAAACACAAATAATAATAACACCTGGAGGCAAGCAAACTGACACCAACAGACAGAATGAACTCATTTGTGACCCAGGATGAACCATATGCTTCAAAAAAATCATAAGGTAAGAGCTCCGTCTCAGTGCGTTATCAACGTACAACAAATCTGTCTTCTTTACTGGCAGCATGCACCACACAGTGCAATCCTCATCTTCGCACACTTGCAAAAACCCTGATGTTGATCTACCAGTTACATAAGAATTGTCACTAAAAGATAACACCTGGTGTATGCCGCTGGGAACATAACATCAGCTCTGTGGGGAGTAAAACTGATGCTGAAGTTACAGGTTTACTTCCTTCTGCCGCCGCCGCCGTTGGCCAGAATCATCACCAGCCTCATGAAGATGTTCAGCGTGTCCATGTAAATCCCCATGCACCTGCACAAATAATATATAATGTTACGCACAGATTGGTAAATTAGACGCCTGCAGAAAAAACACATTTTAAAAATGTGACGTACGCGTTGATGGGGTCGAATTTCTGGGCAGCGTAGACGGGGTGCGTCTCCGCCTTCTTGATGACCTTCTGCGTGTCATAGAGGAGGAACATGCTGAACAGGACCAGGCCTCCGTAGACGGCGATCGAGTAGAGGCCTGCTCCGAACGCTGAGGACGGCGGCAGGAACATCGATCCTGAACGAAGAGGAGGACGTTAAAAATTCTGGGGTCAAACTCATAGAATCGACACTTAAATAATTCAGTAGCTCATCGTGTTATTATAATATCTATGTAGGGAGACGACACCAAAAATACTGAGAGACTAAGCAGACTGACCCAGTCAGTAAAAGTTCACACCACTTTAGTGCACACATGCAGCCAAATTCTGAACCCAAAATCATAAGAGGCTGCTGCAAAACCTGCACAGAGGTCTGCACACTATACACCGATCAGGCATAACATTACGACCAACTTCCTAATATTGTGACGGTCTCCAAAACAGGTGTTAAATATTAAGCTCAACATATCATTAATTCAAACACGTCAATGAATCCAGAACGTCGCTAAAATTTAAGTTACTTGAACCACTTCACATCATCTGACTAAAATAATATTAAAACAAGTGTTCACAAAAGATAATAAAAGATAAACCTAATACTCACTTTGCTTAGGCTGACTACACTTATTATGTTAATTATTTAACAAATGCACGAAGTGAATATACTCCTATTGTGTGATGATAAGCAAATAATTTGCATAAATCCATAATCCAACTGTGATTTACTCACCAGGTTGTTACTTATATATATATATATATAATTAACACAGTGACACTTTCCACGTGGTAAGACAGGGATATCATCTTGGTAAAACATATATCTGACATTCAATAATCAGCTTCGTGTTTTAATTAAGCGCCCAATGCTTGAATAATGAATAATTTGACTTTTACTGAATAAATAATAATAATTCACACATTTTTAGAGTCATCCCAACCAGTGCTGTGAAAATGGAAAAAGCTGAATTTTACACTTGACAATAACCTATAAATAGAGCGTAGAATCAGAATGTCGACTCTGGAAAGTCTCCTCTTTCATTCAGACCACAACCCAACTGTAGCACTGTTACATTATCTCAAATATGCAGCTTTTTGCATCACGTGTAGAACAACTGAGACACGTTATACTGACCAATAGAAGAGGCAAACACCACTCCAAAGCCGACAGCCAGGGGCCCTCCCATGTTGAGGAACTTCTCACTTGGGGCACACATGGCCACAGTGGAGAGACCTCCCACGATGCCAGCTGTGTACCAGGCGGCCCTCATCATCAGGGGCCCTCCCAGAAGAGTAAGGGGGGCGATGACTGCACCCATCACACCTTAACCATAAATAAAGCAAAAAAATAAACAAAAAACAACAACAACTAAATGCCAGGTTGAAAACAAACAGGAGTAAAACAGATTAGTACCATATGTTTAAGTGTGATGTAAGGGGTGTTAAAAGTCATGACTGCCCCCTAGTGGTCAACAAGGAAACTACAGAAGAGAAATAACATGGTACAAAACAAACCTGCATGAAGCATCCAAGCAAGGTGTTTGGGAACTGGACTGTGCTCGTAAGAAATGGACCTAACCAGCATCCCGGCACCAATCATAGCAGCAAAAGTTGCTCCAATTGCCTATTTATAAAGAAACAAAACACACACATAATAAATATCTATTATTATGTGAAATGATTCCCTATTGAAAAGTAAAAAAAAAGGTTTTAAAGCCTACCAGCCAGGATCCTCTCATCATCAGACCCATAAGTGCTGGAGTTCTGCTCACAGCTACAGCGGACAGAGCCGTCAGTCCAACACTGCCTGCAAAGTACATGTAGGTGGAGTGGATTCTGTCCTTCACGTACTGAGGCCAGATCCTGCACAGAGAGTAAAGGGGGAATTAATAAGATGTGAAACAAATATTGACTTTTACTGCGATTGCCTTTAAAAAATAAACAGAGAGTCACTCACATTGCTTTCTCAATGGCACCGATATTATTGGACATGCCAAGCCCGTAGTAACACAGAGCTCCAAGTCCAACTACTGCACCTCCAGCCAGAATCATTCTTCCCATGCTGTCGACTAGTGACAGAACAAAAACACTTTTAGGCAAATATTCTCTTTTATTTTCCACTGCACCACAGTTTATTGAGAAGCATGTAGCTGTGTCTCCATTACAGTTTCAAAATAAAAGAGATAGTTCTGAAATTTCAATAAAGTCTTTGTAAAGTCTCACCTTGCGATATGTCATAATTTGTAAAGCGAGAGAGTTTTCTTTTTAAATGTGGGTGTTACCATTACCATAACTGATATTTAGGTTTGGCGCATTTCTATGTGTGATGAAAACACAGACATGGCGCGACTCGAAATACCTCAAAAATAAATACATAAATAAATAAAATAACTGCAATAATTTAAACTATGGTCAATATAAGAATGCAAAGCATAACTCTCCAGTAACAGTACAGAATATGTAAAACTAAAGTTAAATATACAATATTTAATCATTAAGATTTACTTTTCATGGCCGTGTCTGTTGCTGGCTCAAAAGCTGCTTCTTTGAGCTGTTCTCTGGCAGTCTTGGCACGGCGGAAACCAAATCTGGCCTTAGAGGAATAACCCTGGTGAAAGAAGAAGTCAGTCACAATAGAAAACAAACAGAAAGTGTGCAACTTGCATGTGTCACGTCAAGTCTACATAGTATCTCCCATCTCCCTCTTCCCTTTTTTTAAAGAGACTACGTGCCAGTTTGTTTTGCTTTTCAATGCTATATTTACTATCCCAAGGTCAGCTGATCGAGGCACAACTGTAATTAACCTTAGGGATTAAATTTATACGTTTAATTAAGACAGAGTTAATTAAAACACAGTTAATGTTAAATGTTTTTGCATATGAGAATTCTCTGAATAGATACAACTTTCATTTTTATGTTGGACAGAGCTTTAAAAAAAAACAAAAAGTCTACCCACTTTTATTACGTTTTTTTCCCACAATGTCACCTTGCAACACTGAATTGGTGCCTTCGCATGTTGTACTGTCACTATGATGTAAATCAGTCTAAATATCAGATTTTTTTTTTGTTTTTTTTAATATTTTTCTGTCTCTGGAGCCTGAATGAGCCAGACAATAAAATTTGAAGCATCAAACATGCTCCAAACTACATCACTGTTTAACTAAGAGACAGGAGCAGAGACAGTTTGTCCTTCTGTCTGTTTATAGTCTACGTGAAAATACTGATGCCTATATTGATTCATTTTTCATCAGTCAAAGGCGATGCGTGAATTATCAAGAGTTGTGCTGTGCAAAGATTATTTCAACAGGATCAATCAGATGAGCTACGAGGACACCATATAAGCTGAGGCCCTCTAGGTTCGATATCCGCCTGCACCCTTAAATGTGCGTTTTCCCCAGGAGATAAACATTACAGTACCTGTTGGGGCCTGAGCAGGGGTGAACAGGCCTTCATGGTGGGTGTCCTCAGGGCTGGGGAGCCATGTGTCAGCACAGGACGTAGCCCGACGAGCGGGAGACTCCTCAGACATGTCAGCCTCGCCACCAACATGGTTACACGATACACTGCCTGGCAAAAAAAAATAAATAAATAAGAAAAAGTTTCACACACACTAATGTTTCATTGGACCACATTTAGTTTTTATTCCTGCACACATTTGCTGTGGCAGAGGAAGCTTCTGCAACGTCACAAGGTTTATAGGCCGACTGATCATGGTTTTGTCATCTTGGAATACGCCTGTGATATCAGGCAAGAAAAAAATCCATTCATGGAATAACCTGGTCTTACGGTATATTAAGGGAGTCAGCTGACCTCATTCTTTGGGCATAATGTTGTTAAACCTAAACCTCAGATCATAGCACTTCCCCCACAGGCTGGTACAGTAGACACTTGACGTTTTCTCTGACTGATGCATGCTAATGACTTGACCCTTCTCAAATGGATTAACATCTTTTATACGACTACATAAGGCATCTTTGCACACGGTTGTTTAACAAATTCAATTTACTTCTACTTATATAGCCCCAATAACAACACAAACTGACTGAAGACGCTTTACTAAATCTGGCCTGAAACCTCCAGAGTAAGCATGAAGGTGACAGTGGAAAGCAAAAACTCCCTTTTAACAGGAAGATATGTAGGGACCCATCTGCCCAAAGTCGAAACGAGAAGAGAATAATAACTTTTACTGTCATTGTCTGGAGAAATCAATGACATACACATGGGGTTAAATAACTTGCAGCATGCAGTAACTATCAAACAGGAGACTCCTACCTATTTGTTTAGTTAAATCCAGGTGTTTATTTATTATATATGTATTTTCTGGCCACGCAGTGTTTTATTCTCTGGTGTCTGCAAAATAAACAAAGGGTCAGTAACAGCAGGCACGTACGTAAATATCAATATGCTGTTCTAGACAAACGTCTATTTGTCAAGGTGAGACAATAATAACACATTGTAGCAGAAATACTGGTTATTTAGTTGAAAAAATAAGCTATGATATAACAGCAGTTAACTGAGCTAGCTAACACTGGGTAACAGTTAGCATGTTATAGCTGCGTAAATCTAACACAATTCGTCCGCAGTAAACTACAAAGTCTCTGGCTCCTACCAACAATACAGTCCAGTCAAATAATTTAACCTTTAACGCTGATATTGCGCATTTGTTGTGTAACTGTAAACTTTAAAACACTAAAAACGTTACGTACCGAGAGCAGCGGTTGTCGATCACCTTTCTAGAAAGACGTGCGCAGTTACTGACGCAAGTGTTCTGCAACCTTCCTGAAAATTCTCCGTTGGTGCGTCATCACTGAGCGACACATTTGCTGGGAATTGTAGTTCCGAGTCAGAAAGCGTTTTTTTTGTAATTCACACTTAGTGGTTTTATTTGGGGCTAACGCTAATTATAAAACCAACTAATGTTGTTTTTTATTTTTATTTTTAAATATATAATTCCTTTATTTAATTTAGGAATTTAATTTATGTGTTGTTATCAGCAGCTGTATAAATCTATTTCCAAAAGGGCCTTTTTTAAAGTCACATAAACGCAATATGACAGACAGACAGACAGACAGACAGACTGATAGATAGATAGATATACACACACACAATATTTACAAAAATAAACATATAAATAATAGAACGAACTAATGAATGTATATATGAAATTAATTATCACCAAACAATAAAGGAATTTAAGTTCACATGAATTGAATAACTAACTTCTATAATATAATATAATATAATATAATATAATATAATATAATATAATATAATATAATATAATATAATATAATATAATATAATATAATACGAAAGACAGTTAGACTGAGATAACAACTTACAAAAAGAGATTGCAGATTGTATGTTTCACCACTAGAGGGCGTGCTCACCCTTCTATTGCAACAACATCAAAGATATCAAAAAATAATGTAAGATTGGCCTAAAACAGCAAACTTTAAAGAAAATATTAGACTAACAACCCCACCGAAAAGTTCAAACTAAAACTGTTCGTCGTGTTTGTTTATCATGCGTTGGTTTTGTTTGTAGTGAAGCAGAGGGTCACTGAGGGGCCGTGGCAGTGCGCCTCCTGTCTGAAGCTCCACTCCTTCAGACCAAACTTTCTCTTGTGATTCAGTGACTCGCAACTGCTTCAGTGACTTGTCACTCAGTTCACTGGGCAGCCTGGCCGGCAGACTCCGAAACCATGAGTCTATCCGATCTACAGGTTGAACTCAGTGAAACTAGTCCGGCCGCTCTGCTTTGGATTGGACTGTTTTCTGTCACTCTAGTCTAATGGAACTAATTTGTCTCCGGAGTCGCTCTTTGAGGAAAGGCTGATCAACTTCACGGATGAAAAGCGGGACTCCTTCAGACACCGCAGCTCATCAGCATGGTTGGTATGAGGAGCGGACACACTGTTCTTTACCTTCATAAAACTTGTTGCCTACTTCACAATGAACCAAAACCTTAAATATCCGGCGGATAAATCAATTTCAGAGTAGAATGAAGTTACTTCGGCGTATTTCTAGAGATTCCGTTCCCTAAGGGTCCTTTTATTAAGAAGGCATGACTTCGGTTTGTAACTTCATTTGCAGCGCATGATCTACATAGAGGCAACCTCGGCTGATTTACTACAAATCTGACTCATAGTAAATCAGCAAATCCCTCATATTGCTCAGCTTTTGCAGCAAACCTGCATGCAAGTTACAGCTCTGCATTTTCAGTAAAACCACGCACTTGTATGCTTTTGGCTTTACAGATGTGTTGCATGTCCTTTTATGTTAGTGGTTAAGTGCAAAATAACCACACTACCCTTAATTTATCAACACAATCTTTCACACTGCACTGATCACAATCGAACTCGCTGTCTGCATGCCATACTGCAGATGGGGTGTAGATTAAGGGGTGGGTGAGGTCTTTCTCTGTTGATGTGTTGGCCCTCACTGACTAACATTACTCCCAACCAAGCTCCCCAAACCTTAAATTGGAGGCAACTTTATTCCTAACCAGGCTGACTCCACCTTAACCCGAGGCTTACCATATTCCTAAACAGGTTGCCACCATCTTGAGCTGGTTTTTGCCATATTCTTAACAAGGCACCCTCCGCCTTAAACCGGGGCTGACTTTATCCGTAACCAGACTGTGTCCGCCTTAAACTACTAATCTTAACCCTAACCGGGGTTTGACTTTATCTCTAACCAGGATTCTTCCACCTCTATCTGGGTCTAACCTTATTGCTCCCCAACGCCCTGATTGCCAGACTATACAAACACTTTATTATCCATTGTCTTCTCACTAATAAGTTTACTTATTAGTATGAACCCTTGAAACAAAGGCCACAACTCATGAAACTCTTGCCAACCATAGCAACGGCAACTTTGTTTTGTCTGTATTTGGCTAATCCTGGGGATTAGTTAAACATTAAGATTTAAAATTGTTTGTGTAAAGTCTTAATTTTAAAAGACCATAATGACTATAGTGATGAAATACATGTAGGAAAAGTGTCCAGCATTTCCTTAACAATACCCACAATGACTCAATACAGCTGGAAATATCTCCCCTCCAAAAAAAAAAAAAAAAAAAAAAAAAGATGCCAGAGTCCACCGCAGTTTAAAATAAAACCTGCTCATCCTGCAATTATCTCGCCTACACGAGATTATCTGCCGGTATATGAAATCAGGGACGATCCGTCAGTACAGTCTGCATCCAGTGCAACACAATGTCAGGCAGAGGATTTGGGTGGCTGGTGTTTAATTTGTCTCCACATAAGATTTACATTAAGCAAGAGGCGGCCATTAAAAGCATTTGTAACAAGATGATAAATGGTGCAGTGGCGGTTTTGTTATGAGCAGATGATCAAATGTGTCATATGCCTCAGTGGTTTGTGAATATTCAGGAATGTCAGCTTTTTTTTTCTTCTTTTTTTTTTTTTTTACTTTACACAGCAGATGCAATAAGCTGAGATAATTGGTGTACATCTAATTTACCATTCAAATGACAAAACATCAGATCACTTGTTTTCTTGATGAATTGTTGAGGTAGAATATTTATTTTAAGTTTTATCGCACGGCATTCCTGACGGAGTGGCGTACGTTTTCATAAATAATCCTCTGTTTGTGCCAAATTATCTTTGTCCGGATTTTTGTGGGAGCGGGCATTATGGAAAACACCTTTTTAAAAACCACAGCTCGACACATTTGCTCAAACTGTGGTCGTACTTGACTCACCCTGAAACAACCACTCGGTAATTCCCCCTGTCTGACCAGCTCTACATGACTCGTAACATCCAGGGACTTAGCCACTGACCCTGTGACGTGTGAATGACCTGCAAGTTTATGTTCTCCGATCTCAAACTCAAAGGGGGTTGAGGAGTCTCTCCTGTGTAAAGAGACCTTTGTGGTTGTGGCATGCGGCAGGGTGGTGCAAGACAGGCCTGACTTTTCCTCCCCAGTGAAAACGTGTCTCAGTACAGGGGCTGTTCACCTTTTCATTACACGCCGTTCCACGTAAACAGTGCCCTATTGGAGCTGTAAACTTCCCGTTCCCACTCAGAGAATTTCGCAGGCAGTTTCCAGCCATCCTCTGTGTTTAGACTGCAGTCATTTGGGCCGGCTTCTGTGCAAGAAGTTGGCCCAGGGCAGGGGTTGCAACAGGATGCGAGAAGTGGACCCGCCAGATGTTGTTACACAAAGACATTTACCTGGATTTAGAAAGTAACGGCTGCGTATATTTCATAGACACGGTGGCTTTGATGCCTTCAGCTGAGAATGTTGGTGTGTCGCTGGTGGCTCCGCAAATTGTCCTCGCAGCGGAGGCCGTCTCATTTACTCTCGCTGTGTTATTGACCCGTTCACTGGCAGACAAGTTAGGCAGGATTATGCTAAATTCTGGAGATTAGTCAGGGATCTGAGTCAAGCTGCCATTATCTTAAAAGCAAACTAATATTAATCTCACAGGAATGTGCAAGATATTCACAAACAGGCGCCATTAAATTCACACTTATCTTCATTTGACTACCCACCGTGTGCTCCTTTACAGACTTAGAGAAGCACCGAATGGCCTCCGGGATCAGAGGGCTACAATTTACGGCTTTGAGACGAGCAGGCTTTCCCCTTCAGTTTTTCTGCCCCGTATACGGTTACTCCTTAGCATTTGGACGCGTGTCAGGAGCTACCAGTAACCTGTGTCACTGAGGCCCTGTGCTGTAGACACCTCCCCACCCACCCCAAGTGTTGATATGGTGATATGGAGGAGCAGCTGGCGGTTTGCACATCAGCGGGAGGCAGAGGAGCCAGACAACTCGTGTGTTTTTTTTGGCAAGCAGCTTCGCAATTGTGGAATTACAATTTAATTGGCAAAATTGCATTTGATTGCAGTCTGTCACTCATATTTCATTGTGCCCTTATTTTTTTTATTTATTTTTTTTTTTTATAGAGCAACTTCTACAAGAACTGAACTCATAAATACGGCTATGTGCAGCACCCCCCAGTCTTGCATGGTGGGTGGGCATGTTCCCGAAATGCACTGGTTCACTTAAAGATAACAAGGACTTCCTCATGACAAAGACTGGCTTAGATTCCACTGTAACACACTCATCTATTTTGAAAGATATTCTGCTCCCGATGTAGGATATTGTTCTGCATCTGAGAAAACGCCCGCATCTTTGCATAGTATGTTGATGTGCTCCGTATCTCTTAAATTGAGGAAGAAAACGAGCCTCTAAAAGGAGAAGAGGCTTCGTGTAACCGCTCCTCTGACTTGGCATCACGGTGCAACTACAGTGGTCAAGAAAAAAAATGAGCGTCTACTTCCCCAAGAAGTGTTCTCACAAAAGAAATTGAGATCAAAGTAAGGACTCACATCTGCTTTCAAATGTGCAAAAAAACAATGTGTAACTGACAGACTGATGTTCATTTCATTTACAGGATGAAACATTGCCTGCAGCGGGGAATACAAACAACCAGGAGGCTCTTTAAGAAGGCGACCGGAGACCTGCAAGATTGGCAGAAGCTATTAAGAAGCAGTCCGCAAAAGCATATCCGGGCAAGGCTACATCCAAGAATGAGGATCAAATACACCATACCCATCGTCTTTGTTGTGGCACTTGTTATCATTGAGAAAGAAAACAACATTATCTCAAGGTAAGTCTACTTCAGTCATCAATGCAGCGCTTTTGTCATGTCCAACAGTTTTTATTTCTTCAAAGCTTTAAACAAATGTTATGATGATATAACTATGGTTTCTCTCACACTTTCAGGGTGTCAGACAAGATCATCTTAAAGGAGACTCCGCAGACCCCTTTACAGCCTAGTGGTTTATCCCACATGCTGCTGAAGCGAAATGGTTCCTTCCCCTCGTTCAGACAGATGGACTTAATGCTGATGAAGCGGCGCCTGGAGAACTACAGCGAGCACCAGGAGGTGAAGCTGAAGGGAAGGAAACACATTCTCCTGTTAGCCACCACCCGGACCGGCTCCTCGTTTGTGGGCGAGTTTTTCAACCAGCAGGGGAGCAACATGTTTTACCTGTTCGAGCCGCTGTGGCACGTGGAAAAGATGCTGACTCTAGACACCGGAGGCACCAACGCCACAGCGGCGGCCAAGGCGTACCGTGACGTGCTCCAGCAGCTGTTTCTGTGTGACTTCTCCCTGCTGGAAAGCTTCATCGACCCCCTCCCCGTGGGCCACATCACCACCGCCCTGTTCCGCAGGGAGTCCAGCAGCTCTCTTTGCGAGGGGCCCGTCTGCAGCCCCGTCATCAAAGGGGTGTTCGAACGCTACCACTGCAGGACCAGGCGCTGCGGGCCCCTGAACCTGACCTTGGCGTCCGAGTCCTGCCTCCAGAAGGAGCACAGGGCCATCAAGTCGGTGAGGGTGCGGCAGCTCGAGAATCTCCGTCCCCTGGCCGAAGACCCGCGCCTCGACATCAAGTTCATTCAGCTGGTCCGAGACCCTCGGGCTGTGCTGGCCTCACGCATGGTGGCCTTCGCGGCCAAATACAAGAACTGGAAGGAGTGGGCCACGGGCGGGGACGTGCCCATCGACGACGATGAGGTGAGGAAGCTGAAAGGCAACTGCGACAACATCCGCATGTCCGCCAAGGTCGGCCTCAAGCAGCCGCCGTGGCTGCGCAGGCGTTACATGCTGGTGCGGTACGAGGACATCGCCCGGTACCCCATGAAGAAGGCAGCTGAGATGTACCGGTTTACTGGCATCCCGTTCACTCCGCAGGTGAAATCTTGGATTCTGAAGAACACCCAGGCTTCGAAGGAGACCAGCGGCGTTTACTCTACGCAAAAGAACTCCTCTGAACAAGTAGAGAAATGGAGGTTCAGTCTCCCGTTCAAGATCGCCGAAGTTGTGCAGAAAGTTTGTGGGCCAACGCTCAAGCTATTTGGGTACAAATTTGTGAGCAGCGAAGAGATGCTAACGGATAAGTCTGTTAGTCTGATTGAGGACAAAGTGTTCAAATGGACATGAACTCCAAACTTTATGAACTATATTTATTGGGATCTTTAATCCTGATACAGAGCTGTATATTTTCTGATAGTGTGCTATTTAAAAGTTTTATAGTATTTAAAAGCCAGATGAAGAAGACGCAGCGTTGAGCAGAAGATGTGTATAAGGCTTTCTGAAGCAAGAGTGCGTGGAATTGCACGGTGAACTAAAAGGAGCACATTTATGTTTTTGCATTCTGCACTATTTTCACTCCGCCAGTGCAGTTAGCTTGGCCCATATTTAATCCGGTAGCAAATACAGGAAAGTCTGCTGTTCCAAACACTTCCAGGAACCTCCATTAGTTATTTTTGACCGGCGAATCCTGCGTTAGCATTAGCAACACAAGCTGCTTTTATTCCAAAGAATGGGGAGGAAAATAAATGAATAGCCTTGGATAATATCCACGGCCTTAAGAGGAAATACCAGTGTCGTGCCAGGCCATTTCTTCACAAGAAGTAGAAGTAATGTCCCATGCAAATTTTATTTATTTATTCTCTTTGCTAAAAGGTGACTCCAGGTTTGAATGTGTTCCACGGGTTCTTTCCCCACTCTGCAGGGGTACTATTTTTTTGCACACCTATACCTTAGTTTATAACATATGCATGTTTGTAATTTGGCCCAAAAGCTGTTTGAAGTCGTCTTCGGGACTGGAAGCACCCATCATGTAAAACAGATGTTTACACTGCTACTGTATGCTAACATTCCAACTGCAGCTGGTTTGCAGCGTTGTGCAAGGTTTGGTTGGCAGGTCTCTGTCTGTTGACACAGATCTCTTGGCTGGTGATAATAAGAGACCTTGATACTTTAGCCTGTCAGACTGTTTGCTGATGTAAAGTCTTTTCTCTATGAATTTTGTTAGTTGCAATAAACCCATTTTTACATTGAGCGTGCATCATCTCATTTTTGATATGGACACACTTTTGACGTGAGGACACTAAACGCTGGTGTGAAATGGTTTCACATACAACCTACGTGAGCATGGCGGCCACCAAGATATCAAATCTTTGCCAGACATCCTTGCAAACAAACAAAGAGAGTGAAACAGGAAGCAAATGTGGTAGATCAAATATAATATAATAATATAATATCTTGCAGTATTTGCAAGTGAGAATAAACTGTGGAATCCTGCATCAATCAGCTTTTATGGGAGTCCACTTATGTACCAAATAAAGAAACATTACATTAACAAAGAAGAACATTTAGACTCAATTAAAGTAAAAACCCCTTAACTACAAACTAGCTTTAAAAATAACCACAGCTCAATCTATTCGGTCTCGACACTCTCACGCTCTTTCAAGATGTAACTCAGACATGTACCACCCACCTAGACCACACCGGACACCCCCTCACCCCCTCACCCCCTCAAAGACACTGCAGGCAACAGGTTGCAAGGGCTTCGTGTCATGTGGTATTAAACCACATTTGCCATTGCGATCAGTAACCGAATATACTGGGACTGAAACATTTCAGAGTACTACTCTAAAAATACATCTACACAGAAAATGTCTCCAAATAAACCCACAGAGTTACTTTGAAGGCTGACGTACACAAGCTCTCACTGACTTCCTTCCTCTTGACTTTTTGCTAACTGAAGTAGCCCCTTGCGTTGCTTGTACTATCTAATCAAACGTTTGAGCTTGCAGCACACTGGCTGCTGTGTCTCTGAGGAGGCAAGAAGGACTGCAGAGGCAGCTGCCTTGACTTCCAGTGTGTTTACCACTGTGGGAGCGTCTATTTATGTCTCCCAAACTAGTAATTACTCCGACTTTACATATAATGTGGTCCAAGTCATTTTTGTCCACCTGACCCCACCCGCTTACAGCAAAGCAGAGAGGCAGTCATTTATGCACTCTTCATCTTTCCACCTTTTCTCTCTCTCTCTCTTTTTTTAATTTTTTTATACATAAAACACTAACTTTTTGTGCTTATCCCTTCATTCATCCACCCTCCAACACACTGTTGAGCCTCGCTGGAGGAGTGGTTCGCTCACAGTATCCACTGATCATTATCCGGTTAGGTTGGTTGTTCTATTTTTGCCCGTGTTTGCTCTAGTGTTGCCAGGTCTGCAGCATCTGACTTTAAACCTAATGGAGGAGAGGTTGAACATTCATAAACTCTCCTACTGGAGCGACTTTATGTGGGACGTGTGGAGGGTGGAGTCACTGTATGGTCGGGGCAAATATAGAATAACCACTTTCCACTGAATTAAAACCTTCTCAGTCCCCCTCCTCAGCAGTAAAATGAGGGCATTTAGGTAGCCACACCCGCCTGCTCTGTTATATGGTGCTTTGCCACATCAACCGTGAGGGGGTTCGAAATATGCAAAACAGCCTGAGCCGGGGGATCAAGGTCTGAGATAAGCAGACACCAAATTGAGGTAATTCAGACATGTCTCAGAGCTACATATAAAGCTTGTGCTGTTGTTGGCAGTAATGATGGTTGAGGAGGAGACATAAATCTAAATCCACGGCAAATTATCTCTAGACTGAGGAATGCGATTCATAAAACTCAGGTTGCTGCTTGCGATAATGAGCCACGGCACCAAGAGTGGGAACAGGGTTTCACTGCACAAGACTCGCAGCGCACAAGTGATCAGTGAGACAAATTAAACCGTGTCATGCGTCGTACAGCGCAGTCATCTCGCACAGTTTTCCCGCTTTACATGAAAAGCATATGAGCGGGTTTGTAGTGTATCAGCACATTAGGCTTTGCATAGGAAGCAGTTCCTAGCCGGTATCCTGCTGCTCCTTCACATAAAATTCAACCAGTGAAAATTTCTGACATTTATTGACAGTGGCTCAAGAGTATGTGAAGTCTCTCTTTTTTTTTTGTGATTGGTGGTTATAGGTGGGGGATTAATGAGGTTTGTAATCTTTCTTCACATACGGCCCTGTGCACACAGATCACAGACCAGATGTAAGTGCAAAATTAACTTTTTTGTCTTTTCCCCACCATCCACAAATGTAAGTAACAGTCTAGACATATGTGGGTTGACTCAACTTGTACCAAAAACGCTTGTCATGCTGTTTCACAGAAAGTGTCCAAAGTGAGGCAACTCATAATCTGTTTCACATCGTGACTAATGTAACTATTGAGAAACTAAAAGATTAAAAAAAAAGATATTTCAGTGAGGTGGATAAATCGAGGTTATCTTTCAGTCAGCACTCACTCAACGATGCAGAAGTTGCCTCACGGTGCACTGTTGAGACACACAGCGCCACACTTGACCTGTCATCCTAAACCCCCTGTACTCAGTAGGCCCCGCCCCTATGGCTACTGATCCAATCACGAGGCTGCACATTACACGCTGTCAGGTTCCTAGCAATTAGCTGAGAGCCTGTTCAGTGCCCAGGTGAAATCCGGACGCACACTGAAGAAGAGAAACTAACAGTGAAGCTCGCTCCCATCAACCAACTGAGGCCAAAATGTTTTGGTGATTCACTGTCCCTGCTACATTTAGATATGTTTAAAGCGGCTGCACAGCCACTCTACTATTGTACAAGTTTGAAATTTGAACATTTATTATTTGAATAACCTAATATTGAACGCAAAACGGTAATAATACCGTATATTTATAAATAGCACTAGGCCGAGCTCAGTATATAATAGTAGGTCCCTACATAATCTCTGGGGTGTCAGCCTGAGGAACATTGAAGACCCCTGCCTTAAAGTGAGATGTTTCTGGGTTTGAATCCATCAGACGACTGGGATCTTTCTGTGTGGAGTCTGCATGTTCTCTCTGTGTCTATGTGGGTTCTCTCCAGGTTCTCCGGTTTCCTCCCACCGTCTCCAAAGACATGCTTGTTAGGTTAATTGGTGATTCTAAATTGGCTGTAGGCGTGAGAGTGAACGGTTGTCTGTCTCTGTCTCTGCGTTAGCCCTGAGATAGACTGGAGACCTGTCCAGGTTGTACCCCGCCTCTCGTCCAGTGACAGCTGGGAAAGCCCCCCCCCAACCAACGACCCTCCAGAGTACAAGCAGTTACAGAAAACTAATGAATTTCTGATGACAAACACTTTGTTTTTCCTCCTCTCGAGGAATTCGTTTGCGGCCGACCTCAGAGTAAAAGCCTTCCGAGGGCACGGAAGCGAAGGCCCCATTTTCTCTCGATTTAGACTCCAAAACATGTGAAAAGTGACTCTCGAGACGTCGGGCCATCTGACCGTCACAACCACGGAAATGTATAAAGAAATGCAATAACAATAATTGCAATGGATGTGGTGGCTTGAAGAAACGAGCAAAAAAATGCAGCGTGCGACTTTCAAAGCAATAAAATTGGGATGTTCGAACGTTAAAAATAAGAGTAAAGAGAAGCTGCGCAAGCTTCTCAACTTGTAGTTGTGCAATGCGTGACTGTGTTGTGGTTATATTATCACTTGTTCCCAAAACGGCCGATAAGAACACAGGGTATGTAGTGTGTGATAAACACTGCGGAACTGCTGCCTGCATACAGTAAAAAAGCAGTCTTTTGTTTTGCATTTGTTTTCACTAGAACACCCTTTATCATTGTGATTATGACCTCAGTATTTATGCACGGTAGACTCCTGCCAACCCCTCTACCCAGTCCCACAAGAAAACATTAAAGCATGACAACCTCCCTACATTTAGCTAATTTGAGACATTTCGCGGTCTTGCCAGACTCCTGTGGCATTTCAGCTTCCGTCAGCCTCTCTGCAACGCAAACAATGACTTTGTGGGTAAGGGGGGGAGAGAATGTAAACACTCAGGGGAGGGGAGTGGGGGGGTAAGGTCAGCAGGTGGTGCAAAGAAAACAAGACGGTCAGTAGGTGTCTTTCTTTTCTTGCAGCCCCCCGAATTAGATTCCTTTCTAATTTAAAAAATGAATTCCCGCTACGCCAGAAAATTACAGAGTACGTAGTATTTTCTGTTCACTGCATAACCCCACGGACGGCACCACTTCTTGAAAGTCTGCATTGTTATACGCTATAAATAAATAGGGGCTCAAATAAAATGGGCCCACTGTAGGTGCCACCATTTGCATTTTGAATTAAGGTTCGTGAAAGGACGGCTTCCCCGGGCCACAAAAGCTTCAGTCTTTCCTTACATCAATACCTCCTTTTGTGTCAGCACCGAGCTAGAGCGAAGAGGTCTTTAAAAAAATTTAGAGCCACTGAATGGGTCACTCCATTTGTCCCACTCCGCTGGCACGACTCCAAAAACAGAGTAAGTGCCTTTGTGCTGCCACTACTAGTCACAGTGAAACAGGCAGTCCGGTTAAGGGCTTAAGAAGGAGCAGCGGTGGCTAATGGGAAACATTATGAATCATGCAGAATCTCCTCATTTCCCATAAGATGTGGTGCGGATGAATTAACCAATTATAGATTAATCTCCAACCTCAGCGGTGTAATGACAGGCCTTTTCCTTCTTTCTTTCCTTCTTTCCTTTTTTTTTTTTTTTTGACATAACAGATGCCATGTGAGCACCGAGCATGTGATGCCACTGCATGGCTGCCGCAGATGAAAGAGGCCCAATAAAAATGCAGAGAAATGTTTGTACAGCACGAGCAGGGACGGCCGTTGGGAGCAGACGGCGAGAGGCCATTTTTACATGTTAGGAAATGTGGCGGGGAAACCCGAACCGCAGGTCATTAAAACGAGGCTAAATTGTGGACTTCCATTCCCACCTTTCTCCTCGTTTCGTGGTTCGTCTTTTGTTCTCAAAGGAGGAGGAATCCTTCATCCGAGGACTGGAGACAGTTTATTTTGACGGTTCGACTTTAATCATAGACTATATACCCTCTTTGGGGATTCTGAGTTTGAAGAGCAAACACGAGATACATTTTTAATATATATGTGCATGATACTGTTGTGGGTTTCGTGCTGTATTAGTGACCACAAAACCGAGGCGTTAAAATAACTGAACCCACCCTTGGCATGTGCACCGCACCACAGCTTACCTCCTTAAAAGAGTAAAAACGAGCACCACATGCTCATTTGTCAAACATAATGTTGCAAACATTATTCTTTCAAGTGACAATGAAAAGAAATCCAGCCACGTGTGCTTTGGCCTGTAGGCAGGTATCTCCAGGAAGTCCAATTAAAGACTACAAACTATAAGAGACGCACAATAGACGGAGAAATATTTCATTGTTTTCATCCCCTTTTGTCTTTTGTCCTCTTTGTCTATAACTGCCACCTCTAAAAATACGCTAGATAAAACACAAGTCAGCCCTTTCCACTTTCGCGGCTCACGCTGATCACAGCAGAAGGAGCCGGAAGGGAAGGGAACATTTTCATACCTTCGCCTCTGCCATGTCTCGTACACAAGGCCGCTCTATTTCTGCTGCACAAGGCTTACATGGTTGGTTGGCGCAGATAAAGTTCAGGTAAAATTCCCCTCAGAAAAAAGCATGTAATAAGAAGGAGGCGGGGCCCATGCTTCAGGACAGAGAGAGCTAACATTTACCTTCACTCACTGCACGACCCTTATAAAAGATCCACTTTGGACAGAGCAACTACAATATGCACATGACACCCACTGCAAGAACCAGGTCTGGTCATTGCCTTGTGTAACTGTCAATGAGCATCTATTGCTTTGGGGTGCGTGTGCCTGTGTCTGGTCTAGGTGGGTGGTACATGACTAAGTAACATCCACATGAATAAATGCCAGGTCCAAAGGTTTCCCAGCAGAGCACTGAATTGTCACAAGATGATTCAATGTGAGTTACTTCCCCCGTTGTGGTTTTAATGTTGTGGCTGATCGGTGTTGCTCTGTGGAGTTTAAATTGAACTAACTAAATAATTCGCCCCCCTAATTTATATATATAGGGCCCTATATACACTATATAGGGGGGTTACACCATTTTGTAGTGGTGTCCAACACCTTAGTGATTAAATTCTATGCCCTACATAGTGGACTCTAAATTTTCCATAAAGCACTGCAAAAACTAGTGACCATCCGATGGTGGTGGTGGACATCCCATCATGCATTGCGTCTCTAGTGGCCAGCGCCATCAATGGCTGTTAGTGAGACACATTTTGAAGTTTCGCCATGAAAATAACACAATTTTATTTATTATTTCATGAACATCACAAATATTTGTTTACAAAATCATCACGTTTTAGTCCCATTGTAATAAATTACAATGGGACACGTAAGGATGCGACAGCAGTGACATCATTAACTGCGTCCGAAGTGTCCGAAAGCTGCTGGGATTGAGCTCACTATGTGGTGCAACCCTACATTTTCAGGGTGTTCGGACACAGGGAGTGTCTGCTGCAGACCAACCACAGGGTTTCTACCTGACTTCCTGTGCTACAGTTGCTGGGTTATACAAACAACAGCCATGCGGGTGTCTGTTCCTGTACAGAGGGTGTTGTGTTTGTAACTATAACAGAGGGTATGCACTGACATCACTGCTGCCTTGGGCCATGCCACCCTGAGTGGCAAAAATGTGTCGAAATGAATAAATACAGCGAGACCAGGAAAAATGTGCATTATCAGATCAAATTAAGGACAAATGGACTGGAGAATGATCCGTGCAAACCAGTATGCATTTGGAAAAGTAGGTTAGGCCCAGTTTTAAATTAGTTTTTGTTTTTTTCAGTTATGATAAATGTAGCTGAATAAAAGGTGCTAACGCTAAGAGCTTTACTGAGAAGTAGCGTTAGCCATACAATACTGTAGCGTCAGACCGGATGGCGAGGAGCAATCATTTACCATTTATTGTTTTATTGTTATTTATTGTTGGAACTGAAATAAACAAACTTCTCTGACAGCCCTCCAGAATGTAACTTAAGAAGTAATTTAAGGTATGACCTCATCAAAAAAATACAGCATAAATTAATATAACCTGACACTAAATGTGAACCACAACACCAGGTTTCTGTGCATAGATTCCGGTTGTTTCTTCTAATGCAGCGATCCATTTACCGTATTTCTCTCTCCTTTGGGAGTCGTACCTCAAAAATGAAGCCCAAAGTGGGCGGAGCCCGTGCTCGCCATGTTGGATGAACTTTACTCCACCCACAAGCAAATATTCCGATATTCCATGGATGTTAGCGCAGGCTACTGTCGGTCACTCAAAGTGAGTCATGAATGGTGAAATAAACCACTGAGACCAAAACTGTTTTTTGTACCAGGCTGTAAACTTGTTTAATAATGCTGTAAAGTTGAGCTTTTTAACATGGGGGTCTATGGGGATTTGCTCCCTTTTGGAGGTTGCAACTTGGTAAAAATATATCTCCGACTGCTTTTCAAATCTGTTGGTACAGTCAATCCCACAACAGCTCTTCACCTTTTTTTTATTCTAATTCATTTTACAATTTAGAGACGCTAAAGACGCTAATGATTGAAACTAATGCTGCTAATCTCCATGCTCTTTGCCTCTCAGTGCCCGTAACCACGG
Source organism: Mugil cephalus (assembly GCF_022458985.1). Lineage (NCBI taxonomy): Eukaryota > Metazoa > Chordata > Actinopteri > Mugiliformes > Mugilidae > Mugil > Mugil cephalus. The sequence goes on along the minus strand of NC_061785.1, from coordinate 7,030,909 downwards.
AGACTTCACTTGCTGTGACGTCACATGCATACCCTCTATAGAAAAACTTGTAATAACATTTACAACAGTTCATGCTGCAGTGAGATAAAGTTAGTAAAATGTAACACACAACACACATAAAATAAAAAGCTGAAAGAACCACCTACTTTTTAGGCCCCAAAGGCATTAAATAAAAGTACCTTTGCTGGGCAGCAGAGGAACAAACAGTTTTCTGTTGCTTCTGCACCTGTATGTCCCCATGAGGACATGTTCAGGTGCGCATACCTTTAAACAAAGAACAGAGAAGAATTATGTTGTTATTGTTATTACTACTACTGCTGCTACTACTGCTACAGAGGCAGGGCTAATTGAACGGGCGCTGTACATACCGCACAGGACAACCACAGCTGGCCTCGAGTGACGTCCCCCTCCAGCTACAAAAACATCTGCGTGGCACTAAAATGCGCAGAACAGGTGGTAAGGCCAGGACCCTTCATTAATGTCTGATGACAGATAAGCACCAATGTGACTGGGCTCTAAGCTCTTTCTCCTGTGATGACTGACAGTGATGTTTTTTCTTTCTTTCTTTTTGTTGCAAACCATTAAGGAATCATTAAGGATTCAAGGGGCGTCGGGTTATTGGTTCATTTGGGGGCTGAACTCATCGGGAGGAATTCATGTTGCAGTTAAATGTTCAAGGACACTTCCAACATATGGAGGGAAGTCAACAGCCCCAGCTAAAGGCTAATACTGTCACCTGAGCTACAAACCAGCTTCTTATCTTTGGTACCCTGCCACAAAAAGTTCCAGCCCCCTTCCCCCCCACCTTCTTCTTCTATTTGCCCTCTTTCAACCACCTTGGTACTCGGTCAGTTTGTGCAGGAAAGAGGCCCCTCTGAGGGGAAAACACACCTCTCTTTACTTTTCCGTGGGCTTTGAAGATGATGGAACACCTAGTTTCTTGTATTTGGGAGAAATTTGGTTTAGTTGATGTTTGAAGGTAAAAACATTTACTGTCACATTTATGTAAGCCTTAAAATGCACTAGTTTTTAGATAACAATCTCACATTTCTCTAAAACTAATAGAGAATTTGTCATGATGTGAATACATTTGAGCAAGCAATTACTAGATGTGTGATCAAATTCCATGATATAAAATTTAAACAAAGCGGGTACCCGCATTGCACGTGGGTCTCCCGTGTGGCTCGTAAAAAAAAAAGAAAAAAAAAGACCATTCACTCACAGCCAGTTCCCATGCTCACGCTTGACTTTTCTCTTTCACAGATGCCGTTAATCAGATCTCTGGCAGAGTGACGTGCAACCCAGCGACTGATAATCTGATGAGAGCCGTGGCTCCGAGGCCTCGTCCAGCTGGGTCACAGAGCTGGTTGGTGCCTGGCTAAAGGAAAAGATAGCATGGCATGTGAAAGCGGTGATTGCAAAAACATCGCAACAACAAGAGGTGACGGGTGCAGCAGTTAGAAACACAAAAGTCTAATGGAGAGTTCAGACTGAACCGTGCAAAAGTAATCTATAAAATGTCCTGCTTTTTAAAGGAATTTTTCTCTAATTCCATATATTTAATCACATCAGTCGTTAGATTTGAGTTTGTTGGCACAGTTTTCTGTTTCCAATTTACTGAGATCCATCTCTGTGCTAGCAGCCTGACAAATGATGCCTGCAGCGTACCGTGTTTGAGTCCGTAACTCACAGGATCTAAGGATCTAAATCGATGGGTCTGTGTCAAGTCAAATATATATATATTTCTTTCTTTAATATCTTGATATCTTATGACAGCTCCAGAACATAGTGATGTGGGTGCACAGCGTTCACAAGAAGGGTCTACAGCAAGGGTGTCAAACATGTGGTCTGCGGCCCAAAACCGGCCCGCCAGAGGGTCTCCTCCGGCCCACGGGATGAATTTGCAAAATGCGAAAATGACATAGAAGACATTAACTTTCAATTAATCAATAAAAGTAACAGCTATGCTTATTTCCAGGGGGGGTCACACGACACTGAGACACAGAACAAAACTGTAGATGGCAGCAATGTGACAAAATTACACTTTCTTAAAGCTCACGTTTTCTGAATTACCGTAAGTCACAGTAGTTGGCGCTACTGACAAAATTCAAACTGTGACTTAACACTGGGAACACTTAACACATTTGTGACATCTCAAGGGTATAACTAACTTTGTTTTTACCAACAAATTCCTCCAAACAACTCTCTCTTCCTGGGGCTACCCAGTCTTGCGTCACTCCCCAACCTGCAGCCGGCAGCAGTGGAGCATCATAATTACTGCAATGGCAGCTTTTTTCCAGAAAGCACAACTTCCCAGTGTTTAGCCACACTTCATCAGAGAGTTACGGTAATTCAAATACTGCAGACTTTTTTTTTTTTTATCCGCAGGCAGATGTTTAGGTCTTAAACGGTTAAAGAGGACAAGAAACAAACGGGACAGACTCCAACATAGTATATGTGTACACATTTCAAACATAATATCGAAATGCATTTGCGATACGTTTTGGGGTGAACTCCGTCATCTTCATTTCACCTCACGCCCTACGTCATTAGATGTGTTAGTCGCTTTGGTCGCTATTGAAGACGATGCAGTTTAGGAGAAAATATGTCAGAGGACGAGGCCGAAAGAGAGATGTTTCTGTCAACTAATCCAGTGGCCTACGTGTGTGAGACACTGACAAGAAGGAGGGTTGAAAAAGAGATTCAGAGGAGGACACAGCAGTGAGGAGACGGTCGGCAGCACTTCATGGTGGCTGGTCAGACGATCAAATGTTTAAGACCACTGCTCAAAAAAAAAGAAAACTCCCTCAAAAGTGTCAACACAGCACTCAGTAATAAGTAGCTCCACCGCTCTTTAGCCCTAACCCATTCTTAAACTTGTTCAGCTGATGAATGAACTGCCTATTTCAGTTAAATTGCTGTTTTCAATGAATTTCTTGTTCAGAATTTTTAGGCCCATTTCTTCTTTTTGGAATGTTGAAGCTCTACTTAGAACCTTCTTATGATCCAGTGCAAAATGCAAATTTCAATTTCAGATTCTTCCTAACTGAGTGCAGCCAGCCAACATGGGAGAACAGGTGGTCAGTGATAAATGATGGAAATGCACAGGTTCCTCCTTCCCCGTCTTTAACTTTATAAAACTCATGTGAACTTCCAGGAGCAATGCAGAACATGCCTCCTTTAGTTGGTTTCATAATCTGTTCCTCTTTCCCTGTCATTTTCAATGTACCTAGTTACCACTCCAATGACGTCACGTCCAACAACAGCTATGGCGGCACCCTGTATTTTAACAGTGAAACGTAAATGGCAAGATTTTGAAATTGGTTTCGCCATTAGTGTTAAAACTTGTACGAGAGACCTTATTTAAATGATCATAACTACGTTTAGTGTTTCATATCCTCATTAAGATTTTTTTCTATTGCGCATAAAATGTTTTGTAAAAGGATAGTTCACTTTATAAACATATTCATAATGTACTGTAAAAATTTGGATTTGTTATTATGTTAGTGACCTTCAAGATATGCTCGGGGAGTATCCGGCGCTTGTAGATGACGTCACCTATATGTTCGGCCATAAATATATATGTATGTTTGGCTCCCTTCTGCTTGGGCTACGATCGGCTTGTGTTTTTTTTTAACTTTATTAACACATACAAACAAACATGACATCGGCCGTTGTGAGACAACGTGAATTTAATTTATTTTTATTTCTCCACAAAAGACAAAAAACACAATGACAACACATTATTTGTGAAAAAGAAAGTAATAAAATGACTAAATTCGAGTTCAATCCAGACATTCGTATAGTGGGCAAAAATAACTTACTAAAAATTATACAGCTTTTACCAATTTATCCAGAGAATAAAATCCAAACAAAACCGCTTACCACTAAACTGCTAACCTCTCTTCCGCCTCCACTTTCCTTTGTCACCATACAACGACGTCCTCCTTAACGACATCTATGACGTCATCTGACCCCTGATATCCCAAACCGATTTTGCAGCCCGACCCACCTGGTCCTTACACCTTTTGGCACCGGCCTGCCTGAGATCAACTTGGGCTCTGAACGTGAGTCTACCTGGAAATATTTTGCTAACCTTCTGTTTGATCTGAATAAGACACGTAGACTCACGTAGACTGAAGAGCTATATATCTGTTAGGACGCTGTGTGCCACTGTTCTTCTGTAATCTTGTTACTCTAGTTACCCAGATTTGAAGTATTCCATAGTTTCTGTTGATGTTGAAAAATTTCCATAAAACTGTGACTTTCCCGTAGCAGTCAGCAATCATTGTATTTTTAAATGTGGGTGAAAAACAATGATTTTCAGTCACAGCCATAAAATCTTCAACCATATCCTAAATGTATGAGGGACTGGATTGTGTGAGGATTCAAGAGGTACAGTACTAAAGGCTTTTTGTTCAGTATTGATATACCACCAACATAGTGGAGTTAATTACTTACTTATCGAACATCTGAACTGTCACTTATCCAACAGACACCAAATGGTTTATGTAGCTAAATTAATAAGGTAATTTTGAAATACCACAGATAAATACACTGCAATTGAGCAGAGACAAAATGGCTTGTTAAATGTTTTTTTTTTTTTTTGCTGATTTATAAGTCTTCTGAGAACTTTAACAGACCAGAATGACTGATTTCTAATCGAATCGAATCTAATCTAATCTAATCTAATCTGGATGTTTAGGGTATAGATAACCTATAAAATAAGAACCTTTGTGGTGGTTTCTGTAGGCAAACATACTTACAGTTAAATAGATAATAAAACTGAATAAGTCCTTTTGTAGAAACACATTTTTTACATTTATTATCTTGTTTGTTGTGTAGACGGTTGCCATGGCTACACTTCTTTTTCAGTTTATTAGCTTTTCCCAGCCCGCTAAGAAACCACCACAGACCAGAAAAGCCGCCGTATTGGTGATCAATGTCACCGTCTTACAGATGATCCGAAATAATCTCGGTATTTTCAAAACGGCATAATCGGAAAGACTTTACATTGACCGAACACGCGGCTTTATAGACTCCTCGCCAGGAGAAACCAAAGCTGTCAAGGCACAACTGCACCCCGTAAAAGAGATAATTCATATGTTTGTGCTCTTTGACTCCACGTCAAGCTAAACCGAGTAAACACCCACCGCGGCCCTTAAAAACTCTCCTCAGTTTACGTGCAAACTCCAAATACCAGCGCAATCTCCAGCCTTCAATTTGAGCTGCCCCTGGTTTTACAAAGTCAGTGATTTGAGAGCAAAACTACAGAAACAGGTCTAGGAAAGGAGGGGGGAAACACTGCGCACTATATACAACACCATATGGTTGGCTTGGGCGACATGCTAACAGTTTACCAGAAACAACACTGGAGGAAGCCTCACACAAACTGCCCTCTTGTGTGGCCTCTGCGCACAAAAACCTGGGTAATCGTAAGACTTTTGCAAGTGTTATCCCCTAAATTGAAGAATGCGCGTCCTAAAAAGCCCAAGATTAGTGGAGAAATCTATTTAGCATCAGACTTTTCCTGCAAGGGGTCAGCAACCTGCAACATACCGTGCGCCACTGATAGCTAGAAATGTCTCTTCTGTCTAATGATTCGCGCCCAGACATCACTCTCACTAGCATGTATACACTAAATTCTTGAGTTGTCACGATGCACATATGTCTGACATCGTCGTGATCTCCTCTCCAACAACTTTTACAGTTGAATTTACAGCCTTGAACCCACTAAAGTATATAGTGTGACAGGTATATATGGGCGGCAACTGTGCTGACTCCACGAGCTTATAAACAAAAAAAAAAATAAAAGCAGAAAGAAAAAGAAGAGGAATATTTGATCTCCCTGTTACCCCCTTTTCCCCTTCCCTCCTTCCCTCCCTTTCATTTTTAAGCACAACTGCACCGTGGGCTGCTAATTCCGATGTCCCATCAGATTTTCTGATATGCTAAGTTTACACAATGGCTGCAGCCACTCCAGGTACTCTTAATTGCAACTGAATTTTTTAGAAAAAAAGAAAAAGAAAAAAAAACAGTTGTATGCTTCCGTCCTGTCTGGGCCATCTGCAACGGTTTCTTCTGTGATTGCTTCCTGATTTTCTATAGCAGGGAAGATTGAGGAATTACTTACTACAAAGAAATGTGTGGCCCACCAGCACTAATCCCCAGTTAATGGCCAGTGGAAGCAACAGACCCCAACAACCTCACAGCCAGCAGAGGTTTCATGTACATAATTCCTTTGCCAGGTTAAAAAAAAAAAAAACAATACAAATAACTGTTCCTCTTTTTAAAAAACAAGAACACACCGGTTTTAATGGGTGATTGCAGGAAGAAGAATAATCCCTACGATCCCCTTGAAGTGACGTTTTCAACATGGGGGGGGACGGTAAAGCTAATTTTTAAAGACAGGTTGCCATCATTACTTTCTTTATTTTAAGGCCGGAGCTCCTGGAGTGGTTCCTTCCAGTGTGTCTCTTCTGAGAAACAAGCACAGCTCTCCCTGGTGGCCTCAGCCTCAACCAACAGACCATGATCAGACTCACAACTTTCCAATTTAGAGCAGAATTAAGACGAGGCGTCAGTCTTTATCCTGCTCATTTGTGCTCGGCAGAAGGCGCATATTTACGAGGAATACAATGTTTTGGATTGCCGAAAAGTTCAAATGTAACTTAAACTGCTTAAAGGATTTCACATTATGCTGTGGCAAGAGGGATAATGGGGAAAGTTCTCTGCAGGAAGGGACACCCAATGAACACTTTGGTGCATTAAAAGTCAAATACTTGCTATAATGGAAGCACAATTCAATTTCACCGCACGCACAAACACTTCACTCTGAGCCGTTTTGCGACGATTTAGCATTTGTTCCGATTATTCAGACATCTCAGTTTTGAGCCATGTGACCTGTCAGTGCTCGTTAACGGCACGGTTAAGGCTGAAAGGGGCTGACACTCCTTGGCCACTGTACGCGCCGGATGCCGAAAAGGCCAATTCTGCCGAAAATCACGCTGAAACATTTCCATTATTTCATGACAAATAATTTAACATACCCACGATTCATTGCTCTCCAATGCGTAGTTTAATTATTCATCAATGCATATGACTCTGATGTTGGTTTTATTTACACTGCGCAGTAATTTTCTCCCTCTTCGATTGGTAATTTCCGGATTATTTGTTCTCCTCCTCCAATATTCATGCCGCCCGTAATGGATGTCAAGACACGTTTCAGCAAATGGTTGAAGGGATCCCACCGGAGCTTTAGCGAGGAGGACGTCCATTGGCCAAAACCACGAAAACGTTGCATCTTTAATCGCCTCACCTTTTTGGCTAATTCATAATTCAGTGAACTGGGAGGGAAGCGTTTAGCTCTTTCCCAGCCACGGCCCGATAAGTGAAATGGTGTGGAAAGTGCGAGGTCATTAACCTGTTACAGGTATGTTCTCTCCTAATATTGGGGATAATGTATTCCACCCAAGTGTGACAAAAAAGGGGGAGAACGCGCAGGCAGGTATAGGCGTTTTTTTTTTTTTTTTTCAGAAAACTTCATTTAAGAACGTTGGGTTATGAAAAGTTAATATGGTTTTTAATTAGGAGGGATATCCCTTCATATCTGGGGGAGATTTCCACTCTGCTGCGCGAGGAGCGACGGAAGGAGGGAGAAGATAATTTCACCATCCTCCTGTGATATCGCAGCGTGCTCGTTTATAGCGCTGAATCTTAATCTTAATTATTCCTTTGCTATTTGATCTCAAATATTTTGCTTGGGCTTTGTAAAAGAAAAAAAAACACACACAAAAAATAAAACACCTGTATAATAATTTGAAAACATTGTTCTGCAAAACTGTATTGATTCCAAGCAGATGGTTAATTAAAAATGAGCAGATGAAGGGAGATTTGTCAGATGTCATACTTTCCAGTGGAGAACTGTTCACTGCGGTGAACATCAAACAGGTTTTGCTTACATTGCATCATATTATAGCTTTTAAATTTGAACTATCGCCCCTGTATATGTATTAAGGCTGGAGTCTCAGGCCAAGGACCCCAAACCGACGGAGAGATTGAGTATGTGTTCCGTGTTAAACTCGGCCTAGTGCTACTTATAAATATGCATTATTACTATTATTATTACCATTTTGCATTGAATATTAAGGTATCCCTTATCCTTTTATTAAAATATGTTGTATTCAGGTTAATGCGTATTTAAAAATATTTAAATTTGTGGGGGGAAAATAAAAAATATAAAAAAAATATCTAATCAACCAAAGATTTTGCGAACCCCTCCTGCAGTACCCTCTAGGGGTCGGGGACCCCCTGTTGAAGCCCCATGTATTAAGGAAAGAATTCTAGGAAATACTTTTATATTCCCTCTTCTGTTAGTTAAATTAATAAGTATGTTCTCCATCTATTTACATCCTCATACAGTTTAAAAGCTCCGAGCAAAACTAGAACTCACATTTTTTTTAAATTCATTTCATCTATTTTCTGCTTCTTTGGTTATTTTTAGGTCATTTTTGTGTCCTGGCAGCTGTAACATCTCCTTATTTCTATCAAATGCAGTTGAATATACAACATTTTTTCTGTATTATATTATATAATTTCGCATCTAATCTCCAACAACCCCTGCACACATCCCAGCAGCGTCTCGGCGCAGAGGAGGCCCGTCGCTCCTGACGTCTATCGATCCTTCAGCCCGTGCTGGATTTATTTCTACGAGTCCATACAAATCTGTTTTCTTTTCTTTTTTTTCTTTTTTTCTTTTTTGTGCAGCCTATTGTACCAGAGGGGTTAATGTATTATACAAAGTGTTCAGATCAGGGATTAGATTTCCCCCCCAATTCCATCAGTCAATTCTCGGTGCTCTCCGGGGCATTCATCATTTTGACAGTTGCAGATAAGGCAATTATTTTCCTCAAGCAACTACAAAATGTAGACAAGTGCTTCTGTGACAGTGTGTCTGTTTGAAGGGGGGGAACACAAATATTATTCCACCAGTCACTTGATGGCACATATTGCTTGCTACGAAGCAATATCCTTTGTAACACAAAGGAAAACAGATGTTATGAGCATTTCTGTGTCCTAATGTACTTCTTTTTTTCTTTCTTTCTTTATTTTTGCAGAGATTTGATGCTTTATACTGATATTCAATAAGAACAACTGCTGGTGGGGCCTAGTTTTCTACAGCCGGACTGCATATTCACCCGGCAAATGAGCGAATACGCTATTAAACAGATGTTTTATATGTTAGTTAGATTTATTTTTATGACTTTCTGGAACCAACAGTAACCAGAAAACAAATTTTTCTGTTATGGAGTCGCATTAGCTTTAATTTTAACCTAAATAAATAACAATAAATAATTATAATAATAAGAAAAACAACTAACAAGTGCAGAGCAATGCTACTTTTTTAAAAAAGAATAAAAAGTAAGCGGATACTTGCTGTTTGTTTCAGAGCACGGTGCTCATATAAAAGCACACAGTGTCCACCCCACTGTTCTGAGTTCTGTTCCCCCAGCATGACCGTGTACACATGTTAAAGCTGCATCACATCACAAATGAGCCTTCTGTGGAGGAGGAGGAGGAAGGGGAGGAGGAAGGGGGAGGAGGGGGAGGAGGAGGCCGCCTGCCGCGTCCTTCACGAAGCCCTAGGGGGCAGCAGAAGACCTTCCTTTCTGCAGCCGTGCAGCTGCTTACCGCTGACTTACTCCTCTGTCACCCAGGCTCAGATCAGGATATATTCAGGCTGCAGATAAATCACTTCAGAAGAAGCAATAAAGTTTTCTCTTGCAAACAAACAAGCCTTCACAGAAAACGCCTTTCGTTTTCCAAATCCGTCTCTGTCTGAATTCAAACCTACTGTATGTGGCGAAGCCGCACTTAGAATAATACTTTGTCACAGGATTGTTTAATGCCAGAAGACAGAATTATAATTTGAATAGTTATTTGTAAACCTAAATAAAAATAATATGAATAATTGTATATTACAGTATTAAAAGACATTAATAATCCTGAGTTTTAGATGCCAAATGCTAAATAACAGGCCCTTAACTGATTTTAAAAACTAAAAAACTTGTGCATTTTTAATAATCGGTGTCTCGTGTTAATTTGCACAAGATAAACTACAAAGCACACCAGTTTCTGGATTAAGCTCCTATTGCGACATTATACACATGTTGGATCGGAAGGTGTTTGTTGGCTGAGGCTCGGAGTGAGAGAGCCGAAGCGGGGGCAGTGGGGGAGGTGTGTGAGTGTATGTGTGGGGGGGAGAGGAGGATGACGTGAGGCTGAGCTCAGGTCTGTCAACGGATCAAAGTGGGAACTTGTTCTCCCATCGCTGTCAGCAAGTTTTAATGACTGCTGAGCCGGGTGAAGCTGTTCCTCCCGAAAACTTTTCCCATACCAAGTGTCTGATAGATTCATAGCTTAATTATTAACCTGCGCTTAATTCGTCCAGGAGCTTGAGTTACAAAAGGGGAGGGAGTGGGTGTGGGGGGGAGTTCGGTAAAGGTCCATCATCACATTAAAAAGACAGAAACATAAACTTGAGTTTAGAATTTTGCAAACCTGCAAATAATTTGATCTGATATATAATAAATGTAATTTACCGTAGAGAAACTTCCCAACATTTAAGTAGCAGATGAAGTAAATGAAACCATATCTTTGAACATGAGCCATCTTTGACAAGCATTTCCTAAGTACTATTGATTATTTTACATATAGCAGCACTGACATTTAAGTTTGAAAGACCTCACAGCGAAGTGGAATAAAACAAAAAACCAAAAAAAAACACTAAGACTTGGAAATAGTGTTCCAACAACCTAATAACTACACGTTGCGGTTTCAATAATGATAAAATACGGGCGCTTGCACCTCTTAACATACCATCCCTGCTTTGTTTTGTTTCTTTTTATAGAAACAGAAGCCGTATAATTGCGCAGCAGAAGAACAGTTAAAGGACAATAAATAGTCAATAAAAACAAGAGGCTACAAAAGGCAAAAACAGTGTCATTAGTGGAGTGACAGAGGTTTCATGAGGCCGTCTGAGCTCAGCCACTGTGACGATAAATCAAGCCGAGAAAGAAGGCCAAGGCCTTTATGGGGAGTGCCACCCATATATTGACTGCACATCACAGCAGCCCTCACGTTGTAGGCCGGATTATAAATCCCATTTCCAAAAGATATATGAGACGTTGGATGTGCCTTTTCTTTATTCTAGGCGTATGTTGGATTTTTTCTTCTTTTTTTTTTTTTGGTTCGCATTTAATAAAAAAAAAGTTTTCTAATGTATTTGTACAGTACTTATATAGACAGCCCATTGTTTAAACTACTACTACAACAACTAGGAGACTTATAACATCTACGTATACTTGAAATTAGCTTACCCCTGTTTTGTTTGAAAGTGTCCGGCGAGCCTGCGCGTCTGACGAGATGCACGGTGCATGTAATGAATGAGAAGGCTGCTGTACTCTTCTATAGGACTGGGTAAAAAAAAAAAAAATAGTTTCAGGGACAGACACGGAGAGAGAAAGAGAGAGGCAGAGAGAAAGAAAAGAATCAGTTAACAGATGAGGAGATGAGGAGAATCCAAGCTGAACCGGGGTTCGTCCCCTTCAAACTGTCCCGAAAATCGTCAGAAACTCTGATCTCTCAGCCCTGAAAGAACCGGGAAACGTCGATTGTTCGTGTGTACGGACCAAGTCTGACAAAAGCTGGACAGGAAAAGTGTCGATATCAGGTTGTTTTTCAGTGTTAAACAGTTACATAGACGACATCCAGCTGCTACAAGATTGCGTTGCATTAGAAAAATATCCCCTTCAAACTGTCCCGAATATCTGTCTCATCAGAAACTTTTTTTTATGTGAGACCAAATCTGTTAAGAGCAGCAGGCGTCAAAAACGGGACGAGAAAAGTCTGTCTAGAGATGATTTTTCAGTGTAATTTGATGGGACACATCCCGTCTGCAGTACCACCTCTGCTGCTGCAGCATTGTGCTGCGTTAGAAAAATATCCCCTTTAAACCGTCCCGTAAATTGGCCACCGTCCCATTAGAAACTCTGATCTCTCAACTTTTCAGAGCTGAGAGATCAGACTATGAAGCTTTGTTTTTTGTTGTTCTGTTAACAGCGCCGGGGCATCAAAAACAGGACGAGAAAAGTCTTGATATCTGATTATTTTTCAGTGTAATTTGATGGGACACATCCTGTTGTTGTTGTGATTGTATTTCGATGCCGGTACAACATTGTGCTGCATGTAAAAAAAATTCCCCCCTTCTATATCAGCTAATTCTCAACCTGCGAAGGCCGTTGAACTGTCATGTCAAAGCAGGATATGAAACCTTGAAAGGTTCTCACCACAGACTGAAAACTGTTCATATCTTTCTTTTTTTTCATCAATTTTGCTCAATAAAGAAACCGTGACACTCGATTTGTCGGCATTGACAGTAAAGATCTCTAATAATAGTGAACCTTTAGCACAAAAGATGTGGTTAAGTAAGGAGTCAGGATCCTTTTATTAACTTATTACTCTCAACTACACTAAAGAAGAAGAAATACAAAGTCTTTTTGCTGAACTTGCAGTAGAATGTACATCTGGCATGTTAGAATAAAAAAAATAAAAAAAACCTGCAGGGACTCTTTCTATAAGTTCTTACCATCCAACTCTTGGGCGGCAATACACATTTATTCTTTCAGATAGGAGCACTTGACAGTTAATGCCTCTCTGCCGTCTCTGCATTGGGAAACATATTTGCATTTCCGCTGCATGGATTGTGGCGAAACTATTACTGCATCGCGAGTGACTTATGGTAAGTTTACAGTTGGCGCACAAACACACGCACGCACGCCGCTGACCACACACACGCACACACACACGTCCGCAAACACACCATCCCTCAGAAGCATTGATTCTGTTTTGTATTTCCTCCTCAGTCTAGATAGTCTTGCTACTGCCCATGCTGTTAGTGCGCCAGGCGTTTTCAAACTCTTTACATCCATTACATTCCACTAGGTAAATACCTAATGCTGGAAACATTTGTCAATGTATGCGCCTGGCTGAACAGAATAGATTATTGGGGGCTGAGTAAAATACACTGCATTTCCAAGCAGCACTGTGCCTGTGACATATTAAAAACTTCCCACAAGACCCTGTGCAGTCCCCCCCTCCCTTGCAAGGGAGCAAAGGATGGTAATATTTCAAGGAAATAGAGGTTGCAAACAATAGTAAACATTCTTGGTAGGGGACAGGAATGAGCGGCTACGCTAATTCTGCTCCTTTTAGGCCTTTTTTGTATTCGTTTAAATGAGAAGGACAAACAGCAACACCTATTTTATTGTTCCTGCGAGATTGTTATGCAGCAGAATCACACCTGGATGTAGCATGCGAGCATTTATCCCAGAGTACTGCAGGTCATTGACACGCTTGGCTTATGTTTTCTGCTGGCTACTGAATTTTAGCACACTGAATTTGCGATTATTGAGATTTTTATCAATTGTAACTTTAATTTCTCTTGCTAAACTGCTTAATTTTTCCTTCACATCTTACATTTACAGCAAACCACATGCGTATGACAGGTGCCACATGTCTAAGAGTATTTGCCCCGTCCCGATTAACATTTTAAAACATTTGTCACCGACTGTCAAGTATTTGTGGTTTACACTTGAGGTAAAAAACTAATAATAATTAATCAAATAATGACCTAAAACTCTGGCCGGCAGGAAAAAGTGACTCCGTAGAATAAAAGTGGATCAAGAGCAGAATTAGACAAAAAATTTCCATGCACAAATCTGATAAAACCTGCAACAGAAATATTTCAGCCCTTTTCCTTAAATTACAGCAACGTTCACACGAAAGAGGGGTGACGGCCTCGTCCTTGTGTTTAAATACGCCTAAATGGGGTAAAAAAAAGAAAAAAAAGACCAGTTTTAGTCTCATTAAGTGGATTAGCACCGCTCCAAAATGGCTGGTATGAATATGCATGGAGCTGCGGGACGTCTTTGAGATGTGAGTTAGAGAAAACAATGTTTTTTCAGCTAAAGAGTCACATCTAAATATAAAGTGTGGCAGAGCTGTACGTGAGAGTGTTGAAGTAGTTATTTGATGCTGGGACGTCTCAAGAGGTTTGATAATGGGCCTATAGCGCCGTGTTTCAGCTGTTTTTTAAGACTGCAAGACGTAAACGTTTTCTCGTGCGTGAACAAAATCCTCCACACGTGACATATTCTTTTACACCCTTTTAAAAGCTCAAAAATGCATTTTTCTTTCTTTTTTTTTTTAAAGTCTGCAAGCCTCTTCTCTATGCCTCTTTGATCTTCAGTAATTAATAGAGAATGGGACTCCCGTTGGCAGACCCTCTCCAACAAAGATACACGGCAAAGAGCAGAGAGCCGCGAGTGGACAGGGGGTGATATTGGGTCTCTTATTTGGGTGCGTTTCCCATTCATTCCGTCCATATTCCGTTCCCGGTTCTGCTCCACGGGTTCGTCCATTGTGGAGCGCTGAATGGGAGGGCGCAGGAGCGTCTCTGCTTCCGTTAATTAGAGCTTTATGCGCCTTCCGCTCCTTGAAGAGTCAAAGTTTAAGCGGAGGGGAGAGAGAGCGAGAGAGAGAGAAAAAAAAGAAAAGAAGAAATAATAAAGAAACCCTCTGTGTTGCTCCACTCCTCCCTCGGTGGCTTCAAAGACCTGAGAAGGTGTCGTTTACCACTGGTTTGGGTGTTAGCGGCCGCGGCGTTACAGCCAGGAAAACAATGAAAATGCGCAGATATTACACGGAGCCGTCCCACGTTAGTCTGGCATATCTTAAGAGCTCTGTGAAGAGAAGTTCATCTGGAGTTAAAAAGCGACAGGACATTCCAAGGACTATTATATGCATACTGATTGTGCAGGAGCCCCTACTTGTCTTTACACATGAAATGACCAATTGTTCAGGCAGGCTTAAGTGATGCACGAGGAGAAAAAAAAAAAAAAAAGTCCTGGGGTCTGTTATGACATGTGGCTATGGGTGTCCTTTTATACCTTGAGATTCCCTTTGCCTCATTAGTTAACACACTTTCTTAGTTTTGAACAATACCTTAGCTTGAGTTCTCCCAGCAGAAATCCCCCCCCCGCGCTCAGTCGATATTTCCAGGGCCTGCAGCAGAGTTTCAGAGAGAGGGCCCTTTCCCCCCTGTCCTAACAGCTTTAATACTTGTAATTATCTCTTGCTGGGGGAGGCTGGAAATTGGATTAGGGTGGTGAGTCTCAGCTGAATGAATTACCTCCATCTCCCCACTTGGTGGGCCACACACTGATAAAGTGCGGAAAAACGGATTTGGATTCAGCCTTAGCATTCATGGCTTCCTTGTGGAAAAATGAAATTTTCCAACAGAAGGGGCCAGTGTGCCAGCAGTATCTGTCCACAGCATGTTTCATCTGCTCCTGCTCTTCTGGAAATGCAATTACCTGCGTTATCGGGGCCTAAATGGTGACAGTTTGGCAGGGGAGCAGTTCCACCTGCCAGAGGCATCATTCCACACTGTTTTTGTTGCGCTCAGTATTCTTTCGGTTTGAAATTATTCCCCCTTATTTCCACCTGTCAGAGGTAAAACAACTGGTTGATTTGTTTACGTACTCCCGGTGATGGCGAGGAAAAGAAAAGTGAGACGTGCAACTTCAAGTTCAGTTTGAGATTATGTTAATATGTTGAGTTTTCTACACTTTTTTAGTCATTAACGTAATTTATTCCTAACTTAAGTCTTTCACACTATTAGTACAAAAACTAATAACACTTTTGCAGCTGCAATATTTTCTAAAGCGATAGCAACAGCAACCACTAACACTCTTATTTCTGCACTGTACCTGTGCGCCTTCACTTGAATGACTGCACATACAGTAAAGGTTGATACTAAATTATTTACCAACATCAATTCAGCTAATGTTCTACATGTGTTGCTTCTCTCACAGGAGAAAAAAAAAAAGGTAAGCTCCTTCAGGAGGTACATTAAATCAATATGTGGGAGGGCTTGCCACTGTGCACTACTAACACACACACACACACACACACACACACACACAAAGAAATCTAGTAATTAAACTGCCGGATTTTACACGGCAACATCCACGTGTCGCGTTCCGCCGTGCACTGTTTGCGGATTTATTTGCAAGACAAATGGTTGGAAATTGGGATTTTATTACCAATCATCAAACATCTCCCTAAACGCGGCGTCTAAATGAAGCCAAAATTACCTCAGACTAAGCCGAACTAAAGAGATAATGCTCCGAGGAGAAGTTAAAAGACTTTTGCTTAAATTGAAACGGAGCCAACTTTGTTTCCCTGTTGTTCATTAAGCAGTGGTTTAAATTCGGGTTTCATATTTAATTTCCCGCTGTGTCATTGTAAGGAATCAGATCGGATAGAGGACAGACCAGCCCTACGTACGCGGCGCTCGCTATCAGACGCCCCCCCTCGTCTTTTCCACTTCCCATTCTTTTAACCCCCCACCGAGGACAATCCTTGAAGGTAGATAAAAAGAACAACAAGAGATAATTAAATCTAAAAAAGGAGGGAAAAATAGCTGCTTCCTCACTGAAACAGTTGGGGATAGATTTCAGCACAGTAAGGGTTTGGCTAATTTATACAATGGCCTGATGGGAGTCCTTCAACATTTACACTGGGACATGGATGGCTAAGGAGGAATATTACACTTCCCTCTATAATTGTTCCTGTTTTCTACTGTCCCACCTTATCGCACTCCCCAGCACAAATAAAACACACACGCTTATTTGCATTTGTCCGATTGCGAGGCGGCCCAAAAGCCAAAATTCATGATAATTTAAGATCAATTTACAGCCCCGGGGCCTTATCAGAGGAGTAAAGACTGCTCTGACGCGCCTTGTTGTTCCAACTCAAACCTGCATCCCATCGGTGACAAATCTAAAATTATAATACAGTAATGCTTCACATAGACCCAGCTATTTAGGCGTGAATTTAATATTCATTGCTTTTGCAGCTTGGTTGGTTTTAAGGTGCTATCACCCTTATCCACCCTCCTCCAAACCCCACCCACTCCCGGCATCGCTGCCATCTACACTGCTACATCCACCAAACAGGGGCAAATGGCAGTCACTGGGACAGACGCGCAAAACCCACGTCTCTCTCCCTCTCTCTTTCTGTGTGTCCCTCCCTCCTTCAGTCATTTCCCCCATTCTCTTTCTCCGGCTGCCTCCCTCTCTCCCTCTCTCTCTCCCTCTCTCTCCGTCCCCCATCACTCTCCCTGTCCTTGTTTTTGATCTTCAAACGCTGGTAGGGATAATGACTACAAATCAGGGATGAAGGTGAGTGATCACAATGTGGCCCACCCATCCCAGCTGGCCTTTTTACTCCCCTCATATGATGCATCTTCCTGACTCTTTTTGAGAACCCACTGAACTGCACCGTAAGGGTTTCGTGTGTGGTTCACGGGGGGGCTGAGCGCAGTCGCATGGATTCAGCTTTCAAAGTGGCCTGAATGGTTTTCGGCCTCCATCCGCAAGAATAGAAACAACCGACAACAACATCTATCGGTTGAATCTGTTAACATATAGTTTCTGTAATATACTTGATGCCATATTTAACAACCATTAATAATTTAAAAAAAAAATAACTTTTTCATATATGGTGCGTTCATGTGATGTCAAAATAATTGGTAAAATTAGGAAATAACAAGTCAGAAGAAAGTGCAGTGGCTTGCAAAGTTTTTGACATCATATATTCAGAAATGTTACAGTCCCACAAGACTTTTTAATCACTCACAAGTTGTTTTTTTATGAGCATTTTTTACGATAAATATGATTATGTTCGAAATAACTTGTCATATCTCCTCTCATTTGCATCCTTTGTTCTTTACAGCAAATACTGGAAACAGCTGTCAACGTGTTCTTTTAGCGCATTAAGTCTTGTTTAAGGTACTTTTGGGACGTAGGCGCCGTAACCTACGCTGGTGGGAGTCATTTATACTTGTGCGCTCATCGGCAATAGTCCATGCTATGTCTTTTTTGGCCAGTCGGGTTAATCTTTGTGTCTACTTCCTGCTTTACTTTCAATAGCGGTGGCTGAAACTTTTGACAAATTTTTGCCCAAGACAAGTCAAGTGTTTGTATCGCTGAACCTCCACAGTTAACCTTTCCTGTTGCATGTTTATTGAGCCAGTACAGTCAATTTGAAAACTGTGAAGATGGAGAAGCAGCCAGAAACACTAAACACGCTTCTACCGAGTGGACCAATCACAGCTCCAGCGCTCTGAGTTACATATCTGGAGGTGGAGGTGCACGACTGGGCTGTCGCTATAGTTATGGTGTCAGATTAATGTAAAAAAAAAAAAAAATTATCACCTTTATGAACATTAACACACAAAAGTAACAGTAACAGTTGCTGTATTTCCATTCCCCATAGAAATGCACAAAACCTAAATATCGCAATAAATAACTGGTAATGGAAACATATCTAAAGCTGAAGCACTTTATGCTCTAACAAGGTGGTTTTTCAGATGTAATGATATAAAAGTTTATCGCAAAAGTGCAACAGAAACACTTTTTTCACATTTCCCCGTCAGCAGCGTCACTGGGGATGACGCAGGGGGTCATGTGACCAGTTCATTTGATGTCCATCTTCCTCAAAGTGAAATCTCGCATGACGAGAATTATGGGATATCGCACGATGAGACTTTACCAGAGTTCATTCCCACTTGTAGAATGGACCAGTTGCCTTTCTTCAGCGCCTTTTTGACTACTATGACCTGGACGACTGAGAACCTTCACAGACTTAGAGCTCATTCTCAAAACATCTTTGAATGGAAACATGCAACCGCACCCTATCAAAATTTCAGAAATGTAGTTTTTATTTTGAGAAAAACTGTAACGGAAACGCAGGTAGTGATGGGTGCCAGTTTGCCTTATCTCTCCTATTATCCTCAAATATTACTAACACATTTTACCCTCAAGAAAATATTTTACATAAACTTGTTGACCAAGTTTTTGTGTCAGGCACTTTAATTGTTGACTACATAAATAACATTGATTGGGGTCAAATTGACCCCAAGGATAATAGGAGGGTTAAAATTAACGAGTTGTATCTGTACAGCTGTGTGTCAATAAGACACGATTTCGATATATGAAAATGCCGGATATGTGACCTATCTCAGTCTAATTAAAAATGCAGCAACTTAAAGATCTCCTTCCTGTTTAGATGTCAAATTAAAAAAAAAAAAGGATGCCCCAGCACCAGGAGTCCTATCCTTTCACATCATAAGTTTCTAATGGGCAGTTTAGATGATTCATGCCAATCAAACATCTGCTCCACATTCACCTTGTCGGGAGGAGCACCTGTTGACCTCTACCTGACCTTGAGTGAGCAGCGTGGAGGGATAGAGGGACACGGGAGGGGGGGCAGCGGCGGTTTCCTGTTTCAAGGCAGGAGAACAGAAAAGAGCTGGAAGAGGTTGTTTTACGACCACTGTTTACCTTGGTGGGGGCCTGCCTCTTTTCCCTCCTTTTCTTTTTTTCTTTTTCATTTTTTCTTAATGTGCCCAGCAAAAAAATGTTTCACTAGGGAGCAGGAGGTGAAATTTTTCTCATCCAAATGGATGGCAATTTCCCACCATTTAGCACCTGAAGGTAATTAGCTTGAAGAGATTGCGGAGTGAGAAACACGTTCATGGAACATTAACTCTCGTACATTCTCCAGTTGCAGAGAATTAATAGGAAAGATTAAAGTTTAAAGAGAGCAAATGCCATTACCACACAAACCACCTCTCCGTGGCACCATCTTGGGCTAACTTTTCCCCCTCTTTATAATAAGTCTGTATTTCACGATGGCATCGGGGTCCGGATTACAATAGCAGGTAATAAGTGGCGGGAATTAGACAGCTCTGCAGGTTTTGCAATGTGCCTGTATATGAGACGAGCCTCAACAGCTTGCGGCTTCATCTTCCTCCACCCTCTGATGCAATACGCTAACAGCCAATCCTTTCTTTTTGCAGCATGCAAACCTCGATTTAATAAAAGATGCAATGATAAGTAACTTAAATAGTAGTTCTGTATGTAAGAGAATCTTTGATAAAAACATGTTTGTTTATGTTTCATTGCATTTAAACGCACGCCGTCGTGTTTGTTCTTCTCGGTGCTGCTAACTTGGCTGCGGCGAGTGTGTTTCAAAGAGGATCAAAACCACGCGATAAATCACACCTTCAGTTTTAGGAGCCGAAAGAAATTAAATTGAGACATGGGTGGGATTTATTGCCCAGAAAATCCCATTCTACTATCTGATTCGAAAAGTCCAGTCCTCCAAGCTCTAGAAAATCTATTTTCCACATTTTAATACCCCGCATAACAGTCCTCATAATTCATTCGAGTGTGTTAAGCACAGTTTTATTAGATCTGAAACAAATTTTGGTGGGGGATCCTATAGGCCATTAACCATGGAGTAATTTTATCCTTGTTTCCTTAATGATGCCATAATGGCGAGTGAATTTCTTAACTAAAGACCAAAGAACATTTTGAAGGTCAGCTTCATCTGCAGACTCCTTCATGCGCTTCTCTGAGAGATTGGAAAAGTCGCGGATTTTTGAAGAGTCATTAATAACGCTAAAGCTGAGAGGCCTATTTGCGTTCTCGCTTTCTACCTTTTAATGTTACGATTTCTTCCCGTTCTCTCCCACCCAGCCCCCCTCCCTCTCCTCTCCTTTTTTTTTTCCTTGCTTCCCTCTGTTTTGCAGCTTTCTCTCATGCAGAAAGAATGGAGTGCTGATTGAGAGGGTAAAAACGGCAGCGCGGTGACATACAGATCCCAGATGTGGTGCCTCGATGATTTAAATTTTATGCCTTTGTTATCACTTTAATCATTTTCTTTATTCGTTTTGTTTCAGCGATCGGAGAGGCAGTTGATAGGCCAAAATGCCCTGGGAACAATTTTTATTTGGTGTGTGGTGCAAAGTCTAATTAGAATTAGAATTTTGCTGAGCCTTGAAATGGTTGGTACTTTATCCTGATCGCCTTAGATATTGTTCGAAGTCAGTCATTTGTCATAGCGGAGCACGCTGGGAGGGCTGCTGCTAATCAAGGCTCCATCTCCTCCACTCCTTTTCTGCTGCCATTGCACCTCTGTCCAAATAAATGCTGTTAGGTAAGGATGAATGCAGCCTTGGCTCTGACACAGAGTCTCGTGGAAGCCGTGGAAGCGGGAGGGCAGCTCTGAAACAGAAGACTGCAATTTTTTAAAGTCGCTCCAAAACGTATCTTTATTTCATTAACCACTGCAAGACATTTGTGTTTAGTTTAACTGTAAGTGACAGGCTGGAAAGGATGTGAGTGCTCTGATGTCTTAAAATAATAACTTTTTGGGACTTTTATGAACTGCCCTTTCGTAATACTTGTTTATGCGAGCCAATACGGCAATGTCTCTGCAAGGTCGCCATCCTTCCAGTGGCGGGTCCCCCCCCCCTCTGTAAAATGACACACCTCAAAGGATGGCTGCTCCGCTCCTGAAGATTAGCCACATAAATAAATTAGACCCGGGTACAAAGGAAGCTCCCACTCCCACGTGAAACCTCACCTCACTGGTGGCGACTGGAGGCCACGAGCACTGAGGTTTTTTTTGGCTATATACCTACAGTCTGTCCGTCCGTCCGTCTGTCAGGGGATGGAGGAGTGTTTCCCCCCCCTCGATCAGAACCACGCAGGCATTTTATCCACCAAGGTGAGCCACGGGGTCTTTAAGGGAATTGAAGCTGACAACCCTTAACGTTTAGAAATGTACCAATAAATGGCTTTTTATGCAGACATATCCCGACGCCATCAGAGCCAGAGCCACTGGTGTCAGGCTGAGAGGAGCTGTCAGAGCAGGGGGGGTCCCCTCTGAAGACTCCCATCAGTTCCTTGGAGACACCACACCGCTGCCTGTGTGAACCAATAATCTGGATTTGTGTATTATTTATTAAGTACTAATAACTGGGGAAAGGTTGCACTTATCAGCTGTTATCACCATTTATATTTTACACCGATTGCGGGAAAAGAATGAGACAATTTTTCTATGTCGTGCCAGTTTAAAAAGACATAAACAGGTGATTCTATGCAAATACATTCACAGACGTCCAGCACCAATCTGACCAGGTTCACTTAGTTCGAAATCAGCTCTAAGCTACAGCCTCCCTCGGGCTCCTTTCTTCCAAATGTCCAGAAATTACCTTTGGTTGGGAAAAGACCTAACGTGGCAAAATGTGGCTTTAATAGCCAGAGACGTTTTCTTTTTCAGCAACAAGTTTAATTGGAAAGAAGCAGAATTCACTTTGAACGGGCAGAAAAAAATAAATCGGTGTGACAAGATGATCGATTACCTGTAACTCTACCTGACACAGAAATTAGGGTTTTTTAATGATGGGCTGCCTCTTCTTGGACATGAAATTCAAATGCTCTCCCAAAGTCTACCTTCAGCCATCACTTGTCTCTTGCGCTTGTACGCTCCAAACGCAGGCACTTTGTCTTTGTCACCGGAGAAAGGACATTGTTATTACCGACATGCCTTTGTATTAACCGATTTCATTCCTCCACAAGTAACATCTCACTGGTTTTACCTATGCTGCCGGTCCACATTTATATCCAGCACATGAGCGGCATTATATTTTTATAAATTTAGTCAATTTTTATTCATATTATATATATTATTCCTCTGCTTTTTATGCTGCAATATTCTGGTATTACCTTTTTAAATTCATAAACAGCTAACTACAGGGCAGTGCCGCCGGTGCGGAATCAGTCCTTCCTTCCTGTGTATTTAATATATTTTAACACTAAAATAACCACCCATGAAGGAGCACTCGTTTGCACGTCATAAAATCCACATATTTCTCATTTACGGCCGTGAGATCTGCCTAATGTGACACTTTTCTTGATCAAATTATAAGATTAAGTGTGTCAGAGGAGTTGTGAAGCCGACACGGAGCGCGGCGGGCGGGCGGGGCGGGCGGACGGGAGGGGTGGATGGGGATGGGGGTGTGCGTGCAGGTGGGGGTGAGGTGTTTGCAAGTCGGTCGCCTGTGAGAGTAGCGATGCAGCTCCCGGCCGGCTGTCCACATGGCTGGAGGTATTGATCCAGTTATCATTGCTAGATCATCACTATATAGACTCAGCAGCACACTGACTGACTGGAAAGCTCACTGACTGAGTGACTGCCTGGAGGGAAACAGCCAAGACAGAGGGAGGGTTTGGAGGGGGGGGGAATCAAAGTCTGCTCCAGTTATTTTTTTGTTGAAGATTTGAATCCACCATCGCAAAAAGTGTAAGCTTTACAACTAGGGTTGAAACAAACCGTTATTATAATTCTTCTTTTCACTTGCAATTAAATAATAGACCTTTACATATATTAAGAAACCGTGTCAAACTTTAACTTTGAAACTATTAATGCCGCTGCTAACCTAATTAGGACAGATGTTTGCGGCTATACTCTGCAGTCAATTAGCATAAATAGCATTGAATGTAAGGTACCTCCAGTGGCGTGCGCTGTTAGTGGAAGCGCGCTTATATATTTTTTTTATTTGCAAAAGGATGCTTACAGCCACTCGGCGTTAATGGTATCTATGTCGTTTAGTTTTATGGGTCTATATGTGCGGGAACAAACTGCTAGCAACTTGCAAATCTACTGGAAAGTGGCGCATTCATGGAAGCGATTAGCATCTGCTCTGGAGAGCTCCATGTCTTCCATTAGGCCACCAACTGAGAATCGGACAAAACTCACACGAAGGAAAGTCCTACGATGGGATCCGTTGAGAAGCTCATGCGTGGCGGTTGTGTTGCCACCGAGCGGCAACCTCCAGGTCTGAGCGATGAAGCCCATGCGCAAAAAAACTGCAGTTCATCGAGTGGCCACTTGAGGCTCCAAAAGGGAGCAAATCCCCATTGACCCCCATGTTAAAAGCCCAACTAAACAGCATTATTATGTGTTTATTATGTTTACAGCCTGGTACAAAAAAAATGGTTTTGGTCTCAATAGTTTATTACACTATTCATGACTGTTTTTTCTAATTCATTCGATTATTTTTTATTAAGGTTTAAAATTCTGCATAATTAAGGGCGTTCACGCTTTGAGTGACAGGAGGTAGCCTGAGCTAACCGGTAACGGAGAGTTGGGTGGGCGGGTCCCAATGTCCCACACGACACCCCATGTCCATATTTGGAGTATCGATTTGTGGGTGGAGTAAAGCTCAACCAACATGGCGCCCACAGGCTCCGCTCATTTAGGACTTCATTTTCGAGGTTCAGAATCCAATGGGTGACATCACGATGGGTTTGTTTATAGTATAAACAGTCAATGGTTGCCACCATGAACAGTATAAAGATGGACAGGGGAACTAGTAGCAAGTAGAGCTCCCCCTGGTGATTGGCTGCAGTATAGCTCATAAACTCCACCTCCTCCATGTTAGTGGATGGGACTAAAATACACAACAATTTTTTTTCAAGGATTCTTTCAGAGATTTAAGGTAGTTAATATAATGTTGATGCATATTTAGGCATCAATTTGACGCTATAGAAACAGGATGTGACTACGAGTTGCCATGCCAACCGTTCGTGGGGCCGTGAGAGTTGTAAAGTGAACAGTCTATATTCCAATGGTTCCTTGTAACTGGTGGAGGTAGAGCAGAGAGTAGTATTAATTAAATGAAAATGAGAGTGAGTCTGGAGGAAGTATGGTCAGGACATGGAAAACACAGTTACACGTGGCTCACGCGCCCAGATAGCGCTGTCGTATCCCCAGTTTGGCCAATGCAAGATATATACATAGATATATACATATTTATGCAGTCTGTGGTTGCTGTTTAAGATTTTGACAGTTGTGACATGGATTTTTCACCTAAACAGCCATTTCTCCAGGATAACAAACATTGCAACGGGTCAGTGCAATCCAATCCAATCCAATCCAGCTTTATTTATAAGCACTTTTAAACAACCAGAAGGTCTCAAAGTGCTGTACATGACATGATAACATAAAATAAAATAATAATCAATAAAATCCATTAAAATGTTGCATGAAACGTTGCAGTCACCATTTTTTAACATCTTCTGTGACAGCTCAGGATTTCTCATAATCGTTGCATCATACTGAGTCCCAAATGTAGCACTGTGTTATCAATAAATCATACATGATCCGTGCTCTGAAAAATCCAGTACTGCATCTTTACACACAAGCTTCCATCTCTTAGTGGCTTTAGCCTCCTTCCAGCTGAGAAGAAACTTTGGATTCCTGCAGACTAGACAACCATCCCACACTTCACGCTAGGAGGAAAAAAATGCAGCGAGCTCAAGCACACATAAACAAATAAATCCGCTCTTTATTTTGGCCTACCTTATAACCAAACAGCAGCGTTCGCAAGCTCTCAGACACGCAACGCTCACATAGACAAAACCCCTTCCAGAGGAACGTGCGGCAAGAGAAGCAAATTGCCCAGGACGTGCAAGGTATAGCTTCCCTGCAGCAGGAGCCATAAAGCTCACCTCACCTCACTGAGTTATATGCTAAAGCCCAGATATTTCATTTGCTTGATCACTTTGCCTCATCGTAATCTCTTTCATCCAGATTTATTGCAGCGGGGGGTCACAGTGCTGTGGAGGTGCGGCGTTCTCCAGCTGTTTATGCCTCCTAAGAGCTTCCTGCTCAGCCGCCTCACATGGTCTTTGTCTTATTTAGAACGAAGAAAATGTGAAATATGACAGGCGATAGTGCCCTCATTTGTTCTGTAGATTGCCTCACACACACCTCCCCACATGTCGGTGCCAGTCTCGGTCTACCAGCGACTCCTATTTCTCCCCCCATCCATGAAAACCCCATCCAAGCTGCCCCCACCCCTCCACCCTCCCCCCCCAACTCTCCCATGTGTGGTGTTGTCCCTGGCCTCCACAGAGAAGAAGAAGAGGAGGAGGAGGAGGAGGAGGAGGTGGGCACAGAGCTGTGGAGCACAGCCGCCACCAGCGTCGCCTCTGAAGGATAATGCTGTTTATTGCATTTGTCAGGCGAACGCAGCAATGCTTTGTAAGTCTATTGCCCACTTACTGCCATGTACTCTAAGATGTGCCTCTTTTGTGCGGCGCTGCTCGTGCTATTTGGCAGAGTGACTCGCGACTGAAGGCTGAAACCAGATCTGAAAGGAATTATAACGTGTTACATTCCTCCGCTCTTTGTCCCCCCTCTCCGTCCGTTTCTTTAGTCCCTCTTCCTTTTCATACATCACTCCACTCCTCCACTTTTTCATTCAAAGACCGGACGAGGACTGATGACTCAAAATAAGTAATTCCATTAAATGTTTTTTTTTTTTTTTTAAGCCACAGGAGCTCGTCTGTGAGTCCCAGTGTAACATTATTGATGAGATCATTATTATGTATAGGATCCCTTAGTGAATAATAACCCATTATCTTTCATTTTTCCTGTTTTTGTCACTGGATGTTGGAAAGGTTAGGCAATTTATTTTAATGTTAAAACTGTCAGGCACTTACACAGCCATGTCTTGGTTCCCAATACATTCAGCACTCGGGGCCATGATTGGTTTTAAACTAGGCTACATCTTTGAACAAGCTATTCCCACAAATCTCATTGCAATTCTTTGCGCTCGGGCTTTTATTGAACCGACTTCGGGTCACATTAAGACAAAGTGCCGCAGCCCTCATAGTTAAGCTTGTTTGAAACCATTTAGAATCTGACCCATGCTAAATACAACGCTGTGTTGTTGAGGTCTTCATTTTCTAATCCTGCAGGGTTACAAAATATAAGGCAGCGTGATAGTGATACGAGCACACTCCCGCTCATAGACAAAGGAAGAGGAGGGGAGGAAGAAGAAGAAGAAGAAGAAAAAAAACGCTCTGAACGCTTCAGTGCATTTAAATTTATACAAACTCTCTCCTTGACAGTGATGAATGTTACACTGTATTCTACAATATGTTTAATGCATAGGCCTGTTAAGTTAAGTTTTCTATTTCAATGCTGCGCAGTGGAGTCACCTCTATAGTTTACCAGATACCGGATAATATTACCAGAGCCCCAACAGGAACGCATCAGTCAATATCTGCATGGATGTTTTTATCATGTGGATTATGTATCCGAAGGCTGAGTCGCAGGATGCACTGTTAACACTGTGAACTGTTAATACAATGAGGTGTTTTAGAATATTTGCCATTGCAATATACAGAAACATAAACAAGAAATGTGCTTTTCTTTAAAATATATTTTTTAAAATGCCTGTTTTCCACCTGCATTCAAGACGTTATTTGACCCACACTGCTGGCAACAGTTTGGACTGTACTAAAAATAACTAGCAGCTCCGAGGTTATTAACATTTTTTACAAAATATGTAAAACGGAACTTGATATTTTGGTATCTTTTGCTGATATTTGGATTTTTCTGTGGTTCCCATTACTGGTTTAATTGGCTCCTCCGGGGGTCTAAGTTTAAAATATATATATATTTTATAGTAAACAAAGTATATTCTGCAGACTAAAACTACATCATCTCCAGCCGTGGAAAGTCAGATTCAAATGCATTTAGTTCTGTGCTTTACAGTGTTCAGGTAATTTTACTTATATATATACTTGTCTTGTTTGTTCTTGTTTTTTATTCTCATAGTGTTCATCATTAATAAGCTGTTTCATATTAGATTAACTATCCAACAGTGTGTGAAGTTCTAAAATCAACTTTATATTGACGTCATGAGAAAGCTGCATAATGCAAGTTCACAATGCAAAGTCCACTAAAATACAGTACTCTGCAAAGGTTTTCAGCACTAAAAGTTAACTATGGGGTGCTTTTCAGTTTTTATTTATTCCTCTTTTTTTAATCAAAGAAAACATTTGCTTTGTGCATTTCAAAAAGAAATAAATAAAAATGAATACATCTAGCAGGTACTTAGCAGACAGGTTGCTCCAAGAATTTTGGAGAACTTTTATATTTGATGTTTTGAGTCCAGTTTGCTCATAAAATGTCCGTACCCGAGTAAATTGTAAATGCAGGAGTCATTTTATTGCAGCTCGTCTTGTTACTTGCATTAAAGATCTCAATAATTCCTCCATAACTGATGCTGTATCAATAATACATGTCTAATATTGCTATTGGCCACAACATATTATACCAAATTAGCAAATAAGTAAATGAATATCTCTGCTGTTGCCCATTAAGTTTGAAAAAAAAAAAAAGATTTACCTTTACCTTTCATGAAATGATTGTGCCCATGTGATTTATTCACATTACATTTAACCTCCTGAGACCCGGCGTCCTCATATGGGGACATGATGTTTTAGGTTTATTGCAGCTTGTTCTGCTTCATTTACACCCGTTGTCCTCATAAGGCGACACTTTTGTCTGACATGTAAGAGTCAATACACTTGTTTATTTATGCTTATTAACGTTTCTAGTTTGACATGACATGCAGATTTAACAAATTCACATGTACTCGTTTGAGGACGTTGGGATTTCATCGTTTCCAATTCTGCTTTTGCATTAAAATAAACCATTTTATAGTTTGGTTACACATTGGTGACTTAAATTGTTATATATAGTAAATAAATTATCCCTGAGTCCACATCTTTGTTTTTACACAGCTACTTCCAGTTCAAAGATACTTAGGTCTTACTGATCACAAATACCTAAATATCTTGATGTTATATTAAAGAAATTAAGATGTATTACAAACAGGACGCGATAGAGATAAAAAAAAGAAAGAAGGAATTTGTCTCAAAACAAAATTATTCAAACTTTATGGGCAAATTCTTCTTGGTTATGCTCAAAATAACCTTTGTAGTTGCTGTTCAAAACACTTTTTTGTGTAGTTTTGCAACACAAAAGTAAGGTTTTGGAGACGGACTAACCTGTAGGCCAGGTTTATCCTTCATCTGCCTCTGGTTGAGACAGGGTTGCAGTATGGTGACCATAACTTCACATCCCACCCTGGCCTCTGTTTCTTTCTTTCTTTCTTTTTGTTTCGCACTGATATTTTCATATTTCTTTATTGTAAACAGAAATCGGAGGCAGTTTAACACAAGGCACCGTGGGGTTTACCTGAGCGAACAAATCCGCGGATTGTTTAATGTAAAACAGCAAATTGCGAAACATTCTGACAGTTCATCTGCATCACAGCGGCAACGTAGCAAAACTGAAATGTAGTTGTTGTAACACATTGTTGGTGTGTTTGCTCGGGTAGCATGCATGCACCATCAGCAATGAATGTTTGTATAGATGAGAGAGGGGAGGGGGAGGGGGGAAGGGGGGTTATCTGTTCTCACAATACATAGTCACTCAGGCAAAGCTTATAGATTCAGGGGAATGGATTCCATGTCAGGATATCACACTTACCAAACCTTTAGAGTGTGGCACCTTGTATCCAGTCCTGACTTGACGTTGACACAAATACTCCCTGGCCCATATAATATCACCTCCACAGGCGGCGCTTTACACACGACCCGTGACAGCAAAAGAGCACAAGAGAGGTCAATTAATTAGATCCTGGGCGATAAAATCGTCCGAACGAGAGAGGGCCACGTGCAACACGTGCCGAAGTCCAAGTTAACGGCCAAGTTTTACGACCTCGATACTGATCCAATAATGCCCCATATTGATAGTGTAAATACAATTAAGTAAGGGTGTGCAATTAAGTAAAAGCTTTACAAGTGTTTTGATTTGGGCGCCGCGGAAAAAGATGCGGCGAAGTCTTGAAGGTGACAGCAGTAAGCAGCGTTTTACGGGACGCTCGCGGACGTAATTTACAGCATTTTGAAACAAAGCGACGGTCGTAAACGAGGCCAGGAAGTTGCGCGGCGACCTCTTCACGAGCAGCAAACAAACAAACAAACAAGCAGGCGCCGATTTGTGTTTCCCTCCCATATCTTGTGCGGCTCTTCAAATTGAAACAGCATTTAAATGGCGACCGGTCGAAGCTGCAGCAGCGGCGCTTTTGTGGCGCCGTGTAATTCAAACACGGCGAACCGGGTGCAAAGGTGAGATGTGCCGTTGCTCCCTTGCCCGCCAGCTCACCTGCTCGGTTTAATGCGGGTGACTGCGAGAGGGATCTTCTTTTAATGAGTGCGCCGGTCTACAAGAGCAAAACCCGAGGAGTTCAATAAAAAGGAATCCTGTACGTTAACCTCTCTGCATTAAAAGTGAGGTCACTCAGGGTAAAATCTGTTTCTTAAAGAGGAGCAGCAACTTTCTATTGAACTTATTGTACCTCGCTCGGTTATAAAAGTACATTCTTTTTCTTTTTTTGTGCTTGTTGTTTCTTTGCTCACAGGGTGTGTTGGGATATAATTTAGTTTCCGCGAGTACCACTGACAACGACGCCCCGCAACACACTGTTGAAAGCAGCAAACCACAGCAGCGTTATATTCCTTCTTTAGTTTTATGAGGCATACACGGAGGCAGGGTGATGTAAGGGCTGCTGAACCCTTCAGACTAGAGTAAAGACTGTAATATGTAAACAAAGCTGCTCATAGGCGCTCTGATTTACAGTCCCCCCCGACTCCTCTTCCACCACCACCACCACCACCACCTAAGAGCACAAGTCTTGCTCCCCGCTGAATTGGCTGCGCCGCTTTATCGACGGTACGAGCTCTCAGGCATTTTACCCATCGCCGCTTTTTCATGGCGACTTTGCAACTCCTGATTTGATGCCAAATACACCAAAAAAAACAAATAAATAAATAAATAAATGAAATAACACACAAAAACAGACCCTCCCCAACAGGAAAAACCACTTCTGTTGTCAGAGATCAAGCATATCCTCTTGATATGCCATCTGTATCTTCACCCCTCCTTGAGATTAAGTAAGGTGGGGTAACCAAGCCGCGAAAAGGTTTTCAACATCTGCGCCGGGCTGCTGTAAGTGATACTGAGGAGTTATAATTAAAGGTTCCGATTGAGGGAACAGTGTTTAATGTGGAGCACCCCTCTGCTATCCATCTGAAGTAATGGGGTGCAATGCAAGCACCCGACTGCCACTCCCCAGGCCCCCGTCTCACTCTCTCATCTTTACCCCACCTCTGATGGATGGGAAGGACCGGGGGCCAACTCGGCAGCGGCTTCGACTGATAACGTACCGCAGGTCCCTCCTCCGTCTCCCTTGCTTTTGGCTCTCTCCTCATTTAGCCGGGGCGCTGCGCTACGGCGTGAAAGATGTTCCGGGGTGGGGGGTGGGGGGGCGATGACTGATTCTCGGCCGCGGCTTAATTGAGGCGGCGCGGATGTGATGAGGATGATCCAGAAGAGGCCCTAATGACAAATACGGCGGGCGCTGACTTTCGGCGGGTTGACCTTTTCCCGATGATAGTGACGGGAAAATAAATAAATAAATAAAAATAAAATATGTCGTGACGCAGGATAAATCAAGCACACATCACCGCATTAACATAAAGACGGGCTCTTAGCTTTGATGGCGCCCGGAGACGACACGAAGCCCGCGATAAACACGACCTCCTCATACGAACATGATGCTCTCCGACGGTGCACGCGCTAACCCGCGCGCTATGGCAACGAGGCGGACGTGTGATCACAATGAGGCATTTCATGGCAACAGATGTAGCGTTCGGGCTAAAGGAGTTTCAGGATGAAATAAGGAAATGTTAGGCCAAAGCTAGAGATATTTCCCGTCCTCATCGCCGCTTTCACGTGAGTTCCTCCGACCGCCTCGAACGGCGTCCCTCATTTTTCACGTCTGAGCCGGAAAATCAGTTGTGACAGGTAAATTCTGACAGTACAGAAAACCTAGCCTCAGTCATTAGAGTTAATATTATGTTTCTTTGGCAATCCCTCATCATTTTTGGGGCTCATTGACTATTTTTCTTTATAAGATATTAAGTATTCAAACCTCATTTACATCCTTATTTTTCAATTTGCTGCCGCAGTAGTTTAATTTATTCCATATAATTTCTTTTTCTGAGAGGGACATTAATCATTGCCTGTTCCTTTTAGTGCCTCTGGGATTTTTTATTTATTTATTTATTTTTTATTTTTTTTAAATCAATAAAATAAAGGCTCTTCCTTTGCTGAATATGATAAAACATTTTGCCAAGGGATATCAGTGTCCTAGCCAGCCGGCTTCCTCCTTGTTTTATTCATTTCGGGCTTTCGGGGCTTGTTTATTTATCTGTCGAGCTAATGCTTGTCATATACGGATACAGAGGGAGAGGTCAGAGGGGGAGAAGGGAAAAAAAAAAAAAAAAGAAAGAAAGAAAAAGGGGGCGAAGAAGCAGCCAGTCCTTTTATCATTCCCGGCGAGTGGCCTTCCCCTTGATCATCTTCATAAGACGTGATTTTTTTTTTTTTTTTTTTCTCCCCTTTCCTTTTCATTTTTAATGGCTGATGTGGGATAGTCAAGTGTGAAGAAGGGGGAGGTTGTTATAGAAATTTAACTATCCTTTACAAATTGATTCACACTTCACCAGCGCACAAGGTCCAGTAGGTAAATTACCAGGAGGACACAATCTTAATTCTCTGCCTCCGTGGCATTACGGCTGTGTCCGGAGATGATCACGGCATTAGTGGATGTAGAGAGTTGTAAGATACTTGCCACAGATGTTCGGTGGGGGAAGCGTGACAACATCTCTTAGCCTGAAACTATATATATATATATATGTCACAGTTTATGGCTCTGAACTCTTTGCTACAGTCAGTGTCATAATCTTATTGTTTAAACTTTTCACCAAAGCTGAAATCTTTGAGTGATAAAAAAAATAAATAAAAAATCTGAACTTTTCAACGTCTACAGCTAAATGAATGTCTTTCTTTAAATGGCTGCCCCCCCATCCTCCCCCTCCCTCCTCCTCCTCCTCATAGTCAAACTGCTCATTACTATGGTGCGTTAATCTATATTAAATTATTATAAAAATGATCGTCCAAAAGAGTTCAAGTCAGCGTTTTCCAAACATCCACTCCTAATGACATCATTCTTCTGCTGTCATTAAGGATATTAAAAATTCATTAAGAAGAAAAGTACCGCTGAGTGGTAACAAATCAGTGAGCACTTCCCCTTCAAGACTAAAGAGTGCGGCAAAGTTTGAGGTGTATTTTTTTAATTTTTTTTTTTTTTTAAATGACGCCACGCGGATGGGTTTTAATGTCAGACGTGGACGAGCTTGCGAGCGGTTGGTAAAAGCGACGAACGCACTCTGAAGTTTTTTCCTGTTTTCAGATGTTTTTATTGGGAAGCAAAAGACCCGCTCACCCGGCCCTGAGCTATGCTGCCCAGTAGAAAGACATGTTCAGGCTCTATGAATGACAAATACACTACTTTACTTATAAAAAGGTGATCATTGGAAGATCAGATCTTCTTACATTCCTCCAGTCTGTAACTAGGTGAAGTGGGAATCTGTTAGTATCATTATCCACTAGTTAAAAGATTTTTCCAGACCATAAGACAATTAGCGATATTGAGTTTCTGAGACACCAAAAAAAATGATAACAGGATCCAGCTTCATTTGCACTTCGAACATTTTTGTAAAAAAGTCAAAAATCTCCAACCTGAACCTTTGTCACCTTGGACACAAAACAAAACTATGTAGTAAATCAGCTTCTGCGCATTTGAATTTATCACAGACACAGGCGACACATCTGGGTAGATTTTGCTCAGTTTCACCTTTGAATGACGTCATCTGTGAGTCACTTTGAATTTTGTATTAAATGATATCTTGCGTTAAGACTACACCGGTTAACAAATGCCCTTCCCCAGATCTCCAACCCCACCTCCTCCTCCTCCTCCTCCTCCTGCCGCTTCCTTTTAATTGGTTCTGTATTCACTTGGTCGTGGTCTTGTAAGACACCGTATAAATATGAAATGGCGTGCCTGTCTATTAAACTCCTGTCAAAGCACAGATCCAGCTCATCTGGCTCAGCATTTTCAAAGTTCTGGAGATGCGTTTTAACGAACCTGAAGATACCTAAAGACTCTGAAGTTATTACACCGAGAAACTGGCTGCAGCTGTGAACGTCTTAAACTTGAGGTGAGGACAGAAACGTAGAGGAATAGCAAACATCAGAAATAACTCCTGACTAGGATCAAAAGGAAAAACAATACAGATTTTCTTTCTTTCTTTGATTCTTTTTATAATCCAGTGTTTTCCTGTTTAATTTGCACAGTTAGAAACTGTTCAGTAAATTAGTTTGTACAATTTGCATCATGCAGACTATGCAAATGATGTTTCTGCTCGAGATTTTATTTATTTTATTGTTTTTTTTTCTCCTTTGACAGCCGATCTCTGAAGCTCCCGAAAAGATTCAATTTAATATGAAAACGGTTAAAAAAAAAAAAAAAAACACCAATGCTTCACGATGCGTGAAGCATAATCCTCTGCTTGCTCTTTAAACGTTGTGACGCGATATCCATTTTCTATTTATTTTCCAGAAAACACAATGAACACATTGCTGTTTAAAATAAATAAATAAATAAAAAAGAAGCAGTGCAGGGATTGCTCCCATTGCTCTGGTTTGTGGTGTTTTATAAGCTAATACCTGCCCATAATGTGTTTGTACTTTACATCTCGCAGTACTTAACATTTGCACTCCATTTTGTCGGTCAGGGCCCAGTGAGTATGTACAACAATTTCATTTATGCTATAGGGTTCTCTCAGCATTTTAATGGTTTCAAGTGAATACACACCTCGTCGGATATATACTGTATACACAGTACGCTGCATTTTATCGATGTAAGCCTGTGTTCAGTGCCACCACGGCCCATTGCTCTATCAAGTTTTCTATCAAGACGCCGAAGCCTCCTTGCTTCCAGCGGCCCGTCCAATTCATCTGAGTGAAACGAGTGAAGCCTCCGACCCCTCCGGTGTCTCGGGCGACGCCACACGTGTTACACTCAACCAGTTTCCACAGAGAAGAAGTCTCTCCGGGTCTCTGGTGTACGATGAAATTTGCACATTTGTCTTTAAACTTTACATTAAGGTCTGAGGTTTTGTCTTTAATGCAAATAGCAGAAACTTTTACCCAGTAATAGCTAACAGGCTATGACCTATTCTTGACTTTTTGTTATTTGCACTTCTGTGTATGTGCCCGTACTTCATGCAATGACAATAAAGCTGAATCTAATCTTATCTAGAAAAGTAGTATTAGATACTGTCATGCATATTAAAGGAGAACCCTGCAAGATTTCCACACCCTAAAGGCTGCTACTTATAATTATTTATCAACTGATGTAATTGTTTTCTGAACTTGATTAATTTCATTATTTTTCTGAGAAGGTACGCAACATTTTTCAATCATTTTGTTTGATAAAAAGTCTAAAAAAAACTGAGAAAAAGTTTTTAAAGCCCAGATTTGAGAAACTTGAATGTGAATATGTCTGGATTTCTTGCTTTAATCCAGAATTACCACCTCGTGTTCAAATGCATTTGTTGACTATTGAATTTAACGTGTGTCCAGGCTTAATATACATATAGAAATGTAACTGTTTTGGCACTGTGTAGATGACCTTGGATATTTTTAACATACTTTTTTTTTTCTAAAAACATTATTAATTATATATTCAAGATTCAAGTTTAGAAAAACATACAGGTGTGAAACACTGTTTCTCCTAGTCCCACTATGCTACATTCACTCTGACAAGAAACACATTATAATTACTGTGGGTCTATTCTATCTACAACACAATAGCATGATACCACACAGAATATAAAAAGATTTTCAAAACTGAAGATACACACAATCTACAAGAGGAACTTTTAACTATAGTGTGAACGCACACTATTGTTGATATTTACAAGTACACAGGATAAGTATAAGAGCTGCCTATACAATGAATGAATGAATGGAGTTTTAGAGGCAAATGAAACTGTGCAGGCTAACTGTAGGTGCAAGAATTTAATTACAGTGCACAGCATTACTGTCATAAACACAGATCAGCCACAACATTATGACCACTGACAGGAGAAGTAAATAACTTAGACCATCTTGTGGCAGTTCAGTGTTCTACTGGGAAACTTTTGGACCTGGCATTAATTTGTGTGGATGTTACTTAGACATGTAGCACCCACATAGACCAAGACCAGGCACCCCCTCACCCCATAGAAATGACACAGACCCACACACAAAAACAGTTTAGGAACTTGACCTGGCCACCAAATTCACTAGATCCCAAACTGATGCCCACAGAACCCAAAGGCCCCCACTAACAGCACTACAGGACACCCTCAGAAGGCCCATGTCCACTCTCTGATGAGTCACAAAGGAGATATACACAACATAAGGAGGGTGGTAGTAATGTTTTGCCTGATCGGTGTATATACAGAAATATTTTTGCTAGCATGCTGACAGAGCTAAATAGTACATATAGTGCAAAATATCATAAATATATCTCTAAAAACTACACACACTAGATATTTATTGTGCAAGTTTCCATCTCGGCTTAAAGTGTCTCGTGCAATGTTTGGGAGTGGAATGGGAGTGTGTCACATTTTAACTAGAAATTAACTAGGAACAAATGCTTGAGTTTTGGTTTATGACATCACAGAGCCGTTTGACCTTCGACCTCAAGTCAAGTTAACTATTCGTGTCACATTCAAATAAATTCCCTTAAAGGCGCCACCGAGAAGTCATATTTACAAGAATGGTACTGGCTGCACACAGGCATCGCTAATAGTTTCTGTTCTCAAACCTGATGGCTGTTCGTACATGAACGTGTTACAATAATCCGTCAGTAATCTGCGTCAATCCAGACTCTGTATCTATGTGCTCATACACGTAGCCGAGTACCTGTTTGTTTGAAGAAGTCACGGCCGTGCCGTGAAGTTTAATCCCTTCATTTCCTCCCACTTTTATACGAAGCAAATTACCAGAGGCATAAAACACATCAGTTTTTTTAGAGCAAGAGATGCAAATATAATAAATGTGGGTGGAAAATGTCATAAAACCAAAGTAGTCGAGGGTAAACCACCTCCTGCCCCACCTTCAGACTGTTAGCGGAGACCATATGAAATGAAATATGTAACGGCGGAGTGTGATGGCAGCGGCCTGCCTTGCTCAGTGGGACGCACATGGACAGCGGAGATAATAACGCTGATGAGATCCTAGCAGGACAATCTGATTTCAGTGTGAATTAGAGTTAAGGGGAGCTCCCTGTTGCCTCATACTTAGGACAATCTCCCTCACTACCAGACATTCATTGTTAATATGACATTCCCCGTGATCCCGGCTAATAACAATCTCAGAGGGTGGGGTCTTTTATGGGTAAAGGGAAAAAAAAAAAAGAAGAAGAAGTCGCAGCTCTTCTGCCTTTTGTTTAATGTTTATCTCTTGGGAATTGCACAGTGGCGCGGCGCACAATGATGCGATCTCTCTTAATTCTCTTTCTGGTCTGTTTACACTCAGAGGAAGAGCTAAGAAATCAGGAAGGCAAAGGGAGGGAGTATGTGGATGAGGGGGAAGGGTGGTGGTGGTGGTGGTGGGTGGTGGGGAGACTTCTTTAGCAGACACACACTCAGCCACATCTACCCTACAGCAGCCATTATATTCTGATTGGAAACCTAATAAACAAATCATCGATCTTAATGTGAATCTACTCCAAACATCAGGGGCGGCTGAGAGGCTCTCGAATCTGAATACACGTCCAGTACATGATCACCTACGACTTAAAACCCTCCACTACTTTGCCAATTAAGGCCGTAGCCTCTGGGATTTTCAGAGGGGGGGAGGCGGGGAGGGGAGGGGGGGGGGTTCTCATTTCTCTCTCTTTCTCTCTCTCTGCAAATTCGGTAAATATGGTATTGAATCACATTATCTGTTTTTGCTCGCGTCCCATTACTCACAGGGAACAATCTGTAATGATCATCAACGTGGTGGGTCGCGTAGCACCATTGATTATAATCTCCCAAACAGCTTTTATGTTTATGAGAAATCACCCTAAGAGGAGTCGCCCGCTCCCCTCGCGCAATTATATATTTTAGCCCGATTGCAGATTAAAAAAAAAAAAAAAAAAAAAAAAATGCACTATTGATCAAGGTGTGCTGCATGCATATATATATATATATATATATATATATATATATACACGGGCGGACCTTATCTCTTTCTATTGTCTTGTAGAGGCACAAACAATACGACACAGTTGAAAATCCATCAGAGCTGACAGGTCCATTACACACAAACTGCTTTTGGACGTTTGAACCTTTCCGTCCACTGTGTCCCATTTGAAGCATTACAAGCAGCTCGAAATACAGGAGCAGGATTTCCTTTTATTTATTTATTTATTTGTTTGTTTGTTTTTGATCTCGTGCGCATTAGGCATTAAATTATTGCTGGTGACAAGACATAATAACGGATTAAAAGCAACTTTTAGAAACATATATTTATTCGGTTAGTGATAATGAGCGGTATTAAGAACCCCTCATCGCGCATATTGTGTGAATTTGAATTTCCAATGAGGAATACCCAGGACGTTCATTACGAGAGACTGTTTGTTATTGTTGCATAAGGGAAAGAGCCACTAAATCAGCTCCCACAGGACGACTGCTCCACCAGGTCGCACGCCGCTCCGCTTACCCTTTGATGCGTCTGGCTATAAATTTCTGAGTGCCGCTCATCTGTTCGCGGGGAGACAGTCTGCTTAAATACAGGATTGGACATTTAAATGATTTCACTGGTGACAGGCCTGCTGTGACAGAATAACAGATCCTGCTGAACAAATAGGCCGTGGAGGCTGCTGGGGTCCCAGGAGTCAGCCTCCAGCCCTCGGGCTCTGTTTTGTTAAGGACTTGTTTCAGTATGGCAGCACTTCTGGAAACATATTGGCCTTGTTACATTGAATGAAATGCTAATTCGCACAGACTGTCTGGATCGCCGGGTCTTTGTGTGTCACACACGTTTGCACATGGGCAGAGGGAAGAGTGGGGTTCATAGAATTTATGCAGAAAAAAATCACAAATAAAGAAACAAAATTGTGGTTAAAGGAAATTCTGCGTCTGGAGCAACTTTAACGCAATAAATAATTAATATTTCTTTGTCTGTTGCAGAACAAAATAGAGGAGCACTAAATCCATTCATTTTCGCCATGCAAGCCCCGGATTAAAATTTATTTTAAGCTAGTGACTGGTGCCGCTTGTCCTTTGACAGCCTGCATAGGTGGGAGTCCCTGAAGGTATTATAAGTTTATGATGGGATGATGAGGAGTAGGCCAGCCAGCATGTGCTTAAAAAAGCCAACCCAAGCTCTTTCTGAACTTACCTTTCTTTGTGTGGGGAATTGGACAAAAGCCATAGTTCCCTCTGGTCTGTCAAAGCTATTCTATAATCAACCAACCGTAGCCCTCCCCTTAAAGAATAGGAAGACATTATTCAGCTTCCTCCTTCTGATCTTGGGGCCACAACAAACCATGTAAGCCATGGCTGACTGGTTAAAGCGAGAAAAAAAAAAAAAAATGAAAAAAAAAAGAGAGAGAGAGAGAGAGGAACACAATGTCCTCCTGTCAGCAACTGCAGACACAGAGGCCTATGAGCCGGGCGCCACGTGATCCTCAGACGGCCACCTCGACCGCGGTGGCCACGCCGCCGAGCTCTGTCGCACACAGAGGGGCCTTGAATCTAAGTGCTCTCAAGTCTTCCTCTATAGGGTCAGATGTCACACAGAGGGAGTCGGGTTATTTCAAAATTGCGACCGCAAGTCAAAGATGCTTCTTAATCAAAGCCGGAGTGATAAATATTCAGCTCGTTCTGCCAGCTGGTCGTCACTGAAGGAGGAAAGTAAGAAAAGAAGGTGGCGCAACAGGAGAAGCTTGGGCACGACTGACTGAAATGGAGAGACTTAACACTCATCCAGAACATTTAGCCTAGCGGTTTACTGCCCATATCTATCTATCTATCTATCTATCTATCTATCTATCTATCTATCTATCTATCTATCTATCTAAAGGACCACACTAGAAAAAATATCGATATGGCAATATATCGCGCTACTTTTTCTTCCGATTCAATATCGATTTTAAAAGAAAAAAGAAAATTGTTTTTTGGCCGATTGTGAACAGCTTCCGCACCTCCACCACCACTTTTACTGCACACGTGCAACAAATTGGAACTGGATTATTTGGATTTTAGATAAATCTTGTTTTTGATTCAATTTGTCCAATGAATTATCACTGATGTCATCTGATGTACATACATAAAATGTGCATTTTAAGCTTCATTTAAAATTTCTCAGTGAACTGAATATATATACTATATATACTATACTATACTATATATATATATATATATACTGAATATACCACAATATCATAATACCGCAATAATGTACGTATCAAGATATGTATCGTGACTCAAGTATCGCGATACGTACCGTATCGTGAAGTCCTTCCCAGTACCCACCCTAATGTACCACACAACTTAGGAGAAAAAAAATATGATATAAAGAACACACAATAAAAATCTGACTAAACTCAACTAAAGCCGCTTGAAAAAAAAAAAAACAGTTATTATTCCACTGAGCGACGTTGTCGTTGTAAGTGCACCGCCAATGATCACGGAGTGCGCCGCTGAATGCTAAATAGGTAAAGAGCCTCGTGGCAGAAGCATTGGCCCCCTGTTACCACTTAGTCCTATTTGGCTGGCCTCACTCACACTCATAATTAAGGCCCCCTACTGTGAATATAAATGGCCCCTCAATCAATAGTGATAGAGAGAAATAAAATAAAGAAAGAGAGAGAGAGAGAGAGGGAGAGAGACGAAGACCACGGGCATATCTCAGGGGCAAACATGATAGCATTATGAAAGGAGCAGCTTGAAAGCGGCTTTTACCCCGACAAGGGAGCTAACGTCATAATTGTCCCTCGGGGGACCAGAAGCTCTTGTTATTAGAAAACAATTTCTCCCTCTAGGCCGCTTCTTCTTCAGCCTGAGGGCAGCTATCCCCGCATTTCATTCCTCCTCCTCCTCCCCCTCCTCCTCCCCCTCCTCCTCAGTCCGGCTACCCAGCTACAGTTAAAGATGCTGAAAAGTCACAACCTTTGGAGTTATAGTAAATAATAAATAAATAAATTTAATATGTTCTGCATTGACAGCCAGTGGATCGATGGGCGGTCGCTTTGTTCTGTGCGTGAACTTGATTGAACGTATCGGATTACATAGATTACGCGCTAACCAGGCTAGCTGAGAGTGGTGGAAGTCTAGTATTTCCTTTGTTCCACTCGCACCTTTATGTCATTTACCTCCATCCATGCATCATCCCGAACAGTTACTTCATCCCCTGCTTAATCTCAAAGGTTTATTTCCTGAAATGAATCCCCTCTGTCAAATCCATTGATCCCTGCAAATCTAGTGCAATATCACTGTTTGTTTAATAAATTGACCTGTTATGTAGATTAAGTTAAGAAGGGGAGGGAAAGAATGAAGGAGGAGAAAAAGAAAGAGTGTGGAGGTTGGGGGGGTGGTGGTGGTGGTGGTGGTGGGCGCGGTGGGAGGGAGGGAGTGGGGGGAGCGAGTGCCCATTAACATTTTGCCTTGTGAGTTTGTGTGGTTAATTTAAAACATTTAAGGCTGGAAATGAGCTTCTCCATCAAATGTCCCACTTCCATTTACATTTCTTGCATACAAGTCAATTTGTGGCTGCCCCACGCCATAAATCATTGCCACCGGAATGCTGTGTCTGTACCTCTAGACATTACCCTGGCGCGTGGTACTTAAAAAAAGCAATTTAGAACTCCATTTGCTCAAAAAAAAAAAAAAAAAAAAAAACTGTGTGTTTTCAGCAGACTCACACTTCTCCCAGCAAAATGAAGATTAAACAGCAATGCCTAAAAGAGTTTTATAGTATATGAATATCTTGCAATTGTTCTAGTTGTCTTCTTTTTTCTTCTTTTTGTGTGATGTATGGAGCAGAAATGGGTTGAATAAACAGGTATTTTGTCTCTGAAGTGGGGACATTATTCTCGCAGATAATCAAGATATGTGTGCACTACGATAAATAAAATTAAATCTATATTGCCTTTTTTTTATTTTTTTTGGGTATCCTTCTTACCCTCTGTGCTATTGACCTCGCTCTGTGGAGCTGCAGCAACAACCCGGCAAAAGAGAAAGTGGAAATAAACCCACAGGTCTGTTTACTGTGCTTCCATTCGCCATCAATAATGGGCTGATAAAAGAGATGCTATCTGACCAACCAGAAAGCAGTGGTCAGTAAAATAGGTACAATATTGTGTCACGTATCAGGAAATAATTGATGGCCCCCTTCACAGGGATCTCAAACGGGGCATTGGGAAATCATTTTCAATCTATGGCTTAGCAGATGAAACAAATGCTCCTGGCTTGCTTTGTCAATTCTCACTCCTTAGGGTCAAACAAACAGCTTTTCCAGGGCCGGCTCAAAGGCTAGTGTAC
Organism: Mugil cephalus; assembly: GCF_022458985.1. Taxonomy (NCBI): domain Eukaryota; kingdom Metazoa; phylum Chordata; class Actinopteri; order Mugiliformes; family Mugilidae; genus Mugil; species Mugil cephalus. The sequence goes on along the minus strand of NC_061785.1, from coordinate 6,988,577 downwards.
GGGCAGCCAAGCTGAAAATGTCCCTTGTCCTCCACAAAATGATACAACGAAGCATTTCATATACCAACAGTTTGTTATTTGTCATTGACAAAGTTATAGTAAAAGGGGGCCTTCATATTCATTGACCAGGTGACCCTTACATTCCCCAAGCCTCCAGCCCCCTGGTCCATGTCTCCTTCTGTGCTCTCATTAATGTCCCGGCCAAGTCTTTATTAAGACACAAAGGAGGAAGGGAGTAAAAAAAAAAAAAAAGAAAAAGAAAAAGAGAGAGGCCAAATAAAAAAAAAAGGAGGGCACTTGTGGTGAGAAATGGTGCATTTTCATTTCCAAATACACATTCATTCAACTCTTTTGACTACTTGTTAAAATTATTTCTTATAGCAAAATAAATATTTTCTGGCTTACACTTCAGTTTCAGTTCCAAGTATTTAAACATCTTAATAGAGGGGTCTTCAGGCCAAGAACCCCCAAACTTATTGAGAAATTACCTATTATAGGTGTTCTATATAAAACTCAGATCAGTAGTATTTATAAATATACATTATTATTATTATCATTATTATTATCATTAAGCTATCTCTGATCCCTTTACTAAAATACATTGGATTCATGTTAATGTGTATTTAAAGAAATTTAAATTTGTGGGAGAAAATTAAAAAAAATATATATAAAAAATGTCTAATCAAGCAAAGATTTTGTGCGTCCTCCCCTTCTCCGGTGCTTCCGTAGACCCCCTAGGACATAGGTCTTAAACAGGGGCTCCGCAACCCCTAGGTGGCCCACTGAGGTACTGCAGGGGGCCCGCGAATTTTTTGCTTGATTAGACATTTTTTATATATATATTTTTTTAAATTTTTACCCACAAATCTAAATTTCTTTAAATACACATTAATGAATCCAACATATTTTAGCATTTTAGTTGTACACACATATATAAAGAGTGTGGAGGTTGTATAAAAATGGCTAATCAACCAAAGATCAAAGATTTTGTAACCCCCTAGGGGTCGCAGACCTCCCGTTGAAGATTTCCCCCATAAATTTAATTTTTTTAAATACACGTTAACATGAATCCAACATATTTTAGTAAAGGGATAAGGCATAGCTTAATAATGAATGAAAATTTGTAATAACAATGTATATTTATAAGTAGCACTAGGTTTTATATAGAACACATATAGTAGATGGCTGGGGCCTACGAAGAAAGTCTGGTGGATCAGATCTCTATGGCTTTTTCTTTGTGCATATATATATAAAAAATAAATAGTAACTAAACTGGGAAGAAGAGTAAATCAACTCAAGAACCAATATCACGTTTGAAAAGCGGCTCAAATGTGACAGAGCTCTGGTGAAGCCAATTAGTGTTCTAATGGTCTGTTTTTGTTGTCTAGCACGTGTTGTCTACTCAGCACCTTCTTGACTGATTAGTTTAGCTCCAGCGCTACCGGGGACCACACAATGGAAACTATGGGGGGAAAATAGTCACACACACAAAAAAAAAGGCCCACACAAAAGATACAGCCCGGGTAGCGACGCTCTACTGCCGTGCCAATAGCTAATGAATCAATAAATTAAAATATTTACAATTATTTGTTGATGGGGTTTGCTGTAATTATTTGTTGATGGAGTGTGTCTGAATGCACAAATCAAAAATGATGTTTTAAATTAATCTAAATGGATGCAGAGTTGACACGTTTCGCTTTTTTTTTTTTTACAAAAAGTCACGGACGCCCTAATTGAACGACGGGCTCAGTTTTGCATCAAGTCATCAAGTGATGCTTTAAAAAAAAATTTAAAAAGTGACAACACGAAGGATGACCACTGTAATCCATCTAAAACTGCAAAAACAGGCTTCGACACAGTCAGCCTGGGTGCTTCTTATTAAGAAAACGCGTCCCGCTGTGGTGCAGAAATACTCCTCCACTGCTTCTTTCCATCTCTTCAGCTGGCTCGCCGGTGGTCGAGGGTAGGGGGTGTGGGGTAGGGGTGTGGGGTAGGGTGGAGGGGTGGTGGTCGACCATCCACGCGCATGCCAGCCCCACCACTTCTGTGTCCACGGGCCTCCTGCTCGCCGCCCCCCCCCCCCGAAACCAACAGTTTATCCTCTACCAGCAGGGCCGGGAGCATGCTCCGGAGGGTAGGAAAGGGAAAGGGAGGGTGAGGAGGGTGGGGGGGGGCACATTGTACTGCATTACCAAGACAATGGGGCCATATGGGGAACAGAAGGATCTCCTGCTTGGCTTTTCAGCACACAACAAAACGCCGCGGCGCATTATGCGTGGCAGCGGTCACTTTAAGGTTACAGTTTTTAGCATAACAACTGACGCGCGAGGAGAAAGTCATTTTAGTCCCATTCCGGACTATTATTGGCAGGACGTAAGCGGGGTGAGATTTATGGGTTTTGAACAATGAACTTCTTGGTTGACGCACTGGCAAAGGCTCGGGGAGAGATAATTGTAGCACATCATCAAATCAACATCATGTCACAGGCGCTGTTGATTTGTGTGCGTTGACTCCCGGGTCCACGCCATATTCGATTATAGCCTTTCTTCCTCCTATTTTTAAACGCATTTCTGACACTGAGCTAACAGCCGGAGTAACAAAACACGTGCACGCCCCCCCTCCACCCCCATCCCTGCACGATTTATCTCCCTGACAGATCCGAGAGAATGTGAGCGCGTGCGAACGGAGCGGCCGTGACGTCACACGCAGGGCGCTGCAAAATGATGCAATTATAAATGTCTGAACATCTTGTGTGTTGATTGGAGCATCGCGGATCCTGTGATGGTAGACTGCAGATCCAATCCATTCCCGGTGTATGGCATCTTCACACACAGTCAGCAAAGCAGGAAAAATCATATGGTGAAGTGTTGCTTGATCTACGACAAGTGCATCAATGCCAAGAGACTCTGTCTTCTTCTTCTTCTTCTTCCCTTTTTTTTTTCTGCTTAGAGGATGCTTTAAATATCCTCTTCAGTGAACGCCTGGATTCCCTCGAGACTCTGCAAACTTTAATGAATTCAGCCGAAGACATTTATTCAAAACAGTTTGTTTTTTTTAAAAAAAATAAAAAATTATTTAGAAGCTGCGAAATATATGCACCTGAAATAATTATTGGTGCCTGCGTTGTCAATAATTATTGGCCTATCTGCATGTAATGAATTGACTATCCTCATAATCTGGCTCATAATGACTTTAGGACACCAAAGGGTCCTCTAAAGAAGATGAGAGCCTATTGATCCACAAGATAAATGCTCTTTAGGATGTTAATAGTCTAATTTGCTTTAATGATTTCTCCGAGCACTCCCCCAGTCAAGGACAGGATAATATACACTTAAAAAGGCATTCCAAGCAAAGGCGCAGCAACTGGACGCTTCCTGCATAAAAATGTAGGGCATTTGAGTCGAATGTTCGAAATTGATGATCAGCCCCGCCATTAGTTTGTCTTTATTTGCTTCCTTCCGAGGTAATTATCATGGATTAATGCTTTTCTGAAGTGTCGTGCGAAATAACATTAGCAGTGTTCGTTTCGAGAATAACCTGCCCAGGCCTAATAGGCAGAATAATAATGCTTCCAGGTTTTCCCTCTGATGCGGCGCGGAAGTGCACATTGAACACATGGTCTCTGGGACGGTTGGTTAATGCATTATTTAATTAATTAGCTGTCAATTATCAAACACAAATTATTCCGAGGATGTAAATGACATGTATTGTAATTGTTAATTATTTGTGTGAGCACGTCAAACTAGCAGGATTTTTATTTATTTTTTTATTTATTTTATTTTAAATACTGATTCGTGCAATTTTTTAATTTTTTTTTTTCCTGGACACATCTGTAAATCTTTGCTCTGCGCTATAATTTTAGGATTTTAGTCCACCGCCAGAGCAACTTTTAATCTCAGACAAAGGCAGTGTAGTATGACACACCAGAGACAAGATGAGCTATTGCTTTAGCAGTTTCAGGCATAAATGACATTGACTTCAGGGAGATGGAACTCTTTAACATGCTCTGCACCAACTGAGTCACATCTGCCGTTGACAAACAGCTAAGGAGTAACCTGAGTCTATGTTCTCTTTACTGGCAATTTTTACATTTTATCATTGAAGTCAATGAGCCAATCTGCAATTTACGCCGTGGAGAGCGGGATGAGTGTATTCAGAACCCGGTCACACACCCAATCTCCTACTAAAGAGCAGCGATAATGTAATAATGCCTCACTGATGTGCCAGGCAGTAATGGTGCTGAACATCTCCCATTCATCCAACACTACCTGATCATTGCTTTAACGGAATAATACATTACGGCTGGAAATAGCTGTAAACCTCCAACTTTATCTTGGGAATGTGCACTCCTTTTTACCTCAGGAAACGCTCCTGTCCCTCGGTAATAAAAGGCACGGCTATCAGGATGAAATGAAAAAGAGATTGAAACCCTTCCGTCTCTGTCAAGCATTGCACACATAGACCGAGTGTGGCCTTCTTCTTATTTCGTAGCCCACGGGCTGTTTGTATGATTATGAAAATAGGTATTACGATATTTTCCAGGGAGAGAAATGAAAACACAGGGGAAAGGCTCCTTTTTTGCACTTATGCCTGTAAAGTCGTCCTGATTGACCGTTATTCCTCTCCGCGTCTTATCCCTGTCAATTCCTCCTTCCTTGACAAATGACACTTAGCCGTCTGTCAATAATGGCCCACGTAAATGTGCTTAAATGGGCCAGGGCACACCAATGTTGTGGCTGCTCATCCTATTTAAATTACGCCGTGCCTTACATAATTACAGAAACACGTTATTGGAGGGTAGTTGGAGCACGGGAGCAGGGTAATGCATGCATGCGTATGCATGCTAGGAGCAGGGATGCATACAGCGCGAGGCCGTGTTACTTTAGGATACAGAGGCACAGATGACACGGCGAACAAAGCCTCGTGATAATTGAGAAAAGACAGAGGCGCAAGAAGGTGACACCAGCCATTAACCTTATATCAGGCCATTTTGTAAATCAATGTCACTCACGTTTAATAACAAGTGTAATCAAAGGAATTATGCAAATTTAATTTGATGCCTCTTGCATTATGCAAATCTCAGCCAAATATAATGAATCCTGACACCTGACCAGGGCAGTATACAGCATGGGTGGTTCTCATTGTTAGGGGCTGACTACTCACAGTGTTTGCAGTAAAAGGCCAAAGTGAAAAAAAAATAAATAAATGAAAAAAATGCATCAATTATATGATTGGTACCAACTGTAAAGAGTCACTGATCTGTGTTCCCGTTTTATGTTCTGCATTTGCCTGCTGTAATAAAGACATTTAGATCATTCCACACCCGAGCTACGGTTGGATACTAAAAGGTCTTCGTGCAAATTTGTCTAGCGATTCAGAAAATGTTTCAGTAATGGACTGAACCGAATACAGAGACGACAAAAAAAACAAACAAAACAAAAAAAAAAACAAACAACACAAACGTCTGCCGCGGAAGCAATTTTCAGCGCGGCGTATTAGTGACCAACATGTCTGCATGACCCACCGACTCTGACAACAACCCCACAGACACGCGGCTACAAGTGGTTCATAATAACAAGGGGGACTCCTCGCATCGGATGCAGTCAGCTGGTTCACTACAACCAAATGTTACGGAGTAAAACAGCATGTCATGCTGCCATTTGACACGGTGAAATAAGATTAGATGAGATCCGTTTCGAAGTGCAGGAAGTGCGGTGCAGTGCAGTGCGGTGCAGTGGCTGGCCTGGTTCAGCATACGAGCTGCAATATGCAAAATGCCATAGGAGTAAACAGTGACGTGCTGACAGAATAATCCTGCAGACTGCTTTTAAAGGACATTTATGCAATAAAAATGAGCACAATAATACAGTTAGATACTGTATTGGTTGAGGTTTTATGATGTTTAAATGGTCACTAATATCCCTAATTACTAAGAAATAAGGGATTCATGAACATAGTAAGACAATTAGAGCCGCAGTAAGATTAATTTATGCTGTATTCTATATCACTGAAGAGATCTAAGACCAGAAGATATGGAAGGATTAGTTAATCAACCTTTAAATCCACTCCGGTTCCTCCATCTCAAACATATTTCTGGTTTTCTAAGTCCTATATTATTGGAACAGAATATATTTGAGAATTTCGGTGGAATTAAACAGTTATAACCCAATGAATCAAAAGCTTCAGCTCTAATGTATAATAAATAAAAGAAACGATTAAGCAATCATCAATTTTAGGTGAGAAAACACTCAAACGCTCGTATGCAAGGCATGTTTACACTGTGTGAGTCGTTCCTCTTGGAGGCTGCACAGCAGGACCCGCGCGCCTCAGATGGCGCGCGTGCTACTAAGGAGTCCTTTAGTGCGCACCGTTCGCGGAGTAAAATGAGCTTCGATCTGTCCCAGAGGTAGCCCATCAAGAGGTGGGGAGGTTAGTTGGTCGTCACGGCCATCTAGACCCCGGCCTGCGAAAGCCTGCCAGAATCAATGCTAATTATGCTGCCATCTGCGAGGTGCCTGTGCTAGCTTGACACCTGTTCACTTCCAAGTGACACACAGAAACTTCAATCACGCCGGGAAACGAGGCGGCGATCGCCGAAGAGGGAAATGATTGGTAAAAGTATCAGCGGCGCGGATTGTTAGCTGATAACCAGCTGCAGGAGGGACGCCTGTCATATCCTGGGAAGCCGGACGGACGGCGTTCACTGGTAGCTCATACGGAACACAAACACCACTGTTTCTAAAATGCTTCGCTCCGTACCTGCTCGTTGTAAATGTCTTATTGACCCTTCCACTCTGTCAGCGGTCGTTTCTCTTCTGGAATCCCACCTCATCCTACGTGCGCGTGATAAATGCCCCCAGGGGCTATAGTAACACTGTCCCTTTCCGGATAATTTATCATGCAAAGACAATCAGTCAGAGGACTTGATTAATATTTTCTGGGGGATCTCTTCAACTTTGGAGGCAGATCTGGCCGGCCACATTAGGCAGAGTGTTTGCAAGAGGAAACCAATAAACTAGGTTTGGCTGTTTGCTCACCGAGACCGGGGGCCTGTCAATTCTTTGCCCCTTGAAAGAGATCTGCCATTAAGGTGACATGAGAAACAAATGAGGCCAATTTCTCCTCCAATGTCCCATCTGATATGTCAATAAAGGCCCAGCCGCCGCAGGATGCTCCGACATAGATTTTTTTTTTTCTTCCTTGCAGCCAGACAATCAGTGGAATACATCTAACTTTCCTCCGATAGGGTGAATCACTCAGACAAAACCAATGGGCTAGCGTTAAGTAGCAACTGCAGATCTGGTTTCAGACAAATGTATGAATGAGATTTTGCCACAGAGGTTTTGTTTTCCATCTTACGAGATGAGATAAGCCGAGCAATGCATTTGAATTACGTTTGTCGTGCTGGGTTTCAAACAGGGGGTGGACTAGACTAGACTCCTTTACTGGGAGATGTAGCAACAAAGGATTCCTTCTGAGTTTTTGGTCAGAGCTCACACCATAGGTCTTCAACAGGGGGTTTGCAAACCCCTAAGGGGTCCGTGGAGGTGCTGCGGAGGGGGTCGCAAAATCTTTGCTTGATTTTTTTATATATTTTTAAAATTGTTCCCCATAAATTAAAAATTCTTTAAATACACATCAACATATTGTACTAAATGGATAAGGGATAGCTTAATATTCAATGAAAAATGATAATAATAATAATGTAAGTTTATAAATTAGCACTAGGCCGAGTTTAATATAGAATGCAGGTCTTCAACAGGGGGTCCGTGACCACTGGGGGGTCCGCGGAGGTACTGCAGAGGGGTCGCAAAATCTTTGGTTGATTAGACATTTTTTATATATATTTTACTTTTCCCATGCAGATTTAAAGAGACCCTATTCAGTGCCCAGGTGATATCCCATGTATGTATGTACATTTATGTCAGGTATGTTTATGTTTACAGCAGTTGCACGTGTGACTGTTGCACGTGTTTGAAAATTCATATCTGAACCTGTGCATTATTTGAATAGCTTAATATTGAATGCAAAATGCTAATAATCACGTATATGTATACATAGCACTAGGCTGAGTTTAATATAGAACACATATAGTAGGTAGGTTGGTCCTTACTTAACCTGTCCATCAGTTTGGGGGTCCATGGCCTGAAACGTTGAAGACCCTTCGCTTACACCAAGTTGGAGCTGCAAGAGGTGGATATTCAAAGCCTGCAGATGTCGCAGATTGACACCTGGCTGATTTCTCCATAAAAAGTGGCACACGTAATTTCCCTGCACTTTTGCTTGATACCAAATATGGGAGCCTCAATTAAAGCCAAAAATGTCAGCTTTATTAAAATAATCAGTTGTCATAAGATTAGAATTTGTCTTTTTGATTCTATGTTAAAATGGAACTAAATGACTATAATATAGAGCTGTGCAAATGCTAATATATATATATATATAAACATAAATAGTATTTTACCCGGCTTCATTCAAGGCCCACCAAACCGAAATTAAAACAGATCACAATTAGAACCAACATTACGGCGGCACATGTGGTTGCGATACTTATATGCAGAATTATAGCCTCATCTGCCGAGCAGCGGCATCGATACGCATTCATTACGTATGCAGCTCATAAAGTCAAATGTTTTTCAATAAATATCATGGGAACGAGGCTCGAGATACTCCACATTCAGAGACTTACAATGGCAGCATATGTTGAGGTGGATTGAGTCCTCGGGCTCCAATCTGGCTCTCTCTCCCGCTCTCCCTCGGACTTAGAAGATAAATTATGTGGACTATTTTTCCATTATGTTAATCAAAACACTTGCCATATGCATTACTATTATTAGACTGGTAACAGAAGACATCCTGTTGTCAACGTGGAAATTGTGAGACTGGGCTTTAATTGATCACGAGCACAGTTTTAGGATAGTCAAAGATAATTCAACAGCTGGCCTTGTTTATATCTCTTGTTAACACGTTATATATGCTTTATGGGGTGTCAATTGATGTCGTTTCACGTTACGGCGGCGGCCTATTTGCAAAGACGTGCGACGGCGAAATGACAAATACGGCGATCTGTCTGGATTTTTGAAACACCGGCGCGGTGTCCATTCCAGCTGCTCTTCCACAGCTGTTTATGTGCCATTGTCGCGGGTGGAGGATGTGGTTTATGTGACTTTAAGTAAAACAAACCAAACAAAAAGGGCTACGGCCCTGGCACTTAAAAGGCTCTGATAACCCAACGACTGATTCTGAGACACACACGAGGTACACACACACACACGAGGCACCATCTTAAATTCCAAGGTTGCACTTACAGCCAGCCGGACGTCCTTGACCGGAGCCAGACGTGGGTCTAGAGAGGGCCGTTTGGCCAACAATGTCATTGTTATGGCCTTTGTCATCTCAATTAGCAGGCGGGTGCTAAAACACAGAGCTCTAAACGGTGGCATCAGAGCTAACCTGGGACACAACACACTGCCCATAAACCCCGGCACTTATGCCTACTGCTGACCACGCTGTTTGTCTCTCATTACCTTCCGGCAGCAAAACGGGGCCCAGAGGTTACACTAATGGCCCGCGGCTCTTTCACAAAGTTGCTGCAACTACTCTGTTGTCAGACGAAAGACGGTAAAACCCCAACGCGCGGTCGACGAGCAGCGTCGATTCCTCGTCAGCACTTTTAATGCAGTTTGACGGATTGGGGGAAAAAAAAAAGAAAAAATGTATAAATTAAAAGTGTGTTTCCTTGTTAGAAACGGCGTGTGATTAAATTAAGCCCATTTTAAGGTCAATGTATTTCTTTAATCATTTGTCCCTTTTGATCATCCCCACGCCGACGAGTGCTCCTCAAACTCCAGCCCTCGGTAATTGGTGCTCCTAACCGGCTCACTGTCTGCACTCACACGCTCACGGTTTAATGTTTCCAGTGTTTTTCGGCACAGGCAGAGCACATAATGCTGTGCATGTTTAACAGTCATTTCCATAAGTAAGTGCAATTTCTGTACAGTTTGTTCCTGTGTAATGAAGTGAAATCTTGTTTGTATTCCCCCTATTTCACACAGAAACCCAGTCAAGCAGCTACACGGGAATTAAAGCAGCTAAAAATTAAAAACCGGTTCTATCTTTAACTGAATGTCACACTATTAGGAAATAAAAATCAATTACTTGCATACTAAGCAGTTCCGTTTTTTGTTATTTTTTGATTTTACATTCAGCAAGAGTACACCCCGACCCACCCCCCACCCACCAGTCGTTGTTATTGTCTGAGTCTATAAGTGACCTTAACAAGAAAAAATGCAAATGATGTGCGCGAGAAAATGGCTAACATTTATTTATCCTCGCTGTTCTCTTGTCTTGTTGGTGTCATTAGAACAGTTCGCTGCGTCCCATTCTCTCCCATTATCTCTGCTATCAACGCAGCACAGCAAGATTCCAGCAGGGCTATAAATACTTCCCCTGGACCACATACGGCTAGCACATCATCTCCCAGACACAGCTTAATGATGGAAAAAAAAAAGAAAAAAGAAAAAAAAAAAGAATCTAATGTCTTTTTGCTCCCTTTCTTCCTTGCATTCTCACAACACCATGAAAAAAAAAAAAAAAAAAAAAAAAAGTCAGCCAGCTTGGAGAACTTACACATACATTTAGCTGAGAGGAAAAAAAAAAATACATTTGCAACCCGAGTATCAACGACGTCTAAGAAGGTGTGAGGAGGGGGTGGTGGTGGTTGGGGTATGGGGGTATGGGGGGGGATGATAGATGTCTGTCTGCGTTGATCATGCACTGGTGCAGGTTTTTTTGTCGATGGCGCCAGGGTCACTGACTGGCTCGGCGAATCCATTAGAGCGAGAATGCAAAAAGGACACTTTATCTGAATTCATTATAAATGGATCTATATCTTATGTTTAGGGCCAAGGACACGATTTGTATCACAATGCAAATATCTATCATTAAATGTTGACAGTTCATTTTTCCTGGCAAAGAAAGAAAAATGTTTTCTGTTCAGCATTCTTTCTGGGCTGTTTTTTTTTTTTTTTTTTTTAGAAGTTGAAGCAGATTCGTTGTCTAAATTGAACGGTTTGTCATAATTTCATAAGGGGGAAAGTATCCAGTTTCATGATTTGTGTGTATTGTAACATTACGGGTAAACAGTATGATAAATATCCTGAGATATAACCAGTAATGTAAACGTGCAGGGCTACGTCCTCGATCGCATGTGCATTGTGATATTGGGGAAAAAAAATAAATAAAAAAGGTTCAGCAGCGGTAAAAACTTTCGCGAAGTAAAAAAAAAAACACTGCTTGTGCGTTCCTTCCTTACCGAAACTGACACCTCATCACTTCTCTGCACTTTGTACGATGCAGGGAGTTGAATTGCTGAGCACATGGCTGGGCATGTCAGTCAAAGAGCAAAAGGAGCATCCCGTTGCGTTGCTATCTAAATAATGGCTATAAAGCGTGGCTAACGGTGTCCTCTGAAACGTGCTCAGGTGGAAAGAACTAGACAAACAGAGACAGCCACTGCAGTGCTCCCTGACACAGAGGACAAAGTGAGGGCCTCATTTCCTCCCTCTAATCAGTGTTTACATCCACCCCAGTGCCAATGGCTGGTGACTGAGCAAGACGTGTATCAATCACCGAAAGGCAACCTAGCTGGAGAGGACACACTGATGCTCACAACAGCAAACAGACACACAGCCACAGCCTGGCACCCAACGCCGCTTTCATCTTAACCTCTTCATTTCTCTTGCGCCCCCTTCACCCCCCTACCCCCCCTTCCCTCACTCTAATGGGTGCAGAGAAATTACAGCTAATTAAGGATGTAAATGGTGGCAGAGAGTGACTTCTAATTCTGCATTAAATTGTCTCTTACCTCAGCAGAAAAATTTATCATAGGAGTCAATGTCAACTTTTACTAGGGTGGGTTATTTGCATTTTCGCATGCATTAATTTTCCGGGATGTGCGGCGCAGAGGACACAAGGCGCTTCCCGGTGGAACCCACTGGTGTTTTTAATGGCACGGGCCGAGCTCTTTTTTCGCGAAAAATAAATGCAAGACACGCCGGGGAGCGCGGCGCGCGAGGCGAACACGCGGAGAGACACGAGTGCCAAGTCTGCGCGCCGCTTGTCACTTTCTTCACTCCACAGCTGTTTACAAGGTCACAGCGCGGCCGTAAAAGACGGCGAGGCGGCCCAGCGCGAGGAGCGGGACCCCCAGGTTCGGCGTCGCAGCTGAACGCATTAATTATCTTTCGCGGCCCTCCTCGAGGTGGAAGCGGCGGAGGATCCGAGGCGCGGGCCAAGAGAGGCGGTCCGTGAGGGGCCGCGGTGTCAGAGGGCGAGGCGGCAAACATGTGGTAGGTGCCAAGCTGCAGGGTTTTTGAGAGCTGGGAGCCAGGGAGGAGAATGATTAGAAGCTTATTACAGGATTTCTGCAAAGTCATACAGTCGGGCGCACGCGTCAAAGACGCGGACTGTCTCGGCGGAAGACGTCCGAGCGTGCGCGCACGCAACACTGTCTGTATGCTAACAGATAAAATACTGCCGGGCTCTGACCTCAGGCCCGTAGATTGCGTCCGCTCGGCCATTGATTGATCCCCAACTCCCCGGGTGAAGGACCTCATCATTCTCTCAGCTGTTCCTACGTTTCATCCACCTCAATCCATTTACATTTAAGCACAGCTCTGCTCGGCCTAATTAGTTCCACGGCTCCATTAGTCCACATTGTGGTCAATCCATTCATCACTTTGCACGTTAGTTAAAAGCCCATTCCTCTGATCCTGTCACCGGTCTCTGCCTATTACTGTTCTTTTTAGTGAAGGAAAGAGAGGGGAATTATGGGTAACTAACTAACAAGAGGGCGGCGTCATAGCAGGCCCAAGAGCGCTAAATAGTTATCGGCTAATTTCTACATAGTGACACCTTGAATCATAGGTCTTCAACAGGCGGTCGCATCTTTGGTTGATGAGACATTTTTTTATATATATATACAAATTTACATTTCTTTCAATGCACATCAACATGAATCCAATATATTTTAGTAAAGGGATAAGGGATAGCTTAATATTGAATGCAAAATGGTAATAATACTGTATATTTATAAATAGCACTAGGCTGAGTTTAATACACATATAGTGAGAAGGGGGTTCCTGCCTTAAATGTTCAGAGAATAGGCTTGGCGTACTGTATCTCTATGATGGAGAGGAACAACGAGGAGCAAACTAGAAAGCAAAGGGGAGATAGCACGAAGGACAGAGAGGGGTGGTAATGATCCCTGCATTCAGAGACTTGGCTCACCCACTGGCATACTGGCTCATATGGTCCACTGGCTTCAAACTTGCTGAGGTCTAAAACTCACATTACGCTTCAAAAAAAAAAAAAAAGGAAAGAAAAAAAGGCAGGCAACCAGGACCTGAACACACTGGGGCTAATTAATTCTCAGACATAATGAGACAAAAACCACATCTAATGTACAGCTCGCACCCGCTCTCAGGGTGCTCTCTGATTTAAGGACAACAAAAAGTTGCTCCGGCGAAGAGGAGCCAGCGCGTCTCTGATGTGACAAGTTTAGTGGAAGGCTGTCACGTCACTGTCATTGATTTATATTGTGTAAAGTTTAAGCAAATTAATGCTTCCAAGTCCGACCGGAGGGGTGTGGGGGGGAGAAGAATGAATGCAGCGGCGAAGTTTAAAGTATGGATTCCTGGCGTTTGAGGAGGCTCTGCCGGTTCCTCGGCCGACGATGTCCCACTTGTATTCACTTTACCGTCGCCGCCGCTTTATGTCTGCTATCTGCGGAAGACAAGTGCAGCGAGTACACCACTCCGGATGATTCAATGTCTGGCACAGTCCCTGAAAGCGGAACTCATTTCCAGGCCAAGCTACCCCGGAGTCCCAGCAGGGAGACATGAAGCAATCTCAGGCCCGTGATGCCCTCCCACAGTACCCGCTGCCCTCCTCTCACTCCCACATCCTTCCCTTTTATCTGGAATCTATTCTCCCACTCCCCACACCCCCCCACCCCCCAACCCCCTCACCCACCCACCGCTAAGGTAACTCCATCTGAAATTTTTACATCTCCCTCTCTTTCTTTCCCTCTCCCTCTCACGCTCCGGTTTCCTCTATCCCATGATGGATGAGCTCCACTCTGGGGTGTCTCAGCCTGTCCATCATGCCCCGCGATTAGGAATTAAAAATTGCAAACGTTTCACAATAGCCACCCCCCATTTTTCTCCGGCTTCCCCTCCATCCCTCCCTCCTTCCAAACACCGTCCCTCATCCCATCCCACACCTGCCACGCCGCTGCCGCCACAACCCGAAAGCCTCATCAGCGGCACATGCCCATGCAGGCCTAACATTGCTATCCCCAATTCAGATGCACCAAACACCTACATTCATCTAAGTGGGGGGAAAAAGAAAAAAAAAAAAAGAAAAAAGAAAAAAACATAATTTATTTTGTACTTCCCAGATAATTTACTTTTTTTTCTTTCCTTTCTACAGGAATTCTCCATTTCCCTATAAAATGAAAATTCATCTAGAATTACATCTTATGTCATCATTATGTTTATTAAGCGTGGATGATGTATATGAACAGCGCTGGCTTGCCGCTGAGTGCTTAATGATGCATAAGATTAAGCCGAGGCTCTCAGCTGCGCTGTGACTCCCCTCTGGTACCCATACTGCCGAGGCATGCTGGGAGTACAAGCTCCAAACGGCCATCAGGTGAAAGGAACTAACATCTCTCTTTTTGTCTGTGTGAGTGAGACGGCGTGTGTGTGCATGTGTGTGTGTGTGTGTGTGTGTGTGTGTGCGTGCGTCGAATCGTAGTGTGTTTCTTCCCCGCACACGTGTAAGAGCTGAAAAGGAATGGGAGCGCCATCACCGCGCTTTATAGCATCTGTCCACCTATATTAGAAATAACTTGCTTTTCTCTTGCTCACTGTGCTCTGATTATGCCGTTTTCTCTTTCTTTCATTCTTCCTTCTCTCGTCTGCCTCCCCCCCATCCTCTCCCCCACCCCCTCCCCCTTCCTCTATCCATCCCTGGACCCCTTCTCTCTCTCTCTGTGTCCTTCCTCCCTTCATTTCTCTTCTCCCCTCCTCTCCTCTCAGCCACACTGCTGTTTTGCCGCAGCAGTCTATGACAAAAACATTATCCTTCTGCTGCTAAACAATCCAATAAACCTCTCCACAGGGAGGAAGTTAACCTCTTGTCTGTTCGACTGATGCCTTCCAGACCACGTGACGGCTGCCACAGTAAATTCAAATCATTAGTCTCCTTGCCCCCCCATCAGAGAGGAGAGAAAAAAAAACTTCTATTAGTAATGGAGACCTCGTAAGAGACCTTCCGCAGAGAGCACTGCCTTCCCAATTCCCAGTGGAGAAATCCTGCGCAAAAAACTAATTCTACTTTTAATAATCTGTCATCAGGACCAGAGGCAGTCATAAATTATGTGGGGAGCATGTGCGAGAGCGAGCCACAAGAGGGAAATCAGGATGGAAAATCGGAGCCCAAGTTTGACAAACTTTCCTGAAGATAAATAATAACTTACAAACTGGATTAGTTGTTAAGTCACAGCCGAGCGCATAGTCAAGCCGTTCCAATCAGCCACTGCAGATGAAGAATTTATAGGTAGGGCCCATCATTTGTTTTCCCGCTCTCCTCCCTCTTTTTTATATGCATGCCACCTTTTCTCGTCCCTGTCTCCTTCAAGCTTATTATATTCAGGGCCTGTTGTCACACCCTGGGCTGGTTTTTATCTTTAACTCCTCGCGCGCCGAGCCCGCCCCCGACGACGCTGGTGCAGAGCCAAAAGACGTCATGTGGTAAAGAGGAGGGCGAAACGGACTCTCCTCAAAAACTGGAGCAAACGCGAGGCCTCGACATCTTAACTGATTGCTGGGAGAGGAAAAAAAAAAAAAATGAAATCATAACGGGAGAAGCGTGGTGGTGGTGGTGGGGGGACGGAGACACATTTGAAACATGACCGCGGTGCTTCGCAGGAGTGTGGGAGAAAAGGCTATCAGCCGCAAGGTTCTGCTCTTTGTTCCTGTGTCAATATCTCTGTAAGCTATCGACATGCATCATAATCGTTCCCTTCTATCAAGTGCAGACTAAAGAACAATCTCCATTAGGTGACAGCGCCCCGGCAGGTTGATAAATGCTCCCTGACGAAAGGGAAGGAATTGCGTAAAATAAAGAGGCATGTTCCAACAAGTCTTGTCAAAATGGTATTGATTTAATCATCTGCAGAAATACACATTCTTGGTTAGTGTAGCGTGCAGCGGAGATGGCAGGAGCACCAGAAGCTGGGATACGCTTTACAGTTGTTGACGCGCAGACGCTCTCCCTCATTGGCTTTGCAGGTGATGAAACACACACTGAGCTCAGCCCCCCACCCAACCCACCCACCCCCCCTTTTTCTCTCTTCAATCAGATGTTATTCTAAGAAAGCGTCTGCAGATCTGCTTTTCTATTTTTATTTAGGGCCAACGAATATAACTTAATGCGAGTGGGCGAGCCTATATGAAACACCCAGCCTTCTCCTTGGCCTCTCAGCAGAATGCAGGGGCGATAGATAACAATAGCCCTCCATCATCTCGACACACCAATGGTATTCCAGTAGCCGGAGCGAGCTGGCCAGAGGTCTGGGAGTGTTTATTTAACATCGGGGTATTGGAGAGTGCGCCTCACCTTGGGACAAATGGATCCCCCTCGCCTTCCTCCTTTGGCAGCCTCAGAGTAAACACAGTGGCAGAAAACTGGAGGTCTCATTGCTCTGAAGTACAAGTTCATCAAGCAGGTGGGTAGGTTCATCATTGGAGTGTTACTGCGGGAGGGAGCCCCGGCGAAAAAAAAAAAAAAACAGGGGCCGAGCGCGTGCGAATGCCCTGCAGAGCTTCCATATCTGCGCCGTACGCCGTTAAACAGCTACTCGGGATGAAAATCAAGCCTGAAATCAAAGCCTGCGCGGCGACAGCGGCAGCCGGAGCAGTTGTTTTCTTACAGTTGTAATCATTTAGAAGGTTAAAGGGGGTGTTATTATCTCTGCACAGCCCATCTGAGCAGTGATGAGGTGAACACAAATAATGTGCGTCCCCTACAGAGGGAAGATGTGTGGCTGCGGCCGCTGGGGTGGTGGTGGTGGGTGGTGGTGGGGGGGTTGGAGACAATCCCACGGTGACCTGACCTTGACACGTCTGAGTGAAATGGCGGTGGAGGCTAATACCTCATCATATTGAGTTTGACTTTGGGCTCCATGCGGTGGGCGCCATAAAACAAAGGATAACACTGTGGACAAACACTCATAAAATATGGACAATTAACACAAAGTCCTCACTGAAGGAAGCGCGTTTAAACGCCAAATTATGTTCAGGAAATGACCATCACGACTACATGTCCATACACTTATACCTCATATATGATAGTCTAATGCACGGGTTCTACAATGTTTTTTAGGCCAAGGATCCGCAAACTGATGGAGAGATTAACTACTATATGTGTTCTATATTAAACTCAGGCTAGTGCTACTTATAAATATACATTATTATCATCGTTTTGCATTCAGTAGTAAGCTATTTTTTTTATTTTAAATGTGTGCAACAGTAGGGTGGAGGTCTTCTGCCTCTATTTATCCATTTACTAAAATATGTTCATGTAAATGTGTATTTTAAAGAAATTTAAATTTGTGAAGGCATTTTTTTTTAAATATATACATATATATATATATATATAAAAAAAATGTGTAATCAGTCAAAGATTGTGCAACCCTCCTGCATTACCCTCTGTTGAAGACCTACGTTCTAATGATTCATTTGCAAATAAGCCATACTTTTGAGTAGGAAGACGTTTTTCCAGTTCACACAAAACTGGGAGATCCACAAGGGATACACATCTTTTTGGACGCCTAAGCAAACAGGAACGCACTTCTCACCCGACAATAAAACGTGATGGCACGAAGTCATACGTGGCCACATCATAAAATGTCTACATTACGTAAAAAAAGAAAAAAAAAAAGAATGAAATGTCCACTCCTCTGGAATCAGGATATAACTCATCATATCAAGACCAAGACCGGAGCTTCAGACATAACTCAGTCCAGGAGGACAAGTGGAGAGGTGAGGGAGACACCTCGTGTGAGCGCAGACCTTTATATATTACCTCCTGCTCCAAAGTAAGGACAAAGGGAATGAAGATGACTACCCTGTCACGGGTGGAGGGGGTGAAAAAAAACGGATGAACCAGCCAGACCTGACTGAACTGTTCACTTACTGCAACCGTGGGCCCCACGTACAACACGCCCCAACACGGCTTTTACACTTTTTGATGTATCTTTGAGCAGCGGCCGTTCTGTTCACCCATGCTTCATCTGTGTTTACAAATGATGTCAGACGTGTGCGTCTGCCAAGGGAAAATGTCATAAAACAGTTTTTAACACGGATGCTCTATACTCTTTTTTGAAAATTCAGGATAATCGAAATTGCAGCTAGCATGTTGCTATCTTAGCCTTGCTGTAATGTAAGGTAATGTAATATTTTACACGGTACAAACGTCAGTAACACGTGCTGCAATGGAGTTTAAACCAGAAATTAATTAAATTAAGTAAATTGTGTGTTTTTATACTAATTCGAGATTAGCAGAGGAGAAAAAAGAGAGTCAGACTCTATGTTACCGAGATATTTTCAGTTCCTTAGAGAAAAGGATACGAAGAACATTACAGTTAAGTTCACTTTGTGTGCAAAACCAAAAGAACAAGTAATTTAACGAAACATCCAGCGTGGTGCCAGCTTTCTCTAGGTGTTTGGTTACAATATAGAGTAGTAGCCTCTAGGAATATTGATTTCAGTGTGAATGCACCTACATGTACATGTACATCACTATCACTATGATAATATGTACTGAGCTGATAGGGACCAAACAGAAAAACAGAGGATACAGGTGTAAAATTTCAAAAATAAAAAATATACTGTAATAAAGTTTCAAAAATATAAGAAAATTACTAAAATAATGATGTCCAAAACTCAAAACGAGGTCAACTAAACAACATGGAAACTAAGGTTTCACCTTAATCACAACTGACCTGAACTTGACTAACAATTAACAAATCAGCTAACATTTCGAAACTAAACATAAACCAAGTGAACAAAAAGACAAACTCCACACAAGGAGACAATTCCACCACCCGACTGGCCTCCTCCACTGCCCCCAGATCGTCCTCAAAAGGTCCAGAGGAGCTCAAACTAAGAAAAAGGTAAGTATTTGTGTAATTCAAAACCCAGAAACAGAATTGTGCCAAATTGTGCGCACCCGCATCGACAAACTGTAAATGTAATAAAATGTAATCTGAAACCAAAAGACTGTGTGTAGTGTTATTATCTGTAAATGCGCGTGAGTAAAAAAAAAATTGCAAACAAAATACTGATGGTGGGTAACTGCTGGTGGCCGCCGCATGCGCCATGAGCCGTAACTGCGGCCGTTATATTGCACTGTTGTTAGCGTTAAGCTAAGCTCAGTCGTTATGTCATTCCACATTTCACCTTCTGCTTGATGTGAAAATGAGCCACACTGAATGAAATAAGATCTATTGGGAACGCAAAACCCACATTTCCAGTTATTTTGGTGAAAGTAACTTAAAAGTACGGTAACGCCTTACAATTCAAAGAGTGATATTATAATGTGACAAATGTCTTTGAAGTTACAGTAATAAGTGATACGTTATGTTTAACTTGCCCAACATTATGACTACTCAAAAAGAAAGTATATGGGATATAATGTCATGCATTTTCATGTATGCCAGACATGTAATATAATGTAATATTGACAAAAAATTTAAGATTTTTGTTGTTAAATCCAAATAACGTGCTCAGTTTGATCCTCGAGGGGCTCGTTTCGTCCTCACTTTCCGCCGTCAAGCTTGTCAGCTTTTGTGTTAACTTCTCAGGCCACAGAACAAGAAAGAAAAAAAAAAAAAAAAGAACAAGAAAACATCCAACATAACAAGTAAGGTACATCATTTATGACTTGAGCCAGCCTCAAAATGAGCTAATACTCATCCTGAACGGATATAAGATGAATGCGTCACTTAGAGCTCGCCATTCGTCTAACGGTTAAGGCAATCTTAATCTTTATGTCGATAATGAAGATGTGCGCGGTATCAACCAGTCAGGGTAATTAATAGGAATGTCAGCAACATTGTATTAATAGCATCATGCATAGCATCAATTTAGCATAAATTGTCGTTTTGACAAGCCACTTTAATTAAAACTATCAGACAAGAATTAAAAGGACCGTGGTAGTAATTTTGGGAGACTATCAAATAATGTTACCATCTGGTATTTTTTTGCGTGTCTTCTCCCCGCTAATTATAAGTGATACTCAAAAGGCTAGAGGCACTTTGGCAGATGCAGCGATCACCGGCATGTCGTCCCAGCAATAACCCACAGGTCGGTGAAAATACTACACCATGACCAGTGGTGAGACTCCTAGAGTCACGCTGTTTGCATTTATTTTTTATTTTCTTATCCTTATTTTTGTTTTATTTTTACGCCGATAAGGTCACGTGACGCCTGAACTCAAACCAGAATGCTCTTCAGTCTTGAGTGAGGGGTGATCTAGCCCTGGAATCAATCTTCCTGACCGCTCCCGGAGTCCGGTATGGACTCTCATTCCTCTGGGCTGCTCCAGGGATGAATTGAAATAGAAGCCCTGTTACGGGAAATGTTGCTTCTTCTTCATCCAAATGCGGCAACTGTGCAAGCTCTCTCTCTCTCTCTCTGCATGGCTGTGCATGTCATCTCCACAAGGTCAGATGCTACTTGCCAGTGAGGTCTTTTAATCCTAGTGACTAGGGGTGGAGCCAGACCTGAATACAGGATTTGGAAAGGCACAAATAACATGTTTTTTGTTTGTTTCTTTCTTTCTTTCTTTCTTTCTTTTACAAATGTGTATTTTAAACAAATGGTGTTAAGATTATTTGTATTCAGGAACAAGACAAACAGACTGAGTGACGTTCAGGAGTCAGAGTGAAAAGTTTCGATGTAACGTAGCCGGCTCAAAACCTGTCTAATGGATTTTATTTATTTATTTTTTTACCTTAATTGGGTTGCGTAGGCAACAAATAACTTTTGAGAGTTTGACTGGGAGATTATTCCATCACGTTATATTAATATTGAGACGTCTGCAGTGAGGTTCTCTCATGTTAGCATTCGTCTGTTAGCTCAGTATTTTAGACTATTGTCTATTGGTAATGTTAAATAGTAAATGGTCTCTTTCACATAGTTGTTTTCTACCTATTGGTACTTAAAGCGCTTTACAATCACAGACACATCTATCCATTGTAGTGGCGGCACATAGGGGGGAAAAGTTAGGACGATTCCAATGGCCCCAAAAAATAGGTTTAAAAAATAATTTGTACATGAGAATTTTAGTTATTTATGTTTTAGGGTGGGGGACATGGGACCCAAAATTCCTAGCGACGCCCCTGCCACATTCCCACACACCAGTGCCACCCAATAGGAGCAACTGGACGTTCAGTGTTTTGCTCAAGGACACTTCAGCATGTGGCACATTCCAGGGATCGTACCGCAAACCACCATAGTCTCCTCTATTGTCACCCACAAGCACCAAATCATCACTGCATTTAATGCAAAACATCCACCAATATTGCATATACGTCCATAATTATTATAGTGGCTAATTTCTTTTTACACATGTTTATCCTAAATTAGAATTTTTACATATTTTCCCTGCAACAAATACAAATACTGGATGGTTTTGCGTAGAATACGTAGAAGAGTTTTCGTCAAAAATCCAACAAGCTGGTCATAACTTGACCACTTAAATGAATCTTAGGCTTTTTCCAATCCTTGTCAATGAAAGGCGGGTGAGTGAGCCGGCAAAGCAAGAGTGATGCAATGAGTAAACGAACGTGCATAGCGGGTATTTGCAACAAATGAGAGAGCGAACAGCCTGACCCCTTTGCTGACTTGTGTTTTCAGTCAGTCTTCCTGGTTACTATGCGTCATGCTTTGTTTCACCTGACGTGCAATTATTTTTCCCATTAAATACACAACATGTATTTCACTTAGTTCCCCCGTTTTTTTTTTTTTTTTTTCTGAATGAAATTTCAATCAAAGGCCATTACACTCTTTCAGACAGAGAAAGTTTCGAAAAAATAACAAGGCGCAATGGAAAAGAAAATAATGCTCTGTCAACGGAGATGGAAAACACAAAAATAATCATTTGCGAGAAGCAGGTGATGCATATGTTAAAGTGTCAAGAAGCAGAGGAGAAATTAATAGCTTTCTGCCATAAGCATTCTCTGATAAATATGATTACATTTGCATACTTCATTTTACTCTTGATCTGCCGTCTTGGTGATTCTTGTGATTCTCGCGCGCCCATTCCAAAAGGAAAAAGTCATTTTCGTTACTGCTCAAACATGAAACAAGTATTTCGGGCTCCCTCATTAGGGATTTCCCTGCTGCTCGACCGTCGACTAAATCCGGTGGCAAAATACAGAATGTAGGCGAGAGGCCTTGTGGGATAACAGAGGATGAGGAGTGAAAGAAACAGCTAAGTTGAGCTCACGTGGACTAAAGCGTTTAATTACCAGCGACTATTTCTGCAATGTAAACACTGAATAATGTGTAAATCAATGATTTGAGGAGATGGTTGCGGGGGTGGTGGACGGGTCTTCTAGGAAGTGTTTTGTGCCTCATTAACTTATCAATAAGGCCATCCGACATTGTCTTCAGCTTGCCCCGATGAGGAGGGCTGTCCATTCCAGTGTGACGGCCCCGCATTTGTCCCGCATCCTGACACTAAAAGAATTCGAAACCGTTGTAGGCAGAGGCAACCTTGACAGCGCGCGTCACCTTTCCTCCGCATCTAAGCGCATTAGCTTTAACTCCATTTCTGGTTACGGGTTTAAAGGGGCCAACTGTAAGATGTCCTGGTGCTTTTCCATCTCCATTAAGCTACTATATCGAGGTGTTGCTCTGTTTGCCGTACACCATTAAACATAGCGCGCCCATAACCCTGAAACTGATTTCTCAATGTTTTTTTCTTTCTTTCATAGATCTCGCATCATGCGCCGACAATTAGCAACTCTTTAGCGCAGTTGTGAAAATATTAGTTAATGCAACTCGCGCCGAGGATCCTAACAGACGCTCTCCATTGTTAACATTTCATGTCTTCGCCACAATCGACACACATTCGCTGTCTTCTCGCGGTGGATCTCCAGGCGACGATATTTGCTCTTTTCCCCCGCCGTTTTCCAGTTCAGGATTCCAATTAACCTGTGCAAAGCGTGACGCCAATCACAGGACGCCGTATCGACAACGGGCATGAAAAGAATAATGCTGTTAGGATGATGTAGCTTACTGTGGGGGACTCCTCCCTCGCTGGTGACAGAGAAGTTTGCTCCAGTCATTTATCAAGTCCTCTCTGGCCACAGAGGGGCTGGCGAGTCCCAGGGCCGCCTGCTGCTTGGGGGGCCAGCGTGCAATATGTGCATTTTAGGCCTCGGGTGGGCTGGCGAAAACTGCTGATGTGCTCAATGCTGCTAAGTTTGATGGATTTGTTGTTGTCATTTGCTTTGGTTCTGTTCCCTGCAACAAAACAAAGAGAATCATTAACTCCTTTGTGCTGCACGGGACTTTTATGGGTTAGGGATAATGCAAAACGAGATGGGGTACAGATGGGGTCAGCTGGAGTGTTCTGTTGCCGGAGCCTTCCAGAATGGGGCGTTGAACATGCATGGATGATCCTGCATAGAGAGCTGATTACAGAATGATTTAGTGACCACTGATATCCCCCCTTTCTTTCTCAAGCTCCCATCATCGGGCTCATTTCAAGCCGCAAGAGTGCAACTGGCAGCGTTCGCCGCTTATATTTATAGCCGCTCACTGTTTAGCACCTCATGCGACGCCCTGGCCAGGATCAGGCCTGAGCCATCACAGTGCATCACCGTTAGAGGGCTTGCAGTGTTTACTGATGCAGGCTTGGCACAGGTCTGCGCTACCATTCAGGGCTGCTGCCGTTTGGAGCTATGTAGAGCTGAATGGGGCGATTTTGATTTAACCACACTAAGGGCACTGAGATACAGCACCAAGCATTTTAGATGGTTAGTTTATTAGAAGAAAAACAAGAAATATACAATAAAAAAATAGTTTTTCAATCGTTTTGACTTGGCACTGCAATTTAAGCTGAGGTTATGCTGCAATACGTTATTATATAATTGTAAACTGAATACATTTCATCTGCTTTCTGACATTTAAGAGGTGTTTCACAAGGTTTGCTGTGTTGCAACAACTCAATAGTTTAGTTACTTTCCAATGTGTTCCTACATTATCTCCAATGACTGAAGTATCGAAAGTATCGATATTTAGAGGATTGATTTTAGAGCATAAAGATCAGTCGATATTTCAGTATCGATCCGTACATCACTAATGTACATGGTCCTCTTCTAATGCATGGACTTCATTTGTATTATTTGTATTTGTATTTATCTTATAAGTAAGAACTTGGACATTTTAATTGCGCTAGAGACTTCTGTTGCTTTTGAAGCTACTGTTGATGCATTTTGAGAGAGTTTACAATAGCTATGTATTGAAATCTGTAGTCCAAAGAAGGGAAAAACTTCACTATAGTGAGTTTACCCAAGTACACCACCAACAACGTGCCCCTGAATGTGTGACAATCCCCAAAAACAACCTCTTCATGATATCCTGCAAAGTAAATGACGGTAAATAATTTAGGTAGTTCAGGTCAATGTTTCCTCCCCTTTCTAAAATAACACGGAGTGCCGGCTCAGAATGCGGCCCGCGCGTTTGCCAAACTTCAAGGTGAAGACCGATTTCCTCAAGGGAGAGCTGAAGATCAAGACAAATCCTCTTATTTTTCTCTGTCAAGTCATCACGGTCTGAGACGAAATACAAATTGAGATTGTAGCGACGGGGCTGCGACAGTCTGCTGTTGACTGCAAGGGTTACAGGGGTGATTGAGTGTGTGTTTGACTGCCCGAGGCCGAGGGCTAACAGTACTGTTACACAGACAAGGTCGTCTCAGAGAGAAAGAGAGAGTAGCCTCAGCACATAATCCCAGTGTTCCTGACTACTATGAACACAGGCCGGCCACAAAATTGATTAAGGTGGAAGAACGTTCTGTGGGGAATAAGATCATCAAGACAGATGGAGGCGTATGGTTTTGGCCAAGAAATGATCCACAATATATCCGTCTTCTCTCGTGTTCAGAAAGGCATGGGGTGGTATTTTTAGATAAAGTTGCCTCCTGAAAAGAAACACCGAACTTTAAAGAATACTTTGACCAGTTATCGCCTATTGAGGAGTTACCACTCATAATAATAATGATAATTTAATTTACCTTAAGGTCACACGCAAACAATATTTTATCAATACTGACCAGAGGCTCAAGCCAACCTTGATACGTTCCCCTCACTCTCATCAATAACGCAAAAGAGGAAAGTTATTTCCCATATAAAACTAATCTTTCCCTTTTATTGTATTTTAATGAAACAGACTTGGTTCTAAGGCAGTAATTCATTCCATTTGTTATGTTTGGACAACTCATTAACATTATCATCTATTATCATTAGTCTGAAATTTTAAGCTTCTTCTCCCTTGAGATGCAGTGCATTTCTTCTCTTCAGTTTGCATTAAAACAAATGTGAGCCTGCTGATGCATTAGATTAATGTGCTCACTCACTGCCTGCTACAAAGCTCTATTCCAGCTCGGAAAACTAGACCGAGTTCCTATCTATCGAGCATCTCGGTAATTGACTTTTGCCTGGGAAAAAAGAAAAAAAAAGTCCTCGACAATACAGTATATTGTTCTTTGCTTTATCCACTCAGACATCTCTAAGTGACTGTCAGTGCAGACACATTTTTGGACTGGGTCTCATGTCACTAAAATATGCACCATGCACATTATACAATTATTTTCCCAGCATTTTATTTGCTTGCTAATTTACCGACTAATACAATCATCACTGTGTTGAGCATTAGCAGCGCTGGCTTCATGTAACATTTACTAAATCATAATGCTAATGGGTTATTTAGACTTCCAGATCATATTCGGAGCTCCTAATTCTCGTCGGGTCTGCTCAAACAGATCAAGCCAGTTGCTAATTACAAAGTTAGCTTTTTTTCCCCCCCCTTGAATAAATAATGTTGATTAATTAGCAAGTCAAAATAAGTGAAGATGATCTATGCAGTATATATCACTGTCACAAGAACTTACTGAAATGTTTCATTTACATTCCCTGACTTCTTAATTACATGCACACAAACTTTACAGATGTGACGGAAAATTAATAACATGTAAGGTGAAAGGTTTCATAAGAGACCTACCAACTTAAATAAACAAGATGCCGGAGTCGTGAAGCGTCTAAATAATACACCCAGCAGCTTGTTAGCCATATGACGCTGTTCATTTTTACTCAGAAAAGATCATGTTTTAGGTGGATCTGCAGTTTCCAGCAATCGTCTGCATTCTGTGAGCGAATCAATAATTCAAGAAAACTTAACGCTGACACGTGTTAATAAGATACAGATGTTATAATATATCATCATCAAACACTGATGCTGTGCAAAATTACCATAAAATTGATTCCACACCTGGACAAATGCAGAATTGAAGACAGAATTACGAGTGCAGGATCCTCTATTGTCTTTAGAAATGAGTAGTGTGAAACATATTAGTCCTCTTTTGGCCAATCTTATCATCGATTGCATTGTTATCATTTGGTTAGTGCTTTTATGTAATAAAATACACATCTGTGTGTGCATTTTCTAACTTGTAATTACTAAAATAAAACACTCATGCACCAGACGTTTCTCAGATCCGGTCAGGGAATGGGTTTGTCCTCCATGAGTAGTTTAAACTTTCCCTGGGACATTTATGTTGTTTTTCTGATCACTGGACACAATTCATTCAGTATCAGACCTTAAGAGTAGGTAGGGAGTCCTTCATGAACAAAAGAAAAGTGCATTTTAGATTTATAACATTCATTCCTATAGCATTGTTTAAATGTGACTCCTGTTTGCACCCGATTGATTTCCTTTCAGGACAAATTAAGTTGAAAGGAGTTTTAAAATCCTTCCTGGTTTTTATATCGGTTGTATTTCTTGGGGAGAAACTTCACTTCATTATTCTTTTTAATATCAACACTCATTAGACTATTTTAAATGCGCAACACGCGTTTCAGGCAGCTATTTCAATTGTCCCGCCAGATCAGGGGGCTTTGAATGCACCGTCTCACGTGATCTCGCGGGAACGCGGATATAAATAAAACGTACGTTGTGTTTAATGACTTGCTGTAACTTTACAATGAGGTAAAAACAAACAAAAAAGTAACAACAACACTACGACAACGCTGGAAACAGGCGAGTGTGGGTAAGAAACGTTTTTGAAATGCTGTCAACTCAAGATGTCGGTCCTTCAGCGGGAAGCAGAGGTGAGATCTTAACTCTCGGGTTTAATGTTTGTCAAAAGCAGTAAACTATAGGCATCAAGGGCTAGCACAGTTAGCTTCTCTTGTGTCAATGGTTTGGCTTGAGAAAGAACTGACAAGCTTATACTTCTCAGCATCATCACATCAGACAGCATTCGGACATCTCTTTGAGTTACGTAATAAATCAGTTTATGGGACGCAATTTAAAATGTGTGCAGAAGTTACCTTATATGGTTCCTTGCCCTATAACGGGTTAAGACAAACTGTCTGAAATCAGGACCAAAAACTTCCAAAATCTTGACATCACAGTAACTTACAGTTTGTAAAACATGTTTCTTGTGGAGCTCAGCTATAGCCAAGGTTGTGCAGATATTGCTGTGGCAGCTAATGTTAGCTTAGCTAGCTAAAGCTTAAAAATGTCCCCCAGTTTTTGTCAGTAGTTTTCTTTTTTTTTTTTTCCATGCAAACATTTTGGTTTTTGGCTAACTCAATGGTTGTGCATATTTTCCATCAAAAATTCCACAAAATGAAAGAAATGATTTTATGTAAACAAACCTTTGATGATGTCAGAGGATTCCTGAAGATTCTTTTTGAAGCTTGTAGTGGTGTCTCTGGTTGCCGCCATCTTGGCAGTGATTCTGGGTCAACTCTTCTAATTCAAATATGGGAAAAGAGGTGGAGCTTCAGGTCTGACAACACCAACCCTTCACCTTAAGAAAGCATGACCCATAATTATGCATAATCCTCATATACTTCAAATGTCATAAGCTGGTGAAGTAGCCACAGATACCAGGCCGTAAATGTGCTTATTCCTGCTATAAAGTTGGACATTTTAACATGGAGGTTTGTGGAGATTGTCTTCTTCTTGCTGACATTCAAGGAACTTAAATATTTTAGCACTTCCATGTTGGCTTAATTTTTTCAAGGTCGCCATTTTGTCAAAATATACACAAACCTTGGGACAAGAAATGTTAATTAGCACAATGGTCGTGTTTTAGAGGGATTTCCTTTGCTAGCTGTCTCTTTCCAGCCAGTTTTTGGTATTTTGTTATATATCATTGCCTCAAACCTGTCGATCAAACAAAGTGTAAAATACTGACTTTGAAAAAGGTTCATGTAACTTTACTGGTGCATTTAGCTTCTGATAGCGTTATTAGTATTGTATCTCATACTGCCATATAGTTATATAGTTAGTGTAGTTATCATGACTTTAGAATTATAATTATGCATCTCCGACACGTTTTAATGCCACCATTGACCGTGGTTATTGTGCACGGTTCTGCAGGCATAGTAGCTAAAGGAAGAGGTGCAGCTACCTCCATAAATGTACGTATACACAACACGCATGAGCTATAAAGCAACATAAGCGTGAAGTGAACGTGTGAGTGGCACTGAAGCCGCTCTAAAAATATATTTTCCACAACAATGTCAGAGTCTCCTGTCTTGCAGTCCCCAGTTGTCAGTGACACCTCCTCCAAGACGCCTTCCACCTATTCAGCAAGAACGCGCTGCAATTGATATTTAGGCAATTGATAATCCCCGTGTGAGTAATGTTGTCAATTTGGCACCTAAATCCTATTTTGCTGGCCATCTGGGCTCAGTGAATTGCTCCCCTGAGAACAGAGGTTATAGACAGTAATTATTCAGAAGTCATTTACTTTTAGAGGTGTTTAGTGCTTATCTTCTTTTCAGTTAAAATGCTGACATGATGCCCACATGTTTTTTTCCACATTATACAGATATTTCTTAGCAAGATGTTCATAGACAACAAGACATGCAAAACAATAGCTGTACTTTTTATATAATAGGCTAATAAAGCAAAAAAAATAAAATAAATTAATAGTCAAAAGTCCCCACACTAGGCTTCTGTTAGATATGTGGGTCTTTTTTCCTGCATACGTGAGGTTAGTTTTTCTATTTTGTGGTGATAAAACACAGGTTTTCAGAACTTTCTGGGCTCTTTCTCCATGCAGATTACATGTGTGACAAATGTTGGACTTATACAAGCTTACCCAGACATGCAGTGTCTGTGCATTTCACTCACTTATTGCCGAGGCACTCTGTCAAATTGATTATCCAGTCAACTAATTCCCAGTCTATGTTTAGCTAAAGTATGATAGACTCATTGTGTCCCATGGGTGCAATTCTCATTTGTGTGTCTGTCTGTGTGAGTGAGTATTTATGTGAAAGAGGCTAACTAATCAACAAACTGGGCCAGAAGCAGAATATTGAGCAATCTGGGACAGTGGTGGGGTGTGCTTTAGAGCTCATCACAGCCAAATCTAGGAATGTAATGTTTGATAGACAATAGCCATAAAGCGGAATAATCACGAGAGAGGTTGTTATGGAGCTTCATCTAAAGCTGATCATCATATGAAGCAAGGCGCTTTCCCAACTCGGCTGAATAAAGATCCAGAGAGGCAGGCTGCAGTGTAGATGATGGGGCAAATGTTATTTATTTTTTTTTTTTTCATACAAATTTAATTTCAATCTTTACAAAATGTCTTTTTAGCTAGAAATTTGAAACTGTATGCAGTGTATTGATTTACATCTGTAAGCCTTAGTAAGTGGAGAAAAAAAAACATGTATTTATTCAGATTAACACATTTATTTGCTCGTCTAAGCGCAGTCAAATTTAAATATGGCACGCTGCGGAGAGAGAAAACTTTGAAGCTGAAAGTATCACACAAATCAAAAGCTAAAAAACTCAAGAAAATAAAGAGTCCTTAAAGGCAGCAGTAGCAGTGCCTTAAAAACGTAATTTTCTGTGCAATGTTCACGTTGCGAGTTACTAAATTCTTATTACCATGACATTGCTTTCCGTCACTCTTACACTTGAACCAAATCGCATGCTTAAATTACTCTGGAACGATCCTGGATCCGTTATCCAATTCAATTTTTATTATAAAATAATACATTTCTGCAGAACTGGTGTGTTTCCCGTTTTGTAACTTCTGTATTAACTGTAAGTAAATACCTTACTATCTTGTTTCGGTTTCGCTTGAGCCTCGGCCTTACAGGCGCACGCTCGGCAGGTCCGCTCAGGTCCGCAGGAGAGCACAGTTCGATGCCAGCCGGTCACACGAGAACACCTTCTTTATTCCCTATTGGAGCAGAAATATCTTTATTACATTATCTAGTGCGTCTGGCCAAGCAGAGTCCTCGGAGAGGAGAGCGGAGGGTGAAAGAGGTCACGTAGAACCAGACTGAGACACTGGCATGACACTGTGACATGTTAAGATCCCCTCCACTGAGCTGTGCCTTGCACAACAACATGAAACAAGGAAATGAGCCACAAACGTTTTCCTGCAGCCCCCCCCCCCCTCAGCTACACTCGGCGCACACATGCACAAATGACACACGCGTCCAAACACCATAGTAACAATACAACAACAACAACTGTAAATGCGGCGTCGTCATAATACGAGTGTCGGCTAAATTCTGATTTCAGTGTAATGTTTTCACACGATGCGTGGAATTATGACTCCACGTCTTCTGCAGGCTTATTGTTCAGCTAGACGGCAGCACTGTGGCCATGTGTTCATCTTGTTTAGTGCTCTGAGCTGACAAGACTCCACTGAAAGGGAATTATATGTCCTCCGCTGGGTCTTCTCTCTAAATGAGAGCCATTGCCCCTATTAGATAGAGGTTAATAGTCATTTGGTGAAGAAAACAGCTGATTTTATGTCCGATCCAGAGCACAAACACGACCACGCAAGGGTTACGCTCGCGCCGTAGCACCTCGTGAGACCCTCTCCGTTCTCGGAAACACCTAAATATTTTAATTCTGACCATGTGAAAAGATTTTATGTTCATTTCGTCTGTGCCCTACAGGCAGGAATCAATGACATTTGAAATAATTGTTGTTACAGGGGTAATCTCTGGAGGGGGAACGGGGCAAAACTGTAGAGAAGATTTGAGTAAATTACTGTGTCAGCTTCTATTTATTTGCGACCGGATTGCCAGAGGCAGCACTTCAAGATAGCCATTAGGAGTCGGGGCAATAAAGACAGAGCGTGTAGCCATTGTCGAAAAGTTAGCGTGTAATGCAGCAAGTTATCATCAAAGTGCTCCCCGTGGAGCGAGCAGAGCGCACACTGGGGAGAATACATGTGAGGAGAACCAATTATAGCTCCTCAAATCTCTTTTTCTCAGAGGGAGAGGTCATAAATAGATTGCTATAGTTGTGTGCGCTCATGATATATGTCTCCATATGGTGACTCTTGTCTGTCTGTATCATTAAAGGTAACAGCTATACATATTGGGAGTACAGTAAAAAGCTCGGAGCATGGAGAAAACCCTGAAACAAACTTCGAAGATGGAAAAACTTTTTCGTGCGTTTGTTCAGGAAACAAAACACTAGTGTGGTGTTGCTTGGTCAAGGGTTTGAGTTAAGCCCAAATGTCAAAAAGTTGTGTTGGTGCGTGCAGGAGGGAAAGAAGCACGAAGTGGTGAAAACTCCAGAAACACTTTGAAGTTCAGGAACAACTTTAATCAAATGAATAGACTTATGTGTCCTTAACACAGGAAGACCCAGGTATTTTGATTGCATAAATAGAAGTTGCATTGTTTCTGTGTAGAAATTAGGTCCTGCTAGTGAAAATGCATAAAATCCCTTTTTATATAATTATTTTTATATAAATTATACTTAAACTATCAAAAGTAACTCTTTGTTCTTGCAGAAAAACAGTGTTGTCAAAAGGGTTCAGCCTGTGAGATGCACTAAATGTAGAAGGCATTCATCGTTATTATTATTATAATTATTATTTATTAACTGACTTAATAATTAAAAAAATATTTAAATCCAGTCAATATTTACCGTGATCAGCAGCAGTTCCCCTCTTTACACTGTCACATCAGTATATTGGCAGGTATGTAGAGTAGTTTCAAGCTTCTTGGATAACTTACCAAAGGTCTTTTGTGTTTTTTTTTGTCTGTCTCTGTGTCTCTTTGTGTTACCCCACGCTGACTTCTTGATGTTGAGATCAGGGCTCTTTGAGGATCTGTTGCCGGACTTCTCCTCGTTCTTGTTGACAGTTCTTCACTGGCTGCATGTTTGGAGCAGTTTGTAATGCTGCAGAATGGACTTAACACCAGTCTATGAGCCGTGGTTATTATATTAAATGAATAATACAGGTTTAAATATAAGTAACTGCTTTTTTCTTTCAACCGTTAAAGGTGCAGATAATTGGTTTTAACATATAAGTGGGTAGATTCTCACTCATCCGGGCCATGGTATCTCTAACACTAACCTACACTGAAGGCAGCCGACTAAAGAAGCCACTTGGTTGAGTAGTGAAACATCTTCAGTATAATAGTACGTCATAATTAATATGTTTTGAATGTGCAAAGTAATCAGGAACAAAGGTTTTCAAATAAAAGTAGAATAATTTGGTTAAAAATAACATTTGGTCAAATCTGTAAAGCTGAACAGGTTCTAGATTTCAAATGAGTGATTCTACTTTCATTTTAATTTGATTTTACTTATTACATGTCATACTTACAATCCAGGAAATATAATATAAGCATTTATTGTAGACCAAAGAAATGTATAGCACAGATAGATAGATAGATAGATAGATAGATAGATAGATAGATAGATAGATAGATAGATAGATAGATAGATAGACTGTTGCAGCTGCAGATGAAATTAAATAAACGTATAGTAGAGATTACTGGGAAGCAATGGAAAACAACTTTCTCCATCTATCATTGAGAGGATATGGATGGAAATGTATTATTTATATATTTTATAACACCGCCCCAAAAAATATCTTGAAATTGGAGGAAACCTGGTGAATAAATGTGTAGGATAATGTTGGAAGCAAATGAGGCTATCACCACAGAACAGCTAAATTCATACAGAGGACAGGGTGGAAGTAAATAAAAATATATATACATGAGATGGAGAAACCAGTAAATTCAAACAAGTCTGGAAAATATGAATTGTTTCTAGTAGTGCACATCAATCTGGATTTAATTGGATTTTGGTATTTTTTCTTAAGGTGCATACTATGTCTGTTTTATGTAGTTAAAATGAGTATTTCAAATTAAACTTATGTATAAACGTTTAATGGAAAAAAAAAACTTTTTGGATTTGCATTCGAAGAATTCTGTTTGCACATTTCAAATTCCTGCTACAGCCCGGCCCTTATTTATTTATTTATTTATTTATTTTATGATGTCTCAGTAGCTTGTTGTCTTGGTAATCAGATAATATATAATTATGTAACAGCTATCTCCTCTATTTCAGGCATATAGTCTCAGAATACAGCTATGCCTCTCGGGACATCCTAATTAAAATGCTAATTTCGCGAACAATGCGAAAGTACACAATTAGCTGCAAATTGAATCACACGAAGCTGCTTCAAGTAACAGGCGAGCGCGGACTGGCTAATCCCTTTACGCCGTTAAAATGAATCCTGACCTGTTTAAGTGCATCTCTGAGCATATTGACAGAAGTAATGGCAAAACAATGAATATGTAAGGAAGTCATAATCCACAGAAAAGACACCTTTTTAATCCCCCAGCCACTCAAATATGGTTTGATAACCGGCGGAGGCAGTGGCTTTTTAAATCTGAGACTTAGGAGAGGAGGAGGGGGGGGGGGGGGGGCACGGATCAAACAATGAACAGGAAGTGGAGATGAAAAGGGAGGGATGCATTAATTAGATGACGGCGATGGGCTACGGCGGCGAAGACGAGGCAGGGAAGGAAGGGATTGAAACTGTTTGTAGGGTCTGCCAAACAAATGGCGCAGGTCCCTGCGGGAAAGAGATTATTATGGGCTCTGTGTCTGTCAAACATGTGAACACAATACAAAAAAGGAAGGGAGGTGGGGTGAGGATCGGAGGGTGGTGGGGGGGGAGGTGGACCCGAGACAGCGCTGCAACCTCTGAGGGCCCGACGAGGACCCGGGCTCTCCGCAGCAACACTGGCCTTGCCAAAGAATGTCTGTAATCCGCAGACTGACTGAGGTGATCCCGTGGCTCTCCCCGGCAATGCAGCAGGCTTCCCTATTGTCAGCGACGCTCAAAGAGGAGAGGAGGGGGAGGCGGCGGAGGAGGGAGGGGGGGCGGCGGAGGATCGAGGCACTGGGGAGGTGTTGTCCTTTTCTCAGCCCGGCCTTATGAGAGCTCCCCGCCATTGTCCAAAAATTACAATTGCACTTTTCTGATCTTTTGTCCACCCCTGTTGACAGTGGTTATTGACTAAGCGGTTGGACATGGAAAGGATGTGACCCCCACCCCTTTTTCTCCCCCCATCCTCCCCTCCCTCCCCTTTTCGTCTTTGGGGGGCCACCGCGAAGAGACAAGAGAGGAAGCAGGTTCGGGGTTTACATGTAGCATTAGACTTAAAAAGGGTTTGAGGAGGCTTATGCGAAAAAAGGA
Organism: Mugil cephalus; assembly: GCF_022458985.1. Lineage (NCBI taxonomy): Eukaryota > Metazoa > Chordata > Actinopteri > Mugiliformes > Mugilidae > Mugil > Mugil cephalus. Next base: position 6,953,720 of record NC_061785.1, on the reverse strand, counting down.
AGACAGAGAGGGGGGCGGGAGGCTTCGGCTCTGACAAAGACAGCGGAGAGACACAATGAGCGAGGGAGAAAGTTGGAAGGAGAAGGAGGAGAAGAAGAAGAAGAAGAAGAAGAAAGAACAGACTTTTTCCCTAAAAGTGTGAGGATTTTTTCTCCCCACTCAAACAGATGCTAAGGCAGATGGCGGTGAATTAGCAGAAAATGGGCAAAAAAAAAAAAAAGAAAGAGAGAGAGAAAGAAATGAGACAGTATATTAGGGGTCCGCGGAGGACGGACATGACGAAATAAAGATTAAACCGCCGCTGCAGAGGGGAGGAAATCTCACCCAGGGGTTGTGGGAGGTCTGAGGTGTCGGCTCGGAAACGTAATGTACAATGGCTTCGGTGATGAGCGATGTGCTCTGGGCCTCGTGCTGCAAAAGACCCATCACAGGGCAGCAGCGGCAGCAGGACGTCGCGTTTCCTCAGTCTGGGTTCTCTTATTAATATAATAAGGGTCGAATCAGATCAGGTTGACAATCATCTACATTTAAAATTCAAGTGCAATGTGTGTCGTGCACGGTGGCGTGACGCAACTCTCCTATCTACCTCCTGCTTTAGACTTCAAAAAACAAAAAAAAAGAAGAAGTACTTTTATTCTTAACCTCTTTTTGGCCTTGTGCTACATTCAATAAATCTATAAATAGAAAGCCGTCCCCAGCTATTCCTGCAGAGCATCCATTAGTTTGAGAGATTGACGGAAATAAAACTAGTGAAAGAGCAGACTAGGTTAAGACTACACAACATTACAACCAGTAATTCTGGCTGCCTATTAGATTTATCTGTTGCAGGCTGAGGGGGAAAACATGCACTTTGTCTTCAGACATGAAAACAGCATCTCAAGTGTTACAATTCCAGAGGGGGTAAAGTGGAATTGCTGTTTTTACATTTCTGTACCATTTTTGCCCATAAGGAATATGGATAACAAATGAAATATTCAGCCACATTGTCTGATTTATCTCTTTTATTATCTGCAAATATCACCCCGGCAATTTAAAGGATAGCTCGCCTCGTTCCGGGCCTTTTCGCTGGGGGCCTGACAACCTATCAACTTTACACCGCATAAACAGGTCAGGACTGTGTGAGCGTTCCTATATGTTAAGGTTTTGAGCTCGCGGAATTTCTAAATAGAAATTGAAAAAAGGAAAAAAAGGGGGGAGGAAGAAAGGGGTCCTTAAGGGGATGCTACAGAGCCTCTTGCACGAGAAATGATAAATTTGCAGTGTGTCCGCTTTTGAAACGGGGGAACAAAATGTTATTAATTCGAAGCCAGCTGGAGACCCTCGTATCACAATTTCTCTGTCTGTAAGTAATATGGCTCTCCTGGAGAAAGGATGATTGACTGACAGGCGCTCCAGTCTGTGGCTTCTTGTGCGGGCTGAGTGTCTCGGAGCATCCCAGCGCCCCAGTTTGTCTTGAAGCAGTCAAATTATATAACAAGCCTTGTCCTCTTAAAGGGCTCTGACTTTACAAAAAAAAAAAAACTAATACAATTTCCTAACAGGCCGACGATACTCAATTAAGAGGCTGGATCCAGACCTCAGGATAAATTGGGCAAACCAAGGCCAGTCTGCTGTATTTATATAGCTTGAGACGGTCAAAGCCGGAGCTTATAGTCTGCTCGTTTAGCTGTCGCTTATATTCAATTCACTTTGTATTAAACGAGATGATTGGATTGGGTAATTATAGCTCTGTTGATTTTTATAAGGTCATAACCACTTTTGGCTTTATAAAGTATAGTAGACTTGCCCGTAATAGTATTTAAAAATAAATGTTCAGTTTAAAAGACCTTGTGAAGCCAATATTTACATCACTTAGTTCTTTTCGACTTTGATTCCGACCTTTTTCTAATACTTATTCTAATCTTCAGGTCTTCAGCATGATTTTGAACTGATGTCATTTTGTGTCTGTACAAACATGCATTTGCTCTAATTTTGCTAAATCCTTGACTGATGCTGCATGGCACATCCATTAAAATCCCAATTGGGATAATCCTATTTTTTTGTGAATGGGCTTTTGTAACGGCGACAACCATATTTAGACAAACACGCTGCCAACGTCTGTGCGCGTCTCGTCTGTTAAAGGGGCGCAGAGGGCAGATAAAACACGATCCATTTCCTGGTTTGGTGTAATGACATTTGTTTACGGTTCTATTTCTGACATCCGTCATCAGGTTTGTTGCGGAAAAAAAGGTCACAACTTTACATTCAATAAGATTAAACAAATGCAATTATTAATTTTACTCATGCGTTAGTACAGAGGTCTCCAACGTTTTTCAGGCCAAATATTAGAGATTAAGAAGGGACTCTCTACCTACTATATGTGTTCTATATGAAATTCAGCCTAGTGCTAGTTATAATGATTTTATCCTTTTTGCATTCAACATTAAGCTGTTCAAATAATGCACAGGTTCAAATATTATTATTATTTTTTTCTTATTTCAAACGTGCAACAGTAGCATGGCCGTGCAACATAAACATACCTGACATAAACACATATCTGTTTAAATTTGTGGGGGAAAATTTAAAAAATATATATAAAAAATGTCTAATCAACCAAAGATTTTGCAAACCCACTGCAGGACCTCCACGGATCCCCTACGGGGGTTGAAGACCTATGCATTAGTAGATCCATGAGACATATGAAAAGCTGATCTGTCTGTAAGACTAAATTCATAAAGCTTTGCCTTTGAAAGTCAAATAAAACCGGTTTCATTGGTGTTGACCAACAACTGAGACAAATTTATAGGATAGTGGCCAGAGTTATAAACATAACCAGCATGCTGTCATTAAAAAAAAAAAAAGTATCATAAACTTGGCTGAGAGGAAAAGGTCTATGCCCTATGACCTTGAGAGGAACACTCTGCTGCAGGTTGCTTTTCCTCTCCGTTCCTTCCAGGTTCTCTCTGCGTTTCCAAACACGCCGCATGGCTAAAGATAGTTATTCCACCTTGAACCGATCTACATCACCTCCCGCGAGAGCACAAGTCCCTCTCGTGAAACCTTACACTGTATAGCATTTCTCACTTCCTAAAAGGGGAATAGAATGGCAGAGATGGGGAAGAGGGGGGGAAGCGGGGATATTCAGCAAGCCTCACTTTAAATCAAGATAAAAGACTGAAATGGAAAATAATAGGGGGAACAAACCCCTGGATAGCCCAGAGCCCCTAATGGAAACACATGGCTGAAGGCTGAGGTGTTGTCAGCAGCCAACACTGTGACATTCCTTTTTGATAATCTGGCCTGCCATAAAATTAGAATAGCAAATACCTCCTGACAAAGATGCATGTTCCTCCTCTATTGTGCCATCGTGAAAAATAATAAAAAAATAAAAGGATAAAAAAAAAACTCCACTACTGGTGACTCTGAATGCCACAAACTTCAATTTAAATTTACAGCGCTGCGAAAAGAGAAGTGATATGCACTCAAAAATTTTAATAACCTATTAAGTTACGACTTCAATTTCGTTTTATGAATATTTTCCTTGGGGAGCGCAGCCATCACCAGAGAAAGATCGAAATTTAAAAAAGATAAATAGTGCCATTAATCTACAACATTTCTCTTCCATTATCCCTGAAAATGAGGAGTTATTTTTGCTCAGATCCTCACGTAATTAGCTCCTTACACTTGATTCACTAGCCAGAAAATGACCATGTTCAGAAAATTAAAAATTTGTCATTAAGTGGAATTTAACATAATATCATTTATCTTTATATATTCCTCGGCTGACAAGCGGCAGCCCTGGATGTTGATCAGGCTTTTGTGTCAGAGGACTTAGCACTGCGTGAGGAGCAGGACTGTTAATGTGCGCTGGGCTACCAGGTGGATATTGGTGATTTTAGCTGCTCTCATTCAGAGTATTTATCCTACTAATGGTGCTGTCATTTGAAAAAGGGAGTTGCCATTTGTGCTAAAATGAGAATAGGACGGCAACACCATGTTACACTGTTTCACTCTATTATGAAGACAGATGTTAACATCCAGTTAGCTGTCCGTGTTCGTGTGAAGAGAAAAGCTGTGCACTTACTTTTCATGTGGAAGACGTGTGTTTTATTTTTTAAATTGTGCAGCTTAATGTTTTATTTGAAGTAGTAATGCACCAATAATATTTTTAGGTTAAAGCTGAAAGTGGATGCAAAGGTTGTGTCTTACTGTAATTTCACTGGTTCAGTATAGTACAGGTGGGAAGGCACTAAACATTTGTGCAGAATATCACTTTACAAAGGATATACAGGCAGGAAAATCCTTATTTAATCATTCGAACTGCATCACATTAGGTTTTGAGGTTACAGGACATATTTGCCATCATCACAACTGGATTCATGAAAGAGAAGCAGCCAATGCTACAGCCTCCTTTGCACAGTGCAGAATAAATGCAACCCTCAGTGTGCAGGAGCTGAAATTTGCAGAAATTAGTTTTTAAACAAAATATAATGTGAAAATGTTTTTAAGTACCGTATATGGCGAGTCACAGAAATTACAGCACTGCCTCTGTCTACTGTACACTTGTATTCATCCAAAATGTGCACAATCTTGACAGTGGTTCACATTTGTTATAGTTACCTTCAAACCCATCAATTTAATCCTCATACATATCCCTTAGTGACTTGAATTGTTATTGTAAATACTGAACTGAAGCCAATCCTAACCAAAGTTCTGATAGCGGTCTGGATGTAAACCCCAGAGTCAAAACCCAAAACATGCAACTGTAGGGTTTAAAACAAATGTAGCAGGGACAGTGCTTCATCAAAACATTTTGGCCTCAGTTGGCTGAGCGAGCTGCACCGTTAGCTTCTCTTCTACTTCGCTTGGAGACTGAATAGGCTCTTGGCCAATTGTGGGGAACCTGACAGAGTCAGTGTGTAACATGCAGCCTCGTGATTGGATCGGCAGCGATGGGGGCGGGGCCTACTGTGTACAGGAGGTTTAGATTGACAGGTATCGGCTAGTGTGGCGCTCTGTGTGAAACAGTGCGCTGTTGAGACAGTTCCTGTATCATTGAATGAGTGAAGTGGTGGCTTAAAGAAAGATCTCGATTCATTCCTTGACTAAAATATGTTGGATTTGTGTTAATGTGCATTTAAACAAGAAAAATGACTAATCACCCAAAGGTTTTGCGACGCCCCTGCAGTACCCCCGCGGACCCCCTAGGGGTTGCGGAAAAAACAACACGACTAATTTACAATAACTTAGCTGTTTGTGATTTACCAAAAATGGCCGCCCCCATTTCTGAAAACGCTAGCAAACATGTTAGCACTAGCGTAGCATTCTGACAGTTTTAACTGTCGCGCTTGAAAATACCACAAGAGGGCGACACTTCTCTCAAACAAAAAGGTGTCGTCAGTGATGAATAATGTTTAATTCACTCACACTATGACAAAAATGACTGATTACATCCTTTTTTGTAATCAGGTAACGGGTGTCCTGTTCTGGTGACATAGTTGGATATATAGTGGGAATAGTCGTACATTTAAGCAATCTTCACTTTTTTGTGTGATCGTACGTTAGCCTAGCTTGCTACGTTATGACTGAGTCCAGTTTTTGGATAGGCAACCTCAAAAAAGAGCAAAGGATATCTCTCAGCAACAGGGTATGTATCCAAAAAAAAAAATAAAAAAATGAAATGAAAATGATGAATGTAGTTTGCAGGGGAAAAGAATGAGAAGAATTCAACTTTCAGTTTAAAGAACTTACTGGTAGGGAAACTTTCATTAAACACCAGCAGCGTAAACAAATGATTTGAAAATACTAAAGCAAATCCACTGACACATTTGAAAATGATGTAATCAAGGACTGAAACATACAGATGCCGGGTTTGAACGGGAGGTGCAGTTGCGCGCTGCTGTGTATGTTTCTGTCATTTACTTAGTTCAACACAAAAACATGTTGGTCATCATCTCACAGCACAGCAGGCTATCCATTAAGATCTAATTGATCATCAGAAGGAATGGAAGGAAGAAATGGAGTTGATAATGGCGAGGGAAACCATTTTGTCTCACTCCCATTACAGAGTAACAACATTCTTGTTTAGTTATTATTCTCCTGTGACTATGAAAACAAGAGGTGAGGGGCCACATGCTGCACTTTCCTATTGGAAAACTTTTGCTTCTTAGAATAGACCTGAGCAAATCTTGTTAACATTTAAGATGCCAGTAGATAAAGATGCCGAATAATTTATCTCAAGAAATGCCTAACAATAAAAGAATGACATGTAATTGTGATAGAAAATGGTGTGACGTTCACAATCATCGACTGTTCCAAACGCTGCTGAATTATTTTGTTCTCGCTGTCTGAGCCAAATTAGGGATACGTGTAGCACAATGCAGCCTTCACGTCAAGTGGTTAATGCAGGCTCTCGTCACCCATGCCTGCTCCCCTAAAGCAAAAGCACATTACTGCAAGCTTTAAAACTAATAAACTCATTTCATAATAATATGTGCAGCTGGGCTGGTAATAAATCATTATGGGACTTCTTGTTCCCCCTGATGCGGTATTGAGGCATTGACCCCAATCAAGTGCTTGCAACAAATATTTGGAATTACAGGCTTGAGCTGATTAATTTCACAAGATTTGGAGATGTTTTGAGGAGATACGTGGGAAATGCTCGTGTCCCTAGAAGAGTAAGTGGACGCAAACGTTTAGGAACACGTCTGCATGCAAATATGTTGCTTTTAAAGGCCATAATTTATAACAGTTTCAATTCTCTAACAGAGAGAACTTTGAGCCTGATCTCAAGAATTTAATTTACATGTTCTGATCTTTACTGGAGCTGAATAAATTAATCAAAATTAGTTTGTTTCTGAACTTGGTATATTTTACATTTTGTACACTGATCAGCCACAACATTAAAACCACTGACAGTAGAAGTGAATAACATTTAAACAATCTTGTGACAATTCAGTGTTCTGCTGGGAAACTTGTGGACCTGGCATCCATTCATGTGGACATTACTTAGACATGTAGCACCCACCTAGACCAGACCAGACCAGGCACCCCCACCCCATACCAACGACACTCCTTGGTGGCAGCAGCCATCCCCACCAGGATGCAGCCTGACACAGACACACACACAAAAAAGGTTTAGGAACAACTAAAACAACATGGAAAACAGCACAAGGTGTTGACCTGACTCCCAAATTCAATAGATCCCAAGCTGATCAAGTATCTGTGATGATCCACAGAGGCCCCCCACCACACAACTCATAGTACCCACTAAGGACACCACAGGACACCCTCTGAAAGTACAAGTCTATTCTGTGATGAGTCACAGCTATTTTGGAGGCACAAGATAGACCTACACAATATTAGGAAGGTGGTCATAATGTTATGCCTGATCAGTGTATCTCAAGATTTACGTCATAAAGTAAATCATATTTAAATAGTTAGTAAATCATTTAAGTCATACAATTCCTACTATCTGAGCTACTTAAGGAAATAAACTTGAATATTACCATATTACCTTATCTAGCTTTAAAGAGAAATCAGACTTGTCGTGTTTAAAATCTTGTGCCATATGCAAAAAGCTGCAAAGCTTAACTTCATGGAGCTAAAAAAAAAGAAAAGAAAAGAAAAAGAAAGGTATTAAAGCCGACATCTTAAGTATAGGAGCAGGGAGGCGGCCTGACACACATTAGGGAAGTGTGAACATGGTAGTCAATCACTTCTAATGGCAGAGGAACAAAAGTGCATCTCGAGGATGCGCCAAACTCCACTACACACATTTTTCACCAGCCCCTCCCTCTAAAACAAAACCAAGCAACCTTACATGCAAGTCACACATCCATTCAGCTCCCTGGGGTTCAAACCAATCTCTCTTGTCTCCAGCCAGTCTCTCTGCTTCAACCTGCAACAGCCATCAAACCCATTAATCCATCTGCCGAACATGACTATGACTGATCTGACCACCAAACAATCAATTTGTACCTCTCTCTCTCTCTCTTCTGATGTGGATGTACCAAATATCATGAAAAAATATCAGTGGTAGTTCCATCAGAGTCAAATAATAGAGTAATAAGACAATCAGCGTTTGACCTTGGAGGACAGCTAATTCATTTGCCCATCCGTCTTAATTATTTCATCTGAAATGGATACAAAAGACAGCCTGAACATTTCATTTGTTCTCATGTGACAATTTCTTTTTTTTTTTTTTTTTTACCTGTCTGCAACGCCTCCATTTTTCTTACGTGATGCAGCATTTTTTTCTCATTGGATTCTAGGAATTGGCCAATGAACCCTACAGTTGTTCAGGGGTTCACAATTCAAGGCCAGGACTTGGACGTCTAGGAATGCTGTGACAGTTTGGTCAAGCTGAAAGGTTTGTGGGATTTAGGGAAATTTTTATTATTTTCTTACTTACATACCGCCCCCGCAACGTATTTCTACAATAGCCCAGAGTGGACCAACCAAACAGTGACTCAGGAGAAGGCCTTTTGTGTTTTTAGCCTTCTTAAGTTCACCTATACACTTGAATGAGGAGGGTATTCAGTCGGCTGTAATCGTACACAGTGGTCCTTTGAATTAACCTTGGTAATTGACCCTTTGTTGGCCTTTAGACTGGTCTGCTGATCTCCAACAAGAGGACTCCTACTCATTGTCAAGTCCTGACTTTGGCTAGGTTAGACAAACTATAGCAATGCGGGGGTCCACTCCCATAGAGAAAAGGTTGAAAACCTGTGGACTTGGTTTGCATTGAAACTCTTTATTGTAAATCTTCAAAAAGAAACATACAGTCTACAAGTGTGGCTGCAGGAAATAAACGTACATAAAAACAGGAAACTGCTGAAAACTGAAATTTTACCAACATCTGCTAACATTAGCACGGTTGCTAATGTTAGCCGTCTCCTCTCCAGGTTACTTCCAGCCTTACATTGCTTGAAAATTGCTTGGCAACCTGTGACATATTGTACCTTAGGAAAAGCAATGATGAGGCTGCAGACAGTGTGGTCCTCCCACGTCAGTGTGTATCAGTTTGTTTTTTGCCCCAGAAATATTAAAGCAAATAAGCTTTATAAATAATAATAGAGATGTCTGTTGCTAACATTTCCTTTTTAACATTATGTGAAGGGGGAAAAACTTATATATATTAAATATTATACATGTTGTTTTGCATGAGTTCAAGCACATAATTCCATTATTGCTCCTGATGAACTGTTATATCAGATAAAATGCTAGTCAACGTGACCTGTGCCTTATGTAACAACCAGGATGTATCTCACAAGCAGTTTAACATTATGTCTTTCACACCTCATGCAGTAGAAGAAACATTATTTAGCTCTATGCTTTTTTTTTTATTTATAGACCTGATTTTAAAAAGTTCAGATATCGCTCGTGAAGTGATGATCACTGAGAACAAACTCCTGCCCCCGTTCTGATTTGATAAACCGATCATTTTAGTGGATGTGAAGGCCTTTATGGCGGATATGACTGAGGTGTCCTGCTTTTAACTTTACTGGGGCAATAACTGTGGCTCTGCCCGTCCTTCAACACTGAATCACTCGAGGCTGAAACTGTCTGCTGTCAGCTACAAAGAGCCTCTGAGCAGCAGTGGGAAGCACTTGTAGCTTGTCATTCTCACTTGGTCTCCATCAGCGGGAGTTTTTGAGGGTCTGACAGACTGTTCAATGCGTAGGTTCGGCGCCGGCTGACAGTCATGTGAGGGTGGAGGTGGGTCGGGTGGCTGAGATGACAAAGATTTTCTTCAACTAGTAGATGATTGGTTTATTTTAACATGTCTTTTATTTGTTCCAACATACAGAACTGTGATTATCTCGTAACTCTGCATTTGTTTGTAATTGAGGCCCATTTTATTTAGCTATACCTGCTATATTCTGATTTTTTTTAAATTTATTTTTAAGTTGGGTTGTATGTTAACCCCCTGAGTCGAGGGACGCGTCGGTGCGTCCAAATCACATGACCAATTTAAGGTGACGTAGCAGCAAGATTTAGCATCACTGAAACTCTGTTTCAGCTTTTGTAGAAAGTGCTAACTTCAAATTAATTACCAGTTTTAAATTGTGTTGATAGGCTAAGTAAAACTAGACTGATTATAAGTAATTTACACCACACTTTTTCCTGAATATTGCCATCATGTTGCTGCGCGTCTGGTGCACGGGAGAAACGGTGAAAAGCAAAGCGTTAGCAGGCGGAGATCGCTAACCAGCTTCAAATGCTCCAATGTTTAAAAAATAAATAAATAAAATACATGACAGCCCCTTTCGTATTGGCGGAACCGATCAGAAAATGATGTGTCAGTGGTTGCTAAAGAAATAGTTGTAAATAGCTTTGTTGTTTGTTAAATTTGCACATAAGCTTTTGAAATTTACACTTTAGATTTGCAATCTAAATTCTAAAAATGGTTCGTTAAACGTTTTATGGTTTTATTGTGGTTTTAGGGTCAATGTGTTAATACAGTTTGTCAAAATGAAAAAATAATTGTAAGATGACACAGGTGAGGTTGTGATGAAAAGAATGAAACCCAATGTAAACCCTTTTTAAGATGAAATATAAATGTAAAACCAAAAGTAGTAAAAAACGGCCGATTATTCTCAATTTAAAGGGAATGATGAATGTAGTAGAGGTGAATGCATTTGTTTTTCAGAGAAAATCCTAATTTGATTTAATTTGTAATATAATGTATTTTGTGCTGATTATGAAAGTATCTATGTATTATAGTTACTATGGGAAATAATCCGTGCATAATTTCGTTCCATCTCATGCATCTGGTTGCAAATGACAAATAAAAATCTGTGAATCCTTGAACTAAATAAGAATAGTGGAAGTCAATGGGTACGTCAGTGTTTTTATCTTACAAAAATGTTCATATAACTAAATTATGAAATTATTTTCTCACCTTCAAATTTGGTTAAAAATCCTCTTAAAATTCTCTGTTGTGTCACATTTATATTTAAGGAACAGATAATAGTTCCTGAACTTAGTTTTTGTCGTGTAGCTTTAGAGTTGAGTTACAGATATTTCGCTGCAGATGCTAAGACCTGTCACAGACACTATAATAATGCTGTAATCGAAAAAACAGTAGGAAGAGGTAAAAAAAAAAAAGAGAGAGAGACATCAGCAGTTTGGACACAGACCATAACTGTGAGTTTGATATAACCCCGTCTGATGCTGGGCTTCCAGCAGTCGCGGTGATAAAGCCACTCACGGTGAGCCGTACGAGAATGCAAAGCAGGCCATCTGATAGCAGCGAGCAGAAGGTAGAAAGGAGGCGTGTGTCTGGGAGAGGCAGCCGAGGAGCATTTGTCAAGAGACAGTGACAAAAGGGGGTTGAAGGGGCCTTGCTCGACGCTATTCAGAGACAATTTGTAAGCCCGGCTGTTGAAGCCAGGCCAAAGACTCGCGAACAGCTGGAGCCCTGCCGTGATTGATAAATGCGGGCCTCCGAGAACTTCATTTTGATATGAATGAAGACAAAAGCGCGACAACATTCTGCGAGTGTTTAATATTACCGTCATTAAGTGGCGACAGTGGACAAACGCCCTGTCCTCAGCTGGGGATACACAACGCCAAAAGGGAGGTCAGTACCCCCTGGTAATTAACATTTTTATGACAAAATACCCTTTCTGTTGCGGAATTGTAATTAATTCAGGCTTCAAGCTGAGTGATTAAAAGAACATTTAATCTGGATTTAAAGGTTTGGATTACACCAAGGAATAATTAATAAAAAAACAAACCCTAATGTTGGTAGAACATTATTTATGCTATTTTGTAGCGTCACAAAATAGTGGTTTTGGATGTTAAAACCCTACAAACAAAGAGAAAGGCCTGTTTTTTTTTTTATGCTAACACTAATCTAATAACTCTGCAGGCAGCTTGTCATGCTAATCATGCAATAACCAAATTTCAACATGCAACGACAGCGCTCCATAAAAAAAAAGAAAAAGAAAGAGTTTCCCTGCTTCTCTGTCACAGGCTTTTGCAGACTTTGTGACCCATGCTCACATGGGTCAGTGAGAGCGAGGCTGACCAGCTATGATCCGTTCACTTAGTGGGTTCACTGACTTTTAAACCTCTTTATCAGCAGCTGATTTATATTTTACCACAGTGACTTTTTTTTTTTTAAATACAGGAAACAATAAAACAGGACGAAGGCAGATGAAATTCAATGAGGCAATCTATTTTTTTTTTTCTTATTGATTATGCTTTTTCAAATAAGCTGTTTTATCAACACAACACAGGATTTCCCATCTCTTTTATAGGACTGAGAGTAAACTATGCACATTCATCCCTGACCTATTTAATGGCTGGATAGTGCCAGAGACCTACACAGGAAAATTGAAAAGTTTTCCATCATTAAGTGATATATATGGCTGTGACCGAAGTCCATAAAAATTGGGAATTGTTCTATTCTAATTTAAAATTCCATTTCAGACACTCCTCACGGTGACAACGGGGGAACATCCATCCAGTAATACAGTCGAGAATTTGCTGCCAGGATTCACGATGAATGAGTGAATATTGATGAAGTTGAAAAACTCCACCGGGTCCCTGTTTCTACATCACGCCAGTGGAGGATTGGACGTGTATGTGTGGGAGGAGGTGGGGGTGGGTGGGGGGCGAGCTTTATACCGGGTTTCCATGAAAAGAGGCACCTTTCTCAATATTCAGAATCTCAGTGTTCTGTGCTGAGCCTCAAAAGGAGATCAATCTCACTTTGAAGCACTCGGGGCTTCATTTGTTTGTGAAGGATGTGAGGTGCTGCCTAAATGACTATGCCAATTCTTCAAAACCCACTTGCAGTTGACACTCGGTGCCTCTGCACTCATTGTTTTTTTGGGGGGCTCAAGTTCACAGACACATGATTGAATCCAGCCCACTTCAGAGAGGCTTTGCTCACGATAAACATTTAGACGCACGGCGGACATATTTGTTACTTTACCGAGCTCTAACGGCGCAAAGATCTCAAAAGAGACAAGAGAATGAAAATAAATTTGGCCAGGGATTAATATTTATCACTATGAGCGAAGGGTTACTATATAACAAGTATATTTACTAGAATGGGAAAGAAGAATTTTCGATACATTTTTGATCTATATATAAAATGCAAATTAATGCAAAATATAAACACATAGTTACAACAACTACATTTTCAATATGTTTAGCTTTTCTTCATATTGTCGTCCAGTCACTGTAGAAAATGGCATATTCCACATTTCACTTCTTTTGTAAAGGACTGATAAAATGATGGAAAGGACTTATAAAATGTTTAAGTCAGCGATGAAAAAGGCCAAGTAGTGAGTGATTTATTCACCATATAACAAAGTATCTTTCCGTGTTTCCTGTGCTTTTAGTGTTATTTATCCTCAATATTTTACTGCAGGTCTTCCTTCCTGTCTTCTTTAATAAGAATCAGAAAGTATTCTAGAAAGTAAAAAAATACTACATTATACTAGTGCTGGGTATTGGCAAGGACTTCACGATACATATCACGATACTTGGGTCACGATATGATACATTATTGTGATATTATGATATTGCGATATATTGCAATATTCTACATAGTTCACTGAGAAAAAAAAACAACAATAAATACGTTTCCAATTTATTGCACTTGTACAGAAAAAGTGGTTGTTGAGGTGCGGAAGTCGTTCATGATCGGCCCAAAACATGACTTTTTCTTTTAAAATCGATATTGTATCAGAAGAAAAAGTATCGTGATATATTGCCATAGCAATATTTTTTCCCGCCCCTACATTATACTATAATATAATGATGTGTATGCATTATTTCCAGTAGGATAGGTGAAATCTCTGCAGCACACCTTGAGGAAGTGTTTTCACAACAGTGTGACTCTGCCCAACATAAATAAGTACTCCCTGAGTCGCCTGTGCTTAAGTAACAGCGCGTCAAGCCATTCTTCTTCCAGTTTTAGCAGTGCAATGGCCCATGCGGTTCCCTCACAGTGTGTTTAGAAGAGGACCCTCCATGTCTGCTCAGTTGTGCCTGGTTTACCAACACTATTGATTGCAGGTGATGTTCTGGACAGAGTCCATCTGACCTCTGTAGGGGCTTAAATACATCATTGTCCAGCGAGAGGCCCTCCTGAGACTCTGGTTATACTGTGTGTGCAGCCCTGCGCCTCACTCCCAGACACACTGATGAAGTGGCAACAAAAAAAGTCAACAGGACACATGGATAAGCACTTCTTACCCCTTTTCACTGCTCTGCAAAATCTAAAAATACAGCCAGAGGACAGAAAACGGTGCTGCTTTATAGTGTACTCAACAGTGAAGCAGTTAAGCGTCTTGAGTTTTTCTACTTTCGACCTCTGGACATGGAAAACGTGATAAATAAATGCCTGGTTTACGTACATTGTGATTCACAATCTCTCTTCCTCTTGTCATGACCGTGCCGAGGTGCTCTTCTCGTAGCCTTGCTGCGAGTTCTAATTGGCGTTATTAATCAGCAATCATGTTAACACTCTCCCTAATCTGTGTGGCAAGCTTTTGTTCCATACACACCTCAGAGCCATTGATGGAAATCCAATGAGACATAGGTTTACCTGCCATGAAAGTAGCTCGGCAGCAGTCATCAACACATTGCAGGGAGTGAGGGGGGAAGTACACTTTAAATTAATTAACATCAGGCCTCTTGTAGCACTTCATTTCTGTAAACAAACATTCTAATATGCGGTAATTAATTAAATATGCCAAGCTTCCTCTCTGTTCACGTTGATCTTTCTTTCAGGAGTATTTTTTTTTTTTCTCCCTTTGGTCGCTTTACCTGGTTAAACTGTGAGGCTTATAGAAATGTCAGTCCTCTTTTTGTTTTTTCTAACTAAGGCCATGCACAGGGTTCTTCCTCGGGTGTAAATTCAGATGCTCTTCTTAATATAGATATTATACAAGAATCCCAGAAAAATACCATTAACTGACATTATGAAAACGATTATCATGCCCCAAATTGTCACAAGCCTCATCAAAGTACTAATCCTTAAGAGACTAGGAGCGTTGTGTTGATAAGATATCATGAAATATTCATCAAAACGTGGTTGTAGAGCTTTGAGGCAATTCGAGTAATTACCAATGGGAGGAACACAACTTTGGTTCCTACCACAAAACTGACTGAAATTGTCAGGTGAGACATGGAGTAGCTCTAGCAATATTTATCCTGCTTGTTTCTCTCAGAAGCAGGAAGTTCAACCAGCAAACGAGTGTCAGCTACAGTCAAATGTTTGGACACACTTTCAATTCAATGAGGAGGTGTGGCCAAACTTCTGACTGGCAGTGTATATGTCGATGATACTCTAGTTTATCTTTGACTCTTCACATTTAACTTTAGTTCATATATGTTATATACACTACAGGTCAAACGTTTTTTATTGAAATGTTTACAGTTTAATATCTCATTTTACTCTGAAATGGAAGCATAGAGCAAACAAACAAATGAAGCTAAAAAAAAATTAAAAATCGTGGTATCGATATAAACTTTCCACTCATAAAAGTAGCATCTTTGTCTCATTTATCATGCGAGCACATTCTTTCTTTCTAAAATGGAAATCAAATAGTTTTCCAGAAATGTGTGGCACTTGTAGGGAGCTTTGCTTTCACTCTTTTGTCCAGTTCCTCGCAAACCAAAGTCTAGAGACAGGGCCATGGTCCACTCCATGTTCTCAGGCTTTTCATCTAGTTTTTATCCTGAGGAAGTTCTGCTAGAGCTTGGACTTAAGTTTTGGGTCATTAACTTGCTGTAGGATGAAGCTCTGACCAACTATACCAGAGGATTTTTGACAGTAGAGTATATATATACTTGTACATATTTCTTTATATGTTTATTGGACTCTGGACTCACCATGTGCAATAATCCCATGTTTAGAGCAACAACTCGGAACACATATTCACTTATTCTTGTACATATTTTTTTTTAATATATATTTTTTTACATTGATGCATGTATTGTTATTAGAATTACCTACTTATTCTTACATATTTTTATTGCCTACATTGCCCTTTGTTCGGGTACACTTTGAGTAGGAGATGCTGTAACTGAAAAGTAATTTCCCCTTGGGATCCATAAAGTGGTTCTGATTCTGAATCTGTCATTTTATGGTAAAGAACTGGTCGTATTCATTTTGCATGTGCGATGACCCTTTCGTTCACATTTAATCTAATTTTTAACCATTAAAACTTTCTGTTAAGTTTGTTTTTTTTGGAGGTATTCCAAAACCAGCCGCCTCACCTCCTACTTTATGTTGTCCTTGATTTCCATTTCATATCTGCAACACTCACGCGCCCGGCTCTGCACAAGAGCTGCTCATGGGTGATGATTTTTGAATCGATTTGCCATTCTCACAAACGAAGGGCACAAAAGGCTGAGCAATCAGTCCAAGGCTGGCTGCCTTTGGCCCAGAGAGAGAGGAGAGATACTCTGTGAGTGGAGGGCAAGCATGGCTGATCTGAATCATGAAGAATAATGTTTAGCCTGGCAGATGATTAGGGATGTTAATTTTTTTCTTTTTTCCGGGGGTGGGGTGCAAAGCGGGGTTGGGGCGAAAGAGGGGGCTGGCACTCGGTGATGTCACTTTGGCTATCCGAACAATCTGGCAGGGCCGATCCTGGCGAAACGCTGCTCAATTTGCTGGGGCTCCTGCTCCATTTGCCTGTTAATGAGCACTGTTGTTGGAGGTACCCATGTGTACCATGTCATGAGGCTAGCAGGCAGCACCTTCACCTGACGCTCTGACCACAGAGGAAAATGGCAGCCGCCGTGACAGATGTTTTCACAGTCCTGGGGAGAGAGCCATGGGAGGCCTGTACAGTCAGAGGGCCCTGGATTTATCGCTGGCAACAACTGCTACAACATGTGTCTGCACGGTGTAGATCCGGCACTGAAAAGAGCAAGTCAGCCTCTTTTTTTTTTTTTTTTCACTTCCTCTGTATGAAGACATCATTACGATAAAGACTTCCATCAAGTATTTATAGTATGGATTTTCCTGGTGTGTGCGATACAATGGGAGGAGGTCTTGGTGGACGGAAGGCCGTGTTAATAAGTAAAAGCACGACAACAATACTTTGTGTGTAATGAAAGGCTGAGCTTTCTACGGTTCGCTTATCCTCTGGAAGCCTAAATTCTACTAAAGAAATCATTTCAAATTTTAATTTTAAATAAGACTTTAATTTCCCTTGTGGATCATTAAAGTCTGTCTAAGTACTGACAGACAGCAAAGATGGAAGGATATGCTAGTGCCGGATGACGAGGCTGCCAGGATGCCTTCTTAATGACTAAAGCATTGAACTGATATAAATATTGTTATGGTTGCCAAGCGTTTAGAGTTGTGAACCCTGAGAAGAATATGTGTCTTTGCTTTACCTCAAAGGATGACCCTAGTGAAGGCGTAGTCAAAACTCATTGGTCTTATAAAGTTGATCCACATCCTACAAGTTTGGAAACCAGGAAACAAACCTTGGAAGTTGTGCCAGGAATACAGTTTTCATAAATGTCGTAGTTCAGGTTTAAAAAGTGTGATTATACGTTCCTCGTTTACCAGAAAATGTTAAATTTCCCAGAAGGTTTAAGAAATTTGTTCTCGCGCTTGTTGTAGAATTCCATGTCCGGGGGAAACATCGCCAAAGGCAACCATTGGTTTCCATTAATTTCCGTATGGCATAAAAATCAATCGGCAGACAATTGAAACTTGCTTGAGTTTTGTAATTCATCATTGTGAGCTCTGTCAAATCAAATATAATGCAGCGAATGATTTAAAAAAAAAAAAAGAAAGAAAAAAAAGCCTGCTCATTGATTTTAATACCGTTTGGAAATGAATGGAAATCAATGGTGGCCTGCTTGGAAGTTAAACGAGTCAAAACAACTCTGGATACAGTTTGGAAAAAAAAAATGGAGCACAGTGGTGGAACATGTACTGTTCATTAACTCAGCTAATATTCCAAAGTCTGAATTTTGAGGTATTTGCTTGAGTATTTCCATATATTACTTTAAAATTTGTACTTAATTGGACATAAATATTACACTCTGCATTCCACCGCTTCTATCACATTATCATTTTTGTGTAAATGTAAATTATAGCACTTTTTCTTTTACCCATTCCATTCTGATATAAGAATAGTAACAGCTGTTAAATGTTAACATAACAATGGATTCATTTTAACAAATTTTCAATGTTGAACTTTCTCTTAAAATGCTGTAATAGGTTTTTGGAACTTAGCACTTCTGCACCCGGGATCAAGTATTCTGCACGTCACTTGTTAAAGGTTGCCATGGTTATTTATGGAAGCCACAGAGTGAAATGTTTCAGTGCCTGAGCTATGCATTCTGAGACTATTACACAGTGCAACATTGAACAGATCCATAAAACAGACGGGGGAGACCGGACCGAATTTTAACGACAAAAGCGCTGATCTGAGATAAGTATAAATACGGCATAATTCAGCGAGGTTTCATGCCTGGTTAAGCATGTACATCTTTTGGCGGCCCGCTAACTGATATTACTTCGGTGCTATATTTCAGAGCGCATCAACATCCTGGTGAAATTAACTCTGATGTGCGAGCAGACCCGGGTCCGCACTCTAAACTGTCTCGTGATTATATCGAGATAGATCGAGCAAGTTGTGCACAAAACTCCCCACAGTCAACAAGCTGTCCCGGCGAATTTAAATGCACCTCTGGAAAGAATGGCAGAATCATTCTCTAATGTTTGCACTGCTGGAAAATAGGTAATGGATGCAATGCCCCGAGAGTGTTTTTGGAGGCAGTTGGTTTTTCCTCTGTCTGATTATTAAATCCAGGGTTGATATACAGATGTAAATACGCTGCTTAGCAGCTCCCTCCTCCTCGTCTTTCCCTCCCTCCCTCTTCTCTTCCATCTGGCAGACAATAGTTTAAAATTCTTAATCCATGAGCAACCATTGAACATTAGTGAATTGCAAATTACAGATGTTTTACTGTCTCTCCCCCTTCTTTTTTTCCTGTTTTGATCTGTGCATCCCACTGTCACTCAGTGTCGCATACGCATCCCTCGCTCCTCTGCATTCATTAGACACCCTGTGCCATCATGGCACCATATGACACTGTCATCATTTGGTAATTAAACCTTTGCTCGTTTAAATATGAAAAGCTGGCAAGGGTGTGATCATAAACAATGTTTCGCAAACCAGATTTTCCAGACTAAATGAGAATTCGAGCAGCATCATTCCAGAGATGGGGGGATTTTTTTTTTTTTTTTTTTGTCCCCCGCCCCCTCGTCCCCCCACCCCACCCTGTCTTCACTTGGAGCAGAACAGGAATGAAAAACAAATGCAGAAAAAGTTGCTCTTGTGCCAAACAAATCAGACTCTCACTCATTAACATTCATGTAAATGCATAGTTTATTTAAAACGGCAAAAAAAAAAAAAAAAAAAACATTTCAGAAAACAAACTGCAGATCTGGATCTGGTGCGACTGAAACCATAAAACTGTGTTCTTTTTATGGTCATAGCCACAGATTACAGCTCTCCCCTCTCAGTCCAGAAGTAAACAATGACAATAAACCAATAGATGACAACACGACACCATGTGCACGATAACATTAGGATGGGAGAGGGATTTTTAAATTCTGCCCTTAAATGATAAGTATGGGACATAACATCAGCGTCGCACCCTTCTATTCCCTAAACACAGTTATGTGCTTGATCATGTTGGACCACCAGACAATAAAATCTCCTCTGTGCCCGAGGACAAAGCGTCAGCGTCTCCCAGATTTTCATCTACATTCGCAGAGGCCTCCATCACCGAAGATTTAGCCAAATGGCTGCGGAGAGGAGGAATGCCCGAACCATTACAAGCCAAACTACTGGCTTTTTATTACCACTAAACAATCTTCCTCAGAGCCGTCCTTTAGCGCACCTCTGAGCTCGGAGCCGGGCGAGAAAGTGCGTGGGAGGAGGCCATTCAGTCACATTATGGCTTTCCATAGATCAAGGTCACAATTTTCATGATCATTACACCACTGAAGGTGACAGGAAGCATTTACAGAAGTGATCAGGAGCTTATGTGGGAGCTGCTCATCCGTAGATTTCTGGGGAGAGGAATATATGTGTGTACACAGCGGCGCACACACACACACACACACACACGCAGACACACAAACTAATCAGCAAATCACACTGCGCGGCCATCATTCCTCATATTATCACGCCATCATCGCACGGAGGAGGAAGGACAAAGACGGAAAGGGAACAAAAACAAAGAGGGGGGGGCGAGAAAAAAAACTAAAGAAATTGTGAGTTCAAAGCCTGCCACCAGGAGGTGACTGCTACATTATGCATTCACATGCCATAGGCTAACACATGTCAGCGGCCCACTGGACAGAAGCTCTGTTTCCCATATTGCTGACATGTGATTGGAAGCTGTTGGCTGTCTGGTTGGGACAGAGGCAGCTGGCGGGACACCTCTGAGCCGCCTCGGGCTGATCTCATGCTGCACACGCGGAGAAACACTGATCCACTGAAGGATCCCGCTTCTCCCACAGCGACGAAACCCAGGGCCCTTATGGGGAAGGCTGGCTAATGTGCGGCGCCTTTATCCGCTGAAGCTCTGGTGGTTGCTGGAGATTGCAAGATTTTACGCGAGGCTTTTATTTTCATTTGCGTGAAAAAGTAAAAAAAATAATAATGATAATAAAAGTGAATACTCTGGAAACAGTCGGATGTAAGTGATAATTAACTTTTGTAGGTAAAGCAGTATTCCTGACTTGGGTTCCTGATGCCCTTCGTTAAGTTACAACCAGAGGGGCGCACATTTAACTATTCATGTGGAAACTTTGATGGGGAAGAGAGGGGATTTAGCCCCCGTTCCCAGTGCAATACGTGCAACACAGAGAATACTTTTTCTTTCCGAAAATGACAAGATACAGTCCTATTTTTAATCCGGCACTGCAGGGCACATTTAACAGTTACTGGCAAATCTGCATAATGAATGAAGAGCCGGCGCTTTATTCCCCCCAATTTGGAGTCTAAAAGCATGGGGGACATGGAGACAAGTGGAATTAGTTTGAAATTGGCAGTGGATTCAAAATGTTTATGATAATATTAATATTATTTTTTATAATAGTAATAGTAATAATTTGGGTTTTCCTTCACGTTTAAATGCAAATTAGATGTTAATTTTTCTTAATGATTTGCTCTACCTGCGGCATGGAAAAGCTCAGAAACTCAAGTGTCTGACTGCTTTTGTGCTCAGGGTATGAAAAGTAATTTAACAAAGTGTTTTCTAATCAAAGTGGGAAAAAAAAAAAACTTGATCTCTCTCTGTTCCATTTAGATCTTTAAAGCAATATCAACCACTGATATTGCAGTGTTTGTGTGTGTGTGTGTGTGTGTGTTGAGGACTAATGACGGGACAGATCATCAGCAGAACAGCCAACCTGAAAACGCTGCAGAAATAAGAAGAGTTTAATTGGATAACAGTTTTTGTTGGTTTATTTATTTATTTATTTATTCAAAAGTCTGGGTTTTTGTAGCGAGAGTAGAGACTCAGAGCAGCAAAAAAAAAAGTTCTCCCTGTGTGGGTTTTATCATCTGAAATACGACCCCTGGCAGCTGGGAACTTTCGCATTGACTTTTACGCCTGTTCTTAATTTTTGATGATTTGCCATCAAGCTGTTAGAATGACACATTTGCTTTAAGTGCAAAGCAACGACATGTGGCTTCACGGTGGCATCAGACGGACACAAAGCTACATAATAAATGTCACCGAATCGCGATATTTTATCCATTTCCAGAGATTTCGTTGATCAATTTTAGCCTTGATTCTCGGTTATTTAAACTTCTGACATCCTTGACGTCGATGTAGAAAACATTTTGGTTAATTATGAATCGGGCTGAAAGAGGCAGAAGTCGAATTGCAGCTGACTTCGCGAAATTAAACCCAATAAAAGCTCGTTTTGTTCGTGCGCTGAATACATTATTAATTTATTTTCAGAGTAGCTTGGTTGCCTCAATTGAAGTCTGACAATTAGAAATGACAATATTAATAATATGATAACATAGGAATGATACTGTATTTACTACAGACACATTACAGGGACCTATAAGTAAATAATCGAAAATCTCAAACTACTTTCGTTAAGAGATGCTGGAGATAAATAACCAGTATGTGTTTTCTAAAATCAAAAGGCCACATAGTATAATACACATAATGAAAATTGTGTGTGTGTGTGTGTATATATATATATATATATATAGATATAGATATATATATATATATATATATATAGATAGATAGATAGATAGATAGATAGATAGATAGATAGATAGATAGATACACTTCAACAAAACAAATATATATTTATTTAAATATCTCATTTTATTTTTTAACTTGGGGATCAATGGCAAAACAGTTGTAATGATCCAATTAATTACGAGCAAAATTAAAAGCAAGTGCAAAATCAATCTTTCACGGTGTCCGCGACGGAATCAAATTGATGCTCCATCTGTTCACGCCAGCGAGAGTTGTAGTGAACAGGCTTCAGGCTGGAGCCCAGGACGAGGGACGAGCATCACACACTTACAGCGCGCAGAGCTATTTTTGTGTTTCGTGTAGACGGAGGACTGTGATGGAGATCTACCCATGTTTTTTTGTTTTTTTTTAAATTGATTATTATTATTATATCATTATTGCTCTTTTTCATGTGTTTTAAGAGCAACCATGAAACGTCTGGCGTATATTTCGGAGAGGATGTGTCAAATAAAAAGCCTGGTTATCTGTATTTATACCGTAATCAGGCATGCAGAAAATCAGCTCTATTTTAGGCCATTATTTTTTTTATTATTATTATTATTTACAGAATGTGCAGACCTTTCGCAACGAATCCATCCAAATCCCTAACAAACTCCTCCCTTAAACCCAAAAGGATTAATATTCAACTTACAACCAGTGGTGTCAGCTCCCCTCTGCAGGGATCGATTGGTGACGTTAGAATAACGCGAGACAAGCAGCCAGCAGCCTGCACGGGAGAAAGAAAAGAGGGGTGGGTGGGGGGTGAGGGTGGGACGGGGAAGGGGGGGGGGGGGGGGGGGGGAGACTGATATGACACATGTATAGAGATAAAAGTTCTTCACCACCTCCACCTCCTCTCGTGAGCCTCCATCATCGTCCCCACAGTTGCCTGAAAGTGTGAGCTCATGCTCGGCGTACGCGGAGCCGCTTGGACCCATCGGTGCTCCTGCTTCCCTCTCCTCCTCCTCCTCCTCCTCCTCCTCCTCCTCCATGCCACCTCTCCTCTCTGCACAGGCCATTAGGAAGCGGGGCAAAAGATAAATTGCTCTCTGTCAATACATTACACCTCTCCTAATGGGTGCACGCAGGCTCCAAAAACATTTTCCAAACTCTTGACATGCAGTGGCAACGTCTTAAATGCTGCAGCCGTGCGTCACAGTGGAAACGAGTCACTAATTTAATTTCCCCTCAATCTCATTTTTTTTTTTTTTTTTTGTCTTCAATAATCAGATGTGTAAATATTAAAGGATTTTTTTTATTTATTATTATTTAAAAAATAAATAAATAAAACAAAAGAGCAGTCAGTCATTGGCTTGTTCTGTTTAATTTTTTCCTGAATGGCTTTTTAGAAGCTCCATGACCCCGAGTTGTAGCTGCTGAATGGAGCGGGCCCCCTTCCTAAAAAGGAGAGGGGTTATTACACACGTGCTGTTCAGACACGAGCCAAACAAAAGTAAACACACAAAAGCGTTGTATTGATTTGTGTGTTGTTGTTTTTTTTTTTTTTTTTTTTAATATATAAATTTTGCATCACCCCCCTCATCTCCCTCCTCCTGTTTAATTTTTATTTTATTTATTTATTTATTTTTTGCAGAGGGGAGATCAAATCGTGAGGAGCAGGAGGGCAAGAGGGAGAAAAAAAAACTGAGGGAGGGGGGGTGACGACGGTGATGGTGTTGGTGATGGTGGGGGTCTTATAGGAGGGTGGGGGGAGAAAAAAGAAAAAAAAGAAAAAAAAAGAATGTAGCTTTAAGGGAATTGTGCAGCCGGGTGTGAAATTACAGCCTATAGTGCTACATATTGTACCAGAAGCTCTCTCCAAAAACAGTAACAAAAAGAGAAATCATCCTCTAACCTGACCAGGAGGCAGAGCGCGAGATGTGGCCGTCTGCCCCTAAGAGGTGACCCCCCCACCAACCACACCCCCACCCCCCTCCCAACTGGAAGAAAAATCTGGCAAGATATACCAATGTTTAAAAATTATTATTATTATTATTATTATTATTATTATTATTATTATTGATTTATTTTGACCCATTTATTTTGATTTATTTTAATATTATTATAACACTTAACTGACATTAGGATCAACTTGACACCTTTTTTTTTTTAAATGTGAATTTTTTTTTTTTTGCATTTTATACTAATATTGTTTTGTCTCATCTTTTCTCTGAATTAACCTTATTTATTTGTTTATTTATTTTATCGTTACTGGTGATACAGTGTTTGCATAATGCATCTAAATAGTTATGGATAAAGAAATGTTATGAATAAACATTTTTTTAATTACCTGAGATTTACTAAAAAAATATTGTTGGCCTTGTTTTTTTTTTTTTTTTTAAATATATATGATAATATCATGGTTGCACCTTTATGTTTGCGTCATGTCTGAAGTTTAATTTTCTGTTTCAGTTTTGCTACAGGTGAAGCCATCAGCTGTTTACATGAATCGTTAATGGGTTTCTAAGGGATATTTTGACTTCTCAGTTTGCAGCCATTCGCCCCAAAGTTTTACTTTTTTTGAGGGGGGGTACCACCCTGACGACGCCTTTAAATTTGGGAAACTATACAGCGCCATCTACAGAAGCTGGGCGGCACTGCTGCGTTCAGAGCAGCTTCACCTCCAGCCACCATCAGCACCACCTTCACTGCTCCTGCCACTACCACTACCACCACCACCACTACTGCTACTACTACTACTACTCCCAGTCCGGACCACTGCAATCATCACACCATCAGCTGACTGTAATAAAGGTCAGTACATCTGCATTTACATGAGCAGCTTTCAGACGAAAGGAGGAAATGTGAGCAAATTATTCTGGGCCTGTACTTGGGTTCGAGACCCGACATAAATACAGACGATCTGATGTGAATGACGATGGTAAAAAAAAAAAAAAAAAAAAATAGAAAATTGAATGAAGAGTCGAACTAAATCTTAGCTTTGAGGAGAGATGTGGGCGCACAGAGATCCTTTATATTCCCAGAGATGGTCCGTGAAATAAAGGCAAAAAAAAGATCAGACAGAAGCACAAATTAAAAAAAAAGAAAAGAAAAAAAAATCTATTTCAATTATTCAAAACTTCCAGTAAGCGAGCACATGATTCACAGCTGTTGTAACGTCTAATAAACTCTGATATTTGTAACTCCAATCCGTTCCTTATTTATCTCCCTCCCCTTCCTGCCGG
This sequence comes from Mugil cephalus, assembly GCF_022458985.1. Classification (NCBI taxonomy): domain Eukaryota; kingdom Metazoa; phylum Chordata; class Actinopteri; order Mugiliformes; family Mugilidae; genus Mugil; species Mugil cephalus. The sequence goes on along the minus strand of NC_061785.1, from coordinate 6,928,275 downwards.
TGTGTCAGACCCAGAGACCTCCTCATTTGGACCCCCGGTTTTTTGCGTTGGCGAATCACAAAGTGTTGGCATCTATTGCCTTTGTCTGACAAGTCATCCATATAAGCAAAAGGGGGGTCCGCGGAGGGGAGGAGAGGGGGGAGGAGGGAAGGGTTGCAGCTTTTAGAACCACAGACACAGAGAGAGGCTTCATTCCCAGCCCAAAGATCCAGCCCTACGCATCCAGCGCGAAAGAGAAACCTCCGAAGTGTGTGTGTGTGCGTGTGTGTGTATGCGCGCACGTTTCTCCGCCGTTTTGACGCGTGAATCAAGGCCACCAGGACTGAGGAGATAACCGGGCCCTGCACGCTGGAACCTGAACGCTTCATTTCTGTACGAGAGACGCGGTTTGCTTCGCTGGCGTGCTGTGAGAATTACCTCTGGTCCCCGCAGGCTCCGAAAAATACCGACAAACTGAGCACAGGTCGCGCTGCTGAAACAATCCTTCGGTCATGCTGCGCACCTGCCAGACCTCCGCTACCGGACCGGACTGCTAAAGAAAAGAGGGGCAACTTTGGGGGAAGAAGTTGCCATCCGATCGGTCGTTGAGCCGAGGGGTGGAGGGGCAAACTAAGTCCCTCCATCGAGTCGAATCAGATTTTTTTCTCCACATTTTCATCCTTAATAGGAAGGCGAAACGGCGACTTCAGTTGATTATCTGTCTTTCCTTTGCTATCCAATGGATATTCACTGCAAAGCAGACCCCTTCACAGCGATGCACCGTAAGTAGCACAACCTGAGTTTCTTTGCCACTGCAGCTGTTTTTTTTTTCCTTCCTGCGTGCATGCGGATAAAAGCAGTTTGAGGAAATATATTATTTCTGCACAGCACCGAGCTGAGCGGCTCGCAGACGCGATTCGCAATATGGAAGCAGCATCTTATCGCGTAAAAAAAAAAAAAAAAAAGACAAAGTGACAAACGAAGCCAAACGTGGGACGACGGTTCCATATTTCATCTTTTTCACCTCACTTTATGTTTTGCACACTTTAACTAAATCCTCCTAAAATACCACAACAAAGCTCCTCCACACACACACATATATATAAACACACACACACAAGAGTCATGTGCAGAAATTAAACTTGTAAACAAAGAACATGCGTTGGCAGGTACTCTGTAATTTACACGTGTTATCACCCTTCCCGCGCGGCGTATGCGTGCGGAGGCCTAATAAGTCAGGACACATTAGTTACACATCTATTATTCAAATTATCCAACTAACTGCAAGCTGTGTTAAGTCCAGCTTAAGTCCACGCGCAGCGTGCTTTACGCGTAATTTGGCGATTGCGCCTGAATAATTGACGACCTCTTCGTTGACTAAATAATATGTAATATGAGTGATCAAAGCTCGTTCAATTATTTAAAACAACCGTGTAGGGAAAATGAAGGAGCTTGTAACTTAATAGTGAACATGAGCCGCGGAGCTGCGTGGAAAATACCACCTCTTATGTTTTGACTGTGGCAAACTTTAAGGTGCTGGAGAGGATGATATGTGTATATATATTTTAATTCATAACGGGATGTGAAATTATTTTGTGGAGAAAGCTCGGTGGGTCAAATTAGTCTGAATTAAAGGAGGAAATTGTTAATAAAATAATATGATATAAAATATCTATAAATATGCTTGTTAAAAATATAGTTCAGCACCTAGATTAAACATTGCGTTTCATTTTTGTTTAAAATCTCGTTAAAAATGTGTTATAGCTGCCATTCTACCATTTAAAATGTTATTATTTGGGATCATTTGCTTTGTTTTAAACACAGGAGGTGCAGCCTGCACAAAAACATTACGTTTTCAGCTGGGACGTCCACGTTTGCGAATGATTAAATAAAAATAAATTTCTTAAATTACACACGAATGCTCCTCTGGATAGTTGGTTTGCTGTGTTGGGATTCTATCTACACTCTTAGAACATCTGTAAAGACAAACTGAAACCTTTAATTATTAAAAAAAAAATGACAGATGACTGGAATCTCACTATGAGGATGATGGATTTCTGAAATGCGCCTGTATGTCGGCAGTAAACAACCGTCTATTTTCCTAAAATAAAATAAAAACTAAATAATTAAAATAGATTTTTATACAGGAATTTTATGCAACATTACATTTTTTCCCATAATAACATAAACACGCGTAAAGACCCGTCTGCACCGTGGATACAAGTTAAGAAATCTGAACTCAGCTGATATATTATGGAAACTATTTCCGCACCATCTCGCTCTCTGATATTATTATTAAAAAAAAAAAAAAAAACCCTCTCACCTGCGCCCTCCTGCCTCCTCGTGGGTTACGACCTTATGTAATGTTACGTCTGTGTGTGTGCTGCTGTTGTATCCCACGTAGGGCACGGAGGTGTGAACCAGCTCGGCGGGGTGTTTGTGAACGGCAGACCCCTCCCGGACGTGGTGAGGCAGCGGATAGTGGAGCTGGCCCACCAGGGCGTCCGGCCGTGCGACATCTCCAGACAGCTGCGGGTCAGCCACGGCTGCGTCAGTAAGATCCTTGGCAGGTAGGTGGAAGCTCTCCAGCAGGAAGGCAGGCAGGCAGGCGCTGCAGGGAGGAGGTGTCCAAAGAATTTAGACAATACAGACTTAAAGTTACAGTTTAATTTGAGGAGCAGTGTTAATTCTGTGTTAATCACGCTAAGGTGGAATCTACTGTGATTGATTATAAGGAGCGTTAGTGCGAGTTTAGGCGAGGTAGCCGTCTGTTTCTTGTGTGCGTAATTGCGCACGAAAAGATTCAAAAACAGAAATAGACTATATCTGCGTCCGCGTTTCTTTCTTTCTTTTTTTTTTTTTTTTTGCACGTTAATTTATTAGAAATTATTTTTTTCTTAAATGCCAAGACACTCCCAACACCGCCATTTTTTATTTTTTGCCTTAAACTTTTGGTCCAAGTCCAAAACGTAGCCTACATCCAACTAACTCTTTTACAATCGTATGATTATACAGCATCTCCAGGTGGATAACAGTCGTCCACATTTCAAGCTACCAACCGCTCATTTGAGAGTATTATTTTTTTTTTAATTACAGATACTACGAGACTGGCAGCATCAAACCAGGGGTGATTGGCGGGTCTAAACCCAAAGTGGCCACGCCAAAGGTGGTGGAAAAAATCGCAGACTACAAGAGACAAAACCCGACCATGTTTGCCTGGGAGATCAGAGACAGACTGCTGGCAGAGGGCGTCTGCGACAACGACACTGTACCCAGCGTCTCATCAATAAACAGGTAGGATGGGAAATGTAAAAAAAAAAAAATATATATATATATATTTACACACACGTCGCCTAAAAATAGAACCAAATTTCGTATAGCGTGTTTTTTGTGCGAATGTAGTTTAGTCAAACAACGGTCTGCCCAGTGTAAACACGTGTAATGAAGAGGGCCGGCAGAGCGCAAATTGGAAATCATTTATCACAGCATATCTGTGCTGGGCGCACCAACCACAGCAAGAATATTGTTTGACCAACTTTGTGCAGCCCGGCACGCCGAGGCTGCCTGCGGTCTCAGAGGTGCAATTCAATCTTTCAGACCAAACTCCCTCAACAATCAGCAGTACATCCAGGACTGAGTGAATCTGTCGAGATGAAAACCGATCAATATTCGGTGACCAGATCCCGTGGCGCAATAAAGCAGGCCAATTTTCTTTAGCACATCTAATGTGCTGGAGCTGCTGCTCAGAGACAGAGGGGGGAGAAAAAAGAGGGAGACAGAGCAATGCTGCAAGATGTTCTTTTGGAAAATGTTGGAAAAATACATTAATATACCGTATGATGTTTACTAAAAGACTCAAAATTTAAATGATCAAAATGCAACATGGAATCTTGCTGAAATTAAGGCTGATAAAATATTAAAATGATGCATTCAGGGGCAATATTAATTATGAGCTGATTGTGGGATTAAAATACAGATATTTATCATATGAAATGAGCAAAAATATTAGTTTTCCCTTGTCAAAAATGGCTATGGTTTGAGAATGGCACCTACAAGAGGACTCAGGACATCCCCCCCACCCACCCCAACTACCTCCTCACCCCTTCTCACCCCTCCTCACCCCCTCCACCACCAGAGATCCCCGGTGATGAACTTTGGTTAAGAGGCACTGTTCCATAGAGCCAGCATCAGCATTACATTTTAATGAGCTGATGGGAGAAGCATGGACAGCTCCACACAAGACATCTTTTAAATAGAGAAAAAAAAAAGAAGAAGAAGAAGAAGAGGAAAAAAAAAGGCTGAAGAAAATTCATTTCATGCTTCGTGGCTGCTTAAAAAGCCCCATTTAAGGAGGCTCAGACACATGTATGTGATAAATTCAAAATGTACATTAATATCATTAAAGGAGCCCCCATAAAGTTTTTTTTTTTTTCAATTCCAATTAAAGCTTTCTATTTTCGGGAGGGAAGCCTTATGTGTCTTTGTTTATGCGGGAAATTAAATTGTGAATACAAAGAGCTGTAATTCTATCAGCCAAATATGAGAGCTACTTTGAATTTCTATTATGGCTTAATGCTGAATATTTCCACTTTCTTTTTTTTTTTTTTTTTTTTTCCAGCAGCAGGAATGTAAGATTTCCTCTCTGTAATCCACAAATGAGAAGACATTTGTTTTGATTGGGATAAATATTTAAAATACGTTTGAATTCCTAAAGGAGGAAAATTTATATAAAAATGAACTTGCAGACAATCTGATGTTACAATTTGCCCCTAAAATAAAATTCGCTCCAGGTTCTTAAACAGGGCTTCCCCCAATCATCAGCACACTAAACACTGGAGCCAGAGCCTTTTCCACTCGGATGAGTCTGACTGGGGCCGGTTGTGGGTTTGTGTGGCAGGCAGCCTGACCCCAGGACTGTTTGACAAAAGACGATGCTCGATTTAAACACCTTTCGCCCGCATGCATTATTAAAAGCTACAGAGATAGTGTTGTACTGACTGCGCGTCAGGGCCACCGCAACCAACAAGTAACGCTACCTCGCTGCTAGACACACACCAACAACAACAACAACAACAACAACAACAACAAAAGTGGGGGTGTGTGGTGGGGATGGGGGGAGGGTGGGTCCTCAATGGCGCTCGATATTATTGATTCAGAAGTAAAGCAATTTTAATATCTCTTCGGGGGATTTTCAGCAACAGCCAGGTCATTAATTCATTCTCCCAAATTGCTTATTCAATATCAAGAACATGGATATCAAATAAAGTCTTTGAATTTATGTAGCACACACAAGTCAAGGGGTCGAATAACTGTTATGGGGAGAAGTGAAAAAAATTAAAACATCAATAAGCGCTCTCCCTTTCCCCCCCTCTCTGGAAAAGGGCTTGTTGTTTGGCAGCCTTGCCTCCAAGGGGAAGTTTCTTTCCTTTCTTTTCTTTTCTTTTTTTTCATTGTTATTATTATTATTGTTGGTGACAGTGTCAGATTTATCCCTCTGAAGCCTCCTGGCTCCAACGGCAACATCAATATCCAAAACAGTGGATGTGTTTCTGGATGTTATTGGAGGGCAAGAAAAGAAAAAGGAGCATTTATTTATTTAAAAGTTAAAATGCGCACGTTGAATATTTACATTTAGCTGAACGAAGAAGAAGAAGAAGAAGAAGAAGAAGTAAATCTGATCCTTTCCTGACCTTTTTTTTTTTTTTAAACCCCCCCCTCCCTCTCTCCTGCTCTTAATGGCTCTCGTGGCGTACATGACGAATAGTTTTAAAGTTTACAAATTATTGTGACAGCTCCCTTTTTCCCCCCCAAGTGCCATTCAGATTAAAGGAATCTAATGCTGGCGTAAGCTTGTGCAAGGCAATAAGGAACTATTGCTTTCCTGTCACATATAATTTATAGCTTTCTATTTGCATCTGTTTGCCCGTGTGACTAATCCCCAACTTTTTCTTCCCCGAGCCCCGATCAATACAACCTCATCCACATTGGCACATGGGAGGTGGTGGTGGTGGTGGTGGGGGGGGGGGGGGCCTGCTACGGAGATGTTTGATCCGGGAAGAAGGGCTGCTATTGGGCTGCGATCGGCCACTCTGAAAGCCTCACCCCTGAAAGGGAAGGAGGGGGCAGGGTGGGGTGTGGGGGGGCTGATTAGTGAGGGGCCAGGTAGAGTCAGTGAAGCCGATCATTGAGGTGAATTGATGTGATTTCATGCTTTGTTTGCGAGATCGCTCAGACCAAAAGTGCAATGAAGACTTTTCTCCAGACCTCACCTTTAAGGTGGACCCAGATCCCTCCTCGCGTTATGAGTTACGGCTTGACATCTCAATCGCAGCAGCGGCGGCGTCGCCGCAGCAGCTGCTGTGAGCGAACGGCAGTTTGAAATAATCCCAAAAAAAAAAAGAGCACCGGTGACAATCCGCCTTGTCCTTTGTTTCTCCAGGATCATCCGAACAAAAGTCCAGCAGCCTTTCCATCCGTCTCCTGACGGGTCATCTCTGTCCACGCCAGGCCACACAATTGGTAAATGCACGCGTCTCGTCCCCTTCACGTGCTGTACGTGCATGCATTTGCTCTAATGCAAGAGCAGATTTTATTATATATATGTTTTTTTCTTTCTAGTACCAAACACAGCCTCTCCACCTGTAACCAGCGCCTCCAACGACCCTGCGGGATCCTACTCCATCAACGGGATTCTGGGTATTCCACGCTCCAACGGCGAAAAGAGGAAAAGAGACGAAGGTAAGGGACCTTTTCTCTTTTCTTTTCTTTTCTTTTTTTTTTTTTTTTTTTGCTTTGAGAGAGCGAAACAGCAACAAAAAAAAAATACACAAGCTCAGGAGAAAATATCTTAAAAAGATTCTTTGCAGCTTTATGCTATAAAAACCCTCTTTGCTGAACTTGCAATTACGGCATTAAAAACCTGCTTCGGTTCCACTAGATGACCCTTATAAAACACCTAAGTCTGAACTCTGTTACACCGCTGTGTCAACCTGCCAAGGAGTCTTTTGATTTGAAGACACGACCTCCGCTGTTGTCTCCTGCAATTAATCTTTATGGAAGTGATTAAAGGGCTTTAGATAATTACATGTCAAGATGATGTAGCCAACCACCCAGGTCAGTCAAGAAAGCCGCTGTAGCTCTGTGGAGGGCTTTGTCTTCTCTTTTTCTTTTTTCTTTTTTTTTTTTTTTTAACAAAAGTGGCTCCACTTCTGCTGCTGAAGTCCTAGGTTAGTGGATATAAGGGAGCCTGAGGCGATATAGATTATTGGTTCTGTAAGCAATAGGCTTCCTTAATGTCACTACATAAGAGGCTGATGAGAATAGCTAAACAGATGCACTCATGTTACGAGGCGCGCGCGGGTACAGGGGCGGGGGGGGATGATGTGGATGCCGAAAAAAGGGGCAGTTATCTCAAACAGGGTGGGGAATGAGTGCCTTATTTCTGCAGTGCTCCAGAATGAGAGCTAATCAGAGCACGGCGGCAGTTTACATAGCATCTTCTTTGTTCCAGCGTTTGTTGAGAAGCGCAGGGGTTTGCGGGATATTGAGTGGAATTGATGTTTTATGTGCGTGCGGGGAGGGGAGGGATGACTAATGACCTGTCAGAGGTAGATTTCCTGGCAAAGATATAAAAACCAGCATGACGTGGACATGGCAAATGACATAATCAAGTCTTTCTCTGTAAGAGAGGCAATCGCGGAGGCATAATGCACACGTCTGGTATTTTCAAGGGTTCATTTTCAGCCGTTCGAGGACCTCTCATATTAGCCGGGGTGTAATGTCTAGTCACTGAGTGATAGAATGCACACATTTCTATGCAGATTGCTACTGAAGGGCAAAGAGGTATTAAAGGGCACGGAGAGGAGGAAGGTGTGTGTGTGCGTGAGCGGGAGAGCCGGCCTGTTTTGTGGAGGTCTTCCAGGTGACAGCGCCATGTTTCTATGGCTATTCCGTCTCAAATGATTCCCCTGATGTGCTGCCATTTCTGTGATTTAGGTGCTCGGCCGGCATTACGGTGAAAGAGAAGAAAGCTGCGTGTGTGCGGATGTGTGCGCCCGTGTGTGTGTGCGTGTGTAGGGCTGAGAGTGACGGTGGCGGCGGCGGTGGTGGAGGTGGGGGGCGGGGCTTTGGTTCTTATATACTCTGTCAACGGCCAGCTGGTGCCTACCTGGAACCACAGGGTCACGGATACTTTATCTTTCCAAAACATAAACCTCAGGCCTTGGCCACACACACACACACACATACACACACACACACACACACACACTCAGCTGCAGAAGCAATGTCTTGCCTCAAGCCACAGTTTGTAAGAATAGTATATTACATACGATGTTACCCTGTAGACACAATTGTCCTGTTTGCTGTCTTCTCTTAAAGTGCACTTTACCAAACAAAAAGACTCTAAAGATTTTTGCCACTGCTGGGGTTGAAATGTACCGACACGGAAGCCAAGTCCTGGGTTTCTGCAGCCGCGCGAAGCGTCATTTTAATCCAATCTGTGTGCATTACGTTAAAAGCGAGCGCTTTTATTTTGACATTCAGGCTGCAGCCTCCCTCTGTCTTTACCTGTTGTGCGTGCAGCCATGTTGCTGCATATTATTAATGTTATTTTCTGCATTTTTCAAAGCGAATCAACGCTGTTGATGCCATTTTTGGAGAAAGAGAAACATTCTTCGCATGCTTCTAAGCCGTTTTTGAACCATCTGCATGAAAACAATCAGTACTTTTGTCACTCGCTGCAGTCGTAAACATGCTGGTCGGTCATTTTTCTAAGCAAATACGAATATAAACGCTCCTCCTCATTCGCATAAACCCTAATATTTGAATCGTCTTTACTCAGAGAACCATGTGTTGTGGTTGCAAAGCGGGCTTTTCTTGCTTTCGCTCGGTAGTCTATAGTCAGTTAATGCTTGGATTAAATTTCCCCACAGCACAGTAGCTTGCCTGAGCCCTATTTAACTTGGTAAGCCTCATGATTATTATGGCACAAGCAGTCATTATCAAGGGTTGAAAACATGAACAAAAATGGGAGAAAAGAAGGGGGGGAATGGGTGGAAGAGGAGGGGAGGGGGGGCGGCGGCGGTGGCAGCGGTGTGCAACACAAGCCCCGGTGAAATGGATTGGCCGTGCAGCGCGGAGTATTTGTTTTAGGCAGTGGCTGTGGCTTTCTGCCAAGCAGGCAGACAGCTCCTAAGTTTCCAAGTCAGCAGTGCCCTTAAAAAACGGGTCCCCCATTACGGGAGGGATGTAGAGATAATGTAGTGTGACACACGTTATGTACACTGGGTCTCGGCGAGAGGAGCTTCAGGGACACAGGTGTCATAAGAGCCATTAATCTGCTATTGTCACGTGTTATTGCAAATTAAAAGTAGCATGTTACACTTGGCAGCCATTGTTGCAGACGGACAGAGTGCGGGGGAGAGGGGGGTGGGGGAGGGGGGTGCGGAGAGGGGAGGGGAGGGGAGGGGTGGGGGGAGCGAGACCCCCGGAGATGGTGTCTTTGGTGACCACGGCTGTCCGCACGTTTTACAAATTGACATATATTAGAATTTGCAATTCTGCAGAGAAAAGCTATTACCTCACAGATTAACATCCAAGCACCCCGCCACCCGCCTCACCCCTGCATCCCCGGCTCCGCCGCCCCCACTGCGCCTGACACCGTGGGCTTCAGAAAAGACAAAAGAGCTTAGGCTGATCACCCGCAGTGAAATAAAGAAACGCTATATTTAAGCACGAATTCGCTCGTGGATGTTTTTCTTGCGTTATTAAGAGCTGAATTGACCTGAGCAGACATCTCGGGTGCGGGGGGATGGTGGGGGGGTCTGTTCATAACATCCGGCAGTCCATCCATGAACTGTGCCCGGGCCCTCAAAGTCGTACCACGCGCGTCCTTTCAGGGCGGCCTCACAAATTGCACAATCAGACCAGGAGACGATTCGTAATTTCAGCCATTCTGAACGCTTTCTTGCTTTTTTTTTGTCGGGGCTTTTCTTCATGATTTATGAGAGAAACACCAAGAGAGAAATTTCATGATAAGATGATCATCATACATTTCAAAAGCCAACAACAATAGCCAGTGGCAGCGAGAATGGATGTGATTCTTTGCTTCAGTAGCTGTTGAATTAATTATTTCTCGTCTCTGAGCGTCATGAGGACTGAACCGACGCGTGTGGATGGAGATGAGTGATGGAGCGGGCCGCCGTCACAGCCCTGCTCTGTGGATCAGCATCTGTTTTGGGGGAGAGGAAGAATCAACACAGGAACTCGGAGTGCAGCAAAGCGGCGGCGACGAAGTGCAAACTTCAAATCGCATTAATAAAGCCTTTAAAGTCTTGGGAACGTCCTGACAAATCAGTGACCGGCAGAATCGTTAATTTTAGGATTAATCACATTTTTGTGCGAGAAATGAATTGTTTTGTTAATCAGCTGTCAAATATTGTGTAGAAATTCAGTGTGGAGGGATAAAACGTTGCAAAATGTTACATTTGGGGAGCTGCAGATGAACGATACTCGGGTTGTCTTTCAGTCTAATTTGTCGTCCGGTCACTTGCGGCGCTAATCGGCAAACTTTGACGTTGCAGAAACAAACACATCGCATCCGAAGACAGATCTCATTTACGTCGGCGTAATCAAAACATTCAATTTGAGAAACCAAAATGCATTTTGAGTTCATCCAATTTGATGCAAATGAGTTTTAATTTGATTCCATTTAGCCAAGAATCGAATCAGGCGGGAAATTATGGAGCCGCATTATTGTGAAATACATAACAATGTGTTAAGGGAGCGAGAGTGTACGTATGTTGACATGTTATTTAAACAAGGAGCAGGGGCTGGGTGGGAGTGAAGGGAGGTGAGGGGAAGGGGAAAAAGGAGGGTGAAGCTCATTCATCTGAGGGGGGCTTTTCATGACCTCGAGGTGCCAGCTCGGACTCCCCTGCGCCGCTAACAAGAACTCAGAAACTCCATCTTCATTGCATGAAAGAGTTTTTAAACTTTTACTCAGGAGCTGATCTCCTCTTCCTCTATTTGAGATTCAAGGAAAAAAACTACTCCTCTTACTCCACTTCATTCATAATAATTGTTCTGTTTTTGTTGGGAAGTGGCTCAGACGTAACTGCAGTCCCCGGAGTTGCGTTGGCTAAAGCGTCCCGCCGGGGGTCGTGACCTCTGGGTGCCAAACCCGCGGAGAGGAGTCTGCTTCATAGAGCTGGTTATCTGATCTGATGGAGGCGGCTCCCTCGTTACCAGAGTGTTAATACAGACCGATGTCAAGATGAATACACTCGGCGCCAGCAGTGATCAATAAGTGGCCACGGAGCGGGACAAGTGTGTAACAAAGCCACCGTGGTCAGGGAGTATTATCTCTGCTGCATAATGGGCGGATTTGAGTGGCGACTGATGCCACTAGATAACTTTAACTTAACCTCCTGGGACCCTGCGTCCTCATTTGGGGACATTAAGTTTGAAGTTTTATTGCAGCTTATTTTACTTCATTTAAACCCGTTGTCCTCGTTAGTGGACACTTTAGTCTGCTATCTAGAGGCTGCAAAGGGTCAGTACACTAGAAGGTAATAACGTGATAGCGGGAATTTCATCAGATTTGTTCTACAGACGATCACGGGACAAACGTGGTTGAGGATCAAAACCCCATCAAATACTATGTATGCACAAATTGATGCACAAATTTCACCAATTTTATCAATAGCAACAAGCTACAACCTCGCTTATTAGCAAGTACTCGTTTGAGGACGTTGGGACGTCATTGTTCACAATTCTGGTTATTAAAATAAAACAGTTTTAGATTTATTATAATATAAATGTTAAAATAATCCCAGTGTCCACATATGAGGATGTTGTTGTTGTTGTTGTTTTCAAATCTACTACTTCCTGTTCAAAGATAATACTTAGTTTTTATACGTCTTAGGTCCTACTGATCCCAAATACTTGGAGAAATTAAAAATGTACACCAAACAAAAGCCTCGGGAGTTGCAAAACTGAACACCTATTAAATATTATCGTTATTATTAGTTCAATTTGTCAAATAGGCAACAAATCATAACAGAAATCTCTTTTATATATCATGGCTCTTGTTACCCAGTTATCTTCTTGTACTTCTTCATTGTATGAGATTGTGGTTGAAGTTTAAATAACTGCTTAGCTGAGGCCAGAGAAGTGATGGTTTCAATAATAAAGTTATTGAGTCTATAAATAATAACATCTTACGCACAGAACTCATATAATTAACTAAATATCTGTATCAAACTGAGTGTAAACAAGTCATGTTCTGGGGTTATTTTAACTCTTTCTTGGAAGGAGAGCCTCCAAACTAATTAAGAATGCATGATCTCCATCTACGCTCGCGTACTCATAATTACACGGCTTCATAGATGTGCTAAATGTCACCGGCGTCGTCTTCATCACCAAAAAGACCTGCGACCCTCCGCTGGTTTGTCAGATGAGAATCGAGAGGCGTGGAGGGGGCAGGTGGGACTGTCCTTTAGCTTGAGTGGGAGGAAGAGTGTGTAGGTTGACCCAGGATGGTTTGTCTTGTGTGTGGGAAGTGTATTCCTCGGTGGTGAATGACAAATATGGTGGGGGGGTATTGATCAGGTGTTGTGGCTCAGGCCGGCTGATGGAAAGTAATTAATGACTCTATTTGCTTTGGTAGCAAAGAGAACAATTGGGTTTGATAAAGTGACATGCAGCAGCAGCAGCAGCGTTAGGTGAGGGGCTTCACGGTGGCTGTGTGCAGAAAACACACCGAGTAGTCACCTGAATGTGTCCAACTGTAGCTACAGAAATTAAGAAATCATGTTAGTTTGTTGTGTAGCAGGTGTGCGGTTCTGTTCAGAAAGGAAGTGTTTATTTACTTCCTTTCTCGATGTAAAATGATTCATATCCTTTGTTTTTTTTGGACAGAATAAATCTAAAAGAAGAAATCTTTGATTTCACTGTTGGACAGTTGACCTGGCCTCCCAATTCACTAGATCCCAAACTGATCAAGAATCTGTGGGTTGATCCACCCCCTCAGAAGGCCCACGTTCATTATCTGATGAGTCACAACAGTTTTGGAGGCACAAAGGAGACCTACACTATATTAGGAAGGTGGTCATAATGTTATGGTGTATATTAAGCATACAGATTTGGGATTGATATGGATTTGCTCAGTTATCTCATGTATGACGCAATCATCTTAACGCCATCAGTGTTTTGGAACAGAGAAAGAACAAACACCAGTCGTCCACATAAAATTGTTGGACTCTCATGTACTTTGTTGCTGCATCCCTGCATATTCAACAGATTTTTCTCCCTTTACCGCCATCACAATCGTGGGAAACCATCGGTTATGACTGATGATACAGTATGTTCAAAAGTTACAAAACGACCGATTGTAGCCGGTTGACGTTGTTTCTTCGTTGTTGTTCCCAATCACAAGTGTTATTCCTCTGAGAATTACTTCTTGCTGGTACTGTGGCGCGGCATTAGCCTAACAGGTCGACAGGCAAAGTCTGCTGGGCTTGCGGCATCGCGGGTCAAGAGTTCCTTTGCTGTCACAGTTAAAAGTCTAACCAAAGAAGAATAAAGAAAGAAAGCTTTTCTCGCGTAAATGTCCGGTCATACATGTTGTCTCTCAAGTCCAACTTCATGTTAACGTGTTTGCTGACAGCGTACGACAGGATAATCTGAGTCTTTTTTTACGTTCCACGCGGATTATTCGTCTCCATCCAACCAAATCCTGCGCAAACGTGACGGGACAATACTACACTTGGACTTTATACAGAAACCAGAAAGTTTACGGTGCCCACATCCTGACTCCTTCCCTTTAAATCTGGCATATTCACATGCAATTGTGCAATTCCATTTTAAGGCACTTGCTAAACTAGCAGTAGTTGTGTGTAAAAAACAAAACAAAAAGTAAAAAAAAACCTTCAAGGTGCTCTTCGGTGTAGGGGTGATCAATTGTGGCAAACTAAGAAGAAGGTAACCAAGGCACTCTTGAGGTCCAAAAAAAAAAAAATGTATTAAAAGTAGCTAATACGTTGTAATACATCACATTCCAGTGATACCAGGAAGTGACATCATGAACCAGCACATGAACAAACAGGTGATGATAACAGAAAAGAAATGCTCTTGTCACCTATAAGCTAAATCTAAGGCAGCGTTTAAATCCCTGCCAAACAAATGTAATAAAAGGAGAATAATCAGTTTCCTCGTTGAGGCCTGGATGTGTCATGGCCTTCAGCTGGAAAATCCAAAACTGTAGAAGGTTGTTATGGTGGCGTGGATAGACCCAACACATAAATCGGTACGACGACGACAACGGGCGAAAAATGCTCCGGTGCGACTTTGTCTCTCCAAAATCCGAATGCGTTTATTTGTATAGTGGAAAAAATAGTTGGCGAGAACTCATAACTTCTATATCGCGTGATATTTTTTGCAGCCTTCAGTACAAATTCAGGCCATTATTCACATTTGCACACGACCAGACGTGCACACACACACACACACACACGCACAGACACACACACTTAACTCACACTGTCTGTTATAGCTCCTCCAGCTCTACTGTGGAGAGTCGGGTTCATCCTCTGGCCTCAGCCGGTGGAAAAAGGTCAAGCAGCAGAATAGAATGGCAATAACCCTCCCAAATGGTACTATCACCCAGACATGATTGATCAATTGAATTCCATGGCAGAGAAAAATGTGGGATTAAGTAGAGTATTATACGCACAATGAGTTGAGGCATGATGTTCATTTCAAGTTCATTTCAGCTCCCTCTTGCCACCAGATCAGGCAATCAATAGCGGCCTTGCATATCATATATCACCGCTCTCCCACCGAGGGGAGAACATAATCTGCCGCAAATTTAGAATGACAGATTTGTAAGGGAGCTGAAGCTTTCTGGGATCCGGGGAGGAGACCTACCGACGTAGCCACTACAGCAGCCAGGAGAAGAGGAGGAGGAGGAGGAGGAGGAGAGGGAGGAGGGTGGGTTGAAGGAGAAGAGGGAGGGAGATATGGAAGGATGCTCTGTAAAGGTTTTAAGGCATTGCACACACACACACACGCGCACAAAAGAAAAAAAGCTAAGGCATCCTTCTCCCAACAGCCGAGTAATCAGGTCAGGAGTCGGGAGAAAATTCCTGTTTGGAGAACAGGATGAATGAACCAGGCTGTACAATTTTATTCAGCTTCTCGCCGTACGCCGTTGCCTCCAAATGGAACCACGCGCTCACAGAGAATGAAAGCGGTATTGAATTGTGAAAAGGAAATTCTGCTTTTTTTAACCAAAAAAAAAAAAGAAAAATGCTCATGGCGTCAGTGAGCATCACTGGGGCTTTTTGAAGAGGAAAGAATGAAGGAAAAAAAAATCCCCTGGCTGGAATAAATAATAAAAAATAATAATAATAATAAAAAAAAACACGCTATAATGGGCTAGCTGCTGCTTTCATTAGCGCACGCGCTCGCCACAACATGTATATATTTGCAAGTGACGGTAATCCATCAATTACCAGAGGGCTTTCAGATCATGATGGTGTTAATACTGTGGGGGGTGCAGGGGAGGAACGGTCTGTGTGATGTAGCCAGTGGCTCACTACAACCTGCACTCCATCCCTTTTTGTCCCCCACAGAGGCGGTGCAGAAGGAGTAAAAAAAAAAAACATGAGGAGAATATAAAGTGCATAGCTTGAAGTTAAGGCCAGCTTCCCGGGGTCAGTGTCTCGAATGTTGCTCTTTCTTCTTGTAGATGGTTCAGATGGTTCTGGCCCAAACAGTGATTCTCAGGGTAGTGTGGAGAGTTTACGGAAACACCTGAGGGCAGATGCCTTTACCCAGCAGCAGCTGGAAGCGCTGGACCGGGTCTTTGAACGCCCCTCGTACCCTGACGTCTTCCCTACGTCGGAGCATATCAAACCCGAACAGGTGAGTCGCACTTCTTTGTACGCATACACAACAAACACAAACACAAACACTGTAGTGGAGCGTTCACACACAGAAAAGAAAGAAAGAAAAAAAACACCTCTGTCACAAATATTCCCAAACCATTTCCAGAAAGCTAATTAAACAAACGTCTGCGACGGGCCCTGGATTACAGTCCTAGCATGTATAAAGCTGGAGGGATCACTAGGAAAACTCCCACACGTTATTGATTTTGTGATGAAAAACACATTCCCTGTACCCCCTGTAATTGAGAATAACAGTAAAGCAACATGAAATTAATCGATACCTAGATTTTTCTTCATTTTTACCGTGTTATTCACCCGCTGCTGTTTATTTCCCCGACACGTCTCGACGACGCGGCGCCGCTGAAAGCTGCTTTTATTGCAGCACGCCTCGCAAACGGTCCTTATTTAAAAAAAAAAAAAAAAAAAAAAAAACACTTCCCATCCATCCTCATTTTAAAAATTAAGAGGCATTTGGGGGAAACAGCCACAAACCTCCTCCCCTCCCTCCCTCACACCAAAACGACAGCCAGAAACCAAAGCTTATTAAAAGCTCTGGGCTTATTACAATGGATAACCTTTATTTACTTTCATTATACTATTAAACAACAAGAGACTATTAATTTCTCCCACCCAAACTACAAGTCGGACCCATAAAGCAAAAGCAGTCGCCTAATTGAGTTCATTTTAATTTCTCTCCAATCGGGGCGAATTACGCAGGTGATAAATCAGTGGGACAGGCCTCACCTCCAGAAGAGGGCCTAATTTGCAGCTAATTACAAAACTGATTTCTACTGGAAGATCAATACCAAAACGAATTGGAAATGACTTGCAATCACAAAGAGCGTCAGGGAGAGTATTAAAAGGCGAAGGGAAAAAGGGGCTGGAAAAAGAAGGAAAAAAAAAAAAAGCCGCGAGTAAGTAAGAAAAAAGAAAGGAGGCCACGAACAGTCCAGAAAAATCAGCTTTAATTTAATGCAATATTAATCAGAGCTCTGTCCCTTTCATGGGTGCCTCATGTTTTGTTTTGTTTTTTTTCCTTCTCCCCCCCACCTTTCTGCAAAATGTGGCCCTATTAGCCAGTGTCTGGGTTCTGTAGCGAGGCATTAAAAGCCCATTCTGGAGATGCAAAACTGAATGGATTCACCCCTCCCACACTTCTGCTAGCCATTTGGCCATCCCTTTCAGACCTATCTTTTCAGCTTTCCCCCTCCTGCCCTTTATCTGCATGATAAAACGGCTGTTTGGCGTCTGAAGCCTGCGAGAATAGAGGAAAACATCCGACATTGTGCCAGCGAACAGTTGTAGCAGACAATTAGAGTTTATCTGCGATAGTGGCAGACAAGAGCGGGGTCACAGGCGTCCCCCCCTGTGGGAGCGCGGCCCACTGAGCCACTCACACTGGGGCCGTGGACAAACATTGTCAACACTCAGACTCCGGAAGTCTCATCTCATTAAAAAAAAAAAAAAATGCTAACATCTGCCGTCAGTGTCTTTAGGAAGAAGTTTTTTTTTTGTCGTTCGGGTAGGATTTTATGTGTGGAGATTAGTTCCTACTCAGAAACAGAATTAGTTTTAATGAAAATTGCGAAATTTGTGTATTTTACAGAAGATGTCATTAATATTTTTCCACCGCAGTAATGTGTTGGTATCAGATAAGTTAGTTTCATATATTTAATGATTTGCTCGGATTTTTTATTAAATGTTTAAGAGTTATTTTGTTATTTATTGAATAAAAAAGAGGTTTTGTTAAAAAAAGAAAAAAAATATATCTTATATATTTGTGACAGCACTCACATAACTTTTTGGCTCTAGAAAACTTTTAAAACAATACAGAGAACGGCCATTTTTTTTTATTATCATTATTTCACCGTGAAAAAAACAGTTTGCAGAAAAATCAAAGCAGCGTTTCCTTTTTATTTCAAGTTTCAAACCTGCACAGTCGCTCAGCTTGACATCGCTATGTTTTTTATTGGGAAGCAAAAGACAGGCTCAGTACAGATTTAACAAACTGTGCATAATAACAATCCTTTAGTTCCCCTGTATGTATAACAAAATAATTTTATGGACCAACATTACAGGACAATCAAACAAAGTGTGAGACAATAGACAAAACTTATCTCGTTATCCAGTGGTTGAAAGACGGGAGTTCTTCCCCCTTTCCAGTGCTGGCGCAGAGAAGACCGCTACGTTCTTCTCTTTTTTTTTTTTTTTTGGTGATTTGGGCGAACTAGCCCTTTAAGCCTACACCCCAACACAAACAACCTTTAAAAAGCGCTTTGACGGGACAAAATTGGCAAGTTGTACAAGTGATTCTATTCAGAGATAAGAGGCGATGAAATTTAAAAGGTGGTTTTGACTCTAAATTAAAAGCAAAAAAAGCAAAAAAAAAAAAAAAAGAAAGAAAGAAAGTGAATGGTGTTTCTCAAACAGGGCCACATGGTGTGTCTGTAACAAAGCAGAACTGCTTTCTCCCTTGGCTGATCAGGGGTAGGACTGCAGTCAAGCACAAAGGGCCAGCTGACGCCTTGGCTTTTCACTCATCTCAAAATCCCACTTCCTCTCAGACAATACCAAAATACATTCATGATATGCTTGAACTGCCACCCTGCAGCACCAACACGCACACAATGCGCTCATACAAATTTATACTCGCGCGGGCCTGTGCGGAGCGCTTAATGGAGGAGAAGAAAGGAGGATTTCCATCTAGGTATTGTTTGGTTGTGTAATGATTCAACTGTCCTTTTCCCAGGCTAATGAGTACTCGCTCCCTGCCCTGAATTCCAGCCTGGACGAAGTCAAGCCCAGTTTATCCTCTAGCGCCAACCCAGACCTGGGCCCCAGCGTGTCGCAAAGCTACCCTGTAGGTAAGACCGAGTGCCGTACAGTCCGCCTTTACGCCGCCAGGCCACAGCTTCAGCTGAGGGGGTTTTGAACCGTGTAAAAAGGACGAGAAAAAGTCGACGCCTGTGCAAATTGACAAAGACAAAGTGAAATGTGTGACAATAAAGGCAAAACCACAAAAGTTAAGTGTGAAGACTTTTTTAATACCTCTTTTAATCACTCTGAGCTGAAAAGGTGGTGCGACCCCGACGCGATGAAAGCTTAGCAGCTGTCCTCCGTCTCCTGTTTTTTTTTTTTTTTTTTTTTTTTTTTTGCTGAGCGTGCAGGTTGATAAGAGATATCGGGAGGGGAGGAGGGCTGTTCAGTCACCGCCGGACAAGGACCTTTGGGTGTCAGCACATCAGAACTATGACTGTGTATCAGAGCAGAGCAAGGTCTCGGGGTATTAAAGAGAAAAAAAAAAAAAAAAAAAGAAGAAGAAGAAGGGCCACCATGCAGGCTGGGTGGCTGCTGCTGCTGCTGCTGCTGCTGTGTTGCTCTTGCGATTTGTTCACCAGGAGACAGTTTGTGTGTCTGGAAGCACGAGTAATGTGCCTCTGTAAATACGCTCTGGCATTTCTGCCGCCTTACTCTAACACCATGATCATTTATTTCACCCCTCCTATCTCCCTCTCTCCCACCCCCACCCCCACCTCCCTCTTTGTCCCCCCCTCCCCTCCAAGTTGTCTCCTCTCCTTGTCACAGTTAATGACTGCCTGGCTAATTGAAATATTGTCCCGTTGTTGCAGCGTTATTACCAAGAAGAAGGTTAAGTTTACTGAAAGTTTACGATGACTGTCGGGAGCCCTGAGATTAATATACGGAGCTTTTATTAAAATTCATATAATTATGCAGCAGCCATCAAAGGCAACGAGTTCGGCGTTGGGGTGGGGTGGGGTGGGGTGGGGACACACACACACACACACACAGGGTGATTGAAAATTGCAGCAGCCCTCCTTCTCAAATGATAGCCAAGCAGCCTTATGAGAAAAGAAAGGGCCCTTTTCTCATTAATATGTGGGAGGTAGATTTCCCCTGTAAGGCAGGCCTCCTGAGAAGAAAGGTGTGTGTTTGTCCTTTGTGCGCCGATGGCCCCTGCAGAAAGCGCGCGGCCCTGGCTCCGCGAGGGGCAGCTTTGTTTTGCACCTGGGATATTTTAGATGGTCTCCGAAGGCCGAAGGGGGGGTCTCCTTACCTCGCTTTACAGGTGCAAAGAGACATGCGGAGGAAGAAAGATGGGATTGTGAGCCGGAGTCGGAATGTGCACATGCGTGTTTGCATGTTTAAAAAAAGAAAAAAGAAAGTCACATGATTTGCTTTTGCATTTGTGCATCGCATGATCTCAGTGGAGCCAGAGAAATAAACTGAGCAGAGGTCAAACTAATGGAACAAACATTGCTCTTACTTCCACTTGGTAATTACTATTTGCTTAGTGGCTCCTCTGCTTGCCCCCCCCCCTCACAACCCCCCCTGCCCCCAGTGCTCGCCTGTGTGGATAATAGGTGATATTCAGGTGTGTGGTCTCTCTAATGGCTGAGCATTACAGTTTACTTGCCAGCGATAAGCTTACCAGAGGAATTTTAAGCCATGCAAAAAAAAAAAAAAAAAAAAAAAAAGTAGTAAATTATCTGCAGTATTTAGGCCGAGATCCAATTTCAAATTAATTGTGTCTTTACGGGGTAAAGAACTGGAGATTATGTTCATCCTTAAAATGTTTTTCGCACACCAATTAAAACGCCAGCGGTTATTGATCTTGTTGATTTTTATGTCCCGGAATTTGCATAATCTATTAAAAATGAATGATTCATGAAGTTGCTCACTGGCAGAGATCGGGATTCTCCGTGAACTGGCAGACTTGAGAGATAGAAATCTTTTGTGTCCTCTGCTTATCCTATTAAGGCTCAAAAGTACCTGCAAAGCAGCCTCAAATAAGAAAGGGATTTAAGGGCATTGTGCACATCATCGAAATTCAGAGGCAAGAAGCCACTTCCATTAAAACACTTTTTTTTTTTTCCTTTCTCCCTTTCCTCCACATTAACGCCGTATTACCTGCTAAATAGTCCCTCTTACCCCATAAAAACACCAAAGGGTTCCATGAATATGTGGATAGGACAATTGCATATTGTGAGGTAATTTCTATTGTTGATATGGGAAGTAATTTCTTTGATGAATTCCCTTCCGAGAGATGGATTTCATCTCAAGTGCTTCTTATTCTTGTTCGTTCGAACCGCTTAAAATTCAAATAGTGTGAGCCGTGGGTGAATTTATGAATAGCAGAGGGAGGAGCTCAGAACTTTTTTTTTTTTTGGTATGTGTGCGCGCGCTTGTGTGTGTGTGTATTTTGAGAAATAAATGGAGAGATGGCCTCGATACGGCCAATTGTCCACTATTTCTATAGATGGAGGGGGGCTTCTGTATTTCCTGAAATTAGTCAGGGCCCACCTGTTTTTCTTGACGGCGCTTCAGGTTTAAGGGTCCATCCTCGAGCGCGGTGGAACGGAGATTGAGGCTCCCCCTTGAGCATTCAGTGGGAGTTTTACCACATCTCCACCCGGCGACTGCACGCTGAAGACTCTAAACATATTCCCTGCTGGGCCTGTTAATGGAGGCCTCCGCAGGCTTAAAGCCCCCGTGTCAATGACACCTCCTCCTCCTCCTCGAGAAGCTCCTTCTGCACGCTCTTTTTTTTTTTTTTTTCTCCCGGCGAATAGCACTTCAATTAAGCCGAGCGAGTGCTCTCAGGGTGAACCGCGCGGTAAAAAGCACGGAGACCTGCCGCTGACCAGTGAGCAGCGAGCAACGATCAGACGGCCGAGACCTGCCACCGGTGATGTGTGGCCTCACGACGAACTGCCCCCGCGTGTCTTCCCACAAGGGGGGGAGAAAAACGCGGGCTCTGAAAATTAATGCTTATTTCGTCTTCGCAAAAGCAAACTAACCTTTGAGCACACATTTGATAATGAACGACTTTCAGTTGGCGTTCGGGGAATTAAAGCAATTTGGCTCTCCAAACATTCTTTACTTAGTTGTAATTAATTAGGGCGCTGAGATTTTTTGGCTGGTGATGAATTGCCCCGTTCGGCGCGTATATAGCCCAGAAAATGGAGGTCAGAGATTTTCGGTTGTTGTTGTAGCAAACATGAAGGTGTCCCTGTCATGCTAAATTTAATACTCTTGCAAGCAAAAGAGTCGCTCGCAAACGACTTTGTTCGTGTGCCAGATAAAGGGAAGGTCACCCTGCGCTTTTCAGTTTATGTTTTTAAGAAGCGGAGTTGATGCTAATGCAGAAGCCGGGCGTAATGTATCCCGCCACATTTGAGATAAAACCAGTGAATCAAGTGTGGGGGAAAAAAACAAAAAAAACAACTGCGGCCATTTGTTTTTAACCTTTTTCTCAAATATCTGCTGAACTCAGACGTTTAGTTTCACCAAGAGCAAAAAAAAAAGCGAAACTGCCATCTACTTCTCAAATTAAGACAGAAATCAACCGGCTTTTATCGCAGCAAGCCAAAACTAATCTTTAAATTGATTTTGTGAAGGGGAAGAGGGGAGAAAAAAAGAGGAAAAATAAATACCTTGATTCGCTGGCGTTCAATCTAAGGGGACTGTCAGAGGGAGCTGACAATGCGAAGAAGCCCGTCTTTTAATGAGAATCTGGACACACATATCTCTGTTGTAAAAACAACAAAGGCTAGGAAGCAGCTAATGAGGCTATCATCGCCGCACAGAGAGTTCTCCCGATCGGGCGCCTCTCTGAAAGAGAGGCTTTAAAGGGGGACATAAAGCAACAGTCACAGAGCTGCTGGCAGCCGCTGCCAACTGCATCCTGGAAATGTACAAAAACAAGACTCGACGCGGGCTGTTAGGACGGCAAACTCTCATGCCATCTCCGCTCCGCGTTGATAAGAACCTTTTACCGTAAAAATGGGGATATTTTCACATCTCCGCTCTTAAAAACTGTGTGGGAAAGAGAAGGTGTTTGAGGTCGGTGTAAAGGTTGAAGACGCCAGCGAGAGCAGAGCATTGATCCCTGACCTGACGCTCTGGGTCGGTAGCAGGGACAGTATCGATGAGGTGGCCAGCCCACGGTAAATACAGTACTGATGATGTATGAGTCCCAAGACGGCCGTTTTTAGAAACTTCGGTGACTTCGGATCTGGTGCGAGATTTTCAGTTCAGTTCAGTCGGTGAAACTCGGACAAAATCCCAGATCTGCGTAAACCAACCCGGATTAGAACCAGCGTCTGAATCACAAGGAGCACGTGCGCTTAGTTACAGAACGTCAGCTTTCAGTAAATTGCATTTCTCCCGTTGAACTTGTCTCAGCGTTTTGCAAAAAAAAACTAAAATAAATTAAACTGTCCTGAGACTGTGCAGCAAAGACAGGTTTCCTCCAGTCGTCATTATGTCCGTCACAAGTCAAAGAAGAGATAAGAGTATTTACTTTTTTATTAAACACGCCGTAGCTGCTGCGCTAATAATGAACAAAACAGTTAGACAATAGTTACCCCTGTCCACACACACACACACACACACACTCATACACAATGGCCTCACCCCCTGCTGGACCCCCCACCTACAGTACTCCCACGGCTCCTTTTGACTTATGTGCACTGGCTTGTATCTAACTAATTCTTATTACAAATGAAAGGTCCGGCATGACCTCACTCCTCTCTGTAAAGCTCTTTACCTCCGCAGCGTTTCAGCGCTTCAACCAAAAAGACACATCTCGCCCAGGCCTTCGTACAATTACAGCAATCACCGCCCGAGGTTTCTTTTTTCGCCAACAATGGAGAGCGGTTGTTCGACAGCGTGACTGAATTGTTTCTTTATCAGATGATTCACGGTCGTGACCATTAAAGACGTTCTTTACCTTTTTTTTTTTTTGCACGAGAAAATTCACTTCCTCTTTGATTTTTCTGTAATATTACACATCTTTTCAGTTTATTTTGGAGCATTTTGCATGAAGCTCTTCAACATTAGACATTTGCGTTGCAATATTCTATAAAGATTAGACTCTATTTCGTTATAAAGTAAGTAGAAAAAACAAACACAAAAAGAAAAAGTAGTGTAAAGAGGTTGCTACGATGCAGAAGCATCCCCTTTACTTACGTTTATCACATCCCACATTTAACATTTATGCAGGATTTGAACGGTGTAGCGGGTCAGTGGGTCAGGGAGGAGCTTTTAATACAGTTTGGTAGTTTCATTTCAAGGTATCGTGTTAGCAGATAGTACGATGTGTGTCATATTGTGTGTCACCCTAACCCCTAACCCTAACATTTATTAGAAAAGAAGGAGGAAATCAAAAGATGCCGTAGCTTCTAATTGATTCCAACGACTTGGAACAACCAAAAACATAGTAACACATTTGAGAAGAAAGAGCCAAAACTTCTGTGGCTCCTCTTCTTCCTCCTCCTAGACTTGTCATCCTACCTCTTCACCTTTTTACACCTGCCAGTTTGTAGTTGCACCCTCAATGAAACTGTTCCTCCGAACACCATCCACGTCTCGACTCTTATCGTCTACATACAGCTTATTTATACGGTATTTATGCATTTTCTTACAATGTTCTGAGTCTGGTTCAGTTTTCCATATAAATATGTTTTGTGCTTCAAGGTTGAATTCTCTTGACAGTACGTTGTACATGTAGACTCGTATTACATTGATTTGATTACATTGGATTAATAGATTAGATTCTTTCCAGTAGCACTTTAACCACTCTTGCAGGCTGCCAAGTCAAAAACATCTAAAACAAGGCATCTAACATGAAGCGCAAGTATTTAAACCATGACAAAGTCAAACCGCGAGGCAAGAAACAGAGGAATGGAGACATCTTCCATTTCGGATGATCATAAAAATAACTTCTCCTGACTGCCTCTTTAGCAAACACGGACAACTGTTGTCTCGCGGCGTTATGGTGCATTTCATCCACTAGTTCCTCATTAAATCTCCATCGGGAGATGATTGTCCCTTTGAGTCCAAGTGGCCCTCACAGCTGACAATATAGCGGGGGCCTCTCTTTCCCCCAGCCACTGTGCAGATTGGGGTTACGTGCTGCGGTCCAAATGTCCTCGCGGCCCGTGAGGACAGGCCAACCGTCACTCTCAATTACAGAGCTGAATATCTGCAGCCAGACGGGTGACGCTCTGCTGGGGAGGGTGGGGAGTGGGGAGTGGGGGGGTGGTGGGGGGGTTTCAGGGGCCTTTACAGCAGAGAATAGAGAAGCCTTATGGGCCTCTGCCATATTTACAGTTCGAGCTGTTTAATGAGGAGACACAATTTAGCGGAATTCAGCTGCATCAGCTGTTTGTTTTTAGTTGACCGTTAGACAAGCGGGGCCGACGCTGCCTGGTGTTAAGTGACAGGTTTATGTGACACAGCGCTCTTTGAAACGTTTTACTCCGGCGAGGTCGAGTGTCTACTACGGCGAAATCTGAGTTCCGTGTGCTGGCTGACTTGTGGTGGTGGTGATGAGTCATGACGCTGAAAAAACGCAGCATGTTTACGCTAAACTGTGGTTGCATTTTAGCAGACTTGCATAAAAAAAACATTTTTATTTGACTTATATGAGGTGTTTCTAATAATTTAACTCTCTATCACTCTATAAAGTAGTTATACAGCATATTTAAGTCAAAGATCCAAACAAATTGTATCATAATGCAGCTTTAATCACAATAAAAGCCTAAAAAGGGGAGTAGCAGAGCCACTCGATAACCCGTCAAAAGTCACAAATTAAAACCCAGCAGCACCTTTCACAGGCCTTCTGTGTGCTTTGTTTTTGTCTCTGCAGGTCGGGACATGGCCAACACAACCCTACCTGGGTACCCCCCCCACGTTCCCCCGACAGGCCAGGGCAGCTACCCAACATCCACGCTCGCTGGAATGGTTCCTGGTGAGTGAGAGATGACGCCGCCGCTTCGTATTGTCACCAGGGTCTATTTAACAGGTGCCGGCGCCCTTCGAAAAGGGGAACATGTGTAGAAGCTGCGCAGCAGAGTGAGGAGGCTTTAGTGCCAAATTATGCAGAAGCGATGAATATTGACCTGCGGAGTAAGAGGCGCGCACATCCTTGTATTAGCTGTGTGTGTATGATTGGATTAGACAAGCTGAATAAGTGATCAGAGAGGGTGGAGGAGGACAGCCGCTATCGCTTACTTCCTGCTTTCCCCTCAGCCTTATTTGCTCATTATCTCCCCGAGTGGCCGTTCTCACCGGCCTCGATAAACAGCACAACCGGGGGCCCTCCCCAGCCTCTGCGCTCCGGAGCATATCCCTTTCCCCTCCTCTACTTAACCTGCAGTTCAGGTTCACAGCAAACAGTTAAGGGTCAAAAGGCAGAGGCATGAGAGCCCGGTAAATATTCAAATCGCTGTCTCTCTGAGGAGGTCGGGGTTTGTGTTTCACAGCCAAAGGTACAGGACAAAAGATCCAGCTTTGGTCCCGGGCTTAATACGGCTCTGGAGCTGCAGCGTCAGCCCGCCGGACACATTTTTAGGGAAACACAGGGCGTTTCACTTTGATGTGATTAAACCACACGGACGGGGGCCGAAAGCAGTCGAGTGTGTGCTGTGTTAGCATATCGTTTACCAATCAAACCCAGACAGTTTTTTTTTTTTTTTTAACCTACATTGTAAAGAGCTGCCGTAACATCTTTTATAATCCTCTTAGACAGGGAGGTTTCATTTACCTTCCAGGAAATCTTAAAGGGAAGCTCCCAAATATATTTCATGGCTACAAAACAATGAAGAAAAAAAGGTTATAGTTCAATTCATCCAAATTACATTCCTTCCTTTTTCCAGTGCTGCCATCCTGTCATGCATATAGTTGTTTATCAAGACCAGGGGACTCCCAAACTGATGGAGAGATTAAGTGAAAATTTGAACCTATATATATATGTTGATTTATAATCAACCAAAGATTTTGTGACCCACCTGCAGTACCTCTGCAGGACCACTAGGGTCCTTACACTAGGGTTAGACTGAATTTTGTTGTGTGACTTTCACTCGATTCTGGCAAATTGAGTTTTTATATGAATTAATTTGCACTAAATATCTGCCGTGCATATCTCATGTATGTTCTGATGCACACGTAAGTCGAAAAACAAATAACAATTTATCATTTACTTCTGCAAAAAAGTCCATTTAGCTACTAGCAAAACCAAAGGGAGATGTTGTAGCAGCCGGTGTCATGCCGTCCAGACATAGTTTTAGATTTTAGCTAACAAAACTGTTAAATCATGCGAGTGGAAAGGAGTCAAGTCAAACATACTTTTACTTTCCATTTGTTCTTATGTGGCACAAAGCGAAAGATGAGGACCTTAATCCCATGGCTTGTGGTTTTGTGTTACAACCGATTCATCCTATACACAACCGCTAAGATTTAGTGACAGGCACAAAACACTGTTAAAGCAAAGCCATTCCTCACCGGCTTCATATAAAATCTAGCCTTTATTGTCTCGTAAAAGAAAGAAACGTGTTGAACCAACAGCAGTGCTCACTGACACGCTCCAAGTTACTTCCCCTGCAATGTGAGGATGTTGCAAGAAGAGCTCGGGCCAGAGGGGGGGCGGCTCTCGGATTGCAAGAGGTTAAAAAAAAAAAAAAAATCGTCCAAGAAAGGGCTGCAGGATTTATTGCAGCAGATCAAAAATGTATGCATGAAACTGTTTATTACCACTCTGTATTTATTAGACTGGTTTGGAATATACTGGAGGAAGAAGAATGGGTAGATATCCATAAATGGGACAGGGAAAGCCGCCTTCAGTGTCACATCCCTGTATTGTTCAGTGTTGCATAACTTAAGTGAAATGAAAAAGAAATAAATTACTTGCTTGACTGGTCGCACATCGATGACTATCATTTCCACCCTCAAATTGCATCCTGTTTTGAATGACGAAAAATGACTGCATGTGAGGGGGGTAATGGTTTGACGCATTGAAATGCTAATTGATTTGTTGTTTTGTTTTGCAGGGAGTGAGTTTTCGGGGAACCCCTACAGTCATCCGCAGTACACAACCTACAACGAAGCCTGGCGATTCAGCAACCCAGCGTTACTAAGTGAGTAGAGAGAAAGAAAGTCTAACGAGAACAATTAATTGAGCGTCATCTCCCCGACATTAATTGTCCAATAGTAGCCAGACATATGACTTAAAGATTTCAGTGTTTGTAGAAGCCAAAGAGATGTGAATGTAGCCACATCTTAAATGGAATAAACCATCAACTCTCTCATTAGCCTGTACTAGTAGCTAGCTAACTTTGTACCGCAGGTTTTTTAGCAGGTTCTGGCTGTTGCTGCCACAATTTTGACGGCAACTTTAGCCACTACTGAATTTGATTATGTTCAGTAACAAATATAGCCTTATATTGACCAAATGCATCATTAAGAGCTCACCCTAAAGATGAGCTAAGATGAGCTAGGCTAAATAGATGAAGATAAACCAGCAAATAGTCTGATCCTTCATATATTTATCATGCTGCAACTCAAGGACTAATAGCTTTATGCTAACAGAAACATGCACCGTGTCTCAAATATCATACTTTTCATTTAATTTTCATTTAGTAAACTGTGTACACTGTTTACTCTGGTGTTTCAGTTCAAAGATAGCAAGAAAATGGCAAAGGCTTTTGCCCTTTAGCACTAGCTAAATTTTGCGGCACACAACTTTTACAGAATGCTAAAATAATTCAACAAAAAAAGGTTACATTTGTTTGTCATGGATGCTGGCGCTTTCTTGTTTATCATTCTCCCAAGTTTGATAATTGGTTGATGGTCCCTCCCCTTCCGTTACATAAGCTAACAAGGCTAACGTAGCGTTTTGTACCATATTGAGTGCACTGTCCACACTATACACTATACTGAATGTTGCAATACTTATAAAAATAACAGGGAAATTGAGTTATAGTAGGATTTGAGATGTAGCAATGGACCTAGCATTAGCTTAATTAGTTAGCTAGCTATTGTGTTGCTGGTATAAGTTGATATATCCATGATCCGAGAAAACTAACTTTTTGCAATTTGTTCAATTTGTTGCTCAGAAATGCTAAGTTCAGAAAACAAATAAGAGTAGATTAGAAACCTTGCAGCTAACGAGGTGACAGTAACTACGGGGTAAACAGCTCATCAATGGCTAACAACTGAAATCTGCTGTTCTGATAATAAATTTGGCAAATGCCGGTTAAGTCTGTATTTGTTTGTTTCAAATGGTTCGTTCTTCTGTTAACTTTCAGGTTCCCCTTATTATTATAGTGCCGCATCGAGAGGCTCCGGCCCTCCCACTGCTGCCACTGCCTATGACCGTCACTAGTTACCATGGAAACCAAATCAACCTGCAGGACCACGGCCTCAGCCTCCATATTGCCCCGGTGTGAGCGGCACGGTCCACTGGACACTGAGCATCATAAAAAAAAAATTAAAATTAAGAAAAAAAAGGAAAAAAAAAACAAAACGTCTCACACAATAGGAACTTCTTTTTTTGGGGAGGGGGGAGAAGGGGGAGGATCCGAGGACGACCCTCTTTTTTTTTTTTTTTTTTTTGGACACTCAAAGCCAAAAGGAAGATAAAATCTCCACCAAGACATCATCACGGACACTGAAAGACGCTTCATCATGATGAAACTTGTGGCTAATTGCAGTGGTTTAAAAAAAAAACTGAAGAAAAAGAACAAAAATACCCCAGAACTTACCCCCCACCCCACCACCCACCACCACCTCTCTCTTGCAGTGTCACAGTTTCATCCCACCGTGGATCAATACTGTACATTCCTTTTCTTGATGGCTCTCAGCAGGGACACTGTCCAGAGCTTAAAATGTAGCAGCAGCCTTTTTTTTTTTCCTATCTTTTCTTTTCCTCCTTTTTATCCATTTGTCTCCCACTTGATTTCAAAAAAACGGCAGCGCGGGGAGATCAGACGGGATTAGCAGCAACACGTGCAGACTGTGGCAGGCTAAAGTTGTTTTTATCCACCCCAACAGTCACCGACCAAACATCCAGCATGAGTAAAATCGATATGCTTTTTTTTGATGCCATGAGAAGATTAGGACACGTTCTCTGTGACACACAATCAAGATGTAAAAAAAAAAAAAAAAAAAAGAAGAAATAAATAAAAAAATGAAATAAATAAAGAAACATCCGATGGGGGGGAAAAAAAATAAAATAAAAATAGAGGGAGCCGTGACAGTATAGCAGCGCGGCCCCCGCTATTTGCAAGATTTCAAGTAAATATATTCTTAAAAATAATTTTTTTATTTCATTTTTTATAATTCGTAACGACTAAACTGCAGACTGCTTGGCTAGCGTTTTACTATTTCTTATTTCTTGTCAAGATCCTTTAATTCTTTTTTGTTTTTTCTTTCTTTTTCCTGTTAATTTTGCACTATTTTTGGAGGTTTTGCAACACTGGAGCGTTATTATGCAGAAGAAAAAAAAAATATGATGTGCATATATAAGTCTAATAAGTCTCAGTCTGAAAAGGCACTTAACGGTTTTACAGTTATAATTCAAGGCCCATCATGTCACTGCCTTGACGTGCACTATACTATGTTCTCACCGCTCACATTTCTATTTAAGTTTTTAAGTCTTTGGCATCCGACCACAGAGAAAGGATATAACAGCCATCCAACCAAGTCAGCCCGCCATCATTATTCGTCTCGTTTCGCCAGCAGAAGCGTCCGGACTCACTCTGAAAAGATGGTTCTGACGACTCCGGTTAACATAAAAAAGAAAAAGAAAAAAGAAGCAAGAAGGGCGACGATTTCAGCTAAATGCCTTAAACATGTCCCCTCCTAACTTTAGCTCCCCTCACATGTTTCAGGCCGAGTCACTCCCTCGAATCAAGCTGGGACGATGCTTTTTTTTTTCTTCATCTGTCAAGTGAATGTATTTGCATTTGCCAAAGACTTAGTTCTTGTTTATTTACAGGCCGCCTATATGCATCATGAGAGCAGTATTATTATTATTATTATTATTATTATTATTATTATTAGTATAATCCCACGTTGTTCATGAGGAAAAGTCTATGTATAAATTCTATGCAGTGCAGAGATGGTCATCATATGCATATTCAGCTGTAAACCTAAAGGTAGGTGGAGTTTATTTAATGTTATGTTATTTACAGATTGTTCATTTTGTAGGAGCATTATTATTATTATTTTTTTTTTGTGCGTGTGTGATGTGAAGACACTTCTCTGTAAATACAGTAAGAAAAAATGTCTTTCATGTTCATGGGTATTATCACTTTCATTATGCTGGTATCACTTGTACAATAATAAAAGTGTCTGAAATCTTTTACGCAAAACAAAGAGCTGCACGTTTTCTGACTGGACGGGGTCACGCGGTTGGTTCACGGAGCGGAGGGAGGAAGAAGCTCAATAAACATTCTGTTAAGCGGTTAATTATTAAAGTTGTATGAAATGTGGTTTTGGCTCCTCAAACGTGAAGCTTCACTCAGTTTTACATCATCATGGTGAAGGATCCAGATTCAAACAACTTTATTAATCTCACCAGGAGCAACTGGTTTAGACAGCTTGCGGACTGTAACACAATACTCATACGATTGGAACAGATAAAGTAGAATAAAAAAATAAAAAATCTGAATGGAGCAAGTAAAATGCAGAGGGACACAGTGGAGTCAATGGTCAATAAATAGAATAAATAGATAAAACTAAACTAAAACAACTAAAAAGCGCCGAGATAAAAATGAAGAATGAAGTAACTAATCTTTTTGCAAGACAAAAAAAAAAACAAATAAAAAAAACACCTAAATACATATACATACATATGAAGAGTTTAAAACTATAGGATTTAATTCATTGGTAAAATAATTCCTAAAGAAATGAAATGAATCCTCATTTGTGTCACCCAATTTAGATTAAAAAACAAAACTTCATCAGATGGATGTTAAGAGATAGTTCGATATTCAGTCTTTTTAATTAAGGGCCTTAACCACAATAGATAGACAGACAAACAGATAGAATTTGTGGATTGTTGTAACTATTTTTTCTCTCAAAAAAGGTCTAAAACACAAATATCTATAATCTACACCTTGATCATTTCTACTTTTCATAATTTACATATATTTTCTTGATTCCTGATCTGCTTACTTAATATTTTCAGTGTATTTGTAGTAGTAGTAGTAGTAGTAGTAGTGGTAGTATTTTATACTTATGTGAAGGGTCAGGATACCTCCTCCACCACTATGTCCTGCATTGTAACCAGTTTTTTAAGCATTAAGGACATTTAAGTCCATGTAATTAGTTTATATAACAGGGGTGGCTACTGGAAAGGACTTCACGATACGATACATATCGTGATACTTGAGTCATGATACGATACATTATTGCGATGTTATGATGTTGCAGCACTCTACATAATTCGCTGAGAAATTTTAAGTGTAGGCTTAAAATACACGTTGTATATATGTACATGACATCAGTGATAATCAATGTTAATCCAAATGAGCCATTTCCATTTTATTGGTGGAGGTGCATGATTTTTTTCCACCCCTACTACATAACAGTACAATAATGCAATCAATGATATGTATCAAACCTGAGATCACACACTTCCTTAAAAGAAGTCATAATTGACTTCAGAAGTTTTTTATTTAACTCTTTTAGATGGAGGTCTTATCCTGCAGGTCATGGTGTTTGTTTGTGCCCCTCACAAGACTGTAAACTATTATTCTTGTACATATAATTACATATATTATAAATCATTTCAATGTTTCTGCTAGCGGAGGGTTTAACTATAGGAAAGACAAATCCTCATTTCACGGATACAGGCACAGACATTACATTACAATATAGTGAATTTTCATGTAGGGAACAGAAATAAGTTAAATAATGACACACTTCTTCGATATATAGGTCAATAATTTGTCCCATCTTCTGTTTTATCTGTAAATCTATTAGACGTGCGGGATCTTGACTGTTAATTGCCTCAAAATGAATCTGCAGGCTAATCATCCCCCCAAAAATAATCTTTAAATAATCAGAAATCTGTCTCATAATTGTCAGATATGTTCCTAAATAAAACTTTGACCCCAAAATGGTTTGATCCCCGTAAACAAAGGAAGATTTTCACAAATTCCACCTTAAACTCCTCCCTTTATTTCTTTCATCTACATCACGGCGAGTAAAAGCCTTTATTTACAGCTCACAGATGGCAAACAAGGGGTTAAACACCATGGTGACTAAACATCTGATCTCTATAAATTCCTTCAGACAGCAAATAATTCTTTTTTTTTTTTTTTCCGAGTGTTGACGATTAAACCGCATTGATTAATTCGGGCCTTTAATGAGACTGTTCTGAGATAAATGTATTTACTTTTCAGGTGTAAAGATCACACGGAGCGCAGAGACTACAGTGAGAATGCCTCTGAATGTTTTCCCCAGGATTTGGATCACTGAGCAGCACATAAAGTGTTTAACCTCTCCTCGCTTTGTAAAGCTGAATTAATTTTTCTAGCAGTGTGCCTGAATTCAATTTGTGCTAAGTTGCAGCGAGAGATTTATGCATGAAATCCCTCTTAGAGCTTATTTTCACTCTTTCTCCGCTCAGTAATCCCTCCGCCGCCGCCGCCGCCGCCACCACCGCCGCCGCCTTGTATGATTTAGTTATATCATTATTGATTTACAAGAAGTGGACACTGTCCCGATTAGCGCTGTGCGATTTGCAGAGGATTTGGGGGCTGCGAGAGCGCGCGATAAAGCAGAATACATTTGAAGTGGTGTCAGCCAGAATGGGACTGTATAATACGGTAATTCAGACATCCCCATTTTCTTTCTGAATACCATTTTCAAACTTGTTTCAACAGCACAAAAGTGAGTCTACCCATCTGTGCCTGCGAGTTATATTATTATATTAGTAACTTTCCATTTCTACCCTGTAGAACACGTAACGCGCTTTTCTGCAGTTTCTAACGTTGTAAAAATAGAAAATAACTGAGCAGAGCTGTTTTTTTGTTTTGTTTTTTGTGGTGCACCCTGATACCTCTGGGTCCTGAAGCAGGCAGAGACTTTTTCTTTCTTTCTTCCTTTCTTCTTCTTCTTTTTTTTTTTTTTTTTGCTTTGTAATTCAATTTCTCTGCCTGTTGTTTATTTCATAGCTCCCCTGTGAAGCATCAAAAGCTGATGTTCTGTCAGCCCCTAACTGTCATATATGTTTGTCATTCACAGCCCTTGTTAAAGGAGGAGGAGGGAGGAAAAAGGAAAAGGGGAGTGACGGGGGGGCTTGACTCCTCTTTCCTCTTCTCAGCTGAGAATTCCCAGAAGCGGTGTGATTCTATTTAAGATGGAAACTTTTTTTTTTATTATTTTTTTTTTCACTTCCCTGCCTAAATTGGCATATCTGGCTCTCTCTTCTGAAACCAATAAACTGTGAACCTGGATGTAGCTGTCAATCAAACTGTCTGCAGCATGCCAGATGACAACAGCACCCTCCACAATATAAATATAACATTATTAATATATATATATAAATAATATATATATATATATATATATATATATATATATATATATATATATATATATATAAAATATATATAGGGGAGGGGTGATCTGATTGGCTGTCACTGTTCTTGCTCATCAAACAAACATTAGGCTAATAGTTGCATGAGAACGGCTGATGCACTCGTATCAAAGTTTAACAAAACAATTATATATATAAAAAAAAAAAGTTAAAGTTCTAGTCAGAAGAAGTTTGGTTATGAGGAGGGTTTTATTCAGATTAAAAATAAAACAAAAATACTCCAGTAATCATCCTAATGCACGAGCGCTGAAATCTTGATTTACTGCACATTTTATACCACAAACATTAATTTACTTGAAAAGAAAAACTTCTTTTACTCGTCTTTGTGCTCTGCATCCAACTGTCGCATTAATGTTATTGCTCCTCGTCGATAAGCAGTAATTACCTTAATATACGGAGCTCCTTTTACAGACGAGGGGGTTGAATCATTACAGAAATGTTTGGATTTAGGCCACAGTTCTGCACGTGGTAGAGCCGCACCATTGCTATATATATATATATGGCTCTGACAGTGATAAGGGAGCCTTGTACTTCCAGGTGGTGGTTACACCGAAACCTCGTAGTGCACGACTTCAAACTTGCACATCTGGCTGTTGACCTTTGGAGCGGGCCGCCTCTAATACGTGCTGACTGAACGCTCTCACCGTGCGTGTTCGTACAGTGGCTCTGCTGCCGCGGCGAGTGAATTATAATTTGGTTACTGGTGTGTCAGATGTACAATAAATCCTCAGGATGTTATCATTTGCGGTGACACGGGAAAAAAAAAAAAAAAAGAAGAAGAAGAAGATGGGGAGGAGAGGAGGGGGGTGGAGAAAATCTGGAAATGCATTTCACGTCTTCATATGCAAGTTTATGAAAAGAGGGAATGGATCCGCTGCTTTATGTGCTGTGTCTAATTGGATGTGGCAATATATAATACGGCTCTCCAGTATCCATCAATTCCTGTGTTAGACCTGTTTGTATGGCCGTGTCAGTGGGGCAGCCTAGCTTGTTATGATGCCTGAGCAGCAATTATGAGGTAATTTTTTTTTTTTTTTTTGACTCTTGCAGCGCGAGGCCATCCAGAGGATACTTGAGGGGAGGTTCCTAATGAGTGAGCATTGATTGATTGGACATAATAAGTGAACTGCTTGACTGAGAGCGAGTGTGAGAAAAAGCGGAGGGAAGCCGGGAGGTAGGAGGTAGGACGTAGGAGATGGGGGGGACGGATGGGTTTGGACTGGAGCGTATTTCCAAAACGAGGCAAATGACCGCCTATTAAGATGTATAGGTGAGCGCCGCCGCCTCTGCCAAAAACCGGGCTGGCTCAGGTTAGCGCCAAACCTCATTTACCCTTCACCAGTAAATAATTACCCTAATGGCTATTGTGTGATACATGATGCAATTAAAGCCTAATGCAATGCACCTCACTTAGTGAACGTGTCAGGTCCCACGTAACAGGCGCCTGGGCTAACGGCGCTAGCTACCTGACTGACCAGTAATGGAGGAGGGGGGGGGTTACAGGGAGGAGGGGGCGGGGAGTATATATACTCAGACAGAAGAGCTCCCTAATCAGCTGGATCTGTCAGCCGGGCGCGTTTGTTTGCGGCCACTGGGAGCTGCTGGGAAATATTCAGGAGGAGGAGAGGAGAATAAGGAGGGGAGGCAGAATTTGATGCAGGCTATTCCTGTTAGCAGAGGAGGGAATAATGGAAGAGAGGGCAGAATCATCAACCCCCATCCTTTCCCCTCCTGTAACCCCAGCTTCTCCTGCAGCTCCCTTCCTCCTCCTCCTCCTCCTCCTCCTCCACCACCGCCGCACTCCCAACACCCCAGTCACTGTCAGGCCAAACACATGATGAATTGCCCTGTCAACAGAATTCATTCAGGGACCAATTAATTCAGCAGAAATGAACTAGAGCCATCAGTCGCTGAAAAACTCGGAGCAAAGAGAGCAAAGTAGCTCTCTTTGGTAGAAAGAAAGAAAGAAAGAGAGGCAGTGTGTGTGTGTGAGGCAAAGAGAAAGGGAGAGAAAAGGGGAGAGAAAAAGGGGAGAATGAGGGAGAGGGTGCCAAGGGAGTGCAGTGGAAGTTAGCCTGACAGGAATTGGTCATTTAATGCTTTAGCGCACTGGAGACAGCCCCTGTCATAGAGGAAGCCATGACAGGACTCCCCTGGTACTTTATTTATTAATTATCCAGAGCAGCAAGGGGCATTTAACTGTCTCACTCCAGGCCTGTCAACTCGACTTCTTGTCATTTCCTCTCCACAAACAGGTCTTTTAGCAACCAAACCCCGATCGAAGCGGGAGCAAATGTAATTATTCACAGAGCAGATAAATGTTTTTCTAACAACAGATGTTACATTGACAAAAAAAAAAAAAAAACATTCAGTTGTGACACTTTTGAAATTTAAACACTGGACTAGAGGTGGAGGACACAAGGCTCGTCAGCTCGACACAAAAACAACACAACTTGGAAATAAATCAGCTGATTCTTTACCTTAAACACAAAGGAAAAGCTCCCAAAAAAATTGATTGATTAAAAAAAAAAAAGATCAACTTTTGCGAGATCTTGCAAAATGGGATTAAAAAAATAAGATGAAAGTATTTGTGACATCTCTTGAAACTTCTCTTTTTTGGAGAGTTTAACTGCAGGAGAGTCTAAAAAGTACGGAGCCCTCTATGGGACGTGGGGGAAAAAATGATCGGTAGAAAAAAATAAATAAAAAGACAAACTTTTGCGAGAGCTTGCAAAATGGGATTGGAACAAAAAGAAAATAGATAAAGTATTTGTGACATCTCTTGAAACTGTTTTACTGCAGGAAACCCAAAAAATTACGGAGCCCCCTAAGGAACTGTTCACACTAATAGCAAAGTTATTCTGGGTCATTCGCGCTCAGAACACAAAAAAAAATTAAGTACGACAAAATTTTGCTATGTGTAGTTGGACCAGTGTTGTTAACTTGTGTTGGTGTTTGTATCAAGAGAGTCATACGCCAACGAGAAAGTCCTCTCTTGCTTAAAAATATTTTTTGATGTCTGTCACTAATAAAATCGAACCCGTGCCTACTCTCAAGCACTGTTTTTATATCTTTGTATTTTTGGCCCAGGTCAAAATAAAACTGTAAACTTCTCCTACTCGCATGAATGAACCCGGAAGAACATTGCCATTTTTTTTCATTTTTTATTTTTTTTTATTTTACCCATCATTTTTCCACCTATGGCCCTTGGGGGGCTCCGTACATTCTCTCACAGAAACATTCACCACAAAAAAGATTTCACGTTTCAAGAGATTAAAACTTCAATTCACAAACATTTTATTTTCTGTCCAAGTACTGGGAGTCCAGACCACAGATCCAATACACTGGTTTACATTTGAAATTAACGCGTTTAGAGTTTCTGATGGGATTTACTACTAAATTCATCTCGAGCAATCCACTAAGATCTACGTTGAGGAGTTATATTACTCATAGATACATAGAAGACAGAGGCGATGTGACAGTGTTTGTGTGTTTGTGCGCAATGTTTGTACTTAATAAAAGAATAAAAAATTAAATATGAGGATGAGTTTGATAGGAAATTTCATGCACTTAAGCTTAAGATGGTAAAAGAACCAACATTTGGACACCCTACCTACGAATATCTATTAGTATTTTCGTGATCAGAACATCCTGTTTAAACTTCCTCCATACCTTGCACATCATTTAAGAACTTCTCTGTTTTGCTTCTTTTTTTTTTTTGCATGATCTAATCTGTCTTTTTACACCAAACAGGAAAACTGGGACGTCCACAAGGAAGTTTCAAAACTTCATCAAAACTTTTCTGAAAGAACACAATAATATCACATCCCGACGACCTGCAAAGAAGGAAGACTGTCGTGTTCCTACAGCTGATGGGGTTCTGTTTTTTCTCTGCTGGAAACCCAATGAGTCTGTGGTTGACCTATTCAGTCAAAGGTTTGATCTTTCCCCATTGTGCTGGGTTGATCGGGTGGTAAATATTTGATGGAACCTTTTCTTTAACGCATTATTCATCCCGGTGTAACAGGAGGATGAGGTAGCAGCTGGGAAGCTGCTTATGCTATCAGGTAGCTTATTCCTCACTGAGATCAAACAACAACTTCGACGAGCAGCCCAGCAGCATTACAAAGCACTTTTTTATA
The DNA here is from genome assembly GCF_022458985.1 of Mugil cephalus. NCBI lineage: Eukaryota > Metazoa > Chordata > Actinopteri > Mugiliformes > Mugilidae > Mugil > Mugil cephalus. Next base: position 6,889,792 of record NC_061785.1, on the reverse strand, counting down.
TGTATATATATAAAACTGGGCATATCTGGAAACTTCATGAAGGGAAAACGTTAAATTAGAAACACATGAAGACGTGACTGCCGTGAGTTACGCATCCAAAAAAACAAACAAACATGTGATTAATCCACACAGAGGCGTGAAAGTGACAACAGTAACCGAGCAGCAGCACCTAACTGAGAACCGATCAGTTTGAAACAAAGGCGTTGAAATCTGAAGGAAGCCAGAAATAAGGAGATGTGCTGCAGTATATAATTAATTAAATGAGACTAATTAGGAACATGAGAGCAGGTGCCAGGCTATGGGCTGACAGCATAGACAGCCAGACAACAGGAAGGGGGGAGAAGAAAAAAAAAAACCTATGGGTAAGGGGTGTAACGTGACAAGAGGAGGGACAAAGCAACTTTCTGTGTTTTGTCACATGAAACCTCCAAGGAATATATGTGACAGAAATTGTAGACCCAGACACCATGGGGGTCTCTGCCTTTGTTTAAGACAGATTTTCATTTCACCAATTTGAGGTTGATGCAAGCAAGATATTTTCCTCCTCATTATTCCTGCATGTGGATTAAAAGTGAACAAAAATAAATAAATAAACAAATAAAACAGTTGTGAGGGACGACTACGCGAGCAGCGGCTCCTCAGAAACGCCACAGAGATGTCACACACTTAGAAAACTGTAGTGAGCATTCAGCTGATGATACAGAAACGCCGATACCACAGGACTCCATGCAAATTCTGGTCATTTTTAGATGATCATTTCAATTCCACCTCATTACTTCTGGTTCCAGTAGTAATAACAGATCACATAACACCACCGTTACTAATATCAAGCATTCTGGCTTATAAATAGCACATAGCATAGCCTGTATTTTTTTTTTTTTTTGCAACAAAATGCATCCCTTATTCTCATTCTCTGTTCCACCGGTGCGGCTCCTAACATTATGGAAAGTCCAGCGTGTTCATTCAGAGACGCTCAGAAGGGGCATCAGCCTATTTTATCACAATTTGCTCGCTAACCAGTTACAAATGTGGCATGTGATGACAATAATGAGGCTTGATGTCACTTAGCCTTTGGGCCGTGTGTGTGTGGAATAGCAAAGCAGGATGTCAGGGTGCTGCAGGTCCTCCACTCTGGCACCGAGAGGCCTCCTGCACACGAGGTGACAGACACCTCGGTTAGAGATAGAGCCGCCCCTCTAACAGCATTATAAATTACTGTAGATCCTATTTGTGTCAGTGGAGGCAAGTGAGGGGAAAATTCAACATCAGCCTATTTATTCATTTACTTATTCCCCCGGCTGGGCCGGGCTCAGTGGTGCCGGAGAGGAGCTCTGCACTGCCACTCTGCCTCAGAACAAATGCTGTGTGTTTACAGGGACACATGGGCATTTTCATTTTGGAGGCGCCGGCGATATCAGAGTCAATCAGGCCAGGAGAGGGAGAGCATTATAGTGCAGCTGGAATTTCTTCTCCCGGCCTGTGATAGAGCCCGTGTAAATAAAATCTGCAAGTGTGGACGGGGGTAGGTAAATTCAACAGAAATGACAAATAATGTTTAAATACTGTATTTTGAAACATGCGGCGTTAAATGTAGGCTGTTTAAAGATGGAGTAAAAGAAAAAAAGATTTGCTTTAGTTTGATGTGTGTAGTATAACCAACTGGAACTTGGTTAAGGCCAGAGAAACGTTATGGTCATGATTAAAAGGAAATTGAGAACAATGTATATTTATTGAACCAGAAAAAAAAGGGTCTGCACAGGTCCTGGCTAATAATTTACAGACTAAATAAAACAGGCAGAACAAAATCTGAGTGAGTTATTAAATAATAACATCAAAGTCGACCAGGCCGGGAGAGGCAGAGTTTCATAGTACAGCTGGAATTTCTTCTTCCAGCTTGTGTAAATAAAATCTTCAAGCGTGGACAGCGGCAGGTGCGCCATGTGCAAAACTCACTGCATGAAACTGAACAGAAACAATAAAAATTCATGTGGATAATGTTTTAAGACTGTAGTCTGAAACTAGAGTCATACGTACGTTGTTGTTGTTTTTTTAAAAGATGGAATAAAATAATGCAATTTATAGGATGAGAGAAATATTTGCTTTAGTTTTGTGTGTGTATAGTATGACCAACCTATACTGGTTAAGGTCACGATTAAAAGGAACTAGGGAACCATGTACAGTATAGACCCCCTCATGGCTACGTCACTGTGACGTCACAGTGTTAGCTGGAGGCAAAACAGAGGCAAGTTTCAATCTGTCACTTTCAACCATGAAAATGTCCTCTTGCTGTATTTTTGGCTGCTAAAACCGAAAATCACACACCAGCCACTGCCAGTCGTAGACAATCAACGAATGCATGCTTCATATCAGGTCAGATTAATATATAATGCATCATCAGTTTCAGGCTGGAAAATGTTATGGCTCAGACTAAATCGTGACTGAAATTACGGTAAATTAATCCTTATTTGGGGGATTGTTGTTACACGGTAATGCTAATGCTAACCGCGAGCTAACGCAACGTTACTTGCGTGTTTCAGCGGTGTCCTAGCAAAAGTTGCATTTACTACGTTACCCTCCACAGTCTTTCCACTTACCTGCTGTATCTTTGTTGGAGATGCTTCACGTTATAAAGACAGACTTGGCCCCTCTGTGTCCTCCTTTGGTCAAACCGTCCTTTCAGTGAGTCAGGGCGTCGGTGAATGTAGTCCCATCAGTCAGAGTCATCTTTTTAAACTCGTGGTCTCGGGGAGTGAGTATATTCATATATTCTCTAAAATATACGTATATGTTTTGCTTCCAGTTAAGCCCCGCCCCTCAAAATACGTCACATTGTTTACAAACCGTGAAGGGGTCTATATGTAAAATAAAGCCATAAGTCATGCACCTCCCGAGGCCTTGTGTCCTCATGTGAAGACCTTAAGTTTTAAGTTTGTGGCAGCTTATTCTGCTTCATTTAAAGATTTATCCTCATAACTAGGTAGGTTACAAGGTAACTAGGTATCAACAAGGTTCAAAACCTCATCCAGTTTCACAGCTGAAAGTTTAATATGACACACAATTTCTATCAGTAATAAGAAGTTATATCTTTCTTTCTAATATGCAAGTACTCAATTAAGGACATTGGGACTTCATTATTTGCAATTCTGCTTTTGCACAGCAATGTTTAGAGATGAAAATTAAAACTTTTATGTTTTGTTAAATATAAATCTAAATAATCCACAAATGAGGACATAATTCTTTCCCAAAAACCACTTCCGGTTCAAAGACGATGCTTAGTTTTTATAGTTATCATAGAGAAATTGAAAATGCATACCAAACCAAGCTCAGGTCTCAGGAGGTCAAACCAGAAAAGGGCTGCGTAGGTCCTGGCCAATAATTATCAGACTAAATAAAACAGAGAAAATCTGAATAAATTATTAAATAATAGCATCAACAGCTTGTTTGCAGCTTGCTGCTGAAGAATTGGCAATGAGTGGGAGAGTAGAAAGTCTTTAACCCTTCTATTGTGTTTTTTTTGCCTACAAATGTTGAACTTCTATTTGCCATGTATGTCATTGTAGACCCAATTTACCTGAGGTCATACAACTTTTCCTCACAGACTGCATTGTAACTAACATGACTAAATACATAAATAACATAAATTGGACCTATTGTATTGTATTGTATTGTATATATTGATTTTTTAATCAGTGTAGTTAGAAGTCTTATTGTATATTATGCTGATTGTTGCATGTGAGAGCTCAGGGTGGTCAGTCTGTTTGTCTGTGGTCTGATAATGTAAATATAATATGGTGGATTTATAATCAAAAACTGTCCCCATCACATTTGAACAGTATATTAGTCATGAGCCCACAAAAACCTGCATATACCAGAATTGTTGGGTTGTGGCAGTGTGTTTGTGTTTGAACTCTATATTATACGCTAGCTGTAGTCTTACCCATTCATTTCTAATGATCGGTCATTATTACAAACAGATGAAATTAACTGCAAAACTTGTAAATTGGTCAGATTTGACAATAGGAAGGTTAAGTAGCGTCCAGCTTGATTGGATGATGAAACACAGGTGAAATAGCAGCCCAGTCCCGGCACACCTGAAGCAGAATGAGCAAGTAATGAGGTCATGAACATTCACACAGATTTCCAGCATTTCCAAAAAAAAAAAAAAATGAAAGCGTCGGTGGGTAGATTTTTTTTTGACGCCACCTGATCAATAAACAGGCTCACCTGGCCGAATGTTCAAAACGAGAACGTTAACGGTTCTTACTTTGCCCGATCAATAACAAGTGACACAGAATGGATTCAGGCAGAAAAAAGTCATTTCCCAGCTAACAATGCCACAAGTGATTTAAAGGAACAAAGTGACCCCGGCTCGATATGTTTTTTTGTGTGGACTTGTTAATTCACACACACACACACACGCGGATAAAAAAAAAAAAAAAAAAAAAAAAAAGTTAATACAGAAACAGAGATGGAGCTTTCGTTTAATTATCCAGGGATGGCTTGGACTGTGCATCATCATTAGTTTGACTAAAGAGCGTCGGTCAGTGACTCAGGTAGTGGTAAATGGCACAATTAGCAGGCTGAGCAGGGAGAGGTATATTCAATTTGAAAGCCTTCTTTCTTAATCCATCTCCCGTGATCATGAGAAATGCTGAGCTATGGGCTTTTATGCTCAATGACATTAATCAGGTTAATTCCAAGTAAAATGTCAACATTGTAATCAAGAACCAGCACACTCCAGCAAAATGTAAATATCTGTAGATGCTAAATTTAAATGCCCAGCACCTTTCTATCTAACTTGATCCACTGTTTTTTTTTTTTTTCATTCCTGCAGTTTCTTTTGTTAGAAAACTGTCACACTTCCTCTTCAGCTGAGCATATTTGATTAACAGCTAAGGAGGAAAAAAAAGAGGCACAGATTAGTTTGAAGCCTACGTAGCAACCGACAACAATGAATAGCTTAAGTACAGACAGCCACCAGGGAGGTGTTGACATGCTTCCTTAACATGAATCTGTTGTTCCTTGTTCTACTTCTCCCAGTGCCCCGGTGCTTAATCCCTCAGTGCACTTGCTCTGTAACCCCAGCAGGTGCAGTGGGAATCTATAAACACAGCTGGTGCGTCTCAACGTCGAAAACCTTCAGATCTACCGTCACCTCGAGTCTCACCCCACCGAAAAAAAAAAAAAAGAAAAAAGAAAAGACAAAAAAAAACTTACACAGAATACCATGCATAACCCGAATTCATGATGCTAGCTGATTCTTTCATGAGGCCTGCAGGGAAGTCAAGGGTTCATGCCAACTAATTACAAGCACTCAGTGTTTCGCTCAGGAGTTTTGGACATGTCGGGCCTAAAATGCCACAAAAAAAAAAAGCTTATAGACCGTTATGGCATATTAAAAAGCAACAGTAACAACGGTCTGTGTACGTTTTGGTCATACAAACAAAAAAAAGAGAGAGGTTATTTGATTTTCATTTTGAAATTCAAAACTTAAAATTGAAATTCAAGGCATTTTTCTTTATCAGAGTCGAGCATGGATAAACAAAACAAAACTAATCTCATTTCCTAATAAAATCAAACCAAAACATTAGAAGACAGAAACAAAAAAGCGCACGTTTTTACATATTTTGCAACCATAAGTTGTAGCTTTCAAAGTAAGAGCACGTATGAGGACGGTACTGTGTTTATGGCAAGAGCGCCCAAATACACATGTCAGGCTAAAATGTCTTTGGAATCTCACCCTGACATGGTTATTGGCTTTAATTAATTAATTCATTCATTCAATTTTAATTTTTGAATTTTAAAATGAAAATCAAATAACCACAAATTTTTTTTCTTTTCTGAACGGAAAATTCACTGACCAAAACATACACGGACTTAAGTCCATGACTAATACAACATATTGTCTTGCAGGGTTGCTGAGGCCTATGCCGACTCGCTGAGAGGTCTGGTAGACTCTGGTTGCCAGTCCATCCCAGGACAGAAACACTCCCACGAATATCTCCTGTCAGTTTCTAACCAGATATACCAGGTATGACAAAAATATTATTTTAAATAAGACCGGTCAACGATTTCATCATTTGTAAGCGTTCTCATTTTAATATTTTTCAAGTAGCCCCAAATTAAAACCTTTGGCACAGATCTCTGTTACCATCATAGCCAGGATGCCATCTAACATAATGATGTGACAATGCTTTGGTTGTGGTTAGATTTACGAATAAAATCTGGGAAATATCATGGTCAGGTATAAGTAAAAACCCTGTACCAGGGTATTTAGGGGTAGTTTAGACAAAACCCTACGTAGGCCTTCCTGATGCCTCCCCAGAAATGAAACTTCCCGTTCTGCGACAGCTGTGATTGGTCTACTTGGTAGTAGCATATCTCCTGCTGTTTCCCCATCTCTGCCATTACTGGATTGATTGTTTTGTATCAATACAAATGGAAAACATCAAGCATAGGTTAACTGAGGAGATTTGGAGATACAAACATTGGTATGACTCGTGTTTGATGAAATTGTGGCGAACGTTTTAGTCGCTGTTGTTTAAAATGAAGCAGGAAGTAAAAGCAGAAATTAACCCAACTGGCAAAAAAGACACGGAGGTTACAGCATCTATGTCCCGTAGTACTATGATAATATATAAAAGAGCTTTAGCTTAGAGGGACCTTCACTGCTCTGTGTTTCCAGTAAGTAACAGTTGGTGCAGGTACATGCTTTTAAACTTTAAAATAGGACCTGGTGACACTGTAACAATGACAGATAGATGATAGATGACTTGCTTCTTTGCTTTTTGCTTTTGTTCAAAGAACTGATGCAGCTGATTTTATGCAGAAAAAAGGTACCTGCATGATTATAGGTAGTTGGTCAGTGCTGATTTGTGTGAACTACTTCTAGGTTTAAGGTTAAGAACAACCAGGGTTTTTTGTTCTAAATTACACATTTTGCAATCACCATTGAAATCGATATTCAAGGTGAAGCCACAAACTTCCAGGTTTCTTGCACCTTAACAATGAGTGTGGTGATACAACTAAAAGAACTTTCTGGGATTCGTTTTGTTTGCAGGTACATTTCAAGCAGTGTAATTAGGACTGCTACAGAACACAGTGCACAGAAGATAATCAAAGTTAAACTAACAAAAGAAACTACTAACCAAATCAACATCATCTTGACTTATTTTCACAACTTTCACGATTTCTCTGGTTCCATTTATGTACGAACACGTCACCGTCTCCTGTCTCTACTTGAAGCTTCGTGGTGGCCCTGGGTGGCGGTTCTCTCATTCAGTCTGATTTAATATTCTACTTGGCTTTGCATTTTTACTCGTTAAAGTGTCGTAGTCTATACCTGCCAAGGAATGTTAGTCCTGATTGCTTAGGAAATTCACCACTGCCTTCCTGTAATGAGAGTGGACAGAGGTTAGAACAGCTCAATAGAAGAGATAACCAGTCTTTGATCCAAACAGCCATGCAGAACATACAGGCAATACCATCAGAAAATGTACTGTCAGGAATTTTGGATTTTAAATTACACCTGATTAACCTGAAGTGAGGAGGAAGAAGAGTTTGTTGGACTTGGACAGGCTGAAAAGACACGTGAATTCCACTCATCGCGAATCATGTCAACTTCTCTGAAGTCTATAGACAAGCCTTTGCACAAAGAAACTCCTAAGCACATAACATCACTTACTACATCTAAGTAAAAAAAAAAAAAAAAAAAATAGCAAGCTCTCCCTAATGATGGGTTTTATTTCATGCACCTGTCATTCACTTCCATCATGTAAGCCGCAGAAGTGAGAAGAGAACAGCCCTCGCTGATCAAGATCAGTGAACAGTCTCATGTCTGCAGATGTCGGTTGTGTTACCATTTTGAAAACGCACATCAAACTGCTGCCTGGAGACGTGCGTCGCGTAGAGGTTTGACTCAGACAAAGTTATATTTGAAGCGTAAACTATGTTTCTTCTATGCGAGAAGCAACGAGGGAGGTTTATTTTCTAAATGCCTAAATGTGGAAACAGAATAGGCACTACAGCAGTATGTATATACTACTGTCCAAGCTCATTGTACGTATCTGCTTCTATTCTTATTGAATTCTGAAAGTCTAATTCATGTTGTACAGTTCTTCTATTTTCTTTTATTTTTATGCTCATTTAAGTGCTTTTCTTGTACCACTGAGCTCTTGAGTCAAATTACTTGTATGTGCACACATAGTCATGGCATTTTGTATAATTCATTTCCAACATTCGCATTTAAAAAGAAAAAAAAAAAATTTCTCAAAGGTATTAGGCAGTTGGAATAAATGGACATACAGGTTGCAAGTTTTTGTCACGCTATATTTCTGCGAACATGACGTCACTAGCTTGTCTCAAAGCTTTGGTTTGACTTGGGGGGCGGGGGGCATGAAAGTACGAATGTGTTAAGCTTATAACTTTTTTCTCATTTTTAATAAGTGGAACACGAAAAGCAAGGCTAACCGGCCTGCTGCATGAAAAATAGAAGCTAATTAAGTTAGCTGCTAACATTAGCCGCCGTATGGCTATTGTGTCTAGATGCCATTATTATTATTATTATTATTATTATTATTGTTATTATTATTTCCATTACATCAAAATGTAGTTACAAATATGTTTTTCCTGGTAAAAGAGTAGTTTTGTGAATGCTGTTGAGTATTTTGTTGATATTGTTTGTTGTTATGAGCTAACTTGATTATGACATCAAGCTACTTACCACCGGTACAAGTATGTGACGACTACCAGGCCTCATTTACTGGTGTGAGGTTAGCGGTTCAATAGAAGTGACGTCTGACACCTGCACTCTGTCTCTGTTGCTTCTTTGATGTGTTTTGGTTTAGTTTGGTGGAGTTGTGATGTATTTTGCTTGATCTTTGGTTTTTCCTGTGTTCTTCTATTCTACCCACATACACTTCAGACGGGACATATTTAAGACAGTGCCATAAATTATTTAGAAGACTCATGCGTGATCTCCACATTTTGTCCTTTGCTTTAGTGTTTTTTGGAACATCTCAGTGTCACCAGGAATCAAAGGACAACTTACCTGTTGTTTTATCATTGTTGAGTGTGTTCTTGCTTCTTTTACCGTTTAAGGTTAATTGCTAATTATTTTGTGAAGGTGGTAATGTCTTACCAATCTGCTGATGTCAGAATTCATTGAACCGAAAGTGCCCGTTTTAACACACTTGTGCATTTAGTTTGTTCACATTAATAGCAACAAAGTCTCCCTGTACCCACATTTAAGTAAAAACATTAAAATATCTTCAAATTTCTTATTAAATGTTGAATAAAAAATTTAATTTAAAGTTTCTGCTTAGGTATAAATCAGTATAAAACTCTACGTAAGTACTGGTCTGATAATTAAAAAGTGATTTCTTTGTGATAAAACCTTGCGACCTTGTGTATTTCCCAGCAGACCGGCATGAAAAACACATCCTGTGACGAGATACGTCATTACCTCCCTGTAATTAATATTTTCATTCACTCAGGGCTTTGATTTGACAAATCTCCTTGTCTGACATTTATTAAAACTGTAAATTGATTCTAAACATTGCCTCAAATCCCTCGGCTCTTGAATATTCACTGGGGTCAGCTGGAAACTGAATTTGATCAACGGGAGTTGCCGCCGCGTTCACGGAACGTCTCTGCCTTTCAAAAACACCTGAGGGGGGAAAATGATTTCCTCATTGCCAGGCTAATGTTGTTCATTTCTGTTAATCTATAGCCCAGTGTTTTCCAATTTGGAGGGTGTATCCTCACTCTCCACTCTCTATTATGCTCCAGGGCCGGGGGAGAGGCTACTCTCTCCCCATCTTGTGGCACTTGAATTAAATGGAGGCAACTCGATCGCTGGGAAGCGCGGGGCTAAGTGAAAGCAATTAAGACACTCCAATTCTTAGCCAAAAGACGGGGCAGCGACGGCTCAGGAGAGAATTAATTTGTATATAATGATATCCTCTGGTCTTTTTATTCACATTTTGTTTCATGGCTCTTTCGGGCTCCCTTTGTGTGGAGAGTCCACTCCTCTCTTGGCGCGTCAGGGAGATGAAAACAAATCTGTGGTTAATAGGCCCTCTGTGGACAGAAGAGGTCCATTAGAGGAGTGAATGGGAGGACTGGCTGAAGAGAACTGGAGAAAAAAAAGATGTAGACACTGAGAACTGGGAGACAAGCTGACGGGCCCTTTGATTAACTTCAGCTGGGTTATTTTATTCACATCCACTTTGTTTGTAGATGCTGCGTTTGGTGGTTAATTTTGAAGTTAACATATCGTGTGTCTTAAAGGATCAGTTCAGTTTTGGGAGGAATTCAGTTTGTTGTGGTAAAAGCTAAATGTGGTTTTGCATGATCAAAAGTGTTTTTTTTTATAGTGTGTAAGTGTGATGAATGGAAAACGTGAGTATGAATGAATCGTATGCAATTCATTCTTCACATAACGGCTGCGTTTACATGGACAAATATTCTGATTTGAGATTCTACGCTAAATAAAACGATACGGTAACATATATGCATTTACTAAGTGTATGAGAAGGCAGGGTTCTTTGTATAAAAGCATGTATGTACACGGATAAATGCGGGTGTATGTTGGTGTACACGTGTGTGTATATGGATATGTAAACATGTGAGTAAGTGACGACGCAGATGTGCATGAGGACGCCTATTTATGCAAATACAGGAACGAAACTCAGTCAACGTGTTGGTTTTGCATGAGCGTAGAAGAGGAACTACCCCTTAGATATGCGGACTAGTCTGCTCTAGTCTACTCTGTTCATATTGTTTTAATCTAGTTTAGTTTATGGTTCTCTGTGCTATTCTTGTCTTCTTATTAGCTGCTAATATTTTCCTGTGGACCAGGGATTTACACCAGCCTTCTCAATCCGGTTAGAAATTGTCTGTTCAGATTCATGTAAACACCCAGTTGCTGCTTAAAGTGACAAATGTTAACTGCCCATAACTTGAAAAGTTTGAACACAGCTTCCTGTATTCGCCCAAGATTAGGAATGACGTAAAATAATCGCCGTTTTGTAAAGGCAGTGCAATCCGTGTAGGGTTTTTGTTGTTCCATCGGAGTGTGTCAAGTATATTAAGGATGTCACACTGTCTGGGCAGAACAAAACACTGCGGTTCATTCCTTTTAGGAAATATATTATTGTATATGTTCTTTTTTATTCCCTCTTTTGAGAAGGTTAGTGCTACATGAGTATATCTGAAGCAGACAGGCTCAAAGTGCCGCAAATCAAATGCATTCATCTCTATTTAACTTGAAATCATCTAAGAATCATAACTCAAAGCTAGTGGATCGATACTGAAATATCGATACATCTGATACCAGATCTTTATGCTGAGAAATCGATTTTCAAATCAAACATCGAGACTTCAGACAATTTAGAAAATATATACTAGAAAAGATGGATCTCAAATAAATACGTTTTATTTACATCTTATTGTAAATGAGGTTGCTAATATACTTCCGAGTTTAAAATAAATAAGTACGTCTGATGTCTTTTATTCTTTATGGAGCTATGATTTCAAATACACTACTAATTTTACATCAACCAGCCACATTAGGTCAGGGGTCTTCAACATTTTTCAGGCCAAGGACACTCAAACTGATGGAGAGATTAAGCAGGGACCCCCTTACCTATTATATGGGTTCTATATTAAATTTAGCCTAGTGCTATTTCTAAATATAGTATTATTATCATTATGCATTCAATATATATCTATATATCTTTATATATCTATCTATATATGTATAGATAGATATATGCATGCACCTATGCATTGGGTGTTTTTGCACAAAGTATCAGTATCAGGTCGGTATCACCGATACCAGCCTGGTTGTTACTCAGTATCGGTGGTATCGAACATCGCTACTCAACTCCACAAAACCGTGGCTGGATATAGCAGAGAGAAATAAGAAAATGTGTTTTTATTTATTTATTTATTGTAAATTGTGTTGACTGACTCTTTTTTTTTTTTTTTTTTTTCTTGATTGTAACCCATTCACTCTGCTTCAAGGCTGTAACTGGATTATTGTTCCCAGAAAAAATGTAAAGGAGTTCGAAGAGTCATAATCATTTTCTAATCACGAGTGTGATGGCTTATAGACACTAAATGTTTGAGAGCAAACAATTTTCTCTCCAGCTGGTCTCTTTTATAGATCATGAAAATATACTACTTAAATCAATGGGAGACATTCCACACACAATGGCAGCCCTGCTGTTCAATGATGGCTTTTGTATTGGGGATAATCTGCAAAGGTCATCAATCATGAGACGGAGCCTCCGCTGAAGAAAAAGCACTGGCTGATGTAATGGATTGAAACATACCTATTATTATCAAGCAACTTCCTTAATCCTCTAAATATCTGTAAGGAAATGCATGTGTTTAGTGCCATACTATGGAGAATACTTTACACAAAACACCAAGGGAGTCAATAAGGCAAATTGTTCCAAATTCACTGTCGGGCATGTGGTGAGACAGGCATTGTCACAGCGAAAGACTCCCTGGTTGAGCTGGAAATGTACAATTGACCCTGTCTGCCTCTTCAAAATGGTGCAACATTATAACCTGGGGGAACGTGTTGTCATCCAAATGAGATAAGTTTATTTTCTGCGATGTAGCATTTGTTCCATCAGGCGGGGAGGCTATAAAGCTAGAGGGATCAGTGGGGAGTCGAGCTCAGCACATGTGGCGCGAACGAGGAGCCCGATGAAAAAAGGAAAAAAAAAAAAAAAAAAAGGCTTGGCCACCGCCCAAATCTCTGCCTCTGCCTTCTGTGCGGGCCCAGCCTCGGAAAGCAGGAGGCCACAATATTGTGGAACAAATTTCCTCTAATCTGAGCGTGCTGGTCCTCGGCTCCGGTGGGAAGGCTGCTCTCCTGTGCCCTCCCCCTCCCCGCCTGTCCCGCGGATCAGCCCGGTTTACCCTTCACAGTGCCAACACGCTGCACGGGCGGAGGAGATGAGCTGTCGGGATCTCGGCCTTTTCCGCGGACCGCTCATGTGTGCTCTCAGCAGGCCGGCGTATTTGCCCTGGAGAAAGGAGCCGAGTGGTAGAAGGGCTGGCAAGAGGTCGGCCCCATCCCCACCTGCATCCTGACAGTCAACGCGGATTCAACTTTCGCAACTTCCGAGGGCAGTAATTCACAGTTTTTCCACATTAAATCAAGATGAAAAAGAGAATCTGCTACGTATAAAATCCATTTCCAACTGAAAAGATCCCGCACAGGCGAGCGAGGATCCTCCCGTTGTCAAGGACTACATTTAGATTAAATGTGGTGCCATAGGCGCTGGTGGAGACGGGTCACGTGCTCTGCTGGGGACTGTATCCATCAGCTTCCAGTCATTTTACAGCAGCATGCAAGGCTCCTCGGCTCAGGATTGATCGAGACAGGAAAGGAGTGGGAGTGATGAAATGTATAGCAGATAATTATTTATGGTGGGAGACGCTACGAAGCTCCTCCTGGCAGTTCTTCTGGAGGCAGCTTGCCGGGGAATAAACAGTGTTTATGCCACGAGTTTTAAAAGTTTTAAATGACAGCTTAAAAAAATGGAGTCCCAGCACTTTGCGGTGACGTGAGTTTGAAGGCTTACTCATTAAGGGCTCGTCATGACTTTACAACACTTGGAAAAACTAACATAAAAGTCTTTGAAATGGCTTAAACGCGGGGACTTTTTGTAATGCATCCATTTTAACAATTAACGAGAATAAATTTCTTTTTCTGTAGACCCCTTCACGGCTTGTGAACAATGTTAGCTTAGCTTAGCTGGAGGCAAAACATCTCACAACACCATAGCCTGCAAATGACAATTACTATATTTTAACGGACGGATGTGTATTTAAACTCATATCTATTACACTCACTCTCCGAGACCATGAGTGTTTTAAAAACGTTGACTCTGACTGATTGGACTATATGGGATGATTTGACCAAAGGAGGACACAGAGGGAAAAAAATCTGGTTTGTCTTTATCAAGTGAAGTCTCTCCAACAAATATATTATAAGAAATAAGTGAAACCACTGTGGAGGGTAACGTAGCAAATCCAATTTCTGCTTGGACGCCCATGAAACACAATTAATGTTGTGTTAGCTAACAGTTAGCATTAGCATGTATCAAGAATCCGCCAAATAATGATTAATTTAACGTTTTTTAAGTCAGAAAGTCAGTGTTTGTGCTTTTTTAGGTTTCGATACAACATGACGACATTTTCCCAGTTGACAGTGACAATAACATCGACTCAAGATTCCCTATGTTTTGCCTCCGGCTAACGTTGTGACATCAAAGCGGCATATGTCACCAGCATCACCTTGCCACATTTGTCATTCTAGAAAAATATTTAAAGAAATATTTGTTATAAATGAATATTTATTTAAATAAATTAATTTAAATAAATGATTCAACCAACACTTCAGAAAATCACACAAAAAGTGTAAACCAGTTAGAAGTCAATGTAATTGTCATTAATTAAACAAAACAGGAATATGTGAGAACACGAACGCCCTGGAACCTTCCATTTGTTTTTAAAATAGTTCATACTGTATGAGTATATACAGAATATGTATATGTCCATACAGTAAATATATAAATAATATATAAAAAATGGTGCTCCCAGCTTATAGGTACTCTATATATTCTAGATTTCAAAATAAATATATTTGACAACACATGCAGTTGTTTGGCTAAAAACTAAAGAAGACAGTCAGCAATGCTGAAATTAAGATAAATTCTAAAAAATAAATGCTTTGGTACTTGGTATTTAGGATTAATTGTGTAATGTTTCCCATATATTGTTATCTATTAATTTAAAAATGAGACTCTGACGCAAACGATTTATCAGTCTCCATCTCTAGCAAGCTCATCGGAGCCCATTCTAGGAAATTTTCCAGCTGCAGAGCCGAGCTGAGCACCGTTAAGCACCCGAGTGCACCCGGAGCCATTTTCCATTTGCAATAAAGCCCGTTTGAAACAGGGCAGAACAACAGAAAAGTTGACTTGTTAACACACAGAGAAAGGGGAGGACTTGTATGGTCTCAAATGAGCAGTCTGGGGCATTTTCATGCGCACGGAGGGGTGGAACGGGCATTGGAGGAGGGGGTGGGGGGGGTGATTTCCATAGCAACAGTCAAGTCCCCAGCTGTCATGTTTGGGTTGAGATAGGTGCTGTGAGCACAGGGACCACTTAACCCCGGCCACACTTCAACTTAGGAAGTTAAAATGCTGCTGAGTGTCTGTGCCGTGCCTCACTTAAAATGCAAACTCTATACCCCTGGGAAGATAAGGGAATGCTTCTGAATTAACCCGGGGATACGGGAGTTATGCAGAAAGCCTCCTCAGAAATAATTAACCATCAATGTTTTTGGATGTCATTGAATGAAGTGCAAAGAAGAAGAGGGAAAAAAAAAAAAAAAAAACAGACAGTGAGAGCATCCAGCCAGGCACACAAACACAATGAAATCTCAGTTTATTCTCGTGTGTCATCTGGTCGATTATAAAAAGAGCTGAGGTCTATTGTTCAGTAGATGTACTGTCAAAAGCAACAACCTGAGAATATTCCACAGTTGTGGGACACCGTCAAAGGTATATTTCTTTATCTCCCAAGATAAATTCGATAGACAAAGTTGATTAATTTCACTTTATACCACACTCATGAATACTAATTTAAGGCTTTTATGACAGGTTTCATGTGAACACTGTGTAATGTGACGCAGCAGCGGGACAGCACTAGCTTATTGAGCTGGAATATCAAAATAAAAGCATGGCAAACTACTTTTATTACACAGTTCTTTTTTTTTCCTTTTAAATGATACTCACCTCACTTCTTATCCATGGCGTTGTCCGTGTCGCAGGACTTATCTCTCCAATTACGAGCAGCTGAGAGCCCTTGATGCTCAAATGAGCCAAAAATTTAATTATGTCATGTCTGAAGCTACAAGCCTTAGCTTAGACAGAGAACATGGTGCTATTACAGTGTTTAAAGTGGGTGAACCACCTCTCATGCCCTTATATATATATATTTTTTCTTTTTTTTGTAGAATGCTTTAAATCTGATTTACTCAGCTTTAAGAGCTGCATACGGGGATGTTTAAGTTAGAAATTCACTGAAGGGTTTTAGAGTCTATACACAGCCGTCGGCTAACTTAGCTTAGCATAAGAGATTCTGTAGATTGCTAGTTTTGATATGTCCTGTTGAAGGAAAATACTAAAGTCTAAAAATCTGGCATTTGTTCTCTCTCTACAAAAATAAAAAAAGTCAAACAACAGTTTATTAATATTTTTTATGGACAGCTGCTGTAAGTCAAACTATTTTTCAGCAGAAACCTGTAACTACCAGGGTTTACCGAGCAACAAACCTGGCCATGAAATACAGTACATATTCACATAAACCACGGTGAAGAAAAACTTTATGTATATGTGTTAATCAACATGGTTTAGACTGTTTCCAGTTGTTGTTCTAAGCTAAGCTAGCTGTTAACGTCATGCGAGATTAACGCTGCAAGATAACAAATAAGCATTTTTCTTTCCCCAAAATAATATTCAGTATTATATGGGATGGGATTTCAATTAACTTTATGTAGCCTAAGGTTAGGTAGATAAAGCCTAAAACCTTTTCTCATTTAGACGTTATGTTTCAGTTGTACGGCGTAGGCTACTGTATTTCTCACCAATCCATACCGATATCGAAGTGTTAACTTCATTAAGCCAACTGGGAAATAAGTAAAAATTAGCCTCATCCAAAGCCAGCGGGACAATGGATTTTTCTTTAAATAGAAGCGACTGCAGTTTGAACAGGCGATGGCCTCTCCACACAGGATCCCTCGGCCTCCTCTAAGCTTTTCAAACAGCCTTTCCGCGACGTAACAGATATTGCCTGCGACAGGCCAGACAAAATGTCCCTGTTGTTTTGCAAGGGAAAAACGTGGCATTGTCCCTCCGTGGCGGTCCCCTTCTGGGTGTGAATGGCCATCTAATCAAGCTCTCCCTTTCACTGCAGCTGGTTTACAGCGAGCAGCGGGCTGACCTCTGAGGGGCCCGCCTCCCCTTACGCCCCCCCCCCTCCCCGTCCTCTGGGACCCTTCAACAAGCTTTAGAGGCCAAATGAGGTGTAAGTCTATTAAAAGGGAGTTTGTGTGTAGATCACAGTCCCTCTGGGGGTGGGAGCCTTTGCCTTGTCATTCAGGTGCGGCTAATTTCCTTCTGCTCCGCGCGCAGACATGAGGTCCGCCCGTGGTCCTCATCGCGCTCAGACGAGACCCGCTGCTAGAATTTCAAATGACAGCTTCTCGCGGAGGCAGCAGGTTGATTTATTAAAACGGAGCGGTGAAACAAAGAGACGTCGCCTTAATGTTGTGGATAATATTCACAATGAACACTGTGCTGCGTTGGCAATCCGTGATCCCATTCATTTATGAGGCTCGCGAGCGCAGCTCAAATACCACTCTATGCAAATTAGATGGAAAAATCAACATTTTTTGTTTGTTTTTTATATAAAAGAAGGGGCAGATTTGGGTGGAATTTTGTGGGGGATGCAGCTACGGCGGTAAACATTTGATGTGGCTCCACTGCTGCTTATTGAATTGCCGGAGAAAGAGGCTGAAGGGGCTGACAAGAGGGGGGAAAAAGAAATGTAGGAACAAGGCCACCGGCGATGCTTGAGTGAATGCGAGTTAGAATTTGTGGCATAAATTGATTGGAACCGAGGGTTGTCACAATAACATGATGTTCTACCAATCAGGGTCCTATAAAGGGATCTGTTTATCACATCTCCCTGTGAGGCACCTTCAACCTCACAACCCCCCCCCCACCCACCCCACAAACACAGTCACAGCCGAGTGAAGTAACGTAATACCTGACAGTTACAGTGCCGTCAGGACGGTGATATGATTGTCCTTGTGTTGCTCCGGCGCGGTGGATCTGAAATGAAACGCTGACTGCGAGGTAGCTTTTAGCAACCATTTAAGGCTGTTTACTCATACGTCACGTGTAGCCGAGTTTTTTTTATTTTTTTATTTTATTTACAGTCAATCCAATGTTTCACTCGTGAGCTGAAGGGAAGTTCCTCACTCTCACTGAATCATCTGCTTATGTTCGTGGGCTGGACATTTGCGGACACCAAATATTAAATATGATAACTTGTTCTCTCTTCTCTTTCTTACTGCCCATTAAACTTACCGGGTTACTGTGTGGTCAAGCATCATTAAAATCACCAGTAAAATCAACCTGCTGCACTTCGGATCCTTTAATGAGTTGTCTGCCAGTCATCATTTAAATAGACTCATTCAACTTCGATGTCGTAAAGAACGGTTCAGGAAATCCTTCCTGTGACAGATGAACAATTAATATTATCATGGTGCACAACTTGTACAACGTACTGTCTATTTATTTATTCACATACTTCTGACTATATATATATATATATATATATATATATATATATATATATATATATGTGAAGGTACATAATCTTATCCTGTATTTTTCACCTGTATATATCTATAATTTGATTGTTTTTTACTTTTTGATTTGCATATATTTTTGTATTCTATCTATCTATCTATCTATCTATCTATCTATCTATCTATCTATCTATCTATCTATCGACCAGTTTAGGGATGGGCATTGATAATATTTTATTGATACCGATGCCATTATCGATTCTGCTTTTCAATCCGATTCTTTATCGAATTAGTCCAGTTAGTGATACTGTTTACTCCTTTAATAAGTAACTCAGTTACCTTACTGATTACTTGATTTTAAAAGTAACTAAGTTAGATTATAACTTACTGTTTTTGCTCCAAAGTCTTAACTTACAGAGTTTTTAAGAGGTATTTCCAGCTCGAAGAACGCTCACCTCTCTCTCTCCCTCCGTTGTTGTTTACGTTTGTGTCCCTGCATGGTATTACATGTGAGTTGTCGCATCAGTATCCAAGAAGTGAGAAGAAATCAAACATATAAAATGGGAAAACGCACAGTTACTTTATTAAGTAACTTTAATCTGATTACTGGTTTGAAAATAGTAACGTGTTAGATTATTTGTTACTGGAAAAATGTGGCGCATTACTGGCATCACTGCATATCGACGAATTGAACCAGCATCAATTGTTGTCGGTGCCCAGACCTGTTACAGAGGGTGGTCTGAGCCCTCTTGCAACTGCTCCCCGAAGCGTTTCAATTGCAGCGTGAACACTTGTACCCGTGGACTAATACATCTACCCTCGTAATTATACAACCGAGCAATTTACCTGATGCATCTTTGGAAGCGAAACGGTGTAAACATGTCTTCTCCTTCGGAGCGGCGCACCTTCTCAACATTTACTGTACATTCATACATTTTTACCTCGTGTAGCCTACGAGCTCAGTCACACTGAACATGTAGTTCATCTACAGAACAATGGTACATGAACCACAGAAGAATAATAAATGCCTGTACCCACACTCTCTGCTGATGCACCTTTTTTTTTCAATTTGATTATTCCCTGATATCCTTAAATCCGCATTTTCCGATCACAGAGCAGTTTGTAGGGTCAGACTTTTGTCTCGATTGTTGTGTGAACATGACCCGTATCAAGGTTAAATTCAATATTATACCACACGTTAATGTATATTGTTCATATTGCTCCCTGAATCATAGGTGTGAAAGCGCCCTTCAGTTCTCTGAAAGTGTTTTAGTCACTCATTGGTGCTGTTGTGTTCTTATATCTCAGCAAAACATAATTTTTTACTACAAATATAAGATTGATATTGAAAAAATCATGGTTTTACTTCAAATGTGTCTCGTCTGCTAATGTCTTTGTACACCTCATCTCTCTGAGGTAATATTTATAATATATGCTTCGTCAGGTTAGCTCACAATGCTAACAGACATCAAGTGGGAAAAAAGTGTCAAGATTAGATGTACTGGATCATTGATACCTTATCAAACTGGAACATAAATTTGCTTAAACAGATGCTCTACCTTCAGGACGCACGTACCCGACGTTCTGCTAAGGAAGAGCTTTTCTGAATCGAGCATTGACAGTGTTTGTCAGAGGGGACCGGGGTCAGCCGAGCAGCATTAACCTCTGGAAGGCCATCTCTGTGAAGTGCATTAGTCACATGGAGGAGGAGGGAGGTCCTGTAATAGATTATTGACCAGCGGGCAGTGGCCCGCACGGCACCATGTGGTCCTAGCCATCTACTGACCTCTTCATCACAGATGCAGCAGCCCACCTGCAGACCACAGCAACACACACACACATACTCCCACAGCAGCATACCCCCAGCGACTAATGACAAACACGCAAGTAATATTCCCTGTTTGGCTGCAAGACAGTTAGCAGGACAAGGAAACCTGAGGGGTATGAAACTATATTCATGCATAGCTATAAAATGGGAGTCCTTGGCTCATCAAATTGAAAGTGCTGGGGAAACAACAATTGCTTCCATGAACTTAGACTACCTAATTAAAGGCAGGCAATTTCTCTCGGAGAGTCACACTCAGGATCTTTAATTGAAATCAAAATGAATATCGCCGGAACGCAGAGGGCAGGGTGGAGCGAGGACGAGGGGGGGTTGGGTGGGTACGGACACATTCTTTGCATTCTTTATTTATTTATTTATTTAATTTTTTCGCTGGTCTAACCATCATCTTGCATGAATTCCTGCTTGATATATCAAAGTGCAGATAAATACATTGTGGAATAAACAGAGCTTTTATTTTGTAGAGACCAAAATTACACGAAATTAAGATACAAGAGCATCTCCGAAGAACCACTGCCAGCATCATCTGTGCTCTGTTTCCCTTTGGCTCCGACTCACTTCTTTTTTTTTTTCTTTTTTTTTTTAATTGTTTGATAATTCATCTCCGAGCTCTAATTTACCCCCCATCGTCAGCCCTGTATGTTCGACCATTGTGCGAGACATTCAGCTGAATTTCAAATGAGCTCGTAGCACATAAAGCCTCTCTTCCAGGGAAAGCACCTATTTATGGACATGTTTGTTTGGTTTTCATCAACATTAACCCTTTAGGCGAGGAACGTCCGTATGCCGCCTTTTCAAGAACGGTCCACGGAAACGTCCTTGGGCAGGAAGTCCCACTGTTTTAGGTGCTCCGGTTTCTCTGTGACTCCTAGGGTGAAAAATGCAAGATAATTAATTTGGTTTTCAGTATTAGAACACGCAATCTACTGTATAGGAGGGCACTTATGTCGAGCTCCGTGCTAAAAATCACCTTCCTACTCTATCTGATGGCATTTTAAGGTCATCCTAGCCTCCCATCACAGCTGTATAATAATGTATTTATGCCATGTGGTTATTTTTATGGAGGTGTTGCTGGAGCTTACCATCCATACTGTTTCATGGGGTGCATACAGCTGTAAAGTGACGACAAGTGAGGAATTATAGTTGTAGCAATAATAGGCTAAAATAAAACAAAACAAAAAAAAAAAACATAAGATGATAAAAAAGAAGAAGAACTAATCTCAACTTTAAGGTGATGCAATTGAGGAGAAGTCCACTGGGAGCACTTGACTGGCTGAGATTTGAATTTGACAGTGGGAAGAGCTCTTTCTTGGTAATAAAATGCACATAGTGTCAGTTTGGTTTATGCATTTTCCTCTGAAAATTTACCACCGGGTTACCGGGGCAACCTGAGGCTGCAACATCCACCAGCGGCGAAGTTGGTCCAGCCCTTTGTTCGACGTTTGCAGTTTTTGTATTTTTTATTTTTATTTTTATTTTTTTTTAACTGTGCTTTATAATGAAAATTGACATTGACCAACTATCACCCACAGAGTGATTGACGACAAGCAAATTGCTGTATTTGTGGGCTTTAGTCAAAACCACAAACACCAGCTGAGAACTCAGTAATTCCCTAATAATGAGTTGTGACGTGATGATCAACCACAAAACACTGCACACTCACATTTCTGTTTTTTGTTTTCTGCCGTGAAGTTGTAGCAATTAGCAACATGCCAACCATTCAAAGGACAATAGTTTTAGTGTCCTGTTTCATTTCATTCTTGCATTACTTCCATTTTTATTTCTTCTATGGTAGGCTGGTTAATTAATTTTCCTAAAGTCTTACATTTTGGGAAACTCTTACTCCAATACTATCTTAGCGCTACATCAAGACTCAGTAAAAAGGGCTAAGCTAATCTCTCCGTGCTTGAAAGTTACGTGGTTGTGTGGTGGCAGCATGGATGGGGTGACTCCTAACTTAACGAAACATTGGCGAAGGGAGGTGCCCACTTGAAAACCCCAATGATGTGCGGCCTACTAGTTACTGCTGTTGGCTAGGCTACTTAGCTGGTGTCTTCTTGTTGGTTGCTAGCTTGTAGCTGACTGCTAGCCTGGTTTCAGTTCAACTGGTTTTCTAAACGTGTTTTGCCTGGGATCTTGGCACAAGGGATTTTAACATCTTATCCTGTGTAATAATGAAGAAAAAAAAGATAGCGTTACATAATAAGATTGATTCCACTTTCATATTCATTGGCTTCAGTAGACTAAATATGAAGCTAGTGAGATTAGCAGGCCTGGATCTGTTTAAAAGGAAACAACAAAATACAAATGCTAATCAGCTTTTCCTGGTGGGGATCAACAAAGTGATTTTAAATCTTTTCATGGAAATGAAAATTAAATCTTGTATTTAAAGACGAAGCAGACTTCAAACACAATGAAAGAAGAGCTCCTCAGAAACACCGCGGACCTTCCAGCGAGCTCTTAGCAACAAACATACAAGTGCGTTTGCACAAACACCCACACACTCAGACAGGATCGAGACTATGAGGCTATCACAGCTTTGCACATTACATTGACTGGTGGAGGTCTTCACTGTTTAAGTGGAGCTGCCTGCTGAGGTTTTCCTCCGTGGCTGCAGGCCTGTGAGAGTGGTAAGTGGCGGTGATGAGACACTGTCCCCTGTGCCTCCTTCAGCTGCCATTCCCTTTAAATTGAAACAGAGTCCTGCAAATAAATGCCACATTCTGAGCAGGGAGAACGCCTGAAAGTTGCATTTCATATAAGCACCCGTTGGGGAATTGGCCTCGGCACAGTCTGCTTTATTCGCTCTGCTTTTTGTTATTTATATGATGAAGGAACAGGGCTACATCAGGGTCATTCGGTGTTCATTTGTCTTTTTATGTTGTGTTCTGAGGCGAGCTGCCGTAGCCAGGCTGAATTCTGCTCTGTATGTTTCTGAATATTACACATAATGTTATGCTTTCACCTCTTGGTATCAATGTGCATTAGTCTTACCCCATGTTCATTAGCTTTAAATGGTATCTCTCTTTAAGATTAATTGAAGCTGGGATAAAAGAAGATGGCTCCCAAGAGTGGCCCACTGTTTGTTATTCATGTTGGCCTGAAAACGGCAACAGTAAATCCTCCAAGTTGTTGTTAAGCTGGCTGTATTACCATATGTGTGCCATTTCCATGGAGTGACAGACCCCCCCGCACCCCCCCTCCATGGATCAAATGGGGACTATTGATCCTGCAGCACTCCATTTCAAGTTAATTGTGCTTGAAATGAGGTGCACACACTCAAGCATACCTGCATTGGGAAGGCTTTATTTATTTATATTCGTGAGGGAACACGTGTCAGATAAACAGCAAATATTCAATTCACGTCTTATTCAATTTTGCTCAAAAAAAGGCCAGTTGTGCTGAAGTATGCTCAGAAAGCGGTTGAACCAGATTAAATCAGACTTTGATCCTCAATAAGGCCAGTGCTATGGGGGACTGGAGGCTGCAGGGGAACATGTTTAGGCAATACAATGCCGGCGACTGAACAAAGTTATACAACTAGAGCAATGATTTAACCTCATCAGTGGAATGACAATACCTGGCTGGAGAGGCAAGCAGCAAACCTGGCCGTGATATTTCAGTAGGGGCCAGTAGGTAAGGTATAAAATCTGGCCTCCCATTAACAAAACTGCCTCTAAAGGCGCATTTATGCCATAACCTATGCACATAGCCTGCGCTCATTAGTCTGGCTTGCTTTGTAAGAGCAACACCCAGATGCTAGGGATGGGTATCGTTTAGGTTTTATCTGAAACCGGTACTTTTGTGCTTAAAAAAATGGAAGTTTCTTGGTTTCCTGATTTGTGTTGCTACCTGTTTTCCTTGATTGCTCATTGGTTTCTCCTTGTGCACTCCGCCCTCATTAGTTTCACCTGTGTCTCGTAATATCCCACTGCCCATGTGTGTATATATAGCCCTGCTGTTCGTTCATGTTCGCGTCCATGATTTTGTCCCTTCCTCCTTGCCTTGTCGCCATCACCTTGCCATGTTTTGATTATCCTGCTGTCTCTGCAATGCTTTTAGTTGAGTTTTGTGTTCATTAAACCTTTTTGGTTTGAACCCCAGCCTCATCCCTCTTTGTCCTGTATTTGGGTCCACACCTCCACCATCCCTGACACAAACTTTGTCTGAAAACGGTGCCTTTTTTATTTTTAAGGCATTTGTGCAAGCTGAAGAGAATATTAATTTAAATAACAGATATACATCTCAGACTAAGAAATAAATTAACCAATATAAAATAAAATTTCCAACAGACTGTCCTTAATTAAAATAAACAGTGGCGTTATCAAAGATGGCACATTGCTCGACTTTTTAAAAAATGCAATGCGGCATCAGATTCAAGGGGTTACCTCTGTTACACAGTATCACCTTCGAGCACTTGTTGCAGGTTGCTGATGCCGAGTATGGCTCTTTTGTCTCTGTTGTCTTATCCCGGATCCCGAAATCTGAGTTGCTTTTCGGTGTGGTCACCGATACCGTTAGCATCATCACTGGTGCGATTATGGTACCAAGCATCAGGTGCCCATCCCTACCAGACGCTAGTTGACGCTGTGTCTTTTTGTGCCAGTCGGGTTCATGTTTGTTATGCACTTCCTGCTTCACTTTCAAAAATGGCGACTGAAACTTTTGCTGAAATTTTGCCAAACGCGAGTTGTACAAATGTTTGCATCTCCTTGCCTTTCCTCGGTGTGTTCCATCATCATTGATCCAATTCGATAAATTGCGGAGATGGTGAAGCAGCAGGAAATACTAAACACTACTACCAAGCTCTTCACAGCGCTGTTAGATTTCTGGGGAGGTCTAAACCACCTTTAAGGTAAAGGTATGAAAGCCTTGCAGAAACAAAAAGGTTCAAAGTTCCTCAGCATACATCCCACTCAGCCGGAGTATGACTTTGAATATATGCCGCAGCCTATAAATCATCATGCATCATGGTTAACTGAAAGTTTAAAATGACAAAAAAAAGAGCACACTTCAAATCTCATCCTGATCATTTTCTTGGGAGGCTTTATTTGATTTCACACACAAAATTTTTTTTGCTGCATATGCAGCATAAATTCTGTAATAAAATGTTTTAAAGGTGGAACAATCAGTCACAGCTTAACGTAGCTTTAAGTGTAACTGCATAACACCGGCAGTTTCCGCCACCAATGGACAGCAGTGGGTATCACTGCTCCCTCCACCAGCCTCAGGGGCTCCGCACGAGGGGGGGGAACGGCACCGCACCATTTATAGAACAAACCCCTCCCTCGGTTTGTTTATAAGCCCGTTCTTTTATAATAGTATATATAAATAAGTGAAACTGTGTAATGGATCGCATTAAACAGGCGGGCATATTGAGGCAGGATTTAATTTGCATGCCAGATTAGCTTGCTATTGGTCGGGGGCAGTGCCGTAGGGCAGCCTATTCATTAATAGGATCTAGTCTCTTCAAATCCATTAAGTCAATTGAACCCATACATAATCTGATTTCAGAGGCACCATGTAAATGCTGCAGCGATACGCCTGTTCCAGGACAGGCCTTTGCACTCCCTTAAGTGCAGCGGCGTGTTGGTATTTGTAGAAGTGAATGAAGGAGTGGATGGAGGGGGGGCATAATAAAGGCAACAATACTCACAGGCAAAAAACAAACATGTTGTTAGGATTAACTGATTACGTAACTGTAACCCCCAAACGATTATATTTTTTTTATCACCAAGCAGAATTCTACATTTCCTTTCTACAGTTTCTGGAAAAAGAAGAAGTGACTCATCTGGCTTTTATGAGCATGACCATGACCTCAACTACACTAGATCAAATCTGTCCATCGTTCAGACTACAAAGAGGAAACGTCAGCAAGTTTAACATGAGATAATTCTGCAAAAACTTGGAATATATTTGGTTACAAGGAACAAATCCCCATAGACCCCAATGTTAAGAAATGGGCCCAACTTTACAGCATTATTACAACCTGGTACAAACAACCAATGGTCTCAGTAGTTTATTTCACAATTCGTGACAACTTTACGGGGAGTGAAAAGTTTTTCAAACTCATTTGTTTATTTTTTTTTAAGGTTTTAAATACTGCATAATTAAGGATGTTCCCACTTTGAGTGGCAGGTGGTGGCCTGAGCTAACAGGTAGGGAAGAGCTAGGTGGGCGGGTCTCAACGCCCAGGCTGCTTTAGCTCCGCCCCAAATATGACCCCCATGCCCATATTTGGAGTTTATGAGTGTGGGTGGAGTAAAGATTATCCAACCTAGCGAGCGCGGGCTCCGCCCACTTTGGGCTTTATTTTTGAGGTTCCGTATCCAATGGATGACGTCATGATGGGTTTGTCCATAGTATAAACAGTCAACGGTTGCTGCAGACAAAAATTACGCAAGAGCAATGGCCAGTGCACCTACACTAAGCTTCTAAACCTGCCTTTTGAGTCTCATGGGTGACTTCACAGAGGGTTCATCCATCTGTATATAAACCTACGTTTTAAAGACCACCACATCGTCAGGCTGTGAACTGCTGGTGCCATAAATGAAATGAATGAAAATTTTTGGAATATATCCCAAAACAGTAAAACAAAAGAAAAACAAACTGGAGATAAACAAAATCCGTTACTGTCAAGTAATCCTATAAGCGCTGCATTTACAGGCTCCGGCGCACAAAAGACGCAAGGCTAAAATATGTTTTGTGGAAACACTTTTTGTATCTTAAACTTCCACATCCACAGATCATCATCGGAGGCAGCGGCTCCCAGCCACGTTAGCCAAACTCTCGGGGTGATGCGGGGGTTTGGGGTGGGGTGGGGGGGTTTGAGATGACCTAAATCCTTGTTTGTGAGGCTGGCTGGTCAGAACCGAGGAGGGGAGCACTGCTGGAGGCGCTCAGAAGACAAGGCTCGACACATAGTCCAGGTCACGCCTGAGCGACCCGACTAGCACCAGATTTATACACTGTACACACCCCAGCATCTGGGCCAACAGGGAGCCACACACACACACACACACACACAACTGGCTCACAGATACACTCACATGCACACTGTAGATGTGAAGAGAGGACAGGGACTCACCATTGGGAAATCTATACAGTTTATAATTGGGGGAGGCTGCAGAAGGAAGAAGAGAACCATAACAAATCTACACTAGGGTGCACGAGGCTAAATAGACCTGAATGTCTAAAACGGGACTCAAAAAGTGGGACGATTTGAGGAGAAGAGGTGCAAACAGCTAAAAAGAAATTATATATAAATATGTCTAAATAGTCAGTCTAATAAATGTGACTAATCAGTTGTAATTTAACTTTTGTCAGGAAGTAAATGCTCCTCTCCCTCATATATTTAAAAGAACAGTAATTGGTGGGTTATATGTAAATCCCGCCAATTGTTAAATAAAGAATCGCTGCAAAGGAAGCAGTTCATCACCTGAGCACTCAGAGACTTCATTTACAGTCCTTAAACTGTACCACAGTGACTCCTGTGTCAGAGGATTTGTCACCGCTGCTGTGAGGTCTTCCTGCTTTGGAAAAACACACAATAGAGGGGGGAAAAAAATTAAATCCCCAGAGTAGGATTTAGACACTTATATAACTCCCCAATTATAAAGTTTTTTTTTTTTTTCCCCTTTTTCTTCAAGAAGCCTCAGTGCCCTCCCTTCTGTTTATATGACTCACAAATATCTAATACTGAACTGTGTATAATGCCAGTATGCCCACATGACTGCAGAAAAGGCTCTTTTGCTTTCTGCCCGACTGAGTCAGGCATAATGGGAGGCTTGAAAAGCTGCAAGCTTTAAAACCAGCACAGTCTCCGCAAAGCCTCGGCGGCTTGCTGGGGAGAGCGCGCGTCGCAGGAAGTTGCCAAAAAACTAATTTTCAAGAGCACTCAGCATGGTTTTAAAGCTACCTAATGGAGCCACACCCATAGCGGACGTTAAATACCTCACTCCTGCATGGGCAATTTGCTGAAAACGAGGAAAGGAATTACCGCACAGACTGTTAACATTTAGGAGGAAGACGTAATAAAGACAATAACGGTGTATATTTTGAAGAGCTGTCATCATTCGAGGTCCAGAATTCAACTTTTTTATGCCCCTATAAACCCACTTAACACACCCTATGTGGCTAAAAGTACGAGGGCACCACAGCGTCACTCTCGTATACGATTTGTAAGCAGCTCATTCTCAAACAGTGTTTCAATTCAACATCGTCCACTCTTCTTTGAAGGCTTAGCTGGTGCTGATAGACCGATGGTGAAGCCTGAGTGGGTGGTGTAAACCAGGGGTGTCAAACTCATTTTAGCTCAGGGGCCTCATACAGGCGGCCCAGTTTTATCTTAACAGGGCTGGACCAGTAACATAACCTGTAAATAGTGACAACTCCAAATGTTTCCCTCTGTTTTACTGCAAAGAAGAACATTATGAAAATGTTTACATTTAATGAACTAATTTTTTTTACAAAACATTTTATGAACAACTAAACTTAACTAAAAAATAACTGCAATTTCGGGCTTTGCCATCTGTTGTTTAGTTCTTAGTCTCAGTGTTGCGTTATGTCGTAACTCTTACCAGAGCCATATATTAGAAAGTCTGGCCAACTAGGGAATGGACCGTCTGATCGATCCCTCTATGCTGATTGGTTCTGAGCTGGTCACGTGTTTCATGGGCGCCATGTTGGATGCATCTAACCGATATTTATCCGTAGAGAAGTGGCAATAACAGAGAATAAAGTTGGATTAAAAGTTAAGATATGCCACAGCGCACAGTCTACGGCTGCAGTGCAGGATCAGGAAAACACGGAGGAAACTCCACCGTTTCCCAAGTGAATAAAAACGGAGCAATATCATTTTAGATATTTAAAGTAAGTACTCTCTCTGACTCTTACTAAAAAAAGTGACCCCTAGTGGAGAAATCAGGAGTAGCAGTTTGCAGTTTTATTGAAAGAATTGCAGCTAATGACTTCATATAATTTTCACGCTTTGCACATTTATCCTGCGCTCCATATGTTTGACACCTCTGATGTAGACGCCAAGATTTTGGTGCATGCCATTTACACACTTCCACATCAAGGCTTTTAAGAGTGCTTGTGTGGCATCAAAAACAGACCAAAACCATCTTTTATCCAACATCACATACCACAAAGATGATTCTCTTTAAACAGACTGTGAGCATTCAGACTCACAAGATAAAGTTCACAAAGTTTCACGTGAGGTGCCAGAAATTACTGCATTAGTTCACAGTTTTAGTTGACATGAAGTCATCAAGCTGACTGTATTCATACAAATTTGATGGATCAGTCAGGATGGGAAGTATCTTTGAGAAGTCTGGACTTGCTGTGTGACTTTCCAGGTCCTGTCGCCACCCGTTAAAATGTGAGGCATGTCAGACGGCAGCCAACGGAGTGTCGGTCAGAGTCAAGCAGCAAATACTCTATTAGTGAAACTGATAAATAGATAGATACATACTTTATTTATCCCATGGGAATTTCAGTGTCCAATAGCGTAACTGCACAGAAAAAGATATGAAAGACTGAGACCAAAACCAAATCCTGTGACGAGTCGTCCGTCTTCTTTTGACGTTCAGCTTGTTAACTTGAGTGTTTCGATCAGATACATTAAAAGCTGTTGATGTGTTTATTCATCAGGTCTGATTTTACTTTTGCTTTTAAAAATGTTGAGTTCAGCTATTGTAGAATTTGAATTATTTTAACTTAAAAAAAGGGACTTGATCCAAAACCACCACGAAACTAAGTGCCAAAAGTATCTGGGACTCACTTCTGCATCAAGTAAAATAAAATAAAAAGAAATTAAAAATGCATGTTCTGTAAATTTGCGCCATGTAAGTTAGAAGTGAAACCAGATTCAGGTATGAAAATAAAAAAAAAAGATATTTTTCTTGTTTCTATTACAGGACAAACTTCACGATAAACCACAATGACGCCAAGTCATCGAGAAGACCCCGTCCCCTCTTGCCCCCCCCTTTACCCACTGGCCTCAAACCTCCCACTGGCCTCTACTCATATTTCAACCCACCTTGATGTACCTGTTTACCTGGGTGGTCCGACTCGTACTCACACACACACAAACCCCCTCTTACGCTGGCGGGCCCAGGCACAGAGTACCTGTTTATCCGATTTCAGGAAACAGCCAAAGCCGCCTGCTTGTTTTAAAGTTTTTAAAGGGTTCAAGGGTGGGCGCATGGGCCGAGAGGATCATTCAGCACAAAAAAAAAAAAAAAAAAAAAAAAAAAGTCCCCTGGCCTGGCCTCAGGACCACCAAACCTGTGGCTTCTATTCCTGACCCTATAATGTGTGTAGGAGGCGGGGGATATTACCTTTTTCTTAGACAGTGCTTCCCCATATTCACTGACCCCACAGAGACATTACAGTGGGCAAATATAAAGCAGGGCTTCATGAAGCCCGAGCTTATCTGGGCTCTGAAAGTATGTGAGACATGCCTGGGAACAAAAGGCCGTCTCTGAGGCTGGGAGCAGGCCAAGGGGATCTCTTTCAGCAGCCACAGATTGCCCTGTGTTTTCTTAATTGACAGACCCCGGCCACATTTGATAGAAATGACATGCAGCTGGCAGGCGGCCCCGGCCTTCCAGGTAGACCACCTTTCAGCAGGAAAATTGTCCTCAATCTACTTCATAAAGAAAGTCCGACGGAGGTCTCCGAGTCCTGCGTCATGTGCTGTGGTAGGTTCGCCTCGCTGCGGGATTACACCTGCGTGGGAAAAGTTGGCTACTTCAGAGGGGGGGTCAACTTTCCAGAGCCCACCGTGAACTCAAACACTAATGAGCACTGGTGGCAAAATTTCACAAAATGCAGACATTTTTTAAAAAGCGGTTTAATTATCAAGTTGCAGAATGTGCTCACTCTTATTCTTAAATTATTATTATTATTAAATTTTGTTACATAACCAGACTCATCTTATTAGTGTTTTTATATATGGTGCACATATTATAGCTAAATTAACGATTGAAATGACTCGTCAACTGTGTTTTTATTTGTTTTTGCCGTAGTCTGACTCGATGGATTTAATGTTAAACTGCATTTTGTTGAATCATAACTTAGATCTTCATCTAGTTTAATACTAATAATAATAATAATAATAATAGTAGTAGTGGATCACAGTGGGTAGGTGAGGCCACGGGAAGCCTTATGTTCCCAATCTGAGGAAAGCATGTCCTCAGCTGGCCAGAGGCAGTAGTGCAACCAGTGTGTCCTCTTTTTTTTTTTTCTTAAACCAGACTTGTCAATCAAACCTAAAAAGATAGAGCTGTAGTTCACCTGTGTTTAGACATTTAATCTTTTTTTTTTTTTTTTTTGAGTCATATTCCTAATGAGAAACTTTGGAAATTATTGGAACCAAAACAAATGAACTACAAGTCTATAATTAAATTAAACTCTTATTGCTGCATTCCCGGTTAAATAAGTGATCAAACTCCGCATTTGTCAAACTTAAATCTTATAAATACAGTATAGATCACAGGCTTGAATATCCCACATGTATGTTCTCTAATAATTCATCTTTAAGCTGCGTGAGTAAAGTGTCACACAGACTCACTGTATGCTGGAAAGTCTAACGTCCTCTCAAATCCTAATAAGAGTCTCCATTACGTGAGCAGAAACAGTACGGTTACCTTTTCACCTCTTCAATGCTGAAAATGAATCACAGAAATGTGCCGGCGATGACGAACAACAACTTAAAGCGGCCGTCAAAAGTCCCTCGTGTACGTTTAGACAGGGGCTGGGCATCCCGCAGGCCCCAACTCCTCAGAGGGCGAAAAGGGGGAACATATGGCATCCATGTCTCAAGACCCCATGATCCTGATTTCCAATCCGGTGCAGGGGAGTAAAAAAAAAAGAAGATTTCAGGGTGCCAAACAGCGTTGGTCCCCCGTGGATTTTAGTGCGGCCATGGAAGATAAGAAACTACCCGTCCCAGACAACCACTTCCACGGGCAGAATAAAAGTTCCACCTCAACCTCCACCGATCCACTTCAGGCCTGTTCTTCTTTAATCTTATGACACAACTTATTACACTCAACTGCTATTCAATAGTATTTATATTAGCATCATTACTTTTATTTGTAGTTCACAGGCGATAGTTTAAAATATTAGAGATTTTGTCTCTGAAGCAGCATCACATCATTTAATTTAACCCTTTGACTTCCACACTAAGAAATAAAATGAATTACCATTCATTTTTAATCTAGAGTAGATTAATAGCATGCACTGCAGACTGAGCATAGTGACATATCATTATTAAAATGTTCACACGATTGTACAAATTGATACAATATAAACACTGAATGCTGTATGATGTATATTTACGAGCTATGGTCGTCTGTTCAAAAGCGCTATAGCTCAAAAGGTAGAAAACAACAGCAAATTTGTGTGTCTTACAAACTGAATGACTAGCAATGGGTACAAAATGAGAAATTAAGCATTTTATTGTCTACTACTACTACTACTACTGCATGCAAAAATGATCAACCGTGTAGTTACAATGCCAGTCTAAGGGTTAAAAAATGAATAAACATCCAAACATTTTTTATTAAACTCATTAACTGATCATAAAAGAAACCAAATCCCTACTTAGCATATCGCTAATAAAGACCCACAACACATGAGTGGACTGATATCATTTGACATTTTTAAGATGGAGAAGATGGAAAAGATGCATTTAGTGAATTGTACAAATGTTGGAGAAAAAAAAGAATGAAAAAAAAGAAAAAGAAAGAAACTGTTTACACTTGTGAGAGATGTAAAAGTATTAATTATACACTGAAAGTGATTTATTGCTTCGTTTGTGAATGAATTGTATGAATATGTACTTTCCAGAATCAGAATCAGAAAAACTTTATTTATCCCAGAGAAAGAAAGAAAAATAAGGAGGGAAATGAAATTTAAGAGAAGAAATACACAAAGCAGCATGTTGTGTACAATTGTGCTCACAAATACCAGTCAAAATATCTCCTGCATCAACTACACAAATGTTAAAAGTCAGCAAAAACTAAATTTTAAGTAACTCCAACTCCATTTTCCTTACTTTTCTGTTTTGAAATTTTAAATAAATAACAGGTGTAATTATTTTATCATTTTTTTTTTAGCTCGACAGCTTCTCAAACTACAACTCGACATATTCCAGCGTCTGCAAAGACAGTTGCTTCAACACATATAAATATTCTCAAAGGTTTCATGGTGGTTTCAAGTTCTAAACTCATCCCAAAAACATCCGACCACTCGAAAACTTTAATAGCACGCTTCCACGATGATTCACCACCGGAAGAAACTCCTCCGCGTCTCTCTTTTCCGATCCTCCCCCACCCCCACACGGGGAACATCGTTCCTCTCTCAAAAAGCAAAAGCGGAGAAAGGAATTTTTAGGCGGAAAGATGGGTCACAGCTTCCCTCCCTTTGCTCTACAGATGCCGGCCTGCTAATGAAGTAACAACAAATTGGGCCGCGGACTAATTTGGAGTGGCGTTTCTTGGCCCCTCTTGGCCCATGGAGATGTGTTTCATTTTCTCTTATCAGTGATTCAGTCATGTGGATTTACGCATGGACGCCTCTGTCTCCCCTGATCGCTCTGCTAATGGAAACTTCGTTAATGTCATTAATCTGCGGGCCGAGACATGTGCTAAACACATATTTTGCTGTTTGTGGTTTATTCGTCAGATGCTACTCGGAGCTTCCTTTTCGCGTCGGAGAACGAGGCAGGACAGAAGAAATGAGACACTGTGATGTTTTGTTTTGGGCTTATTTGTTTTACTACAAGGTGCATCAATTATAGCTTCCGGCATATTGATTGTATCAGACTACGAATTATCATATTCATTTCATTCCATTACATGGCCCACGGTGGTTTTATCATTTGCATATCGTGCACGTGAGGAAGTTCCTCGTCTCGGATCTGAAAACGAGACAAGCCTCCAGCATCTTCCTGGCGTCCACCAAACATAACAAGATGTGATCCGTGATTACGCCTGATCTCTGATCTCCGTCGCCCGGAGGACACAAGTTCAACACGCTTGCTTACAGTTTAGCAGTCTGGATTAAAAAAAAACGCTGCTGCCAGGATGAATCCTCATCATGCTCACTTACTGTATGTATGCGTCCTCCGTTAGGTGCATCGGTGTGTTTATGTTGCAGCCAAATGGAGCGTGGCTACAGATCTTTGCCCCTGGGTGCACGCAATTGGGCTGCGCTCAAGAGTGTGGGTGACGGAAAGCTTGAGGTCGGAGAAGGAGGGCCGGGTCTGGCGGAGGCCAGCTAGGGGCAGAAAGTGGTGGAATGAACCAACAAGGACACGGAAAGTCCACGGAAGATGGAAGAGTCACTTAAGTTTAGTTTATTTGATTCATCTAGCACCTTAGAATCAAAGAGCGTCTGGATCAAAGTGCTTCACACTCAACATGTCATATAAAACATGTAAAATGCAGATCAACAAAACAAATCAAATGCCGGGTCTTATTGTGCTTCTTGAAAGCCTCAACAGAAACAGATGTTTTTTCTGCCAGCATGCTGATAAATCAATTACAAACTATTTTCTTTAGCACAACCCTTTGTACGTCATGACATGTGTTGAGTTGCATATTACATATAGTTAAGTCGGCACCAATTCAGCAAAGAAGGCAGAGCGGATTTTAATTATATGAAATAGCATTCAAGTCAGTCCTCTGCGCTTTTAAGTAAGTAAAGTTACTCTGAACTTGAATGAATGCAGACAACAGCCAGGATCTATGTGTCTAGTATTTTAACCTCGTATACTGAGGTAGAGGCCTCATTTACTATATAGCCGAGCTAATGCAACAACAGAAAAATCAAAAAGAATAAGTAAAATAATGAGACCATTAATATAAATTATTGTTTAACCATATAAAACTACTATAAAATGAAAACTTGTATCTCAATTCTGACTCTGTTCTCTCCTCTTCTGTCCTCCTCCTCATAAATGTCTCCTATTCTGTGTTGTGGTTTAACCTGTGTTTGTGTTTCATAAGGTTTGTTGTGTTGCCACAACTCAATAGTTAAGTTACTTTCCACTGTGTTCCTACATTACCTCCAATGACTAAAGTATCGATATTTTGATTTGAGAATCGATTTTAGAGCATAAAGACCTGGTATCGGAAGTATCGATCCGCGCATCACTAATCCTGGTGTCGACATAATGTACGAGCTGCAGGTGCACGCTCAGATCGGTTTCTGTCATCTGCGCAAACAAACATTTTGCAACACTTCTGAATAAATTTAAGGTCACATGTGAGGCTAACGCTCATGCTCATTACCTGCCAATTTCCTGAACTGTTTAATCAGATAAAGCAGACTAAGAAAACACAAAATATTCTGCCAACTTTTCCAAAAAAAAAGCCAAACTCGCACATTTGAAAAGCCGCAAATCATAACAAATATAATGAATCTTGTAATAAATATGCTCAAAAACTAAATTCTAAAAATATTTTATTTTCTCCTGATTAATTAACAGCTAATCATTTCAGCGCTAAGTAGCAAGTTCCAATTTGTTTTTTGTTTTCGTCGTCTGGTCATGTTTGCTGCTTGTGTCTTAGTGTTTATGTGTGTTTTATATATTTATTCACATGTCACCAGCAACTGAGATCAGTTTGTGACGTCTTAAGACCAAAAATACGAAACAATTCAGTTTATTTTCACATAACAAAGCACGCTGCCACACATGCAAACAACATTATGGTTTGGGGTTTGGAATGTTTTCTATGAGCATATTTGTTTTTTTCTTGTGTTTCCTGCTTTATCTTGTAATCGGTTTTCGTGTCTATGATTCCACTCCACTCATCCTCTCATATATCACTGAATTATGTCTTTAGCTTTGTATAAGATCCTCTGTCTTAGTTCTTGACTTAGTTTCGGTCTTCAGTTGTTTTTGGATTTTACCTCAGTACCGTACAGCTGCTTTTCTTCCGGATATCAGAACCACATTTTTGACACATTTCATTAATCAGCTGTTAAAACTAAAACTTAGCTACTATAAAAAAAAATAATAATTTAAATCGTACTAAGAAGAAATGTCAAGGGGTTTTGTCAGTACTCAATGACTGGTGCTGAGTTAGGTTTTTAAGGGTACATCTGCCGTTGGCTTCCTCCTGAAACTCACACGAGGCAAAACTCAAATCCAGGAGCATTTGTTTTGACCTGGATGCCTCAGGATCATTACAAACAAAATGACAAAACTGTTGCCGATTAATTTATAGATTAGTTATTTCAGCATTAAATAGCCACAAAAGCATCTTTTTTTTTACATGCTTTTGGTCAAAGAGTTTAACCAAATGTCCCAAATTACAACTTTTACCACAATCCACTAACACTGTTAATTCTTTCTTTTCCTAAACAATAACTAGCCACAAGTCACTGGCTGCGTTTCTCTATTCATTAAGTTTATTCATTTAGTAATTTCCCCTTGCGATTAATAAAGTAAATCTGATTCTGATTCAAAGAAAATGCCAAAAAAATGTCGTGATGAAGCGATAAAAACTGAGTTCCAACTATCCGACCATACGCTCAGTGTCTGGTTTGTGTAGCAGCTCAGGAATTAGGAAGATGCTAACGATATAACCGGATCTAAATCTTAGGAAAGCTTCAAATGTCGCTTCACTTTAGACTGAAGGCGTCTCGTCAGAGCCTGTTTTGATTCTGATTTTCCACATTTATGGTCTGTTTCCTATACGAGCGTCTTCATGTCAACTCCTTCTCGGTATTTCTGAATCAAGACGCACACATTCCAAACAAACACGTTCATTCACGCTGGCTTTGAAATCCAACATTATTTCTTGCTTGGTTGATCGACACTTTTTTGACGGCCACGCTCACAAAGGCTCTGTAATGTTGTCATTAGTTCTGCTTCTCTGCCGGCCAGAGTCCCGGGATCCAATAAGGTTGTATGTGAATGGCTGAGGAGATAAACTACACCAAATAAATGAAAGAACGACTCATTCAGTGATGGAAGACGAGGGGGAAAGGAGCCGTTAATTAAAAATATGAAAATGAACAAAATCTCTGATACAGCTTTGAGCCCATCTGAACGGCTACAGTAATTCTCTTTTCACCTTAAACGAACCCGGTTTAATTAACACGCGGCTGAAACGTATCCTGAACCCATTTCTGATTATTATTATTAGTATTTTTTTTTTTTTTTTTTTTTTTTACTTGAGCAGGATCTTGTTGCCACACAGCTGAAGATGGAATTACTATTTTGCATTCATATAAACAACAAAGAAAAATATATTTTTTGATAATTCTCGCTTTATTATTCAGTTGACTAACGTTGCGTGGAAATTGCCTCCAAGTATGTGTGTTTTTTCTCTTGGTTTTCCAAACTAAATATGCTTTTTATTTACAGCGTGGCTGAAGCATAACCTGACATTCAAGCCTCCTGTTTGACTGGATGCTTTGTGACAGAGGACAAATGGCTGTTAACCTGCACATATAAGGTCAGCAGGTACTTAAGAGAAGGGAAAATCACTATGGAACTTATAGCACAGAATATATGTTTTATAAGCACAAGGAATGTAAAGGTTTCATTAGTTTGTTCATAGCTATGATTAATAAGCTTTAAATGGTGATAATGTAATGTATATTTATATTAAATTACTCATGATTTATGCAGTTTCTTGAACAGGCAGCCAGTAAAAATGTTAGAAACTGTAGCACTGACACCAATCTCTCAATGAGAGAGTATCTTTATGCACTTAATTTCTTGGGTTTGGTCAACGACTTGGTGGATTTCCATTACATGTTACTTTTTTATCGTGC
Source organism: Mugil cephalus (assembly GCF_022458985.1). NCBI lineage: Eukaryota > Metazoa > Chordata > Actinopteri > Mugiliformes > Mugilidae > Mugil > Mugil cephalus. Next base: position 6,851,741 of record NC_061785.1, on the reverse strand, counting down.
AAATATGGGAACAAGCAGTTTCCCTTGTGGATCAATAAAGTCTAAATTCGAGTCATGTTACTACAGTAACTGAAAATTCGAGCAGGGAAGTGACTTAATGTAAGGGTATCATGTTTTTGTTTTTGAGTGATACCTCCAAGAAACAGTCTGTGCCATGTAAGCACTGATCTTATCAATTGAAGTCTGTCCAACAAAGATATTACCAGAACCGCTGTGGAGGGTAAATGTACATTCTGCTTGGGCAACCCTGAAACACGCATCTAATGTTGCGTTAGTTAACATGTAACAACAATTCGACTAAATAAGCATTAACTTAACGTAGTGTCAGTCAATTTATTCTAACCCATAACGTTATCAAGGCTGAAACTGATGATGCATTTCACATTAATCTTATCTGATAAGAAGTCTGCCCATTGTAGATTGTCTCAATCCAGTCCTTTCTTTTAATCGCCAAAGAAAAACCAAAGTCGTCTATGACCGGCAGTGGCTGCCAGGTGATAAAATTTCAAGTTGGTGCTTTTGATTTTTCAGTTTTGGCTCTAAAAAATACAGCAAGACGACATTTTCATGGTTGAAAGTGACAGTGTTTTGCCTCCAGTTAACATTGTGACATCACAGTGACGTAGGCCATGACGGGGTCTGTAAGAACTATTGTTTACTTTCAAAACAAAACCTGTTAATCCAAGGAATCCGAGGAAATTTGTGTTTAAATGCAATCTCTGCTAATTTAATTAATTTATTATTTGGACTAAACCAACTAAATTTACTGTATGTTACTCATTCTGAAACTGCGCCGTGCAATCTTTAGCTGCTAGCCTAAATAAAAACGTTGATTAGCTCTGTAGGACTAAATGGTATTTATGGGAATGGGTCAAGTACAATAAAAATCTTCTGGAGGGCTTTCCTATTTTAAAAATGCTAAGCCCTTATCTGTATAATCTGAGCGGGGCCTCTTTCTAGTCCTTGTTATGTGAACCAGCTGGGCCGCGGGCACATAAATGAAACCCACGAGCTTCCGAACGGCAGCATCCGTACATTACTCTGTCAACGAGGACTTCGAAAGCAGCCGGGGATTAAACTCAGATTGATCCCTCGTTTTAATATCTGCGATATATTACGCAGTGACGGGAGCTAAAGCTGCACGGTGAACAGAATGAACCAACTTCATTGTTGTGCCTTGGTATAAAATGATCAGTTGCTATTGATCAATAATTTAGACAAGTGCCCGATTATTGACAGGAAGACAAAATATGTTAGGCCGGCTGTGTTTGAGAAATCCCCTCGTACACTCAATCACTGGAACAGAAATTGCTCCATGGTATATAATATTGTACCAATGTTTCTTTCTCCCCCCCCTGCAGATCAATGCTAATTGAGGTCCAACATGATGAATGTAGCCTGAAATGCTTTTAACCCACTGACTGCTGAGCAGCAACAAGGTCGAGCAACGCAACGGGTGTTTTTTTTATGTTTTGTTTTTTATACTTACTACAGCTGAAGGTGAAACTGAGTATTCAGTGCTCATGTTAAGTGTTTCTAATGTCCTTTCTATACATTATGAAGCAGGGACTCATCATTTTATCATTATTGGTCATTTTGAGGAATAAACTTATGCCTAAATCTTTCATTCTTGCATAAAATGTGAGGAAAACATCACTTAGTTGGGTTGAATGTGGGCACCTACAGCGCCATATGCAGCACAGATTGAAATTTCAAGATTTACCTTATGACTAATGACACCGCAAAGCCCCCTGTGAGGAACAGCGGTACAAGACGACGATCGGCACAGCCAACAGAAGGATGCTGGTCGATCCCCGAAGCCCCTCCAAACTCAACTCTCTCCGTGCAAATTCAAGCTTGCGGACGGCACACAGCAGATGGGGTAAACCATGCCATCAAGTGGAAAATAGACCTGTTGTGTTGTCACACAGACAACATAGTCTGCCAATTGGACCACCAGAGGAAACGGTAAGAGGGATTTTTAACAAGTAGCTCAGCATCGGGGGGAAGCATTAATTCTTACTGTGCATTCACCGCATCCAATGTTGCAGAACAAGATCCTGAAGATTTTTTCTCCACAATCCACCTAAACAGTCAGACTCTAAATCTTTTTTTAAAAAAATAGTGAATGTTTTTTATACTGATATCATATCAGTGCATAATTATAAAGCGTAGATTATCACTTTCATCTTCTGTAGTTTATAACTCATGCACTCCAAAACAGAATTAATTATTCTGACTCATTGCTGCCACCTTGTGACAGTTTAGGTCGTGGCACCAAAAGTCCACTGAACAGGCAAAGCTCAAGTTCGTTTTAAAAATATTAAAGTGACGTTCTGGGTCAGTTTTAATCATTTTAAACCTGTAAATAAATTTAAAAAACTATCTACTTGAATAAAACACTTGATGATGATGTGACATTTTTATAAAAGCCAGACAAAGCCAACCCACATAACATCTCCCATGTACAATTCTTAATTCTTCCCAGGATGGTGACTCATTTTAACATTTATAGCGCCTCAGAAACTTTTCCCCAGATGTCGCTCTTTAAAATCTATTCCAGTAATTCGTACATAGTGAGGTGTGCATGTTTTATTTTTAAAAGAGAGCACTGGTATCACATATACTTCAGAGGTAATAGAGAATGCAAGTTAGACCAGTCTCGATCCTAAAGTAGAAAACTGACAGCAGTCATTTCATGTGGTATTTTCAATTTAATATTTCTTATACTTGTTTATCACAGGGCAACAACATTTCAACAGGTATGATTTACAAAAAAAAAAAAATACTTTAGACACACAGTGGGAAACAGTCGTAATAAATTCTTATACTTATTTCAAACAAGTACTAGGGCTATTTATTTATCTACAATACGGGTTAAAATCTATGGATTTGTCTTGTTTGTGGAAGACAAGATATTGTCTGAGCTAGAAATAAAACGGCATTCATCTTCTTTAGATACTAAAACACGTATTTACACAAAAGAAGTAGTAGGCGAGAGAATGTTTTTATGTGTTTTGGACGAGTTGACCCTTTAAAGCTGGCATATACGTGCAAAAATTGAATGTTCAATTAAACTCAAACACTTTTTTAATTTTTTTTTAATGTTCCTAAATGAAACGTAACCGCTTTGCTTAAAAACAACACACCGTACTTTGGTTGGAATCACCTTTCTATAAAGCCACGTTATTACAACACCGTGATGATTAAGGAATTGTGCAGTGACGTCTCTTGGACATGATGAAGCAGTTCGTAAAAAGTACATGGCTTTCTTTGTTATCCTCAAACGTGCATCATAGATCACAGTCCAGTGAAGTTTTTTTTGTGCACATTGTTTTATCACACGAACATCCAGGTCTTCTTAAAAAGTTTTTAAGAAGGACATGTCCATGTGGCGCAGCGGAAAGTGGCACCTGTAACACGTCACATGTTGAAAGCAAAATGTTAGTCTGTTGATTTCATAGAAATAAACTAGTAATGAATTCAGTGTGAGGCTCTACTTTTGACAGAATTATATACAAATAAGAGTTGATGTGACTTACCTGTGTTCACTTGTTGGATAGGCCGAGTGTCCCCAGGCTAAATCTGGAGATTGATAAAGGGAGCAAACCCCAGTACATCCTGAAGAAGAACCAGTGCCCTCTGTAAAGGAGGCTCGACATCAATCACTACGTTGCGCTTCCGTAAAGGATCGAGGCTCGACTCTGTCACGTTGTGACAGTGATTCACCTTAAGGGACTGCAGCTTCGGGCAATACTCCGCGAGAGTCCTGTGAGCACAGCATGCAGAAGATCTTACGGGTGGGTAAACAAACGAGGCAGTGTGTGTCGAAAGCAGCGCGCGGACGTGGCACAAAGTCAGCTGGAACACGCTCGAAAATAAGATACGATGTACCTGATGGAGTGGTTCCTGACCCGCAGGCAACCCGTGAGATCCAGCTGCTCCAGGGCCCTGCAGTTCTTGGCCACCTCCTCCACCGACTCGTCGGTAATGTTGGCGTTGACCGCCAGCGACAGGGACCTCAACTGCGAGCACTTCTTGGCCAGGTAGCAGATGGCGTCGTCCTTCAGCTGGCGGCAGGCGGTGAGGTCGATTGACTGCAGCCCCCCGCAGTGATCAGCCAGGCTGCGCAGGGACAGGCTGTCCACCCACTCGCAGTGGGCCAGGCCGAGGTGCTGGAGGTGCGTGCAGCTCAAGGACACGGCCACCAGGGAGTGGCGGGTGAGCCAGACGCAGCCGCTCATGTCCACTTTCTGCAGATGCTGGTTCTGTCCGATGACCGGGAGCAGCTCCTTGTCCGTCACCCACTCCGAGCAGTTCTGAAGCGACAGCTTCTGCAGAACTTTGTTGTCCTTTAGCATGGAGCAGAATGCTTCTTTGGGAATGCACGGCCCTATCTGTAAATAACAGAGCAGACCTTTTGCAATGCAGCTGGAAGCATACGGTAAAAATACCATCCACTAAATCACTCACGAGTACTTACAGGGGAGAGATTAAAAGTCCTGCAGTTGGCTAGGTACACCTGGATGAGGCTGTGGAACTGCCTGCTCACCCTCTGCAGGCTGACAAGGTGTTGAAGTGGCAAGTAGCACAAAATATGTGGAACGAGCACATCCTCCCAGGGCAGGTCCAAGAGATGACATCTGCTGAAGTGCAAAGCGCGTTACAGCTGAACTTTGATACCGCACAAAAACCTCTGCAGACGCGGTTTAACGGAAGCAATCAGTTAAAGGTTAGAAAATAATGTCAGCAATTCACACTAGCAGCAGAGAGGGTGTCATAGCAGCCACCTCTCTGTCAATTTCATATATGTTTAAATCAAAGTTAGCTGCCCTAAATAAATTAACGGGGCCGGATACATTTCACTGACTCGGTGTTTTTACTATCGCTGTTAGCAGAGAAGCTAGCATGCCGGGGCCACCAATACAGCTGCTTTTTTAGACACAAAACTCAATTTTAAAGGGCACTCACGTTCGCAATTTATCTTCTTCGTCCATCCCGAACCGTCTGTGTTATGCGACGTTTTTCAGGACGTGGTGTTCGTCACCTGGTTGCCAAAACAACATATTTTCCTTTAGCATCTTGCAAAGCGTTAGAGGTGTAACCCAAACCAAATGGTGCATTCAGGACCGTAAGTTAAGAATACGTCAAGATGCGATTTGAAGCAAGTATCCCACACAGCGGTGTTAATACACACACGATGTTGATATTAATTGATGGCAAAAAAATTATGAGCACACACTCATATATAATAAAAAAATAAATAAATGTAACTCATTAAAGAAATCTATCTGCCTTTGGTTCAAATGGTGGCTAAAAATATAGTGCAAATAATCTGATCCCTTTGCCTTGTTAACTAAAATAAAACTGCCACGCATATAGAGTATATTTGTGATTAATTTCCCCTCAAATGCCGTGAAATTAAAATAACTCGTGGTATTTGCGGCCATTTGAGTCAACCGCAATAAAGGCGTTCTCGTTTACAAGGAGCAACTAAACGCAGCCTTTTCAATTTTCCGGGTTTACGTCAATAATCACGCTCATGCAATTTGTACGCAGATATGCTTAATTTTACAAATTAAGTGGATGAAGTAACTCAAAGAGACCTGCTGTATACTAATAATGAATGATTTACCATTATCTGATTTGGCAAAAATATTTAAACGACTCTTTAACAAAATACTTTTCTCAATAGTTCAGATATCTGATGAGCAAAACAAAAATAAACCGTATGTGTTACAGAACAAAGTACTTTGCTGACTACTGTGCATCAGCTATGACACGTGAGATTTAGAAAAAAATAAACAACTTCATTATTGCTGTCACTCTTGTCATGAGGCTTGAGTTGACTCTCTTGGCGACCCATACATGTTCATTTTAAGCAATTAATTTCCCATTTCCAATTAGCCCCCACTATTTTAACGGCTGCTCTTCCCGATGTAACACGTGTTGAACAATTGGCCATCCTGTCGCCTCACCTCTGCCCAGGAGAACAATGAAGTCAGTCATGCTGAACAATTGCTGACCCATGAGTTATGTTTCAGTGAATGAGACAGGCCAACTGGATAGCTGAGTGAATACTCACTCTTGACTGACTACAGTCCCATATACAAGCTACAGGACAAGCATGGCGAATAAATCAGTGTATGATTTCTGTGCCGAGACCCTGGACGGACGGCCGGTTCCGCTCAGCAACTACCGGGGTAAAGTGCTGCTTGTCGTCAACGTCGCCACCTTCTGAGGGTCAACAATAGAGGAGGTGATGTTCTGCAATCGATTACAGTAGGACCACATTAACTCGTAACTCATAACCCTTCCAGCGAATTTATTGAGGGCTTTGATTTTGTGTCCCGGTCTCTCAGTACCACCGACTGAATGCACTGATGGAAATGTTTGGCGACCTCAACTTCACCGTCTTAGGATTCTCCTGCAACCAGTTTGGCCTTCAGTCACCTGGTAGGTACACGCTGGCACCTGTTGAAACTGGGTAATAATTGTGAAGTACTTGACAAATAAACTACTCTCTAGATTTTGTGTTTTTTCATGATGAAGATTTACAATCCAGTGCACAGTTACAATATTAAATGGGTGATTCTGAATCATGTCGGACTCGTCATGCATCTTAACATGCTTGACCAGTTTTACATACAAGTCTGAACACGCCCAAGATGTGCTGAGGTTGCATTTGTCTGCTTTTCCTGGTCACATTTCAGATGTCTCTTAGACTTCTCCGATCAACTTTCATTTAAATGTGTTGTAGGCCCAAGATCTCCAGATGACTCTTATGGTCCTTTCGGTGGAAACCACTGAACAAACACTAGGTCTAATCAGCTTCTGCAATGAGTGTTATGATCAAATAAAAATAGGAAATGAGACCGAAGGGGCCTTTTATTCTGCACAACCACTACTTTTACTTTTCTGCATGTTATTGGTACTTTTAATTAATTGAAGGGCACAGTTTGCTGCACCACATTTTATTTAATGCACTGTAAAATTATTGTGAGGACACAATTGTCAATGTACACATTTCTATGAGGCACGTGCTTGAAGCATCGGGTATAACTCTAATAATTCTTTTTGCAGAGGTGAATCACGAGACTCTCAGTGTTCTGAAGTATGTTAGACCTGGTGGGGGGTTCGTACCAAAGTTTCCCGTCTTTGGCAAGGTTGAGGTGAATGGAAAAAATGAAGAGCCCCTATTCACCTACCTAAAGGTAGGACATGGTTATTAATGCATGGAAATATTAGACGCATGTTATATATTTTTATCGTCAGCTGCTTTACCCCTAGAAAATGAGATACCATGTCTTGTTAACCACAGGAATCTTTGCCGTTTGTGAATCCTGTAATTGGAGATATCAAGAAATTCTTCTGGTCCCCAATCACCGTCAATGACATTCGGTGGAATTTTGAGAAGTTTCTTATTACTGCAGATGGCATGCCCTTCAAAAGGTAAAGTCATAAACGATGTAATAATGTGAACCTTTATGTGTGTAATTGCTCATGTTAATCCAATACCCCCTCTCTGCCGCAGGTATGAACTTCACTGCCCCATTAAAAAATTGGAGAAGGACATAGCCACACTTCTCTGATGGGTTTTCTTCAAATTGTCACCGGTGGTAGAGTGACGATCCCCCAGTAAATGCACACGTGCACCTGAGCTGGATCTGATGGGAAGAGAAACAGGCCTTGGAGCTTCAGTGCATTCACTCTAAGAGCAAGTTCTCTTCGGCCACTGGAGGAGTTTTCATGTCACATTTCTCTCTAGTGTGATGGCATCTATGACTCAAAAATAAATATGAATAAAACAATACTCACAGCAGTATGATTGGTTTTGTTGTCATTGACGTTTCTATATCAGTATTATGTTGCAGCATTTCATTTTTTTCTGACTGAGATAAACCTGATTTCATTTACTTTAGCTGTTGAGTCCCTAAACGTGCCACATAGAGTCACAAAATAAATGAGGGATGCTTAGATGATTCATAAGAGAGGATTTTTGTTTTATTTTATTACTGTAACTGTAATGGCTTGAGAAGCTCATACATAAACATTTGTAATGTGAACTCTCAAGACTAATGGGTAGGAAAAACATGGTTTCTGGACTTGCTGCACATGCGACATCCTATTTGTGATTATGGAAGTGATTGAAGCATCTGCATTGTGTTATTTGGATGGGAAAGCGCGTACGTTCAGTGCGGAATTGGCTCCTATGGCGACCCATACTTCGAGTTTTGCACATGCGTACTTCTCAGCCTGTCAGAGCAGGAGCCAGTAAAAATGGCTGGGGTTGGTTTCCGACGCTGGGCCCAAGCCCTTTCTAAAGGAAAGGGGTCAGGCATTACAGCCCTGTTGTCTGGATCTAGGGCAGGTAAATTGTGTGTTTTAGTTCTCCTTCAAACTATGTGGTGATTTACTGTAACGATAAGCGTCAGGGTTTGAAGTTTACACCATGTAATGGACATAACCTTGACGTGCTAATGTTAGCTTAGCGTCCGCCGCTATTTTGAATGAGTGCGAAAGCAGACAGAATAACATTGTTGTTTCTTTATTGGTTTGAACCTGCGAGCTTTATAACTCCGACATGTGCATTTAATTTGTTTTCAGCCTCGGGTATTTCAAAGGATAGTCTGCCTGGTCCATACCCGAAGACCCCCGAGGAGAGAGCGGCTGCTGCTAAGAAGTACAACATGAGAGTCGAGGACTATGAACCATATCCCGACAACGGCGAAGGGTAAACTGTGTTTTGATAAAGTCTGCAACTTATAGTAGTTGACTTGTTTCCTCCGTAGTGGTCAAAATATATTTCGTTATTTACTCATCTATAACATCTCTGCATTAACTTCTCCTCTGCAGTGTTACATGCAATGCAACATGTAAACATATAATCCCTGGAATTACTGTTTACACTTGCACTTTAGTCACTTTACTCATACAGTCATGTTTGCATCCTCTATGGACATTTTTGGTTTTTTTGCATAGTCATCAGTTTATACTTTGTATAGTTATATTTTTTTTGTTAAATGTTTTGCACGTAATGCTGCTCAACTGTGCCTTACATTGCCCTCTGGGGACAAATAAAGTTTTCTGATATGACTGTTAATTGTCATCAACAAACAAACTAAAGTTAATGCATTGATAACCATGTGCAATCATTGTGTTTATGTAGCTTTGGTGATTATCCAAAGCTACCAGACAGGTCTCAGCATGAGAGAGACCCCTGGTACTCTTGGGACCACCCTGACCTGAGGAGGAACTGGGGAGAGCCGGTAAGATACTTATCTGCCATTATTGTTGTGTATATTATATCGTAGATAATTCAAAAAATATTCATTTGATTTAAGGTGGTTTTAGAACAGTGGTGCCATTTTATGGGTTGTCGATTAAAAAAACTCGTTCAGTAAATTCTCATTAAATTATCATGTGACCACAAATGATCAGAAATATCTTCTACTAGACATTATGAATCATTTACCTCAAATACATAATCTCTGAAATCATTAAACAACATATAATAGTCAAACACATATTTTTTTTACTCAATCTTCTACATTCATCTTTCAATTTGGCAACCCAACAACTACAGTGTATAAATATCACTGCAATTATTTTAACAGTAGTTGGAAATAATGTAAAAATTCATCAGAAGGTCATATATTTATCAATTTATGATTTACCTTACTATTGGATGTGTAGATTCCCACACATGAAAAGACATGTACAATACACTGCATAATCTTTTAGCTGATTATTATATATCACAATAGTGTCTAGTCCATCTGGGTGCACTGTTGTTCTTTAGATGTTTATGTCACTGATCAAGATTATGATAGATATAAAACTACATGTCTGAAGTGAATTTTAACAGTCCTGTGTACACACAATTTTTCTTTTGGATATTTAGATGTGCTCAGTTGCACAGAAGCTTTTCTGTTTCCATGCAGTCGCTGTAGTTCTGTTTGCATGAGGTTACCGGGTACCTCTTATTCACTGATTATTTTCTCAATTTCAGATGCACTGGGATTTTGACATGTACATCAGGAACCGTGTAGATACGTCGCCCAGCCCTGTGCCATGGTCCACAATGTGCAAACATCTGTTTGGTTTCATCGGGTTAATGTTGTTCATGTTCTACCTTGGGGAGCAATTCAAATCTTACCAGCCTGTTGTAAGTATACACCAAAGGTGCCAAAGGGTTTTTTTAAATTATTAAATTCCAACTCAGTGTAACACTGGCCTGTGTTATAGCATCTTTATGTTGTGTATAATTTATTTATTTATGTAATAATTTTAATGTAAAAATCAGTTAATACCACAAGTACAGGGCTAGATTCAGTATCTCGTCTTAACACTTTTGATTTTCTAAGTCTGGATGATTTCTGTCTTGGTTACATCTCAGCGGCAAATTGGGAATTCTTGTAACACACAAAAATGTAGTTAAGCCTCATTGCTGAGTTTCCACTCGTATGTAACTCAACTCGGTCAAGTTTGACCTCAAATCAATTCACGTGGAAATATTTTATAAATTCGATTCATGCAGTGTTGTTAATGTTGTGGTTCTACTAGAGAAATATATTCAGTTAAGTCTTATTTTGGGTTGACTGCTTGGACTTGGTGTGGAAAGTACAGATTTTTCACCAAGCTGGAACTATAATTCCACATTTTTTAAGTATTTCCAGAATATACATGTTGGAAGGCTTTACCTTAACTTTGCTCTGGTTTTGAGTCTGAATGCAGATAATAAAAGACTTATCCTTTGACTATCAGACTATCAGACTATCTGTCAGAGGCAGAAATCACACAAGTCGTCCTCGTAGCTGATTCTTTGTACTATATCTTTAATTACACGAGCTTGCATACACATCATGTAATATTGTCTCACTACTGTCTTATGTGTTGGTTAGCTTTGCTTTTTCCCTTTATGTTGATCCTTCACAATGCCAACAAAACTTTCTGAGAAGTTACATTTGTATTTGTCAGGAGTGTTAGTTATTTTTCATATTTTCATCAAAAGTGTTTGTTTGTATCTCTTCCAGGGACCGAAGCAATATCCCTACAACAACCTGTACCTGGAGAAAGGAGGAGATCCCGAAAAACAGCCGGAGGAAGTTAAAAATTATGAAATCTGAAGACTAAAATGTGATTGTGCGTGTATATATTTCAAAAATAAAGCCCTAATGTTAACACTTAAAACACTGCTGTGTTTGTTTCCTTTGTTCTGTAAAAAAATGTTAATGTGACAAACAGGTTTCTTTTTTCTTTTTTTTTTTTCAAAAAAGATAAATGATGTTGATGGTTTTCAAGTCTCCGTTAACAGGGAACAAGTTAGACATGTATTGCATCCATAGTTATGAACACATGATGTATTTACTGTAAATATATACTCAGACAGAAAAAAAAGCGATATTTATTTAACCCCAGCGAATGCAACGCGTAACTTCTCATTTCTTAAACACCCATGTTGAAAGACACATCCTGCGGTTGTGGAAAATCTGTTAGTCTGTTTGCGAAGGGTCAATTCATTGGCACACATTAAGCAGAGGAAACATCGAAGGAGACTGAAGAAAAAACTGCTAAAAATGGGGTTAAGAACCGTCCAATGCATTATTAAGAACTGTGGGGAACCATCGTGATGGTGCATCAGGGTAAGAAGAGAGGCAGATGAAGCGATGCCCATCATTCCTACTGTACAAGCCTGTGGGGGCAGTGCTACGATCTGGGGTTGCTGCAGTTGCTGAGCAACTTTACACCCAACAACCAGGTTATTCCATCAATGGATGTTTTCTTCCCTGATGTCACAGACATATTCCAAGATGATAATGCAGGATTCATGGGCTTCAAATTGTGAAAGATTGGTTCAGGGAGCATGAGACATCATTTTCACACATGAATTGCCCACCACAGAGTCCAGACCTTAACCTCATTGAAAATCCTTGGGATGTGCTGGAGGAGGCTTTGCGCAGTGGCCAGACTCTCCCATCGTCAATACAAGTGAAAAATGAATGCAACTCTGAATGGAAATAAATTTGGTGACACTGCAGAGGCGGTCCAAGGAAATATTTTTGGTTGCTTTCTTTTTTTGGTCATGCAGTGCATGTATATAATAAATTACTTGTAGTGTTATTTTGTTTAGTCAGCAGAAATATTTGGGGTTACCTCAGGCCACTACGCAAACGAGAAAAGTGTCCGTGCGGGCTTCCGTAGCGTAGTGACAACAGGGCAGAGCTCTTTGGTCGGAAGCCAAAGATAAAGTAGCTTTCGAGTTAGCCGCGGATGCGAACAGTCAAGCTGTGATACAGACAGTAAGTTGTTTTCAAACTAAGGTTTATTCTTTTGTTGCGTTGAAACGCGCTGGGCAGACAAGTGCTTTCCGCTCCTGTTGAAACGTGATCGCACTGACATGGGCTATGGCTATGCACTGGAACGAACCGGCTAGCCCGTGTTATGTTGTTAATTGTGCTCAGGCACGCATGAGAGATTGATTCAAGCTGAAGAAAAGTGGGTAGGAGTTAGGTAATAGACGTAGTAAGTTTACGTGTGTACAATATTGAGAAGTGACAAGCGTTAAGGCGTGTAAAACATGATAGCTTAATGCTAACTGAAGCTAGCCACAGGTTAGCTAAAGCAAAAAAAAAAGGAAGAAAAATCATTCCTAAGCCGCTTGACAGTTATTTAAATATATATCGCCAATGTCTGAATTAATTACACCATAATGCAGTTTAATTTGAATATTTGTGTAATGAAGACATTGTTACGCGTGTGGAAGCCACCTGTAGGCTCTAATAGGTTTATAAGTTGTTGCAATTGCAGGTAATAGTCGGAGGCAACCTGCCAGAAAGGGCTGCTCCCTGATTGAAGAGTTGGAAAGACGCAGCCATATAAGAAACGAGAATGCAAGAGTTTTGCATCCCAAATTGTCTTTAATTTACATTAAGGAAGTAGATCGAGGATATTGTTGTTAACTCGTAGTAGTTATGTAAATAAATGAGACAGAGATTTACAGTAGGTCTGCAGCCATAAAGGCTTTTAACGAGCTATAGTATTTATCTCAGGTGTGTAATTGTGTTTTATCTCTAATACTGTATTTACATGTCTATTTATTTATTCTTATGTGTGATATGCTGCATGGAATGCTTTTTTTATTATTATTTATTTTTTACCGTGATATTGTGAAGTGCTGCTGCCATAACACTACAATCCCCCTAGGATTTGAAAGTCGAATACCTGTAGAGGAAGATGAGGCTGAAGGAGATCCAGAGGACTGCCCACCAAGCGTGGAGTCCTGCCGGCCACCACCCTATCCACCTGGCCTTGGGGACATCGGCGCAGCAGCTCGACGCCTCCTTCAACACCACAGCTGCCATAGAGATATTTGAGACGGACTTTTCTGACCCCTCTCTGGACATGCAGCTCAAAGGGTCTTTACCCACCGCAAACAGGTACATATATACATATATTAGCCCTTTATAGGGCGCTCATTGAAATGCTTGTGGAAAATACACGGAGGAAATCGAGATAAATTAATTTACCATATGTGGTCCTTTGCCTTTAAGTGGTGAACAAATGTAAAGATCATACGTGCTGATTCAGGCACTTATCAACATTCACATTAGACAACATTCACATTGGTACCTAATAACACAATTATAACAGACCATATTTGATCTTCTCTGATTGGATTTAGTGGTATTTTATACCCACAGTCCATATAAGCAACAATGGAGTGGTGCTTTTATGTATTTATTTGCTATCTGATTTTTAATCCATTTTATCACAAGCCACAGGAACTGAGTGCCACAGAGGACTGGAAAATTCAGTATCTTGGATTGTAGCCAGTGTATTTCCTCATCCTCTCGGTATTTCCTAGGGTTTGCACCAACAGCCTAATTCGAGTTGTTAGTCAGCAGAAAGTTGCCACTGTATTTGTAGCATTTGTTAAAATATATGTGGCTTATGTTCGTGGAGGCGATTTTTATTCCACTTTATGGTATTTTTTGAGTTGGGTTGTAATGAAAGGCTCCTCTTTTACGTGTTATCAATATTTAGTCATGTTTGATCTAATTTTTGTACATAAATTATGAATTTTCATTGTGACATTGCTTGTCTTGACTCATGTCCAAGTTCTACTTCTTTCTTTTGTGGCCGTATGCAGTGCTGAACTTAAAATGTTTTGCGAATTTGTCACTGGAAGCAGATAATTCATTGTGGCTTTTGTGTTCTGTAGGTTGCACAGTATTGTTTGGGTAAATTTTGGAATGGGAGCAGATGGATTTGGAGGAAGGCTGGTTGGTGGGAGCGAAAATGGCACATTGACTGTCTATAACCCAGAGGTCATAATGAATTCTGGGGCCGATGCGATAGTGGGACAATGTGACAAACACACAGGACCCGTCCGAGCACTCGATTTCAACCCTTTTCAGGTAAAATATATGTTGATAATTGTACGTATGGGTAGATGCGTATCTCGATGAGTTATTAATTTCATTTCTCGATTGTTTTTTCTCTCAGAGTAATCTTCTTGCATCAGGAGCAAACGATTCCGAGATTTATATCTGGGATCTAAACAACTTCACCAGTCCAATGACACCGGGAGCAAAGACACAGGTGGGTGCTGAGAAGCCACTTATAAAGTTCACAGATCTCTGGAGTAGCGTTTACATCTTAATTTGATCTGCACAGATGTGTTGTGGAGTCCAAACACAAGATTGAACCCACAACCACCAAAGGACGGCTTTTTAGTTTCTCCTTTAACCTTTTTAGTTTTATGTCTGAGTTTAGAATTAAACCACAAAACACGTTTATTTGTGGCTCACATTGTTTTTTTTTATCCTAGCTGCAGCCTCACATAAGTCATGTTGTTATTGACACTTTATTGACTGAATGTCCTGATCCAGTGGCTTATTTAAACATGTACCAACAGGATTTTGCATAGTGTTTGTTTATCAGGGAGATCTGTTTTCCTCATTCTCAAAGTCGTTGTTGACACTAACAAGCTCCTGCCTCTGTTTTTCAGCCTGCTGAGGACATCAGCGTGGTTTCCTGGAACAGACAGGTCCAGCACATCCTGGCCTCCGCCAACCCCAGTGGGAAAGCCGTCGTGTGGGACCTGAGAAAGAACGAGCCCATCATCAAGATCAGTGACCACAGCAACCGGGTTAGTGGCCATTAGCTGCGTTTCATTTACCCCTAGAAATGTGCAAAACCTAAATATCTCAATAAAAAAAATGGTAATAGAAACACTGAAGCATCGCTAAAGCTCTCATGAGGTGGTTTTTCAGATGTATCAATATAAAAGTGTTTCTCTAAAGTGCAAATGAAACACTTTTTTCGCAATTCCACTTCGCCAGAGATGACACAGTGGGTCATGTGACCAGTTAATCTGAAGTCCATCATCTCAGAAATGAAGTCTCACGTGACGAGAATTTAAGAGAATTATGTGATATTGCGAGACGTTACGAGAGTCACAGCTCATACGCAAAAAACACCTCTCAAATGGAAACACGAATTGAAATTTTGGAAATCTCGCTTTTATTTTGTGAAAAACTGTAATGGAAAAATATTCGCAGCTATTGATACCATTGAAAATGAATATTTTTTTGAATCAGAAAATGTAATCAACTCTATTTTTCAAGTTCAAGTCTGCTTTGTTGTCTTTAGTTGCTTTAGGGTAAATAACAAACTGCAGAATCTTTTCGAGCCTATTTAGGTTCAGTAAAAATTAATTTTTCATTATTTTAAGTCTCATCTGTTTTGTGTCTTCAGATGCATTGTTCAGGAATGCTCTGGCACCCCGACGTGGCCACTCAGTTGGTGTTGGCCTCTGAAGATGACCGACTGCCCGTCATCCAGATGTGGGACCTTCGCTTTGCCACATCACCTCTTAAAGTCCTTGAGAACCACACGAGGTGAGGTTTTAATAGTTTGTGTGTTACGCTCAGTTCAGTTTTTATTTTGCAATGCAGAGTGACATGTGTATACCCTCTCTGTTGGTGTTTTCTTACAGGGGAATTCTGTCCATATCCTGGAGCCAGTATGACTCTGAGCTCTTGTTGAGTAGTGCTAAAGATAACAGGATCCTCTGCTGGAATCCAAACACTGGAGAGGTGTGTGAAACTAGCTGCTGCTACTATGTCATCCTCTGAATTACCTCTCATCGTGGCTGTTCCTTGTGATGGCTTCATCGCTTTTCCTTTTTCATTTCAGGTCATTTACGAGCTTCCAACAACAAACCAGTGGTGCTTTGATGTCCAGTGGTGTCCTAGGAATCCGGCCCTGCTCTCAACTGCATCATTTGATGGGAGAATCACGGTTTACTCTGTGATGGGAGGGAGTTTGAAGACTCAGCAGCAAAGCACAGCTGATAAAGTAATGGCTTTTCTTTCTTATGTATTTAGCAACTGCACCGTTTGTCCACAAGGGGGCGCTGGTGTGAAGGAATTGACATAGAGCATGCATGCAGATTATGACACTAAATCTGTGTGAGAAGCGCCTGGTTGGTGCAGAATTATTTCTAATGGTTTAAAGGTTTAAAAGTTTAAAAATGAGAGCGTATACTCATATTTGAGAATCTAGACTCTAAAGTTTCTAACATCTTATCGTATTCAACAGATATCCTCCTCATTTGACACAATGGACCCCTTCGGTACAGGGCAGGTGCTGCCTCCCCTGCAAGTCCCTCAGCCTGCAGTGCAGGACACCATAGTTCCCCCCCTGAAGAAGCCACCAAAGTGGGTGCGCAGGCCTGTGGGAGCTTCCTTTGCTGTGAGTGCAGCCGTACATTATTTCATGCGCACGTTTTTTTTTTTTTTTTTTTAATGTCTTTTATAACTGATCTGTTTTTGTTTGTTGTTCTCAGTTCGGAGGAAAGCTGATCACCTTCGAGAATCCCAAGCAGCCTCCGGTGCAGAGCCCGCAGCCTGTCCCCAGACAAGTGTTTGTGAGCCAGGTTACCACGGAAACCGAGTTCCTCCAGCGCTCCAGGGAGCTGCAGGCGGCGCTGCAGTCGGGTTCGTTCGGCAACTACTGCCAGGCCAAGATTCAGAGCGCCAAGTCAGACGCAGAGCAGGACATCTGGAAGTTCCTCCTGGTGGGCCCCTCCTGATGTTAAGACATAACACAAAGTATATCAGTCACTGTGGTGGTGATCGTGTTGTTATATTTTAAGCTGTTTTCTCTGTTTGTAGGTTAATTTTGAAGATGAAGCCCGGATTAAATTCCTTAGACTTTTGGGTTTCAGCAAAGATGAACTGGAGAGAAAGGTACGTCATGTTAAAATTTGAATCACTGTGTTGTACCTCTGAGTCATGCAACGTGTCTTAACTGTAAAAATGTTGTGTTTGCTAAGATTTCTAAATGCCTGGGGAAGAATTTCCAACCCAATGGACATGGAGTAGATGCCAAAGACTTGGCAGAAAAGATGCAGCGGCTCTCCACAGAGGTCAGCGAGTCTGCACACACACACACACACACACACACACACCCAGTGTTGATAATCAGACGCTGTAGTTCTTATTAACTGTAAAACTTTCTTTGTGTATTTTCAGAGGTCGGATGAAGCAGCGGCTGCAGCTGATGCTAGAACCTCAGGTTCTGTTTCACCGGCAGACTTCTTCAGTCAGACCCCAAAGGAAAACTCCAACTTCCAGATTCCTGTATCATGTGGTAAAAGCCCTCATCTTGAAAAACGCTTTATCATGCACTAATTAAATATATCAGGTCAAGCTCAAGTATGTTTCATTTGCAGATACCGATGGTTTGATAAGCCAGGCGCTGCTGGTTGGGAACTTCGACGGAGCCGTGGATCTGTGTCTGAACGACGGCCGCTACGCCGAAGCCATCCTGCTGGCTATCAGCGGAGGAGAGGAGCTGCTCAAGAAAACTCAGCAAAAATACCTAAGCAAGCATAAAAACAGCATTTCTATGGTGAGAGTATCATCCGTTGTGGTTTTGGTGATTCAGCCAAAAGAGGAAATATATGTTAATTTTATGTATTTGTCCCCATCTGCAGCTTATATCATCAGTGGTGACGCAGAACTGGAGAGACATAGTGCAGAGCTGCGAGCTGGACAACTGGAAGGAGGCTCTCGCTGCCCTGCTGACGTATGCTCACCCAGAGGATTTTGCTCATCTGTGCGGTAAGTGTAGTGACACAGCAGTGATGCTTCCCTCCAGAAGAGTTGCACAGGTTTGTTTCTATAATTTGTCCCCTTAATAGATACCCTGGGAGGCCGGTTGGAGCATGAGGGTACGGAGAAGCGCTGCCTGCAGGCCTGCCTGTGTTACATCTGCTCTGGGAACATTGAAAAGCTGGTGGAGTGCTGGGCCATGCACAGAGACTGCACGTCCCCTCTCGGCCTAGAGGTACAATCTCGATAATTCGGCGTCTTTAACGTGATCGAATCTGAAGGGGGAGGAAAAATGTAAAAAGAACAGGTGTGTCTCTGCTTTTCAGGATCTGGTTGAGAAAGTAATGATGCTCCGAAAGTCGATCGAGCGCCTCCGCAACAGCGAGGTGGCCGTCCAGAGCCCCATCCTGGCCGAGAAGCTGACCTGCTACGCGGGCATCCTGGCTGCAGAGGGCAGCTTGGCTACGGCCATGACCTACCTGCCGGAGAACTCAGACCAAGTAAGAGGCGTAGCTGTGACCTACATTTCCCCAAATTATATTTTTAGTTTGTGAAAAGGCACATGTGGGTGTTGTATTTATTTATTTATCTATCTTTCTTTCTCTACAGCGTGGCATCATGATGCTGAAGGACAGGCTGTTTCATGCTCAGGGAGAGGCAGCTGGTGGACGGCAGCCTCCAAACTCCTTCAGCAGAGTCGGCGCGTCCACGGCGAAGCCTGCTCCTTCTGCTCAGACTCTAAAAGCACAAACCATGGTATGAATTTATTCGCAGGACAGTTAATTATTAACAAAAGGTATCTCGTAGATGCAGTTACGAATTTTGTTCCTTTTCCCCAACCTTAGACTCAGTACCAGCCCTCCACTCCTCCCCAGGTGGCTCCACAACAGCAGCCTCCCATGCCGTCAGTTTTTACCCCTCAAGCTGCTCCAACCAACCCCGGACCCGGTCTCCCGCCTTCTTCTCATGTCCTGCCGCCGAGTTCAACCCGCCCCGCCGTGAGACCTTCTTACCCCCAACATCCCGCTCCGGCTCCAGGTTTGACCGCTCGCACCGTGCACCTCATTTCACCAATCGTTGATATTATTTGACGTATTTATTTATTTGCATCTCTTCTTCAGGTTTTCTTCCTCACCAGCCATTCCAGCCGCAGCCTATGTCCAGTGCCGGACCCTTATCCTTCCCTCCTCCGGGTCCTTCCATGCCGGCCGCCAACTTATCAGGACCTCAGCTGCCGCCTTCGTCATCGAGCCCTGTGGGGCTGCCCCCCATGCCCAGCCCCGGCGTGCCACCGACGACCTTCATGCCATCTACCTCTTTGCCCTCAGGGTTCATGCCACCCAGCTCCCAACCTGGAGGCCCGGTACCCATGTACCCGGGGGGTCCCCACAATCAGGGGCCTGCACCACCCATGCCAGCAGGTCCCTATGCTCCTATAGGGTCTGGGTATCCACCGGGAGGCCCTGGGGCTCCTGCTGTAAAACCCTTCCAGGCCCCTGTCGTTGCTCCTCCTCCTACAGGTAAATACCGGTTCTACTTCTCCATTATAGTTCGTAATAACCATTTATACATCCAAACTCAGGAACTGATTATCGATTTCACATTTTTAGCATTTTAGAGTCTTATTCTCCTGTCGCTCCTTCTTGTTTCTTTGACCTGCAGGATACTTTCCCTGGCTGAATTCCCTATGTGAAAATGAAGGTGACAGGGTTAGGGCTGGATGTGGAGTACTGTATATGACAAAAAATACAGAATATCCTCAAAATAATGCTCTGAATTAGATTTTTCACAGCAGGGCTGCAGGATTTCTGTGTTTCTTGGTGGTTGTTGAGTGAAATTTAGACGTAAGAGCTTGTTTATTTTTATTTTTTTCCACTCTCAGGCTCTTAATGGCATAATAAATATAAATAATGCGATCTTTTTTTTTTTTTTTAAATACTTGCAGCTGTTTGAGCTCAGAAGATATATTATGTTATTGCTTTCGAGTGCTTCCTGAATCTTTTTGCCACGTTGGCTGTTTTGTTCGTGCATTAACTGCTACAGTCTCGATGGTTTTCACTTAACAGCGTGCATCACTAACCTCAAAGTTGATTGTCTTTTGTACAGGCAATCTTTCTTTGGCAGCTTGTGTGCATCTAAAAATGAAAAAAAAAAGGCTGCTAGTTTCTTGTAATTCTCACTTCCCTGTGTTGACATCTTCTTGTTTAGGACCTCAGGAAGGATGGAACGATCCCCCAGCAGTACGAGGTGGACCCAGGAAGAAGAAGGTACACGCTGCGTC
This sequence comes from Mugil cephalus, assembly GCF_022458985.1. NCBI lineage: Eukaryota > Metazoa > Chordata > Actinopteri > Mugiliformes > Mugilidae > Mugil > Mugil cephalus. Next base: position 6,831,335 of record NC_061785.1, on the reverse strand, counting down.
TATTATAGTCAAATTAAAGCTTTTATTATAGGAATCCATTATTCAATTTTAGATATTTACACCACTAGTAGTGTATATATTGGAAAAACTCAAAGAAATTCATTCATTCAAAATGCACATTTAGGTGTTCATTTCACTAAAAGTCAGCTTTCTAAGCCGACATATGAGGTACCGTTGAGAAGCTCTTTTTCTCCTGCAAAAGTCTGTCAGGTTCAAATATGGTCGTATCTTTTCTATTGGCAACCGATCTGAAGCTAAATTCGATCTCTTATTGGCTGGTGTTGATTTCTGACAACGTGATTGGTTCAAAAGCGGCTCGTGAAAATTAGCAAGAAAAGACACATGAAGGAGAGGAGAGGGGTTAACACTCATCTGAGTTCATCTGGCCCTAAATTGTCTTTTGTAAAAGGAGACGAAGGTGGAGACAATATTGTCATCATATTATTGATATTATATATGTTGCTTAGATTATATGTTATGTTTTGAAGGATGTGGTTTTGGTGTCTAGAGGTTTCCAATTAAAATATTCATGATTTTACAATGTAAAACTTTTAAGGCCGTTTTGTCAAAATGAGTTTTTCTGCTACTCTGAGTCAGAAAATCTCCACTTCAGTAGCACCTACACACACCAAACTTTACACATTTATTCCTACCTACATTCTTCAGGTATTTACAAAGGGAATTTTTCATATATCATTCAGAGCCTGATTTATGTAACATTTTACTGCTAAAAACATGGTGAAAATTGATTTTTTTGTACTGTTGACAATATTTTGTGATGTATGGAGTGATTAAAAAATTCCCACTGTAAATACCTGGAAATCTAACATGTTAACAAAATGAAACAAGAATATTGAACCTCACTTTATCCTTTATTCAGATTTCTGTTCTGCAAATGCAAATTAGTGCATATTTAAGTAGATAACTCCTCTTTTGCATATTAAACTATAAATTCACAGAAAACTTGTAATACAAAAAATGATTGTATTCATGTAAGTAATCAACTGAAGAAGTTTCATGGTGATATCTGTTACTTAAAAATGTTACCCTATTCACCTGTAGTGTCTCACCTTAAACTCCACTTACAGTTTATTCATTCTTAATAAGAGTCTTTTTACAACCTATGTAAATATATATTATTGCTGTTATTGTGTTCGCAGGTCCCTGATAACTACACTCCTCCAGCCCCCATCACAGCCCCCGTCATGGGATTCCCAGTGGAGGCCCCTCAGCCCCACGACCACGCCCAAGTCCCCCCCGGAGCGCCCCAGGAGCCCAGCGTACAGGTCGGTGTCTTAACAACTCCTGTCTGAAACCTCAACAGTAACGCACACGGTAAATAACACCTTACACTCGCGTCGCTCAGCTCCTCCAGCAGCTGCCGGCGGAGAGGGTGGAGCAGAAGGAAATCCCAGCGGAGCACATGGTCCTGAAATCCACCTTTGACAGCCTGGTGCAGCGCTGCCAGCTCGCTGCAGGAGACCCAGTAAGTCTCTCAGCCTGCAGGAGCACCCACTTCTTACCGAATTTGCAAATTCAGCATAAAAGTGTAAAGACAAATTGTTTCTTTTTCAGCAAACAAAGAGGAAACTAGATGACGCAGCCAAACGTTTGGGACACCTGTACGACAAACTGAGGGAGCAGTCGGTAAGACAAGGAAAAAAAATAAAAAATAAAAAAAATAGATGAAGGGAGACTGCAAATAAAATCGTTAGTGTCTACAGTTAAAAGGATGAGTTCATACAAGTAAAAATAAGTACCCTAACAGGTTTAATTTACTGAGACTTGTCACGGTCCATCTCACAGATCAAAATCTGGAAAGCTCAAAACTAAACTATCTACCTGACAAAACCGAGAACAAAAGTTTTGGAGGGAAAAATCATTGTGTAATTTTTTTTTTTTTTATTCATTCATTTATTTTAAGGATCCCACTTAGCTGAATGCTATGGTAATTAGCTAGTCTTACTATCAGCTACAATACATTACACCACATTACATGTCAAAACATACAGTTTCATCAGTTTACGTTTATAAAACACAAAGCTTACGTAATATATTTACACAAACAGGAAAAAAAGAAGAAAAATTGAAGAGAAAAATGACTTACATCCAGCCATTTCAGTTTAAATGGGATACATTGTAGGCTACATACATCAAAAGTAGAACACTTAGTAAATCAGTATATTAAAAACATATTTATTAAAAGACAGAAAGTCAGTGAAAAGATTGCACAACCTGTAGAAACATACAGTATTGTAAAACACTCTACTTTTCCACCCTCATCTACACCATACAAGACCACACAAAAAGGCACAAATACACAAAAAAACAAACAACAATTCAATGCACGGTGCAAGCCTACTTCAAGAGATCAGGTTGTGCAACAGCACAGTTTACAAAAACAGATTACGAAACAATACATAAATAGGGTTGGGATGCATAAATAGAAATACAAAAGATAAAGTGCAGGTTGTTCTCCAGGTGTCCTTCTGCCTTAGGAAATGCTTTATGAATTCACTAAATCACACATTTCACTGTTTCCACAGCAATTTGTCAGTTAGAATACGTCCTTATATATATCTGAAGTAGAAACTGGCACAACGTCATGTACCAACGGACAAATATCTTGAGTCTGTGTCGTTAAAAAAAAAAAAAAAAAATCTAGGCTACACTGTAAGATGAACATAGGGATCGAACGTAACTTGTCGTAACTTGAAAAGCTGTGTCAGCCAAAAACACATTCTACACAACTTACGAAGCATATTGTTTGTGGAGTTATTTCTGTTGGTAACTGATCAGATAAACATGACAAACATGGCAAACATGTACCAGGACAATCGGTCTTTATTTGGAGATGAACAAATGAGTAAATGAGCCATTTATGAAATTTCATTCATGTGTGCAACCGTCTATTTGGTTTCACATCACACTCAGCAGCTATGTTCAGGACAGACAGATAGGTGTCAGTGTGGGATTAAAACATCAGTTGACCCCATAAAAGAGGACACGCCACAGAAACCGGTGCCATAGTTTAATTTTAGTTTTTGCGTGATGTTTTTTTTAGACATAAAGCAGACATTCGTGTGTCTGTGTCTGTTTTCAATGTCAATTTAAAGTTTTTTTTTGGGCCCTTTTTATGAAGCACAGCTGGTGTTCCACCAAAGTGCTTTTAAGTTAAACATGGTCATTTACAGCTGAGTCAGTAATGATTTTAAAGTGCTTACAGTTTCCAGGCATTTACACTTAGTTTTTGATGTTTAATATAAAGAAAATAAGGATCATATTTGGTTTTGAACACGTGACCTGCAACTGAACATTTGAAATATCCATACACAACATATCATGAGCAATTTTTCAGGCCAAGGACCCTCAAACTGATATGTGTTCAATATTAAACTCAGCCTTATAAATATACATTATTATTATCATTTTGCATTAAGATAAACATACAGACAACATTTTCTGCCTCCATTTATCCCTTTACGAAAATATGTCAGATTCATGTTAATTTGTATTTAACGAATTTTAAATTTGTGCGTGTATATAAAATGTCAACCAAAGATTTTGCGACCCCCTGCAGTACCTGCCCTGTTGAAGATCTATGGGTTAAACCATTCAAAAGCATATGACAATATGTTAAAAAAACATGAACTGACAACATTTATGATCCAATACAGTAAGATATTATACGTTATCACACTCTGAAAGAGATATAATAAGGAAAACCTTTATTTTTAGTGGATTTTCTTCTTTATATTTAACAAAATGCATCACATTGTCCTACTGTTATTACCATTACCATCATGAGCTCTCATCATAGCACTTCGCGCAACAGCAGCTCGCACATCCATCCATCCATGGAGCTTCTCCATTTTCCTATCTCCAACCGGAGCATGTGATTAAAAAAAAACAACCTTTAGGCTTCACTGTAAAATGAACATAGGAATCTAATGTAACTTGTTGCAACTTGAAAAGCTGTGTCACGGCCAAGAACACATTGTACAGAAAAGATTACAATACTTACAAAGCATATTGTTCTGGGTTATTTCTGTTGGTAACTGATCAGATAAAATGCTCTGGCGAACATGTGCCAGGCCAATCAGTTCTTTATCAGGAGCTGGACGGACAAGTAATTATCTGGATTTGGCGAAGAGTTGAATTTATTTGTGACAAAATTTCCCCAAATGGCTGTACGACGATCAAACACAGTGTAGAGGAACTTCATTGAAACTGGTTGAAACATGCCTCATAATGACATATCACCAGATCCACGTTCAGGATAGAAAGATGGAGAATAACTGACACGTTGCAGCTTTATGGCATCACTTCAAGAGCGAACCATCCAGACCCCGTAGTTAAGTATTAGTGCAGTTAATTATGTACGCCTGTGCTTTCAGATGCTGCCATAAAAATATACATAGGAAACCACTGACAGGAGAAGTGAATAATATCGACCATCTAATGTTCTGTTGGGAACACTCCACATTAATGACACTCCTTGACGGCAGCACCAATCCCCAGCAGAATACGATTTCCCGAACATAACATAGGACTAATTCACTTATGTGCTTCCATCAACGATCGTGTAACAACACATTTGATTTGTTTGACTGAGAAAATGGACAAAAAATCGGTTGATTTGGTCTTGATTGGTCTTTTACGGGAGTAGACCAAAACTTTGCTCTAGTTTTTCGAGCTGCTCGCAGCCCTGGAGCTTCTACAATGACACAGTCTGACGGGCCGTCCGGTGACACGGGCAGCTACATCAACACCATCGCATAAATTAGTGGGTTGATGCGGCATTCCATTAACAACGTCCTGTTACCAGACACCACAGGACACCCTCAGAAGGTCCATGTCCATTCTCTGATGAGTCACAGCTATTTTGGCGGCACAAAGAAAGCATACGCAAAATTTAAGATATGTCATAATGTTACGCCAGATTTGTACGTCTTTCTTTATATCAGTTGACAGAAAATACACATGCCGCAGTAATTAAACGTCAGGTGACATATCTGCCGTCTCGCTCTTCTCTCAGCTCTCCCACAACATCCTGAACGGGCTCCACGAGATCAGCCGCTGCGTGGCGAGCCAGAACTACCAGCGAGGCCTGGAGGTCCACACTCAGGTCGTCAGCAGCAGCAACTTCAGCGAGATCTCCGCCTTCATGCCCATCCTCAAAGTGGTCATCACCATTGCAAACAAGCTTGGCGTCTAAAACCCTCCACCACCACCCCCCTGCGCCCCCCTTGAGGACACCACCAACCAGACTTCAGTGTTATCATATTGTTATATATGTATTTATTTCTTCTGGACCCGTGCGTTGATAATGAGCATAACGGCAGACTATATTACAGATCGTGCGGGGGGGGAGGAGAAGTTTTTTGGGCAGCGAGGTAGGATTTTTTTTTTTTTTTTTGAGATGTGTCAATGTTGCTGTGCAAAAAAAAAAAAACAAACAAACAAAAAAAAAAGCGATGAATGTATTCTGAAAGTTGTGACTTGGTGTAAATTAAACTGTTGATGTAATATAGAAGAAAACTGAATCAAGGCGGCGGTCGTACACCGTATATCGGTGTATATTTAAGTAAAAACAATATCTGGTTTGCACTTCCTGTCCTCCCTCAATAATGTACTCTGTATGAGTGGAGAAGCTAACACTGTAAGATTCAACAACAAGCATTGTTTTAAAAAACACCCTTCACCTGCTGTAATAGACTGCATCCAGAAAATAGTGCCATGAGGGTTTTTTTTATTTTCCTTTTTGGGCCAAAGCGCTGCAGAAGAATGTCATTCGGGGATTGTCGAGTTGCTGTTTTTTCTCTGATTGTGTGTGGCTCTATTGGCACATATACGTGAATGACTCTAGCTTTTGTTTTCATTTGGATCCAGACTTTACTTCTTTACCTCCGCGTGCATGTTTTCCCCGCGTTAACCAGCCGCCTGTAACTCAATAATTACATTAATTTATGTTGAACTGCAAATGAAATTAACAACCCTGCTGCATCCTTTTATGTTTAAAAAGAAAGGACCCCTCTTTCTACTCATCTTATCCTTTTTGTAACCTCAAATTAGTTTCTAAATCATAGCTGTTTTAGATTAGATCGTACAATAGAACAACTTAAATGAACTGATGTATACAAGGAGCAAAAAAAAAAAAAAGAAAAGAAATCAAAGAGTTTTGTAGCTGAACATAAAGCTGGATCGTTTGGTGTGTTGTGGCAGCAGAAGGCAGTAAAGTGCCTCAGTGTGCCCATTTTGGTTGCACAGATATTTATACAATCCATGTTGCTTACTTACTTTACTCATTTCGATATCTTTTTCAAATAAAGTTTCACTTTAAAGTCTTCTAAAGTGTCAGCTGACTCCTTTAATTGTTTGTTGGTATTTCAGTAAAGGATTCTAATAGACCCCTTCAGGGTTTGTAAACAATGCGAGTTATTTGAGGGGCGGGGCTTAACTGGATGCAACACATCTCAAACACTAAACCCTGTAAACAGCGGTTAGCATATTTCAAATGCATATTTTAGAGAATATACTAATACACTCACTCTCTGTGACCGTGGTGGTTATTTTAAAAAAGTTGACTCTTCACTGACCCCTATATTCTCACTGGATGGACGATTTCACTAAAGGAGGACACAGAGGGGACGAAGTCTGGTCTGTCTTCATCAAGTGAAGCCTCTCCTACAAAGATAGTATAAGAAGTAAGTGTGGAGGGTAAATGCAACTTCAGCTTGGACACCCCTGAAACGCTGCTAGCGTTACCTAGCAATTAGCATTAACATGTAACAAGCCAAAAATAAGCCTTAACATAATTTCAGTCATGAAATTTAGTCTAACACATAATGTTATCCAGGCTAAAACTGGTGCTGTATTATTACATATTAATCTCAGATGATAAGAAGTGTGCCTGTTGTTTGTCTCAGTCCAATCCTTTCTTTTAATCACCAAAGCCAAACCAAAGTTATCTACGACTGGCAGTGGCTTACGTGTGATAAAACTTTTTGATTTTTTGGTTTTGGCACCCAAAAATACAGCAAGATGACATTTTCGCCTCAAGCTTCTCTCTGTTTTGCCTCCAGCTAGCATCGTGACGTCACAGTGACGTAGGCCATCAAGGGGTTACAGAGGGTATCTTATCACTGGGAGCTTTAGCTGTTTAACCATAATACAAAAAGTGTATGGTATTTTTCAAAATTGTGACGCAGTATATCACGGTATATTTAGTTTTTCATGCATAATCACGTGTTCAGAACATTTTCTACTGATTCAGTGAGGAATTAATATAGTAGATTGACTTAAGGATGGAGTATTTTACTGTGATGATGAGTAAATATCGTAGAATAACCCCATGCCAATAGTGAAACAGGTTTGATAGATATTCTTTTTATTTATTTTAACAAATATTCTCACATTGTCGTATTGTTCATTTTCTTACATATAAATTTTCCTTTTTTACTAGTAGAGTCCTCTGTGTCTGACGTAACAAACCATCGCGAGCTCTCATCACAGCGCTTTGTGCAACAGCAGCGCACGCATCAATGCACCGAGCTCCTCCATTTTCCTATCGTCAAACGGAGCATGTGAACGCAGCAGCAATTGCACACTTCGCTGAGGTTTCATAATTCATTCACATCACTGGAAACTCAGAGCTGGGAAATGTCATGAAGTTTACAACAAGCTGACACAGGTGGTTAACAACACGCCCTCCGTCCATTGGCTCCGGAGGATCAGAAGTCAGGACCTCGCCTCTGATTGGTCGATTTGGGTCAGACGCTGCGAGCTGCGTGGCGTGAATGCTTATTTTTTTATTTTTTTTTTATTTTTTTATTTTTTTGAGTGGGGGTGCTGCTTGAACTGCAGTAACCTCGGCCCATGACAGTCTGGGGTGATAATGCTGCCTCACCACACATCACACCACAGTAGCCTGAGTCATGCTGCACATGCTGTACTCTGCTGCGTTTATGGACTCAAGGAGTTGGCTTCTGCTCCCCCACGCTTTATTAATTAAACCATCCTGTTGGCGGTGCGACCTACAAATGCCAGTTTATTCAAAGCGTATAATGCGAAATAGATAGGTCCATAGTTAAGCTCATCAAGAAGTAAATGAAATGACCACACTGAACCATCTTGTGACAGTTCAGTGTTCTGCTGGGAAACTTTTTGGACCTGGCATCCATTCATGTGGATGTTAAGTCGAGCATCTGTGGGATGATAGACAGAGAACCCTCCCCTCAACCCACAGGACCCAAAGGCCCCCACTGAGGACACCACATCCACCGTCAGAAGGTCCATGTCCATTCTCTTTGGAGGCACAAGGGAGACCCAGACAATATTAGGAAGGTGGTCATAATGTAATGCCTGATCTGTGTATGTCGCCACCGGCCTGAAACCGGTGAGTGTTCAGCATTTTTCAGTTCAGAAAAACTGACCTAAATACTCTGCCAAAAGGGTAATTGCCTATAAAATATGTAATTACATTGTGGAATTAATTATTAGACTTTCACAAAGCACACACTCTTCAACCTGAGACGGGATGATCGGATGATCTGATGTAATATAAACTGGTCTGTAGTTGGCACACAGTTCTTACATTCCTCTCCTCCCCGTGTAAACGAGCCCGGAGTTAATAACTGCGGCATTGAATAGAAAGGATATATTTGACTAGCACACTTATGTCAATAGCAGACGGGATGAGTGACTTTATTATTTTTCTTTCTTTTACCACAGAAACAAAATAAAATAAGCTAAAATAAAATAAAATGAAATAAAATAAAATAAAAAGCTGGCAAGGAAAAGGGAAACAGAAAATCATTCAAAAACAGGTCCAGGAGGATTGTACTAGAAAACCACAGACTGTGTCGGGACAAGTGTTCGGCTCAGTTACTGGAGCCAATTTAGCAAAGACATAATGTACAAATATTGTTTTTATCAAAATGTGTAAAAAAAAAATACACAGGTATGGTAGGCGTCATACAAAAGTAAAAGTACTTTACTGTTTTGAGAGCAATTGTTCCACGTGTTTGGATATTTGCTGTTTTAATCTATATTTTCTTAACAGTTATGACTATGAGTTAGTAATAGGTACTTTCCAGGTTATGCTTTTAATGTAAAATATGAGATTTGACTTTATATGGGATAAATTAAAAGTACAAATACAAGCTGAATCTAGTCTGTGTTTCTATTATTATGTTATTAATGGAGTGTTTTTTAAATAGTAGTTGTTGGGTTGACCTGATAGTAACTAAATAACACAAATCCACAATCCAACTATCATGTCAGCGTATAAATGTAATTCTATGTTTAAGTGTTTTTATTCATTTATAAATTATTTCACATCTATCACAACAATCATAAAAATATCAGATATTACTAGTGGTATTTCCTTATTTTAAAGTTTGTCAATTCCTGGAAAACTATTCATAAATGTTAATGACTCATTCTGGACTAGGGGGTGGGTACGTATTTTGCGCCCAATGAAATCATTTCTTTAATTCTCATGCCACTCCCCCTCCATGTGTCACTCCTTCAGTGTCAGGCCACTGGAGCTGACCAATCAGAGCAGACCAGGCTTTTCGGGGAAGAGGGTAGGTAGACTGGTTAAATACATTTTAAAAAGATGCCAACACAAACTGCTCTTTTTATGATTGGCACATATTTTGGCCAAAAGATTCTGGGATTCGGGAAACTTCAGCAGATTTATCACTGATCATCTCTATAAAGATTTTTGTTTTGCACTGGGGAAATATTTATAATTATCCTAAGACAGAAGGAAAATGTTGTTTCCTAATAAACTTGCTTTTACTTTTGGCAAAATGTTTTATATTTTATTTTATTTTAATTAGAGATTCAGCTAACGAAAAGGAAATGACGACAGTTGACTTTAATATCGATACCTGCCCACACTTGCTCCAGTTTTCCTTTAATTAATACTATAATCTGCTCTATCTCCACCAGTTACAAGGAAATGTTCGATTATAGACTGTACTTACAGCCCCCACGGGACGTGGTAGTACTGTTTCTATGAAACTAAAAATCTAAAGAATTGGCACTTGAACCTTCATGAACATCATATTAACTACCTGAAATCACTGGAACCATCTTTGAAAAAAATTCTATGGCGTGTATTTTAGCATTTTAGTTTGGCCCAGGTCCCATCTGCTAACATAGAGGGGGCGGGGCTTATGACCTATACTGCAGCCAGTCACCAGGGGGAGCTCTACTTGCTTTGGCTTCACTTTTGAGTCCTGTATTTATACAGTCTACGCTCCAAACACGTAAACATGTCGAAACGAGTAACGCTTCGCCAGCTTAGGTGACAATTATCTCTACAAGGAGGCTAGCTAATTGAGCTTCACACGGAAATGCTAAGAACATGAATAAACACAGTCAAGTCATGCAGTGCAGATTTTTTATAACCGTATAAGGCAAAGACAAGAGTATTAAACCACGAAAAAAAGCACAATTGTTAACAGAATTACGAGTGTATTGAAAATATTGTGAATTTTATTTCAGAATAGAATACAGTTGAGATGACATGTTCACTCTGAAAACCTTACGATCCTCCTCGCCGTTAGGAAAAAGGCTGATTATTTTTTTCTTTTTTTTTTGGCGCTGCTGACAGCGGGAGTGGTTTACATGGCTCGTGATACTGTCGGATTTGTTAAGTGCTCTGATGATGCTCTAACATTCCTCATGACGGCACACTAGATTGAGTTTTGAGTTCTCGAGTTGAGACTAGCGGGAACCACGATTGAAAATCTTTACACACGTCTGTGTGAAGTTCGCGTCGGATTCGTTTTAAAGTGAACCCACGTTCGCGGTTTGCTCCCATGCTACCGTCTGCCGAAATGAAACGTGTGTTTCCAGAATAAAAATAATATCCCACTTGGTTGCAATCGCCCTGTAAACGTGGAACTCCGATTTTATATTGTGATACTTGGAACCGTTTTGTCTTCACTGGCAGGATGTGAAGGAATGGATGCAAGTCATAAGGCATTAGGTTGTATCCTGACTCTCGGGAAGAAATAAACGGGTGCTCCAATTTGACACATTTTCACATATATATGCATATATATATATATAATTTTTTTTTTTTTTACGTCTGGCAAATCTTGGAATGCAGAAATATCAGGTTAGATTTTTTTTATAAGCCAATGAAAATAATATATATTTTTTTAAAAAAACGAAATAAATACATAAATAATATAAGCATTCCACACACTTGAATTGATGATAAACATGAACATTGATGCACCTAATTTTTCTTCTTTTTTTTTTTTTTTTTTTTTTTTTGGTAATAACAATCAATCTTTGTAGGACAGCAAAGGGAAATCAGACCCCGTCTAGAAATCACCACGGCAACAGTTCTGATGATCCAAAAGCGATGAAGCTCCACAGTACAAAAAAAAAAAAGAAAAAATACAACAAAAACAACAAAAAAACTAAAAAAAACAAACCAAAAAAAAAAAACAGACTGCCATTACAGCCACTGGCACAACAGCTCACTACAACACCTACGTATCGCCATGCATGGGTGGCATGTTGTTTTTGTAACGCCAGAACTGTCACATGACCGGCTGCCGACCAATGAGATCCCAGGAAAAATATGCCACAACATTTAAAAGAAATTAAAAAAACAAAAAAACAAAAAAAAAAAAACTCCACAATCACTTAATGTTAGACAGCAATGTCAATTTAGTGTGCTCTAAAGGACCATAGAGGTGGTTGTAAATATGTTGACAACTGGCAGGCTTTTGGCACTGATTAAAAACACAACAAACTCAGTTAAATGTTGCATGTCTCTTAGGTAAATTGGCATTTGTCATTAACATTAAATGGCAGTTTTAATCTAAATATATCTTTTATAATAATAGTAATAATAATAAGAGAAAACACCATCCAATTATTATTACACAGGCTAGATATTGTACACATTAATCCTTATCTATGTTCTTCTCTACATAAATGCCATGGCCACCTGCAGATGCAACCCAGTCAGTACGGTCGGATTTTATAAGAAGAAGGTCTGGGTTCCTTCTTTGTTTCGTCATGTGCAACATTTCATTAAAGCCCGCACGATTCCTTTCTTTTAACGCACACATTTAAAAAAATAAAAATAATAAAAAAAAAATCTAACTCTCATCCGTTTTTTTTTTTTGTTTCTCAAAACTTAAGCAAACCTCATTTACATAACCGTTAAAAACTTGCCACGAACTGCAATGAAGGCATTCAGTTTTCTCGTCAGTTGCAACATTGTCGCTCTGTGTTTCAGTCCCCTTTCCAGGCGTTTCTGATTAATAATTGAGTAATACTTACATAAAAATGATCGGCTACATGACTTGACCTTTGCATGAAGAACGCACACCAAAGTGTCAAAACGGCGGATGAGGAGGATGAAGTTGAACCTTTAAAAATGCATCTACTTCAAATCGGAAACGTCTTTCCAAGCCCTTGGCCTGACTGAATGATTCAAATCAAAAGGGAAGAGCTTGGAAAAACATGTTGGTTTGTTTTTTTTGTTTTTGATTATTTTTTTTACTATCTTGAACAATTTGTTTTGTTTACAGCTACAGAAACCACAAAAACAAGCAAAATGTGGTCGAGGCCCTCGTGAAGCTGACTTGAATCCTCAGAGGATGAGAAATGTAGAGCTGTCAAAGGACTGTGAAGCTTCTTCTTCTTCTTCTTCTGCCTTAAAGCTGACAAACAGTTCGGCGGGCCTAGCCACTGTGGTAGCTGCCGTCTCCAGTGCGTTGTATTCGGGCCATGACCAGTTGGCGGGACACTGTCTTGCGGTCCTTGGCCAGCCCCAAGAAGCACATGCAGTCGATGAAGCAAGTGGTGAGGTTCAACTTGCAGCCAAACTCGCTGGTCGCGTAGTCGTAGGGGAACGTGTGGTGGTAGTTGTGAAATCCCTCACCTGGAAGATTAAGAAAGGAGGGGTGAGCAATTCAAAAGAACGAATATTATGTAGCAGGGATTAAAAAAAGAAGAGAGAAAAAGAGAGTCTGGCTAACTAGGGGATCTGGTTAGCCAGTCTGAGCTATCCCGACTGAAGTTTGAAGTTAGCCTTATGCTAACTAGTCATCTAGACTAAAAGTGTAGAAGAATAGCAGCTACCGTCAGTTACTATGTCATTATGGCTAGCATGCTAATGTTATAATGATAATGCTAATGATAATACTAAATCACAGTAAGACTAGTTAAATGTTCACTATTTCTGAGTATTTACAATTTATGAGTAATGTCAAACTTTTAACGGCGATGAGTGAACACGGATTTGGGCTACAAAGCAATTTACAGGCTCATTTAAGATATTTAAAGTAAGTAGACGCTGCGATATTTAAGTGGCCCATAGGGTCACACTGTAGAATCTTTCCTCCGATGTAGCAAACATGGCACCCATGATTTGAGTTGGTCAGACTCTCTCTAATATACGGCTCTGAAAAAAATTACTCAAGGTTGCCTCTAGTGGTGGAAAGTAGTTTTACAAGACAGAATTAGTTAAGGCTACCCGATTAGCATGCTATCTAGAGTAGCTATCTAAACTTAGGTACTTACTATGACTTTCACATAATGTCAAAACCATGACTTCTTCCTGTTCTACTGATAATGTTATGCTATGTAATTATAAATATTTTAAAGTCATACATACATCTTATTTAAGCTAGTCCACAAAATATTAGCAGGCGACTTTCAGTTTTGATTTGTGTTCCAAATTTATATTACAGCGAAACCAAATGAAATCGTTTTGTAGGGCGCTGTGTGGTGATAGACCAGAGGTGTTAAACTCATTTTAGTTCGAGTGCCACATTCAGCCCAATTTGATCGTACAGGCCAGACCAGTAAAATAATAACATAATGCCCTACAAGCAATAACAACTCCAGATTTCTTCCATTTGTGTTAGTGTAAGTGTAGCCTGGAATATTATAAAAAAAGATTTACGTTCTTATGCATTTGTTTCCTTTTCTTCTTAATTTATAAGAACAAACCAAAAAAACTATTATAATTTTAATCCCTTTAAACCTATTTAACTATTTAACACATGAATTCGACCATTAAAACTCAGGAGTCTGTTCAGTAACACAAGTAGGGAGTTTTTAAGCACCCCCATATTGACTCTAGGTAATCCCCTACTGTAAAGCCTTCACTCCTAACATATTCACTGGGCCGTGCTATAGGTCACTGTTTACACTACGCCTTTGTCTTTCTGTCCATGTGTTTGTCATACCTATGGCGCTGAAGGTGACGAACTTGTTCTCCCTGGGGTTGATGTTCTTGTCGTAGGGCCTGTTTCCCCACATGTGAGCGGCGCTGTTGACCAGCCAAGTGGCGTTCAGCACCAGGGTGTACCTCAGCAAGGCCGGGACGAAGTACGCCACCCACAGGGACTCCCCCCACAGGTACCAAGGCACGAACATGGGGATGAAGAAGCACATGAGCACCACGGAGAGCTTGTAATACCTGTCGAGGACACAAGAGTTTTCATCGAGGCCTACCGTGACATATTCAAACGACGTGCTTATCATCTTGTGGAACCAGAATGACTACAAGAACTGGCACAAAGGAAATCTCTGCAGCAGTGGCGGGTTAACAGGGTTAACAGCGGCACTTTTCTCTTTGACCTATATTTAGAGAAGATTAAATAATGTCTATTATTTAGCTTTTACATAAAGAGGGATCCCAAGATGACATACTGTGCTTTTCGACAATTATTATCTATAAAAGAGATTGATATTTATTAATTGCATTGTGTTTAAACATATTTATAAATTTAGAAACAAAAGTGAGGCTGTTCCACAAGTTTACTCCTTTAACTGTGATGCACCTACTTAGAAAATGGATCCAAACCTTTATAATTCTAAACATATCAGTCCCCTTTTCTGAATGCACCAGGAAATCTGATCGCCGAAAACAATGCCACTCACTTCCTTTGAAACACTACAACTTTGTCGGCCAGCAGATCGCTGAGCTCCAGCTTGTTTCCTTTGTCGATGACGTCGGGGTGCTTGCGCACCAGCAGCCAGCCGATGTGGGCGAAGAAGAAGCCCCGCTTGGCGTTGTGAGGGTCGGCGTCCGTCTCCGAGTATTTGTGGTGAACCCTGTGGTCTCGAGCCCATTCGAAGATATCGTTCTGTGGTGTCAAAGAGAGATCGCTTACGACGCTGTACAGTTACACGGGACGGACGGCAGAACTGCGGTGCGACCGTTAGGGTTACGTACCTGAAATGCCATGGACTGAGCTACGGCGAGGAAGATCTTTAGAGGTAATGTGGCCTTGTAGGATCTGTGACTCCACAGGCGATGAGCTCCTGCAGTAATTCCTAAAGCACTTATCAAAAAACAAAGTGCAGCTGTGGAGGGAAGCACATGAAGAAATTAGCCTGAACATGAGTTTAATCATGCGCGTTTCTGGGAGGGAAAGTCTGCAACAAGTGACATACCGGATCAACTGGAACCCGTGAGAAATCATTGAGTAATTTGTATTAACAAATGACTGGAGCCGGCTTGAGTCAGTTTAATGTCTGGATATTTGCATTATCCCAGACGGTTCCTCTAGATAATGTCAACGAGAGGTCAGATCTGCAGTGCTCGTATGCAAACGGCCAAGTAGAAAACGGCAGAATGACAAGACCATTAAATATCCATCAGCGCCCGTAGCCTTGTTAAAGGGTTTCATACAATACAATGTGGAGGAACATTTCATGGCCAGAGCATTTCAGTGGCTGGTATAATTGTCTGTGCACGATTAAAGTAAACTAAATCCACATTTGTAGCACAAATTCAGTATATTCTTTCACGTGCACAATTTACTTATTGCATGAATATAAAAGCAGGATTTTACTGTTGCAGTTGGTGCTAATTTTGAATATTTTGTGTGTAGGACTAACAAGGACTTTGCCAAAATAAAAAGTAACGTAAAAAAAATACTAAACATTTGCATTAGCTTTGTTTTGGACCCATGTATATTGTCTGCGAAGAAGCACAATCAGGATCATTAATAATGAAACAACACTCATCTTAGATCAGAATTCATGTCTGGTAACCACTGGATAAAGCCCGCCCCAGCAATTTGACCTGGTCTGATATTTGCCGGTTCCCAACAGAGCAAGACTCAAGTTCGGGATGGCTTCCAAGCCATCATCCTCCAAATATTATTAGCCTATTTCACTGCGGGGAAAGCACAAGATCTTTAAGTGTCCCAGTGAATAATGATGAAACAAGATCTTCCCTAAATGGAACACAGCCATTAGTCACCGGTACAAGTCAAAGCATCTTCTGGGAAAATGTGCTACAGCGTCAGTTCGACTCCTCGCTGTAAAAGGTTAGGTTTTTAATCTCCGTTTCTACTCACTGAATCTAAAATGACTGAATAATCAAACCGTGCAACATTTTCTCAACACATTCAAGCTGGAAACAATCAAAATTTGCCCTGGGGTGAATTTATTTGTAAGCCTGCTCGACTCCCATGATGTGAAGTAGTTATGGAAAAAGGAAAGCTTTCATATCCGATGATGACCACAGGATTAAAACCATTCCACGAGTGCAGCTCTGACAAACTAGCTCCTCTTCATATATTTGCTTTCCCTTTGTACCATTACTTGACTAAAACACGCGATTGACTAAAACCCAGGTGATCTACTCTCACTTCATAATTTCAGAGGATGTCGTTTTTGGTGCCGTTTAACTATATTGAATTAAAGAGAATAAGCGTTTCCGTTACTTAGCCTAAAACAACAGGGACACAACACAAATCAACAGTAAGAGCCTCCAAAGTGAAACCACGGCTGAATCAACAGCTCATTTCGAAGCAAAGACTTTAATGCATTAGTTCTCAGTAGTGTGCCTAATGAACTGGAAAGTGAGTGCATAATCCCCAACACATGCACGGAGGATGATGCACAGATCTCTGCAGCCACCTTTTTACCAATTCACCAGAGGTGATTACGCGGTTAATCTAACACCTTTTAATTTGCGATTTCCAGGGGGGAAACAACAACAACAAAATAAATAAATTAAAAAACAAAAAAAAACAAAAACAAATTGCATTTTGTGCAAGAGTGCTCTCGGAGATTGGTCATTACTTACACCAAAGCAAGGTCAGAGGAGATGCTGAAGGGATCAGGAAAACGCCGTACGCGGCTGCTATATGCAACAGGGTCATGAGGATAACGTTTCTCCATACGACGACTCTGCTGGGCTTGGGGCCCTCCTTCTCTTTGTACGTGGGATCAAACGCGTCTTCTGTCTTGGCCTCTGGATGAACATCCCCGTTGCTGGACTTGTGCTGCTGCTGCTTCTTCTCCAACGCGTCCGCCTCCGTCATCCTGGCTGCGGCTCGGTGATGCTCTGGGAGGCAGGGAGGACAGAAATCGGTCACCCTGGTCTGATATACGTATATATTTATTTTTTTTTTAAATTAATTAATTAATTTATTGCTAGCCTAGCCTCAACAGCTAGATCCCCTCCGGTTGGCGATGGTGTTGGAGGATCATGATGGTGACTTACAAACGCCGCGTTGCATAACACTGACGTTACACCTGTAGGAGAGAAATAAAATGTGCAGAGATGGGGACAAAACAACTCACCAAAGACGAGCTTGACGGGTAGATTCGGGATGTTTTAGTGCACACGGGGCCGCTGCTGCTGCCGCTGCTGCTGCTGCGCTGTTAAAAACTACAGTAACCCAGAAAATAGGAGCGATAGTCAGCTCCAAGCTCCGCAGCGGACGCATCAATGGGAGCTGGGGCTCAGCCAATCAGAGTCCGGATGCCGCCTAACGCTCGCGCTCTGATTGGCTGTTTGTTTATCTGCTGTTCACCTTTTATTCATTCGCTGCTGCCAGATGTTGGTGATGGGCAGTTCAGCTCTATTCTGAGAGTCGACTCTTTTGCCACGGCTCTCAGAGAAGAGCCGAAGCTTTCGGCTCCTAAAGAGGGATTAAGTAGGGACCCCCTATTTCCTATATGTGTTCTATATTAAACTCAGCCTAGCGCCATTTATAAATATATATTATTATTATTATCTTTATTAAAAAAAATGTCTAATCAACCAAAGATTTTGTGACCCTCCCTGAAGTATCACTTTCATCTTCATTTTTGTTTTTCGATTTAAAAGCAGCCAAAATTTTGGAGCTACCTTTTCTGCTGCTTCTTATTGTAATGTGTTAAACAACTGGCCCACAGGTGCAGAATTAAATGCTTTTTGTAACCGAGACTATCTTGGCTGAAACATGTTGCGCAAGTCCTATTGAGTACCTCAGGTGCCTTCTTAGATGCTTCAACAGATGGTTTGTGTGTTGATAAGCACTTTTGTATTCAAGGTTTTTATGAGAAGCCTAATAACTTTCATTTTGTTCAGTTATTCTGTTACAAAGGCATTCTTACTTTTGTTTAATATTACAATAAGACGTATGCAAACAAATTAACAAAACACTGCAATCAAATCCACACAAGCAAAAAACGAAAGAAAAGAAAAGTCAGTGATTAAATGGTAAATGTCGTTTTGCAGGTTTGCCGTCTACTGTCTTCAGGAGCAGAGATGATCGAGCAAAAGGAAAAGAAAATAGTAGGGAACCGACTCTCACTCGATGGGAATCGGCTCTTCTGATCGGCTCTTTTCCGCATGACACATCACTACCGGATGTATATTTACCTCCTCTGGCGAACAGCAGCTGCCTTTGCTACTGTCTAGACATGTATTGAATTAACCACAAATATTTCGGTTTCACGATAATCTCTCGTAGGAATCAGAGTTGATGGAGATGTTGAAGTAAAAAAGGAAAGTAAATTTAGTTAATCCGGGTGGCACACGACTCGATTCCTCGAGTGATCAGATTATGACATAATGCACGCATTCAAGCGATGGAGACAGTCACAGACTAAAACAATAAACATTTAACTTATTTATAAGAACAACAAAGACAACAGAGACATATTTATCTCCATCTAATTTATGTAGGCCATATGTATTAGGTGTGAGGTTAAGCGCTGCAGAGCCACTAAAGAGACATTCACAACTGTACCTAGTATTTAAGGCTTCCGTGGGTTTTTCCACACCTTCACCGTCATGACCTACATATTGAAAACACATAACTTGTCGCCATCGTGTGGAGAAAAGGAGCAGCGCTGGGACGCCACAAGTTTTGTTTTTATCATTATTATTATTATTATTATTGACAAAATATATACAGAAAAAGTACAGCAATGCAAACATGGCGAGGATTAAATGCAGTTACAAAAAATAATAAGAATAAAACAAAAATACAACCAATTACCAAAAACAAAATAAAAGAGCTTGAGGTTGAAAAAAGTTCGTTTTGGTCGCTTTGTGGTTTTAACTTTTTTTTTTTTTTATGTTTTCTTAATAGGACATCAATATGGCTTTAAAAAGCGAACAGTGAATATGAAATTTGGCTATGAGAAAGAATTACTTAACATTTTATCTAGGCTCACTTTCATTTCTTTTTATTTTCCGATAAACTAAACAGTAGACCTATATGCTAAAAATTTAATTAAATGAGGAATCAACTTTGGAATTACAAAAGAATATTAAGGTCTATGCAAAAAGTATGACTTTAAATACATTCTCAATATAAGTGAGATATTGTTTCATCTATAATGCCATAAAAAGAGCAAAAGTATAAAGTATAAAACTAACCTCTCTTCTCTTATTTGTAATAACAAATTTTCTTGAAAACACGACCCATGTGCTTTTCCAATATATATAATTTTACGGTGGAGTGAAACGCAGCCCCTTCCTGATTTCGTACTTTGTTTCACACGTAAATGTTTCAGATCATCAAACAAATTTAAATATTAGTCAAAGATAACACAAGTAAACACAAAATGCAGTTTTTAAATGAAGGTTTTCATTACCGCGTTTCCTCTAATAGTGGCCAGTACTCACTTAATAATGGCCGGGGACGTGATTTACACGAGCAAATAAAGGCCAGCCTCAAATAAGTCCGGATGCGCTAGTAGTGTCAGCCAATTATAGATGTAGTAACAACAAGTGCCAACAGATGGCAGTGGCTACATTTGAAATGCCACATCAACACAGATTTTCAATGGAAACTGACGAAACAACAGAGATCTTTAGTAGCGTGGCGCAAAGAAGGAAACTTCCTACCAGTCAGTTATTAATTAACTGACCAATGATAGATTTATTGATTGGTGTAATTATTAATTTATTAATATAATGACGCCCGCCATTAAATTTTACAAAGGTGCTCTCCGTGCACACAGAATCTGACGTCATCAGGTGGCACGTATATCTTCAGGAGGGATGACGTCACTAAAACGTCATCGAAGAGTGGCTTTGATACTTTGATGTTGTCAATCTTCCCAGAGTATAAATAGGACCCAATTCCTGAAATCCACTAGTGAGTTTTTGATCGGTGCATTACCTGAAGACACACAGCGAGCGATAGCAAGCATTATTACACGTTCATCAGAGCAACACATTGAATCGAATAGTCAACACACATCGATTCCCAATGGAGACAAGTGCAACATACCGTAACAAGGTTCGCGGAGGAAAACCAAAGGCCACTCTGCGTGACTTTCGGCACAACATCTCCCTTCCAGAGAAGTCTGCTACGAAGGAGCAACCACTGGAGATATCTCAGCCAGCAAACCCCTGGAAAATCACATCCAAAGTCCAAGAGGTTGTTGAGCAAAACTCCAGCATGCAGCTTGACGATTCCGAGTTTCCAGCGCTCCAGACAGAGCAGACTCAACCCCTCATGCAACAGGAGCAGAAGAACAAGCGTGGCCCGAAGAGGGCATTCAAGCAACACATGAGGGGAATGGGAAGGATCAGCTTTGGTTTAATTCAGCCAAACACACTGGCTCCCAAACCAGAACTGTCCCCCACTGCTTCTGAGATGCCTGGCGAATTACCTGCTACAGACCCTGAAGTACCTGCTGAAACTCCCAAACTTTCTGGTGCAGCTCCAGACGTTCCTGGGGCAGCTCCTAAAGTATGCGAGTCAGCTATAGAAGAGCCTGTCGCATCTCCAGAGGCACCTGCCTCATCTCCAGAGGTACCTGCCGTATCTCCAGAGGCACCTGCCTCATCTCCAGAGGTACCTGCCGTATCTCCAGAGGCACCTGCCTCATCTCCAGAGGTACCTGCCTCATCTCCAGAGGTACCTGCCTCATCTCCAGAGGTACCTGCCGTATCTCCAGAGGTACCTACCTCATCTCCAGAGGTACCTGCCGTATCTCCAGAGGTACCTACCTCATCTCCAGGGGTACCTGCCTCATCTGAGAGACCTCAGCCGCAATGTTTCATGCAGCCACATGTGGTGAACATGAGACCTCAGCCGCAATGTTTCATGCAGCCACATCTGGTGGACATGAGACCTCAGCCGCAATGTTTCATGCAGCCGCATGTGGTGAACATGAGACCTCAGCCACAACGTTTCATGCAGCCACATCTGGTGGACATGAGACATCAACCACAACATTTCATGCAGCCGCATGTGGTGAACATGAGACCTCAACCGCAACATTTCATGCAGCCACATGTGGTGAACATGAGACCTCAACCGCAGTGTTTCATGCAACCACATGTGGTGAACATGAGACCTCAACCGCAACCATCCACATGCCAAGAGGGGATAACTTTGAAAGTGGAGCCATCTACTGTCCCCCAAAGGGAAGCTCCGGAGGTACCTGTGACAGCTGCCAGACCATCTTCCCCAGCGTGTACTTTGGCCACACAGCAGCCTCCAGAGGATGAAGTACATCCAATTCTTCAGATGCTGCGTGCCAACACAGCCAAGAAACCACAGGCCACGGTCCAGCTTGAATGTGCCACTGCCGGGAACCAGAATGGCGGTCTATTTCAGATCTCTGAGCTGGAGTTTCACACAATTCTGGACAACAAAGCAAAGAAGATTTCTTCACTGGACCAAGACACTGCTGCTCTACTAGAAGAGGTAGAGCAGATGAAACAACTCCTTGCAACTCGAGCAAACAAGGCTCAAGAAGACATGGCTGTCCTTCATCAGAAGCTCTGCAAAAAGGACACAATGCATGGAAATGCTTCCCTGCAGGTTCAACAGTTCGAAGAAGCTGTCAAGATAGAGAAAGAAAAAAGGAAGGCAGCCGAGAGCTGTCTGCAACAAGAGGTGGAGGAAACCACCATAGCTAAAGCATCATTGGCCATCCTGCAGAAACAGATGGAAGATCAACAACGCCAGTGGGAGGAAGAAAGGCTCAGTTACGTGGCCAAGAACCTAGAGACAACATCCTCTATGAAGACTGCCACAATCAAGGTGCAGGAGGACCTGGAAAACCAACGAAAACAGTGGAACCAGGAAAAGGCCGACCTCCAGCAGCGTTTGCAGTCTACGAAGGAGGCCCTCAAGAAGAAGGTGGAGGAGGAGGAAAATTCCAGAAATGCGTTAACTGACAGACTGGCAGAGCTAGAGCAGCAGGTGGAGGAGGCACCGAAAAACAGAAAAAAGAAATCTCTGAAGAAGCGATTCCTCAACCTCTTCAAAAGAACTTCAAGGACCTGACCTTTGACCTCTGCCACCCCTACAGTCTAATCCTACCCTCCTCCTCCAGTCCCTCCTTGTTTTTCGTTTTTGTCTTGTCTTGTTTTGTGTTTGTCTTGTTTCGTTTAAAGGGCAGCATGGCGGTATAGTGACTGACATTGCGTCGAAGGCCATACATGTCACTCTAAACACCCTTTGCCCCAAGCCCCCATTTCTTGTTTTGGTCATTTTGTGTTTGTCTTGTGTTTCTGAGTGTGAATGTGAGTGTGCATGATTGTCTGTCCTGAGCGGGTAAAATATCTTTTTATCCAGTATCTCTATAAGTGGCCCTGTGATGGACTAGCAGCCTGTCCTTACGGTATTGGTCAAACAACCTTTGTCCATTGCCTGCTGGAAGAAGCTGCAGACATCAACAGAGTACACCTCTAGACACCTACAGACAATGAATGAATGACTGAATGAATGTTTTTGTCAAAAGCAGAACAAATAAAAAAAAAAAAAAACACAAAACTTTATGTTTACATATATTTTTTATTATTATGTTCTGAGTTCTTAATATTATACTGAAGCTATTTTCATGCATTTATGCAGGTTATCAATAGAGGCTATGCACATGACGTCAGAGCATGCACAAGTCTCCATGGTTACAGCCAAAAAGTGACAGATGAGCATGGAGATTAGCTGCATTAGTTTGAATCATGGGCTTTGATACTCTCTAAATTATGAAACTAAATTAAAAAAAAATGGGAAAGAGCTGTTGTGCAATTGACTGTACCAACAGAATTGAAAAGTAGCCAGAGATATCTTTTTATAGTCAGGTAACACTGAACCCAAACTTTAGAGGCAATGTAAATAATAACCTGTAATTAAGGCAATACAATTATAATAATAATATACTAATAATAACCTATAATTATAGCACAATCACAAATAGTTAAGTGATCTTACCGGTATTAAATGAAAATGAAATTCAAATTTTCATGGCTCTGTGTGGAAAAAGTGATTTTCCCATGAACGTAATAACTGGTTGGGCCACGTTCAGCAGAATTCATGGTTCCATTTATCACAGAAAGTCTTCCAGGTCCTGAAGCAGCAAAATACTCTCAAACCATCACAATACCACCAGATTTGACTGGGACGATGTTCTTTTTCTGAGGTATCTTAACCTTACCTGAGACAAGTGAGGGCTGCCGTTCTTTGGCTGTTGTTGTGGGGTCTTTTGTGACCTCTTGGATGAGTTGTTGCTGAGCTCTTGGGGTAATTTTGGTTAGCCGACCACTCCTGGGTTCACCACTGCCACTGTTCTATTTCTATTTCTTTGGATCTGGGCATGATGTCTAGCTTTTGAGGATCTTTGGTCTACTTCCCTTTGTTAGGCAGGTCCTATTTAAGTGTTTGTTTTTTGACTGAGAACAGGTGTTGCAGTAATCAGGCCTGGGTGTGGCCAGAGAAATTGAACTCAGGTGTGATAAACCACAGTTAAGTCATGTTTTAACAGTAGGGGCAAAGACTTTTTAACACATGGCAATGCAGTTTTGGATTTTTTTCCCTTAATAATAAAAGTCTTCATTTAAAAACTGCATTTGTATATGAAAAATACGTCTAATACAGCAATTAGTGGATTTATCACTTAGTAAAGAGCACACATTACCAATATATTATACATGTTATCAGGAATCAACCTTGGAGCGATACAGTTTCTACCTTTAGGGAAACGGACCGGCACCGGTCCACCCGCAGCATCCGAGTGACGTCATAAGCAGGCGCCGCTTATTTACCTCCGGTCCAGTTGTCGCTGCTGCTGCTGCTGCAATGGAAGTAAACAGGGACGAGGCGGAGCGCTGCATCGACATTGCGACTGCGGCGTTTAAAACCCACGAGCTGGAGAAGGCGCAGCGGTTCCTGGAAAAGGCGCAGAGGCTCTTCCCGACAGAAAAAGCCAAGGGTAAGTTAAAATGGCCGATTAAAAAAAAAAAAAAAAGGAGGAGGGCGCTTTAGCATCTTCACCTGCAGCATCACCTGCATCCCGGATGCAGGCCTTAGATAGATAGCATACCAGCTTGAACAGTCAGTTAGTCTGCGTTAAACTGCACCGTTAAGAAATTACTATGTGCATTTGTTCAAAATAGACCCGGTGTCGTCATTTCGTTCATAATGCTTAATGTAATTTGTTTTCTAATCGAAAGCTAAGGCTAGAAATCCAGTCAACTATGGGGAAAGCAAGGGACATAAAGAGAGGACCAGGATCTCTGAATGTCAGTTTCCCTTTCATACACATAATATCCCCACACCTCATTGTTCTGGACCGACAGACAGAACATTAAATGCAACACAGTGTAAATGCAAATCTAGAAAAGGCTTGTACACATTAAAAAGAGAATCATAATGAACCATACATTAGTGTTTGTATTGTCACATCATATGGACCCAAACAGTCATTACAGATTGCAACAGATCAGATAGAATTAAAGAAGCTCTAATGTGCATCCTAGATTATACACAACGAACAACATGGATCACTGTACAGTGTTTTTTTTTTTTTTTTTTAATTTTTTTCACATGCACACTTGATAGGAAAGAGAAATGTGACTGGTTTAATATTGATACTGTGATGTCAAACATTTAGTTGTATTTTGACTTTTATTTTGGCTTTTTTTTTAGTCTGACGGTCTATATTAGCATAAAAAAGGATTTACTCTTACTTGTTTCTGTCTCAGTTTCCTGTGCTATGCTGTGGTATGTCACCCATGACACGTTGTCATATTCAGTATTATAGGTGTTTTATACTTGCAGTGATTGAGTACAGTATTACTTTAAACCTCGTGCAAGAGTCATGTCATGATAAAAATCAAATGTGTGCATGTAAGACTATTTTAGTGTTTCTCAAACAATTGATTAAATTCTGTCGTAAACGTGGTTCGTTGAGATTCAGGTTTAACACAGAACTTGATTTCAGATGTCAAGTCCAAATGTAAAGACCGAAAATTTACAAATTTAAAAAAATAAAATAAAAAATGACAAAAGAACGGTTTCCTTTGTGATGACATTGCACCGAGACACTTTCGAAGCCTGTTGTAATAATCTGTCTGTGACTGGGGATCGTCTTTAAGCCTCTTCATGCATGAAAGTCCTCCTTCACAGAACACTGGTGTTTTATGTTCTAGTTTTGCTGGACCTGATTGCGAAGAATGGATTTACACCCAGGCGAGGTGGCCGCTCAGACTTCGGCGGGGAGTCGGGGCCTCGGCATCGGCAAAGCACCGGAGGCGATACCAGACCTGAGGAAAAGCCTTCAGACGCCCCCAAGTCCTACACAGCAGATCAGCTAGAAGCCGTGAGAAGGCATGTCGAGCTGGCCGTCCCTCAGAGTTGTTATTGTTTAGTTTCCCAATGTGTTTGTCGGAGCGGATGCTGATATATTTTCTTCTCCACGCAGGGTAAAACAATGTAAAGACTTCTATGAAATCCTCGGGGTCCAGAAAGATGCCTCGGAGGACGAACTCAAAAGATCGTACAGAAAACTCGCTCTTAAATTCCACCCGGACAAGAATCGCGCTCCAGGGGCGACGGAGGCGTTTAAAGGTAACTTGATCACCAACGCTGGCCTCAGCGACGATGTGATGATTCGATTTAAAGAGCTGTCTGTTTCCAACAGCTATCGGTAATGCCTATGCCGTTCTGAGCAATGTCAACAAAAGGAGACAGTACGATCAGTGCGGAGAAGAGAGAAGGCATCCTTCGGGGCACGGCGCAGACGATGGAAACTTCGAACCAGATATTTCACCTGAGGACCTCTTCAATATGTTCTTTGGAGGAGGTTACCCTTCAAGTAAGCGCCACTGTTTTCGATATCATGTGTATGAGCATTTGCTAATGTTACTGAATATGTTAAGTGCTAAATGTGCTGCATTATTCTAGGTAACGCTCACGTGTACGCTAATGGTCGGATGCGTTATCCAAGGCGGGAGAGGAGAGAGCGACAGCGGGATGTGAGTGTGATGCTCTGGCCGTCCCAGCACACATTACCTAATGTTTAATTTGCTATGTTGACCAGCAGGGGGAGACGTTTAGTTATCTGTTTTGTCTTCTTCTTTTTTTAACCAGTTCATTTGTTCCAAGGATCTTATGCGTGCATGTGTTTGTGTTGTTTTGCAGGGAGGTCTTGCTCTCTTTGTGCAAGTCATGCCCATCCTCATCCTGGTTATTGTTTCAGCTCTCAGTCAGATAATGGTCAACAGCCCCTCCTACAGCCTCAGCTTCAGGCCGTGAGTGTGATCCCTGTTCATGATCTGAATCCTGTTTACTGACACATATGAGGCTCTTGTTCTTGTGGTGGTTAGTACAGTAAACATGCACACGGCCCTGCAAAATTAGACAATAAAATAATATACAAAGGATATAAATGGAGGATAAACTGACTGGTACATGTTATGCCTTTATTCCCATTCAGTTTTACGCAAACGTCTCCTTTATAGATTAACCATCACACTAATAGATTTGTTTTGACGTCGCTTCCAGTTATATTCTATTGATTTCTACAATTTCCTGCTTGATTTATAAAGAACATCCCGATGGCGTCTCAGATAGGCCCAAACAACCTCTCTCCTGGCTCCGTGCGTCTGTCCACTCTCCCAGCTGTCTGCCTTCGCGTGTCAGATACACTCCTGCAATTTCTGACCCAGTATTCGAGCCATTATCAGCTCTGAGTCATGTAAACAGAGACCGGCGGTGCCAGATCAGTCATCCTCGCGTTTCGTTCTGTCATGCGATATCTCTCCGGCCCTCATTCCTTATCTCGGCGCAGGTCGGCGGGTTACTCGCAGAAGAGGCTGACCGAGAACCTAAAGGTGCCATATTATGTCGGGGAGCACTTCTCCAAAGACTTCAGCGGCGTGAATCTGAAAAACCTGGAGCGGTCAGTGGAGGATGATTACATTTCCAACCTTCGCAACAATTGCTGGAAGGAAAAACAGCAAAGTATGAATGAAAAAAATTGAAAAAAAAAACACACAGATTTATATTTTTATTGCCCCTCAACAATATTTCATGACCTGTTTGTGTGCTGCTCTCTTGCAGAGGAAGGAATGCTATACAGAGCTCGCTATTTCGGAGACACTGATCTGTACCAGAGAGCGCAGAGGGCTCGAACGCCGAGCTGCGCCAAGCTGTCCGAGATCACCGCTTCATTACACGGTTGAGGACGAGATCGAAGGCGAGTTCTGAGATGCATGATTTTCTCATTTCTGAGAAGACTTTATATGTAGAGACGAAATTAATAAAAAAAAAATAAAAAAATCTTTCCTTTTGTCTGCAGGTTCCCAGAGTCACCCGCAAAAAAATAAAACATAAAAAAAAAAAAAAAAAACAGGCTGTAAATAGATAAGCTTTAACAATCTGGAGGCTGACGATGACTCAACGAGCAACACAAGCAGAACCAGCACCGGACTCCAACAAACCGAACAAACTAAATAACTGAATTATAGTATTAAAGGCTAATTTTATCTCGAACACGTCTCGTCATGCGTGACGAGACGCGGGATTGGATGACCTCCCTCCGAGCTGCACTTTCCACTGGGAGCCACGAACCTGGCACTTTTCCTTTTTTTTTTTTTGTTCTTTTTCTTTTTCTGTGCAAGAACGCAGTAAGAAACGAGAACTTAGTCGGATAAATATAGTCGTACGGATTTTAAACGATGTAGCGGTTACCACACTGAATGCTTCCTCTTTAGCTTTTAATGCAGCCGGCTCAGCGGCGAAAGGGTTTTTCGAGCGAAATTTGACATCAGATGCACATGGTCAAACTATGCAGGCATATTGTGTAACCTCACCCCCTGTCTAGAGCTTGCGAGACACTTGAAAACCTGAGATTTGTCCTCTCCCGATTGCGTGTGATGAGTGTGTTTTGAAGACGTCCCCGTTGCTGCTTTACCTTTAAATTGTGTTCAGACATAAATGTAGCGTGACTCCACAACAAATGCCAAGAAGGAGAAGGAGACGTGCCTAACCCACAAAGTGGTCCAGTAGGGTCTCCATTGAATCTCAGCTGACGGACAAAAGCCATTTCTTGTTCCACTTTTTAAGTTCATCTATTTATTCTTTGTATTTAACAAACAGAACGCCCCGGGGCCGAGGAATCGGCGCGGGGGCCTAGCTCACTTTTTTCCACCATGTTTTTACTCACAGATGAGAATAAATGTGGATGCTCAAACGTGTTTCGATTGTGACTCATTGCTCAGAGCGTCCAGAGAGAAGCAGAGGGGGAGACAAAAGGCTCAGTCAGCGAACGCGCTCTGGCACAGGGTGGGAAGTGGAAACATGGCCGGGCGCACGTTCACATTGCAGGAGACGTGCAGCATGTGTAGAGCAGGAAGAGCTGCGTCACATTCTCTCACCGCAAATACACTCAGCTGTTTTTTCGGCCGACGCTGCAGCCCTGCCCACTGACGCACTCGCTCTGTGTGCTTTAGTGTAATCACGCACTTTTTTTCAGAAGTTTCGAAACTTTCCTTCCTTCCTGTCTGACTGTCTCCTGTGCAAGGGAGCTGAGCTTTAAATTTTCAGCAGAACACATGACATTAGTTTTTACTCCCAGGTGCATTTTTTTTTCTTTTTTTAGACCTTTCTCTCGTTTTCAAACACCTGAATCTGGCACTAAACGTACGGGTCGTAACACATTTCCCTCAAACAAGACAGGAGAAGTGAGCTTGTTAAAAAATAATAATTTATTTGCGGTCATGAAAGTACAAAAACAGTGCAATGTTATGAGTCTTTGAATATCAAATAAAGTTGAAAGCAGGACAGGTCTACACGAACACGTTACATTTGCAGTCTTTTTAAGTCTCGCACAAACTGCCCCTCGGCAGGCAGGACTTTGTCGTACAGTTCATACATCAGTTTGACTCTGATCATGTGTGTATATATATAAAAATCAAACAAAAAAAAAAAGACAACACAATGGACTATAATGATAGAGCTAGCTGCCGTAGTTACGGTTTCAATAGAAACTGAGGTACGCACTCGTAAAATGCCTCTTTTACCGGGTACAGCGTGAAAGGCTACACTTAGAAAATCATGACGTCAGCGAGCAAGTGCTGAATGAACTCCTGCTCCGGGTACCATTTAACTTCACGAGCTCCTTTACACCGGGAACACCGGGCTACATCCTGAACCCTGCAGAAGGCATCACATACATGTCAAAATAAGGCCCTTCAGTGAGCTTTTACTTGTCGCTTCACGGACAAAATAGCGCACAATCCCTTGCATTTCTCAACATTCTTCAATGAGCAGATCCTCGGAGCTGTACAGTTTCTTCTTGATCACACGGAAGCCGGTGCTAAGTTTGATAGCTTGCCTCACTACTGGAGTGGAAGGAGATTTCGTGGTGAACAGTCCTTGGATCTTGGGCCACAGGCCTCCAGACTCCAGCCTCAACACCAGAGTCAGCTGAAAGGTGGGGACGAGGTACGGGTCCACGGAAAGCTGTCCTATGCTCTCGCAGACGTCCCCGTGGTCCACGCAGAGGTCGATGAGGGCCCCTCTGAGGCCGCAGGGCTCGCTAGCTGCCAGGTGGAGGAGCTCCTGCCCGATGTGCTCCAGGAGTTTCTCGGGGATGAGGAGCTTGGAGCACCTCAAGGCGCAGTCCGAGTCCTTCGCCTCCCTCAAACTCCCCGCGATGATGTCCACCACTTCTTTCAGGATCGTCTCCTCCATCGGGTCGTAGAACAGGTCGTCGACAGACGGGGACAGGTCGCCGGACACGTCCGATCCTGCAGAGGAGAAGCGAAAAAAGGGGGTTAGATCTCGGAACCGTGGGGGACGAGACGGCTGATGAAAAGGGATCAGATGCGATGGGCTGGGGAGCTTACCGGAGTCTGAGAGATCACTCCTGCTGCCATTGTTGGACACCGACTCAATGCTGCCGGTGTTGGTGCTGAAGTCTGCCAGTCTTTGGACCAGCTTGCCCCAGGACAGCCTCCTGGGACTGCTGTCCACTGGAGACGGGGGTGAGCTGCCAGTATCAGCGGGTGTAAAGACATCAGGCATGATTGTCCTCTGCAGTATTTCAACAGTGTCAGATGCTTGTGCGGTCAGCTGTTGGTGAGGAGACAAAGGCAACAGATAAGCACTCAGGTTTTTTTTCAAGTTGTTAAGACAGATTCTAATTGTTAAACAGTTAAATCCCAAATAAAAACGCTGTTGCTGCAAATTTGCGTAGCTGTTAGTCCTGAATATTGAAGAGTTTTAATTGTCATTGCATAGAAGTTACACAGAAATGTTTGGCAGCAATCTCTAGTAACAGCTTAAGTATATATTTAGGACTAACTGAGGCACACAAATTTGCAGCAGCAACATTTTTATTTGTCATTAGTTTAACAACTCGATTGTCACTTTAAAGACAATCAAATTGCTAAATTGTAACACAGTACTTACAGTTCAGCGGTGAAAATGCGTCGTTGGAGTTCGTTGTCGCTTGTTTTTTTGGACTGTTGTATTGTCTCCGACTGCTATTGTCTGGAAACTTGTCTCCTCTCCGGCTCCTCTCTTCCTTCTCAGCAGCTGCAGTGACTCTGAGCCTCGCAACAATGTTTATA
This sequence comes from Mugil cephalus, assembly GCF_022458985.1. Classification (NCBI taxonomy): domain Eukaryota; kingdom Metazoa; phylum Chordata; class Actinopteri; order Mugiliformes; family Mugilidae; genus Mugil; species Mugil cephalus. The sequence goes on along the minus strand of NC_061785.1, from coordinate 6,800,227 downwards.
TACGAGCGCGCAGGCCACGCCCCCCTCCGCCGGCTCGGCCAATCAAAAACGGAGGCACGCCATCTGAGCCCGTATCTTGCCTGGTAACATGCCAGCAGAGAAGAAAGACAAACAGGAGGAGGAGGAGGAGGAAGGGAGGGGGGTGAAGAGGAGGAGGGGGTTGGTGCTGATGAATAGCAGACCCCAGTGTTGTGGAAATGTACAGGGACTTGCCTGGGCTTGCAGGGACGCCATTGTGTGTCTTTGTTTAATGTCAACATAAGCAATAAATAACATGCCTCGCTTGTATGTGCATCTGCAGCTTTAACTGTGTGGTGATGAAAGTCCGTGCAGGCCCCCGCTCCGGCTGGGCTGAGCTGGTTGCAGTGTTGCAGTGAGCGCACATTACGTCACCTGTTTTTTTGCTCAAGCATTACATCAGAATTTTTTATCCTGGCACACGGGGGATGCAAACAACACAGCTGCATACTGTAACACGGTCAAATGTTAATAAAAATGTCCCTAAATGTGCGTTAATGTTTTCCTGCATTTGCCCCAGAACGGTGCAATGATGAAAACATGCAGGATTGCACAAAGAGGGACACAAAAACAAACGTTTGTGTACATATTCCACATCATTTCTGCTACATGCACTAGTGCTGATTGCACTTCAGGTTAGATGCTACATGTGTAATGACCATAAAGTTGAATCTATCTAATCTAACTTGTGCGGTTTTATAGCAGCTATTATGAGTGCTGCCAAAAATTTCATTCAGGGCCCAGAACGGCAGGGTAATTAAATCTTTCTTTTGTCTAGAAAATAAAAGCATACGTTCCTCTTGTGGCCATACAGCACGAACGACACAGTTTGCTCAGAGAAGCTGTCTGGAAGGCAGCCAGATGTACGCTGTGCTTCTGCACGTGAGCAGGCGTGGGACGGACTGTACTTTTTGTTGAAGAGGAAGTGAAAGACATAAACACGTGTAGGTACAGTACGTTCTGCGGGTTCTGATGTCAAAAGTGACTTTTTCGCACCCAAAGAATGTCGGACTGAAGCTCAAATGCTTCAGCAAACCCTTGGGCAGCGGCAGAAAACAGCATATGTGGAACAGTGTGGAACAACTTGTAAAATGCATTCCTAGAAAGTGTCATAAAGTAAACTGTTGACCCCTCAGAAAAGGAAATTTAAGCTCCAGCTGGAGGCGTGTCCTGCGGTGTTCAGGGCCGTCCTCAGACAGTCAGTCGGAACAGTACATTCTGTATGTTCCTTCCCTCGGACTGTTTGAAAACAACCAAGTCGGCTGAGCAAAACATTCGACGCACATCCACGTATCCCTGTGGTCGACGCAGAGGAAGAAGAAGAAGAAGAAGAGGAGGAAGAAAAAAAATAAGTGAAGCGGTCCCATCAGCCTCGTTCAAGGAACAGAAAAAAAAAACAACAACAAAAAACAAAAAAACATGTACACAACATTCCGTTCACATTCTGTCGCCCGTGTTCAGAATTGGATTGGGAGAAGTGGATTAGGACAAACTAGAGCTCGCGTAGAAAAACAAACAGCAGCTAATGCGAAGAATGTCCAAGTCGGACTTTATTTACAGGCTCTCTTTGTTTTGCTCTGGGTGCAGCAGCGAAGGCCAAGGCACAGAGGAGAGACGGAGCAGGGCTTTAACATTTACTTAGGGAGAACTCGTGTGGAAACACAATGCTGCACTTCAAGGGATTTATCACCAAAGTTATTATTTGTCCCAACAACAATGCTAAACCGATTAGCCGTAGTATTATGCCCACTTTTTTTTTTTTTTTTTAATATTGTGTAGGTCTCCCTTGTGCCTCCAAAACAACATTGACTTAATCAGAGAACGGACAAGGCCCTTCTGAGGGTGTCCGGTAACACAGTGTTGTTAGTGTTGGTCCTATGGGTGCTATGGGTTGAGGGGCGGGGCCTCTGTGGTGCAGATGTGCTATGTTGAAATAAATGTCTTATTTTCACCTGTTATGCAAAAGGCCCTCACTTAAATATCCCAGCGTCTACTTACTTTGAATATCTTAAATGAGCCTGTAAAATACTTTGCAGCCCAATCATCAGTCATGGAGCTGTGTTTACCTTCTCCTCAGTCTCCGTGTTCATCCATTATCGTTAAAAGTTTGAAACTACTCAGAAAAACTATAAAAACTCTGGTATTATCATTATAGCATTAGCACACTAGCTGTAATAACTTAGTAGTAACCAAGGCAAAGTTATGCATCAGTTAAATTTGTCTATATACAAAGACATAAATTACATGCACACATGGGTTTCACAGTATATATGACGGTAGCTGCTATTTTTCTATGCCTTTAGCCTAGATAACTAGCTAGCATAAGGCTAGCATACGGCTCGGTTAACTTTAGATACACATTAATGATGGTATGACTTTATTTTTCCTACATAAAATCTTATCAAACATCACTTCTCTATGGGTGAATATTGGCTAGAGGCATCTAACATGTGGGTTAGCTCATATACGGGTCTGGCTGCTGCCTTCAAGGAGTGTCATTGCTACGGGGTGGAGAGGGGGACCTGGTCTGGTCTAGGTGGGCGCTACATGTCTAAGTAACATCCACACCAATGAATGCCAGCTCCAAAAGTTTCCCCGCAGACCACTGAACAGTGGTCCACCACTGAATTGTGGTCTGCTGGGCGGTCAATGTTATTAACTGTCTCACCGTCTTATTTAGTGGTTTTAATGTTGTGGCTGATCGGTGTATTGAATACATCAAGAGTGGTCCAAGGAAGGAAAAGCAGCGTCAGGCTCACAGATGCAGACGGCGAATGAAGGCCAGCACGTTTGATCCGAGCCAACACGCTGAGCTGGAGGCTGCTGAAAGACTTGATCCTGGGTCTGATATCGAGGCGTGTGAAAACATTTTGGTGGTTTTATTGTGGTGGCTGATCTGTGTTTTGACACCTTGACAGTTTTGGCAGCATTTAAATAAATAAACGGATACAGAGTAAGTTTTGTTTGTTTAATATTCTAAACGGTTATTTAAAAAACAGACAACATACAATAGTAAAAGTGATTAAATAACACATGTAACATTCAGTTTTTGCGATATAGAATAAAACTCCAACGAAGGAATATCCGCGATGGACTGATATAGACCTTCTGTCGTCGTTCCGTTCGGCTGATTTATTTACCAAAGGCATGTGAATCTCTGTATCTAGGAAGGCGTGAATCCCAGTAGCTGTTCTATGGGTTTGTAGCGCCACTCGTCCGCCTCCAGCTCCTCCACCAAGCTGGCGAGTTTCTCCATCCGAGACACTTGTTGATCTGAAAGGTTGCACGGTAGTTACGACATCAGCTCTTATGGGATGCATGACACATTTTGTGTTGTTTTTCTTTTTTTGCATTCACAGACGTACCGTGTTTAACCTGTTTCAGCGTCGAGGCAACTTGGTAGCTGAACACGGACTCGCACAAAAACCTGTCTGAGCCGTCTGAAAACAAGCAGAGAGAAAGACGTAAACACATAAACAAGGCAGTAAAAAAGGGAACAGCTCCAGACCATCGACATCATCCAACTCCTATCAGTTTGTCATGAACTCGAGCACATGTTTTTATAACCACACCAAAGCAGCCACATTAATTACTGTGGTCCTAACTATGCAGGCAATGGAAAAAGGGTAAAGAGCAATAAACAAACTGTAGGCTGCTGGCAAACAAAATTCAAGTTTAATTTAATTATTTGCATGAAGAAGATGCTTGCATTAATCCAGATTGCTCACTTGGTTATCATTTCTTTTTTGCAAGACTTGTGCACCCTGATGGAAAAAAAAAAAAAAAAAAAAAAAAGAACATCTGTCTTTCTAAACCACAAGCCAAACCTTAAAATAAATGCGGTGTCTCTTTTCAGAGTACACGCAACAGTTCTGAACACACTGCTAACTTCCTCTAAGAAAAAAAAAACAAAAAAACAAAACAAAAAAAAAGCTGCGTGTGCTGCAAAATATAATGAAGCTTTTCAAATTCAGGGCTATGTGTCAATTCAAATAAAAGTGCACCAAATACAGAAAAAGAGGACGCATCTGGCTGCTAGGAAATACACCCGACGGGGTTTTTAATTTAGCCCAGCAGCGCGTCGTTCACTCTGCAGAGAAGGTGACTGGCTGCTATCTGCCATCTCTCAAGAACCAGTAAACATCCTCAGGAAAGATAGCAGCTGACCCTTCTCATCCTGAACACTCATTTCTGGAGTCAGTACCCTCTGGCAAGGAGGCTGTAGCCCTGTATCGGAGTAAATCTGTATTTGCACCACCTAATTTATCATCTGCCCATTTCCTTTATTGTAAATTATGTTATAGTTATAGTCTACTTACATTTAATGCACAAATCCATCTGTATAATATGTTCATAGGTCCACAATTAATCATTGTGTAGATCTTGCTCACTCACATGTACGTAGGTTTCCATCTGTAATTATTGTCCATGCGCTATAAAAAAAAAACCTGTACCATACTACTTATATATATCACACTATTTAGGCTACATGCTACTTAGTGCCTATTGCACTTCTGGTTAGATGCTAAACTGCATTTCGTTGCTAATGACAATAAAGTTGAATCTGAAGTGTTTCTGTTATTTGGCAGGGCTGTTATATTGCCTATATAACATAATGAACTGGAAAGAGACTGTGCATTTCAGTGATTCCCAACTACTGTGCCTGTGAGAGATCATCACGTGTGCTGCGGGAAATTATCCAGTTTCACTTAACTCACTATGCCAACTATGTACAGTACAGTGAAAGCGATGGATAAATACCGGAAAAGAAAAAGTACTCAATCCTAACTGAGTCCAGGAGGAAAGTTCTGACCCAGATGAAGACCCTAGTACGAGTAGTGGTCAGAACAAAGCAAAGAAACCTGAGCTCAAGACAATACAATGATCTTTGGATTTACTTTTACCGACTCCATTCTGCTTGGTGCTGTCTAACAGAGCCATGGTTCCAAGAAAACTTATACGCCATCTCCAAACAAAACACTTGTAGATGATGAGTAGATGTTCACCATTTCATTATATATATATATGTGAGAATTGTGCGTTAGGTGGTGTGCCATGGCATTTTTCCAATGTAAAATATGTGCCACGGCTCAAGAAACGTTCAGGAAACATTGTATAGATTGAGATTGTATATTTTGTATTGTTTCTTATTACTGCACCAAAGACAAAATCCTTGTACCTGTGAGCATACGTGGCAATAAACCTGATTCTGGTGTGCAAAAGAGAGTAGTGTATCTGGATCACTGCTTACTGATAATATCCTCATTGTGTGATGCCCATGTACCCTCTTCTTGTCCCAAGTGGGGATGTACTCTGATAGCTCCAAAGACGGATATCTTCAGCTGTGTTTTTGTTAACTCTTAGCTCACCTTCCATCATCTCCCCTGCTCCCTTCGGATATGTGTACAGGACCTTCCTCGGGGGGATGAGCTCTGAGGCGCTGAAACCAGATCCAGTTACAGAGCTGCCACTCACGCCGCCCGCAGAAGAGGACGAAGAAGAAGCCGCCATGGCCTCAGGAAACTTTTAAACAAACACACACGAAAAAAAAAACAACGATCTGCTTATTCACTTGTATTTATGAAGAGCACCTGAACACGACTGATGGTTTACGTTTAATAGTAAGATAGTTAACGTTAGTCAAAAGAGCAATCAAGATAGATAGATAGATGTTTTATTTGTCCTTTGCACACAATGTCTCCACAGTCACGAGAATACAGCACATTTTTCACAAAAACAAAAACATGCAACATGCCATGTACCCTCCCATAACATTCCACCACCATATACGACACCACACATACCCAAGTAACACATTACAGCCTCCTCGGTGATTTGTTTAGTTGTGTTATGGCATTCGTAACCTGCATTAAACGAGTTTAACGAAGGCTATTTTGGTTTTACGTTAGTCTCCAAGCAAGTGAGCTAATACTGGGTGGCTAACAGGAAAGCTAACTCGATGTAAAAAAAACAAAAACAAACAAACAAAAAAACGACAGAGATTATCAATGTAACTACACGTAACATGACAACATGTTTCTTAAAGGTACAACTTACCGTCAAAACCTAAGTGAATACACAACGTCTTTAAAAATCCCCTCGTTTGTTTAGACGTTCAACCGCTGGTTTACGACATAAAAAAAAAACATCCGTTTACGTTAGGTTTTGTGTCGGATTCTGTTTCCTTATCGGGAAGGAAACGAAATGATTTGCTCATTTGCTTGTGAAATTGATTATTTTAGTCGCTGGCTGTGCAACAAAGTAGATGTTATTGATATAATTTCATTTTCCCAATCCACAATAACTGAATTGCATTTCTCTCGCGACAATTTTGGACTTCGTGACTCGCCGTACTTACTCCGTGTTATGAGCTTTTTGAACTGAAGTGTCGATACAAACTCTGTTGATCGATACAATATAATGAGATCGATGCTCATGTTTCAGTTTCCCTCTTGTCCGACTGTACTGAAGAGATAATTTTGTATACTTTGTTTATTTAAAAGAACAAAACAGAACAGAAAGAAGTTCAATGAAAGGAGAGGTTTAGCTTTATATTTGTATTCTATTTTCTGAACACTGAAAAATAATTTATTTTCATTTGTTCTCGGGGAATAATTTAGTGTTGTTTCTGGACAAAAACTTTTATTGTGATAATAAAGCATTTTGTATTTATTTAGAAAGTTTCCCAGATTCTGTTTTAGATTTCATCTGATTAATAATCCAAAGGCAAGTCACAAAAACTATTTAAATTCATGAAAATTCATTCAGTATCGGCGATACTGGACCGATAGTTTCCTTTTATCGGATCGATACCAAATCTAGCGGTATCGCACACTACTACTGGTAGACGTAGATGCCGTAAAGCGACGAAACCGTCGTCAACTAAGCAGTCGTGTTGTAGCTACAATCTAGCTGAATAAGTTTTAATACTCGAATTCAGACATTCTTCTGTGGTGATAATTTGCTAAAGTTTCATCCGTTATTGAATTTACACCGCTAATTTTGTATACTTTTAACCAACGTTTGCTAGCCCACAGTATGGATGTTTTACGGCCACCCCTTCTAAACATAAATGGGAGAATATACCGTAGAAATATAATTAAAGAAGAACATTATGAGGAAGAAGAAGAGTTCTCTTACATGGGAACAACAGGTGAGTCAAGAACTGTCACAATAATAATAATAATAGCTGGAATATACATCTGCATTGAGCCACTGACACAGTTGTCAGGCTGTAGCAATGTTGGCTAATAAAATACATTTGTTTGCTTCTAGAGAGTGATGAGCTTGCAGATGAGGAAACCTGTGACACGCAGTTCATTGAACAAACTGATAAAGGATACCGCTGTGCAATTGATGTGCCAAGTGTTCTTTACAAGTGGGTCATCTGCACATTTGGTTTTAAATTGGGTTCAGTTTCCCAGCAGCATAATTAAAGTGTGTCTGTTTTTCTTGTTTTTTTTTTGTCTGTCCTGCAGATATATCATAGGCAAAAAAGGAGAAACACGTAAGCGCCTGGAGTTTGATACGAAGACATCGATTAACATCCCAAAGCAAGGGGTGGAAGGACAGATTGGTGGGTGCTGAGGTTCAAATATCGCCACAATAAAGCTGACGAGGGTGCAGAAGTTTGTCCCTTCACTTTCCTCTTTTGTGTTTTACAGTCATCACAGGTTCCAGCAAAGCGGCAGTTTCATCTGCACTCACGCGAGTCGAAGTCCTTGTCGAGAGTTTCCGGAAGAAGCAGCCCTTCACGCACTTCCTGTCGTTCCCCCTGAACGATTCGAAAATCCAAGAAGGATTCCTCAAATTTAAAGATGAGGTGTTGCAGCAGTGTGCGCAGGTACAGCGAGGGGTTTGTGGTGTTGCGTTGCATCGTAAATGAATTCTGTACTCACAATTTGTCCTTGTCTCACGTGTAGGATCACGGAGTAGAGGGAAGCATCTTTCAGAATCCTGCAAAGCTTCACCTGACCGTCGGCACCATGGCTCTACTGAATGACATGGAAGTGAGAAAAGCATGTGAACACCTCCAAGAGTGTCAGAACTTCATCAGGTAGGGGCCAAGCGTGATTTTAACTTAATTTAGATGAATACAAAACAAAACTTGGTGATACACGTGAGATTTGTGCTTTTCTTATCGTTAACAAAGCCTATGAAATGCAGCAACAAAGTGATCTATAACCTACGAATCTGTGCTGTGTACTAGGACTGTTGCGGTAAACCAGGTATTGACGGTGTGCACATATGATGATGACATTGTGTAATACAGTGTGTGTTTTACATCTGCTTTCGTTCCGTTCATTCATCTCCCGTAAGAAAGAAAACGACATAAGTTAAAGATGCATTTCCTGGACATTGGGATTATTATTTACATTTTTGTTGATACTATGATAATATCGTTATTGTGTCAGAAGTGAAAATGTGACATTATGACAGCCCTACTGTGTACCCTCGATTTTGTCCCAATTCATTAATACACAGGACGAGATGTTACACTCCCTTGTGCCATGATCTAAGGCAAAACTCCCTCAGAAGCCGGGTCCAACTGGACAACCAACCAGCAGCCCAGTGGTCAGCTACTAACTATGTCAGAAACGAGATACAATTAGCCTAGCCACAGAAATAAAAAAAAAAAAAAACACCAGCTAATTAGCCTAGACACCACCAGTAGGTAATAGAGATGATGGGAATGCAACTACACTCAGACCAATGACCCACGCAGGCCATGACAAAAAACATTGCTTCAGTTAAAATATACAAGTAAATACAAGTTGTCTCATAGCAACTGCAAGAAAGAAAAGACACAGATAACAAGGAGGATATTTAGTTTATTTACATATGCTAATTTAGCGAAATGCAGGTATGACACAGGGATTTAATTTATTTTGCATGAAAACACCAACTGAGTCTGTTTAAAAAAGGCTGTTGGTGAAATGTTCTGACTGTCACGTCAGATTAAGGTTAATGCTTGAATAAGTGACTGAATAGTTTTAATAGGACACTGTTGTGGATACTCAGCTAAAGCTACATATTTTGACTTCTTCTCAGTCTTTATTTCATGTTTGTACATAAAAGCACTGTAGAGTCTGTTAAAATAATAATTAATTAATTAAAATGCAGCTAATTGAGCATAAAAGGGAATAGTTCCCGCTCTAGCATCGCCACTTGCTTGACGTTTTGCTTTATTATTACATTTGTTTGTATGTGTTTTCATACTGTGATATTTTATTCTACCATCTCAGGTTCAACCTGCACAATCATTTCATTCAATAAATTTAAGAAGTTGAAAATTTTCTTCACGGCTTGTTCTTAAGGTGTGATGGTGGGTCCCGAAGCCGGACCTGTTGAGAACCACTGGTATAAAAGATAATGAGAATCTTTGTCTGTTGCTCCGTGGTCCAGTTGTGATGCTCACAGGAGTCAGTTCTTCTGACAACTTCCTGTCAGAATCGAATTTAACTTTTTCACTTGTTCACCTGTTAGTTTGTACCACACATTAGTGATATTCGATACCACCAATTTCCTTTCTGATCCGATATTGAGTTAAATTCAGACTGATACTGGCGATACTGATCCGATACCGATACTTTGTGTAAATACACCGTAATGTGTCTGGTAAACCTTAAAAAAAATAGTGTGTTTCAAATCATAGCTTCATAAAGAATACAAGACATCAGAGTAATTCAGAGTGAAAGATCTGGTATCGAGAGTATCGATATTTCAGTATCGATCTGCACGTCACCACCACGCATGAATCAGTGAACCCATGATCCAGTTAATCGCTTTTTCTTTCCTTGGGCCACTTTTGATAAGAGTGACCACATACTGAGCAAATACAGCCTGGGAACACCCCACCAGAGCTGCAGTTTTGGAAATGCCTTGACCCACTCATCCAGCCATCGCAAACTGATTCCTGTTAAAGTTGCACAAACCCTTCCAGTCGGGCCATTTTTTCCCCACTTTCAACGCGTCACCTTCAAGGACGAAATGTTGCTCACTTATTGCTTAATACACCGTGTTCGTGTTGCACTGCTGCAGTGACCTGCTTTTGTGTCGCCTCTCATCAGGGACATCACTGAGGGAAAACCTCTGCCCCTGGAGGTGACGGGCGTAGAGTACATGAACGATGACCCGGCCATGGTGGACGTGCTGTACGCCAAAGTCAACGCGAAAGACCGCTCCGACAAGTGTGTGCATACACCACTCATTAAATGTGGGTTTTAAACTGTGAAAATCCGACCCCTGGCTATTTCATGAGTTATTTCCACACGTCAGGTTGCAGGTGATTGCGGACCGGCTGGTGGAGCATTTTGTCTCCGCGGGGCTCATGGTCAGAGAGTGGGACAGAGTGAAGCTGCACGGCACCGTGATGAACACTCTTTTCAGAAAGGACTCCACGGGTAAAGACATTACGTTACATTCTGGCACGAAACCAAGGAAGTTATTGACCTGCTGGTATCGTAGTGGTAGCAGCTGCTGCCGTCAACCTATTTCCCAATGTCCCCTCATTATCTTTCTGGCTTGGGCCGGAGCTGCAGTGACGACAAAGCCTGGTCTGGAACAATTACAACAACAAATTTGTGCTGAGAGGAATCAGGGAGGTATTTCTGTGTTTGGCCACAGCCGTGTTTACGTGCACCAAAGCAGGCGTGTTTTCCAAGTACGCTGACAAAGGCTTCATTCACTTTGGACGTGGATCAAGTCCAGCAGCAGTTCTCAAATTTGCACCGGGCCTGACCAAGCGAGGGGCCATACCGCGCGCTCACCGTGTTTACCGCCGTGCGGACAAGCTCTTTTTATAATTCAGCGTGTTCCCTCCTACTCGGCTCCCGTTCCAAAAAAACAATTTACCAACTATATGGCCTCGGTTCTGTCGCACAACAGCTGTAGCTCGTAAACATGTTGATTTCAATCTCCGAGATAACTTATCTGTATTTTTCTCTTCCATGTTACATGTCTTTTACACTCCTGCCTTTTTGCAGGTGAAGACGGGGGCGGAGCAGGAAGACAAACAAGCGAAAGAGAGGCTTTTGATGCCAGAAACATACTGAAGGTTAGAGGAAATTTACTCCAGATGAATGTGTAGCTCACATGAGATTTTTTCTTTTAGAATATACATGCTGCAGCTAAAATATTAGACTGGAGACCTCTTCACTTTCATTATTCTAATGACCTAAAAAAGTATAATATTCTTGATCTAGACGGCAAATCTTTATGGAAGTGTTAAATGCCCTTGTCAAAACAAGGACGTCTTTATGGTCTTAATCTTTTTACACAGTATATTGCTAATAAGTTGTTATGTAGTTCAGAATCAGAAAATACTTTATTGCCAAGTATATTTGTAACTTCAAGGAATTTGCCTTGGTCCTTGTTGCATAAAAAAACATTAAAAATATTAAATAATATGTACAAAACATGTGGGGGTTGAACAATTTGATCCAGTCCTTAAACGAAGGAGGATCTTTATTTAAACCATCTCCTTGTAAACGCTTTCTCACCAGAGAAGGAGAATGTTGTGCATATATTTCTTCTCTTTCACACTGTCTGATCTTAACCCCAGATATAAGGCCTCAACCTTTGTGTGGGATCACTGTTCCCATGTGACGTTTTTTCCACATATTTTTTCACCTTAGTTTGTTCCCAGTATTTTGTAATGACTGTGCAGTTCAGGCCAGAACACAATGGACATGAGTCGCCCTGTTACTGCTACAGGAGCTTCAGTCATCTTTGGTAGTAGTTTTCCACTCCAAGAAAGAGATGTTGTACTTTTCCATTGTTGTGAAATCATTTTTTTCCCACGTCTCAAGCTGCATCTCTTTCTCCCATTTCTCTTATATATATATATATATATATATATATATATGTCCTCCTTCTACCTCTTGTAACACTATAAGTCTTCAACAGACACATATATATATATTTTAATTTCCCCCCACATATTTTCTTTAAATACACATTAACATGAATCTAACTCTCTATATTTTAGTAATGTTATATATGATATTTATAATATCTAACATAGCACACATTTTCTATGCACTGTCAAAAAACCCTGAATCTTACACGTGCAGCCTAAAACGTGGAGATATTTTAAAACTGAAATATATAAAGAATCTTAATTAGTCAGTGTTGCACCATACCACTGATGCAACGCCCTACGTGCTCCGTTCACTCCGGTTTCCAGCTGTGAATGACATTTCCACATTTCCATATTTTGAGTCAGATGAGAGCTTGCCAACGAACGGCTCTTTAAATAGAGAGATTTCAGTCCATGGGTGAAACGGTACACAAGCACGCACAGAGCATAATCAGGCTAATTATGGAGCCATCAACTGCTTCAATGGGTGTTTTGATTTCAGGCCTGGACTAAACGATTACGTCTCCCAGATTAGCCGGGGAATAAACCTCTTGATCTCCTTAGGTCACGGAATTCGGGTTTTTAAATCCCAAACATGTTTATTTATGACTTTTATCTTCTCCAGGCCGGGGCAACTAGTAGGAAGGGAAACACTTGGATTCATTCTGGTTGATAATGAACCTGTTCTGTGAATGTTTAACTATAATGGGCCCTTAACAATTTGCCCCAGTTCTGTTGAAGTGTCCCAGTAGGTCAACACCTGGACCTTGTCACCGAAGCAACACATACATGTTTTGTCACATTGTGTTACATGGTAAATGGTAAATGTTGCAATGATTAATCAAAAAAAAAAAAAAGGATTAGATTAAACTTCATTGTCGTTGCTTATAGCCGAGGTACACACTCAATTAAATGCAGTTTTGGCTTCTAACTAGAAGTGAAAATAGCAAAAAAATTAAAAAAGTGCCAAATTAACTCATGAATAATTTTGTTTGCACTTTTTTTACAATATGAAAAGCTATATACACCCATCAGCCATAACATTAAAACCACTGACAGGAGAAGTAGATAAGATTTAAACCATCTCGTGACAATTTAATGTTCTGCTGGGAAGATTTTGGACCTGGCATTTGTGTCGATGTCCGCCCACCTAGACCAGACCCACCTAGACCCCATAGCAATGACACTCCTTGATGACAGCAGGATGCAGCCTGACACAGACACACACAAAAAAAAAAAAAACATGAAAAACAGCACAAGGTGTTGACCTGATCCCAAACTGATCAAGTATCCGTGGGATGATCCACAGAGGCCCCTCCCCTCAACCCATAGGACCCAAAGACACAACTGCTTTAGAGGCACAAGGGAGGAAGGTGGTCATAATGTTATGCCTGATTGGTGTAATGTATGAGCCGCTCTTCAACGTCAAGTTCTGGGTACAACTGTTGAGAGAACTGTAGATCATTATAGGTGCTTAATTGATAACAACCCCCCCTTTTACAGTAACACATAGAAATTATAATAATTATTCACACATTAAGTTCATCCTTTAATCAGAAATACAAGGACACATCTGAATTAAAAGTGGGAAGAGTTGAATGACTGTTTTTTTTTGTTTTTTTTTTTAAAAAGGTATTCAAGTTGATCTTTTAGGTTTTGTTTTGAGTGACGTCTGAACTGCCACTTCAGACCAAATTGACACTTGAGATAAAACGGCTCCGAAATTCACCTTCATCTCCTCCTCCCGTGGCAGAGAAGCTCTTTGTCGGAATAACAATGTTGTTGTCGGCCTCTTGAAAATGACACGAAGGTGCCTAGCAGATGCTCTTTGGCACGTTACTATGGTAACGGCATGTCCGTGGCTGACAGCTTCCTTTCTCTGTACTGTGTTAGCCAGTAAGGTCGACTTTTTGTTTTTGTTTTTTGTTTTTTTAGCACCGTGCCGACTTTTACATTGTTGTTTAGAAGGTGCGTTGAAGACAAATGGCCTAAAGCGATATCGACATTTTTTGCTTTATCGTATTTATTTCTGTTGCAGAAATTTGGTGCCTATTCTTTTGGGGAGTTTGAGCTGAACACGGTCCTGTTGTCCCAGAGATATTCTGCAGATTGCACTGGATACTACACCTCTGCTGGGAGCATCAACTTCTCCTGAGCCTCAGCTCACTCTGAGGTAGGATACGTTTCGTTTATTTATTTATTAATGTATGTCCAGTAGGTGGCAGCATAGTTTAAAAAAAAATAAATGTAAATGTCTCCTATATTCACTGCCTTTCTAAACCCCTTAGGAACATTTAATATGAAAAAATAACAGAAATAAGTGAGAGTGCTGAATTTCAGTCGAAAGTTTCCTGGAAAGATGAAACATGCCTTCAAAAATTATTTCTGTGACGCTCTAGGTCGGTCAGATTTCTTTTTTTTTTAGTCTTCTGACAGTTTAATTTCCTTCGGGGAGTCAAACAGCATCAAAGTAAATTACAAAATGCATTTAATGGGATAGGCAATCAAAAGAATAATAAAAAAAAAAGATTTTTACATTGAAAGATTTGATGGCTGCTGCTGTGCTCATAAATACCTTTGTCCTGATCTAGAAAATAGAACCGGTTTACTCTAAAAACCTCAGAGATTAGATGCTGAGAGCGGAAAGATTTTATTTTGGGTGGGAATCACAGTCTATTCATTTGCGAGGAGCTGATCTCCTAGAGGAGGAGGAGGAGGAGGAGGAGGAGGAGGCGGCGGACATAATTAACTTTACGTCATGTTAAAATCAGCATCACATAAACACTACCGGTTAAAACACCCCAATATTTCTTTCTCTTTTTATTGAAACCTATGCTGTTTAACGTTTTAAATGTCTGAAATCAAAGCTGAGGCCTAATGTACAGCTGAAGTTAAAAAATAATAATTATCAATATATTATTCTAAACTTCGGACATGGTTGTGACTTTCTTTCTTTCATAAATGGAAATCAAATATATGCAGGAAGCTTTGCTTTCACTCTTCTGTCCAGTTCATCACAAACCAGCTCCATTAGGTTAAAGTCTAGAGACTGGGCCACAGTCCGCTCCATGTTTTCAAGCTTTCCATCTTGTTTTTTTTTTTTTTTATCCTGAGGTAGTTCTGCTAGAGCTCAGACTAAAGTTTTTGGGTCATTATCTTGCTGTAGGATGAAGCTCTGACCAACTATACCAGAGGAAACTGATGCTGTTCTAAAAAAAAAAATAAAAAATGACATTTTGTCTAATACGTTTACTCAGATAGTGTTCAGCGCCATGTAATTTGATTTATTACCTTCATTAATGCTAATTTAGCTCAAATATACTGCATTTAATTGCATGACATTTACATTTTGCGGGCCGTGCTTCTGTGATTATCTTAATTAACGGTTTTGGAAATAGGACATTTGCGTGTAAAAGGGAGTCTCTCACTCAGGTAGAGCATCCTGTGTTTTGGGGTGTTTTAAAAAAGCATCTTTCTCCAACTGAGCGACACATCTCATAAATGTTCGGGGGCGCTTAATAATTTAAGGAGCCTTTCCTGCCCCCTCACCTGTCGGCCGGACGTGAAGTGTCTCCAGCCACGGTGAGCCGCTCCGTTTTTCCATCGAATGAGGCCTCTGCTCGGAGTTTGCGCGACTTAAACGTTACACGATTCAGCAAACGCGAAGTTCACAGCCCTGACAAATCTTCCTCTGAGCTCCGGTAGCCGCCGGAGGACTCTGGCTGCGCTTCACGCTGCTCCGGCCTCATCCTCGCGCCGCTGGACATCGTGGGCCAAGTCTTACACCATTTCCTTTCATCTCGCTGCCTCATGAATGCGTTAATGCATCACTGACATGATTTATTACACCAGCCTGGAGTTTTTTCTTTTTTTTTCTCTCAACCCCCCTCCCATCTTTTTTTTTTTTTTTTTTTTTTATTTAGTGCCCTTCCCACGGGAGACCACAGCCTTGTTCCTACTCCCGTCTGTCGAGTGCGTCACTGAATACAGACATCGGACACACGGCCTGGTCACTTCTTGGTGCCGTCAGAGCTGACTGTTCCCTCTGCTCGGCATGCAGCAGCCACACGGCCAAAAAGTTACACTGATGAAATCTGAGGGAGCTTTTTTTTTTGCGCCATCCAACCTTTCCATCTCATTTTATTCATGTTCCTCTCTCCCTGTTATCCTCCAGCTTTTGTCCACAGGCGCCATTAGACAGGGACATGCAAATGCTGTTCCTGGAAAACAGACGTCCACGCTTTGAAATGTTAGCGGGCCCGCTTGTTAGTGGGTCAGCATCACAAATCCGGCGTAGCGCCGCTCTCAAGGTAATAGATGCAGCGAGGAGGTCTGGGAATTGCCCCGGCTTACCGCGTTAAGAGAGGCAGACTATTTGCGGTTTAATTAAATTCATAGAGACCGTGCCGTCGTTGTTTAGTTTGGCAGGGACATGATTAAGGATGTGGTGCGCAGGTGTCCTCGGTAATGATCGCGCCGAGAACACATGAAGGAACATAAGTCATCCGCTGACATGGACGCTAAAGACAGATTCAGTTTGTCAAGAGACTATATGTTTATTTAAGTGGCCATATGTCTGCATCTATCGGGGACGTACTGGATCAGGGCTGTTGCGCACAGTTAGTTTTCAGCATTTGTGAGTCATTTTGTGAGAACTTTCCATCTTATATCAATAAAACAGGTCTGTTTATACCAGTACGGTATTTTTCTTTTTCTTTTTTTAACTCAAATTATATTTCTTTTTTTCAACAACAGATACAATTATCTTCCTTTCCAGCTGTATTAAAAAATAAAATAAAATAAAATATTAAGTGCCCACTCCAAGACACACAAGCAGAGAGGAAACAAACCGCTACGACAAACAGACAAACACAAAGATGAGTCATCAGAAAACAAAGAAATGACTGCAAATAGCAGCAAAAGAGAGACGGGGTAGGAAAAACAAACAAACGAGCTTCACTGCATTAACTAAAAAAGGATTTTTGGAGCTTTAACGTTTATGTAATTTGCTCCATTTGATAAACATCCCATACTTTTTGTATCCATACATTATAAGCAGTTTTGCCACAGTTACCTTGAAAAAGTTATCTGATTACTCCCTTAAAAAGTAACTTAGTTAGTGATTACATGATTTTAAAAGTAACTGAGTTAGATTACAAGGTACTTTATTAGTTACATTCCACAGCTGCCTTCAATTTTGCCCAACTTACTGTTTTGGCTCCAAAAGACTTTAAGTGACTTGTCGTGATGTCACTCCACAAGACAGCAACTTGGAAAAGCAACTAATCTTGTTACTGGTTTGGAAATATTCAATGTTGTTGATGTTCGGTTACTCGTTACTGGAAACAAATAGGTCAAATTAGAGGCTTTTAAGTTTTTAAGTGACTTGTCGCATACGAGACGTCACTCCACAAGACAGCAGACGATTTCACCTCCTTACAGTTTGTGCACCATGCTATAAAGTGATTTCTTTTCTTTTGTTTTTTTACATGGAAGTCAATGGAAACTGATTCGCTTTTGGAGACAGCCTCAAGTGGCCACTCAAGGAACTGCAGCTTGTCTTTTCCTCTAGATAAATGCCTCAAATGCTTATTGCTTCCTCTCTACACTTGGACACAACTACTTACTACACTCTGACAAGTTTAAAAACCCCGGCGCCCGTTTATTTTACTGCCAATTTTTATACGCTGCAGCTGAGCCGAGACATCAGCAGCAGCTCCTTTAAGTCCTGCAAGCTCGGAGTTGGAGCTGCCTCCGAGGCTTGTTCTTACACTATGCTGAAAGCTCAGCAGGTAATCACTGCTGACTGGGAGCAGCATCCCACAAGCCTGCTGCTGTTTTGGAAATGCTCCAACTCAGTTTGGCCACAACAAGTTGGCTCCTGTCAAAGTTGCTCAGGTCTATACTCTTCCACTTCCCCCCTCTACGTGAAAAAAAAAAAAAAAATAATGACTAGAAAAACCATTTAACGTCTCACACATGCCAGACATTGACATGCTACGAGATAATCAGCTCTATTCGCTTCATCTGTGAGCGGTCATTATATTTTGACTCGTCCGTGACTTTGGTAAAAAAAAAAAAACGGATTTCATGACAAAATCATGTTGCTATGCGTGTCTGCGTGGGCGAGCTTGCATTCGTACTGCTCGGCACACCGGCTTCATTTATTTATTTATTTATCTTTTCCCGTCTCCGCCACATCTCTCACCCTAATTAGTCATCTCTGTGCTTCCTGCCGAGCCTGATAAATGAGGGGCCCCCGTGCGTGTTTGTGTTGTCGCCGATCTATTTCCTCTTTGGATCCCCGTTTCTGAAGATCTTACGAGACGGAGGAGCTGGATTTTAATTAAAATGTTAGGACACTTTAGTTGCCTGTGCAGGCGTGCGTGCGTGCGCTTGTTTACATGCACTGATGCGTCCAATAGGCTTAGAAGGGGTGTTAGACTACGCCCACTGAAAGCGTGCCTTTGCAAAGTAAATCCAACTGATGAAGAAGAAAAAGATGAAGAAGAAGAAAAAAAAAAAGACCTATTTTCCAATCCATTTAGTCTTTTCCCCCTGTGTTAAAAGTGTAGAAAGGGAAAGTTATTTCGCAAGACGTGAAAGCAGATGAGCACCGAACCTTTCGGTAATGAGAATTCATATCATGTTTGGGAACGTAAGTCTTGCGTTATCTCGGCCGCGTATTGTTTAGGCCTTCACTCCATTTGCATATTTAATTTCACTTTTCAAAGTAGACCTTTTTTTTCTTCTTTTTTTTCATGCAAATGCCGTTTGAAATGGGCTTTGCTTGATCAACGTTGGTCTCTTTTTGGCCCCGGTTTTAGAGGGTTTTGATATTCAGAACGGCGCCACGCTATTTTTCAGAGTGTAATTACAAATTAAGCTTTCTTTCGGGGCGGATGGCATTAAACATGGCAAAATAGATGGTGTCTGACGGACGTGACCTTTTTAAAACAGCAGATCTGCTTGATTTGCATACTCGGACTAAGTAATAACATGCATGAAACCGATTAAGTGCCTAATTACTTTTTAAGGTCAACGTAGGTTTTACTCAAGTGTACCTTAAAGCTCGCATGCGGACGAGGCTCATTTAACACGGCACTGTATACAGTTTTAAAGGCAGGTGTAATTAATTGATGGAAGACGGATCATTTGTCAACAGGAGGAGCTAATGGTGCTACTGTATAGATGTGAAACAAACACACAAAGAAACCTGGAGAAACACGACAACCCGGCTTTTGTAAATTGCTCCCGTAAGTTGGGTTGTGACTCTCCAGTTGAATGTCACCACCATTTGAGTCTTGCACTAATCACGCCGTCACTAACGGACGAGGAGGCAGGCGATTCCTGCAGCAGCAGCAGCAGCAGCAGCTCTTTGTCATTCACGGGGCCGAGTCTGGAAGCCGCCTGCAGCTGTCCACGTCTGTTTACTGCTGGAGGCGTTCGCTCAGGGAGGGGAGGCACAAAAACCGAGTGTGTTTGAACAGCGAGAGGTGATTCAGAGCTGCTGTTTACTTTATGTACACTTTAAACAAGAAGAGCGTCAGGTTAGGAAGGAAGCAAGGAATTCGTATTGACAGGTCGCTTTATTGATCGTTGTGTGAAATATGAAAATGTGCAGGAAAAACGTTTTGCAAAACTCTCGGAGACGTCCTCGAAGGGGTTGTGACGTAAACCAGAAAAGCAGTGAACTGTTTAGAAGTATATTTTAATTTAATTCAGTTTTGACTTCAGTCAAATTTCTGCAGCAGAACACCTGTAAAGACAAACGCCTCAGAGAGACTTAGATAGGTGCAATAATGTGGAAGTTGTTAAGGCTCATTTAAAGTACTGCAGGACAGACGGCGTAACTTTTGCACGTAGCCTACGCCAGCGCTCAGAGGGGAAGTTTGCCGACTAGCAATGTGTAAATCCATCACAGGAGTTGAAACAAAACCTAAGGAGGAGGTTGAGGAATGTATTGTGGACGCTGTCAAACCAAAAGCCAAATTTTCATTTTTATTTTTAGACTTCAGGCCCATTTAAAGTACTGTGGGGCATAGACGGTATAACCTACGCACGTAGCCTATGCCGATGCGATACTTCCGATACCAGGTCAACCTGATTTTCAAATCAAAATATTGATTCTTTCGATACTTCAGTCATTTGTGTGTCATTATCAGGAACACAGTGGAAGGTAACTAAACCAGTTATTGTGTGGCAACACAACAAACTTTGTGAAACACCTCAGGTTAAACCCCAGGTATTAATAATGAATCAGTGGTATCAAACATCACTGTCAGCACCCAAACGCTGGTCGACGCTGGGTCTTTTTTTTTTTTACCAGTCACGTTAATATTTGTTTCCACTTCCTGCTTCATTTTTCAACAATGGCGACTGAAAATTTTGCTGAAGACGAGTCACACAAATGTTTGTAACTCTGAACCTCCTCAGTTAACCATTCCTCAATGTCCATCTTTATTGATCTCAAACAATAAATTCAAAAATTGCGGAGATGGAGAAACGGACGGGAAACACTGCTACCAAGCAGAACAATCGCATTATTGAAAGTGAAGAAACTAAAATGAACCTGACTGGGAAAAAAGACACAGCGCCGCCTAGTGTTTTTGTGGCGTTGTTACACAGACTGACCAGGCGTGGGCTACGTACGTAGGTTATGCGTCTGTATAACTGGTGTAGTTTAAAGTAAAGTAATACCAGGCTGATGATGATCAGTAGACAACTCACGTCTCTCCTGGTCAACTTCAGAACCAAAGATGCAAGATGCTCATCCTGTCATCAGTCAGGATTCATTTGCACGCTCTCTCAGATCAGAAGCCATACATCTTCTAAAAATCCTCACCCTCTCGTATCATTTAAATTATTTATAATGCATTTGTCCTGACGTGTGAAATCCAGACTGATGGGATTAGTCATTTATACTGTAGTGGCTGGTATGAGCCTCATAATGTGGACTAAAAATAACTCATCTCCTGAGACTGAGCGTGTCAAGAGTTCCCAATATTAGCCGGATTCGCTGTATTGTGTACATTTAATTGAAAAAGGGCGCCGCGCTCTCCTTCCGCCCCTGCTGCTACCGCTGCAGCCGCCTGCAGTGCAAAACATCAGCTTCAGTACTTGCCAAGCGAAGGCAAACTGCCGTCACACTGCTCTCAACTAACTTTGCACTTTTAATAGCTGTGTGACCCAGTTTGAATCCTATTGAATTAAATCTATATACATTTATAGCAGCTCCACTTACAGCTGTAAGTCGCTTGAGATTACTTTTTAAATGCCTCCCCATGTGTGTTTTTTTTTCTTTTCTTTTTTCCTCCACCTGCAAAATAACCTCTTTCGATGGGATGTCCTATCCAGGATCTTGCTTTCAGGCTGTGCTGTGTTCTCCTCATGCATTCATAACAGCCTTTAGGAGCCTTTAAAAGGACGTACCGGCTGTGCAAATAACCATCTGTTGTGGCGTTTGTAAGAAATTGGTTTTACCGTGTGATTATTTTCCTGTTTTTGTCCTTTAAGCCCCTCTTTTTTTTTTTTTATCGATTCAAAACTTAACATAAATGCACATGCGCGTGTTTCAGTCAGTTCAGTGCCAACGGTTAAAGTCTCTCCTTTCCAACATCTTTCACCTTTCTCTGACATTTTATGGATTGTTAATCAAAGAGTAATCAGCATGCTAATTGGAGATTAATAAAATGATAATTAGGTGCAGCCCCGGGGTGCATTAGCATAAAATATTGATCACTGATTATGTGTTGCAGGTCTTTGATGAACACGGCAGCGGGGTGGAAGGTGTTCACCGACGAAGAAGCTCTCCACTGACAGATTTGAGCATGAATGGATTTGAAGTGAAAGCGTCTTTTTTTTTTCTTTTTTGACATGCATCACCTCAGCATTCAGCTTCAATTCGTCTGGAATAAAGGGACGTGTAACGCATCCACCCACGGACGTTTGCAATTAATGGCTGTGTACCAGGAATTCCTGCGGCGCCACCTTACAGACTTGTTGCATCATGTGACAATATGTACAGCTGTGATAAGCAGGGGGGGCGTGTGTTGTGCATCCTGAGCAGTTTCTAAAACAGGGGGAAAAAAGAGGGATGTGTTGTTTACATTTGCGTACACGGCCAACGTTTCCTGATAAGAAAGCCTTTTTAATTTTTGCTGCACGTCTTGTCTGATGTTATTCAAATGAAGCTTTCCCCTCCTCTGCTCCTTTTGTGTAAACTGATTATGCTTACTGAAGGATAGATAAGCTTTATCAACAGCTGTGTACTGAGGAAAAGGAGCAACCGATGGCATCAGTTAATCCCTTTACAATTAAAGGCACTCTTCCGGAACATAACTCTGATATGTAGATGTTAGTGCGGGAGCTGCTCTCATGTTTAAAATGTGCGAGGCTGCGTCAAGGTTTGGCCAAAGGAGCTCATTCATCCAGAGTTTGCTATTGAAAAATTGTGAAAATTCAAGGGACTCTTTAAAGAAAACATGAGAAAAATCATTGTGGACACCTTGAAAATCTGATAAAATGATGCTGCAGGCTGGTTTATTTTGCTGGAATTTCATTATAACAACTCAGAATAGTAGCTCCTGGAAAAGTCTGAGGTGCAACCTGATGCCGTTGAATGGACTGAAAGTGTACGTTTACATGCACGTGAAAAAAGCAAATTATTGCCTTAATCCAACTTTAACTGGATAATTTAAGTGCACGTGAACACGACTAAAATCTGATTAAGACACCCAGATAATGCAATTGGAAATTGATTTTCTCTGGTATGTATACGCCTTAATTGGACTTTTAACTGGATAACGTGTGCGCATGTTCCACAACCGCTGCGGAAGAAGAAGGCAAACAGAGCCGGTAGAAGAACCACCTGAGGGATAGTGCATATCGTAAGTAGTGCACACGTTACGTACAAGATTAAAATTATTATCCATCTGGTTGTTGTTTGAAATGCCGGTCTGCTGCATGAACGACTCTTCTTTATTATATAACGTAAAAGGTCGACCAGACCAGAAAGGGGGCCGTATTAACATGGTATTAACCCACTGATAAGACACATATCGCCACCTGGTGGAAGAAGGGGACATGTTCCTGTCAGATTTTGTCCATTGTCAAATTTGAAGCATAGCTCGATTAAGCTGTGCATGTAAACGCCCTGGTATCAGTTCCTTCATCGTCATCATGAGGCCTGAGCATCAGGACCCTGATCACCCTGTACCAGCGTAGGGTCTGACAATGGGTCCAAGGATTCTTCAGACCCTTTCATGTTGTTCACATGCGATCTAGGCGAACTTGGTCTCAACCTGGTAACTGGTGTTCGTGGTGTTCGGTTGTCTATCGAGCTCCACGGTCTGGACGGTGAGCACACCACCCCACCCTTATGAAGTCCGTTTCTGGTTGTTTGGTCAAAGACATTGCCACCAGTAGCCTGCAGGAGGTCATTTTGCAGGGCTCTGGCGGTCCTTACCCTGTCTCTCCTTGCACAAAGGAGCAGATAGTGGTCCTGCTGATGGTCTGAGAACAGAGTAACTGCCCGTCCTGTGGAATATCCTCCATGCTCTTGGGTTTTTGCTGAGCGACAAGCAACAAACCTTGTCACGTAGTGATAGGGTCTGTAGGGTTCATGCTACCTGTAGTGACACTGACCCTCGCCAAACAG
The DNA here is from genome assembly GCF_022458985.1 of Mugil cephalus. NCBI lineage: Eukaryota > Metazoa > Chordata > Actinopteri > Mugiliformes > Mugilidae > Mugil > Mugil cephalus. The sequence continues at coordinate 6,776,690 of NC_061785.1, read as the reverse complement.
AAAACTAGTGAAAAACCATTCCTGTTTTGGGGGTTGCTCTGTGCTTCCGTTCTAGTGCACCTGTTGTTTACTTTCATTGACACCAAAGCAGCTGAATCTGATTATCAACGCCCTTTACTGACTGAATTGACTGAATCAATATCCCAGAAGTTTAATTGTGTTTGCTCAGAGGTTGTAAACTAAGGATTTATGATTAAAATAGCTGGCAGGTCAAACTAGGCTACTGAGATCTGACTCGTTCAGTGATTCAGCTCATGTAGTTCTCGCTATTGTTTGTTACTACAAGTTGAAGAGGTGGTCGATCAGTCGGCGAGAGTCTTCCTACACCCTTGAAAAATGGTGGAAACAAGAGTAGCCGTGATTGATGCAGCTGCACAAGCCGGTGTTCACTTACGTGAATAACTTCTCAGCCTCTGCTGGTCTGGAAAGTGTCGAGACGGACGGGAAATGAGGGAAGGAAGAGGGGGACGAATGAGCTGCAACAGAGGTCGTCGGCTGCAGATCAGCATGAAAAATCAGCTGAAACGATCACAATGTCGGAGTGAAATAAGCGAAACGTGATTTATAGATTAACGTAGATCAAACCTGGGGCAATTCATTCAGATGCAAAGTTTTCACAATCATGTATGAAGTGTTATCCACTTCTCAAACAGTTTTAGGTGATGATGCTTTAGAAAAATGTTCACACAAAGATAAAGCACATACACCGATCAGCCACAACATTAAAACCACTGGCAGGTGAAGTGAATAACCTTGAGCATCTTGTGACAATGCAGTGTTCTGCTGGGAAACGTAGCATGTACCACCCACCTAGACCAGACCAGGCACCCCCACCCGATAGCAATGGTACTCTTTGATGGCAGCAGGATGCAGCCACTAAAAAGAAGAAAAACAGGTCCGTGTTCCTCCTCTGATGCATCAGAACTGTTTTGGAGGCACAAAGGAGACCTACACAATATTTGGAAGGTAGTCATGTTCTTGACATGTGCTCATGTGTCTTTGAGTTCTTGCCTCACTTCTTACACACTCTCAAGAGCATTTGTCTCTGCGTTTAATGTTTCATGTTGAAATCTTTGTCAGATTATCTCCTTGTTCTTCTCGTTGCCGAAGATGTCCGTTTGAAGTTGTTGACCTGCAGCGGAGCAAATCTGGAGGGGATCATTTTACAGCACATGCGTTCTAGATCAGGGATTGGATAATTTATCTTGTGTCTTTGTACTGTAAATGTGAAACCGTTCCAACCCGCATGTCCTAAATAAATAAGCAAACAGGAAGCGCTGTTTGAACTACCCTGTGATGCAGCCGTTATCCACACAAACATTTAAATCTTTTACAGTCCTAGTGGGGCAAGAGGCTCTGCACAGGGAGCAAATAAAAAGCTAAAACTTGGCACTTTCTATCCTAAGATGAATGTGTATTTATTGCCCCCGTCGGCAGGAAAATTTGAGCATCTCATCATTTCAACAAATGCACGTTTACTCACCGTCAGTAAACCTGAGTTTAACTAGCGCTCTAATATGTGTTGAAAGGTGCCTCACAGAATCTGAGGTTGTTCATCATCAGGATTGAGAGGCCTTCGGAGGGACCATTATTACAGCTGAAATCTTTAATTTGGTAAGAAGACCTTAATTCAGTATTAATGGGTAAAAAAACGCTCCTGGTCACTTTGCTGCCACTTCAGCAGCCTTCCGCTCCGTCCTCCGAGGCCCTGAAACATGTTACACAGATCAGAGAGTCTCATCAACATGTTTTCTATTTGCTATTGCTGTTCTTGCGCGTGCATGATTCCCTCCGGAGACTTTTTATCTTCTGCAGTCCGGCAGAGACCGGCTTCACCAGTAACAGCTCAAGTCTGTCTAAAAGAAAATCTTTAAAAGCTAATGGTGCAAAGCAGAACACGGCCTTTAAATGCTTCTAAGTGACCCGGTCCAGCTGCAACGACCGTTAATCTGTCGCACATTCATCCCGAATCACGACGTGACTAATGAGGACCTCTTGATTAACACATCCTGTCCTGCACCTTGTTTTTCCTGACGTGCACAGCTGGCTGTCGCTGTGGGACATTTCTCCCGTTGCCCTTGCTTCACATTTCGGGAGCTCTGCAGAGCCCTGCGATTGCCACATCAACTAAAGCAATGTCAGATTTAGTTTGGCGAGTTAAGCAGCATCACAGAAATGTGATCCTGCCCCCGGCTACTTAGCCTCAGCCGAATATTGGTAACCTTAAACTTAAATGAATCTGAGCAGAGGGGCTGGATTAAGTTTATCTTCACGGGGATGAAATACAGAGGAGGGGAGAGCGAAAAAGAGAGGGTGCCGAGAGTTTAAGAAGCAGCAGGAATAACGTGGGCAGACCTAAAATGATGTGCAGGTACAGCTGAGCTCTGGGTAATAAACTGCAGGGAGAACGGAACACATTTTCAAATCCGTTTTGTCCAACCCTACATTTTTTTCCAACCTTATTTTGTGCAGACAATCATTGTTCAGAACAAAGACAGACTCTTTTGCTTTGTAGTCTCAAGGTTTCATTATCAAATCGGCTCATGTCATGGGGATTTGCACAAATCGTGAATGAAACCTGAAGTTTTCATTTAACGCCAAGTTAAAAGTAATCACAAGTTATACCTTCACATCGGGGGGATTATTAGCTTTCCGAGACACATTTGCAGCCAAAATAGTGACGTTTATTTGACTAATTTTAAACTTAGAACTGCAAGAAAGTGTGGTTACCAAACATACCACGCCCTATATGCTGTTAGAGAAAAAAAATTCACATCTTCCATGAAAATATGAAAGATTTCATCAAGATAAGGCAGCCTCCTCTTCTCAGGCATAACATTATGACCACTGATAAGGGAAGTAAATAACATCGACCATCTTGTGACAATTTAATGTTTCGCTGGGAAACTTTTGGACCTGACATTCATTCGTATGGATGTTACTCAAACATGTAGCACTCAGCTAGACCAGACCAGACACCCCCACCCCATAGCCATAATGAGATGCCTTGCACAGCTCAAGATGTTGACCTGCCCCATCCCCTCAACCCATAGGACCCACAGCCTCCCACTAACAATATCCTGTTACCCAACACGCCAGGACACCCTCACAAGGCCAATGTCCATTCTCTGATGAGTCACAACTGTTTTGGAGACCTACACAATATTAGGAAGGTGGTCATAATGTTGGTGTGTTGATGTATCTGTACACTGTCCATGATGCATCCCTCTCTTATCATCAGAATCTTAATATAATATTATGAGATAGTACTATAAAAATTAGCTGGTTAGCTTAGGGAAGAGTTAGCTTAGCTGCTAACTCAGCCCAGTTTCTTTTCCTACCTACTTATGCATTGGTGTGTCGGCATTATGCTCTAATGGAATCATGGAAGGTCCATGTCATGCTACGGTATGACCTCTGACGTATGTATGCCCGACTCAAAACCATAAATCTAACTTTACCCAACACCTTGTACAAGATATTTCACTCATTAATACACAGGATGATATATTACAATCCCTTGTGCTGAGATTTCAGGCAAAACACAACTGAATCCCAACCAGCACGCTAGCAGTCAGCTGCCAACCAACAAGAAGACACCAGCTAACTAGCCTGGCCCGCGGTAGTGGGCCGTACATCATTGGGGTTTTCAAGTGGGCACCTACTTTCACCAATGTTTCGTTAAATTAGGCCAACGTCACCTCAAGAAGGCTTAATTTCCTTGAGTCACCGCCCCCGCCATGCTGCCACCGCACAACCGTGTGACTTCCAACCACCGAGAGATTAGCTTAGCTGTTTTTAGTGGGTCTTAGCATGTAAGCATGTAAGACTTGGAGTAAGAGTTTCCCAAAATGTAATACTTTGGGAAAATTCATTAGCAGGATTAGCAGTCAGCTACCTGGTAGCAACCAACAAGAAGACACCAGCTAGCTAGCCTAGCCAACAGCAGTAGGCAGTATGCCTACGACATCTCAAGAAGGCTTAACAGTGAGTTCCAGCGTCCTGGAGTCACCCCCCCAACCACGCTGCCACCACACAACCGTGTGACTTTAAACCACTGTGAGATTATTTTAGCCCTTTTTACTGCTATTCAATAGAGGGATATAGACCCTGGTTCAGGTAGGGGATGGGGATTGAGGATACAGGACTGAACCACAACCTGGACTTGAAAACATCTTTAGGAAATAATAGTTATTTGTTGAATCTAGAAGGAATGTTTCCAAATTTACTGAATTAAACTCGTTCTTTGATGCAATCTGCACAAGTCATGAGTTCCAGAGATTATTTCTAAGTCCCCGTTTGGCCGAGAAAGAGCCGTATTTTACCGTAATACACCTCTGATGAGTCACTCTCTCTTTCTCTGCTTCTAATGAGCAAATGCCGAAAGACATTTGACTAAATTTCAGCTGAATCGAGTCTCATTGAGCCTCGACTCGAGAGCATTTTCCAGATACACTTCATCTTAAAGCGATGGCTTCAGCCGCAGTGCTCAATTCAGCATCGAAGGCGTAAAATATTAAACAAGAAACGTCACTTTTTTCCCCTTTCCCTCCCTACAAAAAAAAAACAAAAAAAAAACATTAGAACACATTCGAATGAATTAAATGTGACTGATCAACAGGACAACAATGAACATCTGTTCCACTTGTGTGATTCATTCGTCAGGATTTCTGAGTGTGTATGTGGGCTTCTAAAAAAAAAAAAAAAAAAGAAGAATAAAGAGAAACAAAAACCAAAAAACCGCTGAAATAATTAAATCAATTTGGGAGAAATAAATTATTAGCGCATGATCTAATCTCTCCTTTAACTCCCTTTCTCCCTCCCTCTCTCTTCACTCCCCCCACCTCCTCCTTCCCTCTGGTTTCCATTCAGTCTGTTGAGGCAGCAGCAGCAGTAGCAGCAGTCTTGTTTGTGGATCACTGGCTAGAGGACAGTAGCAGCAGCAGCAGCAGCAGGAACAGGGACAGGGACAGGGACAGGAGGATACATCCCAGACCAAGCTGCCCGAGCCAACATGGTCGCTGTGAGAATCGTGGCTTGCCTGTGTCTTCTGGCGGGCGTCTCGCTCCAGGTGGACGTGAAAAGTGGGAAAGAGCCAGGGAAAGCTGGGAATTTCATGGAAGACGAGCAATGGCTGTCAACCATCTCCCAGTACAGCCGTAAGATCAAGCACTGGAATCGCTTCAGAGACGTGAGTGGTGTTATTCAGTGTTGTATCAGTGCTGGTGCATCTCAGGTGATTTTTTTTTAATTTATTTATTTTTTTTTGCGCACAGTTAACTGTCACCCCTCAAGTGTGCACATATACGCGCGATTTCATCAGTTTGAGAGAAAGGAAAATACTTAAAAAGACGGAAATAGTACGGAAGATTTTTACATTTATAAGATTACAGGTGGTGCGTGTGCGCGCACCCGTGCGTCATCTTTCGTTTTTGGCATTTTTTTCTTCTTCTTTGCGATGTTTCGCTTATTGATTGTCCTTGAATTATTGTCGGACATACCAAATTAGCTTTTCATTTTAAATATATACACGTGGTTAATGTTGTAGATTTCATTTGAGTTGTTCTATATTCACTTTCATAAGAAGAGTAAATTTTAAGTCTCAAAAGCTGTTACCAATCTCCTTCTGGGTATATTCCGATACCCCCTATTCCCCTGTGCTTATTGATCTGCCTGTATTGCACATAAAATGTAGGGTTTGTAGAGTTTCTTGGCGTTGAAGGAAAAGAGACACTGCAAGACATCAGTTGTGCTTTCCCCAAATCACAGACATAAATGATCAAGTATAGGCTTTTATTGTTCTCATTTGAGCCCTGTTTATTCTGTTAAGTCATGCAAGGAAGGGAGGATTCACTGGAAATGGACAAAAATTCATAGTAGGAATCTTCACCTGGATCCCTAAATTTATTTATTATAGCTGAAATTATTTGAGGAGAAACGGGATTTGGCAATAACATTTTCAGGTAACAGTAAAATAAAATTGTAAATGATATATAAAATAATACCAAGAATATAACTAGCTATGAACTTAAAGTCAAATAAATCCCAGTGACAAGGCCTGATTGCTTTAGGTGATGAATTATACATATAGTTAAAGAAGGAAATGCTACAAAAACCAATAATGTTTTATGAAGTTTAATGATCCTGGTGACAGATGGTTGACTAAAATCTGATACTGTGGCAGGAGATGCTGAATAAGTCCTGTTGTGAGACCATTTAAAGATTAATCAAGTAATCCCGTGGGAGTTTTTTAATCCAACAAATCATGCACATGTTAAATCAAGGCTATTCATCATAGCGTTGCAGATTCCTCTAAATCTAATTACATCAAGTGGTCCTGCTCATTATCGTTTGCACCATTTCCCACAAAGATACTGATGCAAACATTGTGATTAGAGGAGCACCTTGGTTCAAACTGTGTACCAAAGCAGTGAGGATTCATTTGTGTCATCAAACATTTGAAAGCTTTTTAAAAATGAATTTTAAAAAATGGCAGACTGGGTTGGATGATGGTAGTCAGTTTACGTCACACTGTCGCTAATGTTTGCTGTTTTATGTTAGCTTGTGTCTTTTGTGTTGAACTGGCTACAAGACAATACTGCCCCTGCCCTCCCAGTTTAAAATCTATATATCTCACTGCATTGGATTTCTTTTGCAAACTGTTTTGTAAGTAGCTCAAGCGTAAGCGAGTAGCCCAGGGCGGACAAACCAAATACTGACTTTATCATCACGTCTGAAAGGGGTGTGGTGAGGTAAGGACATTAAGTTGGATGCATTCTGCAGCGTCACCACTAGATGTCACTCATTCGCACACAGGGGTCCTTTAAATATTACCCCAGTTATGTTGCTGAAGTCAGCTCTGTTGACATTTTATGGGCTGTTGCTGAACTGTGTTAATCTGAGAGGTGTTTGAAAACTTAAGTCAACCCTCTTATTTACAGTAACTGGGGTGATTTTATAGTAAAACAACCAACCAGGATCATGTCAGTGAGTCAGAAGGCTAGGATGCTGGGTTTGCCACATTGCTACTGACAGCTCCCTGCTACTAAAAGACAGAACACATGGCATCAGGATGCAAGAGATCCCAGAGGAGTAGTTGGTTAGCAACACTCAGATCCAAGCCTCTACCTTGACAACCGGACAGTTGTTTGATCTCACTGCTGACAACTATCACCTCAGACAGATACTCTTATCAGTGCCAACCAGAGAGAAGCTCTTGACCGTGTTTGGTGGCATGCAGGAATGTGTCCAGTGGTCCCGGAGCCCCCGGGGGAATTAGTTACTGAATTGGAAATTTGTGTTGTTGTGGAAATTGGAACATTTTTTGCTGGTGTTTGGCGGGGTTTGCCTCACCTGTCTGACTGGATCAGTGTTTGACCGACAGAGGGGTTAAACAGAGTGGGACAGGGCTTTTTCTCTGGAGACTTTACTGGCATCTCCACACACAATGTCAGAAGTTTAATCAGATTTTCTTTTTTTTCTTCAAAAATTTGGGTAGAGATGCATCTTCAATCCATCAGAGTTGCATCTGGATTCTGAATTCAAAACATTTTGAGGGACAAACTGTGGTAATTGAAGGGGCCTGCTGCAAACAAAAAAAAAGAGCTACTAAGTAATAACTAGGTTAACGTTGTGGAACATTGTGAAGAAGCCAAAGGATATCGAATTTACAATGACAAGAAACACACCCTCCAATTTGAGAAGCTAAAACCTGCAAATGTTAACCTCCTGAAACCCTGTGTCCTCATATGGGGACATTAAGTTTTAGGTTTGTGGCAACTTGTTCTGCTTCATTTAGACTTGTTGTCCTCATAAGTGGACACTTTTTTCTAGTGGTAGCAAAGGGTCAATATATTAATTCATTCTGAAGCCGATCATGGGACAAAAGTGTCGAAGGTACAAAACTCCATCAAAGCGTACGGTTAAAACTTGTTTATTTATGCTCTTTAACTTTTGTAGTTTGATATGACGTGCACATTTAACAAATTCTATCAATAACGAGCATCAACATCTCTAATTAGCAAGTACTCATTTGAGGACATTGGGACATAATTGCTTGTAATCCTGTTTTTGCACAGCACAACATTTGTTTTCCCCCAAAACTACTTCCTGTGCAAAGAGGATGTTTTAAGAGGTTTTTTATACTTCTTAGGTTCTACTAATCCCAAATATCTTGGAGAAATGAAAAATGCATTGCAAACAAAACTTTGGGTCTCAGGAGGTTAAATAATCAGTTAAATTGTAAGCTATGTTGTGATTGTAAAGTGTGTTATTAATCAGCTAATCATTATCAAAGTAGTGAGCTCTCATTGGATTGATTTGGGCTTTTGTGCAGTTGAATTCAGAGTGAGTTTTTTAAACATGAAACTACAAAACGAATCTGTTGCTCAACCTTATTAAAGTTTAATGGATCTGCTGTGACTTAAGGAGATAAAACCATAAAGGATGTGAAAGTTGTCTGTGTGTAGTGAACAGTATAGACAAACCCTCCTTCATGCCACCTAAGATTCCTGAACATCAGTTGTGTTATTTGAAAATGGAAAAGCAGGTGGAGCAGACATGTGATACAGAAGCAGAGAGCTAGCAAACCACCTGTCATTTAAAGTAGTGACCAAAATTGAGTTTTGGCACCAGTTTATTTCTGCTGTCTATGCTCACTTTTGGAGCTAGCCCCAAGTGGCCGTTTTAGGAACTGCAGTCTTTGCCACTTTATTATTCAGCCCTGGAGGTTCATGTTCGGTTGAGGCCTCTCCTGCAAGCTAAATACTTAACATACAGACATAAGAGCGGCTTCAATTCTGTCATCTTCTCTTCCCAACAAGTATTAAAGATCTGTTTTATGTTAGACTTTTCTCTGAAAGAAGTGACATGATCATATGTGGCTGTATTGATTCGGTTCCATCTCCTTCTGAATGGAAGAGCACCAGCATTAGAAAGCTACCCCTGCTTATTCATGCCTCTTCTCATGAGTCTATAGGGATGTGCGTATTTTTAGAATCGATCTTCGCATCAAAATATCGATACCAAGAAATGCACCGAAGCTGTAATCAATTCTAAAAAAGTAAAAAGCGTTAAGAGACAGACCTCTGTGGTGGACGCCCTTAAAGCAATATTCAGGTATATAGTGAAAGTACATCACAGTGACCATCACGGGCATGTACATATAGATCATGTCAACACGCTGTTGTTTCTTAACAAAAACATTTAAATTGGAAGTGACAGAGAACGTAGAATGAGACCTTTGGTCAAAGTTCAGGTTCTGTCAAATTCTAACCTGAAGACCGCTCTGTCTGGTCCAAAAAGAACTATATCGAAGTCCGAGAGACTGTACTTATTTTAATTTTTTGTTTGACAGAGTATGTTTTTAGTTGATTTGCTCAGATTGTCTTTAATTGTTCTTACTAAAGAGAAGTGGCAGCTTATTTAATTCTATACATATACAATACATTTTTTCATAATTACATTCACAAATGTTCATTGTAAAAGTCATCATTTTCATATACAAAAGTAGACATCTAAAAGTATCGATATCTGTATCAGTATCAGGACATTAGGCCTTGGTATTACTTGGTATCGGATCGAAAGGAAAAAAAGCGGTATTGCACATCCCTGGTCCAGGTGGAAATGTGCTGAACCACAGCACCAGGAGATGTGATACTGATACAGCTGAACTGGTTCTGCTCATTTCTGCGCTGTACCGGGCAGCAAGCTACACCATCTGAAATGCGAAGGGGTTGTATTTGTTTACTAGCTGTCTTGGCGGAATAGAAGGTGTGAAAACAGCAAATATTGATACAGCGTCTAAATGAATAAAGCGTGTGTGCTTTATAAACACAGTGGTGGGAGTGTGATTGATACGAGTGAGGCTTTAAATTGGGCCGGTGTACAGCAGTGTACATATGATTATCTGACATGGAGGCATAATGAGGAAACGTTGAGAAGAAGCACAATAAGCGCAACAGCTGCAGAGGCAGGAGGTGTCAGTATAATCCACAGCAGGTTATATAGCGCGTTACACAAGCTCCATTAAGACAGACATCAGCGCTGACGCTGTAATAATGTCACGCTGCACATATCAAGACGTCAAGTCAGCCGGTGAGGATTACCTTTACACTGAATTCACCCACACAAAGCGGGTTATAAATGCACGGCCCACAACCTAAGCATGGCTGTAATTAGCTGATTGCATCTATTAGAAAAAAAAGAAAAAAAAACACGTCTTTGACCACTTGATGTGTTTATTCGTCACAACACGAGTGCCACTTTACATTCTGCTGCGTTTGGGTGAATCTGCTCAGTGGGAGCTCAGGCCACCGTTCATGTGAACAATACTCTGCTGTTCATTCCCGGCCAGATTCCCCCACCTCTCTGAGCAGTGCAGAGAGGGACCTCATTAAGGCGCCGTGCAGCTTTTCAGCCAACCACAGAGGGCTGCTTAAGGATTGCACCTGCTCCAGAGCCAGCTACGGTTTTAATGAGGGAAAACTGCAACGTGTTTTTCAAGTAAATGGCTCCTCGGGTTTCTTTTTGGTTGTTAAGATCACCACGGTGAGGCAAAATACGAGTAATCATCAAGCCCTTCTGGTGGCTACAAATTAATTCGATTTAGGACAGTGATAAATGCAATAATTAGATAACAATGAGTGGTTCCTTAAATTTCACCCAAGCCTCTCAGCGTGCTTAAATCTACCGCCTCAATATTCATGGCGCTCTGTCTGCAGAAAGGGAGCACAAGAAAAAAGTTTAAAAGTCTCTGCACGGCTACAAAAAAAATCCATTTATTATTTATAACTTTTAAAAAATGCAGAATATAGTGACAAAAACTGCTTAAATCCTATTTCCTGCTTTTCATTTGTGAGCAATTTCTACTTTTCATTGTCATATATCATACAACGACAAAATAAGACATTTTAGCTTTGTGATTAGTGATTTTGAATGATAAGAATCAAAAAATAAATCGATTAGTCAGTGAATTCAGGAACTATGATGCAGCTACAATCAAATTAAGTGGAAATGCAATACCTGTTTAAATTGCTTGTTAACAGCTAGGTTGATGGCTTTGTGAGGATTCTTTTTTACAAAGCAGTGAGCTTAGCTAAAAGCTAAGCTCATTAACAAGACTCTTAACACGCATTTCAATAAGTTCTCATGACACACATGACATTTCTCACGCCGGAAAATTATAAAACTCGCCGCACATGTACTTTAAAAGAGTGGTCTATGAATAGATGAAGACCGGCTGCTCTGCTTAAATCAGCGACCAATCAGAAAATATCAGCGGCCAATCAGCCAATTAGAAAGCAGTATTTGTCGTTGCCAGGTGAAATAGGCGCGCCCTAACCGTCAAAGGTGAACTGGAAGTGGAAGTCCGTGATCTGGTAATCATTTCGTCACTTATTTTATTATTATTATTATTATTATTATTATTATTATTATTATTATTATTAAAAAATCTCACTCTAAGCTATCTTAAAATTACAGTGCTAACATGCCAGTGAATATGCTAACCCATGTTTAGCGTGCTAGCATGCTAACATTTGCTAATTACACCAAATAATATAAAGTACAGCTGAGAAGCAACATTTTTGAAGCGTTTGCTATGCTACCAAGCTTTGAGCTAAAGGCTAACGTTATGACGCTTAGATATTTGATATTTGTCACGTGCACAGTTATACATAGTACAATCCACAGTGAAATGTATTTTTGTACCTGTAGCCAGTAGTAAAAAGGTAATGTTACTACAGTAGAAATACATCACACAAGATAACCATATCATGTTTTAAAGCAGCTGTGTTAATAAAACGTAGTATTGTAGTGGTGTTTGAGTCCAGTTAAGGCTCAGAGTTGAGCAGACGGTTGGCGTTGGGATAGAAACTCTTCTTCAGCCTCTCAGTCTTTGTCCTCCGACAGAGGAGATGCCAACCTGATGGCAGCAGGGAGCAGAGACAGTGTCTGAGGAGGCTCGTCTGTGTCAGGATCTTCTTGGCCCTTAACCTGCAGCATTTTGTATAAACGTCCCGCAAGTTGGGGAGGTGGTTTCTGATGGTTCGTTCTGCTAGACGGAGTCTCCAGCTTATATCCTTAAAGCGATAATGATGCTATGGTGTAAGATACAGTGTAAGATATGTTTATCCATGTCAGTGTATGCACTTTGAAGTCACAGCCAGCAAAGTCTCCGTGGTTACGGCCACTGGGTGGAAGAAAGTGACAGGTGAACATGGAGATCAGCAGAATTAGTTTGAAAAATAGGCTTTAACAGCATCTAAATTGTAAAATGTTGTTGCCCTCGGTGGCAGCGACGTCTCTATAGTTAGTTAGCATTCTAACATGTGCTGAATGTGTATAAATGTGAAATAATGAAACCCGTAGATTTTGAGACATTGATTATGACATGTTAGCATGATGATAGCGCTGTATAGCTACTGCTTTACTGAGCTCTTTACATTGAAATTGTCTTTAAATTGCATATTTTGTCCAGAAATTTCAGTTACAAGACAGAAAAACAGTCAACATGTCTATTTGTTTTACTTCAGTGAATAGTTTAGTAACTAACGATATATATTTTATTACTTTACATATAATTTCGGCCACTGTTAATGGACAAAAAAAAAAGGATTTTCCTAATGTTTATTATTTAAACTAATAACCTAAAGTTTGTTTAAGTGACCCCTTTTATCATAACCTTACCTTTGTTAATACGGTATTTTATGTGTGCATTAATAGCTTTGACTGTGTTAAGCTCTACTAAGAACAAACCTTAAATATGGAAAGCATATGACATTTGTATTTACACTGTTTTGTTTGAAGCTGCTTTACAACCATTCACCTTTACAAAGCAAGTGACATCAGATGACAGAAATATAGTTTCTTAAAGCGAAGTTTACACTAAATCTAATGTATTCCTTTTATTGATACGGACACATGCATTTTTTTGCCAAGACATTTACTGTTAGCATATATTCTTCTTCTCACAATAGACCCACAATAGTAATTTAAAAAAGTACTAATCATTAGTAGTTTAATGATTTTGACAGCTTATATTTCTAAGTATCTCATCTCAATTGCTGCAGTGCTACTTACCACAACTATATACCTTTATGAGCCATTCTCACACAACGTTTAGACCAAAGGACACACTAATAGATTCTTTTTTTTTAAATAAACATTTTAACATTTAAATCATCTCCCTGTATCCTGCTAATGTGTCGCGTAAGCCACAAATTGACCACTTATTGAGCTCTGACAAGCAACCCGATCCTTCATCCATGAGTTAGAGTCACTCGGTATCGCACGGTGCTTTGAATGAGACGATGACAGTGACCCGGTAAACTGATCCTGCTCTTGTGTGAGGACTCTATGATGGATGCAAGACCTGGGTTCACCTTGTGTTTCTTTTATGTTTGCTTTATTTATTTTTTTTTTCCTGCAGATGAACAGCAAACACGACGCTCCTTCACTTAGCTCAAAGACACGGCGCCACCAGCTGTGGAGGTTTCGCTGCTCCTCTCATCAACCTCAGCCATTTATTAGCCTCCCACAGGATTCATGCTCCGGCGCTAACAGCCAGTGTAATTACGGATATGAAAAATTAGAGTAAGAAGACGGTATGCAGTTGTAGAAAATATGATAATGAGGCCTATTTCCAGTTTAAAGGGAATGATCGGAGCGCCGGTCGAAATCATAACAGTTAAATGAGCTGGAGATCAGTCTATTGCATCAACCATTGGTGGGATTTCGCACACTAATAGGATCATAATGAAAGAAGTAGTTCTTGTTTTGTCATTGCCATGCACGTGTTTTTTAGAAAGGGTTGTGTATAATTCTCCTGGAAAAAGAGAAGAAAGGAGATACTGTTGGCTTCCGAACACAAGCGTGGGTGACTCTTAATTGAGTGGAAAGAACTCTCCTCGTCAGACAGGGGAATTTGCGCGAGAAAAAAATAATTAAAAAATCAAATAAACACTGAGAGAAGCTCAACAGCTGCTCAAAATATCTTTTTCATAAGTCCACAGATTGCCCCCCAAAAAAATACAAAATCTCTTTCCTGCCTCCCGTCGTGGCCGAGTACAAGGAAGCCTCTTGTTGTGATAGGACACTGCATGTAGATTAATGCGTTTCATAATGGAGTCTGGCTGCGCCTACTACATCAGCGTGTTAACACACACACCGGGAGCAGCAGTGACGGCCCGAATTCAATCTTTTTTAACTTCTCTGTGAGTTGCTGAAATGTCGGCCTGAATAATTAGCTGTTCCAAGGTTCTTCCTCTGGCTCTGTTGTTCATGCATTATTTATAGTGGCATCTGCCTGAGAGTTGTCTCTGTGCCGGTGAAGCTCCTCTACGCCTTGCTGCAGGCTGCACACGATAAATGTGTGCCTGTCTTCCCTCACGGCAGGCAAGGAGGCACACCCGGCATCAATCCAGATGTTTTTTGACAACATCATCGATTCCTGCGAGTCTATATTGGTATACAGCTAATGGTTGGGTTTTTATTATTTACAATCCGTCCCTGCGATCAGTTCAGTAATTGTCGTGACGCTTCATTCAAAATCACAAATTCAATCTCACCATGTGACTTAAAGAAAAGTATAGGAATCTTTAAAGGAGCTTCACCTTTACAAACTTATTAGAATTCATGCAACATGTCAAGCTATTTCAGTCATTAAAATCCCTGCAGCCATGCTGGTAGCCTGACTAAAAAGCAGACAAATAATGCAGCCTAATTAAAAGGAATGTGTGCTTACAGCCGTTTAAAGTCCTTTGGACCATTTAACCGGTGCCAGTCTGAAAAAAAAAAATCTGCGCAGGCAGACCTGAATATTTATGCGAGATCCAGGCTCATTAAAACCCGTGGATTGATGTTACAAGCCGGTTTTATGTTTGCTTATGTAAATTTAAGCCCTTATTCCAGTTTTCAGAAACCAGAATTGTGCTTTTACCCCACAAAGGAAGTGAAATGTTGTTGTTTATGTTGTTAAATGTCATATCCCGAGTATGATAAGAAATGTGATATAACTCAGAACTGTTACGCGGTCTGTTAAAAAACAAAGAAACACTCACTGTGGCTGAAGTGTATTTCGCAGGTTGGCGAAATAAAATAAAACATATACGTCACTGCAGACACGAGGAGCGCGGCGATAAGAACGCCACCTGTATTTATTGTCTCCTGGAAATTCTGTTTATCTGTTTTCCCTGCATCGACCTTTATTGTTGTTGTTCACGGATTAAACACTTTAGCAGATGCTTTACCTGCGATTATGGAGCAGCAGCCACGGGGACCTGTTATTTCAGTAGGAATGATTAAACCTGAGAGGGGAAAAAAAAAAAATAAAAGCCTGCAAACACAGCCGTGCATGTCCCAGTCAGGTGGAAATGTTACGAGGCTGCAGAAAGGAGCTGCGCCGAATACATTTTGTGACTCAGGTGTTTTTGATATTTTTTGATAGATGCGCGTTTGCGGCCGCCGTTATTGTTTGGAATCGTCTGGGGCCGAGCTCTGCTAAACGCACGGACCGAGCGAAAGCAGGCGTGTCTCTTATATTCTGTAACAATAGGTGTAATAATGCAGGGTGCTCGGGTTCAACCTGGCATTGATAGATGCTTCGCTTCGGGCCACGAATCACTCACTGTTGAAACAGCGGGGCAAGTACTGTACAATTAGGCCAGGCGGCTGCAGAAACTTTGAGGACATGCTCTTGCCTGGGGAGAATCGGGCTTCTTTTATTGTCTTCTGCGTGTTTGAGTTTCGTGTCGGACGAGACAGGCCCGACAGTCCCCGGGGTTCGTACGGAGGAGGAGCAGGCAGGGAAAGCCGAGCCTCCTCTCTCTATACTAACACAGCACGAGGGAGGTGTCAAGGACATGCTTTGAAAGGACTGCGATCCTGTCTGTGAACAAGCTGCATTTAGTATGTGTGGCATGTGGTGGATATATTTGTTTGTGTGTGTGTGCGTGTGTGTGGGAGAGCGACAGAGTCGGGGACTGTTAATTTGCCGCGCTGGCAGGGTAATGGATACACACTACAAAGTCATATTGAAATGACCTTAATCAAGCAAATCATAAAGCAGGGATAGGGCGGCGAGCTAAAGCACTAATAGCTTTTTTCTCAGTTGAAAGAACCCAGCAGAATCTCATTTGTGCGTGATATAGTCCCTCCAAAGCCATAACGTGACATCTCAATGTGCCTCCCAGTTTTACTGTAATATCCCACTGCCACTGCAGGAGATTAGAATTATCAGCAGCCACAACAACCCAATTTGTTCTCATTGCCACGGCAGACGGGAGGAATTAAATGTAATCAGCCAGCTAGCATATTTAACTTAGCTACCCCTGTGAGCTGTCTCATGCCGCATTTTAACTGGGACGCTTATCATCATTATCTTCTCCTAAGCACGCCGCTGGTTTCTCAACTCATGTGTCTGACAGTTGTAATAAAAAAAAACAAAAAAAACAAGCTCCGGACTTGTCACTGGAATCCTAATTAATTTAAGCAGCAGGCACGGTGGTTAAAGAATTTATGTCATTTAATAATGACATGTAAAGGGAGCTGATTCACACTTAACCCGTCTGTGGTTTTCATCTCCAAATCAATAGGTTCTTACTGGAGGCTATAAATTAAAAATAATGAGTTCCTTCTCTTAATAACTCTCTGTTGTGCTCCAAAAACAGCTGGGCACTGTAGTTTATAATGAACATAACTCAGACAGGAGTTCACGGTGTGTTTGTCGGGGACTATTTTCAGCTGCACATTAATACACATTTGGCACGCTAGTGAGAATTTACAGCTGCAGGATGGTGCATGTTAACCTTATTCAGACCTCTGAAAAAGCTTGGTGGCATGTTTTCCTTGTGTGGGTTTCCTCCAGGCGATGCAGCTTCCTCCCACAGTCCGAAGACCAATTAGGTGATTCTGCATTGGCTGTAGGCATGTGACTGTTGATGAGGGTCTGGCGACCTATCCAGGATGTACTCTGGCCCAATGCCAGTGGAGCTTTTTCCAGTTCATTTAAAATATCTCCAGTTTTATGATCGCTGATGGTTGTTGGTAAAGGATCTGGCGCAACAAGCGGACAGTCAGACGTTTGCCTGCGTCGGCCGGTTGGTGAGCATCTGTGGCCAAGTTTTTTGCGATGCGTCACGCATCTTTACCACTAACCGAACCCCTGATTCATCCCCCGCACCAGGCTGAAGAGCTTCAGGGATACAGCCTTCAGTGTGGCCACACCAACCCCATGGAACTCCTTCCCTCCCTACGTTCCGACCGATATCCGCAATGCCCTGACCCTGGACACCTTCAAATCATCTCTGAAGACCAATCTTTTCACCATGGCCTGTCCCCTTTATTCTTAGGCCACATTTACACATATCGCCTCACCCCTTGCCAATCTAGACCCCCACGTCCCATAACAACAACAATAATGGTGTACTACAGGCTTGTGACAGTGTCGCATCAGGTTTTGACCCTTGTTGGGTGGCTAGGGCAATATATATTGTTGCTTCACCACTACAACGACTTAAAAGGGATTACGGACTATATGTTTGTATGTGGCGTGCAGGGTTGATGAGCATGCTCTGCCTCTGTAGCAGTAGCAGCACCTCGCATAGGCCTTGGATATGTACTACGGCCTTTCTACAACTAGATGCGGTTTGCATCGGATCGACACTTACGGAGAAATTCTTAAAACAACGCCAAGGAAAACTGGAGCAAAAAAAAATTGTTTTGGTACATATGAACGTGGCCTTAGTTGGCCTTCCCTCTGTCTGTTTGTCTTCACACCTCCTTCCCCTATCCGTTCCCTACGCTTATGTAAAGCACCTTGGGTACCTTGAAAGGCACTATAGAAATTCAAGTTCTTCAACTTCCCTGTCTGTAGTGTTTGGACACTCAAGGGATTACCTGCTCATCTTAGGGAACCAGTGAACAAGAAGAGAAATGGAAGTTAACAAGGCACCAAAGGGGGAAAAGACGGCTTTTCTTATTTTTTCCTTCATCTGTCTCAACATCACTAATATTTGAACTAGAGGTTACACAACTTGAAGCTTTCATAAAGTTGGCTGTAACGTGATGAAAATCTTGTCGATTCTGACTAGTTTCTGATGGCTTCACTAATTCCAACAATCAAATCTATATTTTTGACCTGAACACACAGAACAGACAGCTCATGTGCTGCATACTATGAGCTGCAGATATGTATAGCCTGTATAAAAACAGGCTGCAACATCCTAGAATAACAGAATCCGAAAAAGGTCCTCGGGCTTTATGGGTCAGGCAGAACATTTACATATTGTTTACGAAGAAAAATTAGAAAGCAGCCTTAGACACCTCAACATTTAGTTGACATTGCGTTGGGACGCAAAAGGTCCACATTATACCTGCAAACTTTCTAACATATGCGATGTAACAACGGGATTCATGTGGATAACTTGCATTTTAATTGGAAAACCTGCAGGGGCTGTTTTTTTTTTCTTGGCAAAACAAAAGTCAATTTGTCAGAGTTTATTGGAGTGGAATTTATTTTCTTAGCCTCTCCCACATTGGATATTGATTTAAATTCCCTCGGCAAGGTTAGTGTGCCAACGGCAAACAAGATTTAAGCTCATTCATCTATTTATGTATGCTGATAACTTTTTTTGTGTTTGCGGATCGATAGTGATGAGTCTAGCTACTCCAAAGTGAAAATAGCCCACTGGCTTTGGATATTTTTGCTCCCGTGAAGCCACATGCTTCGTCTTGTCTTATTATAGGGTTTTCTGCTAATATTGTATGCAGAAGCAGCATAGCTCAGCACAGTAAAGACGGCCCCGCATAAGCTCCAAGCTCTCGGGGGAATCTGTGTGGAGCTCAACCTGAAGGCTCTTCTCCTTTGGCTTCTTTGTTTTGCAAATGGGGTGGAGGGGGGACGATAAGATGCTGCGGAGTCTCCGTCGTTCCAGGGTTCTGCTTGGCTCAGCAGTGGGGTCCAACGGAATCCATTTTTCTGCATCTGCACCGTTCGCCTCCTCTCCAATTACTGCATCTCTCAGAGCATGCAATGCCTTGATTTGACCGTGGACTAGAGCAAAGTGAGCCCGGCTGCCGTTTGATGTGTCACTTAATCAGTTATTGGAGACCACAGCTGAAGGGCTCCTGAGAAGAAAAGGTTTATTTTCCGTGATGAAACTTCCTGAAATCTGGCGTTATTAGCCGACGGCAGCTGGAAAAACATCTCGTCAGACGGTCTTAATGATTTAAGACTCCTGTTTCAGGTTGAAATAAGCCTTAACTTCAAATAAACGAGTCTGTGCCTCCATGAAAAAAAAAAAAAGACATTACCAGTCTGTCAAATGATCTGCCTTCGTCTGCAAGGGCTGATCTCCTCAGTCAGCCCGATTACTCCTGCATTTCAGCACGATGCAAATGTTTCAGATGGATGCACGCTTGGCAGTCGGCTTCTTCGCGGCTCAGGAAAAGAGAGTGTGCAGGGATGGCTGCAGATTGTGCTGCTCCATACTGTACTGCATTGCAGGCAGGCGTCTTACCTTGTGAAACAACATGCGTCCTTCGCCTGCAGGCCCCCGAGCACTCCAGCTCAGATGATCAATTTGATCCAGCTCTCTGCTGCGGGGCTGCGACTTAATCCCATAATGCTCTGTGGTGTTTTGTTGCAATCCAGACACCCCCACCATTTTTCTCTGTGGATTTCTTACTTTGTCTTTGGAGTGTGATGAAAAACCTCACGTCACTTTCGTATACATGCTATGTAATCACGACCCCGGCTGTAATGCCGCCATAGATCACATCAGCGTCCGCCGGAGTGAATGTGGTCTAGAAATGTGTGACCTGTCACGCTTCGGTAAGAGTAAACCGAGTAATTTTTACCACGCCACTGTAGAAACCACATGAGTCGGGGTCAGAGGAGATGTGGAAATAGCCGTTACTGCGTGATTTCTGCCTCATGTTGGAGTGACAATACAATATTTTGCCACTCCAGAGCCGGCGAGTTCGAGGCCAAAAGACACACGGCATCATTTTGGAACACTCTAATGCATTTCTAAGTGTTTCAATCTGTGGTGGGTCTGCGCCATTAGTGTCTCTCCCATTCTCCGTCGCTTTCAAAGACGGCAGGGTACAAACAGAACGAGACATTACCTCCACCACTTAGGCCCCAGCGTGCTGAATTGAGGCGCCATAATGACACGGCAAAGACAAGATGCTCTCCCGCTGCTCCCCGGTAACTACAGAGAGACGGAGGGTGGAATGCGGATTCACGACAGCCTCTGCCCGTGTGCCCTTTCGCAGGGATTCAAAGGAGGCAGGGAGACGAACCTAATTCGGCCGCATTAATCAGGAAAAGCACATTACTGTGCAAATGACGGCTGGAGGAATGATGAGCTGACAATGTCCCACCAGTCAGACAGGCAGACACACCTCAGTGATCTGATAGGATGACACAGCCTCAGCTCGCAGTGGAGCAATCAGCAGAGGAAAACCTCTTTGATGGTCTCCTTTCATTACAGACATGACCCGGACCACCAGTCCATCCATCAGCCTGTGTTTATCCAGTCAGCGGCAGAGTAAATGACTCCGTGAAGCTGGATAAATGACAACTGGGGGAAATGCAAAATGTCCAGATCATCATTTAACCTCTATCTCATATCCCGACGCTTAAGTGATGTCTTCACTGCAAATACCGTCTTCAGAATATCAATAAGGAATATTGCAGGGGATGAAGCACGCAGTTATTGCCCTGAGAGTTTGAGATTTTATCTGAAGAGTAGAGTTCCTTAACTGAACTTCTTAATGCGTGTGTGTGAATGATGATGGCGTGTGAGTTGGACTTCAGCAACATGGGTAAACTTTAGAAATATTTCTTAAAATCAAAATACACCGATCAGGCATAACAATATGACCACTGACAGGAGAAGTAAATGACGATGATGTTCTGCTGGGAAACTTTTGGACCTGGCGTTCATTCGTGTGGATGTTACTTAAGCATGTACCACCCACCTAGACCAGACCAGGCACCCTCCACCTCATAGCAATCACACTCCTTGATGGCAACACCAGTCCCCAGCAGGATGCACTGACACAGACACAAAAACCTTGTAGTAACAACTAAAAAAAACATGAAAAACAGCACAGGGTGTTGACTTGGCCTCGAAACTCAGTAAATCCCAAACTGATCAAGTACCTTCCCCTCCACCCATAGGGCCCAAAGACCCCTACTCAGACACCACAGGACACCCTCAGAAAACCCATGTCTGTTCTCTCAGTGCGTTTACATGCACGTGAAAAAAAACGAATTATTGCCTTAATGGGACTGTAACAGGAGAACTTAAGTGCGTGTAAACACGTTACTCCGATTAAAATCATTCTCATTCTCATTGTCCGATTGAGACACCCAGATAATGCGATGAATCAGAGTTTTCATCGGATAATGCGTGTGCGCCAATACACGTATCGCCACCTAGTGTGGAAGAGGAGAACAGTTATTCGATTTTCTTGCGCTGCATGTAAACTGGGACAAGGGCTGTAGTGAGAAAGTCGAATTTTGAGCATAGCTCGATTAAGCTCTGCATGTAAACACACTGACTGTTTTAGAGGCACAAGGGAGACCTACACAATATTAGGAAGGTGGTCATAATGTTACGCCTGATTGGTGTGGACAAGCACGCTAATTGGTAGATTGCAGCCATGGCTTTTAGAGAACACATTTGATCTAAGCTTCTTATGCCTTTGAATATGATCACTGGGTTATGGATATTTGAGCTAATCATGTTACACTACATAAAAGCTAAATGCCATTAAAACGTTCGGGATGAACTGGGTCTGGCACTTGTCATCAGCATTTAGCCGCAGGTTGCCAGGTTACTTTGTCAAATAGGCCATAAACGTCTGGATGGCGTTGCTGTTTCAGTTGGCCAGTCCAAGTTGAGTAAGAAGTGGTTGAAGTCTTCAGGAGACAAAGTAGAAATTTGAAGCACTTTGAAGCAATTTTTTATTTATTTTTTAAAGTCGCTCCTGTAGCTCCATATTTGGGCGCTTCAACAAACAAATTTGTCATCAGAGAACACATGCTGCAGCTTTCAGATTTTGGTCTTCACTCAAACATGATATTTGTCCAGATTTCAGTAAAATCTGCATTTTAAGGCACCTTCTGATGTTTGAATTAGTGGACTTTAGAGGAGGTAATAGATTTTGCTAAGAAGTATATTTAAAGGAGCAGTGTGGCATTTTGTTGCAATTACAGAAAATGCATACAGCTCTCATGTCTGTTCACCAGATGTAATTCTCTTGATGGAGGTGTAACATGTGGTTCTAATGTCAGGATTCAGTTCATCTTGTACAACTAAACTGTACCAGCCGTGTCACATTACGGGGACGGATGAGCTGCAGGGACGGAGCAAGCAGGCGGCATGCACGTGATGGATCGCTGCAGCAGGGCGAGGAGATGCAAATTTCCACTGTGACATTTCTTTTCACTCTGTGAGCGCTTCTCTGCCGAGCCGTAGTCAGGTCGCGCTCCGAGTGCCTCAGAGTTTCTCGTTTCATTTTCTCTTTGGAGACGGATTTTGTGTAAAAGTGTCAGTGCTGCAGGGCATCGCCTGTAACTAGCTCTTGACCTCTAATACAGGAGCAGTGAATACACTCATGTAAACATTACAAATGGCTCATAATCGCCTTTCAAGACAAGTGTCACCAAACACTGAGTATTGGATGATGAGATATGGATGCGTAGCTATTCTGTTTTAAATTTAAAATGCCTACCAATAGTCAGAATAATATCGTGGAGTTGTGTGAAGTGAGTCAGCTGGTAGGATGCCACAAACCGCAGTATTAGCATAAGATAGCGATAGCAGGGTTAGCTACTGACCCATACCTTCTTCCAACGAATGAAGTTCAGTTCTCATGATCTGTACTGCTATGCCACAAGCAGACTGTCCCCATACAGGTGCTGGTCTAATACCATATAAAAGTCTGGATACTGATCAGTTCTTTTTAGCTAGTTGGGTTAACGAATGCTAACAGCAGAGGGATATACCTCATAATGTAAAATGACCAGATGTCCACAATTTCTGGGGACAGTTCCCATTTTGGTTGACCTGTCCCCCAGCTAAAATGTCCCCGATATTAGGGTTTTATGAATGAGAAAATAAATGTTGCGCACAAACTAGAACCATTACGGTAGCCAGTTGCGCTGCTGTTGACATTACAGACATTTCATCTTGATAATCGAGTTGTAAATATCCCTGGATTTAATTTCAGAAATCTAGTCACCTTAGCATAATGGCAAAGTGAAGACATAGCTATAATGTCAGCATTATAGCTATGCATTAGCTAGCCGCTGCTGGCATAACATAATGTGTTATGCATAACCAGTCCTGTGAAGGGCTAGCTAGCTGTATGTGCTTTAACCTGTTTCCTTGGGATGCCATCAAACTCAAATCGACTACACAGTCTTGCCATCTACCTAGCATTTGGTGGTGCTACAGCTATCGAGTAAAACAGTGCCTGTACGACCCGTAATTTCAGGTCCATCATAGTTGGGCTCTGTCTGAGACCCAAGTGAAACCATGGGTTTCTTTGAAGAAGAATGTAACCGTTGTGTGAGGCCACTGTACATGTAAAGCATCGGAGACGTCTGCTCCCACATAAAATCTCCTGAACTATAGTACGCCTGCTTGTTTTGGGGGTGGAACATAACGTCACGTGCAAAGGGTCAATCTGCTAATACTAAAACTAATACTTTGCCAAAGATGGTCACTGAAAGTCCCAAAATATACAAATCCTATAAGTGAAGGCTCATAGCACGACTCTGAACTAGTACTTTCAATGCAAAAAGGACGTCATTTGTACAGTTTTAAGGCAGATAAATGTTGATGTTCTAGCAAAAGATCCTATGATTCTCACAGCTGTTTAGCGTTTATTTTGTTGCTTTTGTTGTGAGTTTCCACCATATTCACACCTTTCAGCTCAAACTTTTCTTGCAGCAATTATAGCTCGCACGTGTTTTATGTAAGCTGTTTTTGCTCTTTAGCCTTCAAAATGTCAATGTGATGATGGACATTTTTAGTCGTATTTTGACCTTTCTCATCATGTGTTTCGACAACAGTTCAGTGGTTCCGCTATGAACAATTATTCAATCACTTGTCACATTTGGATTATTGCCCTCTTATGTCGCCCAATTATTTGGTCAAGTGCAGCTCAGAAACATCTTAAAAGTCTTCAAATTGCACAGAATAGAGCAGCCAGAATAGTTCTCCATTGCTCCTACGTGCATAGTTATCATGACTAAATGTAGAGGATAAATTATTGTCTTTTGATGATTTTCAGGTTTTTGCCATGGACATAACACTCGACAAGTGACCACAGGCTTAGTTAGTTAGTTTTTATTTTTGCACAATTAAAAAATACACATAACATATTACAGAAAAAATGTGGTGGTGCCAAGACAAAGACTATGTTGGTTATTGTTGTTTGATTATACTGTGACTTTACTTATTTGTTGAATGTGTTATGAGTTTTCTGAGTTTTTGTAATGTAATATAATTTCAACTTTTGTTTGTTTTCATTGCTGAACTTGTTGTGTGGACCCCTGGAAGACTAGTGACCACTTGGTGCTAATGGAAATCCTAATAAACAATAAATAGAGAAAGAAAGTTAAGTTTTCATACAGAAAGTAGTGCGCTCTTGACGTAGGAGGAGATGGGCTGTTGCATTACGTTTGTATTGTGTGTAACGAGGGAGGTAATCGATGCTCACTTCAACCCAATCATACTTTTATAGTCTTTCTAACATCATCCGTACTGTCGATATTGTTGCAGGCTCGTACTCTAAAGCCCCATCATTGCTCGTAATATCAGAATACTTTAATAAGCCTTCAAGGAAATTGTAGCATATTTGAGAATGGCTGCGTTAAATTATAGCACAGTCTAAATAAATCACTGCTTGTCAATAGCGAATTTAGTGCTGGAGCATTATGCACCTCCTCATGCAGTTAATTGGTGTAAAAATCCAAATTTCAGCTTAGTACGTGCCATTGTCATAAAGGCTCGGGATGCTTCCTGTATCAGCGCCTCGTGCTCTGGACATTAAGCGACGTTGGGATCGGGCAGTTCAGGGTTTTTTCTGGTATTTCTGCCGCCCCCCCCTGCCTAAGCACACGGGGCTTAGGTGAGGTGAGGTAGACGTTAACTGTAGAAAAGCGCAGTCAGGCTTGCCGCCGAACGCTGTCAGCCTAATACCAGCGAGCAGCCCGGGAGGAGCAGTCGCTGCATCTGGATAGTCAAGCTCCATTAGCCTCCTGGCTCTGTTTTACACTGGCTGCATTACGGCCTTGTTGACAAATGGCACAGGGGTGGTGTGTGTGATATGAATCACATATCTCAGGGGGCCGCCACCATGAATATCATACCCCTCCCTGCTCCCCGATCTCCCTCCCTCCTTCCCTCCTCCGTGTCTGGGCTTGCTGTGAAGTGTAGCAGCGGTCTGGCCAGGATTCAGCGGGGCAGCATTAGCTCCCAACCTTGGTGAAGGACTAAGTGCAGCCTCAGCTTGGTGTCCTTGCTGTCACACTGCTGCTAGGAGAAGATAAGCACTCCAGCCTGTAGGACATGGTCCTGGCTGCACTGTGAGGCTGGGTAATTGCAGAAGCTCTGCAAATAATTAAATAAGTGGTCGTTACAGTACATCTGATGCACGGCGTGCTCTCACAGTCTTTGATGAGGAGGGGCGTTTGTGACATTCCACTTTGATTTAAAGGCTTAGCAATTATTTTTGCTCTCTTTAAGCTGAACTTGAAGTCTCTCTCTGTGATTCAGCCATAACCCTTTAAAATGCCACGAGGAGACACAGATGCGAAAAAAAAAGGAGACATTTTAATATGTTAAAAGTCTTTCCGTGTATGACGCATTGCAGAAATCCTCCCATATATATATATATATACATATATATATATATATATATATGCTGCACCCGAAAGTGAAAAAAATATTTACCTCTAAGAAACTGTCTCCGAGGTGAAGTTCTGCTGCGGCCTCGGTGATGAATTCTCGCCCTTTCAAAGCCTTTCTCTCGCTTTGCGTCTTGTCCCTGTGAGGCCTGTAAATCATCCGTAGTGATATATTAGGATTCTGTCACGGCGCCGTTAAGTATACAGGTGCGTGTAGGTGCGCGTGAGAGAATTAGGTGTATTTGCTGAGTTGAGTTGCCAAAATAAACCATGCAGTGCTATATTTCTCTGGCTGAATGATAAAGCACACAGGGAGAGGTTGCGGTGGGTATTGATGTGTAATGCCCTTGGACCAAAGCCAAGGCGGTGAAATGGAATGAAAGGAAAGCAGTCAACCCCCCCTGTTAACTCAAGGTTGTACTTTACAGACGCTATATCTGTCTGTGTTGTCAGTGCCACGCTTAGTAAATGTGTGCCTATGTGCGAGCCGCAGCTATAAAAAGCCCCCGACATCTAAATCACATCTGTTGACTTTGACGATTCCCAACAATTTGCCTGTGTTTTAATTTTTTATTTTTTCAAGGCTGATGCGGTATGTCATGGCTTATCCGCAACTTCTGAGCTGGCAGGAAGCTGGCGTTTGGCACCGGCTTGTAAACACAGCCAGAGAATGGGCGCCCCTTAGTGATCGGGACCCCTGCCAGCTCACAGAAGTGGCAGCTGATCATCCTCGCTTAATAGGCGCTCATAATCCTCTGTGAATGTCTTGTGTTGTCCCCCGAGAGGAGCGAGACTAAGGCATGTATTTGCAATCAGCGTGCATTAAGGGCTGACAGTTTAACTGCTGCCGTAAATGTAATAAACCAACCCACTCTTTGCAAGGCTGAATGAAGGCACAAATGAAAACTGTAAAGTGTTTTTTTTCCTCCCTTTATTAATCTCTAACAATGGCTCTCTCTTTTCTTTCTCCCTCGCTGCCGCTTGTCATTGCAACAGGAAGTCGAGGTTAGTGTCTCTTTTGTGAATTTGCACAATGCACTGTCTGTTTTTGCCCATGACGTTTCTTTTAGGCCATTGGTGTCACCTGCTCCAGGATTAAGAGCTCATTGTGGTTAGAGCACGAAAAAAAAAAAAAACAATACAATAACGTAACATAAAATCACCTGACAAATACAAACTGCTGCCTTGGATGAGATTATCTTTAGTATCACTAATAATATCCGCAGCATAAATAGAATTTCTTTCTTTTTCTTTTTTCTTCTTTTTAACTTGTGTATTTCCGTACAGGAAAAAATAAACATAAAAACTATGCCTTTAACTCCTCGGCCTGTGCACAGTGTTTAAGCTGCCTTCGGCTATACTTGTTCAGCTTGACTTGAGAGCTCAGTCTTTGTGTCCCCTGAGCAGAATAAGGCCGAGCTAAACTGAACAGACCCGATCCTCGGGGTCCTCTCTGGGCCTCGTGCCGAGTAGTAACCACTTTATAGTTGATCCTCTCTGTCCTGACATAGAGAGAAATGGGTCAGAATGGATACAGCAAGGAAAGGAGGGGAGGGTGGGGGGTGAGGAGTGGGGGTGGAGGGGCGCAGGATTTTTATTATCATTCCAGCGCGGATGCCGCAAGGGACACACTCTAAAAAACAGAGTTAGCTCGCAAATATTCCCTCTGCAGCAGTACAGGAGCTCGGATAGTTAAGTTTCCTTTTACGAGATACATTTAAGCTCTCTGACTTTTGCTTTGTGCTGTTTACTTTGTGTTAGAAGCTAAAACAGCCAATGATTCATATGATTCGGCCCGTCCATGGAGAGTTTGGGATATATGTGAAAGCTTCTTATAATGGCATCCCAACAGAACACTTTTTATCATCCTTATGACTTATTGTCCTTGGAAGTAGTCCCTCAGTTTTCCAAACTAATTTTTAAATCGCTGGACAGCAACGCGGACTGACATTTTTCCTAATACTTTGTCCCCAATTCAAAATTTTCTACATTCAAGCCCTCGCCAAATGGACATTGAGCTAATTACGCTAATCCAGATAAACTAGCAAATGATTGTTTGCTACAGGTGAAGGAGATACTACATGAAGTTGGAGTATGACAGAAAAATTGGAGTTACAAATATAACCAAGGACCTGTAAATTTTGGGTTTCTTCAGTGATGAGAACAATTAAGCAGCAAAATAGTATCAAGGAAAATCTTGATGGTGCTCACATAAAAACGGGGAATTCTGCTTTTAAAGGAAGGATTACAGACCAAATACAATAAACAAAGAACAAACCTATAGGTTTTATGTTTTGAGAATCTGTTTTACTTATCTGAATCTGAATTATAATTTTTCCTTTTTATGTACAAAAGTTTGCACAGATGGTGATTTAGATGTATCTTATCATCTGGTTACTCAACTAAATTGTCCCCTCCTCCCACCACACAGCATGTATGACACAGAAATGAATTGTAATATCAGATCTAATGTGTATAGACAAATATCCAAACTTTGAACAACAACATAGGTGTAAAATATAGCTAGTTTTGTTTTAAACAGCTTGAGAAGGCACCCAGCCACCGTGATTTCCATTAAGTGTGGGGACCCTCAGTGCCTAAATCAGACCTAGCAGTGCGCTTAAATGTGTAGCAGTTTAGGTATGTGAGTGTTATTAGGATCAGGAAGAGTGATTAACTGTCATTGAAACAAAATAAACCAAAAGAAATATTCAATTGCTGTGCGAAAAATGAAGGCATTTTTAGTAGAGTATTGTTTAACACAAAAGGAACACAAAAAAAGAAATCCATCCATTGGTTTGGTTTAACAATGAAAAGCAAAATTAAACTTTATATTAGTATCCTAATCACTGAGTATCCTGGACTTTTTTATCTGTTTACCTTATAATAATTTTATTTATAACATGCAGTGTCATCAGCAAAAGAAGTGACATTCTGTAGCAATTAATCATTTGCACAATTCCACGTTATTTTTGTGGAAGAACTTGGTTCCATTTCATTTTTCTGGCATCTAGTGTGATGAATAAAGATACCTCAGTCAGTCTAACATGCAGAATATATCACAGAACATTTCATTTTAATTAAACCTTGAACTGAGGACAATCCTAAAGGTGTGTTATGATAATTTGCTTCTGTCGCTTGAGAGACAATCTATTCAGTGTAAGAGCTGTGTAAATTAGAATTTCTAAACTCACACTCAGTTTTTGAAGTGCCATTCATGCCTTTCATTTTGCTTTTCTCTTATCTTCCCTGATTATTTGCCCTCTTCTGCATTTTAATCAAGCACGAGTTGCATAATGTGAATTGCTAAATCCATTAATGCAAATATGTTTTCTTTCCAGGATGATTACATCAAAAACACGGAGGAGAACACCGGGTCTGATGAAAGTAAGTCAGATCCCAAATTTCTGGTATAATTAAACTGATCAGTCATAACATTATGACCACCTTCCTGATACAGGTCTCCCTTGAGCCCCCAAAATAGTGACTTATCAGAGAATGGACATGGGCTTTCTGAGTTGGTGTCTGGTAACACAGTCTCTCTTTTTTAGATGCCAGGTCAACACTTTCTATTCCTAAACTGTTTATGTGTCTGTGTCAGGCTCCATCTTGCTGGGGTCATCAAAGAGTGTCATTGCTATGGGGTGGGGGTGCCGGTTCTGATCTGGTCTGGGTCGGTGCTACATGTCTAAGTAACATCCACATGAATAAAAAGAAAGTTTCCCAGCAAAACATTGAATTGTCACAAGATGCTCAGTGTTATTCAGGTCTCCTGTTAGTGGTCATAATGTTGTGGCTGATCAGCGATGGTTGGCAGCCATGGTTTCCATTGCTCAATCATTTACATTAGAATAATTAAAAGCTATATGGTCTCCCTTGTACATCAGCTCTAGACAATGAAATGACGTGACACACATTATCACAATGCTGACTTCTTTTAGCGGCAGCCATTGTCTGAGGTCATGCAGCTTGTGGCGAGCGCCGGGTGCGGGTGTCATTGCTCGTGGTGGGTGACAACATGGTTGTGACTCAGGAAAGGAGAGGCTGAGTCTTCAGTCGGATCCATTAGTTGGAAAAGTCTACAGTAATTGCTTTTGTTGCTGAGGGCTCAGCACAGAACTCCCACCAGGCTTCATTTTTCTCCACGGGGTCCGTTCCTAGCTGAGAAAAAAACAACCTCTCTTTTAGAAACTGTTGTGGAGGAGGGACGAGACTATGTGAACACCATGTTTACTTCTTCAATATTTCAGTCAAACGCTCTTTTTGTATTCAATGTAAATAATAAAAAAAGAGAAAGTGCATATCTCTGCACACATTTCATACACAACCTTAGTTTTAAGTTACATGTCCTGGTTCTGTCTCTTGTCACTAATGGGCCATGGGAGGAAGTGCAACTATAAGAATACCTGCAAGCCACATTTTTTAAAAAACCTAGTAACATTGAGAGCTTTCTTGTATTGCTAAACCTGTCTGACCCATTGAGGCGTAGACCTGGAACCTCTGGGATGGTCCTGTGGTGTCTGGATTAAGGACATTGGCAGCGAGTCCTCTGGGTGCAGTGGGTTTCAGCGTGGGACTTCCATGGATCACTTGTTCCGGCTCCTTGGCTGATCGGATTGGGATCCAGGGAGTTGTTTTACGGTGGGTCAGCACCTGGGGTTCTTTGTCATGTTCCTTTAGCTGTTCCATGTGTCTCAAAGTTTTGAGGTGGGGTATGCGTGAAAGTAGCATCAATGACAGGACCCAACTTTTCCCAGCAGAACATTGTCAAGACATTTTAATTGATGCAAAGATGTTGGTAGAGAGGACAGGAGGGAAATGTATGGAGGGATAAGAGGGGATGGAATAAGATAGGTTGAAGGGGATGAATGATAAGGGATTGAGGGGGATGGGATGGAAAGAGTCAAGTGGATTGGATGGAAAGGGTTGAAGGAGATGGAATGGAAAAGGTTGAGAAGATGGAATGGAAAAGGTTGAGAAGATGGGATGGAGAATGTGTCGACTGACCTTTCTTTAAAGAAATAAAACCCTTGTTGGCCGGCAGAAGTCTCTATTTCCTTACTCACCAGCAGAGAGGAAAATTTCCATGACAAGAAGGTTGAGGAAATGGGTTGGAAAGGGTCAAGGAATGGGATGACATGTGTGGAGGGATGGGATAAGAAGGGCTGAGGGAAAGACACGAAGGAGGTGGAATTTGTCGACAATTGATGGTATGAGGGACCCAGGGAGTCAGACTCAGAGTGGAGACACATCTCAGGGGAAATAGAGCAATAGAGCGACCATTAACCAGGTTCGTGGTCTTGTTCTCGAACCTGGTTAATGGTTTTAATGTTGGCTAACTGGTATAAGTACATCATTTTCAGTCTCCTTGTTGAATTTTATTGGACAAATGACAATTTGACTTACAGAGTAATATAATTAGTTATAATAATAATTAATCGTAAAGCTCCTTAAAAATTCTATTAATTATTTCCCAAGACATTAGCTCAACGTCTTAAAGAGGAAGAACATCACAGCCACTTTTCATTTAGCGAGAGACTGTTTAACGAGTTCAATATCAAAGTTGACCCCCATTATGTTGTTGTCGTGGTGTGGACTTTTTCTGTAAAACCCTTACTGAGTTTTTTGCCCTTTGTTTCTTGTTTATCTTGTAAACTTCTTCCTTGGTGTTTCTTATCTTAGTTTTACCTCCTTTGATTGTTTGATTTTTTTCTCCTTGTGTGCTCCGACCTCATTAGATTCACCTTCATCACCCCCTCTAAAGCCATATACCGTACAGTCCGTCCTATCCTTTGCTTTGCAGAGGGGTTCCTTGTATTTCGGTTCAGCTCCTAACTTCTTCTTTTTCTATTTTGTATTTGTGTTTTTGACTACCCTGCCCTCCCTGCAGTGCCTTTTGTCCAAGAGTGTTCATTATTAAGTTTCCTGCTCCTCTCAATTCAACATGAACGAATATAACAGTTACCACTGTGTTCGTCAATTTCATCCCAGTGTGCATTTGGTTTAGCTGCCATTAAGTTGTTCCTGAGCTTATTTCAACCGCGAAATCCCCCTCATCTTAGCATGCAGCTGTGAGCTAACCCTTGAAAGGTCAGGACAAGGAAGTACAGCGTGAAACAATTTGCATACTAGGCTATACATGTACAATTCGTACACGTTGTGGCCAATTAGCAGACCCGTGTGTTCCCCTGTTTTCTGCTGCAGGATGTGTGGGAGGTCGGGTGTAATGCCACGCCCACACTGCCTCAAAGGAAGAAGATGTGAGAAGAGGCAGCTTTAGACGTTATCCCAGTCATCTGTTCTTACAACAGGGGGAATAACTAATGTAATCTTAAGAAAATGCCTGGC
Source organism: Mugil cephalus (assembly GCF_022458985.1). NCBI lineage: Eukaryota > Metazoa > Chordata > Actinopteri > Mugiliformes > Mugilidae > Mugil > Mugil cephalus. The sequence continues at coordinate 6,744,412 of NC_061785.1, read as the reverse complement.
TTGCTGTAATGTGGGCGACGTTCATTTGAATACCATTGATTTCATCCCCATCACGGCTCCCTCTGGGAGTATCTCTGCAGACCTAATTGATCAGAGCCCTCTTCATTGGCAATTCGACAAGACAGCAGAGACTCGAAGCAAGTTGGCTCTGAAAGGCCCCGGATAGAACAAAAGACCTAACAGGAGACTTCAGACCCTCCGGTGGCTTATTAAGTGAGCAGATTGAGACATCAAGCTGACTTTACACACTCCGCTCAGAGCAAAAACAATAAAGTCTCTGCTCTGACTTCACACTAGAGCGGCCATATTTGACCTTGACTTCCTTTATAGTGTAGAGTAGAATATATAATAGAATATCCTATATTGTTGTCGCAGAAAAACAGGTGGTAGAGTGCAACAAGATTTTGTTTTCAGCTCTGCAAGACGCTCAGCATAAACAGTAGTTTAAAAAAAATAAAAGAGGAGAAAGGAATTTAATATAAATATGTGTACAAATAAGAACAAAATATAGATATATGACTTGAATATACAGTTATATTGACAGCACTGTGCAAACTTTATCTGAAACTAGAGAAAATTACACTTAGTGATTGATCTCCATAAATGAAATCATAACGGATTTTAAAAAGAATGTGAAGTTAACTTGTGTGTTGCTAGACAAGTAAATAATCTTAGCGCCCCACTGGAGTTGAGTAACCGCTGCAGACTGCTTTAATTCAACAACCCTCAATTAAATCTAAGCACATAAAGGGTCTTGACAGCGAATGTCAGTTTTGTAAAATGGTTCTGTCTAACACATGCTTTAATATATGCCCAGTGGGTGTTAAGGCTTCTTCTTCTATTATTTTGCCCAGAACCACCTTTTACTTAAAAAATGTATTCAATGTGACTTTAAATTGATGATCCCGTCCTAACCATAGATTGTATAAAAATATGAGTCTCCACTTCCTTGCATTGGCCAAACTGATGCTATTATCCGAGGGATGTGGGCGTCTCCATCTTGGGAGTTTTGTGTCAGAGTCTGATCAGTAAGGTTGCAGAGTGGAGACACGATATCGATGAGCCGACCACAGCCGCTTAATTAATACTATGCTCTGCTCTACCTCCACCGGTTTCACGGACATGTTGGGTTATACTCTATACTTGTTTTAAAAAAAAACAATCCAACTCTCACAGCCCCACAGACCGTTTTATGAAGCAGTTGGCATGGCAACTGGTAGTTGTCATTATGTCACATCCTGTTTCTATAGCGCCATATAACTAACTAAAACATATCCAAAAAAATGACACTTAACTGCCTAAAATCACAAAAACTATCCTTGAAAAAAAAATTGACATGTATTTTAGTGTTTTAATTCCCACCCACTAACGTGGAGGAGGTGGAGCTTATGACCTATACTGCAGCCAGTCACTAGGGGGAGCTCTACTTGCTTTGGCTTCACTTTTGAGGAGCAGTTCCAATGATCTTTACACTGTTTATGGTCCAAACTCGACAGGCCAGGGCTGGATGAAAAGGCAGCTGCGTTCTAATCACTGTGTAATGATAATAATAATAATAATCAGAAGAAGAAGAATCGTAGAGATTGAACACAGGCTTAGTTCAGTTGCATCACTTTTATTGTCTTGATTACAGGATGATTTAAAACCTATAATTGCTCTTCCACCCACACACATGAGCCCTGCACTGAATTCGCACCGCGGCACAATGTAAACACAACCAGAGGAGCAGGTGAGGGGGGAACCCACACTTGATCTTTAATGCAAATTAAATCCTGTGTTTGGATTACATTTTTAGCATGTAGTGGGTGTATAAGAATGCTGTATGAGGGACGTGTTTGATGTTAAGCTGCTGCTGCTGCTTGGAGGAAGACTTGAAGGTGCTTATAAATACCGTACAAGGAAGCAGCGAGGTTTCTCGTTCCCATCTGAAACTGTACTGAAAACACGCAACTGTGTTTCTATGGGAACACAACGACTTCATATTTAGTAAAAGGTCAGACCAAGGGTCAATTAATGTAATTGTTCAAGGTTGGTGATTTATGTTTTTGGAAAATTGACAGTTTCATAGCAACAATGAACCTAATGACTGTATATAGGCTATAATGTGAAAGTCGTACTAGCATTGTTTTCCTGATAGAAAGCTCTAATAATCCCTCTTTACTTTACCGATGGGAGGTTGATGTTAGCAAAGAGCTGACTAACGTCATAGCAGCCAGATGAAAAGTCAGATATATCCCTCACAAGTTGGTGGAGAACAAAACAGACCTTAAAGAAGAGTAAATATGAAATATGAACATAAATGTGTGGGTAATGTACATATATACAGCAGAAATCAGAAACATCCAGGGCTGGAAAACTAAGCCAAATACTGCAGTTCCTCAAATGGCCACTTTAGGCTGTCTTCAAAGAGTCAATCCCCACATACCTCTAGTTCATAATACCACAGTTTAGAAGTAAATGATACTGACCGTCTCTTAACAGTACAGTCTTCTATAGGACATGACATTCATTAGTGTGGAGGTAACTTAGACATGTTGGCTAGGCTAGTTAGCTGGTGTCTTCTTGTTGGTTGCTAGCTGCTAGCTGACTGCTAGCCTGCTGGTTGGGTTTCAGTTGGACTGGGCTTCTAAATGTGTTTTGCCTGGGATCTTGGCACAAGGGATTGTAACATGTTGATAATGAATACAATGTGGAATGGGAATTAAAAATGCTAAATATTGGAATATTTAAAATGTAGACGGTGAGATAGTTTTTGCAAGAAAAGGCAGTGCAATGCAAAAAAAAGTAGATTATTGTGCACATTGTCTCACAGTTATTGTTAACTTGTTAGTGTTATACAGATGGCAGTTGAGATGAAGGACCTGCGGTAGCGTTACTTCTTGCAGCGTGGAAGTGAAAGTCTTTCCATAGGACCCAAAGACCCCAAAACATTCACAGGACACAGAAACCCCCAGAAGTCCCATTTCCATCCAAAGGTCCGAAGGTCCGAAGGCCCAAAATATCCACTACAAGCTAATTTTTGTAAATATTGTTAATTGGTTCAAATTCAAATAAATTTAGCTACAAATAATTTTAATTCCAGATGGGAAATTAAAAAAAAAAAGTATAATTTGGAGATCGTGAGTCTTTCTCTTCTCTTTATGTAAATTATTACCTGTTCTGTGAAAACAGTCTAGCAATGATTGGATGTCGCCGTGTGGTTTTTATTGCAGATCGGGGGTTCACGTGCAGGTTAGAAATCTTTTATTATGAAAAATAAAATATAAAGAGGTTTATTACAGAGACTTGTGAGGTGAGGGCTCGCTCTCCGAGTGCTTTTCTGGTTTTATTTGACGCCTCCTCGTACAGCACATTCAGCTGGTTCAGTTCATGGCTCGCTGCACAAGCCCCTAGCTGTGGTTTGTGTGTGTGAGCGGACTGAAGGTATGACTACTCTGTGGCCGAAATAAATAAATTAATAAATCAAGTGCTACACAAGATAGCGCAGATAGTTTAGGGTGTATCACCTCCCTGAAATAACCCCGGTCTCCATGAAGGTTTATGATCCACGACTGGAGACTGTGTTAACAAAATGAAATGTTAAACCTCGTATTCTGGTTGGAACCGAGAATGAAATATACAGTCTGTGAAAAGATAAACCAGAGGAAAAACCTGAAGGATGATTTCCACTAAAGAGAGCTGGCTGCAAACGTCGAGGCACACTGAAAATATTAGACGACTGCACTTTCATTACTGGCAAGAAATAGTCAAAGTGATATGTGGAAGGACGATTTTCTCTGAGGTTTTATGTTTTAAATCAAAAGAGAAGTAGGAGACACATGCACTATCTGAGTCTATATTTCAGCCGCCGGAGTTAAATCATGACAAAATGCCTAAAAGTCAAGTAGTCACAAAATCTTTTATATGGAGAGTTTACGATCCGTCAGAGCCAGGCCGGTCCGCCTTTGAGCTACTTGTTGAGTCAGGAGGACATGTGTGATAGACTGGTTTGTAATTGAATTAACATAGACGTCACCGATACTAATCTCTTTTTCTTTGTGACTTAACTAACGTAGATGTTCTACTTTGAAGTTAGCTTCTGTTTTATGAACCACTGTTGCTCGAGCTCATTGTATAAACCAGAGAGTTTATTTAATCTGTGCTTCAGTCGACTCATTGTTGCTACTGTTGAATTTGCAATTGCACGTTGTGCATTTTTTTTTTTTTTTGAAGCATGTTAAGTCAAACTAACATCTAACAAACCCTTGATGAAGCCACGAAGATCTCAAAAGCTGAATCCAGATTATAAAAATAACATCTGCATGTACTCCTATCAGCCACAACATTATGACCACTGACAGGAGATGTCACCATCTTGTGACAATTAAGTGTTCTGCTGGGAAACTTTTGGACCTGGAATAGACATGTAGCATTCACCTAGGTCAGACCAGACACCCCCACCCCATAGCAATGACACTCCTTGATGGTGATGGTGGTGTTGACCTGGCCTCCTAATTCACTAGATCCCAAACTGATCAAGTATCTGTGGGATGATCCACAGAGGCCCCTCCCCTCAACTCACAGGACCCAAAGGACATCAACATCCTGTTGCCAGACACCACAGGACACCCTCAGAAGGTTAATAACAAATTGAATAAACAAAGAGTAGTAGCTCATCCAAAAAAAAAGATACTGTAAATGACTGAATGTAATCAAGAGCTGAAAGCTGTAAACCTTTGACTCTATACAAAGTTCGATAAACCTTCTGTGACATAACCCAACTGTTTTTTCATCTATCTAATGTGTACATTTTCTTGTACATATTTTTTGTTTTTTTACTTAAGAGTGTTTTTTCTATTGCATCCCAGTCTTGTTTAAATGTCCACGTATTCATGTGTGCCATTAAGCCGGGCAAAAGTTCTTTATGTTTCTTGAATCTTTAATCTATCCCAGCATGTAGATTTACTGTTATAAAATCTACAAGATCTGCTCTTACAACAAATCACTAGTTCCTTGGATTAAACTTTTGGTCATATTGAACTAAACTCAGATAACTTTTGTTAAGAAACCCAGCCCCATTTGAGACCTTGTATGTTAAACCATAGGTCTTCAACAGAGGGTCTGCGATGGTACTGCAGGGGGGGGGTCGCATAATTGTTGGTTGATTCGACATTTTTTATATATATTTTTTAGTTTTCTCCCTCTCATTTAAATATCTTTAAATACACATTAACATTAATCCAACATATTTTAGTAAAGGGATAAATGGAGTCAGAAGAAGTTATTTATCAGTCAGCACTTCACTCATTCGGTGATACATGACCGTTTCACATAGAGCGCCACACCAGACCTGTCAATCTAAGCCTCCTGTACACAGTAGGCCCCGCCCCTATCGCTGCTGAGCCAATCACAAGGCCGCATATTACACACTGACTCTTGTCTTAGCGATTCACTGTCCTGACTACATTTAGCTAAGTTTAAAGTTAAAACTTGAATCTGTCAATTAGTTACTTTGACTATTGTCTGTTAGTTATACATACACCAGGTAGATATGTTTATGTCAGGTATGTTTACGACAGTTGCACGGCCACACAACTGTTGCACATGTTTGAAATACAAAACGAATATTTGAACCTGTGTTTTATTTGAATAGCTTAATACTGAATGCAAAATTATAACAATAATGTATATTTATATATAGCACTAGGCCGAGTTTCATATAGAACACATATAGTAGGTTGGAGCTCCATCAGTTTGGGGCTCCTTGATCTAAGAAGCATTGAAGACCCTCGGGTTATACCATTAGCGTCAAACATGATTCTCGTTTGCTAGTTGCATGCGCACTTCTCACGCGCTAAAACTGTTAATTAATCATATGTCACGGCTTCCTCTGATCTGTTTTCTTTGATCTCATCGTTGTCATGCAACACGTCTTGCTTGTAGCCTCCATGTCGTCTCTGTATAAACTCGCCAAAGTCTGAAGTAAACTGTTTCCCCAACTCAGGAAATTAGACTTTCCATTTAAACGGGTCCAAGAGATACCCTGCTGTCCCGTCAGATGCGCAAACAGACGAGCCAGCAGAACCAACCGCAGATCCAGCGTAGTAAACAGTACTCTGTAGAAGACTCTGGCTCTTTATGACCTCCAGTCGCCGCCAGCTTGGGCTGATATATGGTCTTTTAGTACAAAGGCACCACAAGCTCACAGTATTTCTCAACTCCCTCAGAGTTGCTTTGTCATTTTTCTGATTCCTTAACGGTCCACTGCTCCCCCCATGCCTCCTCCCTGCAGCAGGAAAGTATCACCTAGTCGTCGGATTTGCGGGGATCCGGGTGGCAGCCGCCTCGTCTGTTGACCGCGTTGACTACAGAGCAGCCGCTCAGAGCTGACTCAGGATGTCACAGCTTAAAAGACTTCTTTCAGCGACTGTCGCTCGCAGCTCACTTTTTAAACGCATCCCGTGGGTTTTTACCCCGAGGTGTCCCCCCGTCAAGGTGGTAAATGGACTGGGACGGTGTGACACCGTCCCTTTCCGGATGGCATTGACCATCGGCCGAGGGGAGGCGGAGGACGCGGTGCTATTTCCATCTCAAGTCCATCAGTGGGGGAAAAGAGGCTAGCATTGAACCGTTCAACTCTGGAGATGGAGAGGCAACACGGGGGGGAGGGCGGGAGACGGCTGGGAAGAGAGGTTAGAAAGAAAGGGCGCATGTGACACAAAGATGGAGTGTGTTTTTTTTCTTTTTTCTGTGAGAGACAGAAAAGGAAAGCTGGGAGGGGAGACGGTGATAAGTTGATGTGGGGAGTGGGGAGGGAAGTGAGATGTGACAAGCCCGGAGAAAGAGATGCTCAATCAGTGCTGTCAGGATTTCTTGAAATCAGAGACAGACGTTGGGAGACTCCAGGGCAGCGCTATCGACGATGGGCTGCCTCCACGATGACAGTTAGGCCTCCTTGTTTTCAGCAGTGCTGACTTTATAATCAATACACTCATTTGTGCACATTTCATGATTTTCAAGCCCGCGTGAGAGATTGATTATTTTTGCGCATGGGAGATAATTCAGACTTGTTTGTGCAGCGACGTGTACAAAAAAACAGAGACCGAAAATACCTCAGGTGTGATTGACGGCGCCGCGTTCTCGTTTTTTTTTTCTGCTGTTTTTGTTTTGCAGCAGTCGACACCACCAAGGACCCGTGCCAGAATGTGAAGTGCAGCCGCCATAAGGTGTGCGTCGCTCAGGGCTACCAGAGGGCCATGTGTGTCAATCGCAAGAAACTGGAGCACAGGTAGGAGGAGCTTCAGCCCTGCTGTTTTTTTCTTTTGCACGCAGACAAGGATGGACAAGTTTGTGGTTAATATTCCCCGCGATGGGCTGTCGGAGAGCTATTGATTAAGATCAGGGATGGGGCCGGAGGGAGCCGTGAGTGCAGCCGAAATGGTGCAAAGATTAATTAGAGGAGTCGTTTAGAGCCACTTAATGTTAAAATACCACTAAGCACTTTATTTGACTTAAATTTTTAGACGGCATTAAGCTGTGTAAATTACAATTCTGCTCTGCAGAAGATTTTAAATTATTAAGTTCTTTGATTGTTGCATAAATTCAGAGCCTGTTAAAATATTCCCCTCGTATAAAGTCGAGGGATCTTAATTCAGAATTTAGTGCGCAGTTGCTCGAAGGATTCACTCGTTCTTATTAGAACGATTGTGCTCGTGTCAGACGTATGTTAGGGGCGTTATTTTAATGGGTAACACTTAATGTCAGGGGTGCGTACCTCATGATTAATAAATTCCCGGCTAATTCGTGACTCACGATGAGCTAATGCATGATGTATTAACGAACTCCTGTGGCTCAGTATCAATAAATGATGAGGCCACTATTACTTAGTTGTTGTATTTTTTTATCCTCAAGTGTGTGAACTCGTACATGTACAGTGTTTTTAAGTTAAAACAGACGTATTGAATGTACAAAAATGTACTTCACTGTTCACACATTTAAAGTTTGGTCAACCATCATCAAAGCTCTGGGACAAATTGAGGCTTTCACTGTGTCCATGTCATATTGTATAGAGTGTACACCGATCAGCCACAACATTAAAACCACTGACAGTTGGGGAAACTTTTGGACATGACGTTTGTGTTTAATTATTTGTGTTACTGTATTCTCTGCCTGAATTTTACTCAATATCGGATCGGAAAGAAAATCAGTGGTACCGAACGTCAGTACAGCACAAGGTGTTGACCTGGCCTCCAAATTCACCAGATCCCAAACTAATCAAATATCTGTGTGATGAAGCACAGAGGCCCATCGGTTAATTGGTAAGCACCGGCCATGATTCCAGGTCAATGGTTCATCTCTGGGTGGGACCTTCTGTGTGTTTTAGTGTTGATCTTCAATGTTAGGAAGGTGGTCATAATGTAAACGGATCTTAACAAGTGACTAAATATATAAACCGTAGTATAATAACCAGTAGATCAAATGATTTCTATGTGCAAGTATGTAGATTATGACCTACCCTCAGCTCTGTTAGTGTCTTTGAGCTCTTTAATTTGTTTACTTTTTAGCTTCACTGTCACTGATTTGGTATAATATGGTGTAAATGTGTAGATGTGGGCAGCTGTTTTCAGCAATAAATAAATAAACAGAAATATCAGGCATCTGGTGAACACAGTGGAACATTTAGCAGCTAATATTCCCAAAAGGATTCTGTGGACTGGAAGCAGAAATTAAAGGACGACGAATATTCGTCAACTCTAAACTAAATGTTGCTACGTATGTACGAGGTGGGCCACTCATTCTGGAAGAAATTGGTGCGATAGTCAGAGGTGAGAGACAAAGTATATTAAATATAGTAAATTACAATTTAGTTCTGGGTGAAATCGCTCAACGAATCTCAGCATTACATCAGCAACCATGCTAATAATCCACCTGTGCATACAGGCAACAAGTGACCATGCAGTGTTGAAGGAATTCAGTGAGTTATGTGGATGAACATTTCCAAATGAGAAGTGTGCACGCCAGCTAATCTCAGTTTTGAGGTCTCTGTGATGTCTGTCCCAAGAAAACCCAGTGCACAGCTTCCTGAAACTGAATTCACCATCCTGATGATCCTGGTGGCTGGCTTTGAGGTGAACCCAGTTGGAGCGGCGGTCGTTGACTTTTTAGATACCAGCAAGAAGAGTGATCTCTCGTCCTGTCGCTGGCTTTACTTTTATGTTCTGCTTGTTCCACTCGGAAGCATCTGGGTTGGCGAGTATACAAGAGGGTTACAAAGCAATGGTGCACAAGCAGCTTGCTAAAGTACAACTGGAGCATTGTGTCAAAACATTCGCTTTCATTTTTAATGACTTGTAAGTAGTAGTATGTAAGTAGATTGGGTTAATGAATAAGAAAAGAGTAGTGATGTTCGATACCACCGATTTACTTTCTGATCTGATACTAAAGAAGAATACAAGACATCAGAGTAATTAATCGTTTATCTTAAACTCTGAAGTATATTGTGATATTGGCCTCATTTACTTTATAGCCGAGAATACAGCAACAGTAAAAACAGAGACGCAAGCATACAAAATATGTGAAAATGGTGTTTTAAACACAAAATAAAAAACAAAATAATAACAACATTCAAATAAATTATTGTTTAACTATTAAGAACTAAAACAAAATGAAAACTTGTGACTCTGTTCTCTCCTCTTCTGTCCTCCTCATCGTAAATGCCTCATATTCTGTGTTGTGGTTTAACCTGAGGTGTTTACTCAATAGCTTAGTTACTTTCCACTGTGTTCCTACATCACCTCCAATGACTGAAGTATCGAAAAGTATCGATATTTTGATTTGAGAATCGATTTTAGAGCATAAAGACCTGGTATCGGAAGTATTGATATCTCAGTATCGATCCGCATCACTTATTCAGAGGCTGAGTCCCTTTTCATGCCCCTACAACTCTGAAGTGCAGAGGAAGCAATCTGTGCTCTTAAATAATGGAAACAAACATCCATTTTGTTGTTCATCACTTAGCAACAGTGCTCTTACATCTCAGACCACTACAGTGCAGGGCATACTGTGTAATCTACTCAACGCCGTATGTTGGCAAATGAGCAGTTTTACAAAACACGCTACATAAACGAGTGTGGAAGTGGAAACCATGGCAACTGTATGGCAAAGTGTATAGAAAAATCTTTTACATTTCGGGCCGGTTAATCATGAGCCACTTGCGTTTATGCTCAGAATTTTTATTTCAGACGGAGAATAGCTCCAGAAGCCCGTGGTAAATCTCGGCGAAAAGGCGTTTATCTGTCTCCTCACCCTTTCATTCCACTGCGACTGAAAAACAAATGAGCAGGGGCTCCGGGCTGAAAAGAATTAATGGAGTGAATTATTACTACCTGCAAAGTCTATCTGCGGTGACAGGCATTTATCTTTTTTTCAATAAAGTGCTTCATTTACAGAGTCACTCCACGGAGACGAGAGTAGCGGTGTCGAATAATGGGTAATAAGCACAAACGGCAGCACGCTAAACCGTCCTAGCATCGCTAAGTGGTCGCGTGGCAGAGCCTGATGCTCGTGCTCCTCTGAACATGAAGTCAGTCAACTCGTGAGGGTTATGATTTCCTCACATTTATCATTAAAAAGTCCAGTTTGGGTTTGAAATCAGACTGTTGAAGGAGATTTTGTAAGTCTGGTCTCAGAGCTGGTGAATATTAAAGGGTTGTTCCACACAAATTCCCAAACATATTTTCCCCCTCCAAAGATGAGGGAGTCTAACCGTGTAGAGCATATTGTTTTTCATTTATCAGGGTGTTAGATATCCGCCTCCGACGCCTGTGGGATGGGATTTAGTTTGTGTCGCTTGCAGCTTTTACAGATTAAAAAATTCAAGAGGTGCGTATGTTTCCCAAATAATGTCCCGCTCTGTTACACTTATTTACTAGATCTCTTTGTCCCAAGCAACTTAACATTAAGTGCTTTCAAGCTTTGACGGGAACCGGGTAGTAGTGGTGTAAAAAATCTGGAAGTGCCATTTCTCTTAGGTAAATACCTAAATACCTAAGAGCATGTTGAGTTCAACCGAGAGTGGACATGTACATTTCGTATGGTTTTGGCATGAAAAGTGGTGCACACACCATCTAGTCCTCATGTCATCTATCACTTCTTTAAAATTGAATTGGTTCATTTATTTTTTTTACAGCTCTCGTCCACCTTAAGGAGCAGTTGGCATGGCAACTGGTGGTCCGCTATTATGTCACGTCCTGTTTCCATAGCGTCAAATAACTAACTAAAACTTATCCAGCAAAAACTGACACTTGAACATGAATCAGCGTTATATTAACTACCTAAAACGACAGAAATATCCTTGAAAGAAAAAAGTAATTTTCCATCCACTAACATGGAGGGGGGTGGAGCGTATGACCTGTACCGCAGCCAGTCACCAGGGGGAGCTCTACTTGCTTTTGCTTCCCTTTTGAGGAGCTGTTCCACCGTCCACATTTATAAAGACCTTCATATTTCCCTCTGGATGAACTGCAATCACTTCAGTGGTGCCTGATTAAGAACTAATGACATTTCTGTTGACAACTTTCCATTGCTAACATTGCAAACATTAAAACTAAAAAAAGTGTTATCTGTGCTGCAAACACCACAAAACGAAACCCGTCCACTGTCGTTGGAGCAGCATCTCAGAGACAGAAATCATTGATAAAAATCTGTGATAATTATTAACTTTATTTCTTCTCCCGCATTCAGAGTCAAACAGTCGGGGCAGCCGGACGCCCACGAAAACACCTGCAAGCCTTGTCCCGTGGCCGCCTCCTCACCTGTGTGCGGCTCCGATGGACACAACTACGCTTCCCAGGTAACAAAAAGAGAATAATCTGAACCAGCATCTCTCTTTGAAATCGCTCACTTTGCTGTATTACTGACAACAACAAAAAAAAAAAAAAAATAAAGAAAAAGAAACAGAGACTGCCCGTGTCACCACGTTAAATAATGAGAGGAGTCCAGTCAAGTGCTGTTTCCTGCCGCGCTGATATATACGTGGGCGCAGCAGGGCACCGCAGTTCATCACAGCTCGCGGGAGGACAAGTGCAAAAGGCTCGACGTGGCCGTGTGATTAACGACTGACGTGGTTTTGAGCGGCGTCGCCGTAGACCGGCCGCTGCCAGGGCTCCTTATTGATTTATGTACGGTTTTTAATTTTGACCTTGCTTCAGACGGCGGAGGGAAAATGACAGCTCACTCTCGCCGGCTTCCTCTAAGTGCAGTGTCTCATCTGAATGAGCAATCTCTTTTTCCTGCGGTCACCCTCATAAATATTTTAACTGCATCCTTTCCTTTCTCTCTCCCTCTTCTTACAGTGTAAGCTGGAGCAGCAGGGTTGCCTCACGGGCAAAGAGTTGAGCATCATGTGTTCTGGATTCTGCCCCTGCGCCACAGCCTCCGTCAGCGTCACGAACACCGACACGAAACGTGGCGAGTGACTGTTTTTCTTTCGCCCTCCTTCCTGTTTATGCGTCTCGCTTGTTTTTTTTTTTTTTTTTGGGAGGATTCAAATCTGCCTGCCTGTCATCACTTTTCATGAGTCAACCTTTCAAAAACAGAAAGCTATGACGCACCGGCGAACACACACACACACACAGCACGGACGCTCTAATATCCTCGCGAAACCAATCGAAACCAGCGCTCGCTTCAGGATCAATACTCGCCAATTTCAGAGATTACTGTTAGCCAAATATCCCCCATGTGGTCAAGCTGCTCTTTCAATCATGTAGTAATTAATTATTTAGAGTGTACACTATCTATCATTGCAGCCAAACAGTATTGATTGTCCAGGCTCTCGGCCATGTGAAAATGCCAATTGATCAAACAGATGAAATGTTACTCCTGTTTTTCATCCGGGGGCCTGGAATTAGTGCTTAGCCTGGAGCCGAAAGTCGATATCTGTTGAATTGCTGCAATTTGCTGCCACAGACTTAATTGTGAAATGATGTTTTCTGTGATTAGGAGATCATTCTCTTAAGTAAACCATGAGTGTGCAGCAGCCCGGATGTCATGAGCTCCGTTTACGTCAGGAAGAGCGGCGTAAAGCAGCACTGAGCCTGGTCTTTAAGTAAAATGTCAGGTTGCTGTCGAGCATCTACCAGAGCTTTGAATGGTGGGATTCCCTATTTTTTTTTTTGCCCCTTTAGAGAGCTGCACCGGCCAGGACCTGGCAGACCTGGGAGACCGCCTGAGAGACTGGTTCCAACTCCTTCATGGAAACGCGAAGCAGAATAACTCTGGCAAGCCTGGAGCTGGCACCGCTTCGGGTTAGAAACTCCACAAAAGCAGATTCATTCCCCGCAGCCTTACAGCTCACTCACTTTATGCAATAACTTAAACCAGACTATGCTGTTATCACTGACAGTTTTGGACAAGAGCCTGGTCGCTAGCTGCAAGGACTCCATCGGGTGGATGTTCTCGAAGCTGGACACCAACAACGATCTGTATTTGGACCAGGCCGAGCTGGCTGCCATCAACCTGGACAAGTACGAGGTCTGCATCCGACCCTTCTTCAACTCCTGCGACAGCTACAAGGATGGAAAGGTCTCCACGGCGGAGTGGTGCCTCTGCTTCTGGAGAGAAAGTGAGTGAGAAGGCAGGGAGGGAGGGAGCTGCCGAGTCTATTTTTAAGTCAAATCTCTAAATGGGTGAAAGAAAGGCAAGGTTTGATCAGAGGGGAAACGCAGGTTTGCACTGACACCAGTTGATTCCACCTCCTCTTCCCTTCAGCGCAGAGTGGCAGAACAGACGGGTTGTGATCGCTAAGAAATGGCATAAAATGAGCATTTGTAAAAACTGAAGAAGGTGAAATGATCAGTTTTACATGACTAACAGTCAGATTTGGTGGAAAGGAAGGTAAATAACACAGAGCGCAGCCAGAGTCAAGAGGAAATTAGCTTGGGATAAAGGTGGAAACAACTCGCTAACCCTAACTGAAGTTAAAAGAAAATACACTTCTAATAGCAAGTCAAAATGAATGCCTCCTAAAAAACACATTTTTACAGTTTAATTTAGTTTCGGGAGCCACATACAGCCCAGTTTTATCTCAAGCGGACCCAACCAGTAACATAACAGAATAATAAACTATTGACTCTTCGCAGACACGTCACAGTTATCACTTGACGTGGGAGATGTTGCCATGATGAACGGCAGAAAGTGATAGATAGACTAGGAACTTCTAAACCCAACAACAAAAACAAATGAAATGATGCAACGGATGAGTAGCTATTCTTCTGAAATTAAGTGATGGTTACCAATAGGTAAGGTACAGGTGATTGGGTTACCGATATCTAACAGCAGGGAGATATGTACCTCATAATGTAGAGTGACCTGACATCCACGATTTCTGGGGATGACCTGTCCTCCGGCTAAAGCTGTCCCCAAAAACATTATTATTATGAATGAGACAAAAAATGTAACGGTAGCCTGACGCGCTGCTATTGACATTAGAGACATAGCAGTTTAAATATATGAATAAATGGGTCAAAATAAATTGAACTAATTATAACTGTTTCTTTATTTCATCTTGATAACCGACCTGTAAATGTCCTAATCATAATCATAATGACAAAGGTAAGACATACCAATTATGTTAGCATTACAGCTATGTATTAGCTAGCCGCTGCTACCGTAACATGATGCAATATCACTCGAGTGGAACGTGACGTCACGTGCAGATTGTCAATAGGTAACAGATTTGTTTTAGTGCAAAGAATATCAGGTAAATTAGGAGAATGATTACCTTTAATAAAATAGGAATGATAAGTATATTTGGACTCGTTGCTGTCCACTCTTTAGTTTAGTTGTGTTCTATCTACTTCTCTGACTAAAACAGAGGACTTGTCTTATATGTAATTTTTGCAAATTTTTCTTTGCAAATTCATGCCGTGGGCCAGATTAGTCCCTCTGGTGGGCCGCTTTTGGGCCACGGGCCGTATGTTTGACACTTGGGTTTATAATCTATATCTTCAGATGCTCCTTTCTTCCTAAAACTTTTGGTGTTCAACCACCCATTCATCATTTTATACAGGTCTGACAGTATTCCCAGCATGATTATCCGTCATCCTTCTGTTCAATCAGTTCTTGGCCTCTGTTATCTGAGAATCCCTCTCTCCGGTCAATCGGCAGTCCCGTCTTAATGGCCTCCCTGAACTCTGCTCGCTACTGAGCTTTCTGTTCCCACCGTGCTGCAGAAAATGCAACCCAAAAGCCTCCGCTTTCAGCCTGACAGCGTCTTTCTTTCACCACAGATTTCCTTGAGTTTCCACTGCGACAGGAACCACTGTAAACAGCTTTCTCTTAGAATGGAGGCTTTGAACAACACCAATTCTTTGTCTGTACTGGGATGTAGGACAAGTTCGCAAATCTTCTCCCGTTCTCCGAGGAACAAGGCTCGAATGCTGCAGCCGTCACCGCAGTGTGATTATTTCTGGCTTGATTTTCCGTTCAGTTTCCAGCTGCAACAGTAGTCGCAAGCTGATTACCGTTGACGAGAGAGAGACGCCAGCCAAAATGATCATGGACTTAATCTAAAAATACCCCGCGAGCTTATATGTGGAGTAATTTTCCTCAATATTTATCATGTTGTAAAATATAAAACGATCCAGCTCCTCTGTGGAGAGTACTTAATCTCAAATTTCAGCTGTGCCACATCTGCACCATTTGACCTTTGTTAAATAAATGCAGGACATTCTGGGAGTAACCTGATTTGCGCGCTGATTATCCCATTGATCGAGCAATAAACCTGCATGCAAGAGATTACACAAGCTCCATAATTGATTTTTGATCTCTAGATATTAATATTTAGAGAACTGCTACACACTAAGCCATTAGTTAATAATGGTTTTACATCCATTTAGCTGTTATTTTATCATAAATTCTCATTTTAAAAGGCTTGAATTCATCGTCAGATCTTAATAGCACACAGAAAAGATCCACAAAGAGAAAGTTTATTGCCCTGGGAGGGGGGGCTGATACAAAGTGTCTTCTTTGTTTCTGTTTCTATCCACTCTAGAGGTTCAGCTCATTTTGTTGTCACTCTCCGAACACATCCATATGTTCTTTCACCTAAGCTGTTCGCAATCGATCACGCTGCAGGGGATGAAATATAAGACGCCTTAAAGAAGTCGATACGGACAAAAAGTGTAATTACAAAGAGCATTGATTGAGATAAAGTTTGAGCAGGGCTGTTTTAGGTATGGCCTGTCATCACTTTTCTTCTTTGATCCTCGCAGAGCCGCCGTGCCTCGCCGAGCTGGAACGGATCCAAGTGCAGGAGGCGGCCAAGAAGAAGCCCGGTAAATGCATTTTTCATCACAATGCACCAAAGTTCACGCATGCATTTAAAGATTTTTTAATACTTTATTTAGCAGCCTCTGGACAAGAACTAACCAGTCGCTCATCTCAGATCTTTTCAAAGCTACACCACCACGCCTTTAACAATTGCCCCGTGGGCCGATCCGTCTAACTGGCGTTTGCCCTCGCTCTCGCTTGCGGGCCTCGGGGCGAACTTATGTAACAAAGCGCCTGGAGCAGCAGGCGAGAAGCTGGAGGAGGCTCATTAAAGAGATCACAAGCACAAGGCCGGGATTAGGCCCTAATCAGGCTGGTGGGGGATTAAGGGGCAGCGCTGGCTCTTGGAAAGAACAAGGCTAACGGAGACGCTCGGCCCCCCGAGAAACCGCACGCTTAGCATCTACCCAGCATGCTCGGCATACTGCTGCACAGCTGCTTTTCTGTCTCCAGCTCCAAACGCAGAGATCTGTTCTTCCTTCCTTGAAACTCCGCTCATCTCCTTTCTTGTTGTTTTCTGTTGTTTTCTCGGGGGGGGTGGGGTGGAGTGGGGATGGTTTGCGCTCGTTAGAGAACTTCGCTTTCGGGTTTGACAAGAGCGTCCTGAGGGAGGCTGAAGCGGCGGAGTTCTGTCACCGAGGCTGTCACTACATTTTTACTTGCCACTCTCGTGACACAACGAAGCACACCGTGCCAACGCGCCGTGTAAAATCACATCCCCCCAGCATATGCACGCTCGTGTAAAACAAACAGGGGAAGATGTTTCTGTCTCTGTGGCATTTTCTGCCAAAAAAAAAAAAAAATAAATACTGATGGTCGCTGAGGTTTGCAGGCATTTTCATTAGCCCCGCTCATCTGGAGCATGAGACAAGCTGCGTGTGCTGTGGGTACGAACGTTCAGTTCAGGAAATGGGCATGTGCACTACTTTTTTGCAGGGATGTACATTCCCAGCTGCGATGAGGACGGCTACTACAGGAAAGTGCAGTGTGACCAGAGCCGAGGAGAGTGCTGGTGCGTCGACCAGCATGGTGGAGAGATGATGGGCACCAGAATCCATGGCAACCCGGACTGCGGTAAGAGCACTGGGCAGAAGGATATTACTCACACTGGATGCCAAAGGACACTTGGAAAGTATTATTTTTTGTCTGTGGTTCAATCCTTGGAGTTTTTTTTTTTTTTTTTCAATTCTACAATCATCTGTTAGAATTGTATCAACAGATTTTTTTAATCAAATCTGCTAATGTTTCAAGTATTTTATGGTTTTATGGAAAGTTTGACAGTTGTATTTTGTCTACATTTTCAAATTTCTTTTAATATTTAAAAAAAAAGAAAAAAATAGACTCCTTCATGGCCTGCGTCACTGTGATGTCACAACGTCAGCTGGAGGCAAAACAGAGGGAAGCTGGAGGCGAACACTGTCACTTTCAATCGTTAAATTGTCGTCTTGCATACCAACTACTGCCAATCGCAGACAACTTTGTTTTGGCTTTGGTGATTAAAAGAAAGGACTGGAGTGAGACAATCAAGAACAATGTGCGCACTTCATATCAGATAAGATTAATGTGTAACGTTGGATAACGTTATGTGTTAGACTAAATTGTGACTGAAATTACGTTAAGTTAATCATCATTTGGGGAATTCTTGTTACATGTTAATGCTAATACTAACCGCTAGCTATGACAGCATGTTTTAGGGGTGTCCAAGCAGAAGTTGCATTTGCTACGTTACCCTCCACAGTGGTTCCACTTACTTTTTGTAATGTTTTTGTTGGAGAGGCTTCACTTGATAAACAGACCAGACTTCGTCCCCTCCATGTCCTCCTTTGGTCACATCGTGAATGTATTCCCATTAGTCAGAGTCAACTTTTTAAAATAACACTCACGGTCTCTGCGTTTTCCTCGTCCATTCTTGCCAAAACAGTCCGTTGAAATATGCTAACCGTTGTATAACCGTTGTTTTGCCTCCAGCTAAGCCACGCCCCTCAAAAAACGTCACATTGTTTACAAACTGTGAAGGGGTCTATTGATAGAAATTCTTTATAAATTATGTCCATAAGATGTCAGAAATGAGTGGAAATTGCCCAGCGAAACATCCTCACTAGAATCCGTGCTCAGTATTTTGTCTGATCAAACGTCAAAACCCAAAGAAAAGTAACTGTTTTTGAAAAGATGAAACCTGCGAATTTTCTGTATAAATTTTATCCATTTCCAGATGAAGTTGCCGGCTACTCTGGAGATTTTGGGAGCGGAGTCGGGTGGGAAGACGAGGAGGAGGAGAAGGAGGCGGAGGACAATGGGGAGGAGGCGGAAGAGGAGGAAGAGGAGGAGGCTGAGGCAGACGATGGAGGATACATCTGGTAGAACTGTCTGACCCCACGCAGAGAGCACAGCTGCTGACCTGCTAATCTACAGGGATGGCTCTCTTCTTAAGGCAAAGGATTTTGGGATCGGACCGGGGAGGCATGGGAGTTGTCCTGGTGGGATATGTAGTGCTGGGCAGGTCCAGTGTTGAGGTGATGACCAGTTTATTTTTATTTTTGTCTTAGATATGTGTAATTGCTTCATTCTACTCTCTGTTTTTTGAGCAACAGAGCTTTTTGATTTGCTGTCCTGAAAAGTGGGACCCACTGATTACTGCGCCATAGGTAGCTAAAGTCCATCAGAGTTCCTATCTTGTACGACCGCCATCTATGCATATAGAGATTACCAGTAATTTTGTATTTGTGTGAACAGTTGCTTGAGTATTAGAGCTTCCCTCCCACTGGAAATAACAAGAAATCTGAGTTTAAACAAAATGTCCGACATTTTGGCAAATAGGTTTATTTGCTTTCTTACAGAGAAAGCCGGGGAATGGTTAGCTTAGCTCCATTGAGAATTAGAAAACAGTTGCATCGCAAAACCTCAAACGCTCACTATCTTCAAAAAAAAACCTGAATTTTCACCGTATGCCTCCAACAACTAGGCGACAACTTTCATTTTTATCTGTTCAGACGTGTTGTGTGACCCACCAGATTCTAGCTTGTGCCAAGGTCCCTTAAGGCAGGTGTCAGGCCAAGGATCCCCAAACTGATGGAGAGACTAAGTGGGGACCCCCTACGTATTATATGTGTTCTATATTAAATTCGACCCAGTGTTATTTATAAAATTTACATTATTATTATTATCATTTTGCATTCAATATTAAGCTATCCCCTATCCTTTTACTAAAATATGTTGGATTCATGTTAATGTCTATTTAAAGACATTTAAATTTGTGGGGGGAAATAAAAAAAATATATTAAAAATGTCTAATCAACCAAAGATTTTGCGACCCCGCTGCAGTACCTCCGCAGACCCCATAGGGGTCACGGACCTCCCGTTGAAGACCTATGTCTTCAGGCGTTCCTGAGATAGTTTGTCAACAAACACCACCAAATTCTTATCACATCATCTGTGAGTCTGAAGAAAGTCTATTGTAGCGTTCTTGAGATAGCGTAGCATACGTACGGGATGGAGAAATCCTCAAATAGCCACTTGAGGCTGAATCCAAAAGTACGAAAAAATGTCTTGGTCTCAAGAGTTAATTTAATCAAGATGGCGACAGGTTGAGCTTCAAAACCATACTACAACTCAAAAATATAATTCCTGTTGCCTGCACGGGGTCTGAAGCAAATATCACATTGCATTTTTGGAAAGAGTCATCCTCCAGGCTATTGAGGAAATCACGTCCTGAGCGAAATCAACAGTCTCCATGTAACACCTGTAAAAATAATTACTTAAATTTTACGTTAACTGGATTTTGTTACCATTGCAATTGTCTAAGCTAGCTCAGTCCGCTTTCTTTCAGTCCTTAAACAGGGACGTTTTGTTAATAACATCACTTCCTTGGGCTTTACGGCTGCTTGATACCGATTTTACCTCAGTGTAGCACCTAGCAGCAGACAGACTGTTAGCATCTAGCTAGTGGTAGAGTTGGTGGAGACCAAATCTTAGCTAAAAGAGCGTAAATATGAATGACAATGGAACTGTTGTTCACTCACACCTAGTGTCCGTGGCAACTAGCCATAAAAAAAAAGTATTTTCATGGTGATGATGTCCAACTTAAAGCAAATGTAGCATATTTGCCAAAATGTCGAGCTACTCCTTTAAAAACAGATTAGTTAAATGTATTTCAAAAGTGATCATGTATATAAATACACTGTAAATGACCTGCTGAGCAAACTTAGAGGATTTCCGGTTACTATGGTTTTAAAGCCACATTTATGATAAAGGTCCACCACAGCTCTTAGCAGTTTTTAAATTGTACATGTTTAAATGAACTTACTTTTATGGACAACCTGTAGAATGTAATTTAACGGCCACAGAGCGCACCCACTAGTCGCTATCCTCCGCTAACTCGGAAATCATGTCCAAGAATGTGCCACAAATACGTTTTTTTTTTTTTTTTTTCCCTGAGTTTGCAACTTGAAATACTGTATTTTGTGTTTATAAAAAAAAAGTATGTGCATTACTTGAAGTTCTGTGTGTATACTTGAATCCCCATTGTAATTTTTTTCTATGAGACTATCGTTGCCATATCTTCATTCATGCTATTGATAGGCCAGGCGTTTGTTTCTTCTTTTGTTTTTAGTATTGCATGTTCGTAAATAAGAATGTACTTCTAGGCTGAGCACTTTACTAATAAAGGCACTGGAGCCAAGCCGTGTGTTGACTGTTTTCCAAATATGTTAAATCTACTGTGGCACCGAGTATTGGCACTATTTATATGGGATAACATCCACTGTATCATTATTCATTCGTGTGGATGTTACTTAGATATGTAGCACCCACTTAGACCAGACCAGGCACCCCCAGTCCATAGCAATGACTCTCACCTCAACCCATAGCACCCAAACAACCGCCACTAAAAATATCCTGTTGCGCCTGATCTGTGTACAGTATATAGCAGACCCGCACACGTCACCACAAGTACAGTTTGAGGAGACATCTTTTAACAAAAACAAAATCATGATTAGGTCTGAAAGCTGCAGAGTCACCTCCAAGTTGCATCTCACTGGCAGATGGGGATGTTTGCGGGGGTATTTTGGTGCTCAGCTGCCACCTCATGCTTGAAGAACAAATTGCAACATTTGGCTACCAGATGGCATATCACTCATTGTATGAATTGAAAGACAACACTGTCAGAGGTCATGTAGATGACCGGCAATGCATGGATTTATATGTGTTTTCTTTCATATATTTACTATTTATGCACAAGTTATAGTCCTAGATGACACTCTTGATTAAACTAATACAGGTTAAACACATTTCAATATGTCCCTGAAAAGGCAACAGGTAACGGGAGCAAGAGTTACTTTTCGTGGTCAAATGAAATGAAAGATTCAGCCAAACAAACTGAATCCAAAATTACTATAATATACTTCTCGCTTCTCGTTGGTTGATAACCTGGTAGGACTCCACATAAAAAAAAAGAGGATACGGACAGTGAATATGCTCATTAGGTGTAACATTAATCATTTTGATGTAATTTGGATATTTCTACTTTTAATGTTAAAAACAAGTTGGTTTACAAGTTCAATTGTGTTATTTTTAGTTTTATCCTTGTTAATTTTCTTGTGTTTTTGATTGCACTAAATTACACTAAAAACTAAAAATGTAAAATTGAATACCCTGCGATTCAGTGTATTACAATAAGTAAACAAGGAAAATGATAAAGGGCTACAGGGATGAATATTCTTCATAGCCTTGGTCATGAATACTGTGCATGTACTGCATAATTCTGTGCATAAATATTGTTTAAAACAGACTAATAAGAGACCCAAAACAGAGCCTTGAGGGACACCACTAAAGATTCGGTTGCTAAACAGAAATTCTCCTCCTACCACAATAATGAAGGAAGTAATTAAAACCAGGTCACTTTCCACCTGTGATCGCATATAAAAATAATACATAATATAAATATATACCACCTTAGCACAGTTTCTATAAACCCACGGGGGGAGTTGAAACTAGAATGCTCTATAATAAGAAGACTAAAAAAAGATAGCCCATTTGCGTCTACGAAAGGCTGGTTCTATTATGATTCTGGATGTTGTCAGAGAAGTTGCACGGATAATTGCTGAAAATATGAATTCAAGTAATTCACAGTTATAAATAACTCCTTTTTAGTGTCAACTCCAGGGCAATTGCTGTACAAGCATTTACATCTGTATTATACATAATTTACAGGAGTTCAGGAAACTGGTACAGAACATTTTAAAGGAAAAGCAGCTTGTTTATATGCAAACTATATTCAAACAAACTCTAGCCTTGCAGTATAAAATCTGTTTTCACATATACATCTTTTTATCTTGGTCACAGACATCCCTGCAATAACCCAAACGTTACCCTGTAAATAAACGATACAGGAAACAGTCAACAAGGTAGAATGAGCGCATGCTTTTGAGCTTCTTTAAAAATCTTCAAATTAAAAAACCTAAGCATGTTTGCATGCATGGAGCGGAATAAAATGTTCATTTCGGCATATTAATCTTTGCAAGTGCACTCTCCTATCTTTTCAGACAGTCAAAAAGTACATCCCTTGCAGCACTTAAACCTTGCTAGGACTATAAAGTGTACACGCTGACATCATATCAATATATGGCTCAGATTCTGTTCTAAACTGAGAAATAACTCAAAAGAAACTTTTATTTTAGTGTTTAAAATGCCACTTCAAAATGAACTTCAGTTTCACCGATACTGAACAGAGAGACGAGACACTGGAATATAGATCTCTGCAAACAGACTTAGAACTACATATACTCCTTTTAACTCAAACGCGATGAAGTCATAGGGCAATTCATCTTTACTGCCTTCATGAAACACTAAAGCGACGGAAGCCATAGAAAGTTCTGTGTGAACACTTCATGGTATTTATCCTCAAAGTCGAAGATAATAAAGACGTCTTTCAGTCCGACTAACACACTTCCAAGTAGCTGCCTTCGACGCCAGCTGTGATGGGCTATGATGTAATTCTTGAACCGAAAATAAACAAGCCAATTTCATCAAGATTGCGAACGTGAGCAGCGCATTAATCACAGCACACTCATCAATGAGCTGTTTAATTTGACTCAATTCAATCCATCATCTTTGCTTCTGTTTGACTTCTCTCTTTTTCTTTTTCTTTTTTTTTGTTATTTTGGCTCAGTGCTCAACACACAAGATGTCTTTTGTTGGAGATTCTCTCTCTAGGCTAAACCCGTGAAGTCATTAGCATACATTTTTGGCTTTACGTTTTAAAAGGCAGATGCTGCGTCTCGTCAGATCGACTAAAATTAATCCTCTCTACTTAGTTATTCGTCTTGTTAATCGCTTTAAAATCTAAACTGTACCGTTTTAATTTGAGACAAGCGTTAAGCTACACACAATCCTCATCACTCACTTACTAATACATTCCAAAGCAGACGGTCTGTTAAATGATAAATAACGTAACACTGAAGCACACATGTCTATGTTATTATATAAAGTATGGCTGCTCATGTGTCGCATCAGGTATGGGGTAGCCTAAAAACAACATGCCATGCTGTCCGACTCCTAGATTAATGACACACTTAGGACATTTCATTAGTCACCTCTTTTAAAAGTTTGCATAGAAAAATGTTAGAATTAAACGGGACGTGATTCGGGCTGGTTGACACTGACGTGGTTAAACTCTTTGTCATGTTTCTTGTCAGTCGATGTACTGCGATAACCATCTGAAACCTTCCCCGTACCCTTGCTTTTTCAACACGCTGCACATGAAAATCTCCAGAGGGCGAACGTTCAGCTCCTTCAAAGAGACGTTTCCCTGTTGGAGACAATAACAATGATGAAAGACAAGAAACTTGCAGGCGGATATGACTTCACTTCATTAAAAGGCATTTCTCATAACGAGCCTACCTTTCCCGTAACTTGACCATCAAGAGCAAAAGCTCCTCTCAGTCCTCCTTCGCTGATCGCCTCTGGACGGTCAATTTTATTACCCAACACCAACACCGGTATGTTGACTATGGTCTCGTCTGATAAAAGAGCCTAAAAACATGACAAGAACCGCTGGATCATTGTCAATGCACAGAAGACAGTGGTTGACAAGTGCAATCAAAACAACTCTCACATCAAGTTCAGTCTTGGATTCTGTGAGTCTGTCGTGATCTGCGCAGTCTACGAGAAAGACAACTCCATTCACAGCCGGCAGGTAGTTCTTCCAAACTCTTCGAGCTGTGAACAAAGGAAAAGCAGTTTGTGAATAAACAGTCCCTGCAGCAGTTCGACGTGATTTGAAATTCTCTTTCAGGTTGTAATGCAGCTCTTTAACGGTGGACTGGTAAGATTTTAATTGTGTCTTTACCATCTGTGTGTACAGTCATCATTAGTCTTTAATATCTGTGGTTTACGGGTCCTCATGTCTTACTCTGAGTCAGAGTTTTAATTAATACACAACGATACTAATTAACTGTGTTTCACTTAGACCTCTAATCAGGTTTAATTTAGTTTGGAGAAACACTGGGATGTTATCAAACTCGTGCTGTAATCTCAACCTCTATTCTGGAAAAATTAGCAGATAGTGGCACTAACTTGAGTTTGCACAAAGAGATTTTGAAAACAACATTTTATTGGATTAATTCTTTCTTTAGCCCCACATGCTGCCCTTCCATCTCATGGTCAAACGTCTACAACACATGAGTCTCCGAGACTCAATCTGAGAAACCATCTGAAAGGATTTGCTCCCTTTTAAATTAAAAATTACACATAAAAACAATAACGGATGGCAAAGTGGGGCCTACACTGACACCATGTGGAAGCCATGAGAATTGTAATTTCTCAACTCATCTGTTTTCTCATACATGTTTGTGACATACTCTACATCGTGAACAACCCATCTCATCCACTACACCAGACTACAGAGCTACAGCAGAGCTCATTCTCCAACAGTCTGATCCAGCTCATCTCCCACAGTTAAGCTACAGGACGTCTGTCATACCCCACTCTAACTAGCTGTGTTGCTAACTCAACTTTCTGCAACAGATAACTCCATGTTATTAATGTTAATGCACAGTATTGCACCTTATTATCATTCCAATGTATATAATATATATTCTTCCATCTTCAACTTATTTTATTTTAATATAAAACAGCCTACAGTCAGTTGATTATCTAATCTCTTCCTCTGACAAACTAGCATCCCTTTCCTCCCTCAAAACATTGCACAAAATTATTTCAAGAATTTCAAGACTGTGACTAGCAACTGTCCTTGAAGGACGTAAGAAACATTCACATAATGTTAAGGTTAAGGTAGTTCGGAGACATTAGTTTGAATCCTGGTGAATAACCTTCTGAGAGGAATTTCTGTTTTTTAAATTGATAAATGCAAATTTATTTTTAGTGGGGCAGCAGAAAACAAACCAGTCAGTATTACTTCTCTGGTGTTTTATTGCTAGAAGAAATGGAGAAGGATCTCACCTTGTACGTGTCCTCCCAGATCAAATGTAGTAAATGTCATTCCACCGATTGTCAGCTCCTCAGAAGCTTTGGGTGAAAGAAAACAAACTTGCTTTTATACCTGTGATTGTTTGACCTGCACAGTGAGAACAAGGAACCACCACTTAAGTCTGACCTGTGATATAATTATATATCTATAAATTTCAGTAAAATACATTTGTTCAGTAAAGCTTTGCCATCTTTTACTTATATACTGCATAACGCAGCTTCAGTAAATGTGATAACCAACACAAACACTGTTTCAAACTCTGTTATCAAACTGTTGAAAAGCTTAAAATCCAAAGGGGTTGAGTCCCAGGAAGAAAAAATCTTAATCTTAATAGATTATATGACATCTCCAAAAGAGAGATAAATATTATCCTACGTAAGATTAACTACACAATCCTATCTACCTTTCTCAGAATCTCTCCTTACTTGGATGCAGTGTTGGCACATGTTGGCCGAGCCTGTCATCTTTCAGCATGTGTAGGAGCGTTGTTTTCCCAGCATTGTCCAGACCAAGGAAAACCAGCTTCCCAGACTTTTTGTACAAACCTGGAAGGAATCACAAGCGGCAGGACTGTTGGGTTTATTATTCCACAAGTTGAGGAATATTTTTACGGTGCCACCAACTATGACTTTATTTTGACCTTGCAACGCATGGACCACAACATTTGAATACAACTAACAAATATAAAAATGTAATAGCGTGCACCCGGACTTTTGTGTCGCTGATTAAATCCTTGCAGAACAGCAGGCAGTACTCACCTAAGAATTGTAAAACACTACTAAACCCCCTGTAGATCCAGTCGAATATAAAGGACATGTTGACTGTGTCTGTCTGAAACAAGATAAAAGATTGGTTACAACACACGTGTGAAACACACAGCCTATGGGCCAAAAGCAAAAGCCCGCCAGAGGGTTTAATCAGGCCTGCAGCATGAATTTGCAAAGTTACATACCAGTTGCCAATTTTTTATTGCAACATTTTGGTTTTGCACATTTCTTGGGGTAATGTAAACGCAGCAAATGAGACCCAGGGCTAAACAACAGGCAGCATTGTGCCTCAATTGCACTTATTTTTCTTTAAAAAAAAAAAAAAAGACGAAAGGATTTTCTCCTGATTTACTTGTTCGTTTTTGCACTAAAATAAACGGTGTTCTTACTCATAGATCATCATTCTGTTATGTTACGGGTTCGACCCCTTGAGATCAAATTGGCCCGAGTGTGACCCCCGAATTAAAACGAGTTTTAATTACAATAATATTAATAATACTGCAATGAGTGACCAGAAACTGAGACACGTCTATACCTTTACATTGTAGAGTTTGGATATAGTTTAGCATTAGACCCCAGTTTATTGTGAGTTATTTCAACTATTTCGCATCTATTTACATGTAAGATACTAAATATTTAGAGAAACCCATAGATGCATGCAGAACAACACAAGAGGTATGTTGCTATTTTAAACCAACGTTACATATTTATTGCTGTGTATATTATTTGTAGATTAGTAGTCTTCTTAACAGAGGCCATTTTGGCTCATCATGGCAGAAAGAGCACAGGTGTAATTGATGACATTAGAAGGACTTTGGTTTATTGCACAGGTCTATTGCTGCACCAGTTGTGACACTTAAAATGTCTTCCGTGAAAAGAGGTCACATCTGCACATCGCACGATCTCATATAAGTGTAGATATCTCAGACTATTAACTTCCACTCACATGTGTAGCAAGTGTCTGCAACCTTCGGCTACTATATCATCTATTTGGTTTACTGCGGAGAAAAAAAAAAGCCATCACAGGGATGACAGCAGCATTTGTGACCAGGTATCTGCTGATATTTATCTTATTTCGACGGGTACTGTTGTGGGTCTAATTTAAAGCGACACAACGGAAGCTACATTAACGTTACTCCGGCTGGCTAGCTAGCATTAACATGGAAGGCAGCGTCAACCCGTCTAGCTCGTTTTAGAGTCAGGATTTCGTGTCAATACTAGAGAATAGCAACTGAATATGAGGAAACTTATTATTAATACGTGTTAATTTCGGAAAATGTCGGTGTATTTAACTGCTGCGTAGAAATTATCCTCCGGGTTTCTCTCTCTTACCTACTGCATTGACTCGCAGCCCAGGTCTTGGTAGTATCAGTGGTCTCCTTGGAAACAGTCCCTTTCTTCTTCTTGCTTCAGAACCGCGCAGTGTGTCGCTTTATCGCCCCCTCTCGATCACCGGTGGTCAGTGACAAACCACAACTAGCGTGGTAAAAACGTATTTTTAAACGTTTTTATTTCCATGTTGTCCTATTTCATACATATACTAGACGAGTGGCTGCAATTTATCCATTGACAAATAAAGGTTTTATAAAAGAAAAATAAATTAACAAGTATTGTACTTTATTCATCTATTTATATATTTATTTATTTTTACCACCATATAAATCCTTTCCGACACTTATTGTAGCTTCTTGTTTTTTTAATTTTCAGTTCTCAGACATCCAGGTGATGGTAAAGTGTAAAAAAAAAAAAAGGCAACTGGAATGGTGGGAAGTTGAGAAAACTGCGAAAACTGTTAACGACAAGACACTGGTGCAGTGCAACTAATGAGCATTAACACTTTTAGATATCCTTGTTTTTAAGATAATCTCTGCATGAATATTATTGTTATTTGGTGCTTTTACTTGACTTATAAAGTTTTAGTGTAGGAACTCCCACCAATTTAACCAAAGTAATGTTGCCCTTGTAATTCAGTCAGGGTAATATTACTATTATTTTTATTTCCAAATAAGAAATGATTGCATCAAAGTGTATGTAGCAGTCCACATACATCGAAGTTATGGAACAATGACTTTACATACCATTATTTACCTCCTTTCTGATCAATTGTGGTCTTCAGTTCATTGTAAAAATCTTACATTTCAGAGAACTTTCAGCAATTATCCCATTTTCTGAATAAGAAAAACCATTTCAGTTGTTTTTATAGTTCCTGACAATGCTGAAAGCTCTACAGGTTTTATTGGTACTGACCGTTCAGTCTGCAGAAGCTTCCTGTGGTACTAAAAAATTTAATGAGAATGAGTCATTTGTACTGTTCACTAGCTATTGCATTCCAGGAACACAAAATACATCATTTACTGGAATTGCTGGCAATCATGCAATTTGTTATGTACCCAAATGAATGATATGAACTTCTGAAATGAGGACGTCATTCTCCACTTCAGATGCATATTCTGTTGGTGATGCTTATAATAATGGCAGTGAAGTACAATAGACAACACACTGGGATTCAATGTGATTTATTTAGAGTTCTGTCAAGCTTGAGATTAAGGTCTATTGTCCAGTAAGATAAATAACAAAACAGAGTGAGACAGCTTTCAGATTCAGGGTCTGTTACTTTGACAACAACAGTACCGACCATGCAAGTGTGAATATAAGTATAAAATATACACCCAATCTGTTCACAAGCAGCGGAAATCAGATGAAACAAGGATAGAAGGGGAATGGACGTCTTCATTTTTCCTTATCTTCTTACTTCTCATAGTAGAACCATTTGTCAACTGCAAAGAAGAATATGTGATTTCCAAGGAGTGACAACATGCAAAGCCACTGCAATAATAGAAATGAATGTACAAACACCCACCTGCACTTGGAATGGGATCTTCAGCTCCAAACTCACATGCCTGTAAGCGATAGTGAAATGATTAAATCATGCCACTATTGCTTCTTGACTATTTAAATACTTTTCTCGATTCGCTTCCTTCTGTTTGATCTAAAAACCAACACGCTGGAGCTGGAAATGAGAGAAACCACCTTTAGGATTTCTGCGTCTCCAGCCACTTGGCTGGCTCTCCTTTTGTATCGAGGCTCTTGTGTTGCCAGGTTATCGTCTCTGCTGTCATTAAGCGAGGACTAAATCACAGAGGGTGAAGCTGCTCGTATGAATGTGAAGGTAAAACTGACTTACAGACGCAACCACGGCCTCTGCATCCCCAGCAGAGCAGCAGAAAGGACTGTCCGAGACACTGGTGTTCATGCTGGTTGGAGATAAAAAAAAATGTTTTTAAAAAAAGAGCGGGAAATGCATTTTAGATTTAGACACAATATGTTCTATGTCCTTAAATGAGCATTATTTAAATCCTACTAACCAGTTTAACTCTCCGGCGTTGGTGTTTTTAGATATCAGGGCCTTCCAAAACTCATGAGTGCTCTTCACAGTCTTCACGGCAAAGTCCTGAAACACACAGCACGTTTCACATTCCCCTTCTTCATGCAAGAGTCAATATAACAGGGAAAGAATAGAAATGTGTGTAGGCGGAGTTTGAGGCAACGCTTTATTACAGTAATAAAATATAAATATTAATATCACAAGGTATATAAGATTTGCATGAGAAAACATCTCAGAATAAAACCAGCACCCTGTCCTTGAACTCTCCATTGAAAGCAAACTGGTTTTCCGGCTTTCCATCTGGGACTTTGTATCTTCGGAACCAGTCGACAGTCGCCTCCAGATATCCGGGCTTAAGTCGCCTCACATCCTCAATATCTGCAACCAACCGGCAAACAACATGGAAAAGTTCAAAAATAACTTGTGTATCCTTGGCATGTCTTCCAGCTTCTATTCCTGGTTTCCCCCCACCCCCTTCCAGGCTCCCTACCGTTAAAGTCGGCAGCTTCTGGATCCTCAGTATTGATCACGATGACCTTCCAGTCTGTTTCACCCTCATCGATCAAAGCCAGAGTTCCCAATACCTTCACTTTTATTATTTCTCCCCGGGAGCACACCTGAGAATTAAACGTACAATCCTGGAAAAGGCTGCCGTTTTTTGTTTTTTTTTTAAGAAGCATCTTAAAGAAAAAGAGTCTGTACCTTATTTCCTATGTCACATATATCAATCGGGTCATTGTCTCCACAGCATCCCGTGTCGCTGTCCTTATGGTTGGGGTCTTCCCATGTCTGTCAAAAGGCAGCACGCACGTTTAATCCAACAGATGCATGATATTTTTAGGGTAGAAGTAGGGTAGTCTGAGCAGGACCTGCCTGTGGAATAGCTCCATAATTCCAGATGTAGCCTTTGTGGGGAAACACATTCGCCACATAACGAAGATTCCCCTTCTTCACGTCTTGTTTGAGTGGATTGAGAGGCTCCGTGGTGGCAATCTGAGAAGCGCAAACGCAAAGTTAAAGAGAAAAGGAAGCACTGACTCATGCTGGACTAAAAAAATTAAATAAAATACAAAACATATGGTTTTATGAGTAAAAACTTACCTCCATCTTTGCATTCGTCCATCTTGGAACTTCCACAACAGCGTGAAAGATGTTCTGCAGATTTATAATAACATGCATTTTTACTACCCTGATTATTCCTGTATGTTTTTGTTTTAATAAATTCTATATCAGATCTGACCATTGTTAACAGTTATTTTATAGTATAGGTCTTCAACAGGGGGTCCGTGACCCCTAGAGGATCCGTGGAGGTACTGCGGGGGGGGGGGGGGGGGGGGTGGGCGCAAAATCTTTGGTTGATTAGACATTTTTTATATATATATATATATATATTTTTTTTTTTTTTTATTTTCCCCCACAAATTTAAATTTCTTTCAATACACATTAACATGAATCCAACATATTTTAGTAAAGGGATAAGAGATAATAATAATAATTATTATAGTATATTTATAAATAGCTCTAGGCTGAGTTTAATGTAGAACACGTATAATAGGCAGAGGGTCCCTAATTAATCTCTCCATCAGTTTGGGAGTCTTTGGCCTGAAAAACTTTGAAGACCTCTGCTATAAAGTGAAAGACAAGCACAATCTTTGCACTAGTACTCCACAAACCCTTAACGTGCAAGTGTGCACTGTAAACTTTACACATCTTAAGAAAACAGACATCTACTTGGAAAGAGAGGCTGCACAAGTAAGAGTTCCAAAGATAATTAATAATAATGCATTAATTTATTATAGCGCTCTGAAAATAGAGGGATAACAGGTGTACAGTGGTTTGCTTTAACCTTCCCCCTCCGCCAACGCCAGCTTGATGTAGTGGCTTAACAAGTTGTAGCCTGACATACAGGTTAAACAAGGTAAAGAGAAAAATGAATCGACGCACCACCACCGACAAACACTGGCTCGTCTATATAAACAGAAAATGAAACCAGAAAAGAAAGATAGAATCTAATTTTCAAACTAAATGCATAATCCAGCACTACCCCTTGAACACAATTTCACAAATCTGACAAGAAGGCTACAAGATACGTATGACCCAATATTTTGTTTTTTAAAGCAAAAGCCTGGAATGCTCACCTCTGCTTCGTTTGCATAGATGGGTATATCATGAAAGGGGGAGATGTATTTTCCCTCAGAGTTTTCTACAAGAAATAAAAGTGATGCATTTTAGTTTGCAGTTTTTAGTGTGACGTCTGTTCATGAATCTCCACGTCTACTTGCCAGTTCTACTACTACTACTACTGCTACCATCAATGTATTACTTTGCACCAAAACACAAACTTGCTGCTCTTACTGAAAAACACTCTGTACTCCAGGGTGTTGGGCCTCCCCCTCTCTTCGATGCTGAAGCTCATGTCTGTTGTTGGTTTCTCCCCCTGCGGTCCGCGCACTGATTCACCAAAGCTAAGAAGCTCTAGGCTGGCACACAGTCCCTGAAGCAGAGGAGCAGACATGCGTACTAGCTAAGCCGAGGGTTTGAGAGCTGGCAAGCACCTGCACCTGACAACAGGTTGCGCCGAACGAAGAGATAAGAGAGATGTTGCTGCATCCGGTTCACATCCAATCTTGGCATCCGTATCTAACGAGGGTAAACAAACCTCAGCGTTGCTCAGAACAGTGATCGGCAGCTAATCCTTCCACGGTGCGACTCCTCCACGGCTGCCACATGCGTTCGGATGGCGTGGATGTGAAGTTTCCCACCTTGTCTACGTGTGAAGTGATTTGTTTTCTGTTTCCTCCCTTGTAAAGCCGAGGCCCTCGGGAGCTCATTTCAGAGCGAAACAGATGGAGCTGGCTGGTGTTAGCTGTAAACCAATTAAGGAGCGGGGGATTAGGTGGCGTGCCCGCGTTGTGACTTGTTGCCTCTCAAGATTCACAGTAGCTGTTTGATAATGTTCTTATGCACCTGTTTTTAGACGCATTCTCGGTATTTAGCGTGCGTTTGGTTTTCTTGGACAACGTTTTATGGCGCTTACTGAAAGATTTGTGCATCGTCGGAACTGTGTGCCTGGCACGTTTCATTTCCGCGCCAATTTTTTTGGTAACCTTTAATACGTTCAAAAAAACAACTATTTCCTTGACTTTTTGCATGCTACAAATAAGAAGCATCAAAGCTTCAAATAAAATGTATTATTATTATTATTATTATTATTATTATTATTATTAAACATGTGTTAATACCATTTATGGCGCAATTAGGTTTGACGTGGTGAACAGATGTTCATTAGCTTGTGCTAATTGATGGCATCAGCAAGAAATTTAGATAAAAACTCACATTTCTGCAAATGTGATTAAATTGTCTGAGCTAAATGTATTGCTGCAAACTAGTGTTAGCATTTAAAAAAAAATGACTGCAGGTTTTAAAGCTGGATAATTAAAGCACTGTGTTTCAGAAGGCTAAACAATGATGCACATAGCAAGGTCACTGTCTGGGCAGCAGAGGAGTCACATGATGCTGTGAGCTTTGCTAAATATTTCTCTTGGCCAGAGGACGTTGGCTGACAACTTAAACAGCCCACACGAAAAAGAACTTTTAAATCCCCTTTAACCCTCAGGCAACCCTAGGGACATTTTTGTCCATTTGGGCACATTTTTTTCCTCTTGAGTTGGCTGCCATTTTGGCTATGTTTGTGCATAAGGCACAATGTTTTGTAACAAAATCTAGCTCTACACAAAATTGGAAATTAAATAATAATAATAATAATAATGATAGAACACTGTGAAAAAAAAAGACATCCCTCTAGCAACCTTAGTGGACAAAAATGTCCACAACACTTTACAAAACCACAATAACAAAAAAATCATGAAGAATAAGCTATTTTTTCATGAAACTAATGTTGGGTGGCTGGGACATTTTTGAAATAAGTCTTGGGCGTCGACCAACATTATCTAAAATATTGACTTGATTGCATTATTAGTTTTTATGTAGCATCAGATTTAAAATGTACTACCCTCTTATGACCGTAGCACATAAAGAAGTCCCATTGACTTCCATTATAACTGCAGTTCTTAATCTGTAAGTCATGACACAATAAAATCATCCATTCTGCAAAATTATGATTTCATTTGTAAAAACAAATGGTCAAATTTGTCCTTATTGTTCAACACTAAAATCATTTTTCATGTTTTCTGTTTTCAAACTGGCATTTAAAGAGTTAAATTCCTCCAAATTTTTGGTAGTTTTGTAAAATGCTGAAGTGGTTCAGAAAAAAAATCAGTAAATGAATCAGCAACTATTTAATAATCACATTATCAAAACTCACTTCTGCTTCTAAGATATTTTAGAGTCAAATCTTATTGCCAAATTTTGTTTAATATCCAATATTTGCCTCAGGATTTACAGTCTTTGCAGTACACTACATGCTCTATCCTAGTTAGACAAGAGAAAAATCAAAGAACAGGGAAGACAATAGTTCCGTAATATTAAAAAGTAGTTTTTGTGTTTAATTGAAAACATAAAACAATCCAATGCTGAGCACTGAAGTATATCTGATATTTGACTGGCACCATCTGGCACATGTTCATCTACTGTAGACCCAGCCACTACTACTGAAAAATACTGACACAGTATTGCATGATTTTCAAAGCTTTTATTTATTATACTATCAATAGTAATAAATAAGCCATCAATAATACACAATCAGAGATAAAATAGAGGCCACAGAGTGCGTAAACCATTTTTTTTCTTTTTGATTGTTGTACAGCCTCACGTGTCTTCAAGTATCTTCTTCTCATTTCTCAGGCACATGAAGGCGTGTAACTTCAGGCACACAGCATGCATGATGAGTTAGATACTGCATTGTGGCATATTTTAGGACTCAGCTGTTGACAAAACGTCAAACTGGTGTGGGGACTGTAAAGCAGACTGGGTGTTTGAGTCCAAAGGGTTTGACTTCACATTTAACCACTTGAGCGCCGGCATGGCAGACAGCTTCTCCAACGGGATTTCTGTGGTGCAAAATTTGAAATGAAAGAAAGTAAGCATGTACAACCCATTTTCTCATACAGACTGGAGGTAATAAAATATTATTATTACCGGTAATGCTGTTCCCCTCCAGGTCAATCCTCTCCAGGGTGGCTATTTCTGTGAGCTTATCAGGGAAGGTGGAGAAGCTGTTGTTAGCCAGATTGATGCTGATCAAATGCTCCATTTCTCCCACGGTGTCGGGCAGCTTAGTGAGAACATTTCCTCGCAGGTCCAGCTCTGAAAGTTATTTCAAGACACAAATAAATCTAGGGGGGTGGTTCATCAAAATTAAAGACAAACACGCTGAAGACTGAATTCACAAGCGAAAAAGCCCTTTGGTTCATTCACATCCACTACCTCTGAGCTGAGTGAAAGTTGTAAAGAGCTTGCTAGAGATGGTCTTCATCTCATTGTCGGCCAATGTGATAACGCGGATGTTGTCTGAGACGCTCCTTAAGACCTTGAACACACCGTCCGGGAAAGATATCAGCTTGCAGTTTGACAGGTCTGCAAAGAAAAATACAACAGAAAAATACCAATAGTGGACAAATCTGGGGTTATGTTCACTGGAGCAATCAAATTTAAGCCTCTGTCACCCCCTGCTGGTAAACTCTGAGATTACAAACAAATCAGAGTTCATTCAGAAAAAAGGGGCAAATGAGGCAAGACAGAGAAATATGAATAACAAGTGTCTCTTACCCAAACTATCTTTCCCGTCCTCTACAGTGGCATTAACCCTTCTGGCAACATTTGCAACCGCCTCCGCCATTTCTCTGCTGTAATTGTTCCTAAGAGAGGTAACGCAACATTACGCTCAGACATACTTTTCACAGAAGCTGCAAGACAGTTGAATAATAATTATAGTAGATAACCGGAGGCTCTTCACTGTGCTGGTTAATGAGGTCTGTATAACACAGTCACTGCACGTTTTCAGCCAAATGCAAAAAATAGCACTCTTTAAAACCTCATCTGAGCAAAGACACGCTCAATTTTGAATTATATATTGGTGGAGGATTATCTAACTGCATGGTCATTGTGGTGCAGTTAAAGTGTTTCTGTTATTTAGCCTAATGCACTGAGTAAAAAATGGGGTCGTAAAACAAATGAAACGTGTATCAGGGCCTCCAAAACACAGTCGAATCAAAATTTGAACACACTTTCCACACCCTAACCTTTATCAAGTGAAGAAGCAATGCAGGACTGTTATATTAGTGTGTGTAATATATATATATATATTATTACACTAGTGTTGTTGGCTGCATGAAGCTAGATGCATTACTAAATGTTTGAGTCAATATTAAGCCAACATGTTCTGTGTCCTTTCGGTAACATTATTCACACTTGTGTCCAGCAATCCCATGATCCCACTGACAAGCAAGGGAGGGGACACTGAAGTGAAATTTACTGAGTATTATGCATTGACTGTGTGGTATTATGTCTACAATCATGTTAATTCCGGTGTTGTGGTGTGGTGCACTGGAAATAATTGTCATTTTTGTAGTCAAATTACCTAAGAGTGGACATGATTATATCAAATGTTGCAGTAATTGGTATCTGTGGTAAAGTAATAGTATAGACAGACCCTCAAGTGTGGGGGATTTTAATGCTT
The DNA here is from genome assembly GCF_022458985.1 of Mugil cephalus. Lineage (NCBI taxonomy): Eukaryota > Metazoa > Chordata > Actinopteri > Mugiliformes > Mugilidae > Mugil > Mugil cephalus. The sequence goes on along the minus strand of NC_061785.1, from coordinate 6,707,831 downwards.
TCAGTACTAAAGTGCACTTTACTATACGCACGAACTCTTGATTTCTACTTCTGGTTCGGCACAGGGTTAAAAGCAACGTGAAACTTTAGGTTACTGCACCAGTGGCTGGTTATTTAAACGAGCCGAAAAAGCTTCAGACCTACTGAAACCTCCACTTTCCCGACTGATATACAATCAGTACTTACAACATACCACACAAAGGTCGCCATTATCTGATCAGTGTTTTCATTGAAGCCAAGCAAGAGGCCACTTACCCAAACCACAGGCTAGCTGCCGGTGTGTTAACTAACGTTAGCTACGGCACAGCTCGGCCCCACAGTCAAATTTGGTGAGTGTGTATTTTTAGCCGGGGACCAGTTCGGTTTACATACTTATTGTGCCATTCGCTAGGAAAAAACGGGACGTATGAGCAACAACTCGCCTATATTTAAACAAACTCGGTGAATTAAAAACACGTTGTTGCTTAGCGACAGTTAGCCTGAGCTAACGTTAGCCCGGTAGCTAAGAGACATTCAAGAGCCTCACTGTTGCGCTTCGGTGTTGCAAACAACGTTGCTTAATTAAACTAAAAAAAAAAAAAAAAGCACAGTAAAGGAAGTAACTTCACATATTAAGTGCTACATAAACTATAAGTTATATTGGGTAGCGATGCGTTTTGACTGTTTTGTATTTTAACATCTTACAACTGAAAACAAACTATTAATGAACACAAAAACACTGCAATCCGTCATTATTTGTCAAATTTCAAGGCTATGTTTTGTTTCGTCAAAATATATTTTGTGAGATTATAAGTAAAAACAGTGAACTGCCACATATGAGAAACATAAACCATAGAAACAGGCCTTTCTGCTTTATAAAATGATTGATCTGATAAATCTCTTGCACTAATCGTTGCAGGTCTGATACAGTTTTAATTATAACTACAATCATTTTATCCATATTTTGAGCTACTGACATTAGGAAGTTAAATGTCGTCTTACCTCCAAGTCCTGATCAGCTATTCCTAGTCTGACATGTTATGCCATGGCCAGGGTTCTGGTAAATTCCTGGTTAGTCAGTGTATTTTCAAAAGGTTTCAATACAATGAGCCCTCTGGCTTCAGGAGAATGGTTTAGCATTGTTCCAACTAAATGCCAGTTTACGGTATTTGCTAGATGTACCTCTGCTATTCAATGCTTTATTTTGAAGCTATGACTCACTGAATCATTGCAAAACTAGAAATGTCTATTTGTGTGTCAGACGTTTTGTGGCGCATAGGCGCAGTAGTTTCACACAAAGTGAACCTGACAGCTCAGAGAAACGTAGTGTACACTGATCAGCCGCAAATACACTAGATCCCAAACAGGTCAAATATTTGTGGGATGATCCACAGAGGTCCCTCCTGTCAACCCACAGGCCCCAAAGACCCCCACTAACGCCACTATGTTGAGTCACAACTGTTTTAGAGACCTACACAATATCAGGAAGGTGGTTATAATGTTATGCCTGGTCAGTGTTTGCCCTAAATTATTTAAATCAGGACATATATTCTGATAAGATGTACATAAATACATGTTTTTATTATTTACAATAAATATACATTAGTTTACAATAACACAAATGGTATTGTACGATAAAAACAGTGCTGGAATATTCAACAACATTGCCATTTCAAGTTTATACTGATGTAGCTGATAACTTATGGGGAATAAACTTGTACATCAGATTGTGACAGTTTCTAGTTTGATTCAAATAACAATGTTCTCCTTACAAACCGGAGCCCGCGTCACGAATTAAAAGTCTCTGCACGCAGATCGAGAGACACAATCTTACAGTTCAGAGTGACAAATATCAAAGAGCTTTTTGAAAAAGAAGAAAAAAAATCTGGCTAAGTGTTCTTCTTCTTTTTTTTTTTTCTTTCTTTTAGCTGCGCTACAACGCAGTTCACGCCGGGAGCCGCCGTCACTGGCAGCCGCACTCGTCCACAATCATGTCTTCATGGTGTCGGAGGAGCATTTCCCCGTTCTCGTAGTACAGCATGCTCAGCGGGCTCATTTTGGTCGGGGCGCAGCAGGGGGACGCCACTCTGTCCGGGTGGAAATGCTTCAGCAGACTCTGGAGAGACAAGACAGAATGAAGGATTTAGGCGAATGACGCTATTAGAGGTCGAGGGAGCAGTTCAGTTAGATCACGTTTATGTGTGTGGATGTTTCTTGAGACCGGCAAATAATATTAAACTAATAGTTTATTACATAAACTGTCGTCAAGAGGTGAAACATTGCAGTAGTTGAACTTTGACATGTTTTTTCAAAAATATTAAATTATCTTTTTCTTTGCGTTGCTATTGCAATAGATAAAAAATTGCATAATGTGATGCATTCAGATCCTGTCAGATTTTTTAAAGGCTAATCTCTAAAAAAGGAAACCAGCTCACTTTAATCTATCCAACACTGGAGGTGAAAGACACTATTGCGTATTTTGTGTCTTGCTGGAACAGAAACCGTGTTGACACAAGAAGGGCTCTGATATGTGAGTGCACCGAATTGATCATTTTGAACTGTACATGTTTTAACAAGTTAAATACAGGTCCCTGACAGCTGACGGAAACCTTCCTCCTTAATGCACTACTCACCTGCATGTAAGCATGATTGGTTGGATTCAGGTCTTCTCCCAGAGGACCTGGACAAGATCCTTCGCAGCGGTAGGCGTTGTATCTTTTAGGAAAGATGATCCAGGATCCCCAGCCTATTTGATTGAAGTCCACATGCAGGTCCACTCTGCGGCAGAGGGATTTTTCACTCCCTCTTTTGGACACCTGTGGGCTTCTCGCTGTTTGTTCTCTTTGGCCCCGCTTGCTCCTGCGCCTCTTCTGCCAGTGGGCCTTTTTGATTTCAGCGGGGGACAAGAACTTGGATTGTTCAGCTGTGTGGAGCAAACTCGCTTTAGCCTTTGAGTCCTCGTCGGACCCCGTGTGAGAGAAGACGACCAACAGGGCCCGGTCGCTCATGTCCTGCTCTTTCCTCGGGCCCGCCGCGTAAACGGGCTGATCGGGGAGAGACGAGCCTCTCGTTTCCTTCGTCGCTTTCCTCCTCCTCGACACTCTTCTTTCTGGGATCCTCGCTGCGGATTTTCGCCTCAGCCAGCCCAGGAGAGGAGCGGTCACGTTGAACACTTTCCAGCTCTGGGACGAGGTGACCAGGGAGGTTTCGGCGAGCAGCCCCACCCGCTGCTGCACCTGGCCGCGCTGGTGGTACACCTCCACAGTGGCGTTGGCCGCACCGTGCGTCCGAGGAAGCCTGATCCTCAGTTCTGCTGCTTGGATCTGCTTGTCGGCCAGCAGGGCGTGGAGGTCAAAGATGGCCACCCAGCGCTTGTGTCTGTACGTCAAACCTGATGCAGCAAAAAACAACAAAAAAAAAAAAACAGGAGAATTAGTGTTATTGTATCACACACAGTTTATTATTACTGCACATTTCACCGCAGACTTTGAGGTGTCTGAAAAGGGAAAGCAAGGGCGACCGTGCATGACCGTGAGTTCAGACATAATAAAGACATATAGGCCAAGACAATTCCAGTGAAAAAACATAAAACTGAATAATAAGCACAAGATTTGTGCTAAACAAAATTTATCTTGATACATATCCTGCAAAAAAACTGAGAGGTTGACATATATCCTGCATGATAGTGTAAATACCAAAGGGTTTCACATGTTTTTGTTTAGCTTTTCTTTATTTAAATTAGTGGTAGAGCATATTAATGAACACTATAAATAACGTAAATGTGCCAGATTGTAGCCGAGGCAGGTTGTATTTCATAAAAACATGACATAAACACATGATACATAGAAGATAAATGTAGAAAATGCCATGGGAGCAATGGATTTAGCAATAAATACATATACGCAAACAATTTTAGTGGGACAAACAAGGAGAGCAAAAAGCGACTCCTTAGTGACCGAGACAGGAAAGGAGCCCAAGATCCAGACTGTACGTAGCCTATTATTACACACAGCCCTATTCCACATTACCAGAATACATATACCCAAACGTACCCAAACGTTTTGCACTCACCCCTGTGGCACATATCAACTAAAGTAACCAGACATGGGACATTTGTCCAAAAGACGTTCTTCTAAATGGCATCTCACACTCTCAATTAAACCAAATGAAACAGTGCTGCTACACCATGTGTTTTCTTACATAGATAACACATATATATAGTATAAGGTACAGAAAAATATTTTGCATTCAAATGCATTTATATCTTAATGCCTTAACATAACAAACCGAGTAAATAAGTGCGCAAAATAAAATCTCCTTTGATAGTTTTCCTAATGATCAATGTGTGTATTGACCGGCACTTCAGCAAATCAAGGCCTAAAAAGGCTTCACAAATTATAATCCAGTCATTGTTCCAGTTTAGCGCGACGTGCATGCGTAATGTGCAAGTTCATTGTGATTCAACGAACAGGTGTGGCCTCGAATTAATCTAAAGGATTAAAAGCATTTTGAAACATTTGACTTCTGCATTGTCCAGCGCGTCGGCCCATCGAGTTTGGCCCCTGATCAAAAGTGCAAACCGTCCTCGCTATTAATCCACTCAAAGTCAAACACGGAGCCGAAACCAATCGTTTAACACTCCGCTCCGCTCGCCCCTGGCTTCTGCATATCCTCGGTCAAACAAATAGGTAATAACTCTGACACCTAGCAGCGACGTGGAACTGGCTTCAGCAGCGGCAGCAGCGGGGAGGGTTTGCCTGGTGTTGGCTGCTTGTGCCACCATTAAATCCCGAGCTCTAATCTAATCAGAACAAGTGTGAAAAAAGAACTAAGGGAAGTTGTTGATTTGACCTGACAAGGGATTTGTATAGGGGGCTGTCTGGCGAGGTATCTAATCAACATCACCTATTTAAGAAAAAGGAGGTTTGCTTTGAGAATTAGACAGAAAACCGGCCTTTTCACACGCTGATCCCTGCATGGTTATTCACCCCCCTGAGCTGGATGTGGATTGAAGCCCTCTGAGGTCGTCTGGCGCGCAGCGTTGACAGGGCAACACTTGATCCAAAAGCACCAAAGAGAGCGTAGATCCACAAAACCCCAATGCATAAATAAAGTCTGTAGGTTATACATTCCCCACCATCTCCGATCCCTCCCATATGTGGGTATTTCTGTAAATCATCAATGAGCCCCGTCTTACTTTTAGCCATCACACTCTTCACGGTGTCAGCTTGCCTCGCCGCGTCTTGCTCCATAGCATCCAAAGGCCTGGAAAAGTTCGCCTTGAAATTCCTGTAGAGGTGCATCATGTAGGTTGGCAGGTGATAACCCGTGGATCGGTCCGTGACGGAGAAACGGTGCAGCGGCCGCGTGTAAAACCCATCCCTGGATTTATGAATCCCTTGAGCCAGCAGCACCAGCAGAGATGCGTGCAGCGCGACGCCCAGAGCTCCAACTGAACGCATGTTTAATGACAAATTGCTCCAGTGGGAGATTAGGGGTGTCTTATATACCCTCAGCCACCCCCTTTCATGTTTAACAAGTAGCTGAGAACATTAAAGGAAATTGACATGCGTCCTCAAGACTTGTTACCTGACAGCTCATCATCCATTCAGTTGGTAATGAGGCGCCCGGGTGCGTGTTTACAAGGAGCGCAGCGTTTTGTTTGCTCCGTGTTTCTTTGGGCTTCTCCGGCCCGAGTCCCCATCCTCGGACTAATTGTTTCAGCTATTTGGCTTCCACTAATTGTTAGGCTTTCCCATAGTGTAATACAGTCTATTAAATGCCATCTAAACTGGACTATGAGGAGAACAACTGGGCGAATGTAAAGCCATTAAAAAATTAACATACATTTTAAATAACATTTTTCTTTTTTTTTTTTTTGTTATTTAACGCTGGTGCGATTAATCTTTTGACTTTACACGTCTGTTATACAAATAACGTGCGTGTAGTTCATAATTGCACAGCTGTTTTCCTTCTGTGACAAATATAAGAAGATAAAAGTAAGAGAGAACTTCCTGAAAATAAGATAAAAATCAACTTAATATTGACTTCCAGCCGAGCAGGCTTATAAATAAACAGGATGCAGCCATCTTATCTCTCTTTCATATGGCTAACTTATCATAAAACTACTTTTTCTTTTTTCTTTTTTTTTTTTTTACATGAACAGTGCTTTTTTGGTGTTTTCGGTTTTAATAATAGCCATAAAATGTTTCCATGTGCGATTTAAGTGACGACATAATAACACAAAAGTAAGTGGGAGCTTTGTTAATTTACGACAAACAACAACATAAAACCACCTATTTTACACAAATGTTAAAATACTTGCAGAGCGTTTGTTGATGACCTCAGACTGCGCATGCGCTTCGTTCTTTATCCACACAGCGAAATCCCTTCGCTCGTAAATTTCCCGAGAAAGGAAAAAAAAAAAAAAATCAATGGGTGTTTTCTTGAGTCACTGATACAAACAGAAAGCGGCGCACGTCGGCCACAGCCTCCACTACCACTACGCACAAACCGAACTCCGTAAACATGTTTCCTTAAAGGCCGGACGCGTTTTTCAACAACCGTGTGCTGAAATGGTGAGTGGCTTTAAAGTTTACGGCTCTCGCTGCAGGAGCAGCATAAGAAAGAAAAAAAAAGTTGGGATTGATGTCGTGTTTTTTTTTTATTGTTTTTTTTTTGGATGCTAATGCTTCACAAGATTATCGATAGCGTCCACATCCCCTCGTCGGATGTGCACTTAAAGCAGACTTTAGCAGAGAGTCGGGGATTTTTCATGATGCGAAAAGCTTATGTGGTTGATGGGGCATACATGTGCTTGGCACCCCCGCTCTCCATGCTTGTGCATTGCTTTGTGCACTGGTTTGTGCACTGCTTTGTGCACGATAGAGACTTGGCCGCAGTCAGGCAGTGATGCAAAATAACAGAAGCTGGCCGATCCCTAAGTTATAAGGGTGCAAAACCAGCAGATGGATGCGTAATTTACTTTTATAAACCAAAACATTGAGTGTGAAGTGCAGCCTGTTGTGAATGGATGCCACAAATACTTGACTGCCTGTAAACGTCAGTACATCAACAAAACCCTTTCTGCAAGTATTGCACAAATAAGTGTCATCTTTTTTCAGAATCAGAATTACTTTATTGATCCCAGGGGGAAATTACTTTTTGTTACAGCTCCAACCCAAAGTGTAACAGTATTACAAAGAGCAATCAGAATAAGTAGGAGACAAAAAGGGAAGCATATGTGGCCCAAAACAAATACCAATTTAAATCCAAAACCTGACCCAGTTCCCCTAATATGCTTTTATACAATAGAATAGAGTTTATTTGCCATTTGTACATTGCAGCACAGGTACTTATGCGTTTCCCTGAGTCAGGTTTACTAAAATTTAAAAGGATAAAAACACAAAAAGTACTAAAGTTAGAAAGTGCACTTGTAGGCACAGAATATAGTAGACAAAATGTGCTTTATATAAGTACCAAAGCAGCATCAGACTTGGTCTTGGGGTCAGTTCACAGCTCGGAGTCGCTCATATTGCACATTGTTAGGACAGATATGGGATATGAAAAAATGTATTGCACATTGTTATGAAGAAAATAGGATATTGTTCATTGTAGGACACATTGTTCATTGTACCCCACAATGAATCTATGATGTATCGCAAAATACTAGGTTGCAAAGGAAGGAATATTTTGCCTCAAAGTGCATCTTTAACTATGTCATCATCTGCGTATAGGTAGAAAAAAAACTAAAACGCATCGGTATTTTGGCTGTTGGAACCGTTGAAGTGTGCCTCTAGACACGTGCCGCGTGAGCGTAAAAGGGTTTGATCGCGGTCGTAAATGCCCAGATTTATAAGGTGTAAGGTAAAGTATAAAAAGTTGAGACAAAGCACACGATGCCCTTTGATGTATTGTATTGTGTCCCCCGGCTTTTGTTTAATTTGGCCCGTCCAGCTGGGACCGGCCTCCTCTCTGGATATCACTTTACCTCCTACATCTTTTGGGTGGGGAGGGTGGGCAAGGGGGGGCAAGGGGGGGCAGGGGGTTTGGGAAAACAGAAACCGGCTCTTGACAGCCGAGAGCCCAGATCAAACCGTGAATATCACAATTAATCAAGAGCACGAAACTCCTCGACTAATGAACGCCCGGAGCATAAATGATTGATTTTAATCTTGATAAGAGACACGGAAACTTCCCTCCTCCTCCTCCTCCTCCTCCTCCTCCTCCGGTGCATATTTTCTGTGGCTTTAACTATTGACGCGTAGTAAAGATATTGATTGGGACTGAGTTACTAAAACAAAACGGTGGCTCATTTCATATTTGAGGCATGTGTGAAGCTTTGAAAGCGAGAGATGTTTGTTGAAAGTGACTGTTCTGATCCAGATTTGCAGCCTAGGTTGGAGTTACGGGCTAAAACAGTCAACTTGACACGGTTAAAACATGTGTCCCAGAAAGCAGAGGCCATGTGCCTAAGTGTAATAGATGCATTTTACCACAAGGTGTCATATTTGATCACTGGACTCAAGAGCATACCCCCCCAAAACATGTGTCAATTTTGGTTTGTGATTACTTGCACAATGATTTCATCTTCCCATGAACCTCAAGTTGTATTTTTAACAGTGTGAGAGAAACAGAAATAGGATTCTGTATTTCTTATTACACAGTTTTTTTTCTTTTTTTTGGCTCAGGTGAAATGTTTTCCTAATATTATCTCCTTTCCTCTTGGCTTTGACAGGGCTTTTAACGAATTAGCCCTTCGGGGCGGGGGGGTTATGAGACAGACACCAGACCTCCGAGAAGAGGACCCAGAGCAGACATGTGATATTAGCCGTGTGCTCATTTTTTCCGGACAATTTAGCCGAGAGGATGTTTTCTCTTAATCCGTCAGAGAACATCCTCTTATTCCAAACTGTGGTGCTTGAACCTTGGCACTTTATTCCGCATTTTCAGTGACATCTATTCTTCTATTTTGGTAGTGTCCCCTGAGCCGAATAATATTTATGACTTCTCGCTCCCCCGGATTGATTCCTTCATGTTGAGGTTTTTGCGAGGCCGCGGGGAGGGGTTTCGTTTCGGTGTTGCAAGAACTTCAGAGTTTTTGGCCTGTTGCTGCTGCTGCTGCTGCTGCTGCTGCCGCCACCACCACTGCTGCTGCTGCTGCAGGAAGGAAGGAACAGGTGTGGCAGCAGTAGATTTTACATCCATATCTCGAAAATCCCTCGCCACTTGTGCAAAAATGAGCTTAATGTGGTTATTATCTTGTGACTGTTGGCTGCACATACTTTTGTAAGAAAATATTCTCACAGGCGGTAGATAAGGGTTTGTTGAGGTATCCGGAGCCAGGGCGGTTGTTGCGCTGTCAGGTACGAAAAGTATTTGGGAGAATTTATCTATTTTTTTTTTATTATTATTATTTTGGAGGGGGCTGCGTTCAGGCTCGTTCTGGTCTGACCTCTGGGTTTACGGCCGCAGGGACGTAGGAGCGTTTACATCAGGCTTAAGCCTCGGTATTTGCCCAGCTGTAGGACTGTTTACCTTCGACATGGCTCGTGTTAACCGCTAATGAATGGAGTAATTAGAGCGGTGCGGTGAATTAGGCTTACGTGATGTCATCTGTTGTTAGCCGTCGTCGGCCTCGTGGCATTGGGGGGCCAATGTTGCGGCAGCTGATTGTGACATGTTTAAAAAACAAAATAAATGAATTGTGTGTGCTTGCAGTTGCTGAAAGTGGTGAAAGGTGTTGTGCCGCTCCGGTAGTGGTTGGATACTGAACTGGATGATGAGTAAGCCTCTCTGGGTCCGCCTCCACATCCTCTTTACCCCCACCCTCCCCTCCATACAAACACACACACACACAAATCTCGGCATGCTGCCTCGCACCTCATGCACAGGGGATGCATACAAAAAAAAGTAGTAGCAGATAACCAACACGGGTGCGTGCCTTCACTTATCTAAGAGCCTCAGACGGAGGAGCTCAGCAACCCCTCCGTTCGCCTCTCCTCCCGTCCGGGGTCCGTCCTCGCTGAAGGACACGTTCATTGACTCGCTTTATAAGGACACGTTAATGATGCGAAACTGCCGCCCCGCTGTAGTTTGATCGGCGGGCAGAGACAGATTGCCTCACACGAGATCAGACGGGGGAGATGCCAGCGTGGATGTCTTGACTGAGACCGGTCGCCTGCCGGAGAGCTGTCATTTTGGTTTATTTTTACCTCACTGTCTTTTTCTTTTTCTTTTTTTGTTTTGTTTTGTGATCTCCCACCGAAACCAGCCCACCTCTCGGATGGTGAACCGAGCAGCCGAGCCTCAGGTACAGTTGTCACAGGCGCGTCTCTGTGTTGTGGTGCTTGTTGTTGCTAGACATGTCTCTGAAGGACAGAAAGGGAAATGACTCCTTACGCTGTTGTGTAAATATCGCTGTAGATGCGTGGCGTGATTTCAGACTTCAGACTTTCCAGGGAGAAATTCCTGTTCCCTTAACGCGTCCTTTTTTGATAAGGCAGCGTCGCGTCTGATGTTCACGCCGCTTACATGGCTCGCATTCTTCGCGGCATGCGATGCCTTGGCTCCCCTCTGAAGTGTTTATCAGCTCTTCATTCCTTCACCGGAGGACCGGCGCATGTTTGACAGGACTCTAGCTCCCCACGCCAACTCAGAAAACACTGCTGCCGCCGCTGCTGAGCCAGGAGTTGTTTGCACTCGGACAACTTAACACTTACGCTACGGAGTGTCAGTGCGAGAGGGAAGCATGTTAACAAATCAGTGTGTGTGTGCGGCGGGTAGATTTTTCGAAGGGTGTGACAAACAAAACTGCTGTCAGTTAGCCCGGCATTGCTGACAAAATATTGCGGTCGGACGCTGGGGTTTCGAAATAAAAAAAATAAATAAATAAATAGAAAAAAATAAAAGCCGGATTACTGCAAGCCTTTAAATCATAGTGGGATGAAAAATTGCTGCCTTGAAATAAATTACAGGCAGGGTTTGTTTTTAAAAATAGGCTTGCACACTCTTTTTAGCAGCCGAGCTACGATGAAAGCAAGAATGCGCACGGCTAAAGGTTATTCGTTTGATTTATGTCACGTCGCTGCATAGAATAGTTCGTGTCTCATTCGAGAAGTCCCAGTGGGTTTGAAAGGCTTCTACTAGAAACCAACTTCAGTTGCTTCTTTTCCGCCCAGTATCTGTGTTGCAGTTCAAAAGCTATTGCACAAGGTTTGATCAGATTTGGAAATCCTTGCAACAATGCGCCCCGCCGTTTCCCTTTTGCCGCGGTCAGCGCAAAATCGCTGGGCGATTTATTCTGGATGAAAAACAAACACGAGAGAAATTCACAATGTGAGCAGTCGAAAAAAAAAAAAGAGGATTTTCTATAGAGGAAGCGTTGAGCTCATTTCCGTGCAGAACTGATATTTAGCTCAGGAACTAGCAATGTCCTGTGGACTCACGCCTGCATGTAACCCTTAACCTCATTGGTGAAATATGCGTACAGCTGCAGGGAGGAAGTTTCAGAGAGTATAACCAACCATTTCCTGTCAAGGTGTGCTTACGCTTCCTCTGCCTCGGGGGTGTGACTGCGTTGTTTTGAATGGCTTTGTTGGTCTCGTATCCGCTGATGAGTGAGAAACTCTTTGCCATTGATATAAATTCATATAAATTAAGGTACTTCAGTGATGCCCAGTGGGAAAATTCAAATGCTACAGCATATAATAAGTCACATATAAGTCAAGAAGACCAGTGACCAAAGAGAAATTAAATAGGACAGAGAGAGCAGAATAACCACATACAAGAACATATATATCGGCTCGGTGAGATGTAACATTTGTGGTGCCATGTTGGAAATGATCTTGTTTTGTGCAGACTTGTTTAAGGCTTGACATTTTCCACATCTCCCCGCAGACCAGAAACGTCCTTGCCTCAAATGTAGCGATGTTGCCGAATAAGCAAATCGCATTTTATCAGTTGCCGCCGCGGCCGCCCGGCTCCCTTTTAAAGCCCAATATGGGAAGTCGCGTTGAAAGATCCACTATGTGCTCCGCGGCGATACCCATCTCTCTTGAACCCGCTGCGATTCTTCTGAATGAAGAGTGCTCCGCATCCTTCCTCGGGGGGCCACCGACAGATGCATCCTGCAGCTGCGAGCTCCTTCCTGCCCGGCGCTCGGGGCCCTTTTGTCTGAAGACGTTGCTACAGCAAAGTCGGGACGCCGTCTGAATTTAAATGGGCCCTGTCTGAATGGAGCGGTGGCTGCTAGGCTGGCAGGAGGTTCCAGTTTCCAGGGCCTTATTCTGACCGGGCCACCAGTGAAGTTAAATATTAGTGCCACTGGCAAACTTTGACCAGCTGTTCACTGCCTGCCTGTCTGGCTGACTGGCAGACTGGCGGCATCGTACCCAAACGTTAAAAAAAAAAAGGTGAATTCAGGATCATTTCTACAGTGTTATTTTACGCCGTCAGACATTTTCTGTTGTTATTTTATTGGCCTCGCGAGCAGTGCGACACAACTCAGCTTGACATGTGGGATAAACAGCCTCTCTGATGAGTTGCCTTGATTGGCTCTCCAGGAGGATGTTTATGACTGAGGGCTATTTCTACTCAGGCCTCCGCCCCAGCTGCCCGCCCGCTACACCAGGCCCGCTAACACCAGGCCTGCGTGTGCTGAAATCCTTAAGTTCTGCTCTTTTACGTAAGCCAGGAACCTCTGCACCAAAGTGCCCGTGCACCGTGGTCTTGCAGCAGAGGCTGTAAGGTAAGACGGAGGAGAGCTTCTGACGCGACGGTTTCAGTCAGACTGCATGGGCTGCAGCATCAGCAATGTCACATTTCCTCTGAGGCACCAGGCGGCTGCGTCGTTTTAACACAAATAACAGCAGCGCCACGCGGGATGAGACGTAGGAAACCCCAGCGTGCAGACGGGGAGAAACGGGCAGAATCTATTGTCGGAGCCCTTCATAGGAGCATGCATATTATCATGCATGACTGTGGTGGCAGTGGGTAAAAGAAACCTACTGATTAAATGTCCTTAAAGTGACAGAGTTCGAAAACAGCCTCCCGAGGGGTGTGTGAGGGTACGTGCAAGACGAGGCTGTTTTCGGCTTTAAATAGGAAGTTGAGGAGAGATTGTCTTGTATTATACTTGGATATGCCTCTTTATTTACTTCAATTTCTATGTGCAAATCATATATATTTATGTTTATCGTATTTTATTTTATTTATTTGCTTTTTATCTTAAACCATTTTTCTGTTTTACTAGCGTTTTTCAAGTGTTTTTTTAATGTGCAACTAAGCTGCCGTGACCATGCAGTTTCACTTGCGGGACAGTAAAGTCTTAAGTGTAAGTCTATGTATAAACCTAAGATGGCTTTACAGCTCCCACAAGTAATTATTAGACATTCTGAAAATAATAAAGCTCTCTAAAACACTATTTTAAGGGCAGAAACTTACATTGCTGCCTGCATATTTGGGGGAAATGTATTGAAAATGCATGCTATAATACAGGTCTTGGTCAATAAGACTTAGAAGGTTGATTGGTCACATAAAAAAAAATAATATATAATATAATATATTGGTCACATAAAAAAAAAATTTTTTTAAAATAATTATAAAAATTATAATAATAAACTTCTAAAAAAGATTTTAGTATGAAAATGAAATTAAAATACATAATGAAATACGAATTAATAAAATGAATAAAAAATAAATAAATAAAAAAATATAAATAAATAAAAAATAATGTAGAAAGATAAATAATGTATAATAATATGGATGGAGGAGCATTGACATAATGTTATTTGACTTTCATAAATCGCTGCGGATGAACTCATCATTTCTGCTCGTTCCTTTGTACAGTACCAGAGTCGTTCTGTCGTGTGTCGTTTTTTTTTGTGTGTCCCTGCGAACGCCTGCTAAACTTAAACCATCTGGCAGCCAGATGTACCACTACTTCCTCTGTTCCCCTCCGTAGAGACGCGAGTCTCTCGCCTGACTCCACTTCCCAACATTAGACAGGAGATAGGGGCACAGACGAGACGAAACTTTTTTTTTTTCTTTTTTTTACTGAATGCCAAGCTCCACTTTGAGCTCCTGCGAGGGGTGTTTCCCACCGACCGGCCGGGGGTGGGCGACGGGATTCAAAAGAGGAAGATTTCTTTTTCGGATGTGATGCCAAGTTCTCACACTCCTTTGGACCATGATGGAAAAGAAGCAGCAAAGAAAAGGGTCTGGCTCCTCGTCTCACTCGTAAGATTTCAGATTTTTTAGCCGCCGAGTGTTGTTACTCCTTGGAGGGTTTTTTCGTTGTGTGTTTTTTTTTTGTTTTTTTTTTGTGGTGGCCACAAAAAATATGGCAGCAGGGATGCTTTTGGTATGTGGCGAGGACTCAAATAGATCTGGGCAGCTGGAGCACAGTATTCATGATTCCTTTTATGGAACTTGAGTAGAGATTCTGCCTCTTTTCTAGCCTCTCGTCGGCTTCCCCCTGATTTTAAAGCGGTCGGTTTATTCGCTCTGCAGAAACGTCTGCGTTTTTCGGACGAAATGACAAATCAATGTGTTGTCTTACCCCGCTGTGCTCGGAGAGAAGAAGCGACTCTCGCTCCCTCTGCTCATTCAAAAGGTCTCTGAGTACAAGGTTGACCTACCCACTCACCTCCCGATGCAACAAAGAGGAGAGTGGCTGTGACTCACCCGGCACTTCTCCCTCCAATGTGAGTCCACTCTATTCAGAGCTGGAGATCACACAGAGGTGCTTTGAGCTCAGACGGCAAAAGACAACCCCGCAGTTCACCCGAGCCGTGTGACAGCAAGTAGATTTCTCAAGTTGGATGGATCCCGTGCTCTCGGGTTCACACTTTGTGTCCATATCTGTGAGTTTGTGTTTGGTGACATAGTGCCTGTGCGATAGATTCGTTTTCGTAGGTATTTCCGCGCATCTTTCCGTTGTTGACTCCCGGCTATTCCGCGTCTCCGCGTTGGAAGTGATATTTAAGATGTCGCTCCTGAGTGTTAGGTTGTCAGAAGGATCGTTTGTTTATCTGCAGAGCTCCCTGGAAGGCTCACTGTTTATTCAGAGGGGAGGAGGCTTTGCTGCAAACCTGTGGCTGCCTCCTGAGAGGAGCGGTAGGTGGGATGTGAGGTGGATGATTAAAATATAAATCTGGTCACACTTGACTCTAATCCCGCCGCGATGAAAATGTAAAGACGTTGATTGCGATCGCAGGAGGGTTGCATGAATCTTTATTTCTCTCAAAATGTGCTCAAAATTGCTTCTGTTAATACTTATTATAATACATTATTAGTATTTATGACTTGAGCGGCTTAAACTGACTCTTAATCAAGTGCAGAGGGATCTTTTTGTCTTTTTATGTAATGAAAGGGAAATAATATGGGAATTAGTTTGTTTAGTTTAGAGAGAATAAATTTACAGCTTTTGGATTCAGTGGCCGCTCAAAGTAAAAGCTTCTGTTCTTCTATACGGTTTCAGTTTTTTTAAACCTAAGCAACACTGTGTTTACATGCACAGTGTTCCTTGAATATGCTCAGAATTCGACTTCCCGAATGTGGCCTTTGACCCAGTTTACATGCAACAGAGAAAATCAAATAACTGACGGGAACATGTCCTCCTCCTCCTCCACACTAGGTGGCGATATGTGTCTTTTCAGAGGGTTGATACGACCCCCTTTCCGGTTGACAAGTTGTTCACCAGCATTTTTAACAACAATGAGATGGGTAATAGTACAGCTTTTTAACCTCATACGTTCGTGTGCGTGCTACTTATGGTGCAGATAAGATGACGCTATCACTTCTTCTTCTTCTGCGACCGGATTTCTTACATGTTTTTGTTCCGGGGTCACACGCCAGCGCAGCGGTTGTGGAGCATGTGCACACAAGTTGTCTAGTTCAATTCGGATGAGGAGAACTCTGAATTTAGTCCGGGCAACATGTTTACATGCGCCTCGGTCGTCCAGTTAAAGTCGGATTAAGACAATAATTTGTTTTGTTTTTTTCACGTCCATGTAAACGCACTGACTGCTGAACCTCAAGTTTTGCCCCCTACTCTTGGCACTGGTGTGTGAATGTCACTTGCGTTTGTGTGAACGAATGTGTGGATGTGTAGCTGTAGCTGTGAGACCGCTTGGAGTACAAATAGTTGGACAAGCACTGCGGTATATACAATACTAACTTACTTTATACAATTGTCATAGCTTGTTTCCTAACATTGGGGAAATTTTGCACTTTTTGCCATTCTTGTTAAATGCCAAATTACATTTTGTTGTGTGTGTAGCTGTACTGTGTGCAACGACAATAGAGTTGCATCTGATTTAATCTTTGTAGTTGTAGTAAAAGGCATTATATCATCATTTTTATTTCCAAGTATGTGCAACAGCTGCTGGCGTTTAGCTTAATGTTCAGAGCGCTACTGCTAATCCTCTGGGAACAGTTTGTGCCTTTATCAAATATCTGAGGGTCAGTAATGTCTCTCGTGGTGAATGTCTTTATTAAATTCCCGAGCAAATCATCTGGTAGTTGTTCGGAAAATTAAACTAGTTGATTAATTAATTAATTAGCAGGGTCACGCTAGACAGAAAAGTCAGTCAATGTGGCCCTAGTTTAGTATCATTAGGTAGCTACTGCTTATTGTTTATGCACTGTTTAATTATCACTTATCTGTATTTTATATCAGCTTATTTTTTATCTGCTCATTTCCTCCAACGTGTAAATGTTGTCAGAGTTCCTGTGTACGGCCTACTTACATTTAACGCATTAATCCATCTGTATAATATCTTCATACGTCAGTCATTGGGTATATGTTGCTCACTCACCTGTATAATTTGTCCATATGCTATAAACAACCTGTACTGTACCTTTGATATACTTATAGACTATTTATGCTACATACACTTCTTGTTAGATGCTAAACTGCATTTTGTTGCTCTGTACCTGTACATGTGTAATGACAATAAAGTTGAATCTGATCTAATCTAATCAAATCTAATCTAATCTAATCTAAATTGTGTATTCTCCAAAAATGTATCCATGTCTGATTTGTAAATATCAGTGCCGAACACATTGATTATTTTCGGTCGCATCGCTGTTGAAGTGTGAGAAGCTTATTGAATAGTTTTTCACACCTTTTAAATATGTGTGTAGATGTTGTCATCCCCTCAGATACGGGCTACTGTATGTGGGTTGCCGTATTCGCGTGTGAGCGCCCGCTCGCTTCCTGTTTCTGAACTCTCTCTCTGCTGCGATGCCTTTCACAGCAGCTTGTGGAGCATGGGTACAACTGCCAGCGCCGCACCACAGCCTGTTTCTGTTACGTCGCCGCTTGAGAGTGTCCATGGCAACGGGATGGCCGACAGCAGGCAGTCTCTTAGCATGAGCCCCTTCCAGACGGTCAACATCCACAGCAACAAGGCCAAGTCCATTATCACCAACAAAGTCGCACCTGTCGTCATCACGTAAGTCCGTCCCCGAATCTGCGTTCTCACAATTGGCTGTTAATCCTTTTTGATCACCCCCACAACCCCCCCACCCCACTCACCACCTCAACCTCCCCCCCTCCCCTTTACCCTCAGTCCCAAGTGTTTGCCCCCGTTATCATCTCTTTTGTCAACCCCGGGCCGAGCAAACAGTGGCTGGTAATTGAAATGCCCTCGCTTCAACGTCCACCCGCTCGTGTTGTGTTGCAGATACAACTGCAGGCAGGAATTCCAGATTCACGATGACATCCTCAAGACCAACTACAAAGTCGGCCGGATATCGGACGCGATGCCCGAGCACTTCCTGGTGCAGGTAGGCAGGGGCGGCGAGAGTGGTCTCACCTGTCTCCGCGGCTGCTCTTTTCACATTCACGTGTCCAAATTGCAGCGTGGCGTAGGAACATTGTCATGCGCCGTTTTATGATCAGAGGCTGCCATTGAAACGGGAATGTTGTCACCCTCCCATCGAGGCTTTGATCTGCTCTGTCACCTCCGCTGTGGTAGTTCAGGCATGCAGCGTGTTCCAGTGTTAACCCACAGCCTGTGTTTACATACACGGGTCAGTAGTTCTGCCAGAAGTCTTCTTTTCAGCTGTGTTTTGACGTTCTGTAAGCAGGTGCCTCAGGTTAGCAAGCCTGTCTTTAGGTTTAAATCTGAATCCTATTTAATTTGGTCACTACTTTTTGATTGTATAAAGCATTTAATCCATTTAATCCAGATTGTTTTTAATGGCTAATAAATCACATTACATTCTGGAAAAAGCTTGGCTTAAACACAAAGTTTTAAAAAAAAAGTCAAGTTTAAACAGTGTCTGATCTGAGCCAAGTTTTACTTGGTAGATTTGTGTACAATATGGAATTTAAAGTAAACAAGCAAGAGGCCACACGTTACGAAAAATGGCTGTAAAAACCCCCAACTGAGACGTATATTAGGAATTTGCTGCATACATATAATTGTCATAGTGCAGATGTCTTGTTTGGAAAATGCAAATTTGGGACCTTGGTTATATTTGGAATAATAGAAGAATATTTCTTTGCATGTAAAGATATTGATTGTTGCAAAGCTGCCGATCACAGAACCTGACAGGTCACGACCATATAGAGTCGATAAACGATTAATCTCCTGAGACCCGAGCTTTTGTTTGTCGTTAATTTCTCCAAGAACCTAAAAAGAACCTATAAAAACTAATCTTTGAGCAGGACGTGTAATCCCAACGTCCTCAAACGGGTACTTGCTCATTAGCCACTGAAATACGGGTCTAAATGAAGCAGAATAAGCTGCTACAAACCTAAAACCTGATGTCCTCATATGAGGACACAGGCTTTCAGGAGGTTAAAGCAAAGGCTTTGGTCTTTTAGGGTTCCTGTAAGAAACAAAAAGGAATTTTCTAAAAGAGATCCAGAAATTAAAAGGGGGTATACAGGCTGCAAAGCTTCGCAGGTCTCTGTACTTCACCAGCTTCCAACTAGATCAAAAGTGTTGCCAGAAACCCATGCGTAGCTGTTGGTTTTATGTGGTAACATTAAAGAGAACTTTGACGATGGTTATTTCACTGATAAATTGCAGCATGTGTACGAATGACAGTGTAAAGTGTAAACTGCGGTGGCCCTGGTTGTATTTTCTTTTGCATTATGCTTCCTTCAGTAACAGAGCATTAAGCTCTCGGTGTCACCATAGGAAGTAAAAGGCTGAAGATGTAGAGATTTAACAGGTTGAGACATTAGTTTAACCAGACTTTGCTGTTTGCAAACAGAAAGGGGATGGAAAGAGATCTAAAAATCTGCTTAAAAGTGACTCAGTTAAAAATCATAGGGATGATTTATTAAACCTCCTTAATCTTGATGGAATTTACAGCCGCTAATAGATGCACCAGGAGGTTCATGTTGTGTAAATGTTTCCAGGGGGAGTTCTTCATGGTCCAGGACGTATACAGCAAGGCGGACGTCCTCAACACCACGGCGAGCTACGGGGCGCCCAACTTCCGCCAAGTGAAAGGATCCTACCCTCTATACGGGATGGGCCAGCCGAGCCTGAACGGCTTCAAACACGTCCTCCAGAGGCTCCAGGCGCAAGGACACGAGGTCACCGCTGTTTTACATTAATATACCCATTTCGTCCCGGCAGAATCTGCCGCCGCCACTCTTAAGCCGACATAAATGCTTCCCTGGTCTAATTTTTCCTGCGTCGGTGCCCGCGCAGCTCTTCCTGGCCTCCTTCTCCCGGTGTTGTCAGTAAATATTTGAGGAGTCAAGTGCTCGGCGGAGGCTGCGGCTGGATTGTAGAACTGAGCAAACAGAAAGTTGCGGTTGTGTGTACCAGTGGAAAATGAATCTCTCTGCTTACAGCAGCTAGAAACTGACCGTAATTGAAATGAATTTGACAAAATTATACGTGGGGCCTCTTTAAAACTCCTTACTCATGTGCTGCATGTCAAATGACGACAGATTGTTTCCAGTTGCTCTTGGAAGTGGTGCAGTTGATAAAAAGGCAACAACCGTTTACTTTTCAATAATCTATTATTTGCTCCTGCAAGCAGGAGGTTATATTCTTCTGTGTAAGAGAGGAGCCGGTGGTTTTCCTGCACAAGGACGACGACTTTGTGCCGTACACTCCCAGGAGGAAGGAAAACCTCCACGAAAACCTCCACGGCCTGCAGAAGGAGGAGATGGTTGAGGGCCTGGAGCTCACCATCAGAAAGGAGGTGACACGGGAACAATTACTCTGCACGGTACAAAGCAAGTTTTTAGGTGATTATTATTAAAACCCTCTTTTTTCTTCCCTCCCTCCTCCGCAGCTCCATGACTTTGCCAAGCTCAACGAAAACGTCTTCTACATCTACAACGACATCGAGTACTTTAAAGACGAGCCGCAGAAGATCTCCATCACGTGCGAGGAGGACATCCACGTGACCGAGGAGGTCTACAAGAGGCCGATGTTCACGATGCCGGCGTACAGGTTGTTTACATTGTTCCTTTATTAGCCCTTAGCTCCTCGGCTCAGGCTGCAGCTCAGGCGACACAGCTTGTGGCTGCCTGCTGCACCACAGGCTGGGAGGTTATAAATAGTGGCGCTTGTTTGTGCAAAGCCTGGTTGCCCTGCTTTTTTTGGAAGAAGTGATTGCAGCATCCTGTCTGCAATCAGATCAGCGCAGGCTGCTTTATTGAGATGTCATGACAGCACTTGAAGGGCAAGAGAGCGTTTTATCCCAAGTGAAAGCGGCAGGATGTCTCACAGTTTCCAGCTGCAGGTGGTTTGCTCTTAAGGGACGGCCTCTCCCGTCGTCCCGCCGGAGAGTTTCCGCCTGAGGAGATTAGCGAACACATAAACGCGGCTGTTTATGTGCAGCTTGTTGTGACCTACATAGAGGCGATATTGACACAACATATGTAGGCACAGGTTCAACTCCAGGTGACGGCTCGTTGTTTTGCAGGTACTACAGATTACCACTACCGATGGAGGGAGCGCCGATGGAGGAAGACTTCGACGCATTTGTTAACATTCTCAGGGTGAGCTTGTATAAAAATGTCAATCGCGACACAAGTCACCAATTAAACAGCTCCCTCTCCCTCCCTTTTTTTTTTTTTTTTTTTGAGATGTCATTTTGATGTGCCAATAAAGTTATTCATGGCTGGAATATTAGACAGCATCTGGACTTTCTCATCGAAGGTAGTGTGAAGGTTACACAAGCTTCTCTTTTTATTATTATTACATATATCTACATGAATCTGTCTTATCCGCAATTAATCACTAATAAGTGTGATTTTTAGTTTTTCCACTTTATATCCGCCCTTTGGTCGTCTGCTCTGTCTGGTTTGCGTCCTGCCCTTCACTCACACAGGATGTTCTTTTCATCTCGTTTTGCCCTTTTTTGGACTGCCTTGCAGCAGGCGGTCCAGTTCCCTGTGGTTGGAAAGTGGCTTCTTTTTTTTTTGTGGATCAGTGTTGGATCTTACTGCCATATTCATTCTTTTCACTTTTTATTTTTGCCTTTTTGTAAATCTCAGCAATTGAGCGCATTGATTTAGACAGTTTTCAACCATAAAGGCAGATGATGCTTGATTTGTCCCATCGTTTTTAATATGTGCATGTCACCAAAACCATGATTACTGGGGGTTATTTCAGTCCTCGCTGTTGCGTCATGTCATTCTTGGCTCGGTGATAGGATAGCATTTTGGTTTTAGGTGTTTTACAGCCTGTCATAATTTAAACTCTATTATGTGCGTCGCCTTCCAGGAGAGCCCCAGCTTGTCTATGGGCCACGGTGCGTCCCGGCAGCAGCTGCCCGCTCTGCTCTTCAGCTGCCAGGTGGGCGTTGGCCGCACCAACTTGGCTATGATCCTGGGCACGCTGGTCATGAACCGGCTCAGCGGTGACTCACAGCAGGAACCACAGTAAGAATGCCGCATTCAATGTTGTTCTAAAATTAACTGAAATTTCAGTTTATTTATCTTAAGTGCACGTGACACCGATCAGGCGTAAGATTATGACCACCTTCCTAATACTGTTTAGGTCTCCCTTGTGCCTTCAAAACAGCTGTGACTCATCAGAGAATGGACATGGGCCTTCTGAGGGAACACAATGTTTTTAGTGGGGGGGCCTTTGGGTCCTATTCGTTGAGGGAAGGGGCCTCTGTGGATCATCCCACAGATACTTGATCAGTTTGGGATCTAGTGAATTTGGAGTCCGGGTTGTTGAAGGTGCTTGTGTTGTTTTCCATGAGTGTCATTGCTATGGGATGGGGGAGTCTGGTCTGGTATAGGTGGGTGCTACATGTCTAAGTAACAACCACACGAATGCCAGGTGCAAAAGTTTTGAAGTTTTCAACAGAACATTGTATTGTCAATGTTGGATGGTCAATGTTATTCACAGTTTTGTATAAAGTATTCAAAAGCCATACTTAAGTAAAAGTAAAGATATCTTACTAGAAAACGAACATGAATTCGACATGTTTCAGTAAACGGATAAGGGATAGCTTAATACTGAATGCAAAATGATAATAATCACATGTTTTTATAAATATGCCAAGTTTCATATAGTATATAGTAGGTAGGGGGTTCCTATTCTATCTCTCCATCAGCTGGGGAGTCCTTGTCCTGAAAAAAGTGGAGTAAAAGTCTTAAAGTAGCTGGTATTTACTGTACTTAAGTATCAAAAGTACAATGAAGTATAATGTACTTAAGTACAAGTAAAAAGTATGTGTGAAATTGCTGTTAGAGAGCAGTCAATTTTAACTTTTTAAAAAAGTCAAATGCTGTCTGTGATCCATTATTGTTGGCAACCGAAACAAAACAAAACAAAACAAAACAAAAAAACGAGTAAGAAAATGCTTGTGAGAAATGTATCGGACTAAAAGTATCTATGGTCTTTTGAAAATGTGGTTAAGTAAAAGTGGAAGTCGACAGAAATAGAAATAGTGAGGTAAAGTACTGAAATGATGACGTACAGTAACATAGTATTTTTTATCATACAATAGTGGTTAGAATAGAATAGAATAGAATAGAATAGAATAGAATAGAATAGAAAAATACTTTATTTTTTCCTTGGGGGGAAATGTGAGTGTCCAGTTTCTTGTGCACAAACACACACAGACATCAACATAACACACCAACAAAATCAACAGTGCAACAGGAGAAGGAAAGACTGGAAATATGTATCTATAAGACTTTTAACATGTATTAACATGTAAAACTATGTACAATTTACAGTTTGACAAGGGAGCATTTTAGCATTTAAACAGTGCCGTTGTACAGTCTGAACCTGTCAGGCCTGCATTCACTTCTCCTGTCATAATGTTGTGGCTGATCGGTGTAGCTTTGTTAAACCTTGTTTTTGGACGTGAGATGTGATCTATGATTTGTTTTGCAGTGTCGAGGAGGCAGCTGCTTCAGAGCCCAGACCACTGTTCCAGGTCATTCAGTCCCTGATCAACAAGCTGTCAAACGGGCAGCAGGTCATGGAGGAGGTAAAGCAGATCATGTTGATTTGAAATGAAATAAAAAAAGAAAAACGACTATTTTATTTTGTTGAGCACATTTTGACCTTGTTATCTTTTTAAATCTTGTTCAGGTCGGTCTTAACACTTTATTTCTTGTTCCCCACCTGACAGGTCGACCAGGCCATCAACCTGTGTTCAGAGATGCACAATATAAAAGAAGCAATATACGAGAACAAGAGTAAGCTGGAAGGAATCGGGGAGGATTATCAAATTCAGGTTAGTTGTGACGCTTTTCTGAGCCGACGCCTTTTTCAAAGCTATTTTTTGTTCTGCGTGAAGTGCAAGCGAGAGCGCAATCAAAGGATGTAAAACGCCTTTATTATGGAGGGCACTCAAGCTGATGGAGGACTAGATAATACTGGTGGATTTCAATGTGTGTGTCTGTGTGAGTTTGTCTTGTTAAAGTCTGGTCTGGTTGAAGTGCATAAGTGAGAAATAAACACTTGCCGAAGGCCGCTGCTATGAACGGATAATGAATGTTTGGTTTGTGTCTTAGGGAAGCAGTACCAAAGACTACTTTCTCAGCAGAACTATGCTGAGCTTGGAGCGCTACTTCTACTTGATTGTATTTAATGCATACCTTCACGAACAGGTAAAGCCGTTTTTATTTTGTTATTTTACTTTGTAAATGTCTTCACTGTTGCTGTGGAAGTAATGTAAGACGTGACTCGGTGTTGTGTCTTGCAGTACCCGCTTGCCTTTGTTTCGAACTTCAGCCAGTGGATGTGCAGCCACTCTTGGCTGTACAGGTTACTGGCCTGCATGGACGTATCAGAACAGTCAGCCCCGGCCGAGCTGGTCACCAGAGGAGCCCGCGTCCTGGTGAGGAAATTAAGCGCACACACACATCTCTGTATTATTATTATTATTATTATTATTATTATTATTTCTATGATTGCTAGAATTTTAACTATGTATTTGGATTTAATGCAGAATAAAAATCATTAGCGTGTTGCATCTTCATGCATGCAAACAATTTGATGCATATCTGTTCTTATCTTACATCAGGGCCGGGCGACCAAAAGTACATATCACAGTATTTTTTAAAATTCTGATGGTATCACAGTATATTTATTTTTTCATGCATAATCACGTGTTGCTGCTGGTTGCAAGAGGAATTAATGCAGTAGTTTGACTAAGGATGGATTATTTAACTGTGATGATCAGTAAATACTGTGGAATAGTTCCACACTAGTAGTGAAACAGTTTTGCATGGCCCCGTGTTAGCACTAACTGCTGATGTGGAAATCTGAGGACATTTACAGCTCGGATAAAATACAAAAAAAAATTATATGCTATCAAGATGAAATGAAGGGGACAGTTACGGTTTCATTTATTTTGACACATTTATTCATATTTAAACATATTTAAACTGCTATGTCTCAATAGCAGCGCAACCTGCAGCTGTAATAACTGTAGTCTGCACGCAACATTTTTTTTCTCATTCATAAAAAAATAAAACTGAGGACTCTTTCGGGGACAGGTCTTCCAAAAAGCGGACTGTCCCCAGAAATTCAGGACGTCTGGTCCTTAAAAAAAATCAACACGGGGATTTTTATTTGGCACATTTTTCGGACCTTTCCGTCTTCACCGCGCCTCACAGCGACGCGGTCAAACTGTGCGTGTTTAGAAGCCCTACTTTGAAAATGATCCGGCCTGAGAAAAGTTCATATCACAACGGAAGAAGATACCGGTATTCCGCTCAGCCCTATCTCACATGCATCATGATCTCCTCACATATTCAGGTTTGCATTCATGTAGTGCTCTTATCAACCCTCTTAACAATTTCCATCACACAGATATGCACTCACAAGCCCGCTACTGCGAGGTCCTGTACGACCATCACCCACGCCTCTCTCAGCATCTGCACGCATCTCTGGTATTAAAATGCGTCCTATATGCTGCAAGCTATGAGAAATAAATAACTGTGTGTGTGTGTGTGTGCAGGTTGCTGATGAGTACTTGGCTCCTGACGTTCTCAGCACGGTGAAGGAGATGAAGGCGGCCAACTTCCGACGAGTGCCCAAGATGCCCGTTTACGGAATGGCTCAGCCGACGTCAGAGGTTTGCTTCTCGTTTTCAATGCATGAACACACACGCTCCTGTTTATCTGCCAACGAGATACATAATCACATATATGCAAAGCGTAATCTTCAGGGATTGAAAAGAGGATTAAAGATTTCCACTGACTCTTCATCTAGAGGGAATTCAACAAAGCCAAGTCAGTAATTGGGCTTATTAGGGCTTGTATTTGACTTTTTAGATCGTCTGTTTAGTGTCTAAAACACTCACTTTGCATTTCATTTACACATTAAACTGACTGTCTTGTCTCATCAGTATGCATTCATGCATCAGTTGGGAATATTCATGAGCGCAAACGGACTCGGAGGAATGACTCATGGTTATTTTGTGGAGACGCCCACCTCAGGCTGCTCCTCAAGCTGGACTTCCAGCTCCTTGCCCTAATCGTCAGTTTGCTCTGTGCGCAGGCCACCGGAGCCGTTTTGGCCCATCTGACGGACGAAAAGCGAAAGCACAGCCACGTGCTGTGGGTCAACCTGCAGGAGGAGTTGGTGTTCGAAGGAAATGGGCAAATATTTACACAGAGGGAACCTTCATGCCTGGACCAGCACATCCCTGTCCCGTCGTCTGACCCACAGCTGCTAGAGGTAGGAGTAAATATCAGGTCTTTTTGATTCTTCTCAGGGTTGTTACAGTATATGATTTGAAATTAACACGGTCAGAGTGTTTCCCTTTCCACCTCCCTTTGCCTGTAGGGACTGGAGACGTCTCTGACGGAGGAGATCCTGCGAGCCCAGAAGTGGCTGGAGGTGACGCTGGAGCAGGAGAAACAGATGAAGATGTTTAAAAGCTGCCAGACGGTTCAGGAGATGTTCAACCAGCACAAAAGCTCCCACCAGGGCCTCGTGTACAAACGCATCCCTGTGCCCGACTGCAGCGCGCCCAGGGAGGAGGTAAGGATGCGAGGGGCTGCATGAAGCCCACGGGTCCTTACAGACATGCAGACATGAGGTGAAGAAACAGCTGCTGGTTTCCTTCGTTTGCAGAGAAGAGAGCTGAGAATGATTCAGCCTCGTGCTCCATCTAGTGGTTACAAATGTTACTGTAATAAGGAGATTGCTACCATATAACAATAAGAAAGGCTTATATTGTATTACCATTATTATTCTTTCATTTTATATTAAATTATGTGTAGCTACAAATATTGAAGTCAGTCAAAAGCAATGAGCATGTGGTTAAATTGGATTTGTTAATTCATTTTGAAACTCTCATCAGGACTTCGATAAGCTGCTGGAGGCCATGAAGGGCACCCTGGCTGAGGACTCCCACTCGGCCTTTGTGTTCAACTGCTCCAACGGCAAAGGCAGGACCACAACCGCCATGGTCATCTCCGTTCTGACTCTGTGGCACTTTAACGTAAGAGGCCGTCCTTGAGCTTTCTGTAGGTTGCACCTAGGTTGCACGTGGCCCACGGCGTTTCATTTCAAACGTGAATTGTGTTTTCAGGGCTTTCCAGAGTTTGCCGATGACGAGATTGTGAGCGTTCCTGATGCCAAGTACACAAAAGGAGAATTCGAGGTATGTACACATGTAAACTCTGTACCGATAAAGATCAGCCTCCAAAATAGTTGTGACTCATCAGAGAATGGACATGGGCCTTCTGAGCGTGTCCTTTGGGCCCTGTGGTTTGAGGGGAGGGGCCTCTGTGGATCATCTGGTCTAGGCGTAGGTGTAGGTGGGTGCTACACATCTAAGTAGCATCCACATGAATGAATACCAGGTTTAAACGTTTCCCAGCAGGACACTGGATTGTCAAAAGATGGTCGATGTTATTTGCTTCTCCTGTCAGTGGTTTTAATGTTGTGGCTGATCATGTTTAACAAGAAGCTGAACAACTATTTTTCATCAATGTAGACTTTGTTTTAACCTGTACATTTCTGCTAAATAGCATACAGTGTTTTTGAAAATAGGAGCTATTTTCATATCAGTTCCAGTACTGAGACACAATTGGTGGCTGCTCCAGTTCTGTAGACATTTTATAAATATACGGGGGTGATCGTTTGAATTTAGTCATTCCAGATAAAAGCAGGATTCTGATAGAGAGGAATCTAAAAATGGATCGGACGCTAATGAGCTAACGACGCGTCGTTTGAGAGGAAACCAATCAAGCCAACCATATTTTCTCCAATTGCCGTCATTTCCAGTATGTGAACAGTAAGTCAGAGAGCATGCAGTGCCACTTCACAGTAGACGTCACAATCAGGAGCACCACCAGCGCTGCAGCGTTCGCACACTTCAGCTCTCTGTTGATGAGGCCTTGGCCTCTGTAGGTAGCACTTGTTATTCTAATACATAAGCTGCTGCTGAAAAAAAAAAAAAAAATAACCTCTAATTTTATCCTGAGCGCTTTGAACCACAACTTTTTCATCTACACATTTACGCAGCTACTTAAGTGAACCACATCACCAGCTAGTCCTATTCAGTCGGCGGTATTGTAAATTAAAAAGTCCCCTTTTAATCTTTCCAAACTCCCCACCTGCGACTGAAAGCTTCGTCCAAACGCAGCCAGAAGCCAGAGCTTTTCTACCCCCTTTCGTGACTTGGAGCTCTGACAGCGAGTCTCTCGGTCTGAACCCGCTGGCTGTGTCCTCAGCACTGTAAACACGAGCGCACAGAAAGAGGCCGCCGCTCGGTAGGCGCACAATGGCGCATGCCAATCAAACCCCGAGCGTCCGCTGGTGTCTCTGGGAAACACAGAGTGGTCGCCACAGAAACCCTGCCTGCCTCCAATTCATCCTCTGAAGGATGTTGTTATTCCCTTATCTACGGCCGTGAGCTGTTATTACTCGATGAACAAGCTTATGAGCGTTAGATTGTTTTATATGTAAATATATATATGTGGTATAATGTTATCTAATAGTACCTGTAATTCTATATGAAGCACGTTTTTCAGGCCCCCAAACTGATGGGGAGATTAAGTAGGGACCACCTACCTACTATATGTGTTCTATATTAAACTCAGCCCAGTGCTAAATATACAGTATTATTATTATTTTGCAAGTTATTCAAATAATACGTAATTTTTTTTTTAAATTTATATGTTGGATTGAAGTTCATTTGTATTTAAATAAATTTAAAATCATGGGGGAAAATTAAAAAAAAATATATAAAAAGTGTCTAATCAATCAAACCTCGACCCCTCTGCAGTACCTCCGTGGGCCCTCTAGGGGTCACACACCCCCTGTTGAAGAGCTTTGTGGGGATCATTACATGTACATTACAGTGTCTAGAAATAATGAACAGAAAACATTTATTTCTCATGTGTGCAAACTTTATATAATTATCACTGTCTTTAATAATATTATTATCCATCTTCCAGTTTCTATAACAGCTTGTTCTCTTGTCAATTAACAAGACAAGTCTTTATCTTTGCATGGTGGGAGGAAGCCAGAGTACCCGTGAGAACATGCAAACTCTTCACAGAACAAAAAGGCCCCAGTCGCCATCATTTCTTCTTCTTCTTATATATTTGTTGTTTGCTAACATTCATGAAGAACTTCATTTATGTGGTCGTGAAAGGAGCTGCAGCCCCAATGTTCCCAGAGCTGAAAGAGAATGAACATTTGACTGAACTGGTCCCAAACGTTTTGTAACTCTTGGACGTCTAAATGCAAATGCTCTGTTTCGATTTAAAAAGCGAGAATACGTGACATGTTCGGGAGTTTGTGGCTGTTGGCAAGAAAATTAGTCAATCAGTTTAATAGTTCTTTGAAGGCATAAACAGAGCTTGTGTTTACAGAGTGGCTGAGGAAAATCGTTATTTAAATCTCGGCTTTCTTCTGCTTCGTCTGTTTTAATATTAGCAACGTAAATGCACTAAATGCAGGGGATCCAGGAAGGTAACTTTAATTCTGAGGTCGGTTAGTTTGAGGATGACACCAAGCAACACTGTCATGTTGTGGATGATGTAATTTTAGCAGAACACTCATCAGACAACACAGACATCTAGAAAAAGAGACGTGCAGAAGTTTTATGTTTTTCTGTCTCAAGTACAGACGCGCACTGAATGAGAAAATCGTGTTCTGCCCGGAGGCTTGTTGTGATCCCTGATCCAGCTGTTTGGCTTTCCCCCCTTTCTGTCTTCTTTTCTTTCTCCCTTTCCTTCTTCTTCTTCTTCTAAGTGTTATCATTTGTATCTGAAGTAATCCGGCCCCACGGGGGCCACCAACGAGGTTTAGTAAATTGCCTTGCAGCTGGAAGCCGGCTACACGGTCTTACATCACGCACACTAGCTGACGGAAACATTCCTTATTTCTGCTTGGTCAACAGATGAACATGTTTTCGCAGCAATATTTCGGTTACAGTATATCAGGACCGACAGGCAGCGCTCTTAGCAGCCAAGCCGAGTGTTGCACAAAGAAATATTTGCCAGTTTTAATCAGCTATCTGAGTATTTGTTTGGATTCCGATGGTGCAACAGCATGCATTTCGGCACGGTGAAGTAATGAGGCCAGATGCTGCCGTCGCTCCGAGCCAGTGGACGATTTATCTACATATCACGTTCCACACACAAAACTCACACAAAGAGTAAGAACAAAGAAACCTTTTTTTTTAAAAAAAAAAAAAGTAAGTAAGTTTATTCTTAGCAAATAGCCAATCGCTACTTACCATAATAAGATAAAAAACTGAATGGAAGAAAAATGTGTCAGGGTGTCCTTGACAGCTCAGGAAAAAAAATATATTTAAACTTCTACTGAACCAAATTGAAAGGGAGAAATAAATAATCTGATGCTACGTTCAAGACATGTTGGGAAAAAATGAGCTCTGAGTTGTCAAACTCAGTAATGAACGTATTTTAATGTTCAGCAAACGGTGAAAATATAACAAACTTTTTTTTTTCTCCTCCGTGTTAACATGTGATGTGAACGCTATGATATCGGAAGTTTGAAATTTCCCACTTGGAATATAGAATTGCAGAGATTTACATTTATTTATTTTTTTGAAGTCATTTGTCGGAAAGATGGAGAGTAAATTTATGAAGTAAGGAGAATGTGTCCTGCAAAAATAAAAGACAAACAAATAGCAAAAAAGCCATCTTATATGGGTGTCACATGTACAAATTCTGCAAAGTCTCGTCACGTTCAAGAACTTTTTCCGTGGCTTAATGAGCTCCTGTTGTTTCCGCCGTCCAGGTCGTGATGCAGCTGGTCCGTCTGCTCCCCGACGGCCACAGGATGAAGAGGGAGGTGGACATGGCCCTGGACTCCGTCAGCGAGACCATGACCCCCATGCACTACCATCTGAGGGAGATCATCATCTGCACGTACAGACAGGTACGCCACGTATCCCTTTCGGTCCATTTTGCAGGAAATGTATCTGGAACGGGTGAAAGTTCAACAACAGTAAAGATGAGATCAGGTACAATAAGTTTTGGATTATTGCAGGAATTTAAATTCAAATGCATTAAATCAGTTACTTAAAAAGTTAAAAACAAAACAAAAAAACAATGATTTGAGTTCTTCATGCCAAGACATGGTTTAAGGTGCTATTACACATGAAGCCCCATAGATGGCGACACAAACTAGTTTTTATAGCCACAGTTTTAGGTCCCAGAGACACAGATGATAGGGATTCACTTCTCCGTAGCCAGTAAGTGCAGAACAGAAGTAAAGATTGTGGAGCAATTCAACTTATCTGTGGAACTCGGCTGAATTCCTTCTGGGGTCAGGGAAAAAGTGGAGGAAAAGAAATGATTGCTTGTGGGACTTTGAGCCTGGGCCTCTTGGAGCTTGTGCAAGTGTCAGCTACTTTCTTGGCTACGTGCATGTAGTTTAACGTAAAGAATTTATTGTTTCCTTTGAGAAATATGCCTAAAACGCAAGGAGGAAAAACAGTCCAGAGAAGTATTTTTTGATCCACGATGGGTGAAAAGCAGTTGTACCTCCTAGCAATTTGGACTTTGTTAACAAGGCATGAATAGAACAAAAGTTGAATGTGTAAGTCTCAAGGTCTCCCCTGATGGCGTGGCCTCTGCAGGCCCACAGCTCTGTTTTAGTCATTTGTAATGCAGACTAATCACTGTGCCTCTGTGCACCGTCAGCCGTTCTCAGCCAGCTGGAGGTACCCGGTCCTGTCTCCGCCGTATCAATGTGCCTCATTGTCCCATGAACTCTGTCTTTTGCTTATATTCTCTCTCTCTCTCTCTCTCTCTCCCTCTCTGCCTGTCACTTTCCTAATGTCAGGCCCGTGGAAAAAAAAAAAAAAGGTTCCATATCAACTTACTTTCTAGCCCGTTTGGTAATTTATATGATTCTATTATGAACTTAACAAAAGATGATTTAATTAAAGAAAATCTAAGGTATGAAAGCTTTTTTTTCCTGTGTTTCAAAATCACAGGCTCTGGTTTAACTACATTGTTCCTATTAAAGGCACGTTGTTGAATTTTTGACCAGTAGTGGCGCTGTGGAGCAAGTTTTCTTTTTTGGGTTGGATAATACACCGATCAGCCACAGCATTAAAACCACCTGTAGGAGTAAATAACATTGACCATCTTGTGATGATTTAATGTTCTGCTGGGAAACTTTTGGACCTGGAATTCATTTGTGTGTTACTTAGACAGCATCCACCTAGACCAGACCAGACAACCCCACCCCATAGCAAAGACACTCCTTGTTGGCAGCAGAAAAAAATCACTAGATCCCAAACTGATCAAATATCTGTGGGATGATCCTCCCCTCAACCCATAGGACCCAAACGGTTCCATATCCAAGACTGCACAGCAGCTTATCTACTGTCTCTGGGATTGTATTGTGTATTCATTGTGCATTCATTCAACCAAGTGACACCCTCAGAAGTCCAGTGTCAATTCTCTGATCAGTCAGAAAGAGGCACAAGGGAGACTTACACAATATTAGAATATTAGGAAGGTGGTCATAATGTTATGCCTGGTCGGTGTATATGGCCTAATGTGTAATCAGTTTCATGCTAAGCTTTTAAAGCTCTGTTGGTGGGCTTGACAAACAAAGTAGTTGGCGAAGGAGCAGACTCATAGCAGGCGAACGTAAACACTGAAGAATTTAAAACATTTCTGCATATTTGATAAACCTCAAGGACGCACATGTGAAAAACACGGCATGGATTAAAGTCTCACCGGTTTATGAGACGACTCTCCACCTTTAACTGCTTAAAAGACAATTCTCCGTCCAAGAATTTCCACTTTAGCCAAACTTGTTCGGGAGTGAAAACAAACACAACGTCCCAAACCTTCTGCCGTTATCACCCACTAATGACTATAGACTGGCTTGTCTGGTTCAGTGTCGACCTTTTTTCAAAACTCTGATAAACGTGGCTGACCCGCTAGTTGAGCTAAAGCTTTCTCCTGCCTCCATTCAGTCTTATCATAATCAATAGGCATGGATTTCCAACTGAGATGCGACACAAATTGCCATAGATCAGAATAATCTGAGACCTGCAATTTCAGGTTGGCACTCTATTCCCGTTCCAGCCCCTCCCACCCTCCCACCCCCACCCCTCCCCTCCCCTCGTGTCTGAACCAGCTGGCCAGGTGATAAACAGTGCCAGATGTTGCTGGAACCGGCAGGCAGCAGCAGCAGACTAGAGATGGGTGTGGGGGGGTGGATGAGGGTTTCTCCCCCCACTCATTCTCTCTTCCTGCGTCCTCTTCGCCCATTTGACGGTGGTTGGAAAATGTCTCTTTGATAGAGAAAATAATATATTTACACTTGGACGCAAACCGTCCACCAGCTCCCAGAGGGGCCTGTGAAGAGGTTGGGGGGGTTGGAAGGTGGGTGGGTTTTTTAGGGTAGCATGGACCGGGCCTGTAAATCCCTGCAGCTGACCAGGCGTGACCCCCACATCCTCCGACATGAGGGCTAACGTAGCAGAGAGGCTCTCATCTCACCTCGTCCTACACAAGAATCAGCTGCAGCCGTCTTTCTTTCCATTACCAGGCTTGATTTGAGGTTAAAATTTGCCTCCAGCTACACGCGTGCCTCAGCGTTTACTTCGATATTGCGTTTTCTCTTTTGGCACTTTGCCGTGTTCGCCTGTATTTGGCACCACAATTAGAAATGGGGATTCATTATCTGTTCATCTCTTTGCCCTCTGCCTTTGTTTATTTATTTCAATCTCATATCTTCCTTTCCTGTCACCATCCTGCATTCTCTGCTTCTCTTATCTTGATGCTACATTTCAACAAACGGTTATGTTTCTGTGTCTTTCCAGCGCACTGGTTAGTCCTAGAATTAGCTTTCAGACCACCAACATGAGTACGGCCATGTCCGATTTGTCACGTCCGTGCTGCTTGCACAGGCCTCACTAAAGATCATTGGTTTCCACCGAGTCCGTCAAGAGGGGAATTAAAAGCAAAGAGAGCAGGGGCTGTCAGATCAGGCAATCTCAGAAGCCCAACTCCTAATCCCTTGTCCCTCCATGTTGGGTGTGTTTTAGCTGTTTCACCTTTCATCAAAAATGTCAAGCTCTTTCACGCAGGTGGTGAGAAAACTGAGCACTGAATGAGCAGCAAATCATCGTGTGTGTGTGTGTGTATGTGTGTGTCCAAAGAAAGGACCTCATGGTTTGGACGGGGCAGTGGAAAAATATTTTCAGAGTGGGGAGAATGCTGTGAGCAGGTTTTCTTGAGAAAAGGTAGCGGACTTCTATAGGAAAGAAGAAGAAGAAGAAGTAGGAGGGGGGAGAGGAACCAAGGCGTCCAAATTTGCAGAGTTTGTGGAGACGACCAAAGTGGACAGAAGAACAGGGGAGTTATTAGGTTGGAAACTAAAGCGTCATTTAAAGTTCCACGGTGCTCAACGTGAATCCATGTCCATATTGTTCTGTAGTTACGCCACCGAAACACTAGGTGGCAACACGCCTGGTGTGCAGAGTTGCACTCTGCGCTTCACACAATGGTGTTGAAGTAAATAAATGTGACAAAACATAAACATAAGACCTCTGAGTTGATGGTGTGTATGAGCCTGAACAATGGAGAACTTTCTGTGCTTGTCTGGTGGAGGAGTCACATGAACAAATAAATGCATTTCCGACCAATCACAGCCGTTACAGTCCGTAACGCTGTTGCATGTGGTTGCATTTCCAGAGCGCCGCACGTCAGGTTACAACATTAAGCGTGGTTTATGCCTCTGCGGGACATAGTTGCTGTATCGTACATGTGTATCCAACCCCGGTGCGAGCCATTCAGTCGCTCTCAACAACACCACCACCCAGACACTAGTTGGCGCTGTGTCATTTTTGCCAGTTGGATTCATTTTTGTTTCTACTTCCTGCTTTAATTTCAACAATGGTGATTGAAACTTTAAGACCAAGCGGCAACCTCCAGGTCTGAGCAATGAAGCCCATGCAGAAGTGCAAAAAGCTGCAGTTCATCGAGTGGCCACTTGAGGCTCCAAAGGGAGCAAATCCATGTTAAAAAGACCAACTTATTAAAACATGTAAAAACATGTTTAGAGCCTGGTACAAAAAAGTATTTGGTCTCAATAGTTTAT
The DNA here is from genome assembly GCF_022458985.1 of Mugil cephalus. Classification (NCBI taxonomy): domain Eukaryota; kingdom Metazoa; phylum Chordata; class Actinopteri; order Mugiliformes; family Mugilidae; genus Mugil; species Mugil cephalus. The sequence continues at coordinate 6,672,832 of NC_061785.1, read as the reverse complement.
TTCACTATTCATGACAACTGTAACAGGAGGTGAATTTTTTTTCTAACTAATGAAATTAGCACTTAATACTTTTTATTAAGGTTTAAAATTCTGCATAATTAAGGGCGTTCTCGCTTTGATTGACAGGTGTTAGCCTGAGCTAACAGGTAGCAGTGAGTTGGGTGGGCAGGTCTCAACATCCCACACGTGCCCCCATGTCCATATTTGGAATTTCCGAGTGTGGGATGAGTGAAGCTCATCCAACATGGCGACCGCAGCCTCTGCCCACCTCGGGCTTCATTTTCAAGGTTCAGAATCCAATCGGTGACGTCACGATCGGTTTGTCCATAGTATGAACAGTCAGTGGTCAAGATGAGCCATAAAAATTTCCTCCGAACCTCCTCAGTGGAACTTTCCTTGATGTTTCATCTTTATCTACCCAAAAACAGTCATTTGAAGACACGGAGAAGCAGTTGGAAACACAAATGGTGAAATTCCCTACTACCAAGCTTCTGTGTCAGCGACACCCGCAATTACATTTTTGTTGAGGTGCACATCAGGCTACAGCGTTAGGGGTCTGCCAAGGGTCCGGGGCGATGCTGTAGCAACGCGGTATAAACTGTACTTTAGCCCCAGTCCTGCTGTAAGGTGAACAAACTAAAAAAATATTCACCAACCTCTAGCGGTTTTTTGACTCATGTTTCTTTGTGTGAATAGTTTCCTTCTCAGTTGGAAAGACCACTTTACATAAGTGTTTGCGGAAACATTGGCAGGAAAATTAGCCTATCTCAGACAGGTTATTATAATTCTTTGCCTAAAAAAAGAGGGTCTTATTTTAGAGTCGGTTCCCAGAGGGAGAGGGGAAACCGGAGGGAGATGGAGGTTGTTGTTTTGATTCATAATTTCCAGCCAATAGGAGTATTTGCTACAGCTCATTTCTGTCTGAGCAGGTGCAACCAGCTGGCCGGGTGCAAAATGTCTCTGTGCAGGTTGTTAGCCCAGAGAGCAGGGAGTTGTGATAAACTGTATATACGTGTATGTATATATGCATGTGTGTGTGTGTGTGTGTGTGGCGGTAGATGTGGAGGTAAATAAAGCTTCTCTGTGGAGCTTCTGGAGGTGTTTAGTGAGTTCGGGAAGGGTTATTCGCAGCTGCTGTGAGTCTGTTGCTATTCAGAAACTCATTTATTTTAAGGGAGCTGCCACAGCTGCACTTCCAGTGATGCTTTACGTCCAGCGAGCATTTAACGTGTCCACTAATGTCTGATGTGACACAATCCATTACCAGAGAGCTGCGTTTACCTGCAGCATCGACGCTAACCTCATACGTTTCTGTCACTCGTGATTTATGTGCCATGTTTATAAACCGTAAAAGAGCAGGCCGGGCCGCACATTTGCAGCAGACGGGAAAGAGGAAAGAAAAACTTACATGCAACCCGATCCTCGTGACGCAGGTTTTCCCCCCCTCTCTCTTTCAGTGCGCCTATCGCGCTAAACTGGAATAATGGCTCGAGCACGTTTCTACCAATGCACTGTACGTGGTGTCAGGCGGAGCGTGTGCAGTTTTTTTTTTTTTTTTTTTGGTTTTGTTTGTTCGAGTCAGGTGCTGTGCAAAGGAGTGATTTCTCTGATTAGCACATCTTCAACCAACTAATCAGTGAAATCACTTGGTACCCGGCACCGTGGGAGCAAGGTATACACAAATAATGTCAGTATTCTCAGCCAACGTTCCAAAACCCCCTAATCATAATCATTTTCAGACTTCCCATTATTCCAACCATTGCTACTAAAGTTGCTTTTTTGCATAGCAACTCTTCACCATTCTGTTGTTCAGTGTTTTCACATATACAAAGCCAGCATATAGTATCTAGTGAACTTGGAGTTTGCCCGGTCTGGGCTAGCGATGGCCATATTTGCCATAATGCTGTTTGTTAATTTCCTTCTCTTTCTGCGAGCTATCAGTCTCTCTCCACACTACACACCACTTTGGTAATCATTGTGTTTCGCCTCCAATCCCTTTTTACCCCGAATAACTGAACTGCCCTGGCCTGCCCTTTGCCCTGACCCTGCGACGTGCCCTCCACCCCCTTCTTAACCACCGGCCCCAGGACACGGCTACAGACCCGGCTTGGGCGCTCCACAAAAGAGTTTCCATTTCCTCCCCCTGCACACACTAAACCTGTCATACCCCCGGGCTAGCAGACCAGGAATAACTGCCTCCAAAGCCATGCAAGAGTGTTTAAGCATGCTCCCGGTAGCTGTGGTCATGGTATCTGTCAGATCCTGCTAAGCCCCAAATCATTTCACCAGGAAAAGGTCCACCTCTTTGTCTAAGCTTTCAGGCTAGCCTAGCTACTGGCACTGAACAAATCGGGAACACAACCCCAGTGTTGGAGCAACTTAAATGCCAACCATGTGGGGTATGCAGACGTCGTGACTGGGCCGCGTTGCTCCAGGAATTGCACTTTCACAATGCCCCGGCGGGGAAGCCAGCCGTGTTTCATGCGGTGAGGACAGTCGCGCAACAGATGAATCCCGCGTTAACGACACCTTAACTGCTCCCATAGAGCCAACAACTCACACTGCAAGCAAGCAACATTCAGTCCAACCTTGGTTGAATTGATTATTCTTTCCCACAGAGGATACTTCACAATTAAGCATAGCATGACCTTTGTTTTTTTTGTTTCTTTCTTGGAAGTTATCATTCTCTATATGATGGCTTTTCGGCTCTGATGAAAATGCATAAACTCCTCCCATAGATTTACAGTCTTCTGTAGTGGTGAAGTCGTTATGACTCACTGTTAAACTGTCCTTTTCTGAATTCAGACTGAATGTAGAGAAAAAAAAAGTGAAAGTATATAGCCACGCCATGAGAATATAATGATTTCTAAATGTCGGGGGGACAAAATTAGACCTTGGCATTATGCGATACAAAGACGTGCCAATAAACAGCACATTACTCCGACTCAATCAGTTCATGATGTATGGAGCATCTACTGTATCTGGGAGTTTTTGAGATCAGGGCTGGTGAGGTTTACGCGACTTTCCAAATTTTCTGCCCAACTTGAGATTTTCTTCGGGGTATTCGGAAACTTCCCGTGCCCAAACCAGACACACCAAGAGTAGCCTGGTTACGGATTTCTGATCCAACTGCAGTATGAGTTGAAGCTGTCGCAAATCCCTAAGTTAGTGTGAAGAACAGAAAAAATGAGTGTCACAAAGATGGTTGAGGTGGACATATACACCAATCAGCCAAATCATTAAAACCACTGGCAGAGGAAGTAAATAGCGTTGGCCCTCTTGTGACAATTCAACGTTCTGCTGGGAAACGTTTGGACCTGGTATTCATCTGTGTGGATGTTACTTAGACATGTAGCACCCACCTAGACCAGACCAGACACCCCCACCTCATAGCAATGACCCTCCTTGGTGACACAACACAACACAAAAATGCTTTGGAAACAACTCAAAAAACATGAAGAACAGCACAAGGTGTTGACCTGGCCTCCAAATTTACTAGATCCCAAACTGATCAAGTATCTGTGGAATGATCCACAGACCCAAAGGCCCCCCATTAACAATATCCTGTTTCCAGACACCATAGGACACCCATTCTCTCTGTCCATTCTCTGATGAGCCACAACTGTTTTGGAGATCTACGCAATACTAGGAGGGCGGTCATAATGTTATGCCTGATGAGTTTAGAATGTAGCCATTTGTGGCCAAGAGTACAAATTTGATTAGAAGAACTGCAGTGGGTTTTTGAAGTATCGAATGCCTGATTAGCTGTAACTCACTGGCGTACCCTTTTTAAAGCCTCACTGTTGGGTTCTGCATGCGCAAGATATTTTGATAGTTCAGTAAATGATTGATTAGCAGTGGGAGCCTCCACGTGCTATGTTGCCAGGCATGTGCACGTACAGAATGTACCATAATGCGTGTGGTTAATGTGGGCAGATATTCCAGTCTCTGTGTAGGCTAAGTTGATGAGCCCCGTCTCCCCCTGTGGCTTTTGAAATCTCTGCTCACCAGACATGTCATGTACCCTATTTTTTTCTGCCTCGTCTTTTGTCCCCTTTTAATCAAACTCCTCTCGGCTAATTATTATTTTCTTTTCCCTCGAGGCGGCTGATTATTTCTGAGGCATATTTTTATGTTAAACTGTTACATATACATGAGTTTGAATTGGAAGAGGAGGATTAAATCCATAACATATGAGTAATATTCAAGCCTTTTGGCTAAATGGGCAGATTATACCCAGATCTGTATATACACTATGTGGATTAACACAGCTTGCCCCTAAAATCCACCTCAACCTCGACTTCATGATTTAATCAGTGTCGTGTGGCTGAGCGACTGGAAAAAGACAGAGGATTGGAATCTGTAGAAACCATTAACATAAAGGCATCTTCGGCTCCTATTCTCTCTGGCTGCTGCATGGTTTCTCTGCTTCTTTGAAAAAAATAAAAAAAATAAAAAAAAAATTGGGCACCATTTTGATCCATAAAGATCAACCCTGCAACTCTGAGCCAGATGATATATAACTTTGATCGCTTTGCTGCCGGCCAACCTGGCAGGCGGCAGACAGGGTGGGCGGATGGTCGGGTTATAAGGAAAACTGCAGGCATACGTATGCTGGCTGGGTTCATGCAACCCGGAGGAATATGTAAGACATATGTTGTTATTCTTACGTCATGTGAGAGAGATAAACAACACCACGAAGTGAAGGGTTTTCCATTTCTATTCAAAATGAAATATAGCATCTAGCTTTATAGAAAATAATAAAACAAGTGAGTGTTGGAGGTTGCTTTCGCCTGTGAAAAATATAAAAATAAAGCACGATAAGATAATATCTGATGAAACAACATGAGCTTTATTGATCGGGGCGAAAATCAGAGAGACAAACAAAATAAGGTCTGTATATAGGATATATAAGTATAAGGATGCTGGTTTTGAAAAAAATATCCATTCTCCGATGCGTACACATACGCCGATCAGCCACAACATTAAAACCACTGACTAGAGAAGTAAGTAAATAAGCTTGCATTCATGTTGATGTGTCTTAAGGCTCATTTAAGTTCCCAACTAACCACGCCCCCAGAGGTCATAGGGTGTGTGCCAAAACTTGTCTTTAACTAGTATTGCGTATTGTCTCCCTAGATGTAAAATATGCGGGGCTTAGTATTCCAGCACCATGTTGGATCTCCAGTGTGTGGTGTTTTATCGCGATTAAAATAAATAAATAAATAAATATGTTGATCCGGGTCAGGTTCGAGCAGTGAATTGAGTCCATCTACCAATAGAATAAGAGTAACGCAGCCAATCAGAAGTAGGGTGGGAGTGGGTCTTGGAAAACTTTGGTTGAGATCCATCTGTAGCTGATGATGCATCCAGTGCAACTTGGGAAAAATTAGCTCTGAGTTGTCAAACTCAGAAATTTGTGCTTCCAAAATAAAAAATAGCTGCTGCACATATTTTAACAGCAAACTGTGACAATATACCAAACTCTTCTCCAAGTTAACCTCTAACGTGAAGGCTACGATATCGGAAGTCTGAAATTTCAAAGTTGGAATATAGAATTTTAGATTTATCTAAGTCTGTATTTTTTCCATCAAAGTTGCTCTGTTGAGAGTAAATTTATGAAGCTAGGAGAATGTGTCCTAACCTCTGGTTAAGTTTTGTTTCTACTTCCTGCTTCACTTTTGCCGAAGTCAAACAAATGTTTGTATCTCTGAACCTCTAACTTAGGTAAACGTTCCTCGATGTTCTTTATTGATCCAAAACGATAGTGGACCAATCGCAGCTCTTGCAGTCTGCGTCGCTGCAGCTCGTAGTTTTCATTTGATGAGGTGCACGTCAACTAAGGCGCTAGTGTCTGCGTAGGTCCTGGGATGCAGAAGCCTAAACCTCCTGTTAGACATGCAGCACCACGGCAATGACACTCATGCCTGATCGTCCATACATAAATCTATATTTGTTCAAATATAAACACGAGCAACATCTGCGATAACAAAGACAACTTTGTACATGCACTTCATGTGCGAGGAGGCTCTTAGTGAGTCTCTGGGAGATAATCCTCCATTATTTATAAGCCAGAAGTTTTCTCTGGGTTGTATCAGCCTGTACCACACAAAATAACGGCACGGTTAGGTGATGACTAATATAGAGTAAAGTAGCACCTTTTTAAAAGAGCAAATAATAATCAACCTGATGGATGAGGAAGTTGTTCCCATTACTTGCTGTAAAAGTTTCAGGATAACTTATTTGATGTCTTTTGGGCTGTTTGCAGAGTGCCTGCTGGTAACAGAGGTCGGTCCTAATGAATGTCATTAGCCAGATGCGAGTCCATTGCATGGGTTCAGATTAGTGTGGAAGAAATACTTATTCTTTTTTTTTTATGTTCAGCACTTACATCTAAAAGACGTTTTGTTAATGTGGACTCTGTGGGCACACGTTAATGTGGATATATTACAATAACGCATCATTTAAAGTTGCTATTTGCTTTGCTGATTGTTTTTAACATAGTTTGTGTTTTCATGTCTCCTCTTTGTTGTCACATTTCTACTTCTGTTATTAAACGACACCATAAACGGCAAAGCAGTGAAAATATGTGACATCTCATGATTCTTTATTCCTGTTTAGGTTAAATATCCAGCGCACTGCGCCAGTTTTGAGTTGGAATCTTTTAGCGCAGGCAACCAAAAACCTGGATGTTTAGTTAAATTGCCGTCAAGCTCTGGTTCGGCTCCACTTAATGAACCTAGTTGAAAAATCAGCATGTATACTTGACTATGAAAAGTCTGTACATTGAGTCTAGGAGCCATGTGTAGGCCGCCTGTCCACTCTAGACAAGTCGGAGTTTGGTTTAGGATTTGGGTGGGAGGTGTTCTCGTAGGATCTGATGAATGGCTGTTTGTGCAAACCTGTGTGGGAAGGGCCAATATGGATTGGCCTTTTTACCTCGGCATCAGCTGGTAATTGGCACCATATGTCAAACAGACGCACCTCTCCATAATGTGCGCCTCTCAGTTCGGCCCGTCTCACCCACATGAGCCCACAGAAAGGTCAGGCCCTCAACACTTGTCTGCCACCTACCAGGGATTTAACTCTGGTGCCATATTACTCATCTTTATGGGTTCCACATTTTCTCTTTTATTCATGGTCACAGAAAAACAATGCGTCACTTTTCACGTTACTTAAAAGTTTTGTTTTCAGCTGAAAGTGAATCCTTGTCTGTGAATGCGCAGCGTCCTCTTGTCGCAAACAAAACTCGTGTAAGGTGAATTATGCATCAGTGACAGGAACAAGGAAGGCCTTCCAGAGTGCCGGCGACAGGAGATCTCGACAGTTTATGGAAAAAACGATGACGGCAGGAAGTGTATAGAGATTTTATTGTCAAAATACAGTTTAGCAGAAATAAATATACAAGTTGAAGCAACACACACAAGAAAATGTATAGTGTATATATGAGTAAAAACACACAGTAATGCAAAAATGAATAACTGTGGTGAATTAAAGTGACATTGATATGGAACTGGTGTTTCATAGCAGCATTGTAACATTAATGTAACTCCAACTGTGTTGCAGAATGAAAATGGAAAAAAAAATTGCCAAAAGACAATTGTCTAATAATAAAAATAATAATAATAATATAAAATTCTTCACCTCACTGGATTTGAGCTGGCAGAAGCTCGACAGCGCCACCCTACCTATCTATGTATCACAATGGTATTCTCTGGTCATGAGTGGAAGTGCACCAATAAATAATGTTCAATTTATTGCTGACAGTGGGGAAAAAAATCATACATTGGGCAAGGCGTGGGCCAAATATAACTGGGCAGGGAGGATTTACAGGATATTATCGTATGTGCATTTTTACCACAATATTGAAATTTCATTTTTTAACACCATGATTATTGTCAGTACCAGTATATCGCAGCAGCACTGCTCTGCGTAGTAGTGTTGCTGCTTTTTGCTTACATTGGCTAGAAAGATGTGATGTAAAGTATGTGGTCCGATACCAGGTCTTTATGCTCTAAAATCGATTCTCAAATTAAAATTTTCGATACTTCACTCGGTCGAGGTAATGTAGGAACACAGTGAGATTGTTTTTTTCTTTTATGGTATTACCTCAGCTATAAAGTAAATGAGGCCGCTGCCTCAGTATACTTCAGTTTGAAATAAATAAATAAATTACTCTGATGTGTTCTTTATGAAGCTATAATTTGAAATACACTACTTTTTTTTAGGTTTACCAGACACATTAGGGTGTATTTAGTCAAAGTATCGCTATCGGAGCGGTATCGGCGAAATCGGTGGTATCGGACATCACTACTAGGAAGCCAGGAAACTGCCGTACAGAGCTGGCCTCTCCTAAATCATGCTGATCGGTTGGTCTACAGTTTATTCATTCTAGACAATAGAGCCTTCTACAGTCTGTGTACCCTTTGCACGGCACTCACAAGGCCAATGGACGCTTCTCCCAATGGGCCAAACATCGGCAAAAGTGGCCGTCCATCTCCCTAACACATCTAGACTCACTGTTGCTTTGTATTTTCTGTGTTGCTAACCATCACGTACTCGGCTCCTGCTCCACATGGGACAAATACAATCTTTTTTTAACAAAGTATTCTTTTCTTTTACATTCAAATTTCATGCAGCATCTCCGCTGCTCTGGCAGAAATGTTCTTTAGACACTTTTTTGTGCACCATAAAGGTCGATGAAGGCTCGTTTTCTAGCATCAGTCCCAGTACATACATTATGTGCAGTTCTTTAAGAGACTCTTACTGTAATGACTTAGTTCCCTTGGTCACTGGGTTGATTTTAATGACTCTCATTTGCTGTGCTCGTACAGAATGTTTTGTACATGTTCTTCCACATACACTGGTGAAACGTTTCTAATCGGCACTGCTCCTGTCGGGAAAGAGTCGATAGGTTGGGTTTTTTTGTTGTTGCTGAAAGCTGTCATTTTCCTTAAGAGTGCCCGTGCAGCAGTAACGTTTCTTAACTACTTCCCTCACTTTCACATTGTCCTCGCTCGGAGGTCGGCCCGGCCAACTAGCATTCCTGGACTCTCTCAACAATGGTATGTGTTTGGGCAGCCTCCCTTCTCACTCAGGACTGAGGAGAGCTCATTTTGGCACCTCAGCAGCTGGTCGGATTATAGCTTTCACCCTTGATGGCGAACAAAGACTGACCAGTCACCTCCTTTGTTCTTAAAGGCCAGGCGAAATGAGAGGATGCTGCAGTTCTTGCTTTATCCCCCCCCTTTCTTCTTTTTTTTCACCGACTTTCTCTTCTTTGTCTAAGCAGGCGAATTGGATGAACCCTAACGCCTATCTCAGTAAAAACGAAACAAATGATTACCGCCTTGTAGCGAGTGGAAGAAATGTACTCTTCCTTCACCACATCTTCCCCAACAAGGAATTTCTGAGGGCACAGGAGACTCCTCAACTGCACATGTGGCTCACTCAGTGTAGACGGATGAGAGCCGTGGAATTAGAGCTCAACAGATTGTAGAGGTGTGGATTATGTAATCTTTGAAAACTGATCCCTCTCATGTGTGCTACTGTGTGTGTGTGTGTGTGTGTGTGTGTGTGTGCACGAGCCTGGTGGCTTGCGATAGCTGCCCGACTTTGGCACGGCGGGTTTTTCAAGCTAAGAGGTAAAAAATCAGAAGGCCCCCTCGGGGGTGCAGGGTGCACAGGGTAATCGGGTTCATCAGCCCTACCATTGTAGTCAGTGTTTACGTGGTGAGATCAGAAAAAAGTGAGGTGTGTGTATATTATCTGTCTTGCTCTGCGCTCTGGGAGAGTTGATGGACAACAGACAGCACATCCATTGTTTGCCTAGGTGTAGTTTCTCCTCTGCTCTGCTGCAGATCTTGGAAAACTAAGATCCGACCGCAGCTGTTTGGGAATGGACAGGAAACCCCAGTCACCCCCAACCCCCCCAACCTCTCCCCTCCTCACTCTGCAGCGTCATTCAGCTCTGGAATGATTGTATTATGGCGTGTTGTGCACATTTCAAATTAGTTCTAGCCCACCTACTTTGTAAACTTTTCATTATTCTTGGTGCGGCTCCCAAAATGCCTAACTAAATGTCTTTTCATCTCATTTATCAAAAACAAAGACCGCACGCAGTAAAAAAAAAAAAAATCCTCATCGTGATGCAGAACTGTCCTCTGCTGACAGGCCATTGAGCTGCGCTGCGCCTCATCCTCGCAGTTAATTTCTCTTAACCCGACTGACATGTCGTCCGCCGTACAGACATACAGCTGGATGCCAGACCCTGTCACTTGGCTGGAAGTGCTCGAGGCTCTATAAGCAATCAGGGTGGAAAAAAAAAAAAAAAAAGATCTTGACACTGACCCGACGCACTGATGAAAGCATGTCTGCATTTACCTCGATGCGGCTCGCAGCCTGTAATTGAAGAGCAACCCAATTACTGGCCTTTTTTGAGAGAAGTGGCATGTAATGGTGCTGTCTGCTCCACCGCTCAGGTCTGCTGTGGAGCCCTCACTTTGTTTCACGTCTGCCTCTCCACCGTGATGTTTAGTTTATTTCACTGCTAATTTGTCTGACTATTGCTTCTGGATTTAAAAGGGATTAGATGCAGTAGTTACGTGAGCGAAGTTCTGCATGTCATTTTTAGGTGGATTGATCTTTTAATCTTGTGTTTGATGCTTTAAGGCTTGAAAACATCTCTCCCTCCCGTAGACACTGAGTTAGTCCCGTGGAATTATCTTGTCTCATGAATAATAACACTCAAGAGAATTACAGGAGCGTCTCATACTTAAGATAATTGCACCCTTCTGCTGCTGCTGACCACAGGGTTTTGCAGAGAAAATTAGAATTAGTTAGCAATTACCTCAAGAATAACCACATAACTACGGCGTTCATTTGAAAAACTCTGGAGTTTAAGGGTCTGGTGAAGCTAAACAAACACTTACTGTGAATCATAGGTGGCGTCGTGGGTGATATTGTATGTTTGGTGACAGCTTGGATAAGTGAAATGCCGGGAACTCTTCAATTTATCAGTGTGACACACACACACAGCATGAAGTTGTTGAGACACAAGTGACTGGAAAGAATTTAAGCTTGAGCTAATGTTGCTAGTTAGGGCAATATGACCAAAAATGTATATCACGGTATTTTCTACTGGTTGATAGGGGAATTAATGCAATAGATTGACTAAAGATGGACTAATTTACTCTGATGATGAGTAAATATTGTAGAATAATCCCACACTAGTAGTAAAACGGGTTTGCATGGTCACGTGTCAGTGCTGCCTGTTGATGTGGAAATCTGGGGACATTTACAACTCGGAGAGAGATAAAAAATTAAATGTTGTCAAGATGAAATGAAGAAACAGGGACAATTACCGTTTCATTGTATTACGACTTATCTATTCATACATTCACACATCTATTCAACATATTTAAACTGCTATGATTACCACCCGGCCCTAATGTCAGGCATTAACACTAAAGCTAGCAGAGGAATGGTTCAAATCCCCGTCAGTTAACAAGTTTACCAAACATCCTGTGGTAACAGAGAGAAGGAGGCTGCACATCAACTGTTTGATAAAGTTATTAGACCTTTAGCTGCAGTGCACGGAGAAGACTTCAGAGAAATTCTGTTCTATTAAAAAAATTCTACTGATGGTGCTGAGTTGCTGCCTGTTCGTATACAGTCTATACATGTCTGCATCTCACAGTATGTAGCTCATGAGCTGTCCATTCTCAGCATATGTATTCAGGTCAAGAATACAGATTTCATTGTTGCAAAGCATCAGACGTCGTCAGAGACTCAGCGTCGACTCGACTTCCATCACATATAACAGTCAAAACAGTTTAAAAAAAGTCGTGAAACTCCTTGTGTACCCAAGTGGTGCTGTTTCAACCCTCTCCTACAAAATATAAACCCAGATGAAGTGATATTTCTGTAACAAATAATAATTTAATAATAATCAAGTTGATTATAATAAGAAGTTGATAGCTCTCAACTTCAAATCACTGACAGACGTGTGTAAACAGACTCTGCGTTTCTATTAAGGCAATTAAAATATGTCCACTCTAAATTAACACCAGTACAAGAAAGTCTTGCGTCTGTATGCCCACGCCACGGAGCGCTGTTTACCCAGTTTTCTCCTCTTTTCTCAGATCAAAAGCGGTAAGACGGAGAAGGAGTGTCAGCAGCTGCTTCTGAGGAGCCTGCAGTACCTGGAGCGCTACATTTACCTCATCCTCTTCAACACATACCTGCATCTGGAGAAGAAGGACTCCTGGCAGCGCTCCTTCACTCTCTGGATGGAGCAGGTACGAGACCTCCACTGCTCGCACTCTCGTTCTATCCCACTTCCTTACATTTATGTACATAAAAGCCCGAAGGACAGTTTGTGCACACCGTGAGCTCGTTACTGGAGTTTCATGTGGGTTTACCTCCAGGAATTTAATTTACAAGCCGGTTCTGGTTCTATTGAGGCCTGGCTGTCTCACACACTGAACTTCACATCGTCTCGGCTCTGTGTTTTTGTTGGTACCTTAATCGTTTGGCCAGCTGTGCCCCTACAGTAAAGCCGAGAATTTATGTGCATTCCAAACAAATGAGTAGTCTGTAAGTGGCACCCAATACACACACATGCACACACACACGCGCACACACACACACACCGCAATTAAAATGTATGTTGCAATATGTTAAAATCCCATAGCGGTAAAAAGAAAAAAGGTAAGTAGTTTGGCTCGTTGACAAAAACACATTAAACTTTGATCATCTAATGCAGCAGTCCTCAGGGGGGGGTTTAAATGTAATTAATAACAGTGTTTCAGTTACATTTTTGTGCATTTGGTTTGAATTAAACTCGTTAGCTGTCCTGTTTTTATTATCCTTGCACGAAATCTCTCAGCGACATTACGACGGTTTCTCCTCTGTCTGCAACGTAGCTCAATTTTTATTTTTGTTTTCTCGCCTTTTCAACTTCAAATAAAGGCAATTTAACGAGCTTTAGTCACATTTGGGACTTCAGCGACTTTTTTTTTTTTTCCTCTTCCTGCTCTCGAGCCGACGGTCTGGAGAAACGCACCCAAGTGGCCTGGAATGTTTTAAAATCGCAGAATGAAAATCTCCCTCCGTCTTTGTCCTTATTGAGATGGCGGATTAGACTCAAAGAAGAAAAAAAAACAGAAACGCAGAATTCCAAAATAGACTCGAACAATTGCTGTGAAAACAATTGTCAGAGAAATATGCGCGGTCAATCGGGACATATTCTTCCTGTTATGAATAGCAAATATATGTGGTGCATCAGGGTGACTCTAATGGCCCAGTTATGCCGTGAGAAAATACAGGCATGCACACAAAAGGACAGCGACGTTCTTCTGTAAGGCGGGCAACAAAACGTTACATATGTTTTTGGTCATATGGTAACCTTCTGCTCAGATTCCTTTCATTTTATTTATTTATTTATTTTTTTTGCTTTGTTCCTTACTTTCTATTCTCTGAACTGCTTCCATGTGAACAAATGCACCAATGATTTTAGCACAGCTGTCTGGTTTAATCCGAGTCTGGCAAGTTTTTCTTAAAGTGTGGAGAAAAAAAAGATTATAGTATAGATTTGTGCAACAGCTTTTCTGGGAATACTGAACTGCATGCGATTCAAGGTGTCAGCTTCTCATGTTGTGCATTGGAACTTAAAGTCACTTGCCACTTTATTAGGTACACCTGTTCAGTTGTTTGTTAACACAAATAGCCGATCAGCCAATCACGTGGCTGCAATTCAAGGCACGTACAGGTGATCAAGACAACTGACTGAAGTTCAAGAATGGGGAAGAAAGGGAATTTAAGTGACTCTGAACGTGGTATGGTTGTTGGTCTGAGTATTTCAGAAACTGCTGATCTACTGGGATTTTCACGCACAACCATCTCTGGGGTTTACAGAGAATGGTCCCAAAAGTGGTGTTATGGTGTGGGGGATATTTTCTTGGCACACTTTGGGCTCCTTACTACAAACTGAGCATGGTTTAAATGCCACAGCCTTCCTGAGTATTGTTGCTGACCATGTCCATCCCTTTATGACCACAGTGGACCATCTTCTGACGGCTACTTCCAGCAGGATAATGCACCAAGTCACAAAGCTCATATCATCTCAAACTGGTTTCTTGGAACATGACAGTGAGTTCACTGTACTCCAATGGCCTCCACAGTCAACAGATCTCAATCCAATGGAACGGGAGATTCACCACAAAGAATTAAGGCAGCTCTGAAGGCAGAAGGGGGTTAGAGTTAAAGATAAGAGAGGATTAGGTTTTAGTGGTTAGAGGTCAGGACCATTTGTCCCATTGGTGCAAACACGTCCGACGCAACTAAAAATGCATCAAGGTAACATTTCTACTTAATACGTCTCACTTCCATTATAGCACCACTGCAAGGTGGTTGTTTAAACGAGACATGTGAAGCCGCGCCGCCATATTTGAGGCAATCAATGGGAAACACTGCTTCCTGATGGCCATCTGCCTACCTTTCTTCTACATTTCTTAACCGTTAAAGCGCCCCACGGTCTCAGAATGTGGCATCATGTTGTGCAACGCAAAAACATGAAAAAAACTGTCACGCTAAGAACAGGAGCATTGTTTAGATGCACACAATTGCAATGGTTCTGAGTGGGAACTGAAAACCCGTAGGACCCAAAGGGGTCCGCTACTAATTCTGTTAAACCTGAATAATTAATTTGGTGGATATTATACATAATGTTATATGCTATGCTTCGCTGTCTTAAGGTCGTTGTGTGTGGTAGGACATCTGTTTTTTTTTTTTTTTTTGTTGTTTTTTGTTGCTAATTTGCGTCTTTGGTCAGTGGAATAACTCATTCGTCTCGTGTGCCTCTGCACTTCAACCATTTCTACCTTTTATCCAAAGTACATGCGTCACTGTTTCCATTAAACCTGCTTTTTAACAGGTAAACAGTTTTGTATACTCCTTGGACGTGTGCTTATTCTACCCTTTAAATCATGAGTCAGCCACTTCTGCTGTGTTTTGATTTAGAGTAGCAGCTGAACATCCCCACCGCCTTATCACTGAGTTTTACATCTGGAAAAAGTAGTTCAGTTTGTGTAGCCACAGTTTGTTCAACTTTTTGTTAGTTGTATTTAACTACAGGGCCTTAATAGATGTTATAAAAACTTTACTGAAACTAACCAATACTGTGGAATATATTAGGAGGCCAGGTCAACACCTTGTCCGGTCCTTCGTGTTTTTTTTTTTGAGTTGCTCCTAAACCATTCGTGTGTGTCTATGTCAGGCTGCATCCTGCCGGCGATGGCTTCTATCATCAAGGAGCATCATTGCTATTGGGTGTTGGTGTCTGGTCTGGTCTAGGTGGGTGCTACATGTCTAAGTAACATCCACATGAATGAATGCCAGGTCCAAAAGTTTCCGAGCAGAACACTGAATTATCACGAGATGATCAACGTTATTCTCCCGTCAGTGGTCTTAATGTTGCGGCTGATCGTGTAGTATTGTAGTATTACACTAATTCCATCATTGTCGCTACAGAGCCATATTATGCGCACCACTCAGTTTTCTCTTTTCTTTACAAAAACATCGGGTTTTTTTCACATAAAAACATCACTTCTGGTCTTTTAATGTGAAAATTCATGTGGAAGTTTAACATTCATAAAAAAAGGCAGTGGAACATCATTCCTGCTGTTTTCACATGAGGATTTTTGTGAGAAGGAGCGAACGGTTGCAGAGTTTGGCTGGCACTGAGGTGATTTCTTGACCCCATACTGTAACTGATGACACCTCAGAAGGTCCTAGCACTTCATCAATAATTACTTTCTTTAGCCTTGGCCCCTTTCTCTCTGCTACTTACATTTTCACCCCTCATAAATTCGCCGTATGTATTTGACATGAGGGGAGATGAGAACAGTATGTGGGTATATGGCATGAATCTTCAAGCAGAAACACGCTGAGAACATTACACTCTGCTATGATGTCAAATGCATGCAAAATTCACCTGCTTCCAGCTGCACGTGGGATTTGTTTAAGTTTAATATAAAGATTAAAAGTTTATTAGTCTGGAATCCGACCCTGTGTGATTGACACTCGATCCCTTGGAGGTCCAAAGATGTCGGCATTACAGCAAATCAAATCGCTTCTTACAGGCGTGCTGCAAGTGTGCGTAAGATTTCATATTTATTTGAAGGAGTCCGGCTACGTGAGGGGAGGCGGTTGCCGCGGCAACCATTCCCCTCGGCGTTGGGGTCAGGATTAGGCGTCGTCTTAAAGAGATCCTCATTGTGATGGATTTCTGAGCCCATGAGAGATGTTAGCCGCACTCATGACAGCCAGTAGTCACGTGGACATTCAGACGTCTTGGAATCTGGTTTTATCCTGTCTCTAGAAAACCGTACTGGAACAAACACCGTTTGGGGAGAAGTGACAGTATCGCCACCACCGCGATCTGTTTACTGGCCCAGTTGCAGCTGAATCTGGCGGTAGCCCAACCAATGTGACCTCGCTAACCCCGAGGCGCAATCAACAGCCGATCACCAGTGACCGTGGCCCGATCGTTAATGACAAACCGCAGCGCCCGAGGCGGCTGTTGGGGGGTCACCGCCGTCACTTGTCGTGCTTTTGAAGCCGCGGTTACACAACCCGTCAGCTCAGCGGAGCGGAGTACAGTCTGTCCTGCATCCTACATTGGCTCTACGTATGTTTGTGTGCGTGGACTAATTTGATGTCTACAGCCACGAGAAAGCAGGAGCACAGTGTTCCCAGTCATGCAGGGCAGAAGCTTGGACAGGCTGATGTGTTTGGCCCTTTTTTGCTTCAAACTGAATTGAATGCCTGCAGAGAGGAGCTCTGCGTTGTTGCTCGGTGGGCTTTAAAAATGCTGATGGATTGGTAACAATGCAGCAGCTCAGATTTGGGGCTTTAAAAGTCAAGTGAGGATGCTTTAAAAAATAATCAATATGAATGACATAAATTTTCACAGATGGTAAAGGCATTCTCCGTAAGAACTCTGAATATTAGCATCTGGGAGCTCACAGTGTGGCCGCTAGCATTTGCACTTTTCCGCATTAGCCACGCCCACTTCATATATGCATGGACGCGTTGACTGCTGCCACCTATTGGAGCGATGTGCCTAGAGGGCGGCCATCTTGGTTCAGTTCTGATCACTCCTGCATGGTTTACTTCTTAAATCTTAAAAATGTGAGAAAAGCACAGTCAGTGCGGCATCTACGTATATCTGTCTATGCTGGACACGACACAAGAAAAAAGTTGTGCCCGGTTGACATGTCGAGACCAAGCTGCGAGAATAGCCTTTAGCAAGAGGGTTGGAACTGGCCACATTTATTCTGCGTGTGTGGTTTAACTTCTAGATGTGTTTTTGTGTTGAGTAAAACAAGATAACACAATCAGAGAAGACCTCAGCTCAGCTTAATTTAGGCCTCTTATTATTTATTTATTTATTTTTTTTTTTAACATTTATTGGACAGTTTTCTATCTTTTTCCCTTGTTTACTGTCTTCTTTAGTTGCCTTTCCCCTTAAGGGGGCATCAGTTATGAGCTGGCCCATGCCTGTGTAGCCTTAAGATGAGCTAGTGTGTCCACCTGCCTCTTCATGCATGGTTTGTTGCGATGGAGCAGGAACTTCTTGACCTCCTCACCTCCCTGCTTCTCTGTGCCTGGCTCCATATTCTTCTGTTGTGAATTAAGCATTCCATACTACACCGCATGAATCAATACCACACTTTTTAGCATGTGCATGCTTTCAATGCAGGTTGTTTTGTGCAAATAACTTACAAAAGTCATGTCATGTTGCTCCCAGAGTGTTATGGGAGCCATCCTATCTGTTGCAGGCTTTACGTGTGAGATTGTTTTCATGCTCCAGAATGAATTTAGAGATCAAATTCTTCATCAAACGCCTTAACGTGACTAAAATATTTCATGGTGCCGCATATATTCAAAAGGTTGCAACTAAATGGTGCCACATCGTGTTGCACGCTGGAAAAATATTGTCCCTAGTGTCATTAGGCTGCGGTGGCCGTGTTCGAGATCAGAGCAGAAACATCAGAGGGGTTATTGGAACTGAAATCCGTGTTTGCTAATCCAAGAACGCGGGCCTTTACACAATGGCGGGACTTGTGTACAGTGCATACCACAGATGCCTGCAGGAGAGGTACCCTATCAGTCACTCCAGCTGTTTTGATGTGTGGCACAGAGGCCTGCCTGTCCCCCCCCACCCCACCATCTGCACCGGCCTGGTATGTGCAGCCTTTGAGATAGCCGACTGTGGGAAAAACCTGCGTCTCCTCGCTGCCTGCCCCCCCCCCCTTGACGCCCCCGCTGCTTCAGCCACCTAATGAGTATTGGCGTTTTTGATCTCTTCAATACAGCATGAAAGACATCTCCCCGGCAGTTCTGTCACTCGCAGGGCTTGTCGCGGCATGACGACGACTTCAAGGATACCTCATAAACGGAATGCGACGGAGAGAACACGATGTGGGCATTTACCCCTAAAACAGATATGTTTTAAATTGCTTTTGACTTTGGTCTGCAGTTGCATTGATTTCCATGTACATTTGTACAGTATTTAGCTATTATTTCAACACAGAAGCAGCCTGAGAAGCTTTAGGACTGTCGACTTGATGGCTTGTTGCTCCCAGGCATACACGGGTGCACAGAGTTTAATATCGAATTGATGAGGAAAAGATGTTATATTAAACAGACCTGGTAGAAATATTGACACACCAGTGTGTGTGTGTGATGCAGTCTGAACCAGTTTGACAAATTAAGTCCATCACACGTGCAGTCATCCCTAGAGCTGCCTGAACTTCAATAATCCGTTGCTTATCTTATTGACGACCAAGCATCCTCGTTCTGTTAGCATGTGCTCAGTCACCTTAATGCTCACGGCTGCACCCCCCCCAGACGCATGCGTTGGGCACGTTTAACACAACTAACGTCACAAATCCGTCGAAATCCATTTATGCTTGTGCGCCGGTGTGTCTGTATTGTTTTATATTTATGCCACGAAAACACTAGGCGTGCAAGCTTAACCTTTTATTGGAGCCCAGGATCATGGCTGATTGGTTACCAAGCGGCTCCAAATGGCACCTGGTGCTATCCTTTTTAATTGTCTATAGTATTACATGCCACATTTGAAAATTGGACTAGGTAAGACTTTGCTGTGGTCCGATTGTGTTTTCCAATCCACACCGCCAACAAAACTACAGTCATTTTGAAGGCAAATATTATTGGGGAAAAAGAAAATAGGCGGACATAAAATCCTTCTTTTTATTCTTATTATTCAGTGCCAGTAGCACTTAAACAGATTCTGAGTGTTGGTGAGAAAAATTCAAAGTGTTAAACTTTAAAAAGAGACCAAAACCTCAAGAACAGCTTTAAATTTACTTTGGTTATGCCTTTTTTTATGCGTTTTATGCAGAAATGACACAAAGGGGTGCTGCTTTAACACTGCAAAATGGTCCCAAATGTGGGATAAATTAAATGATCATCTTTGTCTTATTTTAAATGTTACTAGACGTCAAAGCCACCATTTGTTCCTCAAGTGTAACTGCTGGTGGTTCATTCTCCAACTCTTCTTCTCTTCTTGTGTTACCGTGAAGAAACTAGTCCATTTTGTCGTAAACAAATGCGAGTGCTAATTTGTGATCCCGATCTTATACTTAAACTTAGACAGACTTTAATGATCCACAAGGGAACCTGCTTGGTTCATAGTAGCTTAATTGTTGCAAGAAACAAAAACAGCTGTGTTCCTTTTTTGTCTTGTGAGACGGTAAGCTAACTTTCCCACACTTTACTAACCTATCAGCTCAAGTAATCTTTGTCGAAGTATGTTTTTTTTTTTTTTTTAGTGGTTGCTGTATGATAAAGTGCTCCACTTGAAATGGATAACTAACTGGAAATCAGTTGTCAGAACGAATCCGAAAATCATTTTCTGCACCATAATCACTGTGGAAATATGTAGGATGTAATGTATTTACCTCACTGGAATAACAACTGTGTTTGGAATATAGTAAACATATAAATGGGCTAAGGAAAAGAGACTTTTTTTTTTTTCTTTTCTTTTTTTTTTAGTGGTGGGAAAAAAATTTGACCATGTTTCCGAAATCCATTGTGATGTAACAGCTGTGAATCCAGTCTGACACCGGGCAGATTTTTTGGAGAGGATGCCTTAGCTCTGACTCTGCAGTGGTTGCACGCAGCCACTTTCCATCTTGGTCGCTCAACATCCTCTTTCGAGCCTCTTTGACGTGACTTGTCTGAGTGCCTAATTTTTCACACGTATTTTAATTAGACAGCCGAGGCACTGAGGAGTGGATGAGTCAGGTTAATGTGCTTAAGAAAATATCCAGTTTCTTGTGGGACTCATATCCGCTGACTAATGGTTCCGCTGCACCAAGTCATTTGTTCCCATCGCAAATCTTGTACAGCAAGGGAGACTAACAGAGACACATAAAAGATGAAAAAGGATGCACTGAAAGACATGACAATAGACGACTTCCGTGCAGCAAAAGAAGCTTTAGAACCAAGTAAAAGGTTTTTAAGTTTGAGCCTGCGTCGACTGTACAAAACCAGAGTTTACCGTTACATGAAACCCATTGTAAGGTTTGATTTTGCATGGTCAGCGAGTAGATAATCCAGACCACACTCTGCGGCGCCTGTGTTTACTTCTGCCCAAAGCTGGCCAGCAGGGCTATAATCATTGCGAGTGAATCCCGATACTATTATTCCTGCTCATTGTTCCAGTATGTATTGCTCAGCATTTAACCTGACAGCAAGTATCTCAAGCGCCACTTACAGGATTGCCTCAGAATAAAACCACAGTCATGTTCTTCGGCTTCAGAGTATCCTCCCACGAATCGTGCCCTGATTTACCCCCGATGTTTAAGCTGTTCTTCGCTCTTCTCTCCAAAAATTTACAGGCTCCTTGACCGCATGAGGAGAAGAGGGAAAGCTTGAATTGGCAAACAGTTTTAGACATTACCGCCACTGACTCATTCCCTGAACGTCTTTGAGGGTCTTACAGGCCTGTCTCGATTCCAAGCTGAGGGTATATAAAATGCAAGAAATGGCTCTTGTTTCCAAAGGGGCTGACGGAAAAATCATGGATCAATAGTAATAAGTAAATCTGATGCAATCTTTTTAACGGGATTTGGGTCGTTTGGCAAGTTCTTTTCAAAAGATACACATTGCGTTGAAGCTTCTCCTGCAGTGTAAACTTGGCAAGCTGTGGCACTTCTAATGGGGTATTCAATCTTTAAAAGTTTTTTTTTTTTTTCTTAAAGTCCGCCAGGTTTGTTTGTACGTGTTTGTGTTGTTTGCCTTTATGGCCAGATGTTTCTGGTTGTCCGTGGTGTTTCCCATCAATCCTCCGCTGTTTGACAGCCACAGTGGACCGTGAGTCAGCGTGACCCCACCGCTTTACGCTAAACCCTCCGGAGGGAAGTCTCTCCATCTTCCTTTGTGTCCTCATCCGTAGAGTAATGACTCAGAGGCCGAGAGACAGAAGAACACACTGTTTCCATGGTGTTGTTCCAAGGCTGTTCCATCACTGTACCTAAGTATAACTGTGAGCTAGTTGGTACTTGGAGTCCACTAAACAATGATTCATTAATGTCTTGCCCGGATCCAATGCTCTTCTACGTGTTAATTCGCCGGATCACTCACTACCGCGGCAGGAAGCTAACAAGCAGACGTGCTATAAGCTTTTCTACATCATTCGGAAATATTTTTCTCTTCGCTTTACCTAAACAAGTACGCAGTTCTTAAATGCCTCTAATCTGAGGAATCACGATGAACCACGTTGCAATTTTGTGTGGACTAATAATACAAGAATTTAAAGGTCCCATATGAACCCCCTTTTTAACATGTTCATCAAATTCCAGCTCAAAATACCCCACGAATAGTTCATTCTACCACGGCTTTTATAACATTTGTTACAGTCCTGTGCTAAACAGGCTGTTTTGGCGCCTGTAGTTGTGAATGCAAACGAGCTTCTTCTGCTGCTCGAGTTTCTTTCCAGTCAAGGACAATGCCTTTTCTGTTGAAAACATTTGAGAAAAATGAGACAGGAGAACAAATACAGCTTGTAACCAAATGGCGGGAGTTAAACCGTTTATATATAAGCTAGTCGAAGATGAGCAGAATTCACCTGATTGGTTGACTCAGGGGTGGGAAAAATATCGATATGGAAATATATTGCTACTGTATATTTTTTCCTCTGATATAATAGCAATTTTAAAAGAAAAAATCATGTTTTGCGCCGACCGCGAACGACTTCTGCACCTCCACCACCATGTTTTCTGCTAAGTGCAATAAACTGGAACTGAATCATTTGGATTAATATTGTAGTTTTGACTCAATTTGTCCAGTGTATTATCACTGTCATCTGCAACATGTATTTTAAGTTGCATTTAAGATTTCTCAGTGAACTATGTAGAATATTACAATATCATAATATCGCAATAATGTATCGTGATACGTATTGTATCGTGAAGTCCTTGCCAACACCCATGATTGAGGTTGAGGTTATGGAAAGAAATAAGTGAATGGCCTTTTCATGTATTTCAGTGTCTGCAGCCACAACGTTAAAATCCTTAAATAATATTCAACATCTTGTGACAATACAATATTCTGCTGGAAAAATTTTGGACCTGACATTCGTGTGGATGTAACTTAGACCTAGACCAGACCAGGCACCCCCCACCCCATAGCAATGAACTTAGGAAGGTGGTCATAATGTTATGCCTGATTGGTGTGTCCCCTTTAATAATCATGATAATATTGTTCTTTGAAAGGTGCACTAAACCTTGAGTTTTGTACTTTTAAAAAGTCGCATTGATTATTTAAAGGATTGTAAATGAAAATCGGAACCTGATTCCTCCTCTTATCTTTCATGTCCAGCATCCTGAGCGCTGCTTCCTACATTTCCCACAATGCAGCTCCTTTCACAGCAGCTTTCATTACACCCTTGCTGCCCAATGAAGGTCCTGTCTTTCAAACTTCAGGCAAACCTCTAAGTCATGTACCTAAAGTCTCGGCTCTGAAGACGAGAAGATCCGATGACATCCCTAGAACATAATCAGTTACCATCAGTTCATCTGCCTCCAAAGTTTGGATGTGATTCAGTTGTTTGCACAAACTAAATACCACTTTTCATGCTTCTGAGCTGCCGACAACTGTGCCGATGATGTGTTGCTGAGGAATGTCTTGAGAAAATGTCTTCACATTCAGCAACACAAACATTCAGTTGGACTCGATGGTGAACGGGTTATAATTTGGTCACTGACCTCACGGAGCTTGTTTCTGGCCACAAGTCAAGAATCCATACTCTAAATTTTCACATGGAGGAGGCTCAAGGGCCCACTTCACTGTGACATAATGTCCTGCAGAACCGTTGTTATCACAGAACTCTTCAAAGCCTCCACTGCATATATGAGCTCGGCCAAACATGGGTGCAAACTGCATCTCGCCGCAAAGTTGCAGCTTGTAAGTGAACTTTTTATTTCAGTGACGGTTCACTCACGGGCCATTTTTACATTGCGGTGTCGACACTTTTTACTGAAGTGAAGGATCCGAATTCTACTTCTGCCACTTCCTGTTGTTTCCAAACCCGCAGTAGATGACTATTGTTCCCGACAGCTGCACATGTCGGGAAACCGTGCGATAGCTCGGCGCTGCTCTGCAAAAAGTGCCCGTCGGAGCGTTTGTGTGGCCTGTCTGGCTACGTTGCCTGTTCATTAACAATTTTGTGTGTTTCTGTGGTAGGTGGCTGCCAGAGCTGGAGTTTATGACATCCTCAACCAGCTGGGCTTCTCCGAGTTTGAGAACCCGAGGGACACGCCACTGGCCAGACTGCGCTGCCGCTGGCAACGGCAGAACATTCAGTCACTTCCTTTCCGGGGGGAGTTCATCTGAGAGAGGATCGCTGTGAATGCACCACAACAGTACTGTGCTTTTCCCAATAAAAGACAGCCACAGTAACACCTTGTAACGCCTTCTATATTTTACCCCTGTATCATGTATATCACCTTCTCCTTCGTCTGTTGTGTTTTTTTTCTGGCATTGTTAACATTTTGTAGCTGTTTAAATTTAGTTTCCTCAAAATGTTGCTCCCGTATGAGGCATTTGCATTTTTCATTAACGTTGGACATAGGATTTTCTCATTTGTGCACATTACGTCTGACTTTTTTCTAATTTTCTCACTTGCCTTTTAAAACGTGGAAGAAGATGCGAGATAATTGTTGTGGAGGAGAGAATCGGACTCCACTTTAACCTCCGCGGTCGGCTAAAAGGTTTTGGCTGCGCGCTGTGACCGTTTGTGACCTGATGTTTTGCTTTCAGTCCTGACCTTTTATTTGCTTCATACGTTGGGACGTTTTCTTTTCTTTTTTTTTTTTTTTGTACATACGAAAGCTGTTTTTATTTAATTGAACTCACCAGAGGGGCGTTTTGCACGAGATGTTTCTTTTTTTCGCTTAAAGTAAAACACCAGTAACGTGTCCTCTCTGTTGTACCTGTTGTTCGTTTTTTTTTTGTTTGTTTTTTTTAACATTTAATTACATGTGTCATGATACAGGTACTAACATGTCAGGAATTTGTATGTTAGTCTTTAGTTTGGAGCTGTTTGTGTCTTTGCATGAAAAAGGTAACGTGTGGCGAAGCTGCAATGTCTTGCAACTCTTCCACTTCTGCAGAAATACACGCGCGTATCACCACAAGTGTCAGATTTAGCCTCGAGCTACGGACCTCAAGCAGATATGAGGAAGTCGTCCGTCTCAAGTAAACAGACCTTGATGTGTTGGATCGGGGTGGTTTCCCTTTTTTTTTATTATCAGTGCAGAATTGCAGGCTGTTAAATTTATGGTTGGAAACAGTCAGGCCTGCACACACTTGGTGTAAAGACAAAGAGGAGGATTAAATACACCCTGACAAAGTTGGTGGCATCAGCGTGAAGAAACAACAATAAAAACAATAAGTGATAATTTTATCGTCATCCAAACGGGACAATGGTTAGTTCACTGTTTCCGCTGAATGCCTGAAAGTTACTTTGCAGAATAACTTTTGCTGTATAGTATTTCTTTTTTTTTATTATTATTATTGTTTCGGAGTTTCTCTCTCATTTGCTAATATTTGTTTAGCTGCGACTCAAAAGTGTTCTTTAACGATAAATCCTGCCTTAAAACCAGTAAAATAAGCCAGACAAAATTTTTTAAAAAATGAACAAATCCTCCAGACGTCCTTCGTTTCTATCTGTTCCTTTGTCTCTGTGCTCCAAAAAATGTGTACATGTACATGTGCAGGTTTTAATAACACCCTTATGTCTTGGCTATGCTCTTAATTTAATGTTTTTTGTTGTTTTTTTTTTAACAGCCACTCCTTTTAGAGGACATGTATTATCTTTTATTCACTGTACGTGCCATCGTTTTGTTTTGGAGGATGAAATAAATAATTCAAATAAATAAACCACCTCGTCTGCTTTTGATATTATTTTTATTTATTTTTTTATTGTTATCACGAGGAGAAAAATAAAACTGATCCATCTGGATTTGGACTTGGTGTGGGGGGGGGGACATTTTCTGACCGCCGCTCTCCTTTGTTTTATTGAAGTTTCCGATTCTGCGATGGAGCCAAGCGATTGTCTCTTCCCTCCTCGGCTTCCTCCCCCTCCCACCGTCCCACCACCCCTTATCACAGCATCATCTTTTGCGCCAGATACGCACCGCTAAGAACCCTCTCGTATATCCGCGCGGCCTCTCTTCTCTTTGCCTTGTGTCGGTGCCAGCCGCAGGGAGCAGAGCCGGTTATTATGAGCAACGAGCAGCATACATTTACACAAAACAGATGATTCATTGTTGGGCTGAAATCTTAACATATTCCAAACACGGTAATAAAGAGCTTATAGGAAGATCAAAAGACTAATCTGGGTTGCCTTTTGATGTGGACAGGTAAGGTCTTAATTAAAAAAAAAAAAAAAAAAAGAAGAAGAAGAAAGAAATATGGTCATTCTCTCAAGAATGGAGGACTGTGTGAGGATTAAAAGCCGCCGGCCGGCACATCAGTGAAGCTCACTTGGCTTCGCTGGCCTTCTTTGAAAGGCTGATATCCCAGATCGCTTCCCGTCTTGTAAGTGCATAGCAGGCTTATCTGTGGGAGTACGGAAGTTGTTGGGATTTTATCACACCACAGCCTATCCCGGATTATTGTAAATGGAAACCGAGCGGTCCAGATTGAAACGCGTCCTTCATAGTTTGGTTTCCCTTTTGTGACTTTATGAACTCTTTATTTATCCCCTTGTTGTTAGAGGGTTTGCGAGGGGGGAGGGCTCAGGCAGAGTTCGCTTTTTACAGCGTGCGCCGTGAATCTCTTCCTCACAAACAAGAGACAAATCGGTTAAAACAACACGCGGATATGGAGAAGGCCTATTCGGTTGCGGCATGTGGCCAGCTTGACTCCGGGTCAAGATAAGCCCAGGACACGAGGACCGTGCTTGGATGATATAGCGGCCCCCCTCGCCTTTGAAATCCCTTCCAAACTCATTGAGATACTCCCCAATGTGAAACTCAAGCTAGTGGTTCTGGAGGATTGAGAGATTACGGCGGACAAAGAGCGGCATTGAGAGGTGAGCAGCGAGAGGGGATGTAATGAACTTCATGTGAAAAGCTTCCCCGCTGCAGATGAGAGAGCTGCTCAGGAAAGGAGGCGCGGTGCCGGTGCGAGGGGTGCACGGGTGCGTCGCCATCCTCTTCTTTGATTGCTCTTGTGCGTGTGCGCGGAAGGCGGCGTTACAAACATCTCAGAAACTCAGCTGGGCTCTCGGCCCTCCCTGGGATTTGATCAATAGTAAGAAGACGGTTAAGATCTTTGAAGGGATGCTCTTATACGTGCGGGTCCAGACCCTCATTTACTGCGAGCAATAATACACAATCCCTGATAGGATGGGCATTACACACCCCACTGAGCAAGGTAATGAAAAGTCTCAGCTGGCAGGATAAAAAAGTACTGATTGAGTTGATAGAGAGGTTTTAAACGCTCATTTCTAGCCTCATTCAATCTGTTGGAATATATCCCATTGATTTAGGATTTCTTATTGAAGGGCCCTTGTAGAAAGCATGGAAGGTTTTTTTAGTCTTGCCGTATCTTCACTTACAAAACACGATACTCACTAAATGCTGCCGTTGTAATATAGTAAATAAAAGCAGCTCCATCAAGGACCCACATGCATTACAGGATTTTACTAGGAACCTCAGATCTGCACCTGAGGGCTCATTTGTGTGTGAGTTGCGTTAAATGCCACATGGACTATACCTAAAACATTCAGATTTATACAAGGCTGTCATACAATCACAGTCCAATCACAGGGATTTTTTTTTAGTGTAAGAGGTTAGGACCTTGGCACTAGTTTTTCAAAAAATTAAGCATGGCTAGTTCTGGCAGGTCAGGTAATCAGGCCTAAATTAATGGTTGACAACAAGAAGCTGCTTCAATCAGCTGATGACTCAGCTGACCTCCTAATGCCTCCTACAGGACAATTACTTTCAGCACGCCCTATTTAAAAACGCCCCACCTTGGCGTCTTCCTCTGCTAGCCTTTCAGCAACCCACCTCCTCACCAGCTCTTCCGTTACGCTCATTGACTGTGTATATACTATGGACCAACTCATTGTGACGTCACCCATTGGGTTCTGAACCTCGAAAATGAAGCCCGAAGTGGGCGGAGTCAGCGGTCAATGCGTTGGATGAGGTGAATAAATAAACAAATGAGTTAGAAAAAAAATCCCCCAAAATAGTTTTTTGTAAACATGTTTCATAATGCTGTGAATTTCGGCTTTTTAACATGAGGGTCAGTGGTGATTTGCTCCCTTTTGGAGCCTCAAGTGGCCACTCGATGAACTGCAATTTTTGCACTTATGCATGGGCTTCATCGCTCAGATCTGGAGGTTGCCTCTTGGTTGTTCTACATCTGTCCAGTAGCACGCCATTGTATTATCATTAACTTTTGATTCCATGTGTTTGCTTTAGTCAGACATACGTATGCATATCTAGTTTCTCCTGCTGTTCTCTCCTCTCTGTTCTCAGTTCTACCCGGCTGGCTTTTGGGTTCCTGCACATGAGTCGGGTTCTGCTCCAGGTTTCTTCCTGTTAAAAGGGAATTTTTCCTTAACACCGTCACCTGCAGGCTTGCTCTGGAGTTTTCAGGCTGTTTTTGAATAAAAAAAAATGTATTACTGGGTCTGTATAAATATAGTTGAATCTCTGGTGGTCTGAAGGTGTGCTCTTCCTGGCTTTCCACATAAGCACGTGGGAGATCAAGAGAACAGAGCAATACTGGCAATTAATAAATAAAATGTGCAAATATATAAATTGTGCAAATAAATAATGATGATCCTGACTGAACTACTCTATGTTGACCAACATTCCAGATAGATGCTTTAATTTACTGTCTGACTATCATGTGTCCAAAAGTGCCACGACACATTGCTCAGACAAGATAAGACTTTATTAATACCCATGGGGAAGTTAATGTGTTACAGAGGAAGGGAACAACAGTGCAAAAAAAGTAAGAGCAAGAGAAACTATTTAAAAGTAAATATGTTAAATGTACAAAAAATATTTACATATAGTATCAGGTTTAAACTAACTAACCAACTATTATACCAAAAACAACAGTCAGTGAAAAAGTATTAGTATTGCACCATTTATTGCATGACATAATGCTCTGTTCTGCCCTTCAGGAAATCACTTTCCTCTAGAAGAATCCAAATATTTTGAAGACAGTTCGCAGGTGAAGAGCTTAAAAATGCAAAACGCATTTTTGAATAGGCAATATAGACTACTGCCACAACATATGTGCTAGCAGGCTGTTGGTTGTTGTCTTCATGGTGTGTGTTTGTTGTCTATGAGCCTTTTTAATGTAGAGGGGTTCAGGACTAACCCCTTCAGTCAGGCGATAGTTTTATTTGGTCAAAATGAGTCTAAATTAAACTTAAGAGGAATACAAAGACAGGTAAAACACGACAGACCTTGACACGAAGAGAATGAAATCATTATGACTTGATTTTTAGTCACTTGTTGTCTCTTATTTATGCCAATCAGCAGCATTGAGATTTAAACTGTCTCTCATTCAAAGAAGCAGCATGTGTGACGGGGCTCCACTGTTAGGTTGAAAATCCAGGAGTTGCAGGAATAATACATTTTGTCCTATAAGCTAATGTGTTTCCCAGCTGGGAGTTTCACGAGACAAGATCTGTATCACTCTCATGTCTGAGTTTAATATAAAGAGCGGGAGAACAGCAATCAGCTGTGGATACTTTCCAGCAGGTTGCCTGGCAAACTCAGTACCGCACACACCGTCAGGAGAATGGAGAATCAACTGTCTCCGCAAAAATAACAATCAAATGACCTCTTGCAAGTTGTTCAGACAATGACAAAATGACATTATGGAGCAGAAATGTCACACCAGGGAAGAGGTCGGGGCGAATGAATAGGTCAACAAAACGTCTGACTTTAACTTTAACGTTATTTCCCATTCAAACCACAGACAGTACAAGGATGGAGGCGGAAAACATGCTCAAAAGTGAAGCCAAAGCAAGTAGAGCTCCCCCTGGTGTATGGATGCTGCAGTATAGGTCATAAGCTCCACCCCCTCCAGTGCATGGGTCATATTAAAACACCAAAGTCTAATTTTTCAGTTATGCTGCTGAGACTCTGGCTCCAAAATCTTAACATGCTGTCGCCCATATCCCCGGGAAAATTGCATCAGTTTGGTCAATCCAAGGAAGTGTGGACACATCGTGCATGTTTATATACAGTCTATGGTTAAAAACATTGTTTCTTTTGTTCAAATAACCATGGTTGCTCTTTAAACCTAACCAAGTGTTGTGTTGTCATCACTATGAAACTAAACAAAGTCGTTACCTAAACTTCGGCTGCATGTTTTTTCAACTCTGGTGGTTATGGTTTGGTGGTATGGTTTGAGATGTAACTCTCAGCAGACTTCAGTTTAACTCAGTTAAACTCGACAACACAAATTCAAGGACACACCTAGGCACATTGTTGGAGTAAAGTCTCCCACACTAATTGGATTATCTTAAGGAAAGTCAAGGGAACCTCATCTGTTTTATGTGCTCACTCTCAGCCTCTCAGCCCCAGATCCCTCTGTCCACTCGCTGCAGACGCTCCTCTTCCCTCAAGCTGCCGGGCAGACCAGCAGCTGCTTTGCATCTCCCTGCATCTCACAGATGAAAAGTCACATATTTTCTCAGCACGCTGGTATGGCTAGACCACATTACAGCACACGCTGAGGCATTCACAGTTCCAGACTCTGTACTGTAACCTCTCTCTCTCTCTCTCCCCACGGCTGGAAACACAGTGGAAGAACTTTGATTCTTTGCAACTCCTGCACAAACTTGAACCCGGCCACTTCACAGCAGATTAAATGTGTCTGGTTCAACTTTTTAGAAAACATTTTTGGTATGAAAGGGAACAAGGACATTTGCATTTTTCAGAGTGTGCTCAATTTTTGCTCCTACACTCCTGAAGGACAGAGTGTTCTGTAGTAGAAAATTGTTCTGGTGTGTGGACTTAACCACAGACTGTGAGTGGAGCTATTCATTTCAGAAGGGAAAAAACAAGGCTTCTAATTGAATACTATGGTATATTGTGGAATATCATCCTGGCTTTTGGACACACATGAGAAAAAAAACAACAACTCCAAACAGTATGGATGGAAAAACTGCATAAAACTCCGCACAAGGCAGTTAATGGTTTCCATCTCTTAATGCTGCGGTTAGTTTCCATTGCTTATTAATGCACAACTCTGGATCACCATCCAATCCTCTCATTGCTGCCCTGGGGGGGAAGACTGCTCCAAACCCACACCTGCTCCATGTTGACCATCCTGGGAGCAATGAGCTAATTAGCCACAGAATGAGAGCAACCAACCACTTGTGCGAGACCACCTAGGCCCAGACACAGTCGAGGAATTGCTGAGGGAAAAGAATGTCCAGACTAGACACTTTTTTTTTTTTTTTTTTTTTAAAAAGTACCTGAAAGTGAAAACTCATTTCTGCCCAACCCCCTTCCCTTCCTTTGAGAAGGATTCCAGAGTTGTTGGTTCAGTCTCAGCCTGGTCATGTCTGACTAAGTCTGGACTCCAGCAGGTCGAGCCTTGGCCAAAAAAAAAAAAAAAAAAAAAAAAAAAAAAAGTCTGGGTTGCCTGAGTTTTAACAGGCTGTCATTCCACTGATGAAATCTACTGTACCATTTTTCACACATGCTAAGCCTCTAATGAACGCGCTGGATTTGTTCCCTTTCTGGAAATGGAACTTATGCTCACAGTGACATCTGCAGGATTAGCCAATATTATGAAACATTAGACGCAGACCGCATGAAGCCATTACATCAGATATGTGTACTTTGTTGATACTGGGTTCAGATATGGAACATATGTAGTAATGTCAAATCAATTCTTATAGCCAGGGAGAGCTTTCTGCATTTTAAAGGGCTCTCGTTGCCCTTGCACATGCCTTTCGGATTTATATTCAAATATGTGCACATAAACACATTTTTAGTGTGGAACATGCGCTTTATTACATACAGGTTGCAGTTATTAACTTAAAGATGGGGCGTTGATACTTTGGAGGGCGTTCAGTTTATTTTAACCAACTCCAGAGCCTCAGATTTTTCCCTTTAAAGCAGTCAAAATTGTATGCCGCACTTATTTAGAATACTACCTTGTCCTCAAGTTTCTTTTTTATCCTTCATTTGTATGATTTAAATGTTATTTTTTCCCCCAATGTTTTCCATTTTAACTGTTGTTGTTGCTTTTTTGTGATCTACAGTGTGGTTTCTAATGCCATCCTTGATGCATGGCCATGCTATTACTAACATGTGTTTGTGGACTAATGTAAACTCATGACGTGACAACATGACTTATTAGCCTGCAGAGTTTTTCCATCGCTTTGAATAAAGATTCATACATTTGGGCTTTGGATGTGGCCCTTTCCCCACTTTTTTTCAATACATATTCAATGACATAACGTACAGATTCTTATATATATATATATATTTTTTTTTTTTTGAGGTGAAAACATTATATGTGGTTGTACAGACTGTCGTTATTTTTATTTAAACATATATAAAGTCTATGGTTTGTATAGCGGGGAGACGGCGTCCCCACTGTTGGCTGGTACTGGCTTCAAGTTGAGCAGTCGTGAGTTACGCAGCCGAACCATTGGTGCGTAATGGTGCATGACTGGACGGCAGATGTTTCACCACCGGGACACTCTGTCTCTGCACACTTTTATCTGAAACCCTTCTAAGTTTTTTCCCCCCTCTCCGCGTAGGCGTGCGTTGACTTGGTCTCCTGTCTTTTTAAAAGTTATCTGAGGAAGGAAGAGGAGAAAAAGAAGGAGGAAAAAAAAAGTAGCTTACTCCTTCAAACCGTCCCGGTTTTTTGCCGGGGAATTGTCGTCATCAGCACCCCAGATATCCCCCCCTTAGCTCCCTAAATGGATGGGACTGTCTTGGTCTATGCAGTTCAGCGCAGGCCAAAAGATTGGAAACAACTTGTGAGTATCCGTCAGTTTGGCGTCTAGAGGGAAACGCTCAGAAATGCCCGGCTGTTTCGCTGGAGCTCAACTCTGAGTGCTTTTCTCCTGCACTGGTGCGCTTTCTGGAGGAAGGACTCTGCTGCTCAAAGTTTACAACAGAAAAGAAAACTTAGCGCTGAAGTGGCAGCTCTCATACTATAGCGCTCGCTATGGATTGTATGTATTTACTGATGTGCTTTTCACTCACTCAAGTATTTTTGGGGCACATTTTCGCTGCAGAAACCCATGGTGAGTTCTCCGTTTATTTTCTTTCTCCCCACTCTTGCGTTTGTCCTGTGCAGAGAAGTACACCCTGCAGTTTAAAAGCGTGATTTTAATGATATAAAAGGAAGGATTGTTATTATGGAAGAGTCAATATAATTATTCTGAGAGCCGTACTGATCCCGCACGAACCACATCAATACAGGCTTTTGCTCGGTTTCCATTGTGGATATCCGCAGTAGGCTTTATTTCCATAAGGACATTCACCCTGAAATACTGAATGTGCTTTGTAGAATAAAGTTTGTTCTTATTCAGTTCTTTTCTCATTGATTTGTCATCTGATTTATAGTTTTTTTCCCCTCATAACAGCTAGCTTGGCATAGGTCTGTGAATGTGTTTCTCACTTGACACTATCTGTTCCATCAGAAAATCTCTCTGGAAAGTTAAGTGAATATGGTCTTATCGTGCCATTCAGCACAGACTCCCATGGCCGGTATATTTCTCACGTGGTCTCTGCTGGAAGTGGAAGTCAAGGTGCTGCTGCTGCCTCCACTGCTGCTGATGCCATCTCAGCCCTTGGCAGCAGCAGCAGAAGAAGAAGAAGAAGGGTGGCCCGCAGTGCCCCCGAGATGCCCTCAGTCACCCCTGCCTCGGCTCAGCACTTGTTTTTCAATGTCACCGTGTTTGGGAAGGAACTGCACCTCCGCCTGAGGGCCAACAGAAGACTGGTAGCACCGGGGGCTTTTGTGGAGTGGCAAGAGGACTTTAAGGAAAAGGCCAAGGAAAGTATCCACGGGGACTGCGTTTTCACTGGGGATGTGAGTGACATGCCGGATGCTACTGTGGCTATCAGCAATTGTGACGGACTGGTAAGTCACCAATGTACAGTTGCTTCACTATTTTGACGTAGCAAGAGGAAATCCCAAACTTTGAAATTATTCTCATCTTAAAAAGTACAACATTAAAGTAAAACTCCATGTCAGATCTGTCTTATTGAGTATCACTGTTGTTTGATAGGCAGAAGAGGTGGCTCAAAGTTTGAGGTTTGGTTCTTTGTTGATGAGCTGCTGTCCTGTCAGTTAGTTAGTTAAGCATCATTCAGAGCATTCTCATGTTATATAATAAAAAAGGCCTGCATCATGATATTTCTGCTTCCTACCAAATCTACCATCATTCATGATATGTTTGCCAAACGTATCCCATATATTCACAGTTGCATGTTTGCAGTGTCTGGATGCTGCCCTTTAACTGGTCACATGCCCACCAGTCAGCCAATGATTGGGCTAGAACAGAGCAGGGCCGACCAATGACAAAATAGAACATGTGCTTCAATGTCAAGTGCACAAACAAACCGGTAGGACATTGACAGATATTATCTCTAGACATATTAAAGCACAAATTTGTTACTTAAAATACTGTGTATTAATGGAGCTGAGGGGAACTATGGAGATGAGAGATAACTGTTCAAATATTCAGTCACACATTTTATAAGTCAGTGCATTATTAGCTTAGTTTAGTGCAGCTTTAGTCAATAAGGTTAATTTGATACAATTTGAATGTGGCTGAAAATCTAGAGCCTGCAGAGATTCGTTTATCAGAATCAGATCTAAAATGGAAACAGCAATCGAACCCCAACCCTTAAAAGCAATGTAGCCTGATTTAAACACAACAACAACAAAAAACAATCAAACTGACTCGACGCATCCTTAGTTTTGACATGCTTCCACTGATGAAATCAATTAGCATAAAAGGGATTCAAAACGATATATGTATATATATATATACATTTTTTTTTCTTTAAATTATTGTTCTGGTCCACAGTGTTGCGCCTTCTTCTCCATTGCTACCACCAATCTACTCCCCATTCTGCTCTTTCACTTAACGTCATTCGTGGCCTTTAAAAGTGTGTCGCGAGCGATGGGACCTGAGCCACAAATGGATGTTTGCAGTAGGGCAAATGAGAGAGAATTTCTACGTAAGCAGCCGATTGACATTTGAATTGGCTGTATTTCTGAAGCGGCTCCCTGAACTGTTCTGACAGAAATAACGTGTGGTATGGGAGCGAAGATAACCTTGTGACCCCAGAGCCTTTGAAGCCCTCCAAATGAGACAGCTACACGCTTCTTTCTCACTTTCCCTGTCTAGATTGTGACACTTCCAGCGAGAAATTTTTATTCATGGGTCCTGCAACAGGCACAAGTGTATGCTCTTTGCCCTCTAGCCAGAGATGGAGTTACAATTCAATAGACAGAGTTGTGCCTTTTTCCTCTGTGTCATAATATCGATTAGCATGCAAACAATACCATGCTGTTTGTTGTAATCACAGGAAAACACGACGCATGTGTGAACTCTTCAGTGACTCATCACAAAGACAAGTAATGCATTGGCCTTATGCAGCACAATGCTGCATTCACCTACAGAGACAATAGGAATGGGATCTTAGCTTATACATTTGTTAAAAGCACAAGAGACGGTATTCTTTGTTTCCGTCAATTTCAGACCAGGCCCAATGCAGAAATTGCTGAAGTCATGTGCTGTCCACTAGCAAAGTCACAGGAGTGACTCAAACATATTTTCAGTGTTAGCAGATGTTTGCTTCTGTTTTACAAGTTTATTCTCTGCTAGCTTTTGTTCTGCTGATATTCTTTACTAGCTGCTGTTTTGTCTGTTTTAGGAGCTAGTTTAATTTCTTGCTAGCTTCTGTTCTACTAATTATGTTCAAGCAGCATCTAGCAAAGTGAGCATTTCCAGCACCACTCTCTTGTAAGCTTCTGGTATGCAAGCAGTTTTCCATTTCATTTTTTTATATATATATTCCTTTCTGCCTCTTCTGATAACTTTTCTTAGATTGGTTTTATTGTGCTAGCTGTTGTTTGGTTCCCTTGTCTCTTGCAAGATTGTCCTGCGAACTTCAGTTTAGTTGAGTTGCAAAAGGAGTTAATTCCGGACCATTTTTCTGTTATCATCTGCTCAAGTGCTAGCGTCTCTTCTGCAAGCTTTTACCTGGCCAGCTTATGTTGGGCTACCTTTTTCCGTGATAGATTTTGTTCAGCTAGTTTCTGGGACCTTTTTTTTCCATTTTCTGCCAGCAGCTGTTTTTAGCTTCTCTTCTGGTAACTTCTGTTCTAATAGTTACGTCATTGTTCTACTGGGATATGACGCAAAAAACTTTTTTCTGCTAGTTGTTTTACTTGTAACGTTGTGATACCTTCCACAAAGCGAGTTATCATCTGCTCTGCTAGCTTTTCTATTGCTAGCTGCTGTTTTCATAGCTTCTGCCATGCTAACTTCTGCTATGCTAGCTTCTGCTCTGTTGTGCCATGTTACATTCTCTGTTTGTCAAATTTGCAAGGTTTTGTTTTGTGTTTTTTTTTTTTTGTTTTTTTTTCTGATAGCTTTTTTCTAACTAACAGTTCTGCGATCATTTGTCCTACTAGACGTTGTTCTGACAGCCTGTCGAGAGCCCCAGGATGTTTCCTGTTGGTCTGAGGGTCTGTTTTGAGTTGGTGTAATCAGTCAACTTGACCAGGGATAATACAGCAAGCGCCGAGCTCTCACAATCCAAGCATCGGATGCTACTATCTTGCAATAATATTGTGAGCCATGGGTGCTGGAGATGCACATATACTGTCTACCCGCCTCTGTACTGATAACACTTTGATTAACTTATGGATGATCTAAAGATAAAGGGAGGTGGCGCAGAGAGGGTGAGAGTAAAAAAATGTCAAATGCTATGAAAGTGATAAAAAAAAAATGCTTGATAAAACATGATAAAACTTGTGGTTGGCAATATTCCGGTTCAATGCAATTTTTTGTGCTTTATGTTCAGGTATAGTGAATAAATGGTGAATGGTTAGCCTACAAAACTGAGGTAGTCTGGTGGTGATTCTGAGATCGAGTCAAATTCTTGCCTTTTCAGTCTTCCCCCCAAAAAGCATTCTTCTGATTCTCATATCGTTGCATTCCTCTTAAAATAATGCAAATTAACTGAATTATGCTGAAACTCGCAATAATCTCGACTCTTGATTTAAACAAAGGTCATCGAGTGCAACAATTTGTAGTGAAAGAAAGGAACCAGTGACAGCGTCGTTGGTGTGAGACAGTAGATCAATAAAAGGAGATAGCAAATCAGCTCTGTTCCAGGAACCTAGTTTATTGGATCGCAAATAGGATAAAGATCTTAATCTTAAAGAAAATAACTGAGTTTTAGATCATTTTCTATATGTCTGTAGATAAGATGAGGGTACGTGCTCCCTCTGAAACAAATAAAATATGATATTTCTGGGGACGTGTCCTCTAACAGCACCCAGTTTTCTGTGTGTCACATTAAAAATTCACAGAATTCCTGGTAAAAATGTTGAGTTTCTGTGACATTGTATCAGGAAACACATACTGCTTCAAATGTCCCCTTTCAAAGCTTACAGCATCACAAACATCATTGTATTCACGCCTATTGTACTATGGTGGCGGCAGAAGTCTGAGAGAAGGCAAAACCAGAACCGTCTGCACGCGTAAATACCACTCAGCACACAATGCATGTGGGGAAAGATGTTTTGTTTGCGATTTGGGTGAACTTACCCTTTACGGGCTGCCGTCAGTCAGACTCGTAGGAATATTGTCCATGTGTTTCCTTGCATCAAAGCCAACATAAACATGGACCTGTCTGTGCATGCAGGGGTGCACGGGGAGCATTTGAAGTTGCACACAGTGCTCGCAGGCAAATTATTTAGTCTGACATTTCTGCTTGATGTGGAGGAGCACGGAGGAGATCATGTCTGATGAAAGGACTAAGTTTGAAAGGTGTAAGTATGTGAATCCTGCGCGTGGGACGCCAAATGCGGGCCAAATCTTTGAGATGCACCGCATGTCTTGATGTACTTATCAGCAGTCTTCAAAAGTAGTTTGATGGGTTCCCTTATAGAGAACAAACATATTGAATTACAACTTTTCAGCGCGACTGGAATTCAGAGATACGCTTTGAAATTAGTGCGTGCTCTGATTATGTTAGCTTGGTCCTCGTCCCTGCATACAGTAAAGCTCAATATGGTATCGGTTGGATATATTCGGTGTCGCTGAACTTGCAAATAGTGTACGCTCCCTTCGGTTTCTGCAACAGCTCACTTTCAGTTTCGTTTTAATAAATTTTATATTGGATTAATCAACGTCTCTATTAAATCTTCCTCTCACTGTGGAGCCTGCGAGATGGCATCAGCTGTATACTCCAGGAGAGCATTGACTATTGTTGTGTAGTGATGAGTGATGGCTATGATTACACCGGCGGTGCTCATGTGTTGGGAATTAGCGCAGATGACGGGGCTGATTGAATTACGTGTGTGTGATGGAAACACAAGTGCCAGATAACTGCCATGGGAAGGGCGCTATTTTTGAGAGAGCCACCTAGCAACAGTCGGAAATTAGTCAGAAGTGGCTTGCATTTTGTCGGGGCGGAGGAGGGGTTTGAAGGGCAGTTTCCTATCCATTGGAAATGGAAAATGCCTGCATAAATTGTTCTATTCATGGCCGTTTGCAGGAATTTTGTAGTAAGCTGGTCCCAGTCCAGTATTCAAGGATCCTCCGGTGTTCCAGTAGTCTGCTGGCACAGAGGTAAAGCACTAAATTCAGAGCTCCGCCACTGGAAGCCCAACATCGGAGCCAATAATTTGATTTATTTCCTCTCACTCTAATCCTTATTTGTAGCATCTACAGTATGTCTGTCTAAACAGGTGCTCACTCAAGCACACAATAGGAGACAGCACACACAGATACAACTACTACCCCCTTTTACGTGCTATTCTTTCTTCTAACTTTACTATTGCAACAACTTCTTCTGCCTGTACTGCTAAACAGCTTCTTCTTTAGCTAAATGTCTATTACTCGACAGTAGGAGTCTGGATGAGCCCCATGTATTTTCAGCCACAAGGTCAAAGTTTAACCCCGTTCATTTGTTTTAGCGCGCAAGCACGTTCTGTGACTTGACCCTTGACCCAACCCGTACCCGTAAGCGATGAAGACAAGGCTTTCTGCATGAGGGTGGCGTCACCAACCGCCACCCACTAGCTCGCAAGAGGTTTCAAAGCTTGAAAAATACAAATATAAATCTGCTTTCAGCACAGATTTTAAAAGAAAATTTGATTAATTTGAGATTAATCATGCGTCGATTATAAAAACCATGCGATTAGTCGCAAGTAAATACCATGCAATTAGTCGCAGCCCTACTAATTATGTGGTGTAACGATATTAAGTATAATGAGAGTGCATTTATCTGCTACTCACAGCCTCATAATCCTCAATCAAGGGATCTACATTATTATTAATGCATGCAGATAAGTGTTGGTGATTACAAGCCCAATTTTTCCTTTATAGCCCTCATCTTGATCACCAGCCATGCGTAACCTTTGTGGTCCAGCACAGGGTGATGTGAGAGCTGATAAAAAGGAATCATGTAGCAATCCCCGGCTCCTACAACCTGCCTCACACCCTCATTTCTAAGTCCAGCAACACTGAGCCATGATTTACTCCCTGGCTTATTGATCCGCACGGCTGTTCCGTGGAAAGCCTTTGTCCGACATCAGCGACGTATTCGATGTGTCCAGTGTCGTGTGAGCACTGCACCAGAAGCCACATTTCCCCTCCTCTCCTCGATATAGAGGAGATTATGGATTGCGTGTCTAAAGTTCACACAGTAAACTCGGTGACCTCATGGAAATATGAGTGGATACCTTGATCTCAGAGGTTGACAGTGGATTACCTTTTTAACCCTCTGTCGCTCGTCGGTGAATTAACAAAGAGTGTGCCTGGAGCCTAAATTATATGTTTCTGAGCCAATCTGCCACAAATTACAGGTTGAGCTCCTGGAACGATCGCTGGACTTTGATTTCCTTGCATGCTGCCTCGCAAACATCCCTAGCCTGTGGCACTTGTTCCATTTTTAGACTGTTTGTCTATCATGCACCATAAAGGGTGCCTCCGTCAGATTATCTCACCAGATGGTGTAAATAGAGACCTCCCGGCATATTGTGACATTGCCTTTGTGAATCACTTACCTGTCATGTGTTACATCACATATAAGAAGAAAAAAAACAGAAACGCTGTGATTTCTGTGAAGCGAGGTTGAATTTTCCACTGGGCAGAAGGGAGGGTGAGGTGGAGGGGTGAGCACTTTCCAAGACCCTATTTTTGTTCCCTGTTAATGGCGTGAAATGGTGTAGATTGAAAGCTGCAGTGAA
Source organism: Mugil cephalus (assembly GCF_022458985.1). NCBI lineage: Eukaryota > Metazoa > Chordata > Actinopteri > Mugiliformes > Mugilidae > Mugil > Mugil cephalus. The sequence continues at coordinate 6,632,782 of NC_061785.1, read as the reverse complement.
ATAAGCTAATTTTCAAAACGCTATTATCCTCCAGACGTATAAAGCGAGTCACGTGACATGCTGTTGGTGATGGCTCTGTTCCAGTGCTGTTTTTAGCTATTACCGCATAGAAGGATTTTAAATGAGGTTGTCTTACTACTGGAGCAGATTCCAGACATTTTCATTTAGGTTTTCTGTAGCTGGAGGCTGTGAAAAGATGGAAATTATTATTGTTTTGATACAGAAATGTTCTATGAGCAATGATTTTCAAATAATAATAAAAAAAGGAATCTGAAGACACTGAAACTAGCATCAGTTAGCACTCTTTTATCCTCAAGTTTCTTCAGAAGCCTATGGGAGTTGTTGAATTCATATTTGCTAACATAGCTAATCAAAACTAGTTTTTTTGCTCCAATAACTACTGCTTGAATGCCCATGCCCTACTACACCCTGCACTCAATACCAAGCAATAATGAACGAAAGCTACCATGACTTGCGACTTTAAAACTAAAATATCCTCCGAAGACAATGTATGTTTACTCCTGCCGCTTTGTCGATAAACATTCGACCGAACTGCACCCTGATTCGGAGATTTCACCTTAAAATGATACGCTGCATTGATGTTTCAGGTCTGTAAAATTCACCCAAATGGATGGACACTAATATCATAAATCACAGTTATACTATTAGCATTTTATTTATACTTTCTGCTTCTGGTCCACTACATCTCAGAGGCAAATATTGTGCTGTAGTTAACAATGTCAATGTAGCTAACGTCCAGCTTTACCTTCAAGTCATCAAACGAGTCCGTGAGATATTGCCCATTTCTATCCACAGCTAAAAGCCTCTGTCTACCGCCATGTTGTCAGCTACTGAAACCATGGAAACGTAGCGCTACCAGAAAAGCAAATGAATCATGGGAAACATTCAGAATTCATAAAAAAGGCGGATAGTTAAGACGCACAAGCATTCATCATGCAGACATCATGCACATGCACTACAGCACTAAAGTAATTACTTGTACGACTGGCTCAGTCAACTCAAAAGATTTCTTCTCAAATTGTGATCACTTCCACTCCTAAAACCAAGCCTTCCTCAGCACATTCACACATGCCATATTTCCTTTAAGAGTGTCCAGCAGTAATTACAGCAGCTCTTAACCCTCACTTTTAATTCCTGTTCTGCACAGAGCAGGTGACTGGAGTCCAGCAGCAATTGTGGAGCAGGAAGAAGCACTCTGAAATTACATACAATAAATATCCACCTTCAAAGTTGCTCTTACTGATGTGTGGAATTTAGTGCGCCGGTGAGCTTAACTGTTGGCTATATTTGCCTTTTCTTTTTTTGACGGTGCCAGTGACACAGCTGGATTCCTCACTGCCTCGGCCTCAGAGCGTAGCTGTGAGGGCTATCAGCACATGAGTCATGTGAACCAATTCTCTTTTTATTTTGGCATCAAAGACAGGAAAGTTATACATTTGAAAAGAAAGCTCCTGCTGGTAGGTGATGATTCACATTCAGACAACTTTATTAATCCCACCAGGGGCAATTGGTTTGGACAGCTTGCATACCATTACACAATACACATAGGAACAGATAACAGGAAAAGATAAAAGTAGAGTTAAAAAGAAAAAAGCAGAATGGAGCAAGTAATATGCCAAAAAACACTCGAATCAATGGTCCATAAATAGAATAAATAGATAAGGGAAGTGCCCAGATAAAAGATTATAATGAAGTTGAGAGACAAATGGCAGAGGGAATAAAAGATTTTAAAAGACAGTTTGTTTTACAGACAGGTGGAGGATACCAACAAACAGAGAAAATTCATTGGCAAGCACATGACCAGAAGATAAAATGTTGGTTGTTGGTCAATAAAGCTAAACTTCACTCATTGGAACATGTTGAGAGAAAGACACAGGAGACTTTCAATTAAAGACTGATAAAAAAAAAAAGAAGATGAATTCTCTGGTGATAAATAAATTCATCACCGGCGTTATGTCCTATGTCCGGCGTTTTTTGTTTTTGTGTTATTTTGCAGTCACGTGTTTAAACCATATAAGACCGAACGGATCGCAGGTGATCCGTTAAAACTCGCGATATTTGGATTACCGTAAGTCACAGTAGTTTGCGCTATTGACAATATTGTGTGAGTGTGGCTGAACACTGGGAAGTTGTGCTTTTGTCTGGAGGACATTCGTGACATCTCAAAGGTATAATAACTAACTTTGATCTTATCAACAAATCCCCGGTCTTGCGACGCTCTGCAGCCTGTAGCAGACAGCACCAGCGGCGCGTCGTCATTACCGTAATGGCAGCTTTTTTTTTTTTTCTAACAACTACCCAGCGTTCAGCCACACTTTGAATTTTGTCCATCGGTGAATTACGGTAATTCAAATGCCGCAAGCCGTCCACCTTCTCAGCTGGCTTTGTATTAATCTTTTCGCTGTTATAGTGTCAGTCCCGAGATATTCAGTTTGTAGCGATATGAGTAAGAAAGATGCATTTGAGAGACTGGAAATTGCAAATATTTGGACTATTTTATTAGCAGCCAGAAATGCAGGAATGAACCCCCGTCCCCCCGTCATAGCTGTCCGTCCCCTCCCTGCTCCTGACACGTCCTTGCCTAGCCCAGACTTTACCCTAGCCTTTACATATGTTTACATTTGGCTACTCCGTAGGCCCTTCCAGATGCTGCTGCTGCTGCTGCTGCTCTCTCCCCTCTCACAGACCCAGCTTCACTTTCCACCCACTGCTGAAATAAGAGACCACAGAGGAAGTATCGGAGCATGTCTTACTTGGCATTTCCTGGTCAGGGGGCTGCACAGATTCTTTCACTCCTCTTTGCCCTCACTGTCACATGTGCACCCTTAAGTTCACGGTGTTTTGTGTTGTTGGTCCCAAGAGGACAGCCTGCAGAGTTTTTTTTTTTTTTTTCATCATTATTTTAGGCACAGTGTTCCCTTTACTGCACTGTATTTAGATTTCCCATTGCAGCTGTAAATATACACATTCTTGCCAAAATCTTGTTGGTGTGCCGTCTTCATGAGGATAATGATAGGCTCAACAGTTTTTTTTGTTTCTCTCTCTCTCTTTTTTTTTATTTTTTTGAAAGAGGAGCAGGAATATGCGAGGCAGTGTTCACACGGCACAGTTTGTCTCATTAGCCTTAATAAAAACAAGGCGACGCACGCTCCTTGATGTGTGGAAATGTGTCCGTGCCATGTGTCCTTTATTTGAGACGGTGAATTGAAACTTGAGCGAAGCAATGCTCCCTTGGATGGATGTCAGCAAATTGTCTTGTAGTGTTTCATCAAGCCCCCCCCACCCCTACACTTTAAGTATCACATTCTAAACAAGACAAACATTTGTGTTTGCATGACCCCCCCTCCTTGTCTCCTCTCTGTCTCTTTCTCTGTCTGCAGTCATACAAGTGACACTGACATTAAATTGCCTGTGGGTTGTGGGTGTGAATGTCAAACCACTCTCCGTTAGCCCCGTGACTCACCGGTGACCTGTCTGAAAATTAACGGACGGACGGACAAAGCAGAGCTGATGTAAACTTGAAACAAAAGGAGCCGTGCCGATCTGACTGTAGCTCGTCTGTCCAGCGTGGTGTTTACTCTTCAGACCTTTTGTCTTCTGTTTTATGACCATAATTACAGTGATTGCGTGTTGGATCCAGACTGCTGCAGCTACACTCAATACTGTCCCCGGGTGCACTGAAGCTGCTGCTTCAGCTATCAGTATTTTCATATTAGCAGCGGATCACACGACAACTTTGTTTGTTTGTGAGCAACTAATTTGCAGAGAATATATTCTTTGGCTGTAGAATAACTTTCTTAAGAAAAGTAAATTCAATTTCGGCACATTGCTGCCATCTACGGTTTAGTGTTGTGTTATGGCCACAACTTTTACTAAAACAGTGCGACCCCTATTGGAAAAATGAGGAATAGTAGTTAGCTTTATTGAGAAATTAATGTATTTTAATTTTCGCACTTTGCAAATTCTCATTGGACCCTGGGTTTGCCCTGCAGCCTGTATATGTATATGCATTATAGCATTTTCAATTCCTTTCTTCATAGTAGAGCATTTAGCAGGTTAAGAAACAAATACTTTACTGAGGACTTACATTGTCTTGCATTGGTCTCCTTAAACTGGAATCTAAATGTATGCTAATGTTGCTCTGTTTGCTGCACACGTATGTGTTTCATTACATTTATTCAAATAATACTTAAACCAGTGTAAAAGCTAGCAAATGCTAACTAATGAGAAGGCAACAACGCAGTGACAAGAGAATCAGATACGTAGTGCGCTCCATTTTGTTTCTTTTTCCGACATTGTTTCATTTACACTGCAGCAGAAAATTGGATAAGCTACGTGTTCGTGGCGCGGTGATGCTGCAGCCATTTTGCACTTTTAAAAGATAATAGTTATGTAAGAGTTGTGTGCTTGCAGCTCGTTTCTGCTGCCCCCAAGTGGCCAAGATATCTGACGGCGTATTTTAACCAAAGATACAGTAACTGCTGCAACTTCTCTGTTTTTTTTTTTTTGTTTGTTTTTTTACCTGGAAATTAAGCTCCTCTTTCCCACTTTCACAATCTCATGCACTTTAAGCAATCTAAAAGGGAAAAGGAAAACTGTTCAGTTTTTTTTTTTGCATTCCTGTTTGATTCTTGAATATGGTGGTGTGTGGAAAGACTATATACTCAGTGTAGTGACATACTTGACGTACAAAGGGGGGGCACCATTTTTCCATACCCATAATTCAGTGCTGCTAATAGAAATGTTGGGATTTTTATTAAAGAGTGGGGGTTGCAGTTCAGCCAGGAGCTCCATCTCAGGGTACATACGCTTACCGTTATGATAATATTCCTCTTGGAGTGTGCTTATCTTTAAATGAAAGCAGCAAGGTCACAGCTGCTCTTTGTGGGTAGAAGTTTTTTCCCTGAATGAGAGCACATCCGTTGAAAGAACGTGGGTTTGATTGGTATCAAAGCTCGAGAAAAAAAAAAAAAAAAAGATAAAACTTAAGGATTTTCCATGAAATTATTGAAAAAAAATAATAAACAACAGGTTGCTTGGAACAGTACGACTGTGTTTAGACATCAGCACGTTCAGGGTGAAATCACCGTGGCACTGAATCAATCTCGGTGACGGGCTTGAAGGGCCCCAAATTGTGTCTACCTGCGTCATTCCACATATCCAACTCTTTACTGACTCTTCCAATTGATCAAGCACACTATAATTACTGGCTCCACAGGAATTACCGTCCTTTCAGGGAGAAGTGGTGATGGTGGTGGTGGTGGTGCACTCATTTTAAGCTCTCTTTTTCCAGGCAGGCCTGATCCGGACTGATAATGGGGAGTTTTTCATCGAACCCCTCGAGAAGGGCCAGCAGGATGTGGAGGTGAAGGGGCGGGTCCACGTGGTCTACCGCAGATCGGCCATCAAGCGGGAGGCGGGCCAGCAGGGGGAGAATCTCCACAACGAAGGTAGGAGAGGTGCGTGACTTCGCTGGGAACAAAAAGCACTTTGTGGTTTTTTGGGTGTTGTGACTGTGTTTGTATGGATGAATGAGGGCACATATTGGACTGAGCCGCTGTATGATGGTTTATAATAGAACGTTATTGTAATAATGAACACAGTATTTTATGTGTAATACAAAGATTTGTTGCTCTGCTGCATTTAAATGTGTTTGTTACATAACTTTAAGAATTTGAATAGATCAGAAGCCTTTAGCTTCCATTCACTCGTGCATGAAAGATTAATGTGTTAGCAAATTCCTTAAACCCCCCCCCCCCCCTCAGTGAACGTGAGCTCATTTTAATTGGGGCCTCTGTGGATCATCCCACAGATACTTGATCAGTTTGGGATCAAGAGGCCAGGTCAACACTGTTCTTGTTCTTGTTTTTGAGTTGTTTTTAAAGTGTTTTTTGTGGTGTATCATTGCTATGGGGTTGGGTCTAGGTGGGTGGTACATGTGTAATAGGCAGTTTAGGCACCATAGCCTGAAGTGCACCTTCCCAGAAATGAAACTACAACGCAGACCGCACAAGCTGTGATTGGTGGTAGGGTGCTTCCACTTTAATATTTCTGGTGTTGGTACCAGATGTGCTCGCCCTGAGTATCCGGCGCTCCCAGTCTTATAATTGGTTGGACAATAGCAGAAGTGGTTGCTATTGAGGCGGAGCAACTTATCGGTTTTGTTTGGTCCTTTTATTCTTCTTTATTCTAAATTGGTAAAAGCTGTATTTTTATTTCATCTTTTTTTCAGGATAAAACTTCTTAAATCCTTTTGTGCCTACCATACAAATGAATGGATTGAACTCAAATTACTTCTCATACATTCTCATAATGTGACGCTCACGTGACGACAAGGAAGACGCAATGGAAGAGACTGAAAGGGTCAAAAGTGGCTTCACTTCACCAGAGGAGACTTTAACAGTGCAACAACGCAACTTATGCAGCACCATAATTTCAAACATTTGTCGATGACGTACTTCATTAAAAAAGTCTCAGAAGAGCAGTGTTAGTGAGGATCCAGGATCCATTACTTACACAAGCTCTTATCTCTTTAGAAACCCAATAAAATTTCTACCACTTACCCAAAAATTCATAAGGGAATCGATAAAGAATTTTATCGATAAGCAGAATCGGCAATGACATCGGTATCAATAAAAACAATGGTTTGAAAGTGTAACGGGAAGTAGAAAAACACATTAACCCAAATGGCAAAAGAGACACGGCACCAACAAGCGTTTTTACAGAGTGATATTATATATATATATATATAAACAGTGAATAAATGGTTTGCACCAATATAAGTTATGGCGTCTAGTTCTGCAGCATCTATATGAGCCTTAACATCCACATCCACACGAATGCCGCATGCATTTATAAAATAGCCAGGCAGTAATTTCCCTTCTTAGCAGCAGCGAGGTGATGCTCCATTGGGAGAATCTTGTTTATTCCCCACAACAACACTGGGACGTTTGCCGCTCCCTGTAACAACCCGCTGATTGATAGATATTGATAAAAAAAAAACCCTACTTGAGTAAAACTTGCAAACCTTGAGTTCCCTTTCCGTTGTACATGTGGAAAAGCTCTTACTGTCACTATTAAACATAGCTTCCACCAGATGTTTAAATAATGGCGGATCACGATCAATCATTAATTGTATTAATTATAGGCATTAGCAGAAGAGACAGTGTCCACTAAACTAGCTGGTATGATGAGGAATGCTGGGCTCCAGTGGTCGTACTGGGGAGTGTTGGGGAACCAGAGACCAATGTCCATGAATTCCTTCTTTATTTCCTTTGTTGCTGTAACAATAGCTTGAGCATGTGGCGGGTGACTCTCCCTGCATTTCCCTCCGCATGTCACCATAAGCCCGACCAGTCTTTTAACTCTATAGCTCCTTGGCGCATACATCCATAAGAACACGTCTCTATGAAGCAGCAGTGTCTTATATTTGAGGTGGACTTGACACATGCAGATTTTTGTCCTTCACAATGTAGGTGGATCTTCAACAATATGGGAGACCAGAATACTCACGTCATGAAATTATATTTAACGCTCTGTCAGATCTATTTCCTTTTAGGGGATTTGCCCGGAAACAGCTGCTTTTTAGCTTCTTTGAATGTTTTCACAAATGGGTGCAATCGTATAGAAAAGACCATCTGAAATGATTCAAGCCTGTCAGATACAGATTCAGACGCATTATTACATATGCAGAAAAGGTATTTTCAGAAGTGTAATGAAGATAATAGCATAAATGGAGGATGGCTGCATTTTAGTGTGTACACATGTCCACTGTGTCCACATATGCTGAACGGTTGTTAGAAAAAGTGCACGCAGTTTATGTCATTATGGATTGTTGCCGTGTGTTTTCATGCAGATCCAGAATACAATTTCTACAGTTTTCTACTATTATTTATCTTCAGGCCTGATGCATTTTCTCCGTGGGGGCCTTCTATCTATTGCTTCTGTAGTGTTTGTCTCAGAAATGCAATCATCAGTTTCTCCGATGTATGTCACAGACGTGTGGTTCAGTGCATCTCGTTTCTTTTTTATTTTTCTTCCCTGTCTGATATTACATTTTATCTCGCACGACCTAGTCCATCTCAGAGCTGAAGAAAAACAGCTTTATGACACAGATGAATTGTTTGGACACGGTGGGAATGCGCTGGGGCTTATGAAATAGATGCACTGCTTTTATGAGATGGAGATTTGTCGAATGTATATAACTTAGTTTTTCTGCAAACTTTCTTTTACATTTAAAGCCGTACTAATCATTTTTCAAAATGGAAACATGTATCAAATTGTCTTATGTTTTCAAATGACCCCGGAGCATTTCACTGTCCACCAACAGCTGCCGCTCTGATAATAAAGAAATGGACTGGACTGGACTTCAAATCAGCAAGTTGCCCAAAATATGAGTCCATATGCATCCTAAAGGCATCTCCTATTACATTTCACCTGGAACCACGGAAGGAGACGCACACAAAAACACTCTAGTACCACCAGACACAGACCCCCCTCCCCTCCAGCCATAGGGGCCAAAGGTCTCCTGCAGGGTTCCATGGTGTAATGGTTAGCACTCTGGACTCTGAATCCAGCGATCCGAGTTCAAATCTCGGTGGGACCTTTGTTTTTGGGATGGCTGTGCTCAGTAGGTAGGTAGAGCAGGGTGTCCACAAACCAGAGGGTTAGCGGTTTGATCCCAGAACCCGCTTTGCTCACCAAAAGGAATAAAGACGAGCCACAACTGTGGAAGGTGGTCATAATATTACGCCTGATCGATCTACATAAATATCTCACACTGACATGCACGCTATGCTTCATGGAATAGATGTATGTTGTTTGGACGAGGTGTGACTCACTCGGATTTATACTGTGAATGCACATACACTCTCTCCCCATAGACTGCGTAGAAGAAGCCTCGTCTGATTCTTCAGGGCCAACTATTTATTATTTATTATTTTTATAAAGCCCTCGGCTCTATAAATAATCCCAAAGGATTCCAGCACCTGCTCATCCCGACACTCAATCACAGAAGGTTGTTTTATGACCCCCTTGACACGGCGCTGTATTACTTTACTGATGCTGAAACGGGAGAAGACATATTTTGCGTGCAGTAGATTCCTGCCATCTGTTCGCTGACTTGTTTACATCCCGGTCGTATTTTTTATTTTTTTTTTTTTTTATTTTTTTGCAGTGGCAGACATCGGAATAGCAGACCTCCCTGCGGCTCTGGATCTCGTGGAGCAGAAGCTGTCCGAGTCTGAGCGCAAGAGGAGGCACGCCAAGAAAGACGACTACAACATCGAGGTGCTGCTAGCGGTGGACGACTCGGTGGTGCGCTTCCACGGCAAGGAGCACGTGCAAAATTACGTTCTCACGCTCATGAACATAGTAAGTTTGTATGCTTGCACGAACGCCTCATGCATCTCTCTCTCAGCTTGATCGTCATCACCCACAAATTTAACAAATTAGCAATTTTTACTTATTAGCCAGTACTCGTTTGAGGATGTCGGGACTCCACTGTTTGCAGTTTTGACTTTGCTCAGCCATGTTCAGGTACAACGGTATAATGACATAATCCCAGTGTCCACATAGGAGGACATTGGTCTTTTTCAAAAACTACTACTTCTTGTCCAAAGATGATGCTTAGTTTTTCTATGTCTTAGGTCCTACTAATCCCAAATACCTCGGAGAAATTAAAAATTCATACCAAATAAAAGCTTGCGTCTCAGAAGGTTAAACTTTTATCCTCATAACTTGATAGTTGGTGTAAAAACACGATAGTGGGCATTTCAGCAGATTCATTCTACAGCCGACACGTAACAAAAGTGGAAAAGGTACAAAACCATCAGCCACCTCATCAGATTTTACAGCTGGAACTTGGTTATTTATGCTTATAAACTTTTCTAGGTTAATATCACATGCAAATTCTGTCAATAGTAACAAGCTATAACTTTGCTAATTAGCTCAATTGAGGACATTGAGACTTCATTATTTACAATTCTGCTTTTGCACAGCCATATTTAGACATGAAAGTTAACCGTTTTATTTTTTATTACATATAGATGACTTTATTATTATATTGAGTGAAATAAGGACATCTTTTTTTTTTCTTCCAAAAACTACTTTCTGTTCAAAGACGATGCTTAGTTTTTATAGTTCTTCTTTTATAGCTCAGCCTTCTAAAGAATCAAACTTGATTTAAGGACAGAAAAGTACAGAAATAGGAGAATATATGGTAATAGAGAATCTATATTTTGGAAATTATTTTAAAATGCTGCTGCATTTCCTTGATACTTTTATTTTTTTGTTTCATCTCCTTGTTGAGATATTTACCCCCTTGTCCTCTGTGACATCAGACCTTGCCACACTTGTCCCCAGACCCCTGCTCTCTCTTTCAGTTGATGGATTACCAATGGGAGCGAGCGGGGGGGAGAAAAAAAAACTCTCAGCTCATTCATTATGGGTTCCACCAGCTCCTACCACCATAATCTGCTTACTGGACCCAAATCCCCCAAGTCAGATTTTCACAGGGTGCTGGTTTCACTCTGTAACAGTTACCATTTGGACCCAGCATGGTGGTCTGATTAGCCGCACTAGACCAATTAGAAAGTTGACTGGGAGCCGCGCGGGGCAGTCATGGAAACCAGCGCCAGAAGTCTGCTCGCATTGCCATTTAATTAGGATATTATATTCACATTCTGTTCCCAAATGTCTTCCGCAGAGAGAAATGTCTGACTTTTAATGACCTTGACTGATTACACTGTGAAGTGGCTGCGAGAGCACACTCTATTATTGTCGGTCCTTGGTTTCTGGTACTCTCAGATAAGCACTTAAGAGTATTTCTGATCACTCGCAGGACAATTTTAGGCACTTAGCCTTAAAATTGCTGGAGGTCTAAAGTGAAGTTATTAAACAAAGTGTGCATATCCATTTATATCTATATATCTATCTATATGTATATGTTAATATATTAATGCCATGCTGGGTTAAATTTAATGAGAGCTTGCAGAAAAATAAGTGCAGTTTAAACAAACGAGGGTCAAAACTCTTTAGTTCCACTAGTAAGCCACAGGCTTGCTGTGTCTGGAAGAGCTCTGCCCACTCAAATCCCTCTGAATCCCGGCTCCGTGGCTGCAGAATGTGTAGTACCACCTGGAGAAACTCTCCCTGAGGGATTGATTACTGAACATCCTGTCTGCGCAAAAGCCAAGGTGACTGCCGAGGTGCCTGCCGCACAATGGCCGTGTTGTTCGACCGCGGACCAGGTTTTGTCCATGTCGATGTGATGCTGTACACAAGCCAGGGACACCTAGCGCCTGTAGCCCACAGCTGCTACTCTCATTATCAGCCTCGAGAGTCCCATTGCAGCCCTCCGTGTGCTCCTCCTGGCTTTGTAATTATCCCAGTATACAGTACGTGGGGCTACCCCATCCCTCAGCTTGGACATTTAAAAAAAAAAAAAAAAAAAGTCTGAATGCATAGACCAGACTCCTGTAAGAAAAAATGTGCAACCTCAGTGTTTACAAATGTCGTCATAACCATTTTATGATTCTATTTTTTGCTGCGGCCCCTCGGTTTTCAACGGCTTCTCTGTTCCCAGCGTAAACACACGCATATATAGGTCACTATAGACCAGTCAGGGAATTTGGGTTTGTAACAAATCTGGGAGAATTTGGGGTCACTCAAGGGTTCTTTACAGCATTTATTGACCTGAATAGGCTTCTGTGAATGGAATATTTGCTCAAATGCCTTGGGTGTAACCCTGCGTCCCAGAGCAAATTTGGACTTGAGCCAAGATGGCCTTTCTTCAGTGACAGAGCTTTTGTTGTGCACAGCCATAATTTTCACCCAGAGCAAGCTGACTGACACGCTCACTGACACACGCCTTTTGGTGTTTTAGAAAAAAAACAAAAAAACAAAACAAAACAAAAAGCACTCTGTTTTTCTGTTTGCTGTATCTGGAACATCTTGACATTTCTGTCCTTTTAAGAGTGCACACAGGGACAAATAAAAAAAATTTAAAAAAAGAGGCCGGAGAGAGATCACTCTCTGGTTTTGAGGTTTGAGACCACGACTGTTAATATTGTTAAAGGAGACATTTAAAAAACTGAATATATACAGCATTCAGCCACAACATTATGACCACTGAGAGGAGAAGTGGCTAAAATTGACGAGCTTGTTATGAACTTCTCGACCTGGTATTTGTGTGGAGGTGGTTATAATGTTATGCCTGACCGGTGTATATTTGGCTTTAGCATCCCTTCTTAAATAACAATCCCTGAGCAGATATTTCAAGACAAAAATGCATTAAAAACAAAAACTTTATCTGCAACTTTGCCTGTGTTAGTGGTCACATAGATATATACAGTTCTGGTGTATCTCGCAGCCACGGACAGGTCTAATCCTATGCAGCCTTTTACGTCAGCAGGTAATTTTCATGGCAGCAGTAATTGTAGGATTTCTTTGATACACCCTCATTATTATTACAGCCTTGGGAGAGATGAAAGCTGATGTGCTGCAGCAGTATTGAACAAAGGGAACTTCACCGCAGGTCACTTGTAGACTTCACGGTGTCCAGCGTGACTAATTATTCACATGACCTTTGGTAGATTAGTGCTCAGGGCCACTGAAACCTGCTCCAAATGAGACTTCCTGCATCAATAGGGAAGGATCGATGGGAAGCATACAGTGGACAGAAAGAAGTTGACAATTAGACCACGGATGTATGAAGAATGTTTATGAAGACTCATGTGAACACTGGAGAAAGGACATTATAGGAGTTCAGTCTTTGGGCAGAACTCTCTGTTTCTATTTTTCTGCTTTTAGAGTGCAGTAATTTGCCAATCAGTCTACCTTCCTGCACTCATCTATGGTCACGGGCTTTGGGTAGTGACCCAAAGAGCAACATAGTGCAAACAACCAGCCACTATGAGTTTTCTACGTCGGATGGGTGGACTCAAGTCTTAGATTTAGGGACCAGATGAGGTAGTTTGTGCTTCTGATGAGGATGCCTCCCGGGTGCGTCCTCCGCAGATTTTATCGGGTTGCATTGCTGGGAGGAGACCTTGCATTTGACCCAGAATTCACTGAAGGGATTACTTATCTCGACTAGCCTGGGAAAGCTTTGGAATTCCTCATGATGTAGGAGAATACTTAAGGCCCATTTAAGGTACCACAGGACTAGACGCTGTAAACACACATAGCCTATTCCGGTGCAATCCACTTATACTTATGCGCTAATCAAATACTAGTTCATAGGTTTTCAGCATGGTGTCCGTGACCCCTAGGGGGTCTGCGGGGGTACTGCAGGACGGTCGCAAAAAAATCACAGGTGATTAGACATTTTTCATTTATTTTTTTTAAACTTTTCCGCCCCAAAATTTTAATTTGTTTGAATGCATGTTAACATGAATTCAACATAACGTTATCTTTCAGTCGGCACGTCACTTGTTCAGTTATACGGGAGCTCTCTCAGCAACGCACCGTTTCACACATTGCGCCACATTAGACCTGTCAATCTAAGCCACCTGTACACAGTAGGCCCCGCCCCTATAGGTGCTGATCCAATCACGAGGCCGCATATTACACAAGATTCACTGTCCCTGCTACATTTATGTATGTTTATGGCAGGTGCGCGACCACCCTACCATTGCACATGTTTGAAATTTGAACATGTATTATTTGAATAGTTTAACATTAAATGCAAAATGATAATAATTATGTATATTTATGAATAGCTCTAGGCCGAGTTTAATAAAGAACATATATAGTAGGTAGGAGGTCCCTATTTAATCTCTCCATCACTTTCGGGGTCCTTGGCCTGAAAAACATTGAAGACCAATGCGCTAGTTGGCAGTTGTGTCCTGTTTCACCTTCAACAATGGCAACTTTCTGTGAAATTTCTTCGCAGACGAGTCATACAAATGCTCGCATCCCCAAAACCTCCCCAGTTACCCTTTCCTAGATGCGGGTCATGCACCGGAGATGCATCTTTATTGATCTGAAACAATCAATTTGAAAGTTGCAGAGATTTAGAAGCAGAAGCCTAAAGCGCCTATTAGGCTGTATTGTTAGGACCTGTCTCACAGGGAGGGATTCATTAGTTTGTTTACCAGCAACATTTGATATTATAAAAATTAAGCGGCACACAGACAGGCAGCGACTTGCGCCAACTAGACGTCAAGAGGCCGTTCAATGATATCCAGCGTGTTGTAACATTAATAGGTGATAAAACCATTTGCTGCGTGAAGAGGTTAAATTTGACAGCCAGTTCATTGGCATGTGACACAAGCACTTTACTGCAAAGAGCTGCCTTCCACTACTTTGGTTCCTCTCACAAACCTCACCCCATACTGATAGCGGGGGTGGGGTTGACTATATTTATTTTCAAAAGCCTGGCACCAGTGACCAACTGTCTATTACAACCTAATGTGATAGAGTGATGTAACTGCACGTGTGGACGAGGAAGTAACTGGATCTGTCAGTATATATTGAGATAACATTATCTCAACATTGACTGGAAAGGTATCTATATAGAAAATTGATGATAATATTACCAGTGAGCAGTGAATGATAGCTTCCCCACATATGGTATTTTCACATTAAGTGCTGCCACGATACAGGAAAAATAAAATGATGCACAAATTATGGTAAATTATGCACATGCATGTAATACATAAAGTCTAAATGTATGAGGCTATCACACCCAGAGACAGCCCACATGCCTTAACATGCCAGTTATAAACCACATACTTCCTTTCAGTAACAAAGAAGCTAAATTACTTCTTGTTTATTGCAATCCATTACCTACACGGTCCGACTAAATTACTCGCTGATATATGGGAAAATAAATAATATAACCCTTATTTTCCTCTTTGACTTTATTTATCAACCGCAAAGGGAAGCGGTTGATTGACTTTATGAGGCCCTGGAATGAGTTCCGACTTGTTGCAAGCTTTTAATAAAAGAAAGAAAAAATAGGTGGAAGCTGGGGTTTTGAATCTGATCCTAGCTCGGGCCTGTGTTACGCATCTACATACCTCAGCATTCTTATGAAGCCAAATAGCAGTCGGCACATTTCTGGGCCAGGCTTTTTTTTTTTTCTTTTTTTTTCCTTTTTTTTATGCCATTGCATAACAACGCTGGTTATGTTGGATTGCTGCCAATGTCTTAACATATTTCATCATGATTCCAAGCTTGTTGTAAGAGATGAAAAAAAGAAAAAAAATAAAGTCCCAAATGGGCTTGCTGCTGGGACGCTGGTCCTCGGAAATAAAAAATGTGCTGAAGCAGTGTCACACCAATATAACTGTCAGCTGTGTTTCAGCAGAGTTTTAATAAAACTTGGCTGATTTCGTAAGAAAGTAAAATAAATTGACTGGATATGCAACTAGTTATTAGACCCCGCATGTCCCGAGAGCGCAAATGACACGTAATTTATTTTCTCTTTCAAAGCTTGAAATATGCAAGAATACTGCTTCGTCAGCATCAGGTAAAGCTGTATCCACCAGTCGTATTTTGTTTGGGCCCCTTTGATCATCCTCTCAGTAAATCAGCACAAAGCCACCGGCGCGGCTAATGCAAGCACACCGTGTGGAGTTAGATAATGTCACTCGAGGGAACCAGGGTTCACTTTTGCAGGCCTCAGAATTCTATGCCGCCGTAATTAGCATCATTAGCCTTCACCTGCATCCCCTTACTAATAAATTGCCTTTAATTACTCAGTAATAGTACTGTGTCCCTTGGAAACTCCAGAAGTTAAAGAAGAACCAAAGGAATGGTAAGCTAAAAGTGGGAACAGTGAACTTTTCTCCCTGCTAACTTTGGCTGCATTGTGTTAGTATTAATGTTTTATTATGTGTTTGCGTTACCGCCATGTATAAACATGGACAATGTGTCCCCAATGTCCATGTTTATGTGACAGATGCTGTTCATTTCCTTTCAGGTTGATGAAATCTACCACGATGAGTCTTTGGGAACCAACATCAACATTGTCCTGGTCCGCATGATAATGGTCGGGTACCGGCAGGTGAGCTATTGTCACAGATTTTTGAAGAACTTTTCAGGCAAAGACATTTCCTTTTAGTGCCAGGTTTTGGAAACAGACGACGTATTTCGATCCACTGGATGGTCGGCACCTGTCAGTTCTCACGATTAGCCACACATTCTTATATAGATTAGACATCTAAGCTGTCGGTTACTGATCTTTACTTACAGGTGGTGACGGATGGTTTCACAAGCAGGCTTTCTGATTCAGCTGTTTTCAGTGTTTCTCCTGAGTTAAACTAATTAGCATCAGGTTCATAAGGTTAATAATTGACTTTTTACATGTATTGTACCATGCATATACAGAGACGGAGAAAGCGCTGTAACGCAGAACTGAGAAAAAATAGTAATGAATGAAGTTGCTCCGTGTATAGAACCCACAGAGCACTTGGTGTACATGACCGTGAATCCTTCTACCATTGTTTGTTTTCATTTCTCACAGCTCTAAGATGCTACTGGACGGTATTACGTGTGGTAATGAGAACGGAAATTGAATCCTGCTGACACTAAGGGTGCTGTGACACCTATATCGTACCAAAAATGGGAGCATTTGTTTGTGCTGGCATGAACACAACAATCCCCCTCCCGTATGCGGAGCTCAGTTAGAGACGGTGGTCTCAGCCCGATTCCCCGTGGAGCGCCGGTTCATTTGCAGTGTGACCACGCTTTACCCACAAGTCTACAAGCAAAACAGCAACCTTGTAGTTATGTAACTGCAGGCAGCAGCAGTGTTCCTTCTTATCACATATACCTAAACATATAGGTAACTGCTCGGTAATAAATGCCGGTGGCCACACTCTGCTGATGGTTCAGTTTTGCAGGGTGGTAGGTAGTGTTGAGGTCATGTCAGAACTTCGTCTCCATAGGTTTGCCTCGATTGTCCTGTGAGTACGAAGCGAACCAAGTTAACCTTCAACATCTGAACAACATTTAAAGCACGATAAAAAAAATCAAAACCACGTGTTTGCATCTTCAGTGCGTTGGCAGGCCTCCTCGGCGGCTAGGGGCCCCCGAGCAGAGTGTGATTTGATTATATCTCCGGCGACTAGGTGTTACAACCCCTAGCAATTCAGCCCAGTACTTACCTTGAGCGTGTCGGAGGAGTTTGCTGTGGGGTGGTATAATTATCCAGGTAATAGGGAAGAGGTAGAGCCAGGGATGAAGCTGTATCTGGCATTTTCAATCATCTATTGCAACCCTTTATTTTATTTTAAGGCAGAAGAATAAGTGATATATAAAATGTTCATGATACATGACTATGGTGATCAATAACAGGATGATTAAATAAGTACTGTACATTAGCTCCATCAGCAGGGACTGCTGCCTCCTGACGTAGCAGACATATCATGCATATATCATGCAGAGCACAAACCGTCCCACTTGGCTTTCACTGCCATACACTGTGCTTGTTTATAATAACTCATTTAAGATAAGTAGTGTAGACAAACAGTTTTAATTCCTTATTGTAATGCGGGCACATAGACGGAGAGTTAACATCCACCGGATTAGCAGTTTTAATGAAGTGTACGTATATCCTGGGTTTTGTTTGTTGGGGCGTGGTGGTGGATGCTAGCTTGACTTTATTTTTTGGCTTCTTCTGCGTAGTTGCCAAAGCAAAGGGAAGTTGTTTGCACAGCACAAATTAGATGAGCTCAAAGATGTTGTGTCACCATCCTTTGTGCTGAAAAAGAAACATGTACGAGCGGCGTCGCTCCCACCGCGGCCTCGCTTTGAATGTTATGGTCGAATTTGATGGATTTTTTTTTAAACCACACAGAGACAAAACTTTTTTTTTTTTCCATTGCTGCTTATAATTCCCTCTCGCTTTTTTTGTGGCCCGGTTTCCATCTGGACATCATCTTCCTGCAGTCATAGCAATTGTGAAACTTCATGGTGGCAATTTGAGGAAACTGTGCACATCTATTTTGAGACACACTGTGTAGAAATTAACGTCTATCTACACTCAGGTTGCACTTTTGATGTTTTAAGAATTGAATCTAGACAATCTAAACAATCAACCCCACCTCAAAGAAGTTTATTTAGAGCAGGTGGAGGGGAGAGAAAGGTAGAAGATGGGATGAAGGAAGATGTAGAGACCAATGATGGTCCTCTGAAATCTCCAGAAACTTCGGCTCCGATTGGCTGATATAAGCTGGTGCACCTGCTGGCCTTTTCATCTTCACAAGAGGAATGAAAATTTGATGCTTCACAAAGCCTAAATATGCATTAAAGTCAGCGATGTCACTAGTCTACATTAAATTCCATAATTTTTTATATTCAAAATGAGTAATTTCGTGTTTATTTATCTGTGACTTTTTTTTTTATTAAATTGGCATTTAAAGGGTTAAAAATTTTAATTTATATATTTTTTTAATATTTAGTAGCTTTGATCAGTACTGAGGCTGATTCATTTTATCAAAACAAAAAAGTTGAAAACATATTTATCTACATATGTTTTTACAGCAGTCAAAGTTAGTGAAGAGCTGAAAACAGCCACTAACAGTAAGAGAGGGTAGTAAATCTGCCCACAGTGTATTACTGACCTTACTTTTACATATATTTCAAAAAATATATGTAAAAGTAAGGTTCCTCACCAAAAATCATTCAAGTTGCCAGATACAGTGGACGTAAGGGTCAAATTAAGAGGAAAAAGTAAACCCTTGTGACTGTTTTCGGGACCAACAGGACACAAGGGTTAAAAGAATACGAATACATTTGTTTTTCTAACACCGACGGATCCACGCCAGCTTTTACTCTCTGATCTTTAGTCACGGTGGTGAGAACCGGAGGAGGAGGAGGAGGAGCAGGAGGTCAGGTGAACTTGAGGAATCAAGCCTCACATATGGATTTCAACTTTGCCGCTCCCACGTGTCAGACAGTCGGCCGTAACGTAAATGTGATCTCTATTTCTGTCTGTTTCCTCTCGACGGAGAAATCAATCTAAAAACGATGAGAGCTCGCGCGCGCCTTGAATGAAGGCTGGTGATGAGTATTTCACTTGAAGAAGAGCAGTTCCCTGATAAACGAGGGGAGCAATTACCTTTCTATTCATCTGTTTTTTTTCTTCTTCTTCTTTGTCTCCGCAGTCTATAAGCCTGATCGAGCGTGGCAACCCATCTCGCAGCCTGGAGCAGGTGTGCCGATGGGCCAACACGCAGCAGCGCCGCGACCCCGACCACGCCGAGTACCACGACCACGCCATCTTTCTCACAAGGCAAGATTTTGGTCCCGCAGGTATGCAAGGTACTGTATTTTTCTCGATCGAGGCCTGTGCAGACTGAGTGCTGATCTGATCTGCTTCCCATTCACAAAGGGGTTGGCTTCAAGTCTTGCCCAGGTAAGGTCGACGGAAAACTTTAGAGTGGGGGAGGGGCCGGAGCCGATGGCCGCGAACCCGATCCCGCCGACCTCATGGGTGCTGAGTTTCTCTCCGAAAAACCTTGCTGACTTGACGTGAACGCCACCCTGTAGGAATGAAGAATTGATGGTGAAGGTTTTTGGCATGTAGAGGAAAAAACAGAAATAGTTGGTAGTTTTTCTTTAACTGTTCCTTTTAATCTTAAATTATGAATCAGTAGATTTCTCCTAATCTAAATATTAATACTTTACATGTATGCAGTCAGTGGGAGTTTGTGCAATACATGTGTTTAGCATTTGTCTCACCCTGTATTTCTTCTTTGCAGCCTCAAAAGTAAATTTGAAGCGAACAGAAAAGCCTCCAGCAAAACTGGGTCCGGCAGGAACAAACATCCTCTGTGCTTGAGCTCTATATCTTGCACTGACCTGTGTATATTTTTAACTTTTTAAAGCACACGTGTCATGTTTAGAGGACGGCCCGAGGCTACCTGGTTTGCTTGTCACACCTCCGGATGTTGCCATAGCTGCAGTTGTGTTGTGCTCACAACAAGCCCCGTTTCTAAGGCGCCTCGCTGCGCGTTGGGCTGGGCCCCTGCGCCGGGTCTCCGGGTCGCGAGCAGGCGCATGAGATCACACTTTCTTGCCAAAAGTTTAGCCGCGAGATGGTAGATTCTATGTCCGAATGCAGGTATTGTGCTTGTTGACCAAACAGGACGAGCTGGAAACTCTCGATAATGAGATTTCCGCCGTTCTTCTGATCTGCCCTCCCCGCCGCTGAACGGTTTCCCATATGGGTTCAGTTCGGCGTTTGAGTTCATCAACCAGACGACAGGGAACACCTCTCTTACTCTCTTGACATCGGCGGCACAGAATCACATTTTTTTGAGCTGCTTTTCGCTTCAGTGTGCAAAGCTCATGCTGAGATGGCCTCTTCATGAGAATGCCATCTGCATTCTCCTGAAAATCCCTTTATCATCATTCCAGATAAAGGGGACACGCTAAACAGCTGCTTCCACGTCTCGCTACTTCACCTGCAGCATTAATGCGCCCATTCCGTTGCCGTCCGCGGATCGAACCGCCTGGGATCAGAACCTGGCCTCGATCAGGCGCTGTCATATCACACTGTAGGCACTCTGCTATGACTGAAATAACTCGCTGCAGATGTTTCTCCTTTTCAGCACCACCAAAATAACCCGACGTACATGCCTTTCAAGAGTCTTTATCACCAGCTGTCTGCCTGCTGCATTTTCTGCTTTTTTACCTGCATGCCAAAAAGGTCTTCTGATGGTCAGAGCATGAAAATTATCTGAAAGCCTCCTTTACAAAAAAAAAAAGAAAAGAAAAAAGGCTGGAACGAGCGTGCTTCTGAACCGAAACCAAATAATGCGCTAAGCTGAATCACTGCACACCTCTTGATCGAGTTTATGTTCAATGTTTGTGCTTTTGCTTAAACGTTTGTCGCCCTGGTGAAACTGTGTGAAATGTTGGGATGCCAGGCGGGTGTTTGCTGGGTGAACGCCGGCGACGAGCTCCCGAAATACGCTTCAGGAGCTTCAGGAGCTTCAGGAGCTTCAGGAGCTTACCTCCACTCGACCACGCCTTTACCGATGCAAAGAAGTTTATTGGTAGCCAGAGTTGAGGGAAATAGACGGAGCCATGAGGCGTAAGGTTTGCGCCTCGGGAAGGTTTGGCTTCTTTTTTGGGCCTTAGTTGAGAACCAAAGGGAACAAAAGGAGACGGATTAGACGCGCTTTTATAGATAAGCAGTGGAGGTAGAATTTCACAAGGCGTGGTCTTCATTAGGATTTGGTAGTGTTTGCTATCAAATGTTTGAATAGAGACAAAAAGTCCTCAGTGTTTTACTCGTGCATGTCATCTGTGTGGCATTGCTCAAAGGTGAACCGTGTAATCTATAGAAAACGATGACGTGATTAATAAGAAGCGTTTCCCCTTATTTTAACTTCACCACGAATGAGTGGAGCCCAGATTCAACATTACATAAGTACATGTAATCATCAGCATGTTCTTTTAAAGCCACTCCTAAAGTGGCTCTAATAGCCACCATGACAATAGAGGGTATGCACGTGGCGCCACAGCCAGCGAAGTCTCCGTGGTTACTGAATGGCAAAAAGTGACAGTTGATCAAGGAGATTAGCAGCATTAGTTTGAATCCTAGGCTTATTAATTTGAATCATTAAAAATGGGCTGTTGTGTAATTGACTGAACCAACAGATTTGAAAAGCAGTGTCTCTCACTGTATTTACTGATACATTTCACCATGTTTTTGCCACTCAAAGGGGTCGTGGTACCAGGCGGTGGTGATGTCAGTGCATACCCTCTATAACCTCATAATTTATATAGATCTCATATCGCACGACATGAGAACATCACTGCTTTCATTCTGGTACTTCATTATTAGGGCTGTGTGGTCTTTTTTTTTTTCTGTTGCCCAGGTTATGCTCCGGTGACGGGGATGTGCCACCCGCTGAGGAGCTGCACTCTGAACCACGAGGACGGCTTCTCCTCCGCCTTCGTGGTGGCTCACGAAACCGGCCATGTGTGAGTTAAAAGTCTCCATGTATAGTTGTGTGTGTGTGTGCAGCTGTTGTCTGTGATCTCATCCTACTTCTAAAAAAATAGGAAATGAAGGTTAATGCGTAGGCGGAGCTTCTCTTCCTGCTTTCTATTTGAAACAAACGCAACCCTCTTCCTCGTGTAAGCTGCCCAGACGGATGTGATTGACCGTCACAACACACAAAAGAACAGAAGAACAGGTCCTCGACGGCTTCTTCATCTATTCACAGAGGACAGTGGGCAGCCTTGGTTGGCGCTTGCATGAATAAATCTGAATGCACTACTCTCCTGAGACTGTATAATGGTCAACCTGAGTGCTGCATTAGTAAATGCAGAATTAAACACTGAATGTTAACTAATATTGTGTAGGTCTACAAAACAGTTGTGACTCATCAGAGAATGGACATGGGCCTTTTGAGGGGGTCCCGTGACAATAGGATTTTGTTGGTGGGGGCCTTGGGGTCCTATGGGTGGAGGGGAGGGGCCACAGATACTTGATCAGTTTGGGATCTAGTGAATTTGGAGGCCAGGTCAACATCTTATGCTGTTCTTCATGTTTTTTTTTTTAGTTGTTCCTTAACCGTTTTTGTACACGGAGTGTCATTGCTATGGGGTTGGGGGTGTCTGGTCTGGTTTAGGTGGGTGCTACATGTCTAAGTAACATCCACATGAACAAATACCAGGTCCAAAAGTTTCCCAGCAGAACGCTGAATTGTCACAAGATGTTTTTTCACTTCTCCCGTCAGTGGTTTTAATGTTTCGCCTGATCAGTCATTAATCATATTATTTAAAAAAAAAAATGAAAAAAAATGAATGCGATTGAAACTTTTATGATTATGAAACACACTCTTTGAGTCCCCCTTCTCCTTGGTGCTTTGTTACCATAAGCCCCTGCCATGGAGCCGTCACTGCAAACTACAAACAACTGCAAACTGTGGTGAACAGTGTCCTCTTGCAGCAAGAGTCAGAACAACTTAACCACACTCAGAGTGCTCTCAGAATACATGTCCGAAAGTTGTGTGAATCAAGGACAAAATAGGTCAAAGTACAGATGATGCTTCATTAAGCAACCTGGCTTTATAAAACCTACTCTGTCTGTAACTGAGTCCCTCTGTGGAGTAAAGGTTTGTATAAGAGTCTTTGTGCTGACTTTGGATTTCTGAGGTCATTTAAGAAAAAATACCAGATGTACAGCTTGATCTGATTAAAGTGTTTTTTTATTTATTATTTATTTATTTTCACCTCCTCTGTAAAGCCTGAAGACGTCAGGTGTGAGGAAAATAATTAATCCCGTTAATATGACTCACTCTCAAGGCTGCGAAGTAAGCGGCAGGGAGGAAAAATGCTATTATTTCCCGGAGCATCTTGATTTGTTTAATTGTGCCAGTCAGTTTCATTTAGCATGACACAAAAAAAAAAAAAACTGTGTAATCTAAAACACATTTGATTTGATCTCTTTCAGCAGCAGCCATAACTGAGTAGCTGTTCAGCTGATTTACAATATACGGCATGAATTTTACTTTTACACAAAGCCAAGTCTTGCAGAGTCAGAGTTGCCCTTGTGGACTTGTTCTATTTAAAATCTGCAAATAGGTTTTTCTGCACACACATTGAGTGCTTTCTATAGATGTCAGTCGTCGTTAAATGTCTTGCCTCCGCTGTCTTCATTGCTGCCCTTTTCTTCGACGTTCGACTGACCAAACACATCCAGGTGAGGTGAAAAGAAAACTACAGTATGTGCGCACATGCTCTGTGGATCTTAGCCTTTCACCTACTCACACAAAGGTTCAGCTTTTCATCCTCCTCAGGGAGAACTGAAGCTGGATAAATAGGTGCTGAATACAAAGAAGGGAGAATCTCGCTCTGCTTTCTGCACCATCCACTGACTGAACCCAGTCAACATCTGTAAAAATGTTGACATTTTGATATAAACCGTGGACGACACGTGTGCTCGTATGAAAGAGGTTGCAAATAATAATCAATCTGTGTTTTTTTTTTTTTTTTTAACCTTTTTTTGTTGGATTTCACCCTGGAACCTGAAAACAGACGAACAAAAGGCTGTAGATAGTGAGCAGTCAGGTGTAATTTGACGTTTTTGGCATAATTATTGTGTCTAATAATATTGATGAGGGCCGGCTAAATAACAAAGACATATTTCTTTATTATCATGGACCATTGTTAAGTTCACCGGCCTTGAATTACTGTTCAGATCAGAGTGTTGTCAGATCCCATTGTCACGCCACTGAACTAAACTGGATATTTTTTTGTCCAGCGCCCTGTGCATGCAGCAGTATTCAGCAGTATTCAGTTCATCTTAAGGCTCATAACAGTTACGTCAGAGTCTGAGAGCTTTAGACCATGAGTCTTCAACAGGGTGTCCGTGGAAGTACTGCAGAGGGGGATTGCAAAATCTTTGGTTCATTAGACAGTTTTATATATATTTTTTTTTTAAATTTCTCTTAATAAACATTAAAATAAACCCAACATATTTTATTAAAGGGATGAATGGAGGTGGAAAACGTTAATCTTCATCAGCACTTCAGTGCACCGTTTCACACAGCGCCACACTTGACCTGTCAATCTAAGCCTCTTGCACAGGTAGGCCCCGCCCCCATCGCTGCCGAGCCAATCACAAAGCTGCATATTACATTTTATTACTGATTCTGTCATTTACATTTATGTTTACGACAGTTACACCACCCTACTGATGCACATTTGAATTACAAAAAAAAACCAACCTGTGTATTATTTCAATAGCATAATATTGTATGCAAAATAATGATAACGTTGTATATTTATAAATATCATATTTAATATAGAACACGTATAGTTTCGGTTCGGGGCCCCTGCTGTAAGCCATTGTAGATGGCCCCCAATAGCATAAGTAGTAAACAGACAATCCAAAGGTGCGGCCCCAATGTTTCCTCCCCAAGGTTAAAGTCCAAATGAAATCCAAACAAACACACTCTTAATCAAACAAATGTCCAAAGTAAAACCAAACTAATAAAGGGAGAGAACAACTGACGATAACGGTCCTTACTGAAAACTGGAGACCTTGAGCAGGTTAAGCCTGAATTCATTCTTTTGGACAGTACTGCAGGACAAAGACGGCGTAATGCGGCTATGCCCGTAGCCGACGTCTTTGTGAGACATTTTCACTTGTGCGCTCATCAGTCTGGCTCACTCTAACAGCAGTTGGCGCCGTGCCTTTTTAGCCAGCCGGGTTAATGTTTGTTTCCACTTCCTGCTTCGCTTTCAACAATGGCGACTTAAAACTTTCGTCAAAATTTCACCAAAGACGAGTCGTGTTCGAATCTCCGAACCTGCTCAGTTAATCTTTCCTCGATGTGTTTCTTCTTCATTGATGCAAAACATCAATTTGACCTGGAAATACTAAAGCAGCCTGTGTATACTTCTAGGGCGTAGCCATAGCTATGGCGTCCATTTGACGCAGAAGCCTAAACCGCTTATGTGGTATAAAAAATAGACTCGTCATATCTTTTCATAATCACTCTCTATGAGCAGCTGGATCATCCTCCTGTGGTCTTCTGCCCACATATTCTTAAATACGTGGACTCACCAGGTTTAGGTTTTACCTTATCATTTCAACAAAGAGAGGGAACAAAAGTAAATTGCTTCTGCTGGCATTCATTTATGAGGATTTATCAGCGTGTCACTGGCTGTGGATTAGAGGCTTTCTTAATCTGTCGCATCTGAAAGGGGTTCCTGGAGTTTTCCCCTCGTAAGACTGTGGTTTTCAATGTTTTGCCCTTGGAGCACCACCTATTTGCACCTAAAAGAAGCTTATATTGAGCTTTGAATCCAAGTTATCTGTTCACCCCTGCATTCCATATCTTCATATTAAGCATACTGAGATGGGAATAGTATGAAAATGCACTGCTGTCATCTGCTTGTTGCAAGAACAACAAGAAAGTTATTCAAGAAGTTTCCACAAATGTATAAATTGTATAATAGCCCTTAGCTAAGTAATCCCAATTAGTTCCTTAACCAGAATTCCTAATAACTGATTTTTTTTTATGCAGATGATGCAGATGCAGAAAAGTGTATGTGCCTACAACCTGACTTATACTAAAGAAAAAGAAGTATACTTTATATCAATGAGTCTCTTTAAATTTCTGGGGGAGAATTCAAAAAATATATACAAAATGTCTAATCAACCAAACATGTCAACTCAAATGATACGTCTTCAAATGTGTTATACAAGTAAAACAACAATAGAAAATAAAAGCAATTAAGAAAGCTGAGATATAAATCAAATCCTGCAAAATATGTTCAATGACCTATTTCGATCTCATGCCCTGTGGTTTGACTGCTTTGTGGCAAATTAGACACATTTATTCCTCCCATGACTTATCCGCTAACAATGCTGCATGTCCTCCTCTTTTAATAGACCTCTTTCCTTCCTTCAGCCTAGGTATGGAGCACGATGGCCAGGGGAATCGCTGTGCTGATGAGACGAGTATGGGCAGCATCATGGCGCCTCTGGTCCAAGCAGCTTTCCACCGCTACCACTGGTCACGTTGCAGCAAGCAGGAGCTCAACAGATACATCCAGTGCGTCCTGCTTCTCCTACTCCACTATTTGTCCCTTTCTCTCTCAGCCCCCGTGAGGTTTTAATGCCAAGCAGCATGTTACTTCTTTGTCTCTGTGTGGCCTGTTCTTTGAAGATGTCGCACGTGAACGTCTCGTATCTTCCTCAGCTCCTACGACTGCCTGCTGGATGATCCCTTTGAGCATAAGTGGCCCAAGCTCCCCGAGCTACCTGGAATAAATTACTCGATGGACGAGCAGTGCCGCTTTGATTTTGGCGTTGGTTATAAAATGTGCACGGCCGTAAGTGCTCCACCACCACTTATTAATTATTTGTTCACATCTACATTGCAAGACAAGACAAAGTGAGATGGTAGCTATATAAGGTGGGCTCAGAGTTGAGGACTTGGGCTGATTTATCCCCAGATTCACTCCTCCCAACATTTAGAGTAGGAAGCTGGTCTGGTTCCGCTCAGCTCTGTCCTGAAGATCGGCCCAGATCTGTCTGGTAATGCGAGGGTTCACAGATGCGCTCTTAAACCACTGGTGAACCTTCCAAACCACTCGCAAAGTCACAGAGGAATATTTAAGACACCAAATCTGGAAGATTACGTCAGTACTTTCACAACAACCAATGACAGAGAGGTCTCCAAGGACACGGAGCAGCTGATAATACAGCCCTAATACATGATGGCAGATGTTAAAACCAAAAGCTTAAATTCAACTTCCAGTTCTCACTGAGGAACCATTTCCACATCCACACAAAAAAAAGGTTTCTTCATCTTCCTTTTGTTCGTTTGGTGGTCGATAAACCGGCCTGCAGATGCATTATCGCCACCTGCTGGACTGGAGTGTGGATTTACAGCGAGTTTCTTTTTAGCTGCATTCACTTTCCCTTGACATGATGTGAAGTAATATCAGTAATATCTTCAAGTATATGTTGCACTATCATTTTTTTTATAATGTTGTTGTGTGTAATACTATATAATTTCAGAATCGAGTATCATTATGCAACTCCCATATTTATGGTCTGAGCCCGTATATGTTTATATATGAGTGGCTGATAGGGAGTTAGCAAGATAGGATTTTGAATGTGTTTGCTTCCACATTTGCAAAAGCTCAAGCACAAAAATGTTCCTTTCTCCACTTTCCTTTCTTTAGTTTCGAACCTATGACCCTTGCAAGCAGCTGTGGTGCAGCCACCCCGACAACCAGTACTTCTGTAAAACCAAAAAAGGTCCTCCAGTGGACGGGACAGAGTGTGCACCAGGAAAGGTAAGAAAGGAATCTGAATCAAATTTAGTTCTTCTTTTTATGTACAATAATCTAGTTTTTCTTACCGGAATTTTTCATAAGAACGGAGACGGGGGGAAATTCAGAAAGCCTGTACTGTTTTCAAAATAATTGACGGTCATTAGAGTGCACAGTTTGAACCTTTCCTTTCATCTGTCATATTTTTAGTGGTGCTTCAAGGGCCATTGCATCTGGCGATCCAGCCAGGAGCCTCAGGGCCACGATGGGAGCTGGGGCTCCTGGTCAAAGTTTGGCTCTTGCTCCAGAACGTGTGGAGGTGGAATTCGCTCCCGCAGCAGACAGTGCAACAACCCTCCGTGAGTGAGAGAAAAAAAAATATATGTTTTGGGTGGTTGACAGGGAACAGTCTGAAAATAAATTGGCTACTTATCCAGTGGCAAAATAGTTTTCTATGATATGTGAGTTCATCCAACAGATGATGACATACTGTAACAGTGTGAATGCGGAGCTGGAGAGCCGGGTCAGTTTCGGATCCAGTTCTGGCTTTGATTAAGTTGAAAATGTTCAGGGCAGTGAGCTACTGTCTGCCTCTCGTTTTTATACTTTAAAACTTTAACGTGACGACATTTTCACTTGAAGCATTTTAGCACGTGGTTCCTAATCCACCTTGATCCACAGGCTGCCATCGTGCACAGGCTAGTTTAACACCACAACAGTAAAGTCTTCAACATTGCTCCATTTAATATTTATTTAACAACCATCCCGTATCAGATTCATTCCATTTAAACCTTTTTGTTGCTGAGTGTGGAGCAATTTTGTTGAAAGTTTCCAGTTAATGTGCCCTGCACCTCTGAGCACATAATTGTTAAAACTTTTATTGTACTTTTCATGAATTTCAAGAAAAAAATACTATATTAAGTGTATTAATTTTGTTTGTATAATAAAACCCCTCAAAACACATTCAGTATAAATATAGACGCAGCAACTACTCCTCTAAAGTGAAGCCAAAGCAAGTAGAGCTCCCCCTGGTGGCTGGAGGCTGTAGTGTAGGTCATTAGCTCCGCCTACTCCATGTTAGTGGATGGGACTTAGGCCAAACTAAAACACTAAATACATGTTAAATATATATATTTTAAGGATGGTTTATGTCATTGATGTTCAGGTGTCCATAAGAGCTGTAAAAAATAATTCACATTTAATTATGTTAAATTTTGTATGGATTTTGCCTGCAGGCTATTTTTGACATACTTATATACATCGAAATATTCTGCTTTTGTGTCTTTTCCATTGCTGTGATGAAAGGAGTCTTACTGGCATCATGTTTTTGTCAACGTTCAGGCCTGCCTACGGTGGTCGAGACTGCCCCGGCTCTGCCTTTGACTACCAGATGTGCAACACAGAGGAGTGTGCTGGCCCTTACGAGGACTTCCGTGCCCAGCAGTGCGTCCAGAGGAGCAACAAATACCACAAGAACGTCAAGCACACCTGGCTGCCGTATGAGCACCCAGATGGTAAGTGTGTAAAGAGGGAGGCAGAGCTGGCTCTGCTTTTCAGAGGCGATCTTGAGAGTTTTTTACGCAAAAGCACAAAGCGGACGGGACGGGTGTTGGCAGGAGCGCACGTTTAGATTCACGTGGGCGCCGCCAGCCCTCGCAGGCCTGCAGACGACGTCTGCAGATGCGGATGGGGGAGTCAAAGTATGTACGAGCATGTGTTTGTGTGTTTGCAGAGGCCCGCAAGTGCGAACTGAGCTGCAAGTCGAAGGAAACAGGAGAGGTGGTGTTCATGAACCAGGTGATGCACGATGGGACGCGATGCAGCTACACAGACCCCTTCAGTGTGTGCGCCCGAGGAGAGTGTCTGGTAAGGGGTTTTCATTGCATTTGACAGGGTTGGCTTTCAGACAAGATTCAGATTGATCATGTGCACAGTGAAAACAGGAGTTTAGACCATATGCAAGTCTCCCTTACTAACAACATGAAGACATAGATTAGATTAGATTGCTAAATATTTAATATATTGATATCACGTTTTCCCATACAGTCCTAACCTCTAGTAGAGTGTTTTGATTATGTGATGTGAAGTTTCCTTAGAAAGATGCAAACTAGTATTTGATGACTAAATACTGCACTCCTGTGCTCTGTGCTCAGACACACACAGTTTTTATTTTGTCTCATGATTCACCTTGGACGTAACGTCGAAACTTGTAACTCATTGCTGCAGGACAGTGTTTTGGCTACACCTCCTGGATCTTATGTCAGGGCGTGTTTCCATTATTCATCGCTGTAAAGCAGGCACCATCTAAGCCAGATGCGATCTCCCGTGGCATCCTTTTCCCAGAAGAGTGATCTCAGTGTGTACAAAAGTCAGACGCAGCAGTGCGCTGGTTTGATTGACTGCCTCTCAACCCCCTCCTCTCCCACCCCCCCTCCCCTTCCCCCCCACTCTCACAGCATGTCGGCTGCGACAAGGAGGTCGGCTCTTACAAACAAGAGGACAAATGTGGAGTTTGTGAGGGGGACAACTCCCACTGCCGCACCGTGAAACTGACGCTCACCAAGACCCCCAAAAAGACCGGTAATTACCAGCCACACGGACAAACAGACCGAAAACTGATAATTTCATGTCCGTCGCCTCTTCTGCATTAGACCACGCTCCGCCCTCAAACAAACTTTCGGTTATCTCGGTTCAGAAATAATTGCCTGCTTTAGAGGCAGACACACAAGAAGTGCCCACTGCCTGCGGCCTCCAGCTGTACCACGCTGTGTCTCTTTGTCTCGTTAGGAATGCTGAAAATGTTCGACATCCCGATGGGAGCCCGCCACATCGTTATTGAAGAGAACGAGACCTCTCCTCATATAATTGGTGAGTGTCGCTGGAAGCAGCAGAATTGGTTTGTGGAAGGAGTTACAGGTTGCAGGTTTCTGAACTGTTATTTGATCCCTTGTGAAAAAAAAGCTGTGTAATTTCATTAATTGCTGAAAAAGATGCGCAGCGCATTCAAGGGTAAGAGTGGCAAGTGACAAATGCATAAATTGGTAGATACAAACTAGAAACAGTATAAAGTATGAACTGCTCCTCAAAAGTGAAGCTAAAGCAAGTAGAGCTCCCCCTGGTGACTGGCTGCGGTATAGGTCATAAGGTTATTTGACTATAGAAACAGGTGTTGCCGTGCCAACTGCTCCATAACTGGTCGTGAGAGTTGTAAAAAGAAAAATTAAAACAAGTACAGCGTATAATCCAATATTTAGCATAGTATTAATTAAATAATCTGCATGGCTCTAATCTTGGACTATACTGTGCAGTCCGTATCCCCAGGAAAATAGTGTCAGTTTGACCAATGCAAGGAAGGGCCGACACGTTTCCCATATTTCTATACAGTCTATGGTGTACTACTGCAACATCACATTAATATAACATCTGAAACAACTGAAGGGATTAACAGCTTTGATCACCACGTCACAGAAATACAGAAAAGATGCCAACAACAGCTGTCAGAAATCAGAAAACTGAAAGAACTCCACATCGCCCCCCACTTACTGTCATTCCTTTACTAGAGCATCATCTAACCAGTTCTCCTCTACTGCTCCATCTGCTTCTACACCATGATTTCAGTCTCCAACACACCCAACCTCACAGAAATGAACAATAGATAGATTTGCAGTCTCAATAGAACGGACGATACACACATACTCAGCCAACACCTCATCCTATATTACCATCAGGTCGAACATTTAAATTTTGCCAGGCACGCTTGGGAAAGAGCTTAATACCTAGTGCCATAGCCACCCTAAACAATAGACCCTGATGACCGTGATGTTTTCTTTTTTTTTTTCTCCACCGTGTCTGCCATCCACGTCCACCATTTTCACAAGAGACAGGCTACAAGAGAAGGAAAATCCAGCATCTTTGACTCCTGCACCAACAAATTACTACACAAGAGTCATAGCCAAGACAAAGATTTTTTTTATTTTTTACTTTTTTTACACGTACACGTACAAGACAATTTGACTGTATACATATGGACAATGTGTCCCCACTTCCTCTCATTGGCCAAACTGATGCTATTTTCCAGCCAAACTTGTGAGTTTGAGCGATATCAGTGACGTGCCCACACCATATGTAATCACCACTTCCTGATAACGCTCCTCATACAGATGGAGCAGCAGGCTATAGATACTGTGCTGTCAGCTCGAGTGATGAATCACATGCTTGGTGTTAACTCCGGTGAAAAAGGAAAAACGTTCACATCCCTGCTAATGGCTGCTAATTTGAGCTTTATGTAGCTAAGCGCCCGGAGCACGACGCACCGGTGGAGGTATCGTGAAGCAGTGTGTGAAAATAAAGGAGAAATCTTCAGATATTAGTCGTACGTTGAGAGACTCTTTTCCTTCATCTTACAGTGGCTCTTTGTTCTCTTTCCTCCACTCTCTTTCCTCTCTGCCTTTTATTAGCTGCCGGGAATAAGAGATGACACACAACTTGGAGGAATTAGCGTCGGCTAACCACAGAGACAGACAGAATACGAACTGACACGTCCCCCCATAGATTAGAGGAAAATTCATAGAGTCATTTTTGTTGCAGGGGAGAGGTTGACCTTTTTCTTTTCATGACTTTCTTTATTGGAAGCAATTTCACAGGTAGCAACACGACAGCGCAATGTGACAGAGAAGACTTCTGTTCTTTAATTTTTATCCCTCCCACAATCATATAACATAGAACAGAACAGGACACACCAAACGAACATAAAAATAAGGAAAACATCAGAAGAAACAAGCACGGACGAAAAATGTTTTTTAAAAAAAGTAGAGGGCTCCAAGTTTTTTCATGTGATTTTGTGGAACCATTGATGGAAAATCTAAGCTTTTCAATACACCCACCTGCTATGAGATAGAGGCTGAGGGTATTTTCAATTGAGGAGTATGAGTTTCCCGGCCAACAGGGTGGTAAAGGCAAGAAAAGTCCATGAATTTAGAGGCTGTAGGGGTACGCCAAATAAAGCCAAGATTGGTTTGGTTCCTGGTTATTTATGCTCTTTTCTTCTGAGAACTAAAAGCCATTACGCCTTTAGATCTTATGACATTTTGCACATAGCTGCTCCTCGTGTTCATACTGAATTTTAGTTTCTCTGCCCCGTCTGCTTGGAGTACCTTTCAATCTGGACAGAAAATGTCTTCTCTCATTTGAGGCCTTTGGCTCTATCCTAAAAGACCGAAGTCATCACTCCTGCATTTTATCTGCTAAACAGTTTCAATGTTTATTTCGTGATTGTTGTTATTTGCTTGTTATTTGTGGACGCGTGCTGTTGCCTTTCTTGGCAATGTCACCGTTGCGAAATAGGTCTCGATCTCAGTGGGTCTTTTCATCTGGTTAAGTAAATGTGAAATAAACATAAGAGTTTTGCAGATTTCACATCAGAATGTGGGAAGCCTGGGTCAGACCACATGATTTCCCTCTACGTATTCATAAAACATTTTCTCTCTCACCACTGACAGCTGTGAAGAATCAGGTCACCGGAAACTTCATACTCAACGCAAAAAGCGAAGATGCCGAATCAAAGACCTTCATCGAGAACGGTTTACAGTGGGAGTACGCCATGGACGGTCAGAAGGAGACGCTGAAAACCAGCGGCCCTTTGCATGAAGGCATCATAGTTCTGGTGAGTCGGACTGAATCACATCATCACCATTATCACTGTTCCTTTTGAGGGTCATCACCGTTCAGTTCGAGTGTCTCTAACAGACGCTTCGGTCGCTTTGTCGCAGGTCATCCCTCAGGAAGAAGATGCAAAAATTAGCCTGACGTATAAGTATATCATCCACGAGGACCTATTGCCGCTCATTACCAACAACAATGTACTTCTGGCCGAGCTGGACACGTACGAGTGGGCGCTGAAGAGCTGGTCTCAGTGCTCCAAACCCTGTGGGGGAGGTCAGTGAGTGGGTTGAGGGGGATGGGTTGATGGAGGTTTAACTGACCTATTGGTGCATTCAAGAACAACAATCTTGATTAGTTGATTTTATTCTTTTTTTATAGCATGATCTGTTCATCTCTTTTCCTGCTTTAGCTCTAGTTCCCATGAAGTGTTTTTTAGAAACCATCTGTGCAGAGGATTTTACTTCTTCCTTTTACACATCTTGCGTCTTTAAATGACACACGCCTACGCCAGTGGATTCATCTTCAGCACATCTGTGTCCTTCAGGCATACAGTACACAAAATACGGATGCAGGAGGAAGAGTGACAGTCGTTTGGTTCACCGCAACTTCTGCGAAACCAGCAAAAAACCCAAACCCATCCGCAAGCGCTGCAATGTCCAAGAGTGCAGCCAGCCCACGTAAGTCGCCGCCCAGCGGCCATGACAGCTTGGTCTCCACGTGTCCGCCTTGACTTGACAGTTATGCCAATTTAGAGAGAATCTAAGAGTCACTTCCAAGAAAACTCTATAATTGCTGTGTGAGTTTTCAAAGAGCCTGCTGTGCTGTGCTGACAGGTGGGTGGTGGACGAGTGGAGTCCCTGCAGTAAGACTTGTGGGAAGCTCGGCTACCAGGCCAGGGTGGTGCAGTGCATGCAGGCGCTCCACAACGGCACCAACAGGGTCGTCCACAGCAAACACTGCACGGACGATCGGCCGGAGACCAGGAGAGCCTGTAACCACACCATCTGCCCCGCCCAGTGGAGGACAGGGGCATGGTCTCAAGTAAGATTTAACATATGAATAGGATAATTACTATATCAGCGGAGATTAACTCCTCGTGTAGCTCCCACCTAGGCCAGACCAGACACTCCCACCCCATAGCAATCACACTCCCTGATGGCAGCAGGATGCAGCCTGACACACTCACTCCGAAAAATGCTTCAGGAACAGCTGAAAAAAAAAACATGAAGAACAGCACAACGTGTTGACCTGGCGTCCAGATTCACTAGATCCCAAACTGATCAAGTATCTATGGGATGATTCACAGAGGCCCCTCCCCTCAACCCATAGGACCCATAAAGCCCCCCACTAATAACAGTAGGCCCATGTCCATTCTCTGATGAGTATATTGGAATATTAGAAAAGTGGTCATAATATTTTGCCTGATTGCTGTATACTGTATGTACAGTATATATATACTCACATATGCCCAAGTTTCCTTTTCAGGGAAAAAAAATATAAAACATCATTTTTAGCAAGCACATTGGTATTTTTATTGATATTGTAATAGTATTGATAGATTTAGTGAATCACTAGCTTAAACCTGAATTCATAACCAGCTTGTCCAACCCCAGTCCATTATTAAAATCAGTCTGCTGCAGATAGATTGTCACAGTCTGACACTAGGATGACAGATAAATGGAGGCCAGACCAAAAAAAAAAAGTTTCATAATGTTTTATTTCTTAAGAAATACTACATATTATTATGTATTTTCACTTAAGGGTTTATTACACAAGTATGGAAAGTATGGAATTTGACTTTATAAATTTCCAGGTCTGGAGAAGTATGGAAAATGCATGTTTGCATGTTTGCCCCAGGCATGCATGCAAACAGCGCAAGAACAGTGGGGAGGAGGAGAGGGTGAGGTACTAGGTAACAGAGGAGGGAATTTAAATTCAAATTGATATACATTTTCACAAATTCACACGTCTTAATTACTTGGACAAAATTAAGTGAAGGGTTGTTAACGTCATGGGAAAATCTGCAATGATATTTTAGTACGGAGACGATCTTTTGTTCGCAGGAAGATGACATTTAGGAAAAACATGGCCGTACTTACGTCTCGAGAGAAAATGAATGCGAAAAGTCAAAGTCCTCACACTGTGTCTTTGTGCAGTGCTCGGTGACCTGCGGCGAAGGGATTCAGCAGCGCCAGGTGGTTTGCAAGGCCAGCGACAACACCATCGGGGAATGCGAGGGCGAGAAGCCAGAAACGGTCCTTATTTGCAAACTCAGTCCGTGTCCAGGTGAGATTTTACACTCGCGTCGTTAGGGAGGAGGCAGTGTGTCGAGGGAACGAATCTGCATGAAAGAGCTTTTCATTGATCGATACTGAAAGACGCACACGCGGGTGGTTAACGTCTGCTACATCCTGCACATTAGTCACACTCCTCTGAGGCCAAATAAGGACGCTTTGCACGGTGCGTGATGTTGAGGTGCACGGCTGAAGCCAAATCAGACTGATCACAACACTGCTGCATGTGTCCCCTTGGATAAAAGCCAGACTCACATTGTAGACAAAAGTAGTTAAATGACATAAATGTTATGTCACTAGCTATACCAGGCTATAGTGCTAATACTAGCTATAAAGGTAGAGAAGCTTTTTAAAGGTCATTCAGCTCTCATGTCTGCAGCCTTCTACTGTTGTGTTGTTTGTAGGAGCCACTGCTAAAACTGAGTGCTTTTTTTTTTTTTGTGCCTGTGTGCCCTATGTTCCGTGAAGTCTTATTATAGGTTCCTAACAACGCGGCTCTTGCAGTAGGAACAGTTTGAGCTTTTCTTGGACCTTCTGTTTAGACCAAACTGTGTTTCATCCTCCAGGGCAACCAGAGTCTTCTCTTGCTTCTCAAACGATGGAGAACTCCACTATGAAAGATGAAGCCGTGTACCAAAGGGCTCCTGAAACCCCTGTCCAGAAAATCTCTTCAAGTAAGTTAACATGTCATTGACGTCAGAAATCGACCAAAAAAAATGCAGAGCTGTTGCTCGTAGTGATGTTCTCTCTCCTGTCATTACTAGATGAGCCATGTCTAGGGGATAAATCGATTTTCTGTCAAATGGAGGTTCTTGCCCGTTATTGTTCCATCCCTGGATATTATAAGCTTTGTTGTGAGTCTTGCAACAAGAGGGAAACCCTCAACGCACACGTTTCTGACTTCCCCGACACCCCTCAACCCGAGACCGCCGCTCCCTCTCACCCCGCCTCGTTCAAGGCCCCACTCGTCACCACGACCCCGACCCCGCCACAAACCACTAAAGCCATGAGTCGACGGCTTCGCTCCACCAACCCGGTGCCGACCGCGGCCACCGCTGCTCAGCCTTCACCGGCGTCAGATGCTGAATCTCCGCCCCGGCGTCCTCCTCCCAGCGACTCCCTCCTCGCCGCCGAGGAGGCAGATTCAGATGCGGGGCCTCTTCTACCTCCAGGGCCGACGCGGCCCACAGCGGACTCCAGTGGAGGTGCCTCTCAAGAGCACATTCCAAACAGCACTTTAGGCTCAGCTGCTGCCAGGTCAAGAAGGGACAATTTAGGATCCGAGAGGGACTCGAGTCACAGAACCCTGCCCGCTCAGAAATGAACAGCGAGCAATGTCGTGAACATGCTGCTCAGTGAGACAGTCGCAAAACAGCAGCTTTGCAGTATCCGGTTCACTCAAAGTCTTGCTGCAGATAATTTCTTTTTTTTTTCTTTTTTTTTCTTTTTTTTTAATGCCAGTGAACTTAGACCAGACCAGTGACGGTTACCTCATCGAAACCCTCGGAGCGATGATGTGCGTGCAGCGTCGCTCTGCCCTCTGTGCTTCAAAATATGAAACGGAAGAAAAAAAAATAGTTAAATAAAACGAAGGTGCTGTAAACTAAAACGACTACAAGACGTGTTCAAAATGTGATGACTGCATTGCTACATTCATGTTTTTATCTGTGTACAGTTGTGTAAGCCTGTTCTTTTTTTTCTCAAGTGCATTAGAACTACTATTGAACTTGTATTGTGAACATGAGAGGTCAGAGGCCATGGCTTTGGAGGCGCATGTGCCAGGTCTGGAGTCTAGAGTGTGCCACCGGAACAATTAGTTCAGTTACTAATTCAATTTCAGTTCTTTCAGTTACAATTACAATTTCAGTAGGGCTGGGCAATATAATGGCTTATTTTATTCTGTATACCCACAGTATAAGGAATATGTAACATTCTACATCAAGAAACAAGAGCAGTAACACTTAAAAGGGTGCATTGCACCAGCAGTTTGAAGCAGTTTGTTCATCATAAAGCTAATTTAGACAAGCCAGAGACTCAAAAGAACCTGGCTGGTGTGTGACAAAATGACAACAAAGGAAGAAATAATCTTGATTTAATTTCTCCAAGGTATTTGGGATCAGTAGGACCTAAGACGTATAAAAACTAAACGTCACCTTGGAACAGGAAGGAATAGTTTTTGCCCTCATATGTGGACACTGGGATTATTTAATTATTTATAATGTAACAAAGTCACCAATGTGTGACAAAATATAAAACTGTTCGTTTTAATACCTGAACATGGCTGAGCAAAACAAGAATTGCGAACAATTAAGTCCCAACGTCCTTAAACGAGTACTCGCTAATTAGCAATGTTGTGGCTTGTTGCTGTTGATAAAATTTGTTAAATTTGCGCATCATATCAAACTAGTAACGCTAATAAGCCTAAATATATATGTTTTAACCACAGAATTTGATGTGATCATCTGTAGAATGAATCCGATACGATGCCCGCTATCGTGTTTAGTGTATTGACCCTTTGCTACCACTAGATGGCAGATTAAAGTGTCCACTAACAGGTTTAAATGAAGCAGAATAAGCTGCAATAAAACCTAAAACATAATGTCCCCATATGAGGACGCAGGGTCTCGGGAGGTTAAAAAATGGCCCAGCCCTTATTATAAAACAAAAACCCTTTGTGTGCTCAACTTTAAGTTTTAATTACTATTAGTATCTCACGTCATTTCACTCATCTTCACTCTCTAGTTACAGTTTCCATTTCCTCGTAGGTCGTAGCTCTAGTTTAAAACGATGACTATGACCGAGACGCATATTTTATGCTTTTTGTTTATTATCTTAGTCACTGATTCCAGTAAAGCCTTTCACCATGGTGTAATTATCCCAGTGGCACACTCCAGACTTCATAGTCATCACTCCTAGCAGGGAGCTTCATGCCTTCTCTGCCCCCCCACCCACCACCCCCCCTCGGTGCTCTTTTATCATTGTCGTTGTTGTTGTCCAAACCTAATATACCGGTGATTATCCTCACTGATAAAATAATCATGACTGTTTGCAAGCCAACCCCGCTGTAGCATGCCCTCCGTCTGTCTACACGGAAGTCGGTGATTCAATGCTTTAACGAACAAAAAAGACACATTATGATATTTCTTTATTCTTTTTTCTTTTTTTTTAGATTATAATGTACATAGTGTAAATTTCAATTCATGAAACAATGCAATTGGAAAATCCAGGCGATGCTGTAAGTCTACAGGCTGTGGTTGGTTATGCTGTTACACCGTTCCTGCGTTGCGGTTCATAACGTCATTTATTGTATAGTTCTTGTATATACGTACGTGAATGAAAGCTTTAAATGTTAATATTTATTGAATTTTTAAGTGGTATGGTGAACAAAGTAAAACACATTTGAAAGAATGGAGATTCTCGTCAAGCTGTTTTATTTAATCATTTAACTTGGCTACTAAAGTATTTACACCGATCAGCCACAACATTAAAACCACAGACAGGAGAAATAAATAACATCGACCATCTTGTGACAGTATAATGTTTTGCTGGGAAACTTTTGGACCTGGCATTCATTCAGGTGGATGTTACTTAGACATGTAGCACAAACCTAGACCAGACCAGGCACCCCCACCCTGTAGCAATGACTCCATCAAGGAGCAACCAAAGATGGAGAACAGCACAAGGTGTTGACCTGGCCTTCAAATTCACTAGATCCCAAACTGAAACTCATAGGACCCAAAGACCCCCACTAGCATCCTTCTGCAGCCAGACACCATAGGACCCCCTTAGGAGGCCCATGTCCACTCTCTAATGAGTCACAACTGTGTTTCGGACCTACACAATCTTAGCAAGGTGGTCATAATGTTATGCCTGGTCAGCGTTTAGTCCGAATCTAGATTCACTGCATATAAACTGAGAAGGAACATTTGTTTTACAGTGTTTCCATTAACATTTTATTTATATTTGTAATGCAGTGGATGAAAACGTATCACACGCTACAACATCTTATTGATTCTGTCCAGTCACACACAGAGAGTCGTTCACCAGTGATGACACATAATCAGGAAATCCTAATGAGGTTTGAGTGGCACAATGTGACATTAATTCCTATTGCGAGCGCCGCTTCCTTCCTCCAGGCTGGTGTGGCGCCGGCCTCTTCCTGAGACGAGCCCCCTCCTCCGAGCAGCGCTTCGTTAGCGTTTTTTTATTTTTTTCTTCTCCCGGTCTCTTCCTCCGTGAGCGATGACGAGCCGTTGCTCCGGTGCGAGGATGTCACAGCAAAGGGACTCAGCGCAGGCTCAGACGTCTGCGGAGGTGTTTGGTGAAATCCAGCTGTGCCCGAGGCAAAGCCTTATTGACGATGTACTTTGGCAGCCAGCCCTGAGGACAAAATTTTCTTTCCTTAGACCACTAAATTAAAAGGAAAATCAGCTAGCTGCTCAATCAATGTATTAAGTATTACTCATAATAATAATAATAATAATAATTTACTAGGTGCAAGCTTTTGGCCAAGCTCTGAAACAAATCTATTGATCTTTGCGTCCTTGTCGCTCCCTTTCTTTAGTTTGACATGTGCAGCTCTCCATGAGCAGCAGCTAATTAACCGAGTGTCAGAAAAGCTAGTGCAATGATTTGAAGTGAAATCCAATAAATGAAACAACCAAAAAACTCAAAGCAGCAAATTATCCTAATTTTATTATTATGCAAGCCTTTCCTAAGGCTTTTTAAAGCAGGGGTTCTGTTGTACAAATAGAAATAATCGTTTTTTATAACTCCAAATACTAATACTAGAATACTAGAAAGTTATTATCCAGAGCTACAGAGAGACTTTACTGCTGTTTTCTCAGCCCGAAAATGAAACTAATTGTGATGAAACTTGTCACGAACGAAAACAAATACTCGTTTTTCTGCAGTACCTATACACAGGTTTACTCCCTCCACCACCCCTTACCTTACCTCCGGTTCCTTATCTCACTCACCAGCACACTTAGCTGTGATAGCACATTCTTATCCTGTAGCTGCACGTTATCTGCAAAAATGGGTATTCTATATCACAGTGAGTTTTTGTCAGCTATGCTGCGTTAATCCTTTTTCCGCATGTACCGACTGGCATTAAGAATGAGATCCTGATCTTGACACGCTGTCGTAATAACTGAAACTGTCACCTCATTTTAGCACACCGCTTTGCTGAAAATGGAGGATTCTCCGTGGTATTGTTTCGTCTACTGCTTGTTTGTGTGTCGCATTTGGCGCAAAACAGTCAGTCCGAGTGCACAGATTGTTTTAGAGTAGACATTAATTTACCTTTAAGTCCATGTTCAGAAGCCACGTGAAACGACTTTTTGTTGCATCCTCCTCTAGAGCTTGTATGACGATGCAGGTTGGCCCGTCCTCGGCTCTGTACACATGGACATGAACTTATTTACTTCAGAAATGAATTAAAGTTTAATATGGATTATATGCTTGTCCGGATGGTGTGTTAGGGTGAAAAATCTTCACACAATCGTAAAGATATACAAGAAAGAAAGAATAGCTGACCAAAAAGGGATTCGTTTGAAGAATAGCTTATAAATGCTGAACCCTAGGGTTAGGGTTAGGGTTAGAGAACCCTAACTGCCATTTTGTTTCAGTGGAAGTAAATAATATTGATCATCTTCTAACAATACAATGTTCTGCTGGGAAACTTTGGACTTTGCATTCATGTGGATGTTACTTGACATGTAGCACCCACCTAGACCAGGTACCCACACCACAAAGGGGTCAGGGTTCGATTTACGGTTAGGCTGTCCTAACCTCCATATTGGCTCAAACTAAAGTGTCCAACAATCAGAATCTGGTGCATACAATCATGGGTTCAATATGAAATCTAATGATTTTAGTGAGTCCTTCTCCTTTTGCACTATCATGCTAACACACTTTCACGTTGTTTTTGTTTTCATATTTTGCTCTTCTGACATGTCTGCAACAACATATTTTTATCTCACGTCCACAAGATAAAAAACAAAACAAAAAACAGCAGACATTTAATGTCAGGTCAAATTAAAATGTCAGAGCAGATCAAAACAATTGCTTTTTTTCCCACTCTTTGTCATCTCATTACCAGATTAACTCTGTACTTTCTGGGAGAAATATGAATGAATTAACGCCCCCCGAACACGTGACGACAAAGTGATCCCGTACCTCACAAAGCCTGCCTGAGGGGGGAAGGACTCCAGCTGAACTGCTACTCCTCCGAGGTAAACCCTGGACTTTTGTTTGCAGCTGTGTCTGACACTCAGGAAGTCCCTTTGACCAATCAGAGTTCCCGCTCCCTCAGCTGAAATCTCGTGAGTGACAATTGTTTCTTGCCCAATGTGTTTCAGAACCTAGGGACAGATATTAGCCACACTGAGTTTGCAGAAACACATACACAAAAAAGGATCTGCAGCATTGGAATGTACTGAGTAATGAGAACGTGCAAGTAAGTATTCCTTCATGGACTGAATATCGCTTAAATAGCATTTGCATATGTTAGCTGCAGTATAACCTGAAACATGAACCATCCAATTATCGACAGTAGCCTCTTGTGAGGTGTTGAAAAGTCAGCTGCTCACTTTGATGTGCTGTATGCTCGGGTTCCACTTGTGCATTTCCTCAACTCTGACAAACAGAAGGTCGTAGAGCTCGTCCACGCTGGCCTCGAGGACCGCCTCCAGTCTCAAGACCTTCTTGGCCCCCGGCATCTCTTTGCTGTGTATCACATCGCCGTTGCTCTAAAGGAAAAAAAAAGAAGGAAAAAAAAAGAAAAGAAGAGGCAGACAAGTTATATAATGCTGTAGCTTACGTCTGGTTTATTTCAGAGTGTGCGACGGTTGAAGTTTGATGAATGCTCTTTTAAAAGGACAGGATGACATTTTAGCCAATCAGACGCTACCTCTGTGATCTCGACCTCCCATCCGTCTCTGTCCTCCAACATGCTGAGAGCCTTCCTCATTGCTTCCTGGCCTTGTTGCACATAGAACATCTCATCTTCTTTTCCTTGCGCTGGCTTTATATTTTCTGGTTCTGGTTTGGCCTCTGCAAGAGAAGGTTTTGGTAAGTGACAGTTAAAAAACAAACAAATAACTAAACTATTTAATAAATACGTGGTCATATTTTACCGGTATACTTTAAACCAGCCTGTGGCCTCATGTGATGCTGGATTTGACCCCATCGCTGCAGGTGCGTGATCTCCTGGCCTATCACTGCCACAGCTGTGCGCTGAAGTCCTGCACGATTGAACAGAAAAGAAAACAACTCAAGAGCTTTAACCAGAATGCATCATTTCCACAAAATAACGATAAAAAAGGGTTTTCTGAATGTTTACCTGCCATACTCCTGAGATGAGGGTAGGAGATTCCACAGCAGAGCTTCACAACAGCAGGCAGCATGTTGTCTGTCGGCAGCAGTGACAGCAAAGTAACGGAGCCCGTCTCTGGTCTTTATATGGGCCGTGAAGGACGCTGGAAGAGATAAGGGGCAGAGATGAAGATAGGACTTGTTCTGGATTCTGTCCTGAAGGTCGAACTTGACAAGAGTTTTTATTAACTAAAAGAAGGCGAGGATGCAGGGCTCATTCGGTACAGCCGTGGGAATGGTTAATCTCTGCTGCCCAGCTGCTTTAGACACTCAAGAAATGACAAAAATGGCTGTGAGTGGAAGGTTTACCAGAACGACAGCTGTGAATCAAGTGCAGTGGTGGAGTGGATGATGATGAGCTCAAAGATGGAATTAAAAGGAATCTGGGTTGCACAAAACCTGAGGCAATGCAGAAATGCATTATCACATGACGATCTGCCACAACATTAAAACCACTGACAGGTGTCAGTAACTAACATTGTCCATCTTGTGACAATTCAATGATCTGCTGGGAAACTTTTGAACCTGGTATTCATGTGGATGTTACTTAGATATGTAGCACCCACCTAGAGCAAATCAGGCACCCCCGCCCCATAGCAATGACCATCCCCAGCAGGATGCAGCCTGACACACACACACACACACACAACAGTTTAGGAACAACTCAAAAAAATATGGAGCTCAGCACAAGGTGCTGAACCGACCTCCAAATTCCACATGAAATTTCCAGTTTTGTGTGTTTAACTTTTTTTTTATTTATTTTTTTTTAATTTTGATTATTTTTATACTGTGTATATACATATTTAAAGTATTTATAGACATGTCCTAGGGTGGGAACCATGATGCATGGTCCTTTGGCTTAACATGGCTTCATCCCTGTGGAGGTTCTGTGTCTACCTAATGCCAAAATGGCCAGGGTGTACCCAGCATCTCATTTAATGGATTATTGATGGTTGGTGCCTCTTTATTATATTAAATACAAGGAAGGGCCTCTCAAGTGCATGTCCAATATATTAGGCTATTTCCGCAAAGTGCCGTCATTAAAGCCTGGTTTAAAATAAAGTCAATGGCATAATTTTATCCAGAGAAATTTTAACTTAACACTGAAACGTGACAGCTCCTGATCAGGAACTATGAGCATGATTTAACAACAGAGGCTGTTAAGAAGCATAATTCATATTGGTTTAATAGCTTAGATTTAATTATATAGTGTGCAAAAGGTACTACTTTTCTTCTCAACTGTGTTTCTCTACACTAATTAACAGTATAACAGTGTTGTTTGTACATATTTGTTTCCACTTGTGCAAGTGATAATAATGTTTAATCAAATTTAATGTCTAAATTCATCATTTAAATTAAATAATCCAAGTAATGCACACATCTTTTGTTCCCCAAAGCTTTCTGAATGCATATAAACAGGCAAGAAATACTCTTCTTACTGGAAGACATAATTATCAAAAATATATGCGTTGTAATGTGTTGACCTGGTGAGGTTACAGTACTTACCACAAGCCCTTTAGGCTAATTGGCACCATTACAG
The DNA here is from genome assembly GCF_022458985.1 of Mugil cephalus. Taxonomy (NCBI): domain Eukaryota; kingdom Metazoa; phylum Chordata; class Actinopteri; order Mugiliformes; family Mugilidae; genus Mugil; species Mugil cephalus. The sequence goes on along the minus strand of NC_061785.1, from coordinate 6,588,127 downwards.
GATGCTTTTGAGGTTGTCAGTCTCCAGGGACATGATGGAATTGAAAAAATATTTAAATTCAGTTCGGTCAGACCCCAATCTATGACCCTGAAGAGCAGCCAAGATTAGGATGCTGAGGATGCTGTCATGCACCAATAAACCCGCAGGGAATAATGGAAAAAGATGCGGTTGCACACCAAGTAATCCTAATGGTTATCAGGGGTCAGATAGGGTGCATGGTGATATCGTCTGCACCCCTGGCACACTTCTGTTTGCATATGTTTGTGAAGAAAAGGAAAATGAAGGTTAAGGAGAGGTTAAAGTGGTTAATCTTTAGATAATCCATCTACACCCAATCTTTTCAGAATCAAAGCTAGTAACCGTTTCTATGAGTAATATGACCCTCAAGAGCAAAAGGTTTCATATCAGTATGCATTCATGAATTAATGCCTTCATCGCTGTTCTCTTCATGTCAGTTTAACCATGAGAGTGGCTATCATCTATTTTTCATTCTAAGGCATTTTCAAGGCCTTAGAATAGATCACACTCAAACATCAGGGTCTATTTTTACCTCGATGACAAGACAAGACAAGAGAAGACACAATACGATGAGACAAGACAAGACAAGACAAGATACGATACGATACGATACGATATGATACCATACAATATGATACCATACGATACGATACGATACGATACGATACGATACGATACGATACGATACGATACGATACGATACGATACAACATGATACGATACGATACGATACGATACAATACGATACGATACGATACGATACGATACAATGCGGTACATTACGATACATTGCAATACAAATGATATGATACGACAAGACACAACATGATGAGGCGACAAGATTAAAAACGCCAAAAGACACTACACAACGCAATGCAACACAACATGACAAGACGAGATGGGTTACGTTACGTTACGTTACGTTACGTTACGTTACGTTACGTTACGTTACAACACGACACTTAGAGACACAATATAATGAGAGCCAAGATATGATACGACAAGACAAGATACGATGTGACAATACAATAAGACTACTTAAGAAAAATGTGAACATGAATCCACTCTGCCACCCAAAGATGAGATGAGATGAGATGAGATGAGATGAGATGAGATGAGATGAGATGAGATGAGATAAGATAAACCATACACATTACTAGTGGTACAAAGAACACCATAACAGTCTAAACTTAGCCTAAACAAAAAAAAATTGCAAAAAATGCAAAGCAGTTAAGAGCAAACTCATCTTGTGCCTGCAAACTATGCTGTTATTGTCAAGCATCTGTGCTGCTGACATTGTGCTACAGGCAAGAATATTAAATTCAGAGGGTTAAAAAGGGTTTGTCCTTGTGTGCTTATAAACTAAGCTACAGTGCAGGGTGCAGGGATTTCAAACACAAATGAGCTGCCAACATGCCTCAGTGGTCAGACGACTTCTCAGCTGCACATTCTCTTTAGACTTGTTTGTTTAAACTGTTGTGTCTGTGCAGTTCATGAAACTGTTCTGCACAGGCAAACTCTGGATGATTCATTACTGGACAGATGTCTTGATATTCATACATGCATCCATTCAGTAATCAGCTGATTGTGACACCCACAAACACAATCCTGTTTCATTCATTCATTCATTCATTCATTCATTCATTCATTCTTCATTCGTCATTTTTTCATTTCATTTGAATAATTAATGAATCCATGTCTGGGATTATTTCATTTCAGGTTTATATAATATGCATTGATTGATTCATTTGTTCATGCATCTATTTAATTTATTTTTTTGCCGCATTTTCCAACACGTTAATTGTTACATGATTTAATAAACTGACTGACACCTGCTCCTTTCCATTGCGCTTACCACGTCTCTGAATTTTGTCTTGTGTGCACGGTCCTTTCAACTGTATGCTGCTGCAACACTGCAAATTTAATATAAACCAAGGATAATTTTATCTTATCTTCATTTGATTTTCAATTTTTTTTTTTGTCATTTTTTCATGGGAGGATTCTCATGTTGGAGGGGTTCCATCGGCCTCTCCTTGCATGATATGAGTTACACTACTGAGGTCTCTTGCTGTCATATCTGTAACACGTTTGGTATCTGGCACAGCTGCCTCTTATCGCCCAGAGTCAACAGGTGTCCTTGTGAGAAGGATTCGTGACGTCAATGCTGAACTTCACCTGCTGACCAGGCCAGTGGTCGCGCCACGAGCTAAGAGCCTTTGGGATGTGTCCGTGTGCAGCATGTAATTTAAAATAAATGTTTTTGGGTTTTTTTACTGTTTGACTAGTGATTTGTGGAGTGCATTTTCTGTTTCAGTTCTACTGTGTGCAGGTTATACACACTGAGAATAAAATGCACTGTAAAAAAATAAATAAATAAATTAAAAATGTGAAAATAAAATGGCAAGACAAAAGTCAGTCTTTGATGTTTTGTGTTTTGCAAGAAAGAGTTGGCATTAGGTTCTTTTCTTTGGTGACAAATTCATTTACAAAGAAAAAGCCTTATAGTTGATACAAAGAAGTTTGGTTGAGAGGACCTGAGGCAGTTTAGAAGTGCAAAGGGGATGGATGAAAGGGGTTGAGTGGAGTCAAATGTTAGAGTGGAAGATGGTTTTCTGACACAGAGTGACCCAGGAAGTCCTGTTAGTTTCTGTAAAGAACGGTAATGCCGGTAACACGTTACTTAGTTACCTCTACTCTGACCACTTTTTTCCAGTAACGAGTAATCTAATGTGTTGAACCAGTACTCAGATTGAAGTGAATTGTCCAAGTTACTATGCGTTACTATTTTTATTCATTTATTTATTTATTTTGCTTTCTTTTTGTGTCTCTGAGAGTGACATAACTATGCGACAAGTCACGTTCTCAGCATGAGGACAATTCACGTGTAACGCACTAAGGTCGCCCATGAGGAACATGTTTTTTCTCATGGGTGGCCCTAACACTGCACACGTGTAATACCACGCAGCAACACAAACGGAAACAACAATGGGAGAGAGGAGAGATGAGCGATTTCGAGCTGGAAATGCGACCACTGGGGTAGTGGTTAGAGGCCGAAGGGTCAGTGGAGTCCACCTCCCCGAAAAAAATAAAAAGAAAAAGAAAGAAGAGTCTCCAAGTCAAGACTTTGGAGCAAAACCAGTAAGTTGGGGGAGAGTTCAAGAACTATGTTGTAGAGGAAATGCTGCATTTTTGATAAAAACATGTATTTCATTTATTTATTTTTTGGTGGGGGTGGACGGCAGCTGCTGAATGAAACTAATACAGTAATCTATCTTAGTTACTTTTAAAATCCAGTAATCAGACAACTAACTAAAGGAAAGGAAAGCTGAGAACTGATACGACCAGAGAAAGAGAGGTGATAAACACAGGAAACAGAACGCCGTCTTTTTCTTTCCTTTTTCGTTTTATCTCTTTTGTTGGAGTTGTCACAAAGTGATTGTTTTGCTTTGGGGGGAGGAGTTTTGTGTCTCTGTGGGCGTTTGTTTGAGGTCTCATTGTAGACGTTGTGCATCCTTTGTGGTCATTTTGCACAACTTAATAATCATTTTGGATATTTGTGAATATTTCTGGGCCTCTTGGTGTTTGTTTGTGTCTCCTTGCAGTTGTTGGGAATCTTTTTGTTGTTGTTTTTGCAGTTATTTGTACATGTTTTGCATCGTTGAAATAGTTTTGCATCTCTTGCAGTAGTTTTTGGTTGTTTTTGTCTCTTTGTAGTGATTGCGATTTTATTCTGGTTGTTTTGCATCACTGTGATGTTTTGTGCTTGTTTTTTTTTTCATTCTTTTTGGTTGTTTTTGTGTCTTTGTAGTAGCTGTGAATCCTTTTCTGGTGGTTTTCCACCTCTGTTGAGGTTTTTGTCTCTTTATCGTACCTATTAATGGTGACAGGTGTTTTGATTTTCCAAAAATAAATGTTACCAGCCACTTAAAAACATAAGCTCCACCCATACACTCTTCACATTGGCCATACATACATGACTTATTTACATTTTGCATTCGTTTCAGTGTTTCTGCTTGATCTACACAGCCGCCTTTTGTTCAGTGATTCTCCAAATAAATGAGACCAGAAAATCATACACATCCCCCCACACACATATCACAAGAGAAAAAAAGGCCATGAATCATAATGACAAAACCACAAAAGAAAAAGGTGAAAAGGTTTCTGGTGATGATGTACCCAAGGACAAGGGAAAAGAAAAAGACCTGGGAGAGATCATTCCATTTTATTTTTCTAAGCAAGAGAGCTCATCTTATAAAAAGCCACTTTCCACTTTCATATGTTAGCGCTCGTACCTGGGATTTAGTCCAGTAGTTTATCTTTTTAAGGAGCAAATGAATGAGTGATTCTAAAGACGCCTTGTGTTTTTGTCTGGGCATTAATAGCGCTGCCGCTGGTGTATAAAGACTGTTAATGCTTTGGATGCTTGAATAGTAATATACTATAGTACGTAATCTTCTTTACACTGATCAGCCACAACATTAAAACCACTGACAGGAGAAGTGAATACAAATTGATCATCATTCATGTTATTTAGACATGTAGCACCCACCCAGACCAGACCAGACCAGACACCCCATCCAAGTTCACTAGATCACAAACTGATCTGGCACAGTACACAATGTGAGGAAGGTGGTTCTAATGTTGTGTTTTATCGGTGTTTATATTTGCTTTGCTTTTGTTTTCCTTGGGAAGAGTTGTGAGCTAAATGCTAGCAAGAGAATGCTAACATGCTCTCTATGCTTACTAAGATTAATTGGTCATAAGTCAAACCGTTGCATAAACTAAACTTTTGGTGCTTCACTGGGGAAATTAATTTCTAACTCAATTTATGTGGCAAATATCTGAACGTGAGCTGTTATTTATTATTTCTTTCTTGATTTTATAGTCTGGACCAAACTGAGGCACAGATCAAATGAGGGGACACCAACGTTGTACTGTTTACTGAGAAATAACTGCTTTTCTACTGCATTTACAGGAAATGATGCGTTTATTCCAGCTCTTTGCAAGACGTCTACGGTCCTCAGGATCGCATTAAGCCGTTTTCACAATGGCTCGCTGATATTTCATTGACACGTAGTTCTCTCGGAGCCGTCAGAACAATTTATTATACAATAGGGGGAAAAAAAGTTGCAATTACCTGCGGATATTTTTCCAAGCTCCAAAGAAAAAAAATAAATCTTTGGCTGCGTTCTTTGAAATCAGTGTTATTGTTTGCAGGTGGTTCAAACAGCGCTTTGGACTGATTAATTCAAATCTCTCCATCTTGAATCCGGAGCTCCTCTGAAGATGTTTTGCATGGTGATTTTAAGTGATCCCTGAAGGAGTTGGAGTACTGCATACGGAGCACTCAGACAGACGCTCTTTGTGGACAGTAATGATGGTAATCTTACAGTGTTTACACAGATAATTGCCAGATATTACTGGAGATGTATTAACTCTTTTGTTCAGTGGCTGGGTAGCTTTAGTAGGGGTAGATTTTTTTTGTTGCTCAAACAGCCTTGAGGTAATCTGCAACCATGTTTACAAGAAAGTAAGAGGTGTCATTATACAAGTTTTGAATTGTAACTGTAATTGGTTTTTGGCCCCTAGTATGGTTAGTTCACCACTGTGGTGTGTGTATTCTTCACACATTCATGCACACCGATGCGAGGAACTTGGGAGCATCTTGCTAATTCAGTGTCTAATTTAAGGACACTCAGGTATATGGAGGGGATAGATACATAGTTAGATAAAAAAGATTTTAAAAAAGTCTAATTCAAATAAAAGCCATACTATAAAGGTAAAATATTTTTTAAAAATGATAAAATGTTTAAAAATAAATAAATAAAATCAATTAATAACCAGACAAATAATAAATAAATGATATTATTTTACAAATAATCAAATAAGTTACAGTTATTAGTTAAAAGCAAGACTAAAAAGATAAAATATTAAACAAAAAATAAATAAAATAAAATAAATAAATGAATAAAAATTCATTTATAACCAGACTAAAAAGGTAAAAATAATAAAATAAGTTAAAATTAGTTAAAAGCAAGACTAAAAAGATAGAATATTTAACAAATAAAATAAAAAAAACAATTCATAATAATTAATAATAATAAAAAGTGAGACTAAATAACAAAAAATTAATATTAAAATTAATAACAAAATTTAAGTAAAATTCAGTTGAAAGCCAGGCTTAAAAGTTAGGTTTGCAGTTTGCTTTTTAAAATGTCCGGATTGTCCGTTTTCCTCAGGTCTTCAGGCAGACTGTTCCACAAGCGGGGGTCATAATGGTAAAAGGAGGCCTCACCGCATGTTTTGAATCTTAGAGGATCTTAAAATCGTTTCTGGTAGCCAGTGCAGAGACTTTAAAACTGGTGTAATGTGTGCTCTCTTTCTGGTCCTCGTCAGAACTTGTGCAGCTGAGTTCTGGAGAAGCTGCAGGTGAGCAATGATTTTCTTAGGAAGACCAGAAAGAAGAGCGTTACAATAATCAATTAGGTGATAAAAGCATGGATTAGTGTCTCAGATGGCTGCACTCTAGCAATGTTATTAAGATGATAAAAGCCACTCTTTGTTATATTTTTGACGTGAGCATTAAAATTTAGTTTTGAATCTAAAATAACATTGAGGTTTTTTACCTGCTCAGATGGATTAAAGTTGTACAACATGCCTCACAACTTTTCATACGCTTTGCACCTCCTGATTCTTTGCACCATACCAAACAACAAAGCAACACAACGGACATTCCCGTCGGCCTCAGCTGTGCATTTCGTGCTCAGTAGCTCAAGACAGTCAGAGCTAGTTGATCCCAGGCATCTCTACTGAGCCCATATCAGAGATGAACACATGATCCATGATAAAAAAACAAACAAACTGCTTCACTCCATTAACAGTACCCAGATCTCATTCTCTTTCCAGCGCCCGCCTCAGTTGCTTTATCCATTCTCAGATCAGGTCCAGCACATGTTGGATTATGTTCAGAGGCTCGTGAATGTCGTTTGTTGGTTTCACTTCTGCTTTTGCCATGCAGTATCATCTTAGAGCATCTAATTGAACATTTTATGGTTATTTTTAGGTATTTGTGGCACTTGCACAAAGTTAAAAAAAAAAAAAAAAAAAAAAGCCCAGTGTGGTTTGAAAAGCGTAAAACAACAAAAAGAAAACAGCAACTGATCTTAACTGTAGCACTTTTGTTGCCCCCAACTCAGAGTCATGCACCTCCTGACCCACCATCCACCCAGACCACCTCCTCGCGACTTATTTGCTATAAAAAAGAAAAGAAAAAGAAAGAAAAGTGGGTTCAACTCTGCAGTCCTGAACCGTGGTCCACTGTCCTCAAGGCTCCTTATGTCTGACACTATACAGTAGATAATATTCAGACCTGGAAGGCCCTGCTTTCATGTTTAAACTCTTTGATAGTAGGAGCTCAGATTTACACCAAGTGAATGTTCGCTCTGCATGCTTTTGTTTATCAATGAAGGAATCATCTCTTTTTCTTTACAGTTCATGGACACTGTTCTCAGCTCTAATTTTTGCCAGAAGCCCTCATGATATCCATTGTTATCATCATTATATCTGTTCTACTGATCTAATGTCACAGTGTTTCCTCTTCCATCTGAACACTGGAGGCAAGGAGCTGTGGTCATATCCTCCTTTAAAAAGTGTTCTGGCATTTAGACTGAAAGCCTGAAAATACCCGACTAATGACGCATAATAATCTGTGACAGACGGGTTCGGCCCCTTTTTCTTGTATTGTCCTCATTTTAAAAACGTCAACCATCATCTGTGACATTTCATGTCTCTTCAGTCAGCGTCAAGCTGCAACAGTAAGTACATTATTTATGCTGTATGTCCTCTAAGCAATAAAACTGTTAAATAAAACAATACAATGTTCTGCTGAGAAGTGGATT